>NC_091798.1:45962500-47212500 GCF_041296235.1 Equus asinus | reverse complement strand
TATACATGCTAGCTGGTTGGCTGGCTGGCTGGCTGAATAAGTGAATTTATATTTTATTCCATTTTGTTTACATTTGTAACAACATAAAAGGAAGAATGAAGTATAATCTTAGGGTCTTTTTTGAGCCTTTCCTTGGGCATGCACAGTCACTTTCTAATTTTCCTTGTATATGCAGTTGATTTTGAATGTCCTAGTCTTTAATGTTTGGTTCCCGAAAAGGGGAAAAGTAAAAAAATGAAGGTTGGGGCAGAAGAAAAGGGTGCTGGCTTTTTAAATTCCCTGGAAGTCACTTAAACCGAGGGGGAGGGGCTTGCAACAATGGGGGAAGGTACAACAACAATGGCTGGCCCGCCCTCCTCTTTGTCTGCTCATCTCTGATCAGAAGTAGAGGTGTTTGGAGGACAGGGTCCTTTTTGCCCACCCTGACTCTCACAAGCTGTGCGCAAGCTGCTCTAGGAACACAGCTAGGGGTGGGGACTGGTTAGCTGCTACTGTGCTAAGCGCTGACATTGACTGAAATTAACTGCAGTTTACCTTCCAAGTTTTCTCCTGGAAGTTGCAAGCCTTGAATAGACTCTATAGTTTCAAAATAGTTATATTGGCAGAATTTTTCAGTCCAGTTGTTGGGATGGGGATGCAGATTCCTGGTGCTACTTATTCTATCGTCTTCCTTTTTACTTTTATAATTTTGTTTTTTACATTTAGCTCTGTGATCCATGTGGTGGACTGATGGATTTGTGTGGTGTGAGGTAGGGCTCTAACTATTTTTTCATGGCAATCAGCTATCTAAAGACAGTTTATTGAATAGCTGATCTTTTTTATTAGTGATTGAAATGTCACCTTTATTGTATACTGCGTTTTCATATATTTAAGAGTCCATTCCTGAAATCTATTTTATTCTTTTGGTACATGTCTTTACACCTGTGCTGCAACTGTACTGTTTTAATTGGTTCAGTTTCTTAGTATATTTTGCTGTCTCGTAGAGGATGTCTCTTTCATAGATCTTCATTTTCACCTGTATTGTAATGTCTTATTTTTTAGGCTGGATTGTTGTTACTTGGGTCCTTATTATGTTTTTCTTTATATTTCTCTTTGTATACTTCATAATGTATATTTTTAATCCTATAGTTGTTTAAGACTGCATTGAATTTAGAGTGTAATGGGATGAGAATTGACATCTTTAAAATTCTGAGTAATCCCACTGAGAAACATGGCATATGTCTTCATTTATATAGACCTTTTCATATTCTTTTAGTAAAGCTTAAAAATTTCATCATGTAAGTTTTATACATTTCTTGTTAGATTTGTTCTAGATATTTTATGGATTTTTATTACTATTCTGGATGAAATTCTGTTTTTCTATTTCATTTCCTAATTGGATTTTACAAGTATATAGGAAACTGATAATTTTTATACACTAATTTTTTATCTGAACACATTACTGAACACTTTGTGCTTTGTAAATGTCTCCATATAGTGACAATATTTTTAGTCTTTTTCTGATACATAAACCTTTTGTCCTGTTAGTATCTTACTGCATTGACTAAGACCTCCAATATAATGTTGAACAGTGTTAGTGATGGGTGAACATCCTTGCTGCTTCTGACTTTAATGGGAAAGGTTCTAATTTACTTGAGACTGTTTTAGTGAACGTGTGTTTAGCTATACGTTTAAGTTATTGTGTATAATTTATTATCTGTGATATTTGTAAGGATTACATTTTCAACAGTTTTTAAAGATTATGGAATACTTGAATCCTATTTCCATATTGTTTTTAGTACGCCTTGTAATTTTTTGTTGAAATCAGACTTGATAATAGTGGGTAAAAGGAACTGAGGTTAATAGGCCATTAGTGTGAGGTTTTGTGTTTATCTGGCTGGGAGTTAGGCCACGTTTACTGTTCGCTCAGGTTGTAGGTGTCAGAGGATAAAATTTCCTCTAGTGTTCTTGTTTTTGTGCTCTGTTGTCTTTGGGTTTCCTTATAGCCTTCTTCTTAAATAAGGGTTGAGATGTCTAGTTCTTTTAGTTGTATTCTCCTGTTATATAGGAGCCAAATTAATGTGGTGGTAAGGTTTTGGTGGCGGGAAGCATTTATATACTGCTGTGGTTAGGTTTCAGTCTTTGTGTGAGTCTGTGCCCCTGGGCTGTGACCTACACAAATGCTTCTCAGTTTTGTTTTGTTTTTTTTACTCCTTAGTTGAAGCAAAAAGGCTAGAGGGGGCTGGAGTTGGGTAGTTCCCTTTTCTTACATGGGATGCTAGAGTGGACTAGGGTTGGTTAGCTGCTGGGAAAACCCCAGTTGATTAGGCTCTGGTAGAATAGTTTCTCTTGAGGGTAGTCTTTAAGAAGAACAGAATGCACTGGCTTCATTTAAAATGGTTACCTTTCCCCTCTCTTTGCTGAAGTACAGGGAGATTTTTCTCTGACCTTCACTTTGAGAACATGGTAGAGTTCCTGGAGGTAAAATTCAAAGAAGTGTGGGGGCCCCCTAAGACTGTGCCCCCCTGGAGTTTTCAACTCTCAAACTTATCTACACTGATCTTCTAGCAATTCATCAATTACAGTTTAGGCTTTCCTGCATTGGTCCTGGATACCATGGAGGTTTCTACTCATGGGTTTCTGCTCTGGTAAGTTGTGATTTTCTGTATTTGCCTGTCTCTCCAATTTTGGGGACAACAGTTCTCTCTGTGATCTCCGTTCTTGAGTGGATCTAGGAAGAGTTGTTGGTTTTCAGTTTGTTAAACTGTTTTCTTGTGGTGTGGGTGGGAGTGACTACCTTCCAAGCTCCTTACATGCCAGACTGGAAACCAGAAGTCAATATTGTCATATTCTTTAAGATTGATTTATTTATTGCCAATATTCATAATGTATGTAATAAAATGAATCCTGTTCGAGTATGTGATGTAGGTATACTCACCAATAGCTAAAATAGAAAGACATAGATTAGGAATTTAAATGGCAGGAGTGTAAGGCCTTGGAATTATAAATATGAGACATTAGAAATATATTTTGTTACACAAAGGATTTGCCGCTTCAGTTTTTTGCACACATATAACATGTCAGTATTGTGTCATTGTTTAATAATACATTTTTGTGTGAAATATTCCACAAGACTTCCACAGGCATCTGATTTCTTAGTCTTTTTAACTTGCTGAGAAAATGACATAAAACTTAATAGGGCCATATGGTTACTATAGTGGAAGAATAACTTGCTTGTTGGCCTCAGGAAAACACGTTTAAAGGATGCACTAATAATTTTATGTATGTTTACAATCTACAAAGGCATATCGTTGCAGTTCTCTTAGACAGTATCAAGAGTGCCTTATTTGACAACTGTTTGGTCATCTCTAAAGTTTTCTAAAGTATTTACTGAACTTAAGTGCTGCATGCCAATTCTCCCACTCATTCCTTACCACCCACTGCTCTTGCACATTCCATGTGTGAAAAAGGAACAACCCAATATTGGGAAGAACATAGAACACATTTTTCTGAGTAGTAGCATAAGAATCATATTTTTTCTTCCTACTCCTTCGTTTCAGCACAGTACCATACAGAATATAATGGAGTCCCAAGTTTTTTGAGCCATGGTAATCCAAACCTTTTTAATTGATTATAGTGTAAATGGTGTAGTTGCTGTTGCTAGATATGGCTAAGGTTGTAAATTTAAAATTGGACGGTTGCTGCCTTGCAACTTAATTTTTTTCTTTAACTGAAAAGATTTGTCAGCTTTTTACAGAACTGTGGTGAATTCTTTGCCTGCTTAGTTTTGTGCGTTGGAGTATTGGTGGACTTCCCCCCAACCCCCCAGGTTTATTGTGATAACAATTGGTGTGCAAAAAACTGCACATAATTAATGTATATAATCTGGTGAGTTTGGACAAATGTATACACTCATGTCACCGTCACCACAATCAAGGTAATAAATTTCAAAGATATCCTCAAAAGCAATGAATGTTGATTTACACCCCCCGTTTTCTATTCATATTACATGCCTTTCTCATTTAGTGTTTCACACATGGTATTGATATTTCATAATGCTGTTTATCTTTCAAACATGTTATTTTAATTGGAGGTATATGCACAGTCACCATCTATTAGTGCATATAATAATACTCTGGTATTTCTACATTGAGCCAGGTACTGATGAAATAACTGAGCAATACAGACATTGTTTCTGCCGTTGTGGCTCTCACTCTAGTGGAGGAGATATTTAGTGAATAAATAAGTATATATGATGTCAGGTGGTGATAACTGCTTTGTGGAAAAGAAAGCAGGAAAAGAAGATAGAGAAGGAGAAACGAGAGGATATTAAGGGTGTACAAGGAAGTCCTCTCTGATGAAGTAATATTTAAGCAAGGGTTTAAGGGAGTGAGGCACACAGATACCTAAGGAGGAGCATTTTAGTCAGAGGGACTAAAGAGTGCAAGGTTTCTGGAAGTGCAAAGGTTGTATGTGTGAGAAGAGCATCAAAAGAGGCAGAGTGGCAGTGAGGCAAGGGGACAGTGGTGGGAAGTGAGGTCAGAGAGGTGGCTAAGGGCCAGGTCATGTATGACCTTCCAGGCCATGAAAAGACTTTGGTCTTTATTCTTTGTGAAATGGCAAATCATTGAATGTATGCCCAGACTGAGAGTTAGCACTGACTGACCAAACCATACACTCAGGCCAGTGGGTTACCGTCTCCTTCCTCTACACTCAACCAGTCGTTCCTGATCAGTGCGTGGTGTGTTCTGCAATAAGGTGGTTTATTCTCTGCAGTGGCTTTCCTTTCTGCCATTTTTTTGGTTGTTTCTGATGTACAGTTTTAATCGATATGTGTGTGTGTGTGTGTAAGTGATGATGCTGGACCTGCCACAACAAAGCAGAGGAACAGCATTATGCTCAGTGTTTTTAAGGGTTTAAGATTTCTTCAAGGGAAATGGTTGAGGAATTGGAGGGGGAATGGGATGAGTCAGTAGACAATTAGGGATTGCTAGAAGACCTTAGACATCCTGAAAAGCATCAAAGCCATTACTGCAGCCTGAGAGGATGAACCAACAATTCTGTGAAAGGTGGCTAGAGGTAACTCTGGCTGAGGGCGTTCTACGATTTTGGGGGATTTATATAAAATAGAAGAGTGCTCACTCAAGTGGTACATCTCCAGAGATATTATGCTATGGTGATCCCAGATGGCATAGATTCATTTAGAACTTCTGCTTTCAGGAATCGCATTCCATACACCCTAAATGAGGTGTGAGTATGGTAGAAATATTCTTTTTTCCTTTTTCTGAAAACATAAATGTCCATGTTCTTGATTTGTTTAATTTTGTAGAAAATCATATTATGTAACTACAATCATCTCAAAAGACTTAATATGAATTTACTTAATAGAAATAGAAAATTATTCTTATTAATTGAGAAATGAAAAATATATCTACTTTTTAGAAAAAGGCATCGCAGAGGACTAGTTCAAATGTTTTAACTGTATTGCTAAACCTAGAAATTCTTAAGACTACTTTATGCACTGGAACTGCCTGCCCTGCCTTAAGAGTGGCCACCGTATTTCCTCAGAGAGACAGTCAGCTGCTTTGGGGTGCAGTGGATGGTATTTCCTGTATACTTAATATCCTGTGGAGAAAGTTTGCATTTGTCTGCATGTGCTTGAAGACAAACCAGAAAGGCTCTTGGCCTAAGTGTGGAGTGGCAGAGTTTTGGTGTTCCTACCCTGTTGTTTTGTGCCCTTTAACCAGTCAGGAGGTGCTGGTTAAGTTAATGTCTATAGCATTCCATGTGAGTTCAAGTTGGAGAAGGGAGTAAGAAGGTAGTAGAAAGCCATTTATTTTCAAAAACTAGAATGATTTTATAAGTTTGTAAATGTCAGAGAGGAAATTTTTGCTTTAATCTTTTTCTAAGTTAATGTTTATTCAGTTCAGATTGGAGTTTTTTAGTATATACCTGAAGATGAAGCAAAGCATTTCTTAGCAAGCCATGTGGTTGCTGTCATTTTTAGTTACTTGAAATGTGACATCTGCAAAAATAATAATAATTCAAAAGTAGACAATAGTATAATGAATCCCATGCACCCATGTCTTGGCTTCAACAGTTTCATTTTTTATCTGATCTTGTTCATCTCATTCCGTCTGCTTTCCCTTTTCCTGTATTATTTTGAAGCCAAATCCCAAGGATTGTATCATTTTATCCATAAATATGTCAGTATTTATCCCTGAAAGATAATGACTCTTTTTTTTCTTTTTTGAGGAAGATTGGCCTTGAGCTAACATCTGTTGCCAATCTTCCTCTTTTTTTTTTTTTCTGCCCAAAGCCCTAGTACATAGTTGTATATTCTAGTTGTTAAGTCCTTCTAATTCTTCTTTGTGGGATGCCACCACAGCATGGCTTGATGAGCGGCATGTAGGTCTGCACCCAGGATCCGAACCAACGAATCCTGGGCGGCCGAAGCGGAGCATGTGAACTTAACTATTATGCCACCGGCCCGGCCCCTAGTGGCTCTTATTTAACATAACTGCAATACCAATCTCATACCAAAAAATTAATAATTTGAAAGTTTGTTTTATATATAAATGTACAGTATAATAAATAATTATGAAACATATATTATGAAGCAAATATTATCCAAATTAAGAAACGGGCCATTGCCAACACCCCAGAAGCCTCTTAGTATGCTTTCCCCATACCCCTGCTCCAGCACCTGGAGGGATCGCTACCCTGGTTCTTAGTAATCACTTCCTTGTTGTGTTTGAAAATTTTATCATCTATATATGTATCCCTAAACAGTATAATTTACCTGTTTTTAACTTTATTAAATAGTGTTCTACTAAATATAATCTCTTGTTTTTCCTTCCTTAATTCAATATCAAATTTAAAAGATTGATTCAGAGGCTGGCCCGGTGGCATAGTGGTTGAGTTCACACACTCGCTTTGATGGCCTGGGGTTCATGGGTTTGGATCCCGGGCACAGACCTAGCTCTACTTGTCAAGCCATGCTGGAGCAGCATCCCACATAAAATAGAGGAAGGTTGGCACAGATGTTAGCTCAGCGACAATCTTCCTCACACAAAAAAAGAGATTGATTCATATTGATGCCAGTAGCTGAACTTCATTTTCATTTTTCTTGAACAGTTTGTTGTATGACTATACCATGATATATTTATCCGTTATAGTCCTTTTGAAAATCTGGCCTGTTACCAGCCTGGGACTATTATGAACAATGCTCTTTTGTGCCTTTGTGTATATTTGTTGCCTGGTGAACACATGCTTGAGTTTCTCTAGGTTGTATGCCTAGGAGTGAAATTACTGGTTCTAAAGTCTAAGGACGTTCACTTTTACCATGCAAGACCAGTGTTTTAAATTCGGTGTTCTCAGTTTACATTACCACCAGCAGTTTGTATGTACCATTGTTCTATATCCTCATCAACACATGGTATTTTCAGACTTTTAGATTTTTATCAGTCTGGGAGAAAGGTAGTGGCATCTCTTTGAAGTTTAATCTTGCATTATCTTGCCTTTTTTTTTTAAAAGATTTTATTTTTTTCCATTTTCTCCCCAAAGCCCCCCGGTATATAGTTGTATATTCTTCGTTGTGGGTCCTTCTAGTTGTGGCATGTGGGACGCTGCTTCAGCGTGGTTTGATGAGCAGTGCCATGTCTGCGCCCAGGATTCCAACCAACGAAACACTGGGCCGCCTGCAGTGGAGTGCGTGAACTTAACCACTCGGCCACGGGGCCAGCCCCAGCATTATCTTGCCTTTTAATATGAGAGTGAAAAGTAACTTGACTTTTTTGACTATTAGGTTGTAAGCCTCAAGATTATGCACACATTGGAGATTTCTTGAAAAAGAAATTCCCCAATTCTGCTCTTTCACAGCTTTGTTCATCAGCGTATTCCATTTATGTTATATCAAAGATAGGTTTTTCAGGGGCCAGCCCGTGGCGTAGTGGTGAAGTTCACGTGTTTTGCTTTGGCGGCCCAGGGTTGGCTGGTTCGGATCCTGGGTGTGGACCTACACACTGCTCATCAAGTCACTCTGTGGTGGCATCCCACATGGAAGAACTAGAGGGACTTACAACTAGGATATACAACTATGTACTTGGCCTTTGGGGAGGGAAAAGAAAGGAAGATTGGCAACAGATGTTTGCTCAGGGCCAATCTTCCTCACCAAAAAAAAAGCGTTAAAAAAAGTTTTTTCAGAGTACAGAAAAAGACCCATTTAGATAAACTGAGGCAGATTAAGACCTTATACTATAGAAGCTGTCATTTCTGTATTTAGTTTCAAGTATGGTTAAATATTAATCTAATTCAGTGCTTTCTATTTACTCTGTTTCTAGTAGCTATTATAGAAATAAATGCAGTCAGTAGCCACCAGGCATCAATGGCAAACCTATATACTAAATATAAGTAGAGCTTAATTTAAAAAAAGGTGAAAAATAAAAATAGAAGTTCTAGTTTTTACCTCTCTTATGCTAACAGACCATTTTGAGCACCCCTCAGGTGGGCATATCCCATGTTGCAGACGACTGAATATATAGAGCATGTCAGAGCATGGAGCTCTGTAGTTCAAAAACAGGATTCTATTATCTTTATGGCATAAAAACACTTACCACTAAAAGGAAAAGAAACTCAGGAAAAAGTTTTTTGATGAACAGGAGAAGAAACCCCATTGTAGTCAAACAATTGAAATATGTGTATATTTATATATCGCAAATAAGCCCCAATTTATTTTTTTCTATATGCTCATTAGAAAATAATGTGCATCCTTTATATTCATAAAGAACATCTTCCTCATCTAGGAGGTCATGTTAAGTAGTCAGTGTGAGCACCTATTAACTGGCTGCTTATATGAATACTGAAACATTTCTTAAAAGATCTATTGTTTGCAAGTCATCTGACCACATCTGGGAGATTGTTATGTTTATTTAGAAAACACAGTCTTCAATTACAAGTTCTGTCATTTGTGTAAATCATATGAAAGTCTGTATCTTTTCATAAAATGGTGCATTCTTAAAATGGCTAAAATAAGGACGCTTCTAAAACACCAATAGCATTAGGTATTGTTTTGTTTTACTGACTGTTGAGTTTTATAAACCTAGAAACAGTAAGAATGAAGAGGATTAAGGCTTTACTTGTCTAGAGTTAGTGTGGATTGGTTTCTGATTCTCACATGGTCTTGGTATTACATACAAATAGGAAAGAAAGTAATCTGTTAAGAAACTCAAATTTGATTATTTTAAAAATTAGAAAAAAAAGAAAAAAATTAGTACCAGGCAGGTAAAGGCTAGGTAATAAACTATTCCTTGTTGTAGAAGAATAAAATGTGTATACAAATTTTATATAATCTGTGACTAAAGAGAAATTAGAGTTTAAATAATTTCTGGGACCTAATACTATTGTGGTATTTTAATAATAATCTGAGACTGATATTTATGATGTCTATAGTACATTGAACAGTTTTAGAAGTACTTAAGAATCTCTTCATCTTTGATGTAAACGCATGGTAAAAACCATTCTGTTTTTCATCCTGCTCTGCCTTCAACTTGTTTCTAATGAGTAGAAAATAGTATAGATTAATTTTATTAGCAGCTTTTGTATGCAGGACAAACTTAAGATCTCAGCTGTATCTCCTTTAAGTGCCAAGTACTCTTAAGTTTGGTCTAGGTCTTTTATCACCTTTGTACATACTAAAAATTCTTCTGATTTTTTAGATAAGATATTTCTGGTGCTTTTGTTCCATTTACTTTTGTAGACTGAACTTTTAGTTCCTTGAAAAGCTGTTTCTTATGCTTGTGAACTGACAGTAATTTTCATACAGTCATACAATTTTAGCTCTTACAGGCATCTAAGCAAACATCTATCAGGTCAAATGCAGGTGTCTGCAAGCACATGCAGATTTGGAAATTATTAGGAAGTTAACTAGTTAACTAAGTTAAGAGTAATGAATTAATGGCAGAACCTTTGCATTTTAAGACTAGTTTTCTCTCTACTATGTGTTTTGGTAAATTTTACCCAAATAGAAATGAATAATATGAAATTGAATTTTGAGATTATGCAAATATACATCCCTAATTTTGAAAAGTTATGGTGAAACCAGCAGTTTCATCATTTTAAAGGGCTCCCCTGGCCACCGAGTGTTAATTATTATCTGCCATTTTTATAGACTCTTAGTTCAAATACTTTCGTATATATTAACTTAATGATATACAGCCTGTCATTTTAATTCCTTCATTTGCTGTTTTTTCTCCTGTCACTCTTTGTTTTGTGTGGTTTTGATTTGAGTTTTATTTTCTTTGTTCTTGCAGTATCTACCTGGGTAGCAGTTGAGTAATGTCCTCACTGGGATTTTAACATATATGAATACTTCTGCATGTTTCTCATGTGCATTTGCATATATGAATATATTCAAAAGTCATTAAGATATTGGAAACAGTATTAGCTGTCTGTGAATCCTGCATATAGGATAAGTAACAGAACCTCCTCTACATTAAACAAAAGCTATTACTAGATGCCATTTTCTTGCCTACTTTAAGAACAGATAAAATTATTACGAACATAAGACAAATGTGCTTCCAGTAGTGGTTAGCTATGGGAAATTGATCTTATATTTAGGAGCCCTGAAGTTGAGAGTAATTATGAAAATCCAAACAAGTTTTTCTCCATTTTTTTTTCCCCTCTTTCATATGAAATCTGTTTTTCTGTGGGTTTTAGAATTGTTAAGATATAGGTTTGAATTCCAATGCCAGTACTTATTTACTGTTTGACCTTGAGCAGAATAATTAAACCTCTGCAAATAGGAATAATAATCCTGTCTCATAGGATTCAGTATATTCAGTAGCTTATAGATTAAGTATATGAAATAAGATAATTTATGTGAAGTGCTTAGCATAGAACCTGACATACAGTACGTGCTCTTATTATGGATGTTGAGTTGATAGATAGCAGTTTCCTCTCATTTTAAATGATGGGTTTTTTGCTTTGTTTTGTTTTTATCTCTATTAGTTATTTTCAAGTACATTCTATTTGAAATGAACAGGACTTTCAAAGCTTGAAGAGTTGGCCTCTTACCGGCAGTATTTTGGTTTGGTTTTCACTTACCAGGAAGAGAGATCCAGTTGTCCAATATAAGAGAGGTTGGTGGACTGAGCATACACACTCACACACAGTCTCCTCCCTCCTGAAACCTCACTTTCCATAACATTAAGGGAGATTTTTTAAAAAATAAAAGCCTCAAAGAAAAAGCAAATGGAGAGAAGAGATAACCGTGGATGATAGAATAGGAATTTGCAGAATGCAGCCACAACCTAATTACCTAAAGAAGGGATACTGACAAGAAGCCAGCCAGTGGTCTTTACCTGCCTTGCTCTGAGAATGCCTGCAGCTAGGCTTGAATCCTTCAGGCTGGCCTTCATCAGATCCTTCTCTAGAGAACTGACTGTCTACAGAAAAGCCCTGGTGATACTTGCATTTGTGGGCTCCCCAAGGAAAAAGTCAGCTCACCGTCTTACCACCTTTCATTGAACTCACCACTCAGCCTGACCCATGCATACTAAGCCTCATTTGGACAGTCCATGATCATCAGACATGAGGAAAACTAAAAGAAATAAATTGAGTAAAAGAGCTCGGAGGAAATTGATGATACAGGGAATAGAAAAGAACTAAAACAAAACAAAAAATGGTGAATATTCTTCAGATGATTAAGATATTCGACCCATTAAACAAGAACAACACGCCTACAAAGGAAAGGAGAAACAGAACAAATCAAGAAGAAGAAATAGTGTTTGGAAATGACATGGTAGCTGAAATAAAGAAGTCCAGTAGAAGGGTTGGAAGATAAAGAAATCTTCCAGAAAGTAAAACAAAGAAATAGAGAGAAAGTAAAAGTAGAAAGTTACGAAAATTAGATGATCAACACTGGAAGTTCAAAACCTGTCTAATTAGAGTTTCACAAAGGAGAGAACAAAGGCATTGGAGGACAATAAATTCTCAAAGTAACAATACAGGAAGATTTTCCTGAACTAAAAAAACACACATGAGTTTCTTGGTTAAAGCCCTGTTGAATGAAAAAACCCATAACATTTAGTGAAATTTGAGACTGTATGGAGTAGTCATTTAGCTGTTTAACCAGTTGTACTACAAAATATTCATGGACGATGTTGAACAATTAATAATAGTATCATATAAAGTTAAGCAAACAAAAAGAATTCACAAAACATAGTACAAGAAAAGTAATTACACAGTACTGCTTGGCTCAGTTGTGAACAATATTTACAAAAAGTTAATATAAAAACATTTAGTTTTACTTTATTTTACATAGTAAATGGGGAGAATTATGTGACTTTTTTTGAAACACAAAGATGTTTATTTTAGAGCAACTGTCAATACAATGGTGTGAAGGGAAGAATAGTGGACAAGGAAGACTCCCAGATGTGTTTAGTTAGCTGTGGGACCTTGGCAAGTAATACGTTCTCCCTGGGTACGTTAGTTTCCTATTGCTGCCATAACAGATTATCACAAGTGTAGTGGCTTAAAACAACACAGATTTATTATCCTACAGTTCTAGAGGTTAGAAGTCCTATACAGGCCTCACTGTACTAAAATCAGTGTAGGCCATTGTATTACATCACAATTTCTTTATGCAAGGTGTTCCACCAGTCATCAACTGTAGTTAGCTATACTGTGCGCGCACACACATGCATGCACATGCAGTGTACAGAAACAATCTCAGGCGGACCTGTGGTGGCAGAAATCTCTAGTGTTATAAAGTCTTTAAACACTCAAAAATATAGAAAAATATATCATTAGTAGTTGGAAAAGCTATTTCAGATTAGTTTTGTTTTTAAAGCCTAGTTTGTACTTCAGTTTTCATACTTGCAATATATGACAAAGCAGATACTAACTTGAAATAGAAGGAGAAAAAGAACTCCCTGTGTTCACTTCAGGTTTCTCACTGAGAGATGAGAACAACTAGTTCCTTCAGTTTTGCTTTTAGCAATTTTTCCCTTGAAAAGGTCACTATAAACTTGCTTGAGATTCATTTTAAAAACAAGTTTTGGGGCCTTCTGCAAACTTCTCATCTGTCACCAACTGTGAAATTTATACCAAGTGGGAAAAGGTTAGTTATCTACTGAATTCTACAGGGCAAAATAAAGACAGCGCTGCATTTGAGATTGAATTTTTAGTACATTTCCAGCAACCAACCTATTTATAAATATTTCCAGCGTGAAATATCTTGCCTTTCTGTACTGGAATTTAGATAATTCCCTGCTTGTAACTCTCGTTGGGCATTTGATTTCTCTGTGGTGATCTATGGCGTGGCTCTCTTTTTCTCTTTTATAGGAACGGCTCATTATATAAGCCCTCTCACCTGTGGGCCACTGCCTGCATTCCAGTGAGTGCACCAGGCTCTAGAAGTCAGAGAAGTAGAATTATCCTTTATTGTTCCCAGAGTGGAAGATACAGTACAAGCTGGCATACTGAAAGGTTTATTATTTTCTGAAGTTTTGACCTACATATGAGAATCTGAAATCCAAAGTAGGCTAGTCAGATACTGAAGAGCAGATATTTTTTCAATCTCTGCACTGTCTAACCCCTTGTTCCACTTCTGTTTGTCTGTTAGCCTATTAATCAGAGATTTTGGTTACCATCTTGGAAACCAGACTTCCACAGGTCTGTATCCAGGACCTGGGACATTGTTAAGACTTTCATCTCTGTCCCTTGCTTGATCTTTTCTTTGCACATAGGCATCTTACTTTCTGACTAGAGATGGGTGTTTTTTTCCTTCATGGAAACATGGTTGCCCTCAGCTCCAGGATCGTCATCTCAGTTTAACAACCATGCAGAAGAAAGGGCTTCTCCCTGCTTTAGTCCCTCCTAGGGAAGGATTCTGGCCCAAGTTGTGTCATATGCACCCCGCTGTGATCAGAGTTGTGGACTACCGTGGTTGGCTGTCTACTTAAGTCGTATGATTGGGGTTGAGAAGAGGTGATTTCCCGAAAGGAAAGGAAGGAGGCTGCTGTTTGCAGAACGAAGTATGCAGAAAGAAATGGCATATGTCCGCTGTAAAGATTTGAGCCCATTTATGCTGAAGAATGAATCTCAAGTGGTCAGTTTGAATATCTATTAATTACTCTGGTAAAATGTTATAATGCTGCCTCAAATCCTTTAAGAACAATAAAAAATTTATTACTTATTGTAGGTCTGGAATACCCTAAGCTACTGTTGAGGTGTAAAAAACCAGAAAGTTAACCCAAATCAGTAAAATAAAAACTAAGGATATATGAATTGCATAACCTTTATCTTTTGGTAAATGATATTCAAAAACTTGGATCTCTTTACCAAATACTGAAATAAACTTTGAGGCTATTTCACACCCTATAGAATAACCAAAGTGAAAGAAGGCTAAAGACCTAATGCTAATTAAAGACCTTCGGCGGTGAAGCTAGGGTGTGTAAGCCCTTAGCTCCAGTTATCTTTTGACTTTTGTGCCGTATTAAGTAAATTTGGTATGAAAGATAATGAGCAAAAGGTAGAGGCTTCCTGTATTATCTTACACAGTTTATTTATATGGTTTCATCCGCCCCTAAATTATAAGTGCTATATCATTTTGAGCACCATATCAGAACTCATTAGATACATGTTGATTAATTAATAGGTAATAAAGTCCTCTGATGGCTCATTTATTTTTGTATATTTTAAAGTCATGGCAATAATGCTTTTTTTCCAAGGTTACTTTTTTATGTCTAATGACTTTTAAAAACTTTTCTTGCTCCAGTTTAATATGTTTTGGTTGCTATTTGCAGAGTATAAGATGTTGTAATTTATATACTAACTTCAAAGTTGGTCTGACTCAGTAGTCATGGAGTTCAAGGATGCAGATGGGAGACAGTGGATTTAGTAGTTAAAAACATCACCAGTACCTGTAAATAGATATATATGACCTCTGTATCATCATCCTGGTATGCTTAGGATTTATCACATCATTACTGGAATAAAACCATGACTCAAACTTGAGGTGTATATAGAAAATTTGGTTAGGTCCTGGGGTAAGGAATGAAAGTGGTAAGAAGTAGGTCGTATGAGAGAATGATGGAGCTGAAGTTAATTTACTATCTCCAGTCTATGATGTAGGAGTAGACTCTTCTCACTGCGCACCCCCCCCAGTTTTATTGAGATATAATTGACATATCATGTATTAGTTTAAGGTGTACACATAATGGTTTGATATATGTATATATGGCAAAATGATTGCCACAATAAGATTAGTTAACATCCATCATGTCACATTAGTTACAATTTTATTTTTCTTGTATGAGAACTTTTGAGATCTATTCTCTTAGCACCATTCATGTATACAATACTGTGTTAACTATAGTCGCCATACTGTACATTACATCCCCAGAACTTATTTATCTTACAACTGGAAGTTTGTACCTTTTAACCACTCACTCGTTTCCCATACCTGCTGCCTCTGGCAACCAACAGTCTGTTCTCTGTTTCTGTGAGTTCAGTTTTTTTTAGATTCCACATATAAGTGAGATCATACTGTATTTGTCTTTTTCTGTCTAATTTCTTTCACTTAGCATAATACTCTCCAGGGTCATCCATGTTGTCACAAATGGCAGGATTTCCTTCCCTTTTTTTATGGCTGAATAATATTCCATTGTGTGTGTATCTTTATCTGTATCACATTTTCGTTATCTATTCATCCATCGATAGACACTTAGGTTGCTTCCATGTCTTGGCTATGCAAATATGCTTCAGTGAACATGAGGGTGCATATCTCTTTGAGACAGCGATTTCGGTTATTTCAGATATATACCCAGAAGTGGAATTGTTGCATCATATGGTAGTTCTATTTTTAATTTTTTGAGGAACCTTCATTATTGTTTTTCATAGCAACTGCACAAATTTACATTCCCACCAGCAATGTACAAGGGTTCCCTTTTCCCCACATCCTTGCCAACATTTGCTCTCTCTGGTCTTTTTGATGATAGGCATTCTAAAAGGTGTGAGATGCTATCTCATTGTGGATTTGATTTGCATTTCCCTGATGATTAGTGATGTTGAGCACCTTTTCATGGACCTGTTGATCATCCATATGTCATCTTTGAAAAAATGTTCAGTTTCTCTGCCCATTTTTTAATCAGGTTCTTTTTTTTGCTATTGATATTTATGAGTTCTTTATATATTTTGTATATTAGCCTCTTATCAGTGCTATGATTTGCAAATATTTTCTCCCATTCCATAGGTTGCCTTTTCATTTTGTTGATAGTTTCCTTTGCTGTGCAAAAGTTTTTCAGTTTCATGGTCTCACTTGTTTATTTTTGCTTTTGTTGCGTTTGCTTTGGGTGTGAAATGTAAATGAAAACACTGCCAAGGCTGATGTCAAGGAGCTTATCCTCTATGTTTTCTTCTAGGAGTTTTATGGTTTCAGATCTTATGATGAAGTCTTTAATCCATTTTGAGTTGATTTTTGTTTATAGTATAAGATAGGGGTCCAGTTTCATTCTTTTACATGTGGCTGTTCGGTTTTCCCAGCACCATTTATTGAAGAGACTTTCTTTTCTCCATTGTGTGTTTTTGGCTCCTTTGTCCAAAATTAGCTATCTGTTGATGTGTGGGTTTATTTCTGGGCTCTCAATTCTATTCCATTGATCTGTGTGTCTGTTTTTGTGTCAGTACCATGCTGTTTTGATTACTATAGCTTTGTAATATAGTGTGAAATCAGGAAGTGTGATGCCTCCAGCTCTGTTATTCTTTCTCGTGATTGCTTTGGCATACATCACATACAGTTTTTTGGTGGTCTGTAGTGTTTTCTGTATATGGTATTATGTCATCTGTAAATGGAGACAGTTGTACTTATTCCTTTTCAATTTGATGCCTTTTATTTCTTTTTCTTGCCTAACTGCTCTGGCTACGACTTCTGGTACTATATTGAATAAAAGTGGCAAGAGTGAGCATCCTTGTCTTCTATTGGGTCTTAGAGAAAAAGTGATCAGCTTTTCACCATTGAATATGATATTAGCTGTGGGCTTGTCATATATGGCCCTTATTATATTGAAGTACATTTCCTCTATGCCCAATTTGTTGGGAGTTTTGATAAAAGTCAACATCTATTTATAATAAAGTGTTTTTTTCTGCATCTGAGATATTTTATTAACATGATATACCACATTTTGTAATTTGCAGATGTTGAACCATCCTTCTATCTCTGGAATAAATCCCACTTGATCATGGTATATGATCCTTTTAATGTGCTATTGAATTCAATTTCCTAATATTTTGTTGAGAATTTTTGAATCTATGTTCATCAGGGTTATTGGCCTGTAATTTTTTTCTTGTTCTTGTCTGGTTTTGGTATCAGGTAATTCTGGTCTTGTAAAATGAGTTTGGAAGTGTTCTCTCCTCTTAGACTTTTTGGAAGAATTTGAGAAGGGTTGGTGTTACTTCTTTTGTAAATGTTTGGTAGAATTCACCAGGGAAACCATCTGGTCCTGGACTTTTCATTGTTGGGAGATTTTTGATTACTGATTCAATCTCCTCACAGAATGTGTTTTCTGCTGCTGTTGGATGGAATGTTCTGTAAAAGTCTAAGTCCACCTGATCTAGCATGTCATTTAAGTCCAGTGTTTCCTTATTGATTTTCTGCGTGGATGAGCTATCCATTGTTGAAAGTGGACTATTGAAGTCCCCTAATATTACTGTATGGTTGTCTAGTTCTGCCTTCAGGTATGTTAATAAATGCTTTATATATTTAGGTGCTCCCTTGTTGGGTGCATAAATATTTACAAATGTTATATCCTCTTGTTAGATTGACTCCTTTATCATTATATAATGCCATTCTTTGTCACTTATTACAGTCTTTGTCTTAAAGTCTAATTTGTCTCATATAAGTATAGCTACCCCTGCTTTCTTTTGGTTTTTGTTTGCATGGAATATCTGTTTTCATCCCTTCACTTTCAGTCTGTGTATATCCTTAAAATTGAAGTGAGTCTCTTGTAGGCAGCACCTAATTGGGTCTTTTTTTTTTTAAGATCCATTCAGATACTATGTGTTTTGATTGGAGAATTTAGTCTATTTGCATTTAAACTCATTATTGATAGGTATGGACTTACTATTTCCATATTTGTTAATTGTTTTATGGCTGTTTTGTAATTCCTTTGATCCTTTCTTCTGTTTGTCTCTTCCTTTGTGATTTGACAGTTTTCTGTAGTAGCAGGCTTAGATTCCTTTCTTTTTATCTTTTGTTTATCTGTTACAAGTTTTTGCTTCTTGGTTACCATGAGGCTTATATAAAACATCTTATATTTATAACAGTCTATTTTAAGTTGGTGACAACTTAAGTTTGAACACATACTGAAGTTCTATACTTTTACTCTCCTCCTAATGTTTTATGTTTTGTTTTGCTGAGGAAGATTAGCCCTGAGCTAACATCTGTTGCCAATCTTCCTCTTTTTTTGCTTGAGGAATGTTAGCCCTGTGCTAACATCTGTGCCAGTCTTCCTCCACTTTATGTGTAGGTCGCCACCACAGCATGGCTGACAAGTGGTGTAGGTCCGTGCCCAGGCTCCAAACCCACAAATCTGGGCTGCTGAAGTGGAATGTGCCACACTTAACCACTTTGCCATGGGGCTGGCCCCACATTTTATGTTTTGATGTCACAGCTTACATCTTTTTACCTTGTGTATCCATTAACAAATTACTGTAGTTATAGTTATTTTTACTACTTTTGTCTGTTAACTTTCATACTAGATTTATAAATCTATTGATTTAGTCACCACCCTTACAATATTAGAGTATTCTGAATATTTACCTTTACTAGTGAGACATATGTTCATATGTGTTCCTGTTACTAATTAGTGTCCATGCATTTCAGCTTGAATGACTCTCTTTAACATTATTGTACTGCCAGCATAGTCAGTTTTTGCTTATCTGGAAGACTCTTTATCTCTTCCAATTCTGAAGGACACTTTGCTGGGTAGAGTATTCTTGGTTGGCAGTTTTTTTTCTTTCAGCATCTAGAATAAATATATCATACCACTCTCTTCTGGCCTGCAATGTTTCTGCTGATTGTCTTATGGGAGAGATTCCCCTTGTACGTAACAAGTTGTTTTTCTCTTGCTGCTTTTAAGATTCTTTTCTTGTCTTTAACTTTTGACAATTTAATTATAATGTCTTTTGGTGTGGGCCTCGTTGCATTCATCTTATTTGGAGCCCTCTGGGCTTCCTTGATTTGGACATCTGTTACTTTCATCAGTGTTGGGAAATTTTCAGTCACTATTTCTTCAAATAAGCTTTCTGTACTGGCCTGTCTTCTCCTTCTGGGACCTCTTTAATGTGAATGTTGGTCCATCTGATGTTGTCCCATAAGTCCCTTAAGATATCTTCAGTCTTTTTCATTCATTTTTTTTTTTTTTCCTCTGGATAAATTCCACTGCCCTCTCCTCAAGTTTGCTGATCCTTTCTTCCACTTGAGCTAGGCTTTTGTTGAACCCCTCTGTGGAACTTTTCAGTTTACTTATTGTATTCTTCAGCTCTATGATTTCTGTTTGGTAATTTCTTATATTTTCTATCTCTTTCTTGAAATTCTCACTTTTTTCATGTATTTCCCCCCGACCTCAGTGAGCATCTTTATGACCATTGTTTCAAACTTTTTATCAGGTAAATCACTTATCTCCATTTCATTAAGGTCTGTTTCTGGAGTTGTATCTTGTTCTTTTGTTTGGAACATATTCCTGTTTCTTCATTTTCCTTAACTCTTTGTTTTGGTTTCTGTGCCTTATATAAAGGAGCCACCTCTCCCAGTCTCAACGGACTGGTCTCGTGTAGGAGTTGAACCTTATTATTCAGCCTGGCCCACGTTCTTGGTAGTCTTTCAAACCTTGTTATTGTTCACACTGTGTTTTGTTAATGGTTCCTAGTCTGTGAGGGTATGCTAAGAGCTGTCAGTGTCCCAAACAGGAGGGTCTCAGTCAGCATCTAGATGCAGGCTGATTGGAAGCCATATGCTCAGGCAGCAGCTTAAAGTATGCAAATAGGCCTCTTCTGGGGAAATACTGGGAGATGTGTGTTTCTGTCTGCTTCTTCTTTGCTGAGCCCTGAGAAGATAGAAGTGTTTCTTTGTTTGCTACAGTGAAATAAGCCCTTCTTTTTGATAAAAACTATTGATTAAAAAAACATTGGTGGCTTGGTTGTTGTAGAGTTGTTCATTTTTAATGAGAAAAAAATACTCAACCTAATGGCTATCCAAATAATGAAAAAAGACACAAATAATTGTAAAATTTTATTCAGGGAGTACAGTTGAGAGGTGACCAAATGGGAATATAAGGTAGGGACTTGAGCAAAGGTCAAGAGATAGCAAGTGAGAGTTTGCCAGAGGCTCTCAGATTTGAAGGGAATATTAAAACATACTGCTATTCAAGGTAGTAGCAAATGAGTTCCTGTATTTAAAGTGCTTAGAAGTGTGCCTGGCGTGTAGTAAGACTCTTAAGTATTACCCATTACTTTTTAAATACTCAGTTGTAAATCTTTAGAGCCAGTGTTTCTAAACCATTGAGCCATCAGTATCACTTGGCGTGCTGTTAGATATGCAGATTCCCCACCCTTCCCCTAAACCTGCTGGATCTTAAACTCTGCAAGTAGAGCTGGCAGCATGTGTTGTAACAAACAGTCCAGGGATTCTGGTGTATCCTAAAGTTTGAGAACCACTGCTTTCCAGGTTCCACCCAGTATAAAACCAAAACAGTGATGACAGTGAATTACTCTGTGGGACGCAGCATTATTGTGAAATAGAGAAAATAAAACCATTAGAGAAGTAATTTTGGGGGCAGAAATATAAACTATACTAGAATCGGCATTACATTTTTTTATAATAGGTCCTTGAGAAGTATTTGGTCATAACGTTGCATAAGACAGTAGTATTTAGAGAACTGAGCTGACATTGTTTCTTTTAAAGCCTTTTATTCATTCAGCAGCCATTTATTGTCTGATGTATCAGGCACAGCTGTGGTCACAGAAGAACTTTTAGTAGAGTGGGAAAATCAGACTCTAAGTAGATAAATCATAACATGGTATTTTAAGTGCTATAATTGAAATAGGAGCCTTGTGCTCTGAATGCTAAGACCAAGGAATACCCAGCGGCCTCAACTTAGGTTATGTTTGAGCTGTGTCTTAAGGAATGAATAGGGAATTGCCAAGTGGGAAGAGGTTTGCAGTAAGAGCATTTCATGTAGTTTGTTGACATTATTACCATGAAAGGTATTGTTTTCATTTTTTGTGTAAGTGAAGACCCAGTAGGAAAGTCCTTTTCCTTTACTACCAAAAATGTCGAATCCATTTTTATGTTATTATTGTGTTTGTTAGCCTTTTTTTTTTCCTGTCATATGAACTGGATGGATAATAGGAGGCGACTCGAAGGCAACTCATGTACTCTAGGCATCAATGTCAGTGGCATCATAGAAAAAATTGCTGTTTGTTTAAGAAATGCCTGGTGCCTGGTTACACTGTCAATATTTCAAACAATTAACTTAGCTTATTTCAGAGGCTCCCAAACTTTCTGTTTTTGGTGCCCTTAACACTTTAGTAATTTTTTTCATGGCACCCCTGGGCCAAAAGAAATACTTTGCAGATTTATTTAATAACTAGTTTGGTGCAGACAACTTAGTAAATATTTATGTCCTAACAACTTGGTTGCCATTTAAAAAAATAATACACATAAACTGAAAGAAAAAATAAATTCTTATTTCATTCTTAAATAACCACAATTACTTATGGGATGTGTGTGCCTACTAAGCATTACCCAGCTCCTTACCCAGCTTCTCAAGCTGTAGAATCAGAATGAAAACCACCACCTGCTTTTCCAGTTCCATATTGACTTTTGTACAATGCTTGGGCTTTTTTCATAACAACCACTGAAAACTCTGCTTCACAAAGATATGTCATTGAAAAGAGTGTATGCTCTAATGTTGAAATTTTGAAATTTCTCTCAAGTTAGTAGTTCACACAGTATCATACCTATATTGACTATCAGTGTGTTTCCTTCAAATTGAAAATATCCTGTGGGGCCCCTGGATGTTTGCTGGGTGTTCAACATAATCTGGGAATCATACGTTTATTTGATATAATCCACAGGTGGGGGGATTAAGTTTTATGACTCAGCTGACTTTCTCCAGGTCACAAAGTCAAGTCAGGAGCATCTCTTTCTTTTTCAACCTTTTATTTACTTTTAATACTTTTATTTACTTTTACTTTTTTTACTTTATTTACTTTTATTTACTTAGGCCATATTGATATAACTGATTACTATCTTACAGCCTGAAAGTACCAGCTGTTTTTCACTGCCCCAGATGGTAGGCACTTTCATTGTTAATTTGTTCTCTGTGTCCCTTTCTAGAAGTACTTCAGGCTGTTCCACCCTGCGCTCTTAACCTTAGGCCTCCTGTTACCCTGTGGGCCTTAATTTGCTCCTCAGTGGCATGTGTTTACACACTAATCTGCCCAGAGACCAGTCTTAGAGGAGGTTTTAACTTTTAAGTGACTAAGTAATTAGTTTCTCTAGAAGCTGTACTTGATCAATAGTCTGGAAATATGAGAGAGACAAAGTATTTATATTGCTACAAAAATGTGTTTGAAAATTAATCCTTAAAAACTATGAATGTAACATTTATACATTCATAAATTCATTCATTCCAAAAAAAGTTTGTTGATGAATTGCTAGGTACCATGTATGGTGCTGGCCCTTGTGGATTCACATTTTATATGCCCTCTGTATATAGGAGCACATCTACCATCCAGTGGACAGTTTGAACTTGGTGTGAGATGTAAATTTTACTTTGGTAGAGGTGAACACAAGGCACTCTGAGAGCACAGAGGAGGAGCACCTCACCCAGACTAGAGGGTATGAAGGAATAAGGCCTGAGTTAGTCAAATTAAGGAGCTGTAGGAGAGATCCTTCTGGATAGAGGGCAGAGGAGTGAGAGGGAACATAGCATATTTAGGGAACTTCAAGTAGCAGATGAAAGCTTAGAATGTGAGGAAGGGAATAGTGTAAGATGAGTTTGGAGAGGGAAACAGGACTTCATGTGCTGTAGAGTTTCGAATTTATCCTGAAAGTTTTGGAAAGCCATTAGGGATTTTAAACAGATGAATGACATAATCAGTCATTCATTTGTACTTTATGAAGGTATATGTGGATACAAGGGGAAGAATATTGGGAGGAGAAAGAACGTTGTAAAACTGGAAGCAAGTAAGTTAGTGATCTAGGTAAAAGGAGACAGGGACTTGATATAAGGCTGTAGCAGTGACAGGGATGGAAAGAGTAAAAGGGAACAATTCCTAGGATGTGATGCTGATCGGACGTGATAATATGAGGAAGGAGGAGGAGCGAGGGACAGCCTTCAAATCTAGCTTGAAACACTGGTAGAAATGTTTACCCAGAGAGGAAATGAAGAGGAGGAATGGATTACAGAAAGAAGATTGTGTGTTCAGTTTTGGACATAGGAAATTTGAAAATCCTCTTGACCTTCACATGGAGCTGTCCGGTAAGCAGTGGAATGTATAGTCTTAATCCCAGAAAAGAGAAAATAGCCTGACTTAGTTATCAGCATAGAGTTAATGAGATGAAGACATGGGAGAGGGAAGAAAAGGGACCTAGGATATCCTGGAGAACACCAGCTTCTGCAAGATAAACAAAAGCAGACAGATAGAAGTAGTGGCCAGAGAGATTGGTGGGAAACCAGAGAAGAGGGATCTGTTGGAAGAATAATCTTGGAATAATCTTTCTCTGAATTTTACATTCCAGGTTTTTAAAATAAACATTTGCCTAGTAATTTTTAAATTTCATAACAGTTGCTTGGTGGACATTATCATTCTAACCACGGCATCCATTCCTCCTCTCCTGTGTTGTATAGAAGCCATACAGTTTGAGCAGTGGACCCTCATACTCCTGGTGATCCCTGAGGCTCTGTGCCAGTCATGGAGTCTGCGCTCCTTTAGCTGTGATTGGCTTGGCTAAGACAGACATTCTGTGAGTGAAAGGGGTTGGTTCAAGACAGGGCGTAGAACTCACAGAATTCCCCTATGCCAGGGGAAGTTGTGTGGAAACCTCAGGGGAAATGTGCCTTGTTTCTGATAAAGAGGTATTCCTCTGTATGTCGTTCTACACAGATGCAAGGCCTGGACTTGCTGCATCTGTGTTGCTCCCAGCCTGAGACTAAAACTGACATGAGGAGGGCGGAGGGCGGAGCTGAGAACAGTGTAGAGAAGTGGTATGGAGACTCTGAAGACAGTGAACACCTTGCCTTATTGTTTAAGTCATTTTTGCCGTTTTATTTTCAAAGAAGAAACATTGTGATGTGAAGATATGAATGATGTATATGAATAGCAGTGTTAAACTAAATAGATGTTGTAGCTAGCCGTATGTTATGTGGTAGCTCTGCAGTAAATTTTTTTAAAACTTACATCTTTTAGTAGTTTTGGGAGGAAGACGGGAAGTGGGTAGGGAATGAATTTAGAATTGTAAGGCATCAGGAAGAATGAGGACAAGATTAAGTTCTGATGGAAATCAGACATGAAATTAAATGTTTATTCCTACCTGTGCCACACCATTTTTATTAGTCCATGATACAGAATTTTTTATGTAAAGTTGTATGAGTAGGAGGAAACTAAAGGAATTTACAAGTCTTTTTTAAAACTTCTTATTGGGAAAATTATCAAATATACACAAAAATAGGGGGAAGAGAAACCCAGCCACCCAACCACACACATAGTTGTCGATGGGGGGGGCCATCTTGTTTCACATGTAACACCTCCCCCTCCAGTTGGAGAATTTAATGCAAATTCTGGATATGACAATTCATCCAAAAATATTTCAGTATGGATCTCTAAGATTTAAACAGCTCTAATGAGGCATAATTGACACACAATAAATGGGAAGAGACATTTCCCCTAATCCCCTCCACCCTAACACAGCTATTCGCTTTTGCATACCTCTAGTCCTTGACCTTATGCAGAATAATAGTTAATATTTTAAGGATGGCAGGAATTATTCAGATGGTCGACAGTCTTCATAAAGTTCCCTGTGAAGAATAGAGTATGTTTCCAGGAAAAACGGTGACTCTGCTACTGACAACAGTTAATACGTATCAGAGCCGAGTGCACCATTTCCTGTTTTTCTTTGCAGAGGCCCAACTCTGGAATTCCCCTTGTTTGCCCATGATTTAAATCTTGTCTGTATCTTTTATTCTTAATTCAGCACACCAAAAAAGTGTGCTATTCTTTAAATATCCACAGTGTGCCTGAAAAATATCGTGTTTTTGTATTTTAAAATATTTAATTATACTTAGAATCTAGATTTTGATTCATTAACAGTGTTAGGAGTCTAAAGAACACCTCGGCCTCTGTCTGGATTCATCCCTCCTACCTTCTCTGGAAGCTTATGTTGGTAATCCTTTATTTTTCTATACTTTCAGTCTCTCCTCTTTTACTGGATCTTTCTCATCTTCAAGGGAAATTTGCAGTCCTCATTTCTTCTGCCTTCAGCTACAGCTCTTTCTTCTCCTTGTCCAGAAGGCCAGACTTCTCCAGTTGTCTGTTTGATGGCTCAATTTCTCCACCTCCTGGACACCCCTCAGTCCCCTCTGCTGCCTTCCAGCCTCACTCCGCTGACACAGCACTCACTGAGGTGCTCGCTCCATGTTGCTGAAACCAGTGAACATATTTCTCTCTAACTGACATCTCACCAGCTTTCAGCTATATTGCCTAATTCTTCTTGACACTTTCAAGAAGACACACCTGCTTTTCCTCCTCACTTTCAGGCTGCTGCTGGCCTCTTTTGATGGCTTATTTCCCTCCCATCCCCAAACTTATTTCAAGTTCCTCCCTGCAGCTTTCTTCCTAGGAAGTCTCATTAACTCCTACAGCATTTTTATGACTCTCTATTTGTTATCTCTAGTTTACCCTCTTTTGATTGCTGTATCCATGTATCCAACTTGCCATTTTGATAACTTCACCTGGATGTCTCACAGACACCTCAGATTCAGTGTGTTTTAAACTGGATTTTTCGTCTTCCCCTAAAGCCTGGTCCTCTTTCAGTATTATCTAACCCGGGGAATTGTGCATTCTTCTCAGATAGGAAATCTTTGCATCTTTCTTAATTTCTTCCTCTCCCTCAATTCTCAAATCCAGTCAACAACCAAATTCTGTTGTTTTTACCCACTGAACACCTCTTGATTATACCCACTTCTTTTCATTTCTGCTATTAGTTGAATCCAGGTAATCTCTTTTCACCATCATTACTATAAGAGCTTCTCCTTTGGCCCCCTCCATCCTGCCTTCCACCTGTACGTGTCATGGAGTAGCCTTTTAAAACCAATTTGGTCATGTCATTCCCCTGCTTTAAAAGCTGTGTCCCTGTAGCCTTTCATGAAGGAACGACTGAAAGCTTCCACTTTTATACCCTAAAATCAAGGTGAGATTAGGTGGCATGAAGAAACCTTCCAGTACTAAAGAGAAAGTTCACCTCCCCAACTCAGTGAAATTCAAATTGAAAAGGATTCACTATTTTCAGATTTTTAAATTAGTTACCTAACATAGTCATTATGGTAGAGGTAAGTTGAAGTCTTCCTGTCCTTTGCTTTTCAGTGTGAGAGTAGTCTCTTTTGAACCAGTTTAGTTATCCTTCTTTGCACATTCTCCCTTGGTATTCAGAATATTATTTATCAGTGTATATTAATATCCCTCTTTCAGAAGTGTATGAGTTCACAAGCATATCCATTAATTGGTTCTTTCAAGTTGCATTTCTGGGTGAGATTAGTGGTGGCCTGAGTGCACCATGGTAACTCTTCTCTGCCACCATCTTCCTGCAGTAATTCGACTGTTAGAATAAATCACTTAACCGGGAGATGCGGGCCAAGTGTAGCCGTCTGCTAAGCCCCAAACACATCCTTCCGGAGGAAATGATGCAGATTCAGAACTGTTAGAAGTTGCTTCTGTGTGCTCACAGGGCAAGGGATGATCAAGACTCCCAGTGACCTAGAAGTGTGGATCTTATTCTCTGAAATATGCCAGTCCCTTGCCTGCTTGAAAGGGCCCTTTGGCTGAGCCAAGTGGCACACTCAGCACATCAGGCGCTGTTGTCCCTGTGAGTTAGGTGCACAGGGCCTTGGGAAAAGTCTGCAGTCCTGCAGATACAATTATCCTATGGAACCTAACTGGTAGCCTTTTTCTTCAACTGGAGACTTCCCTTTTATGCTCATATCTGAAGTGTGCCAAGAAACTAGAAGCCTCCCTCTCTACTTGTCAGTCAAGGGGCTTACTGGGGAAGAAACTCCAACAATTTGTCCTGCCCAGGTGTTGAGAAAATTCACATCCTCTGATGGTGAAGATAATTTGGGTGTGCCTGGCAAACAAATAGCTTCCTAACAGTGCAAATTTAATGGAAATGTAACACTATTTACCAAGAAGAAAAAAGGCGTACAACTACCATTAGCATCTTCTTTCCCTACCTTAATCTTAGAAAAGAGAAGGTAGCATTACATCTTAAGGCTCATTTAGGGACTTATGCTGTATCATCCCAGATGAGAAGAGTTTGAAGGGAAGTGTGTTGAAAGGGGTGTGTGGAAATAGACAAACTGAGAGTCTGGGGAACAGGATGGAAGAGATGAGCACATTGCTAGCATGGCATCCTGGGTCAAAGGAGGGCTGTGGGTATCAAGTTAGGGGCAGGGAGTGTGTATGAGGCACCTTTAGGGCACCTGAATTAGCCTGTGCAAAAAAAAAAAAAAAATAGCAGGAAATCCGTGCACTGTGCTACAGAATAGAAAAATTGAAGAACAAAGACAAAGGATCTAGACCCTCCCTTGGTTTCCTGACACCATTTTAACCTAGAATTTTTCTATAATCCTATGGAGCAGGGCCCCACAACATGGGTTGAATTTCTTATCAACCCTTCTAAAAGGGGCTTGAAGTAACTAAATTTGGAGAAGTAAAGGAATGAGAGTATTTTGCTCCCTCGTTTATAGACTCTAATTCATATAGTCAAACATCTTAAGAGGAAAAGATAAGAAGCTATAATACAAATTCTCAAAGAGATTAAAAAATATTGCAGTGATGAGATCTCATAACAAAGAGCTTCTGAAGAAATAGCTATAATTGAAAAATGAAATTATGAATGTACCATTGAAAAAATGACTGGTCTGGAACTGGGGTCACCAAACTACTGCTTGTAGGCCAGATCTAGCCTGCCACCTGTTTTTGTAAGTAAATATGTACTGGAACACAGCCACACTCATTTGTTTATGCATTGTCTGTAGCTGCTGTCATACTACAATGACAGACATACTACATTCTACTATGACAGAGACTGTACGGCTTGCATGCTTAAAATCTTTACTATCTGGCCTATAAAAAAAATTTGTTGATTCCTGAAGGGGATCAAGTGGAATTATTTTCCACTGCAGCAAAACTATAAAGAGAAATAAAAATAATGGATGAAAATATAAGGAACTTGGAAGATAACACACGCTCTCTCTCACATGCAAACACTCATTCAAATGTCCACATAACAGGAGCTCTGGGAATAGCAAAAAGGAACCCAAGGAGCGATATCAAAGAAATAATAGAAGAAAACTTTTCTAAGATATAGTAAAACCTGTGTTCAGATCTAGAGTGACCAACCGTATGCCATACGGAACACTGGAAGGAAAAACCAACAAACTTAGAGATAGCCCAGTGTCTCTGTTGAACTCTGAGGATGAACATAAATATTTCAGAGGAAAAACATCAGGCTTCTTTTGGGATTCTAATCTGTAGCAATAAAAGCTAGAGGACAGTAAAAGAATGTATACTGGCTTTTAACATTAATGCCTTAATCTCTGGAAAAATCTCAGATGACCAGTGAAACAGCAGCAGGGTAGGAAATATCTCTAATGAGGTGGATGGGCATATTGGTGGGGCAAGGACTCCAGCTGGTAGCTAAGTTACTGGGAAGTAGGGTCCTGCACTTGTAAGAAGTGTTTGCCAAAAATTAGGAGTCAGTAAACCCCAGCCTAGTGGACTGAGGTTGGATAGGGTTTTGTTCCAGCTGGAACAGATCAGAAAACAGTGAATGAACTAGGACCAAATCTTCCCCATACAGAGCAGCTGACAGGTTGATTGCAGCATGGAAGGGTAGTTGGGTATAATCAAAGTAATAACCATCAAAATACAATCCTTTTGTTAATGTTAAAAGTCATAATGTTGGGCCAGCCCTGGTGGCCTAGTGGTTAAGTTTGGTGTGCTCTGCTTTGGTGGCCCAGGTTCAGTTCCCAGGTATGTGGACCTACACTGCTCTGTTAGTGGCCATGTTGTGCTGGTGGCTCACATACTAAAAAATAGAAGAAGATTGGCAGGATGTCAGGTCAGGCTGAATCTTCCTCGGGGAAAAAAAAAGTCATAATGTTGTACTCAAATCACACTGTATTCTTTGCTGACAATAATACTGACTGATGATAAGTTTACATTTGTCTCATTTTTTAAAAAAAGAATATAACTTAAATGGTTATTATACTAATGTGTCTGACCAAAACCAGACCAAATAATCTATTTCACGTTCTAAATAATAACCTAATATTTTGCTTTACCGATCATTTTTTTTGTACATATATTTCTATTGGGGACTTCATCATAAGAAGTAATAGTGGTAGTCCAAGATTTAGGTATTTTTGTGTCCTGGGCAAATTCATTAAATTGTTAAACAAAGCTACTCATAGTATATAAATCCATCAGAATAAGTTTTTCGTTAACAAGATCATGTTCTCTATACATTGTTCTCCATGTTTTAGAAAAGGCGCCGGCGGATTGACCGAAGTATGATTGGAGAGCCAACCAACTTTGTACATACTGCTCACGTGGGATCCGGAGATCTGTTCAGCGGAATGAATTCAGTAAGTATATTGGTGGGGCATGCAGATGGGGCCTTGGGGCATAGACGCATGTAACCTGTGTGACATGTATGGACGTTCTTAATGATTACACCATGCTGAATGAATTTGTAGACATCGAAGATAAATATATAATGTGAGTATAGAAGAGAGAAGAAAATGAACAATTAAAACTTAATCTCTCATCTAATTTGCCAAGTTATGCATTGGTCTCTGTTTCTTGTACTAAACTCTTCATAGCTACCTTTCTCCTGAATACAAACTTGTAACCTTTAAAGGACTTGAGTTCAGAATGGAAGTTAATATCCCATTGATTCTCATGCAGTGTAATGGAAGCACCACCAAATGAGGGTTTTTCTCAGGGCTCTGCCTCACTTTTGCCCTGAAGCAAGCCACTAAGTATCCAGAGCCTCTTTCCCTCACATGTAAAGCAAGGTGTGCATCTAGATGATCCTTAAAGTGTGTAGAACCAGAAAGTCGATAAGGCTTCTAAAACACAAAATCATGACCCGTTATATGCTCACTCACTCATCAGCATCAAGGCCTTAGCAGAGAACAGAGACTTTAAACTAGCTGGATGGGTATCCTGGATACAGCAAACAAGTTTGTCACTTCAGTTACTAGGTAAGCAAAGGAATGACATTTGTAGCTTCCTGGAAAGGAAATATCGTGTTTGTTTTAAATCTGTAGGAAAAGTACTTTGTTTCACTCAGTGCTTTTGTGGAAATGTAAGAAGTGTCAGGTTGCTGTCAAAGTATAATGCAGCAGCTTTGTTTCCTGGATGAGTGTGGAATGAAAAGACCAAAGGGGACCCTATGACTTTTGTTAATATGGTTATTATTATATAGAGAGAGACAATGAATGCTTTCAAATGTGTTATATATGATGAATTTTAATTTCTTTCTCATCAACAAATGTCTTCTTCCCCAGTTCAGGTTTTTAAAACATCTGACTATATAGGACAATTTAAATTTTTAGTTCATGATATTTAAATTTTTAAATCTTGTTTATGCACATTTCAGAATTTCCTTTAAGATTCCTGTCTGGCATTTTGTCTCTGTGAAAAGCCTGTCCTTGGTGGAGGTGACTGTTGCTTGCCATCGTTTTAGGCAGAACTTAAGCACTGTTCCTTGCAGGGCTCCCACGGCCGCCTCTTCAGCTGAGATGCGGGATCGAGACGGGCCCTCAGCTGCTGTGGAGGTTCTGCCCTGCAGGCTCCAGGCAGCCTCTTTGCTCCCTGCAGCAGGATTTTTATGAAGTGTTTTAGCTCTTCAGAACCAGTGTGTCTCCCAAAGGCCTTTGTAGTCATTGCCTGTGTTAGTTTTTTGTCTCCACAGTGATATGCACTCCCTGATTCGGTGAGAGACTTCTGTTCTCCTGTGCAATAACAGTGCAAATGAGACAAAACCATAAATATGTTCTCTCTCCAAAGAAATAGTTTCTTTTAAGTTTCTCTATCCTAAGAACTGAGCAGCTCGTATTAGGAACATGGCTTGATGTGTATGAAACAGCCGTGCCACACTGGCTGCTGAAGACTCAAGTGACTTATAGTTTGTTTTTTCCCCTAAATATACTGTTCTTCCCAGGACTGCCTTTCATACTAACTTCTTTCTAGAAAAGGTTTCTGTGACTCTTTTAATAATATAGCCCTGTTGTGTTAAAATATTATATATCCACAATTACAGTAATACATTCAGTCTTAACACTGAAGGGTTTCTTATTAGAAAATTCAGATCCTTCAGTTTGGAATTGAAGGATTGACTTTTGGAGGAAAAACAGGTTGTTTTTTTTTTTTTTTTTAAGAAGCTGCATAGCATTATAAATGCACCACGTAAAAATATAAAGATGTTGTTGTTTTTTAAATAGACCTAAAAATAGCTGTAAAAGCTAACATGTCATGTTAGGTAGGAAATTATGTGGTACCAGGGTGAAATCAAGTTTGTGCCACAAAACATGATATTACCAGAAAGGAGCAGAAAATGAATTTGAACTGATTGGAAAATGAGTTTGAACTGGCTGTAGCCTCCTCAGACTGAGCAAGTTTACTTAAAATAAATACTGACATAACTCAGAGATATTGTGCATTTGGTTCCAGACCACTGCAGTAAAGTGAGTATCACAATAAAACTAGTCACAAGAATTTTTTGGTTTCCCAGTGCATATAAAAGTTATGTTCAGGTGCCAATCTTTAAAAAAAAAGTTATGTTTACACTATACTGTAGTCTGATAGCATTATGTCTTTAAAAGAAAAAAGTGCATACCTTAATTAAAAAATACTTTATTGCTAAAAAATGTTAACCATCATCTGAGCCTTCAGTGAGTCGTAGTCTTTTTGCTGGGGGATGGTTATGTAAAAAAACGCAGTATCTGCAAAGCACAATAAAACATGTTGCGCCTGCAGGCCTGTAGATTTCAGTTTCTTTTTCATAGACTCTTACCTAAAATAGTCATTTGAGTAATGTGAACAGATATTACAGTAACACTTTACAGTCATGTGTCACTTAATGCTGGGGATGTGTTCTGAGAAATGTGTCGTTAGGTGATTCTGTTGTTGTGTGCACATCATGGGGTGTACTTCCATGAACTTCGGTGGTGTAGCCCAGTACACACCTAGGCTACATGGTGCTCATCTTATGGGACCACTGTTGTCTGCGGTCCATCATTGACAGAAACGCCATTAGGTGGGGCATGACTGTATGTGATATTGTTAGAGTAAGATGTTCCACAAAAGTAAATTTTTCAGTTAATGGGTAAAAAGGTACCCATTTACGAGTGACAGTTTTTGTTTTTTTGTTTTTCGGTGAGGAACATTGGCCCTGAGCTAACATCTGTTGCTGATCTTCCTCTTTTTGCTTCAGAAAGATGGTTGTTGAGCTCACATCTGTGCCAATCCTCCTCTATTTTGTATGTGGGACCCCACCACAGCATGGCTTGATGAGCGGTGTGTAAGTCCATACTGGGGATCCATAACCGTGAACCCCTGGCTGCCAGAGTGGAATGCATGAACTTAACCACTACACCACCAGGCCAGCCCCATAAAATGTACCCATTTAAGAGCCAACTACATTTACTCACCTAAACCCTTTGGATCTAAATAAGCTATGCATTTTATATTTTGCTTTTCTGTTCTCTTAGAATATATTTAAACCTGCCTTACTCCAAAAACAAAGTAGGCAAGTGTTATTATATTGACTCAGGATCACCAATGAAAAAAGCACCTTGTATGTCATGTTTTCTGTTGTATTAAGTGCTTAGTAAGTATTTGATAAGTAGATTAATTAATGGATGGTGCTCCCTTCCCCCGTGCTTCCCCCACCTCCGCCTCCTGAGACTGTGGAAATGTGAAGCGCCCTTTGAGCTGATTCCATTATGTCCGGACCTGCCTCCCAGTGCTGACTCTTCACTGTCAGCTCATCACTTCCAGAACCACCTTATTGCTCTCTTTTTCTAGCAGTCTAGCCTGATTATCTTATTCTCTGCTTCCAAACTGTTTCTAATTGATATGAACTAAGATTGGAATAATGATGATACATTAAGAACACTGCACAGTTTGCAAATAACTTTAGGTGCTTTTGTTTCAGCAAAGTTAGAAATTATCCCAGCATTTATATATCTCACAGTCTATCAGAAAGTAGCCCTGTGATGTGGTTAGGAGAGATTATCATGTTAACCGTTTTACAGAGAATAAGCCTGATGTTCAGAGAGGATAAATGGTTCACCTGGAGTTACAATATTAATAAATCTGGACTACAGTCTAAGTCTTTGGATTCTTAGGCTCTTTTTTATTTTATCAGATGATATTACAACTGTATCAAGTATGTAAATTTTACATGGACTTGAAAATTTTTTCTTTGGCTGGTCCAATTTCATTCATACTTATTTTGTTTCTGATTCTATTCTAAGTAATTGAGGTGATCATATGTGAGGTGTCTGTAAGTTAAGATACTTGAGGTTAAGGAACAGAAGGTTGAATTGATCTGTATACTTTTGACTGTTTTTGAAATGCTACCAGGTGCTTTGTGAATTACAAAACTCATTTTTAGTAATTGGGAACTAGAGAACGCAGTGGGGAGAGGGAGCTGTGGCAAAAAAAAAAAAAAAATGTTTCAATTACTAGCCTCACCATTTGCCCTTATAGTCAGAAATATTTTAAGTCTTTAAAAATTTACAGATTTTTTCCTATAAAAAATACCCTTCTGAGAACAGCAGCCCAGCTAAAATGTTGAGGCGAGAACGGCTTGGTTGCTTTGGCCCTGGTTCCTGACTTGTTCGGTTCTGTTCTGTTCTGTCGTGTTTCAGGTTAGCTCCATTCAGAACCAGATGCAGTCCAAGGGCGGCTACGGGGGCGGGATGTCTGCTGCCAACGTGCAGATGCAGCTTGTGGACACGAAGGCAGGATAGCCCCCGGGTCCCTTCTCTGGTGAGTACCTCAGAGCTGGGGCTTCATGGCCCTCCATCACCGACAGACAGCTGACAACATAGACAGACTTAAGTCTTGGGGTTACAAATATATATTTTGTTCTCTTTTTTAAAAAATTGTGAATTACTGGAAAAGGCACAATATTTAGTAGGCTGCTGAAGTGCCGATTCTACGTAGTTACTGCATATTTGGTTATTAGTTTTAGCTTGCTCTTTTCCATATGAAGACATTAAATGCTGTAAGACATCGGGTTGGGGAGGAGGCTTTGACTGAGATTCTGGTGACAAGACATTGCTTATGTGTCCTTTAGACAAGAGTGAGGCTATTATTTTGAGTACTGGTACTGCAGGGAGTCCAACTGTAGTGAAGGAACTGTATTTAACTCTGCCTTATTGACAGACTTTTCAAATTAAAAAGAAAAGACAACTTTTAAAAAGGATGAATCCTTAAAGTGTAAAAATAATTTGGATTTTTCTTTTGGTTTTTATAGGTCATTGTGAATTTCTGTGTTTTCTCTTTCCCCTATTCTTTCATTTTTGTTGTCGTGATTGCTTTTCTCTTCTTTTCAATTACAAAAGAGAAGTGTGACGGCGTCTTGTTCACCCCGTTGTGATTACTCCAGTGAGACATTTCTGTTCTGCTCCGAAGCAGCTATTGCCAGGCGACTCCTGCATTTTCCTCAGCTGGCGTGCATGCCTTTGGACTCATGGACAGAGTTCTTTGGATTGCGGCATAGTTTTCAATTTTTATCACTATGGATCTGATCTTAGCATGATCTTTTTGTGAATGCAGCACTATTATTTTTTCGTTTCTCCTTCCACCTCCAACCCTCTGCCTTATGATTTTCTTGGTAAGCAAGGACCTGCTATTGTGTTAATTTGTCACCGTTTATGTATATTTGGAAGGTATGAGACCCACAAGCACAATGATCATTTTTATTCATTTGAAACTTCAAGCAGAGTAGATATCTGCATGCTTTATGAAGTTGCTTCGTGTGGGAGCCCATGGGATGCAGGAGTGAGCGTTTCTTTGCTGCCGTGGGTTGACGATACTGCTGCTATTAGAGAAGGGTTAGCTGTGGCACCAAGTCACGTCAGTTCTACAGAAAGCTAACTGGTAGCTTATTTTAGAAGTATAACTTTTTCATCTATTACAATAAAAGAAAAGCTTGCATTCATAAGGCCTTCATTCTGTTGTAAATGTTCAGTATATTTATTTTGAGAGCAAGGACCTGTGATTATAAACAGGTATGGTATGTATCTGAGTGTTGCAGTGATATGCTTATCCAGTCTGATTCTGAGCATCATAGTAACTGTTTGTTTCTTTGTGTACTCATTATATTTTTACTTGTTTTTATTTTGTGTTTAACATTATGGTATCCAGTTGTTTCCAGTAACAGTTTGTTGAACTTCTGGCCTGTACTACTAACTGCAGACTCCAGAGTCCTTGGGCTGTCCATATATTTTGGGGCAATGGAAGTTGCCAAGAGCAACACACTGACCTGGCTGAATCGTTGCCAGGGAAAATAACCTGTATCGTGACTTTTTATGGTATTGATAAGAAACCTTTGCTCAGGTTCCAAAATATGTTTATTCTTCACAAACTGTGTGTATTTAAGATATTTCTATAAATGCTTCTCCTTCCCCTAAGGGTCTAGTGTTAAGCCAGTTAGTGGTCTGTATTCTCATGGAAAGGTTTCGATCTTATTTCCAATTCAGTCCTGTCTAACTATATTCGGTAGAATTAACATTTCATGTAGCAGATGGGGCTTAATTGAAAACTTACTTAGAGAACTATAAGAAATTAGGTAACTGAATAAAGAAATTTTCTCTTCTTTTACCCCTTTCCCCTGACCTTAGTCCCAGGTTCTTGTGAGAAAGGTAACTGAATAAATATTAGGTTTATGCGGGCAAAACATAAAAGCATTTCTCCCCCAATTCTTTTGAATTTAATTTCATTTACCCGGTAGGGTGGTGCACTAGATTGCTCAATCCTTGTATTTCTGCAATGTTGAGCCTTCCTGGGTGTCAATCCTGAACAGACACATAATCTGTCAAGGAGAAATATTTATGCTTAGTAATCAAAATAGGCAATAACTTCTACAATTTAATTCATCTAGTGTCATTAATTCACTGTGTGGATATTGGACTCTGGAATTTGCCTGAGTACATTGTCATTCTGCTCAGCCAGAGTCAGTGCTCCTCAAAAGACAGATTGGATTTTCTAGGCATTGTCAGCACTGATGCTCTTTAGTCTACTTCTATTTTGACTTTTAAAATTAGTACAAGTTTTATACTTGTCATATAACTCCTAGAACAATAGGTCCCTTTTCCCCAACTCATGATTTGATTTTATTCTTTTTTTCCAATCACCGTCTTTTCTGCTTCTACCAAGGACCAAATACTCCAGTGAGCCACTGGAGCATCTCTCCGTGGTAAGCCAAAGGCTGCCCTGTGCAGCCACCACTGACCTCACAGTAGCCACACTGTGTACACAGCACATGCCAAGGGAGGTGCCAAGAAATTCAAGAAATAAGAAAATTACAAAAATCCTAAGATAGTAACCTTGGACACACGTCTTTTAGGGAGGCTTGAAGATATTTGAGAGTGTGAAGCATTCATAAGTGGGACTCTAAATCTCGAGAGGTCATTTGTTCCCCATAGCAATGTATCTCATTTTAAAATTGAAGCTAATTAAATAAATAGGATTGACGGTTAATACTTTGTTGACATACATGCTGACCACTGTTAAGCAAGGGAAACTGAGTGAAGGTTTAAGTAAGGACATGGATTCTGTCTTCAGTGATAAAAGAGGTGCTTTCCCATGGTGCGGGCATGAAGTGGTGCCAATAACCATCGAGCGGAAATGTCAACTGTGGTGACTGGGTTTAGCATTTCCAATGCAGCATTATCAGTGGGCCTTTAAAGATACTTTGGGAGGATATTAGCTTTCACTTTTGTTATTAAATTATAGCAGTTTCATTATGGAGAGCAAGTTTGCCTTGATTTTGTTTAAAATGACGTCTGCTCAGCACCCAGAAGATAAATTGACATATTTTTATAATATAAGCATACTTTTTTTGTACATTGTGTTCATTCTTGAATAAAGTAAATTCAGTGTTGGCTTGTAGATATTAAAAAGAAAATATTGATTTTGATTCAATAAATGTTTTCTTTGAATCCTGGTTTGGTTTTTCCTTTCTTTTAGTTCATTTAGATTTTTCCCTTCACAGAATTATTTACCAGAATTCACTTAGAGCACCTTTTTAGCATTCTCATATTTTCAGTTATGACTACTATTATGCAAAAACAATTTATCGCTTTTCTCTTTAGAAATTTAAGTTCTTATCTTTTAATCTTTAACTTCACCTTCTTTAAAATTTACCAAATGCCTAGTGAGAGTGAACCTAAAGTGCCTGGAAATAGGACTTATTTTAAAAAATTTTATGTAAGATAGGAAGAAAGTTATTGAGCAAAGATAAAAAGTGGAAATGAGAGGGAGGGAGGTTTTTTTAAAAAAATATATTAATATCCTTTTTCTTTACATTTTTATTGCCTGTCAACCTCACAAGTGATTGATAGCTGATTTTTAACAAAGGTGTTAAATACGTCCTCAATTTTCCATACTGAGGCATTTTGTTCTCATGGTATATATAGGATTTAAATAAAATTAAGCATTCTTTTCCTCAGTTGTTATAGAGCCACATTTGAAGTGCTCAATAGCTTCATGTAGCTATCAGCTACCATAGTAGATAATTATAGGACATTTCCATCATCACAGAAAGTTCAGGCAATTTAGAGCTTCCCCCTAAAATAGTTTAGGATGCTGGTTCCCATTGGGGGTGATTGTGTTCCCCAGGTAACACTAGGCAATGTCTGGAGATATTTTGGTTGTCACAACTTGAGGAAGGGGTGCTCCTGACATCTGGTGGGGGTAGAAACCAGGGAGGCTGCTAAGTAGCGACAACACATAGGACAGCCCCCACAGCAAGGATTTATCCAGCCCCAAATGTCATAGTGCCACATTTGAGAAACCCTGGTTTAGGACAAAGAAGATCTATGTACTTACTTACAGGTACGTCCTGTGAGAGACTTCACTGCATTGGACCTTGTGCAGAGGTCAGTGAGGTTTGGCTGTATCATAATTGCCACACAATATTCTAGAATAGAAAAATCAATGAGAAAAGTGCTAGGGAAGCATATTTCAAAAAGTATTGATAATTTTTTCCCTCATCTCATGGCCAAAGACTCTAAAAGGAAATTGGGTTAAGATGAAGTTCTTTGCAAGATAAAATACTCACAATTCAGTAAGACATCCTGATTAAGAGAAAAAGTATCTCAAGAAACTGATGTTGGTGTAACATCAGGAGCTCTATTTTGAGCTCAGGTTTTCAAAGGACAAGCGTAAAATGTAGAAGAGCTCATAACACAAGCACAAAAAGTAGGACGAGTCTATAAAAATAGAGACAGTCTGGAATTTGCTAAAACCTGTGAAAATGCAAAGATCTACAAAATTGATACAGATAAGAAGGGAATTATATACCCTCTGCTTAAAACAAGAAAACTTAAATCACTCAATGACTCATGTTAGTTACTTTTTATATTTGGCACATTAACTTAGTTTTTATGATGTTTCCAAGACTATGAGGCCTTGTTTTTAATGCTTTCTACCAGATATGTGCAATCTCTGGGTGTGTGTGTGTGTGTTTTTTTTTCTTTGAGGCAGATTGGTTCTGAGCTAACATCCACGCCAATCCTCCTCTTTTTGCTGAGGAAGATTGGCCCTGAGCTAACATCTGTGCCCATCTTCCTCTATTTTTTTCATATGTGGGATGCCTGCCACAGCGTGACTTGATAAGTGGTGCCTAGGTCAGCATCTGGGCTCCAAACCAGTGAACCCTGGGCCACCAAAGCAGAGCATGTGAACTTAACTGCTTTGCCACCAGGCTGGCCCCTCTGGGCTCCTTTGACCCCTATCCTTATCCTCATCTTTACAGTTTTCTATCTGGCCTGCCTTTGTTGCTCAGCAGAAAAATCGGCTTCCTATAACAACATGTTACTTCCTGGGTAAGAAGAGCCAAATGTTTAATCTGGGACCTCACTAGCCGTTGCTGAAAGATTGTGATCTTGGTATTGAAGAAACAGTGATTTTACTCATTGGAAGGTAACAGCAGGAGAGTAAAGACAGTGTCTTATTCTAACCCCAGATTTTCTCTTCTGTAAACCCAGACTCCAGGGTTCACTAGAGCTTTTACAACTCACTAGAACTCGTGTCCAGGAGCTGTGACAGATAAATGCGCTGACAGCCTGCCCGGGGGCCCAGAAAGGATTCTAGGCACAGCTTTTTATTTTTGTTTTTGCTTGTTTAAAGGAGCAGCAAATAAGATACTTCTTTCAAAATCTTCAGAGCTTCACCTAGTTACCTTTTTCTTAATGTTATTAATTTCAGCCGCTAAACACTTACAGCCTTTGTATGTCTCTGTATCTTTCAAATGTGTGAGCTGACTGAATCCTTCACATTAGACCCTAGTTCTTGGCCACAAGCTCCCCCTGGGCTCGTCCACCCCTGCTGATGTGCATGAGCACTTTGTCTGCTGGGGGCAGCACGTGCAGGCAGTGTCAGAAAACACTTGAGTCGCTGTTTCTGGGTCTCTTTAAAAATTATTTCACTTTTCAGAAACAGTGCAAAGAGGTAAAAATCACTGTACTTACTGCTTTTGGCAGAGCCACTCAGATTCAGAATTCAAAATGGGGTGATTTTTGAGTTGAACTTCTTTCCAGTTTCTATAATGTCTATTTTGTCTCATAAAATTTTTGCACAAATGTCTATAGGTTTTACTTAGCTCTAAGTTTTGCCACTTGGATACTGTCTTAGTCTGTCTGGGCTGTTAAAATATCCCAGACTGGGTGGCTTATAAACAACAAGAATTTTGTTGCTCACAGTTCTGGAGGCTGGGAATCTGAGACCCGGGTGCCAGCATGGTCAGGCGAGGGCCCTCTTCCAGGTCACAAACTTCCTTGTATCTTCACATGATAGAAGGAACTAGGGAGCTCTCTGGAGCCCCTTTTTGTAAGGCGCTAATCCCATTCATGAGAGTTACACTCTCCTGACAAGCACCTCCCAAAGGCCTTACCTACTAATACCATCATCCCTTTGGGAGTTAGGATTTCAACATGAATTCTGGTGAGGCCACAAACATTGAGACCATGGCACATGGGTACCAGAAATGAGAGACTGGACCATCCCTCTGTAGATGCAGCCACATCCAACCTGTGCATGAGAGAGCCAAGGCCGCAGGCCATCTAGGCCAAGAGCATATCAGGATCAGCTACGACTGCAACCCAGAAGGGAAGCAAGCAGTCCTTTCTCCCTTTCTCCCCCTTTTGAATATGATATTCTTGAAGGAGACTGACCCAACAGGTAGACATTTTAGGGGAAAAATCACTCTAGTAAGTCATTTATACTTTCACACTTCACAGTCCTCAACAGAGCTTTTGTCCTGAAGACTCATCTATTCAGCAATGCAAAATTATATTGTTTCTCTGATTATTCCTCCTCCTTTGGAGGATTACCAGATTTCTAAGCAGCAGCAGTGAAGTCTAGAATATAATGGAGCACTTGCTTCAAACTTCTAAGAGAAGTCATTTTGAACTAGTGTGCTATCTATAGCCAAACTTTCAATGAAGTGAGATGGCAAAATAAAGATCAGACTAGCAAGGAATCAAAACTTCCACAGCCCTTCCTGAAAACACTTGAGAGTATGCTCTGCAAGAACACGTAGAACAAATCTAGTAGCATAATTAAGATTTTTTCCCCTTTTTCTCCCCAAAGCCACCCAGTACATAGTCATATATTTTAGTTGCGGTTTCCTCCAGTTGTCAAGTAGCATAATTAAATCTCAAGATTTCTAGGTGTGAAGAAGACCTTGAAAGCAATCTACCCAAATTAGAACAAACAATGAACAAGAAGCATAATTGAATGGATACCATTTAATAGATGGAAGATTAATGCATTCAAAAATATTTTATTGAGCACTATGTGCCAGGCACTGCTTCGGCACTGGGGATATAGCAGCAAACAAAAACAAATTCCTTTACCCCCCAGGAGCTTTCATTTTGGAGGTGGGGGTACAGAGAGACAGACAGTAAGTCAAATAAGTAAACAATATAAAAGATTAGAAAATGCTAAGTGCTCTGGACAGATAGCTGGGGATATGGGAGACGAGATGTAGTTTAAAATAGCAGCAGCCTGAGATGGTGATATGGAAACTGACAAGGTCTTAGTAACATGGCGACAAAACACATTTTACTGTTGGCAAGAAAAAGGAAAGACAACTCTAGATATCCTAGTATAAAGCAAAAACATGTCCAAAGATGTGACATGATTTTGGGTGTGGATAGATGTTCTCCAAGCTCCTATAACAGTCAGCCACGTAAATAAATGACAAACTGTGTTTTGAATGAAATTTAAGAAAAGAGAACACTGTCGTTTGAGTGGCACAGTTTCAGTGACAAATAATTGTATTTCTTTAAGAGCTCATAACATAACTTGATTGTACAGTGAATTATAAGGACATAATTACAATCTTCAAGTCTTTTTAAATCAAACCAGGAAAGATTATTGTAGTCACAAGACAGAATGTAAATTCTAGAAAACTTGACAAAATTCAGAAGATAGTGTAGGGGAAAAGAAGTGGAGGAGAGTATAGTGCTAATTTCCTTTATGCACATATTGGGAATTCATGAAGTACTGTCAATATGTATCCTCTAAAGTTATAAAAATATACAACAATGTTATATCAATTATATCTCAGTAAAGATAGAAAAAAATAAAGTTATATGTAAAAAAAAAGAAACTTAAGTCAACGGTCATACCACCCAGAGTGCCCCCAACTGTCTGATCTCAGAACCTAAGCAGGGTCAGGCCTGGTTAGTAATTGAATGGGAGGAACTTAAGTGTAAAAATATAATCATGATCCTGGTTCTCCTGCCTCCCCTCTGACTGTTTCTGCTCAGTCTCCTTCCCCTGCCTCCCAAAACTGAATCCACCCCTTGAATGTTGGTCACCCATGGGGATCTGTCTTTGTTTTGGCTCCAAAGACTAATGGCATTTAGAAGGTGATGTCAGCATCATGGCCGAGTGAGCTCTTCCTTAGTCTCTCCCCCCTAAGATACAAAGAAAAGGACACACAGACGAACAGAGGACATTCACACAACATAATAGACATCTGAGAGATCCATGGAGTCATATGTGTGAAGGTGGAGGTGCTGGACTCCCCAGGAGGCAGTGGAAGGAAGTAAGGGGATCTCCTGTCCTCCCCTGAATGGCAGAGACCCTGAATGTGCATGGCTCTCAGAGGAAAGAGGAGGGGGAAGCCTTCTGTGGGAATGCTTACACTCTTGGAGTTGCCTCCCAGCCCATGGGAAAGCTCCACACTGAGGAGGCTAAGCCTTCACAGGAGTGTCTTCACCAAGCCAAGCACCCTAGGAGGGCAAACAGTGAGTGCAGAGCATGAGCGCCCCCAGGATTTTGCATGTGAAATAAAGCACCTGTCCCCACACCTGGTGCACCAGCTAGGCCAGTCAGCCAGAGCCAGGGATCCCTACCAGAGTGCCTGCGCATACGTTTGTAAAGCAGCCGTGGTGAGTGGGCAAACACAGGCCCTGTCAGCATAGCTTCTAATGGACATGCACAGCTGCCAGCGTTTGTGGCGGGCTCAGAATACACAGCTCCTGTTCCCCCTGCCCTCCCACTGATGGCAGGTAGAATCTGCGACCAGATACTGCCACTATGTGAAAGCACAAATCCACCCCATCAAATCAGATAAAGTACATTAACACTCCAGACCAGAAGGAAAATGACAAGTACCTGGGAATGAATCCAGAAGGCACAGAAATTTACAATCTAAATGACAGAGAATTCAAAATAGTTACAAGAAAACTCAGTTCACTGAAATCAGGAATAAAATTAATGAACAGAGGGAGTTCTTCACAAAAGAGACTGAAACCATAAAAAACCCCAGAAATGTGGGAGATGAAAAACAATGAATGAAGTAAGAAAACTCTGGAGCCCTTAAATAACAGAGCTGATATTATGGAGGATAGAATTAGCAATTTAGAGGACAGAAATACAGTAACGCTTCATATGGAGGAGGAGAGAGAACTAAGACTAAAAAGAAACGAAGAAATTTTCCGAGAAATATCCAACTCAATTAGGAAATGCAACAAAAGGACTATAGGTATTCCAGGGGGAGAAAGGAGCAGAGAGCTTGTTCAAACAAACAATAGCTGAGAACTTCCCAAACCTGGGGAAAGAGCTGGAATTACAAGTAAAAGAAGCTAATAGAACTCCTAATTACATCAATGTAAACCCTCTACAAGTCATATATTAGTAAAACTGGCAAAAGTCAATGACAAAGAAAAAATATGAAGAGCAGAAAGGAAAAAGAAAATAACTTACAAACGAACCTCTATCAGGCTTTCAGGGGATTTCTCAGCAGGAAACTTACAGGCTAGAAAACAGTGGAATGATTTATTCAAAATTCTGAAAGACAAAAACTTTCAGCCAAGAATACTTTATCCAGCGAAAATATCCTTCAGATTTGATGCAGAAATAAAAACTTTTACAGATAAACAAAAGTGGAGGGAGTTCATTGCTACAACTCCCCCCCCCCAACCCCACGCACACAAGAAATGACCAAGAAGGCCCTCATACCAGAAAAAAAAAAAAACCCCAAAAAACAGAAGGGTTTACAAAGCCTTGAGCAAGGAGATAAATAGGCAGACAAAATCAGAAAATTGCAGTTTTCTCCAGAACAGGTTAGCTAAAACTTAATTATAACATTAAAGATAAAGGGAAGGAAAACATCAAAAATAACTATAATCACTTCATTTTAACCACAAACTTGCAACACAAAATTGAATAAGTTGTGACAATAACTTAGATGGGGTTGAGGAAAGGGATGGAGCCTGCTTAGACTAAGGAGATAAGAGGCCATCAGAAAATGGACTATCTCACCTACAAGATCTTTTATACAAACTGCATGGTAACCACTAAACAAAAAGTCAGAACAGAGACACAAATGATAAATAAAGACAAAACTGAGAAAACCATCATAAAGAACCACCAAACTGAATTGGCAGTCCAAAATACATGGGATGAGAAACAAGAGAAATACAGAACAACCGGAAAACAAGTGATAAAATAGCAGCATTAAACCCTCGTATATCAGTAATCACTCTAAATGTAAATAGATTGAATTCTCCAATCAAAATATGCAGTGGCTTGATGGATTAAAAACAAGACCCAAAAAGATGCTGCCTCCATGAACACATTTCAGCTCTAAAGACAAACACAGGGGGCTGGCCCCGTGGCCGAGTGGTTAAGTTCGCGCGCTCCGCTGCAGGCAGCCCAGTGTTTCGTTGGTTCGAATCCTGGGCGCGGACATGGCACTGCTCATCAAACCACGCTGAGGCAGCGTCCCACATGCCACAACAAGAAGAACCCACAACGAAGAATATACAACTATGTACCGGGGGCTTTGGGGAGAAAAAAGAAATAATAAAATCTTTAAAAAAAAAAAAATAAATAAAGACAAACACAGGCCCAGAGTGAAGGGATGGAAGATGATACTCCAAACAAATGGCAAACAAAAGAAAGCAGGTGTTGCCATACTTAGACAAAGTAGACTTCAAGATAAAAAAGGCAATGAGAGAAAAACAGGGGCAGTATATAATGAGAAAAAGGACACTCCACCAAGAGTACATAACATTTATGAATATATATGCACCTAACGAAGGAGCACTAAAGTATATAAGACACCTATTAACAAACCTAAAGAGAGAAATTGACAGCAACACAGTAATAGTAGGGGACCTCAACAGCCCACTTACATCAATGGATAGATCATTCAGCCAGAGAGTCAAAAAGGAAACAGTGGCCTTAAATGAAAACCTAGACTTGATGGACTCAATATATATATCTAGAACATTCCATCCAAAAACAGAATACACATTCTTCTCAAGTGCACATGGAACATTACCAAAGATAGACCATATGTTGGGAAACAAGGCAAGCCTCAGTAAATTTACAAGGGTTTAAATCATATCAAGCATCTTTTCTGACCATAATGCTATGAAACTAGAAATCGACAACACAAGAAAAGCTGGGAAAGTGACAAATGTGTGGAGACTAAACAACATGCTACTGAAGAACCAATGGATCACTGAAGAAATTCAAGGAGAAATCAAAACTATCTGGAGACAAATGAAAATGAAACTACACCATACCAACTCATATGGGATGTGGCAAAAGCAGTCCTAGGAGGGAAATTCATAGCAATACAGGCCCACCTTATCAAGCAAGAAAAATCTCAAATAAGAAATCTTAAACTACACCTAACAGAACTAGAAAAAGAAGAAGCAAAGCCCAAAATGAGCAAAGGGAGGGAAATAGTAAAAATTAGAGCAATAATAAATGAAATTGAAAGCAAAAAAACTCCACAAAACAGTAGAAAGGGTCAATGAAACAAAAGCTGGTTCTTTGAGAAGATAGACAAAATTGACAAAAACTTAGCTAGACTCACAAAGGAAAAAAAAGAGAAGGTTCAAATGAATAAAATTGGAAATGAAAGAGAAGAAATTACAATGGATATCACGGAAATACAAAAGATTATAAGAGAATACTATGAAAAACTATAAGACAACAAATTGGACAATGTAGAAGAAATGCATAAATTCTTAGACTCATACAACCTCCCAAAACTGAATCAAGAAGACATAAAAGATCTGAATAGACCAATCACAAGTAAAGAGATTGAAACAGTAATCAAAAACCTCCCAAAAAATAAAAGTCCAGGACCAGATGGCTTCCCTGGATAATTTTACCAAACATTCAAAGAAGATTTAATACCTATCCTTCTCAACTATTCCATAAAAGTTGAAGAAGATGGAACACTTCCTAACACATTCTACGAGGCCAACATCAAAGTGATCCAAAAGCCAGACAAGGACAACACAAAGAAGGAAAATTACAGGCCAATATTGCTGATGAGTATCGATGATCCTCAACAAAATATTGGCAAACCAAATACAGCAATACAATAAAAGTATCATACACCATGATCAAGTAGAATTTATACCAGGGATGCAGGGATGGTTCATCATCTGCAAATCAATCAAAGTGATACACCACATTAACAAAATGAGAAATAAAACCACATAATCATCTCAATAGATGCAGAGAAAGCATTTGATAATATCCAAGATCCATTTATGATAGAAACTCTCAATTTTAAAATGGATATAGAAGGAAAGCATATCTCAGCATAATAAAAGGCATATTTGAGAAACCCACAGCCAACATCATACTCAACAGGGAAAAACTGAAAGCCATCCATCTGAGAAAAGGAACAAGACAAGTGCGCTCACTCTCACCACTCTTATTCAATATAGTACTGGAAGTTTTGGCCAGAGCAATTAGGCAAGAAAAAGAAGTAAAAGGTATTCAAATTGGCAATGAAGAAGTGAAACTCTCACTGTTTGCAGACATGATCTTATATATAGAAAACCCTAAAGAATCCACCAGAAAACTATTAGAAATAATCAACAACTACTGTAAAGTGGCAGGGTACAAAATCAACTTACAAAAATCCGTTACATTTGTATACTCTAATAACAAACTACAAGAAAGAGAACTCAAGAATACAATCCTATTTACAATTGCAACAAAAATAATAAAATATCTAGGAATAAATTTGACCAAGGAGGTGGAAGACCTCTTCAATGAAAACTATAAGACATTATTGAAAGAAATCAATGATGATATAAAGAAATGGAAAGATATTCCATGCACATGGATTGGAAGAATAAATATAGTTAAAATGTCCATATTACCTAAAGCAATCTACAGATTAATGCAATCCCAATCAGAATCCTAATGATTCTCACAGAAATAGAACAAAGAATTGTAAAGTTTACATGGAACAACAAAAGTCCCTGAATAGCTAAAGCAATCCTCAGGAAAAAGAACAAAGCTGGAGGCATCAGAATCCCTGACTTCAAAATATACTACAAAGCTATAGTAATCAAAACAGCATGGTACTGGTACAAAAATAGGCACACAGATCAATGGAAAGGAATCAAAAGCCCAGAAATAAAACCACACATCTACAGACAGCTAATCTTCAACAAAGGAGCTAAGAACATACAATGGAGAAAGGAAGGTCTATTTACTAAAGGTACTGGGAAAACTGGACAGCCACATGCAAAAGAATGAAAGTAGACCATTATCTTTCACCATACATGAAAATTAACTCAAAATGGATTAAAGACTTGAAAGTAAGACTTGAAACCATGAAACTCCTGGAAGAAAATATAGGCAGTACTGTCTTTGACATTAGTCTTAGGAGGATCTTTTTGAATCCATGTCTACTTGGGAAAGGGAAACAAAAGAAAAAATAAACAAATGGGACTTTATCAGATTAAAGAGCTTCTACAGGGCAAAAGAAACCAGGGGCAAAATGAAAAAACAACCCATCAACTGGGAGAAAATATTTGCAAATCATATATCTGACAAGAGGTTAATCTCCAAAATATATAAAGAACTCATACAAATCAACAACAAAAAACAAACAACCTGATCAAAAAATGGGCATAGGATATGAACAGATATTTTTCCAAAGAAGATATACAGATGGCCAATAAACACATGAAAAGATGTTCAATATCACTAATCATCAGGGAAATGCAAATCAAAACTACAATGAGATATCACCTACACCTATTAGAATGGCTATAATTACTAAGGCAAAAAACAACAAATGTTGCAGCGGATGTGGAGAAAAGGGAACTCTCATACACTGCTGGTGGGAATGCAAACTGGTGCAGCCACTATGGAAAACACTATGGAGATTTCTCAAAATATTAAAAATAGAAATACCATATGACCCAGCTATCCCACTACTGGGTATTTATCCAAAGAACTTGAAATCAACAATTCAAAGAGACTTATGCATCCCTATGTTCATTGCAGCATTATCCACAATAGCCAAGACATGGAAGTAACCCAAGTGCCCATCGACTAATGAATGGATAAAGAAGATGTGGTATATATATGCAATGGAATACTACTCAGCCATAAAAAAGGACAAAATTGTCCCATTTGCAACAACATGGATGGACCTTGAGGGTATTATGTTAAGTGAAATAAGCCAGACAGAGAAAGACAAACACCGTATGATTTCACTCATATATGGAAGATAAACACATGGACAAAGAGAACAGATTAGTGGTTACCAGAGGGGTAGTGGGTTGGGGGGTGGGCATAAGGGGTAAAGGGGGTACGTATATATGGTGACTGACAAATAATAACGTCTAACTGAAATTTCACAATATTATAAACTATTATGACCTTAATAAAATATATATATATAAAAAATATATATATATATAATCATAACTGGAAGGATGGACCAGCAAGTCTATTCCAAGCCTCATCTTTTGTTGCATAAAATCATTTGTACAATTCAAAGTTGATGGATCAAGAAAATATGTCTACATTATTTACAATTAAGGATATAACCCTCAGAAGAATTCAAAAACGCAAATGGCTATAAGTAGTTATCCTTACAAGTACAAATGGAGTGTGAGAAGTAGATAAGGGGACTTTTATTTTTCAGACAATGCCAGTCTATCCTGTTTGGATTTCATTTTCTTTATACTACTAATTTCATAATACTAATGTGACACAAAACAACATTACATTTTAAAGATTAAAAAAAAATTTTTCCTTTTTCTCCTTAAAGCCCCTTGGTCAATACTTGTATATTTTAGTTGTGGGTCCTTCTAGTTGTGGCACATGGGATGCTGCCTCAACATGGCCTGACGAGCAGTGCCATGTCTGTGCCCAGGACACGAACCAGCGAAACCCTGGGCCACAGCAGCAGAGTGTGCAAACTTAACCACTCAGCCATGGGGCCAGCCCCTAACATTACATTTTAAACAAGAAATATTAGAGAGGTGACCTCAGCAAAATGGCAGACTAGAAATCTCCAGGCCCTTGTTCCCCCAAAGACACACCAATTAATAACTACATAAGGACCAAAATAGCTTTGTGAGAACTCTAGAAACCAGTTAAGAAGCTGCAACAACCAAGTAAATGCCTAAACAAGAAAAAGGCCTGCTCAAAATGGTAGGGAATTTCATGGCATGTGGCATGCCCTTGCCCCACCCTCTCCCTGGTGCAGGACAGCTCAGTTGGGAGGAAACCACCCAATTCCCAGTTTCTCCCTCAGGGCTGAAGGCAAAGAATAAAACTTGCTTGTAACTTTCTAGCTTGCCTCAGGGTTGAAGGTTGCCTGAGGGACTGGTTTGTCTTGCCAGACTCCAAACACTGATGGAAATGGTGATATAATTTGGAAACTAGGTTGGAGGCTGCTGAAAGCAGAAGTGGGTGCAGCAGCATGTTAGACTGCAGGTGGTCTGCAGACCTGTGGATGCCTGGAGGCAAGAGATTATAGGCACAAGATACAACAGAAATTCAAGGTTACTGAGAAGCAGCAGGAATGAGACTTATGGAAATAAAGACACTTAAAAGCAGTTGGATTTATGTGGAACTGGCAAAAAGGCACAAACACAGTCCCAGGGAAGATGTATCCTCAGAAAAGGTTCAAGAGGACTATGAACCATTAAGTTGAGTTGACTAGTGAAGGTCTTTCCCTGCATGAAGCCAGTCAGTAAAGTGGGAGAGGTGGCCGTTTTTTCAAATGTCCATAACTCAACAAAATATCACAAGACATACAAAGAAACAACAAAACATGGCTCGTTCAAAGGAATAAAATAAATCTCCAGGAACCAATCTTTAAAAAATGCAGACCTGTGACTTGACAAAGAATTTAAAACAACTGTCTTAAACATGCTCAGTGAGCTAAATGAGAACATGGAGAGAAAACTAAACAAAATCAAGAAAATAATTTTAAAAAAAAGAATATTAACAGAGATAGAAATTATAAAAAAGAATCAAACAAATCATGCAGCTGAAAGATACAATCACTGAATTGAAAAATTCACTAGAGGGCTTCAACATCAGACCTGATCAGAGAGAAGAAAGAATCAGTAAACCTGAAGACGGATCATTTGAAATTTTTGAGGCAGAGGAACAAAAGAAAAAAGAATGAAGAAGAATGAATAGAAGCTAAGGGATTTATGGGACGCCATCAAGTGAACTGATACATGCACTATGGCAGTCCCAGAAAGAGAAGAGAGAGAGAAAGGCGCAGAGAGCTCATTCTAAAAAGATGGCTGAAAACACCCCAAATTTGAGGAAACAAATAGAAATATAAATACAAGAGGCTCAAAACACTCTAAGGAGGATACAGCCAAAGAGACCCAAACCAAGATATAATCAAAGTGTCAAAAGTCAAAGACAGAGAGAATCTTAAAAGCAGCAAGAAGAAAGCAAGGCAAAAATCCTCAACAAAATACTAGCAAACAGAATTCAACAGCACGTTAAAAGGATTATACATGACGACAAAAGGATGATACATAATGAACAAGTGGGATCTATTCCTAGAATGCAAGAATGTTTCAACATAAGAAAATCAATCAATGTAATACACTAGATTTACAGAATGATGGGGTGAAAAGCCCATATGATCATCTCAATTGATACAGAAAAAGCATCTGACAAAATTCAGTACTCTTTCACAATAAAAACACTCAACAGTCTAGGAACAGCAGGAAACTACTTCAACAAAATGAAGGACATATGTGAAAAGTCCACAGCTAACATCGTACTCAATAGTGAAAGACTGAAAGCTTTTCCTCCAAGATCAGGAAGTCTGGTTTTATTACTTCTATTGAACAAAATAGAAGTCCTAGTCAAAGCAGTTAAGCCAGAAAAAGAAATAAAAGGCATCCAAATTGGAAAAGAAGAAGTAAAATTATCTCTGTTCACAGACAACACGATCTGATATGTAGAAAGCCCTAAAGATTCCACACACACACACAAAACCCTCAAAAAACTGTTAGAACTAATAAATGAATTCAGCAACGTTGCAAGATACAAAATCAACACACAAAAATTACTAATGTTTCTGTACACTAACAATGAACAATCTGAAAATGAAATTAAGAAAACAATTCCATTTAAATAGCATCAAAAAGAGTAAAATAATTAGGAATAAATCTAACCAAGGAGGCAAAAAACTTGTACACCGAAAACTATAAACCATTAGTGAAAGAAATTAAAGATGACAGAAATAAATGGAAAGACATCCTGTGTTCATGGATTGTAAGACAATATTGGTAAGATGTCAATACTACCCAAAGTAATCTACAGATTTAATGCAACTGCTATCTAAATCCCCATGGCATTTTTTTCATAAATAGAAAAATCCATCCTAACATTCATATGGAATCTCAAAGGACCCTTAAGAGCCAAACAATCCTGAAAAAGAACAAAGTTGGAGGTCTCATACTTGATTTCAAAATTTATTACAAGTCTACAGTAATCAAAACAGCATAGTACTGGCATAAAGCCATATATACCAATGGAATAGAATAGAGGGCCCAGAAATAAACTCTCTCCATGTAAGGTCAAATGATTTTCAACAAGGATGCGAAGACCATTTAATGGGTTAAGGCCAGTCTTTTCAACAAATGATGCTGGGAAAATTGGAGAGCCACACCCAAAGGAATGAAGTTGGACCTTGTCTTTGTTTGGGCTACTATGACTAAACACCACAGACTGGATAGTTTACAAACAACAGAAATTTATTTCTCACAGTTCTGGAGGTTGGGAAGTCCAAGATCAAGATGCCAGCATGGTCGAGTTCTGGTGAAGGCCCTATTCCCAGTTTGGGGCTGGTGCCTTCTTGGTATGTCCTCACATGGTGGAAGAGGCAAGGGACCTCTCTCTAGTTTCCCTTATATGAGTACCAATTCCATTCATGAGGACTCCACCCTTATGACTTAAGCACTTCCCAAAGGCTTCATCTACTAATACCATCACACAGGGCATTAGGATCTCAACATATGAAAACATCCAACCATAGCAGACCTTTACCCTACATGATAAACAAAAATTAAAATGGATCAAAGATGTAAACATTAAGACCTACAACTATAACACTCTAAGAAGAAAACATTGGGGAAAACCTTCACAACAGCAGATTTGGCAATGATTTCTTAGATATGACCCCAAAAGCACAGGCAACAACAGCAAAAATAGATAAACCAGACCATGTCAAAATTAAAACTTCTATGCATCAAAAAACACAATCAACAGAGTAAAAATGCAACCTATGGAATGGGAGAATATATTTGCAAATCATACATCTGATAAGGGGTTATATCCAGAATATATAAAGAACTCCTACAACTCAAAAACAAAAAACAAACAACCCAATTAAAAAACGGGCAAAGGACTTGAATAGACATTTCTCCAGAGAAAACATACAAATGGCCAATAAGCACATGAGAAGACGCTCAACATCACTGATAATGAGGGAAGGCAAATCAAAACCACAGTGAGATATCACCTCATACCAATCAAGATGGCTCCCATCAAAAAAAAAAGAAAAAAAAATACAAGTGTTAGCAAGGATATTGAGAAATTGGAACACTGTGCATTGTTGGTGGCAATGTAAAATGGTGCACCTGCCATGGAAAACAACATGGAGTTTCCTCAAAAATACTACTACCAGCATATGATCCAGCAATCTCACTTCTGGGCAGATATCCAAAAGCATTGAGAGCAGAGTCTCAAAGAGATATTTGTACACACATGTCCATAGCAACATTATTCACAATAGCCAAGAGTTAGAAGCAACCCAAGTGTCCATCACAAGCTGAATGGAAAAATAAAATACAATGGAATATTATTCAGAATTTTAAAAAAAGGAAATTCTGACACATGCTACAACCTGGATGAACGTTGAGGACAGACATACTAAGTGAAACAAGCCAGCCACAAAAAGACAAATGTAGTATGATCTCACTTTTTGTGAGTTATCTAAAGTATTCAAATTCATAGAAAGAGAAAGCCAAAGAACTGGTCAGGTGAACTCATTCAAAGGCAATAGCAGAGCAGAAAAATAAAGAGAAGGGAAACATTAAGAAAAGTAAGCCATTCAGTCTTATCAAGCATACACTGAGAACCACCTCAGAGGAGATGTGGACATACCACTGAGAAATGCAAATCACTGACTCACTCACCTAATAGCCTTCTGTCTACGCCTATCTAAATGCATACTTGGGAAAAACTCTAATTGAGACCACCTGTGCTCAACACTCTGCCAGCAGAAATGATGCCTTCAGGATTGAGATCTCGTCAAAAAGATGCATGGGAACATGATCGTCACGAGAACCAGAGACCCCAAAAGAGGCCACGTCAGCAGCTCAGGTTACTCAGCAACTGCCCGATACCGCAGGACTAAGCTGTGTTTGTTCCTCAGGCAGCAGCAGTTCTGCACAGGCTGTAGAAACCGTTACACACAAGGTCTGTGCTAGATGGCACTAATAAGATAATGCCTAATGCCTTATACAGAGCATCCTCACAGTGCCTGGCATGTAGCAGGGACTTAAGTGATAAATCAGTCATGAGTGGCTATAGAAAAACCATTTGATGTTTTCAATTGACGCCTCAGACACGGCACACATAGTCAGATACAGATCCTGACATAGCCACCCATGTGAAAACAGCATGTGAAAAGTCTATGCCGTGGACTGGGGCTTTCCTAGCATGCCGGGCACTGAGGAAGGGGAAAACCCAGTCCAGCCCAGCGGGTTATTCCAGGAAATCAATGAGCGGCCAGCACATTGTGTTCTACAAGGATTAAACAAACCTCCTCCTAATGATCTCCTTCTTGACCCGATTTTACAATGCAAGGCAGTTTTTTTCTTCCCCAATGTTGGCCCCCTCCTCCCTCTGCTTGGCAGTTTGTGAACTCAGTGCAGAGTTCTCTCTCCTGCCTCTCACTGTCACCTCTTGCAGCTCCCAGATATAATGAATAACCAGAGAACAGGCAGGTGTTTCAATCTATCTCAAAGCTGCTCTTGGGGAAGTTCCTCAGACCCTTGGTCTTTCATGAAATGAAGGATTTACAAGGACTAGTGAAAGAGGAAATCAGCAGCATAGCTTCTGGTGAAATAGGTAAAAGTGCTAATAAAATTAATTATGATCTCATTGTCCATTCTTAAGAAATAAACATAGAAGGTAGAACTTCCAGTAGAGGTTTAATTATTGGTTAGTTCATTAGACTTTTATTAGTTCCAGATTGCTGAAAGCACTTTACAGACCCGGCCTAACGGGAGAGAGATGGGGAGCTCAGTGGACGTGCCTGACTGTGGAGTTATGTGAGGGAATGGGACACAGGAGGGAGGGGATGAGGACACCTTCAGTAAACACCAGTCACATGCTGGGCACGAGCTTTGCTCCTTCTCACAACCGTCCTACTAAAGAGCTTTCACTCTTCCAATTTCATAGATGATGGAACAGACAGAGAGGATAAAAAAGTCGCTCAAGATCAAACAGCTAATAACTGGGTATGTTAGTCTTGTAGTTTATGAGAAATGGCCTGGGGTCATACAGGAACTGACCCCCATCCACATGCTAGGAATTCCAGGGAAGGCCTCACACTGGCCTGCCTGCAGTCATGTACACAATACACACACGAGTGTGTGCACAGATGTGTGAGGAGGCATGCTACTGTGACTCGAAGTCCCACCAGAACCCCATGGATTGGGGATGAAATAGTAACCTTAAAAAAGGGATTGAGGGGCCAGCCTGGCGGCATAGTGGTTAAGTTCACATGTTCTGCTTCAGTGGCCCGGGGTTCCCTGGATCCTGGGTGCAGACCTAGCACTGCTCATCAAGCCACGCTGTGGCTGCATCCCACATAAAGTAGAGGGAGACTGGCACAGATGTTAGCTCAGCAACAATCTGCCTCAAGCAAAAAGAGGAAGATCGGCAACAGATGTTAGCTCAGGGAAGGCAGGAAAGCTTGTGGAGCAGAATGCAGCAAACTGGGGTGAAGTCCACATAGCCTGTTAGCCAGTGCTTGAGTCAAAGGGGGCAGGCTTTTACAGATGAGAGAAAAAGACAACAGGGCAGAGAAGAGAGGAGGATGCTCAGCCTATTCTCTGCTAGACTTGCGGCTCTCCTTCCCTGTCCTCTGGATGGAGGGAGAAAACCTGGCTCTGAAGCCTCAAAACGTTTGCTCATCAGAAGCCCAGATCCAACACTGCATTCCAGGCCCTGTTAACCTGAGAGGACGCTGTACTCTTTAAACCAAAAGGTGTAGGCAGGACAGGGTTCAAGACAAATCAATGCAAAATGTTTCTTAAATTGGAAAATAAACAAAAAATACTGAAAAGAACATAAGCAGTAACCCAGAATGCCAGTAACAATCTAGCAGCAGTACCTCCCCCGAGGTCCAGGCCACAGTGGGCTTCCTGGCTCTGGGGAGGTCAGAAGCCAGGGAGAAGGTTCAATGTTCTGCTCTGAATGGTGAGTCCACACAGGATTGAAGAACTCCTGGCATCCTCAGCACCTGGGTCCTCAGCAGATCTCCAGAGCACAACCCCATACCTGTCCCCTCCCTGCACCGCCTGGAACAGAAAGCGCTCTCTGGCCCATCTCTTCTATTTCTCTGCCTCTCAAAGGAAGCCGTGAGCTCAAATAAAATTTAAATGTCTAACCTTGGTGATGATAGAAAAATAACTACTTTTCAAGCTTGTTAGCTCCTCAGCATGATGAAGCTCCAGGTTTTTAGTGAAATGAAGAGCTTGACATGCTGAAGTTAAAACCCAAGGTCAAGTTTTCCTGTGAATTTTTGCTCAGTGCTGACTAGCTACTTGGCCTCCAGTGCCCTAGGGGATTCTATGATGAGACACAGGAGAGATCCTCTGGAGTTTGGGTTTTTTAGGTGTAACTGTCCTAAATGTGTTCCTGATCTCACGAGAGTTGAAATTCTCCATCGCTGCCTATTGGTTTTCCCCTCCTTCTCTAGCTGCAGCCCACCAGATATTTCATTTGTTAATCTTTATTGAATTGGATTTTTTGGGGGGGGGGTATTATAGAAAATTCTGGAAAAATACACAAGCATAAAATTTACCATCTTAACCATTTTTAAGTGTATATTTCTGTAGTGTTACATACATTTACATTGCTGCGTAACCAATCTCCAGAACTTTTTCGTCTTGGAAAACCGAAACTCTATACCTATTGAACAACTCCCCATTCCCCTTCCCAAGTCCCTGGTAACCACCATTCTACTTTCTATGAATTTGACTACTCTAGATACCTCACATAATCATGTTTTGTGTGTGTGACTGGCTTGTTTTATTTAGCATAATGTCTGTTCTCAAAGTTCATCCATGTTGCAGCAGGTGTCAGAATTTCTTTCCTTTTTAAGGCTGAATAATATCCCATCGTATGTATATACCACATTTTATTTTTCTATAGCTATCAATGGCCATTTGGCTTGCTTCCACCTCCTGGCTATTGTTAATAACGCATAGGTGTGTAAAGATCTTGTTGAGACTCTGCTCTCAATTCTTTTGGATATACACCCAGAAGTGGGATTGTTGGATCATAAGGTAGTCTGATTTTCAACTATTTGAGGGACATACATATTGTTTTCCATGGCAGTTGCACCATTTTACATTGCCACTAACAATGTACAGAGTTCCAGTTTCTCCACATCCTTGCCAACACTTGTCTTTTTATTTTTGATAGGAGCCATCTTAATGAGTGTGAGGTGATATCTCATTGTAGTTTCAATTTGCATTTCTCTCATTATTAGTGATATTGAGCATCTTTTCATATGCTTATTGGCCATTTGTATATCTTCTTTGGAGAAATGTCTATTCAAGTCTTTGACCATCCTTTAACTGGGTTGTATTTTGTTATTGAACAAGAGATCCTTTATTTAATAATTAAAAATTTTTTTTGAAATATATTTCTAATATTATATACATTTCAAGTATGGAAATATAAAATATTCACTCTGCTCTCCTAATCAAAGTAGAATGGATTTTGAGGCTCTCTTGATGACAATATTGTCATGATAAACAAACATGGAAATTGAAATTGAGAGAGGATAAGCGTCTCATCCAAGAACACGTTATATTTGTCCAGTGATAACTTAAGAGATCCCTGCAGTGCAGCCTGTCTCTGCCTCCAGCTGCTTCGTGAGTTCTTTGCCTTTTACAGTTTTCAGGTTCCCTACCTCTCAGGTTGTCTTAATCACATTCTTATTGCTATAAATATTCTTCCTTCTAGTTTCCTGGAAACTCACTGTTTTAAATTTTGACTTCTAGTGCATTTTAACTTAGGAAACAAGAAATATCTAAAGTCTCATCAACAAGTCAAGAATATAATTTTAGTGCATGTTCTACATGGAATAATTTTTAGTTTTTGGGGCATCTTGCTTATGTTTTGAACAGTTGACATTGTCAGATAAATGACCACTAGGAAAAGGAGCTGTTGGCCAGCCAAGACTATATTGAGCAAAGAAATAAAATTCTAGAAAAGGAGGTGAGATGGAAGAATTACAGTAGGAAATTATAGAGGTGTGATGAGGGAAAAGGAGGAGGGAGAGAGAGAAAGAAGAAAAAGCATATAATCACTAAGGCAGTGATAATACAGCTTACAATTACTGAGCACTTTCTAGGTGGCTAGGCATTGACAAAGGATTATACATTTATTAACTCATTTTGTCTTCATAGCAACAATTAATAGGAGATAGGTTATTGTTGTTAACCTGTTATGAGATTGTGAGAACTAAAGCACAGGGAATAAACACGACTTCTCCAAGGTCATACAGCTAAGTGACATATTAGTTATCTGTTGCTTTATAGTAAATTACTATAAACTCAGCAGCTTAAAATAGCACAATTTCAGTGAGTCAGGAGTTTGGGGCCAGCCTGGCTGGGTCTTCTGCTTAGGGTCTCACAACACTGCAGTCAAGGTGTCAGTTTGGCTCTGCTCTAATCTGGAGGCTTACCAAGGCAAGAAGCCACTTCTAAACACTCTCATGTTTTGGCAGAATTAATATCCGTGTAGAAGTCAAAACTCATGTTGTAGAACTGAGGGCTCCAGCTTCTTGTTGACTGTTGGCTGAAGAGATCTGCACTTCACTGCAGCATTATTCACAATTGCCAAGACTTGAAACAACCTAACTGTCCACTGACAGATGAATGGATAAAGAAAATGTGGAATACGTACACACACGTGCTCATGCATGCATGCCCACACATACAGGAATATTATTCAATCTTAAAAAATAAAATTCTGCCATTTGTGACAATATGGATAAACCTGGACGATATTATGCTAAGCAAAATAAGCCAGGCACAGAAAGACAAATACTGCATGATCTCACTTACATGTGGAATCTGGTGGTTGCCAAGGGTTGAGGGGTGGGGGAAATGGAGAGATGCTGCTCAAAAGTTACAAGGACTCAGTTATGCAGATAAATAAGTTCTGGAGTGGTATTATACAGATTTGACTAGAGTTACTAATGCTATATTGTATGCTTGAAGTTTGCTAAGAGAGTAGATCTCAAATGTTCTTACCACACACGCAAATTGAAACTATGTGAGGTGATGGAAATGCTAACTAGTTTAATTGTGGTAATCATTTCACAATGTATACATATATCAGATCATCACACTGTCTAGTTGTACACTGCTATACACTGAATGTTTGTGCCCCTCCCCCATTCATTTGCTGGAATCCTAATCCATAAAGGTGATGGTATGAGCAGGTGGGGCCTTTAGGAGGTGATAAGGTCAAGAGGGTGGAGCCCTCATGAATAGGTTTAGTGCCCTTATAAAAGAGGTCCCAGAGAGATCTCTCACCCCCTTCTGCTCTGTGAGGATACAGTGAGAAGGTGCAACTATGACTCTGGAAACAGGCCTTCTCCTGACACTGAATCTGCAGGTGCCTTGATCTTGCACTTCCTAGGCTTCAGAACTGTGAGAAATAAATTTGCTGTTTATAAGCCACTCAGTCTATGGTATTTTGTTATAGCAGCTCAAATGGACTAAGACATACACCTCAAATATATTCATTTTTTGTCTCGTATATCTCAAAAAATCAGGGAAAAAAAAGAAACACATCAAACACTTAAAAGTAAATCTTATATAAAAAATATGAAGGTTCTTATGTCAAAACAATAAAACAGTGAGAACAATAAAAAAGTCTAAATAAATGGGGAAATATAGTGGGTTCACAAATTGGAAGACTAAATTTTACAAAGATATTCATTTCCTTCAAATTGTTTTATAATTTCAAGAAAATCCTATTCAAAATTGCAATTGTGTGTGTGTGAGTCGATAAGTTGGTTGTAAAATTTACTTGGAAATGAAACATACTAGAATAGCTATCATATACTTGAAAAAGAACAAGGTCAGAGAACTTTGCTACCAAATATCAATACGTATTATAAAACTAGAAAAATTAAGACAGTATGGTATTGGGGGATGGAAGAACAAATAGGCCAATTAAACAGAATATGAGCCCCAGAATAAGTTCAAACATATATGGGCAGTTTATTTACAGGAAAGATGGCACTGAAGTCAGTGGAACAAAGGACGTGTCTTTTTCACTAAGTGGTGCAGGCGCAATCTGTAGGCGAAAGAATGAAACCTGATCTCTACCTTATGCTACACACAAAAATCGACTACAGATATATTTTAGAGCTAAATTTAAAAGGCAAAACTTCATGAGTATTTAAAAGATAACACAAATATGTTCATGAACTTAGAGTAGGGAAAGACTTTAAATCACAAAAAAAGCAGTAATCATAAAGGAAAAGAATAATACGTTTCTCTAGTTTAAAATTACGAACTTTTCTTCATCAAGAGCCATCATTAAGGGTATAACAAAGCAAGCCACAGACTGGGAGAAAATATTTGCCATAGACATAACTGATAAAGGAGTCATATCCAGAATATATAAAGAATACCTACAAATTGATAAGAAAAAAAATAGACTAAGAAAGGCATTTCATAAAAGTGGAAATCAAATGGTCCATACAAATATGAAAAGGAGCTCAAGCCCACTAATAATCAGAGAAATGAAAACTGTAGCCATATAGTTTATATAACATGTTTATATGTTTTATACATATATATAAAATGTGTTTCTATAACTGTATGTTTATATAAATGTATAGCCATATAGTTATATAACAATAAAATACCATTACATACCCACCAAAATGGCCAAAGTTAAAAAGAACTTAAATTCCAAGCGGTCAGAACAGATAAGCAGCTGCCAGGAGTCTCCAGTATGCCATTGTTCACTGTAGACTGTTAAAAGTTTGGTTCTTATATATATCACCTACTCTTCATTCCTATTCAGAGGCGGGCCATGTGTATTTTCTGGAAGATTTCCCTCAGGAGCCCTGGAAAAGACACACACTCATTAAGTCTTCCAAATCCTATGTCCAAATGTACACACACTGCATTAGTAAATAGCTGTATCCACACTGTCCACTCATTACTGTCTGAAGATCATCGAAACAGAATCTAAAATTTTATATTTTTTGGTCGGAAATGCTTCAGCTTCGTTACCTCTGTGAAGGAGGAGTATCCCAAAATACCTCACTATGGACTGTAGACATAACCTAGAGAGATGGCTAAGAAATTGCGTTGCTCTTAGATTTTTAAAGACAAAGAGCCCCGCCCTCCACCCCCAAGAGGAATCACACTGTAGCGTGGTGCCATCTGGTGGTTCCAGAGTATTTTTACCACAACTTCCCCGTTTTAGTCCATGTTCTTGTTTCTTCCAAAGAAAGTTTTCTGTCCATGATCATCTGCCACCACACTCCAAAGAGAGGGCAGCACAGCTAACACTTCCCCATCATCAATTAAAAACCTATTTGGAGAGGCCAGCCTGGTGGCACAGTGGTTAAGTTCGCACGTTCTGCTTCTTGGTGGCCCGGGGGTTTGCCGGTTCGGATCCCAGATGCGGACATGGCACCGCTTGGCAAAAGCCATGCTGTGGTAGGCGTCCCGTGCATAAAGGAGAGGAAGATGGGCAGGGATGTTAGCTCGGGGCCAGTCTTCCTCAGCAAAAAGAGAAGGATTGGCGTAGTTAGCTCAGGGCTAATCTCCCTCAAACAAACAAAACCGATGAGGAGTTTTTCACAATAAGATTAAGCACCTTTTCATACGTTTATTGGACAATTTCCTCTTTTATGAAGTGCTTCTTTAGCTCTTTTGCCCATTTTTCTACTGCAAGCTCTTTCTCTGTTTATAGAAGTACTTTATATATTCTGGATTCCTGTCCTTTGAAGAGTGTATGAATTACGATATATTTTCCAACTCTATGGCATTTTGTTCTTTTAAAAGGTATTTTTTGATGAATAGCTTTTTAATTTTAAATTGGTCAAATATCAATCATTTCCTTGATAGTGTTTTCTTACGAGGATCTTATTTAAGAAATCCCTACCGTTGTTCAGATTTTGTCATATGAGTGTTACTTCAAGTTTTTCATACAACTTACAGGCAAGGCCATCCAGGACTTGAATATTCTTTGTGGAAAGGCTTTTAAATGACAGATTCAACTTCTTTAACAGTTCTAGGACTACTGAATTTTCCTTCTCATTATGGTTTTGGTAAGTGGTGTTTTCATGAATTTATTTCATGTACATTTTAGTTATTCAAAGTATCTTGTTATCTCTTTAGTGACTATAATTATGATTCTTTTGCATTCCTAACATTGGTTTTGCCCTTTTTCTTTTTCCTTGATCATTCTCACCAAGAGTTTAGCAATGTTATCATTCTTCTTAAAAATTAACTTATTGTTTTGTTAATCTTTTTTGCATGTTATATATTTCATTAATTTCTATTATTTTCTTTCATTTATTTGAATTTAATTAGTTATTATTTTGGTTCCTGGAGAATGATTAGCTAATTCATTTTTAGCTTTTCTACTTTTTTTTTTTTTTGAGGAAGACTGACCCTGAGCTAACATCCATGCCCATCTTCCTCTACTTTATATGTGGGACATCTGCCACAGCATGGCTTGCCAAGCAGTGCCGTGTCCGCACCCAGGATCCGAACCGGCAAACCCTGGGCTGCCAAAGCAGAACGTGCGCACTTAACTGCTGAGCCACCGGTCAGCCCCTATTTTCTAACATGTGCATTTAAGGCTATAAACTTCCCCTTAAGTATGGCTTTAATCACATCCAAAAGGTTTTGATATTCATATTTTCATTTTCATTCAGTTCAAAATAATTTCTACTCTCCACTGGTTTATTGGGAGGTACATTTCTTTACTTCCAAATTTTGTAATTTTGTGTGTGTGTGAGGAAGATTGGCCCTGAGCTAACATCTGTTGCCAATCTTCCTTTATTTCATGTGGGATGCCACCACAGCTTGGCTTGACAAGCAGTGTTAGGTCTGTGCCCAGGATCTGAACCTGGGAACCCTGGGCTGCCGAAGTGGAGTGTGCAAATTTTACTACTACACCATCAGGCTAGCACCCCTAAATTTTGTAGTTTTTGTTACCAATTTCTACTTTAATTTTGCTGCAGAAAACCTTCTCTATGTAAGTTCAACTCTTTGAAATTTGTTAATAGTTTCTTTATGGCTTAACATTTAGTCAACTTTGACAAATGCTCCATGTTCCCCTAAAAATAACATGTATTTTGTAGTTGTTGATTCAGTGGTCTATATAGGTCCATTAGATTAAGTTTGCTAATTGTGTTGTTCTAATCTTCTATATCCTTACTGATTTTCTTTGGTGGGAGAGGGTGTATCTGCTTCTGTTATTTACTGAGAGTTGTATTAAAATTTTATATATGCACTTCCACTTCTGATCAAGATGGAACAACTGGCCCTTTACCCTCTTGCCTGAAGCAACTAAAAAAATAGACAAAATGTATAAAACGGTGCCATTTAAGACACTGGACATCAGGCATTGAAGGACAGTAATTCTTCAGAGCACAAGAAAGAAAAGAAGCGAGCCCTATCACTGCCCCAGTTTACTGCCTGCAGAAAATTTACAGGCCATAACACAGGGGAGGGGAAACTCACACAGAGCTCAGCAGTGTTCCAGGGCCAAAGAGATGGAGGTGGGAGGCCAGGAAGGCGAAAGTGGCTAGAATTCAATCCTTCATAAACTTCCTGAGAACAGACAAAGAGGAAACAATTTCCAGATCTTTCCATGAGACCAGTTTAACACTAATCATGAAAAGGAAATTATAGACCATCTCTTAAATCTGGAACAAAATGTTGCAAAATAAATCTAGAGATATATAAAAATAACATATCATGACCAAGTGGGGTTTGTTCTGGGAAAGCAGAAGGTGAAGTGAGGGAGCAGGGTATATAGTGAGGGTTAACACTAGAAAACCTATTCGAAAGGATGTTGCTAAGACCAATGTCAAAGAGCGTATTGCCTATATTTTCTCCTAGGAGTTTTATGGTTTCAGGTCTTACATTCAAATCTTTAATCCATTTTGAGTTAATTTTTGTGTATAGTGCAAGATAATGGTCTTTCATTCTTTTGCACGTGGCTGTCCAGTCTTCCCAACACCATTTATTAAGAGACTTTCCTTTCTCCATTGTATGTTCTTGGCTCCTTTCTTGAAGATTAGCTGTCCATAGATGTGTGGTTTTACTTCTGGGCTTTCAACTCTGTTCCATTGATCTGTGTGTGTGTTTTTGTGCCAGTACCATGCTTCTTGATTACTATAACTTTGCAGTATATTTTGAAGTCAGGGATTGTGATGCCTCTAGCTTCATTCTTTTTTCTCAGGATTACTTCAGCTATTTGGGATCTTTTCTTGTTCCATATAAATTTTTGGATTCTTTGGTTCATTTCTGTGAAGAATGTGACTGGGATTCTGATTGGGATTGCATTGAATCTATAGATCGCTTTAGGTAGTATGGACACTTTCACTATGTTTATTCTTCCAGCCAATGGACATGAAATATCTTTCCATTTCTTTGTTTTTTTCAATTTCTTTCAATAATGTCTTATAGTTTTCAGTGTACAGGTCTTTCACCTCTTTGGTTAAGTTTATTCCTAGAAATTTTATTCTTTTTGTTGTGGTTGTATTCTTGATTTCTCTTTCTGCTAGTTCATTGTTAGCATATATACATGCAACCGATTTTTTAAAATTGATTTTGTACCCTGCAACTTTCCTGTAGTTGTTGATTACTTCTAATAGTTCTCTGGCAGATTCTTTAGGGTTTTCAGTATATATAGTCATCTCATCTGCAAACAGCGAAAGTTTCACTTCTTCCTTTCCAATTTGGATTCCTTTTCTTTCTTTTTCTTGCCTGATTGCTCTGGCCAAAACCTCTAGTACTGTGTTGAATGGGAGTGGTGAGAGTGGACACCCTTGTCTTGTTCCTTTTCTGAGAGCTACCTGGGCAAGGGAAACAAAAGAAAAAGTTAACAAATGGGATTACATCAGACTAAAAATCTTCTGCAAAGTAAAGGAAACCATGAACAAAATGAAAACACAACTCACCAACTTGGAGAAAATATTTGCAAATCATTTATCAGACAAGGGGTTGATCTCCAAAATATATAAAGAACTCATAAAACTCAACAAGAAAAAAACAAACAACCAGATCAAAAAATGGGCAGAGGATGTGAACAGACATTTTTCCAAAGAAGGTATACAGATGGCCAACAGACATATGAAACGATGGTTCAACATCACTATCTATTAGGGAAAGGCAAATCAAAACTACAATGAGATATCACCTTACAGTGGTCAGAATGGCTATAATTACCAAAACAAAAAACAACCAACATTGGAGACGATGTGGAGAAAAGGGAACGCTCATATGCTGCTGATGGGAACGCAAATTGGTGAAGCCACTATGGAAGACAGTATGGAAATTTTTCAAAAAATTTAAAATAGAAATACTATACAATCCAGCTATCCCACTACTGGGTATTTATCCAAAGAACTTGAAATCAATGATCCAAAGAGATTTATGCACCCCTATGTTCACTGCAGCATTATTCACAATAGCCAAGATGTGGAAGCAAACCAAGTGCCCTTCTACAGACGAATGGATAAAGAAGATGTGGTATATATATACAATGGAATACCACTCAGCCATAAAAAGAGACAAAATCATCCCATTTGCAACAAGATGGATGGACTTTGAGTGTATTATGTTAAACAAAATAAGCCAGAGAAAGACAAGTACTGCATGATTTCACTCATATGTGCAAGACAACAAATACGTGGATAAAGAGAACAGATTAGTGGTTACCAGAGGGGAAGAGGGTTGGAGGGTAGGCGAAAGTGATAAAGGGGCACAAACGTATGGTGATGGATAAAAATTAGACTCCTAGGGGTGAGCATGACGAAGTGTATTCAGAAACTGATACACAGGGGCCAGCCCAGTGTCACAGCGGTTAAGTGTGCCCATTCCGCTTCAGTGGCCTGGGATTCGTAGGTTCAGATCCCAGGTGCGGACATGGCACCGCCTGGCAAGCCACATATAAAATAGAGGAAGATGGGCACGGATGTTAGCTCAGGGCCAGTCTTCCTCAGAGAAGAGGAGGAGGATTGGCAGCAGTTAGCTTAGGGCTAATCTTCCTCAAAAAAAAAAAAACAACAACAAAAAAGAAACTGATACATATAATGTACACCCAAAATTACACAATGTCACAAACCATTATGATCTCACTAAAATTACTTAAAAAAAAAGATGAAAAACTGAAAACACTCTCCACCAATTAAATTTGTGGACAACACAAAATTTTCAGTTTCATTCCTGTTCTTTAACGTTGCTTCAGAATTCTGAGCAGTGCAATAATTCATGAAACAAGAAGGGTAATATTTATGGAAGAGGAAAACATGAGATTAAAATATATAATTTTAGGGACCGGCCCCATGGCTGAGTGGTTAAGTTCACGCCCTCCCCTTTGGCTGCCCAGGGTTTTGCCAGTTCAAATCCTGGGCACGGACATAGCACTGCTTGTCAGGCCATGTTGAGGTGGCATCCCACATGCCACAACTAGAAGGACCCACAACTAAAATATACAACTATGTACTGGGGGGATTTGGGGATAAAAAGCACACACACACACACAAAAAGATTGGTAACAGTTGTTAGCTCAGCTGCCAATCTTTAAATATATATATGTGTGTATATATAATTTTATATGCCCAAAACACTAGGAAATCAACTAATTCACCACACTAACAGATTAAAAAATATCCTATATCTTCAATAGATTCGAGAAAAGCATTTGACAAAATTCAACATTATAAATCCATTTAGCAAACCATAAATAAAAGGGAATATCCTTAGACTTAAAAAATACCTACAAAAATCCTACGGATTTTGAAATCAAAAAGTTTTCCCCCTGAGGTCAGGAACAAAGGAAGGAATTCCACCCTGAGCACTTCAACATTGTACCGGCATTTTGACCAGTGCAGTAAGGCAAGAAATGAAATGCAAAATGACTAGAAAGAAATAAAAGTCATTATGAACAGATATGACTATATACAAAAATTCAAAAGAATCTACCAACTGTTAGAATAAATGAATTGGGCAATGTTGCTAGATACAAGGTCATTATAAAACAACTATATTCCAACATTCTAGCAACAAACAAAAGACTTAAAAGACACTTCACAAAAGAGAATATCCAAACGGCCAATTTGAAAAGATGCTTAGCAATATTAATCATTATGGAAATTAAAAGTAAAACCACAGTAAAATACCAGTACAACACACTCACCAGAATGTCTGAAATGAGAAAAATGAAAAATACCAAGTTTGGCCAGGGTGATGTGTGTCCTTTCTGTGAACACTTGGAAAAACAACAGGCTGACTAGGCTGCTGAAAAGGAGGCCTCCAGGATGGCTGGTCCCTCTCCAATCTTTACCAAATGCTTCTTTGGGGTAGAGAGAGAGGGCATTCCTGAGGTATACGTTTGAATCACCACATCCTTTAATTGCAAATTCTGGGTCCTAAACATCAAATACAATGACATGTATTAGCTTCCTAGGGCTGCCGTAACAAATTTCCAAAAATTGGGTGGCGTAAAGCAACAGGCCACAAGTCCAAATCAAAGAGTTGGCAGAGCGGAACTCCTCTGGAGGCTCTAAGGAAGTCTCTTCTCTTCTAGTTCCTGGTGGCTGTTAACATCTTTGACTTCTGGCTGCACCTCTCTTCTGTTTTCACGTTGCCTCCTTCTATATGTCTGTTATTTCCTTTGCCTCTCTCTTATGAGGACCCTTGTGATGGCATTCAGGGCCCACCTAGATGAACCAAAGTAATCTTCCTCATCTCAGAATGCTTAATTACATCTGCAAATACCCTTTTCTCAAATATAGTAACATTTATAAGTTAAAGGAATTAGGGCTTGATATTTTTGGGTAGCCATTATTCAACCCACTACACTTGTGTTTAATATTTTCTAAACAAACTAGTTCGTTTAGTGACATTGCAGAGAGATGATCATGGGGAGGAATGGCCTGAGAAAACCAGGTGTGTGTGTCAGGAGGAGGCAGAAGCCTTACCTATCATGGGAGTAACATTCTCTGGGTGCAGAGGGGAGATTGGAAGGATTTTAGAAAGGAGTGCTAAAGCAGAATTTCTTCCTTCTTTGCCAGGGTTCTGAGATCTGATCTCATAAAAGAAATTGCTGCATTTACATATACTTTCTAAAGAAGTGGACAACAGGCATGCTGTGGCAGACCCAGCCAGCTGCCCATTCAATATCCATTCTTTCATTCTTCGCTGAAAAGAATCCCACTTTTATTTAGGGCCATCAATTGCTCAGCTCAAAAAGTTCATTTCCCAGGTTTCCTTGTAGTCACTGGTCATGTGACACAGTTCTGATTAGTGGGACATAAGCAGAAACACTCAAATGAAGCTTCTGGAAAAGCTGTTGTTTTGCTAATAAAAAGGGGCACACATTTGCACCTTTCCCTCCCCTTCCTTTGTGAAACACCTGATGTTTCACAAAGGTGATGCCCTGAGGTGAGGTGTAAACGTCAGGGCCTTGAGTCCTTGACAGCATTGTGGAGTCGCCTTATAAGCCCTGGACAGGGCTGTAGACTTTTCTGTTAAAAGACAAAAACAGGCCCCAATGGGATTCAAGCCACTGTTATTTGGCTTATAATCACACTTTTAAAAAACTAAACAATAGCTAGGTGTTTTACAGATACTATAAAGTCAACAATAAATGGACCATTTCAATTTCTCTGCAGACTTAAAAAATAAGGACTTCACACCAACATGGGTCCCAGACTGGCTCTCTTGACTGGGTGTAATTATTTTGTCTGCTTCCATACATTTGCAATAAAGCGCAGAGAAGGTTATTGTAGATTCTTTATTGATTCCACCAATGTATTAGTAGATATGCTAATAATAATGGTACTTTTACATTCTCTTAACCAAAAATATAACAAATATTTACACTCAGTAAAAATACAAAAAGCATACAGAGGCACTGTCTTTCTAAAAGACATAAGTTTAAGAGGTATCAAAAAATAGGAAACAAACATTGCTTGTTACAGGATACTTTACAATCACTGAATTGTGCAGTATAATTGCTATTTGATTATTAGGACTGTGCAGTTCTGTTTTTGTCTTTTGCTGATAAGCTCATGTTTTAATTTTTAAAAAATCAAGTACGACTGCAGTCTGTGTATCAAAAATAAAGAAGCGTTAAAAAAGCACAACGAAAGCTAAAGATGAACTGGGATTCAAGTCTAAACTTGAAAATGTACTGTGACACTTTTCTGAAGATTTACCCCTTTGTTCTAGCCTTTAAGGTAATGCTAAAGGGATATATCTACTTTAATATCACATTTTTAGAAACAAAATATATTAGAATAATCATTGTTTTAAATATACAAGGAAACTTTCTCCCCATCTTTTTGTAGGGGAGACGACACTTTATAAAATGTAGGTTTCTTCTTGAAAACTCCCATGATTACTGCCACATTTCCAGCCTGGGAGAGATGCTCGAGGAGGTCATGCACATGATGACATTGTGACTTATCACCCTCATGAAAACCATTTAAGTTTTTCTCTCCCCGAAGATCATACTGAAAGTAATCATTTGGAAGAAGTAAAAACCTATTAATTACAATAAACTTTTATGGAAGTATATATTAGATTTACTAATTCTCTGAACCTTTCATTACGAAGAGATTATTTTGTTGATACTTATTATTTGGCAAAAGTTTGCACTGAGGATTTACTGCTTCAACAGTCCTGATTCAGAGTTGTGGTGGGATGTGGGCACTGGTCTCTTTGTCAAAGGTATAAATATATAAAATAAAAACAAAAAAAAAATGAGGATTTAGAATTGGAGCAAATACAGGTTAAGGCTTCTCTTGTTCTGGTCATATGACAAACTAAGAGAAGGCAGAAATGTACCCTAAATTAAAATGGAAAGATCACACTCCATGATTTTTAAGGGATACATACATATCAAACTACAAAGCATTTGGCTTTAGTGCCTGATCAATGTGATCGGCCGACCCAAACACTCACAGTTCAAGCTAGATGAAACAAAGGCAGCTACAAGGTGCAGCCTCAATCACAAGCCTCCAGCTCTCTGTGCAAGACATTACTGACACCACTAACAACAAAGATGGGTAAGGCTCCCATTCGGTTAGAAAGACCTGCAAATAAATAGATACTGTGCAAACAGCACATTTTTCTGGGGTAATGGATATAAAATAGTGAGAATAAATACCCAAACCTGATAAAAAGAGGGTTATAGCAAAAATATCTTCCATTTTCTTTGTTTTGCTCTACACATAAAAACAATATTGTGTAAATCAGTGAAGGAAAAATTTGTGATCAGAGGACCACTGTTAATAGGTCAAATCACTAGTGTGACTTTCAAACCAGGATTTCTGATCCAGGCTACTTTTCATTGCAATGGACCAAGAAAGCTATGGAGCCAAGTAGCCTCATTCTAACATACCTGGGGTTAATTTCTAAGGCTTAAGTTTCACATAAACGCTTTTTCCCCAGGTGGATTTTTCAGACATGCCATTTTTCCTAAAATGAAGAGACAATCATTTTGATGGAAAAGATGGACTACTGCCATTTACCACTTGGAACTGATTTATAATTTTAAAATGAAGGGCACAGGCAGAAAGACAGAGAGAGGGAAGAGATAGCGATGAAAAAAAGAGAACAAGCTCTTGAAAAGGAAGTCACTGACCAACTAAATCCTATAAATTCACATATGGACAACCACTCAGAAGTAAATCCATTTTGGCTCCACTGTGATCTGGGTAGTGCACATTAATGGCTTTGGCTTTTTTTTTTGGTAGTCATAAAAGTTTATTAAACTTTCACTTGCCTTTTCACTAGAAAAAATGAAAAAATTTAAACTTAGGATATAGAAAACATTTAATTTGTAAAAATGTGGAAAGTCTAGTTTATCCAGTAAACAGTCACTGAAATTTTAATTAAACACTAAGAGCGCCATACCCAACAGGCTGTTAAAGTATATATCTCCTTTTCCTCAAGGGGTACAACTGAGAACCAAGAGATAACTATTCCCATAATTCTCGCTCCTCTTTCCTCAGAAAATTTTCAATCAATTATACATCTTATGGGCTAATGAGCTTTATTGCAGGCAGCTAGGAGCTGCAGGCTGTATCAAGATGGAACATAGCCTCAGGGTCGGAGATGAGGAGAGGAGGTGCTGCAGAACACTGCAAAATGCTAAATTCATCTTCATGATTATACCATCAATGATTACACTTTCTTTACAAAAAATGAACTACACATTTGAGTTGTGAAAAATATTACTTTTGGGTTTCTACAGGGTAGAACTCTCTAGAACCCATTCTCTATTTACTGAATTTATACTTTTAGTTCCAGTTAGATGCAGCATGACTTTCACTTCAGAAAGAATTGGTATATATGTTATTTAAAATGAAAATTTAATTCTTTGGAAATTCCCCATCATAGCCTTCTCCTTTTCCCAAAGAAACCCTCTGGCAGCTTCATTTGGCCTTCCCAATCACAACCAGCAGATGGCAGTATTTTTCCTTCCTAACACCTCAACCGCAAGGGCTTCCTATTCCACTCAAACTGAGACCCTACACTGCACTGGTGCTACAAATCGAGTTACATCTCTGTACAGATCAAGCATATCGCCCTGTCAAGACAATTTCTGTTTGGTCAGACCAGAGACAGTTTTATGGCCCCAAACATAAACAACAGCTAACGAGAGCTCCCAAATACAAACAAAACCACAAAACTTCAAATAATAAATTATTGTCAAATACACATGAATACCCTTGGTATTGGCAGACATTTTGAACTTGTCCATTAGCTTAAGCTATGGCTTAGAAATACTACTACTACTATCTAAAAAACAACTTGTTAAAGAAAATCTATAGTGATAGACATGGGAGGACTCTTGAGTTTGAATTTGTTCTAGTAACTGTGGTCCCAAGGCAGGTGTGGTGTGCAAAGTGAAGACTGGTATCCAGGCACAACATCCATAGCTGAGGAAACTATGCTTCTGCGGGGATTAAACGAAAGGAAGTAGGATTCAGGGCTATCACACTGCTCGGAGTACAGGGAATGAAACTGCTGGGTTGGAAGCAGCAGCGAGCTGTTTGTTGGCAACGGCCTGCAGAATCATGAGGTGGTTCTGCCCACTCCTTCGCCATGACTTTCAGTAGACTATAAACAGGTCATCCAAAGGCTAGACTGCTGAAACCTGTTCATTTTCTGAAAATAATAAAAACACAATTAAGTGGTGGATCAGTATATTAATAAAGATCAACTAACAATCTAGTTATCTGTTTACAGAATTAGTCAATTTCAACAAAGAAATTCTCTCAAATATCCCACCAAAGTCCAGATTTTATTGTAATGACATTTAGGAGTTCTGATTACATTGAAGGCTGACAAAAAACAGGAATTTCATAACTGCTTTTTAGTCACTTTATTATTCTATTGTTTAAAAGGATAAAATTTCTTAAAGCAAATCATTTTTTCCTTTCTGCTTTTTCTCCCCAAATCCCCCCAGTACATAGTTGTATATTTTAGTTGTGGGCCCTTCTAGTTGTGGCACATGGGATGCCTGCGCCCAGGATCTGAACCAGTGAAACCCTGGGTCGCCACAGTGGAGAGCGCAAACTTAACCACTTGGCCACAGGGCTGGCCTAAAGCAAATCATTTTTTTAACTAATGCCACAGCTACAAAGTCGGTCAAGTTTTGCGAATAAGAGGAACTGTATCAACAGCATTATTTCAGATAATTTGGCATTTTCACACCTACAGTGCAAGTTTCCACGCGTTAATGTAAAACACAACTCTACTAATGTCAAGTGCCTCCTTTAAAAATTATCCTATTAGACTGAGATGCTATCTATCAAATATAAGAATACTCCATTTGACCCAGAAGAAAGGTACTGGGCACACAGAAATAAGCAGCTTGCCCTCTCCATTTAAAAAACACACCATCATATTCAGAGATATTCTTTTTTTTTTTTAACAGAGCTTTCTAAGGCATTTAAATAAAATATTACTGATTACGTAAAACACCAGAGTAAAGACCATTTAATGTGTTCAGCAATTCATTTAAGAGCCATTAAGGTAGTTTGTCAACATACCATCTGCTTCGCTATCTGTGTCAGTCACAGCTGCTACTTTAGGATGGGATGGCTGCAAATTATGCCTCTGAGGCTGAGTTACAATCTTCGATGGAACACAGGCCACAGGGTTGCTACTGAGAGAAGCGGGTGGCAGTCTAGAGAGGCTGTTATGCATCATCTTTGACCTCTGCACTGCCACACTATAATCTGGAGGTTTTAGGTGTAGGTGGGGTCCTTCCTTTAGATCCGCTAAAGAAATCCCCATGTATCCTGGAGGAGTGGGAGGTGGCTCCCTATACCTATCCTCCTTCTTGGGTGAGGTGACACAGTACACTGGCATGAAAAATAAGCAATGGAAATGTTAATAAAAATATAAGAAATGATTAAAAAAACCATACTGAAACTTATTACAGTGACAAAACAACTTAAAAACAGACAAAATGAATATATTTGAATACTATGACAGTAGATAAAAAATTTTTTAAAAGTTTAATAAACTTTTTAAACCTGTTTTTAAAATACATAAGTTACATTAGGTTTTAAAAACATTAAATAGAATGAGAGAGAGTTGAAGGAGATGACACTGATGATAAGCTTCCTTCTGCAGTTCAGCCCTCATATCACAGGTAACACCAGCCCTAAAGGTGATGGAGTCAGAAACATTTAAGAGTTTACCCTGAACATCTATCCCCTGTTGACTGGCAGGATTTTCTAGAGTAACTAATTCCTTCAACGGCCTCACTTCTAACTTCTGCTCTGTGATTAAGTGAAGAAGAAAAAAGCCGTAATTTCAGGAAATCCATCTTACATTAAGTTTCTCTGATTTTCATGGACATTAAAAATAATGGTGACTTAAAATCCTTTTCCCTAAGTTTGCAAACCCTGAGACTAAGGCAAAGCTTCAAAAAGCACCAGAAACAGGTTAAAGAGGAAGTTCCATAAAATTAAGACCAATCCATAGGACTCATAGGACGAATGGCTCTGAATATCTTGATCACGTAAGTGACTTTTAAAACACAAACACTACCTATATACAAGCAGAATATATTATAAAGAATCATTAAATAATTTTAACATTAACTCTCCCTTTACAGGATCAAGTTTGCCCATAGTGAAATTTCCACAATTCTATCAGTAAAATTTGCATGTAGTATCAAGGTCAGAAAGGATCTCCATCCCCATCTGAGGATGATGGGGTGAGGAGGTGAAGAGGCTGTCAAGAGAAGTAAGAATAAAGAATGTAAATGATTTGCCCAGAGTCATCTAGAAATGAAAGAAATAAAAGATTTTAAAAAATCTATTTTCCCAAATGGACAAGAGAAAGATCTTATATCCTTGTACACACATGCTTTTATATCCATATTGTGGTTACCTACAGGCTTTAATAAAAAATCCTTGGAAAAAAATGAATGAGCTAAAAAAATCCAATCTATAATGCAATTTGACAAATAAAAAATAAAGGTGTTATAAATATGCTATAGATGTGCTATAAAAATCAATACATCTGTCTTTGGCATTTTTAGTAATTTAAATTGACATCATGAATATGCTATAGAATTAAGAGTTGATCCAAAGTACAGTCATTCCATGTAAATAGAAAAGCAGAGGCTATTATATCTGAGTGTTTACATAATTCAATGAAGAAATGGAAAAACAAAGTGTTTAATGGCTAAACACTTAAGGAATACAGTAAGAAAACTGTGTGTGGTTAGAATGGAACCCACAAGCAGGAGTTGGCACATCCATAATGCGCCCAGGAGGGTATACTGAAAAGTGTTTTGGATTTCTTTATCACATTTTTTCTTACTACCTAAAAGTAATACCAGATTCAACGTTTCTATCCTGCATGCAGAGCAAGTGTGGTCCAATTTAAGAGGTGACAGAGAATAATTCCTTTATTACTAACGCATAGTAATGCAATGATATTTCCTCAACGAAACCAAAAACATCTCAAAAAGAAAAGACCAATAAACCTGTCCCCTTAATTAAATACCTCATACCAGCCTTTTCATTTTAATAGGATAGAATACCTGCCCCAAAGCCCCTGAGAAATCATGAACATTTTGAAAATAATTTACTTGTGGAGGAAGGAAAGAGAGGTTGGAGTGAGAGCAGGGATTTTTGTAAGAATAAAATTCTGAGCCAAGATATCCCAATGTCATTTTTTACCACTTAATATCTAAAGGCCACAGATAAGACTAAGAACACACAACTTACCAATCAAGCCCTTTTCTGTACTTGAAGTAACAGTTTTATAAACTGAGTCAGTGCCATCCTTAAGTTCCAAGCCTTCAGATGATTCACCCGGGGTGCTCTCCAACACTCTCCGCTTAACTGTCCCATAGTTTGGTTCATAAGTGTCAGACAGAGAACTGGAGGAGGCCCAACTCTGTCTCACCTGATTTGTCTCCAGGCTTCCTTTATTCTGACCACAAGTTCTAGAGCAGCCTTTAGGACAGGAATAGGGCTCACAGTCAGTGGGTTCAACTTCAGCAATGGGGCCATCCAAATGGGTATGTCTATAAGAGTTCAAAAAATCCCAGCCTTTTGGGTTTGGAAGGTTCTGGAAGTTGTCATGGGAGCTGCTTGAACAGGAAGTCCAACTTCCACGACCACTATCGGCTGCCTCTATAATGATATGCTCATGAGAAATCTCTTCATTGCTCATAGAAGATGAGACAGCTAAACTCTTGACTAGAGATGGCTTTGAGAGTGTCCACCTAAAATTGGAGATACACAATTAAAAGAAATTTACTGGCTTAATGGAAAAATTTTTCTCTGTCCACTGCAAGTAATACTGCCTACCAGACTATAGAACATGCATCACAAGTGTTTGTGCCAAAACCACCTTGTGCAAAAATACTATAATCAATCATCATTAAACTTATATTGACATTAATGTTAATACTTAGCTAGAAATACACACTGAAGAAACTCAAATACTTAGCAAGGTTACCTCAGAATTTTTCTTGAATTGATTTTAAATGAAAACAAAAGATGAGGTTTGAAATGAATACTATTAAGCGCATGTTTTGTTCTTGGTCAACATAAGGGTAGATTCTTTCCATGCACACAGAATTAAGAACTCCCAACTACAGGAACCATGTTTTATTTTTCAAGGTACCTCTGAGGTCAGTGTAGTACAGTGCCAAGTAAACAGCAACTTCCCAAACGACCTACTACTAAATGAATTCTATCATTTACAGCAGGGGTCCCTAAACTAAGGCTCACGGGCCAAATCCAACCAACAGTATGTTTGGCATGGTCTGGAACAAAGCACGGTTTTTACATTTTTAAAGGGTCCAACAAGACAAAACAAAATACTCCAAAGAATTTGACACAGAGACCATATGTAGCCTGCAAAGCCTAAAAGTTATTATCAGGCCCTTTACCAAAAAAAAAATTTTGTGAACCCTTGATTTACAGTATAGAGCAGGAGTCAGCAAACTAGAACCCAAGGCCAAATCTGGCCCTTGCCCTGTTTTTTGTAAATAAAGTTTTATTGGGACACAGCATGCCCATTTCTTCACGTATTATTTAAGGCTGTTTTGGTACAACAACAGCAGGGTTGAACAGTTGCGACAGACACTGTATGGCCTGAAAAATCTAAAATATTTACTATCTAACTTTTATAAAAAAAAGTTTGCTGACCCCTAGGCTAGAGAATCATAGTTTAGAAACCCTTACAAATATGACAATACTTTACAATATCTTACATTTTTCATATTAAAGCATATCAGATTTACCATAAAGTATAACAGATTTAACAATATTTACCAGTTTAGAATCAACTTTCTCAAAGATTTCCATTTTGCTTGATTCTAAATAAAAACTGAGTTAACATTTTTTCAAAAATTGGTTTTTGCTAGCTGATAATTCTTACTAGCCATACTTTCAGAGAATAAGGATCAAGTACTGGTCCTACTTCCCATTATGCAATCTTTTTGAGCAATCTCTAACCTAACCCCCTCCATATCAATAGCAGCTTCACTCTGAGTTCTTCTTGACTGGAAAGATACATGACGACAGAAAGTTACTTGAATTCAGTAACACTTTAAAAATGAGCACCCACACATCTTCCACAATAGTACTTATTTGCATATTCAGCATAGAGAATACATGCTTGGCTCTCACATTCTTTTATGGATCTCCCTGCAACAACCCTATGGGGGCTGAAGATGAGGGGTCTAGGGTCAAGCTGTGGAGCACTGCTTGCAGTGGCCACTCCACTTGGGTTTTGTGATGTGAACACAGGCAAGGACGTTTACCCAGGGCTAAGATGACTATGGTCTCCTGCTCCTGAGGAGTGCTCTGTCTTTTCCAATGCCCCAGTGGATTCAGGAACCGCCACAGCCTGGGAGGAACACCGTTCATCCTGTAGAGCTGCAGACATGGAGTCAACGGAACAATTGCTCACAATGCTGGACCGTGAAGAAATCTCACTATGGCTGGAGTCAGACAAGTTGTCAGATTTAGCTGATGGTATAAGTGTATAACCTGAACGAGAGAAGACAAGTGATCAAACTACAAAACAAGGAAACAGGTGGGGGTATGTGTTCAGGGAGAGGACAAGAAAAACATAAAAAGAACAAAAGACAAATGAGTAGCAATCTCAGTATCCATCTATGTAGATGAAATGGTGCCAATTTTATATCCAGATTCTTCTATACATCTATTCACCTACCTACCCATATCACATCAATCCAACTTCAATTCAAGAAATAGGAAGTCAAAATGGAGTATTACTGAGAAAACTAGTCCACAGGTATATCTGCTCTAGGCTCTCACACAGCTACAAGCATTTAATAAAATAAGAAAGTATTATACATATTACAAAACATTAAAAAGTAAACATCTTGAGTTTCTCTACTTCTTTTTAATCCTATGTCTCTTTCTTTGATTCACATAAATATTTCATGGCCTGATCTGACTGTCCAAAATACCACCTTGAGGTAGGGATGGGGGAAGGGAGTCAGGATTCAAGGGAAAGAATTATATTTTTGCTTTTTCAAACTACATATACTTACCCCAGATATTCTGCTTACGTCACCTAAGAAGTCTTTGCCCCAAGATGGAAGTCATTGTTTTCGTATTTTGAAATAAATTGTTTTAGATTTGGATTTAGTCTTACACCTAGTTTCCTTTTTCTTCATCAACTTGGCAGAATGTTACATTAAACAGCTGAACTGACAGATTTATAAGAATGTGTTACGAAAAAATCAGTATCTACCCGTTTTAAATTGTTCTATAACTTACTGCACAGCAGACAGAGCTAGAGAGATTTTCTCTTGCATTCTTTGGAAAGAAAGGGTGGAGACAGTGAGGTGGAAAGATCCAAAAACAAATCTGCACCATGACAGTTAAATGTACATAATAGTCTGTTTTGATAACTATTAGAAAAGTAACCAAACTTCTTTTGTTTAGAAATAAAAGAAAAATGCCATAGTAATCTCAACAAAGAGGTCTCAAAAAAGCAATTCTCTTCTTGTTCACCAAAAGAATGAGCTTCAGTAGGTAAATCAATCCCCAGAAATCTCATTAAGAAGAACTATAGGCTTTATATTCACATACAACTCAAGTTATTAAAGAAAAAAATCTGTGGAACAACAACTTTATTAAGTAGTTTCATTAACTATTTCAAAGAGAAATATCAACACCCAGAAAATGTGTGATTTATTTGTGGCTTATAGGGCCTGGCACACAATAAGCCAAGATAGCCAGTCTCTTGGCTCCTAGCCCAGTCCCCTGATCTTGTGATCACTGCTATTTCTCATGCCCTTCATGAACTGACTGGTAAGCCTTCAAGAGGACTAAGAAAATGGATGTGGTAAATAAATTAAAAAAATCAATAAAATAAATTCTTCCTCAAAAAGAAAAAGCATCGCTCCTTTATCCAGGGGATAAGCTTGCTTTACTGTTTTAAAAATAACTTCATCCGTATGTCTGTCAGATCAGTATTTCTCAAATATAACCAATTTTAAGAGTCATCTGCAAAGTTTATTAAAATACACATTCTTGGGCCCATTTCAGGCAATTCAAATTTACGAGGTCTGCAGTAGGACATAGTAACCCTATTTTTTACCAAGTTTCCCAGATGACTGTGAACCTGCTATGTTAGACTATCTCCTCCTCCTCTGATCAGAGGTACACGAAAAGTGGGTGATACAAAAAGTATACGTGGACACAATGCACTTTCTTGCCTCCAAACACTTCTTTTTCCTTTAGTTTGCAAGTAGTTGCAGCAGTAAGATAGCAATAAAATTCTCAGAGGCAAAAGTTCTGATCAGATTGATCAGATCGTTACTGGTGGTTTTAATGTAAATATTGGTTCCTAAAAAGCCTCCTCTCCTTATTTCACGCACAGACCCCGCTGCTATCAGTAGGAAAAAAAAGCCAACTACAGAAAACAAAAGTATAAAGTTTACTAACATTAGTAAAATAACATTGTACAAATAAGGCACTTTAAATCAATATGATTTTGTTGCTAGAGGACCTGCAACACCAATCATAAAACGCTTATAAACTGTATTTTACTACGTTGTTTGTCTAAGCTTTGACAAATGACTTAAATTTAAGCTATATTGACATTAATAAATGAAAACAAATTTAACACTAAAATTAAGTAAGGAACTTCATCAGAGTGTCTTTCTCCTTTTAGACTTGAATCGCGTATAGAAGCAGTTTAAACTGTTACTGTTGCCTCTGCTATTTGAATTGAAGATGTCACTCCCTTTCTCATCTTTGATGTTGCTTCCAACATCCTTCACTTTCTCACAGCTTTCTGTAGCTTGATTGTGATCTGCGTCCTCTTTTTTGCTGTTGGCTAGTCTCTCCCTTGAAAGAGTTCTTTCCCTAAATCTTCTAAACGGGGATGTCATTCTTTTTCTGGCTGTGTTCTCACAACTTGTCCTGTCTCTATTCTCCTCAGTGGCCTTCTTGGTCCTGTCTGTTCTTTTGGCTGTGCTCCCGGTAATCTGAAGGATTTTCTTTTGCAAGTAAACCCCACCTATTCCGGGGCAGCTCTGGCCACTGATCTTGGTGCTGGACTCACAGGGAGGGGATGAGGAAGACCCTGAGAGGCGAGGCAGGATGCTGTGATCAGATATGATACTGCCAACTGGAGGGAGAGATGCAAAAACCCTGTCACGGTCAATTAATTCTTTCCAATTAATCACAATTAGCCTGACTTATATAACATTTCTCTATTAAAAAATTCCAACATCTTGACAATATCTAAAAAAATTCATATCTAGAAACCTATTTTTTAAAACATGGAGAGTCTACTATATAGCATAAACACAGCAGTCATTGCAAGACAGAACACAGGAGAAAGATTACCTTTATCAGAATAAGTTAGTAATTAAAAAAACTGCTGAAAGTAAGTCAAGGTGGTAAAATCATAAGGAAAAATATAACAAGAGTATCAGATAACCAGAATTACTTGTCAAAAGTAACTATGTCTAGAATTTTCAGGCAGATTCTACTAAGAAAAAGCTTAGCAAAAAGCAGACAGGACGTCTAACTAGTGCATACAATAGATGTATTTACAAAGCACGATTTCGGATCCTGCTGCGTCTCCAAGGTGGAGAGGCCGCCTTCCTTGGGCAGTGGGGAAGACAAAGGTTAAGGCCGCTTGACTTCTCACTTTTTAAAAGTTCTTACTTGTTTAAACTCTCCTTGTGAAAAACATGAGATAGGTTTATTTTCTTAATTGTCAGAACACAGAGAACTAATTCCAAAGTTTAGGAAGAACTAAGAACAGATACTAATAATGTACTCTCAGTTTAAGGACATTTTTGTTCAATCACAGACAATTGGCAAAAATATATTTACAGAAATAAACAGAAATATAACGTTCAGTTGGGGTTTTGATAGAACATATGTAAGAACAACTGGAAAAAGTTTTGAAGAAAGTAATTTTCTCAGGTTTCTAAAGATTCTAAACACAGCTCACAAATCTATAAACATCATGACTGATTGTTGGCTACACATGGCAAAACACAATGAAGAAGACTTCTCTATTCCAGTGGTGAGAGCAGATTTTCCATTAGGAGTAAGAGCAATGGGGAAGTTCCTGTTCCTAATATCTTTTGCCAAAAGTCACAGTCAGGCATAAAACCAAATCTGATTCAACTAGCTTCCTGATTAGAGAATAGTCTACAATGGGACCTCTGAATAGCCTTCAAAAGGAATGGAGGGTATAAAGGTGTCCCTGAAAGAGCATATGGGCACTGTTCATCAGGACCATTTGTGTGACTGGGCACTATAGTCAGTCCCACTCCTCGAGTGATCTGATAAGCGGCACTTTGGATAGGGCCAAACAGACAGTGAAGAGACGAAACAGATCTGTGTGCCTCACAACATCATATGAGCTACATATGACAAAATCAGAAACCTGTGTTTTGTAAACATACTTCTTATATATACTGCTTATACGTCCTATTTGATTTTTACTAAACTTTTCTTAGTAAAATCTGAATGAAAATTCTAGCCAGTCTCAGCTATGTGAAGGGGGGAAACACAGGTCAGTAATGGAGCTACATTGCTCTGGGGTGGCAGCAGGGAAAAAGAAGAGACACTTCAATTTACTAAACACTTACCGTGTATCACGCTTTAGAAATATTTTGTTTAATCCTTATAAGGGCCTCCTAAAATAAGTGGTCTTTTCCCCATCTTACAGACAGGAAACATGACCTTTTAAATCAGTTGGTTATAATAACATGGCTTTAGTGGGGGACAGAGTCAGGATTCAAATTCAGATCTGACATCACTGTACCACATTGCTGCCCCATAGGTGGCAAAAATAACAGCCCTTAAAAGTGAGATGAAACTTAGAACATGGAAGCTGAGGAAAGCTCTGAAAGATTGTTCTTCCTGCTATAATTCATAAACTTGCCTTCCCTCTGACCATGTACCATCCTGTACTGTGATTATTTAAAGATGTAGTTTTTTTACATCTGTGAAGACAATGCCAGGACTAAGGCCCCTTTTCTGCCAAAGTACACACAGAGTGTGGAGGGGCCCATGCAAGAAATACATACACCATTAAGAATGCTATGTGTGCAGCTAACATAAAATGGCATCTACATGCACACTACCCAGACTAGTCAAGAAAAGAAAAGCTTCAGTCTGAATTATGAAAACATATGCCAATGAACAAGGGTAGTTTCAGATTTTTTTTACCTCAAGAGGTTCTGTATTAGGTATAAATGTAAAAATCCATAAAAGTATAGGTTAATTTAAATTCTGATTACTAAAAAGGTAATAATACTCTATCACGAAAGAAAGGAACATATCAACCTAAATACTTGTTTTTTTCCCTAAATCTTGTAGTTGGTTAAAAACAATTTCTTATAGAAATTCTTATTTTCAAATGCTGCACAAAAATGTTTAAATAATTGGAAATTTGAGTAACATCAAGAATCTGCACAAAATGACTGTAATTTCTGCACTTATTCTTATCTCTGCTTGTCCTGTCAAAGGAGGACCATACGCTGAATACAGGAATTCTAGTTATATGATGCATAATACCTGGAAAGCATCTGAATAATTCAATCCAAAATATGAAAGTTCAAGAATTATTAGGAGTTACATTTTTCTTCCTACTTTCTATTATCACCATAGATTAAAAACCAAAATACGTGGCACAAAGTATTCTTTGGTATAACAAGAACTCGTTTGAACTGTTCTGTCTTACCTTTGCGAGGGGAGCCTTGAGGAGATGCAGGAGGACTAGAATGCAAGGATGACGCCATCGAGATAGTATCTTCTGTATGTTTCTTACCACTTATTTCTTCAGTTGTTCCTAAAACCTTCTGAGGTAAACCTGTACCTAAAAATAAAACCAAAGAAGCAAATAAGCATCACTTAACAATTAAAATGTCTGTAGTTGCCTAAATTACTACATAACTAAAGCCACGAGGCACAATGGCTAGTGTAGTCAATTGAAAAGTGTAAATGACAAACAGGACTAAATGACTGGGTAATGGCATACAGAGATTCTCACCTCTAGGTCATTTGTTCAAATTCAGCCAGTCAGCATGGACCAGACTATAATAGTTCTTTTTTGTTTGTTTGTTTTGTGGCATAGGGAAATCGATTTAACAGTCTGAGTATAGTGTCCCACCCCCTAAACTGGCACACTTGTTAGAAGTCTTAATGGAGAAGGCGTGGGTTCAAGCTCTTCCCTCCCCTCTAGAGGTGGCCTCTCCAAATTAGGGTGAGGCATGTGGCAGGGGCAGTGTAGGGATGTTGGCACTGTCACTACCTGTGGTGCATCTGTGCTGTGGGTATACAGAAGAGGCTGCAGGGCTGCCAGTCCAGCCCTTTTCAAGAGCACTAGATTCACACTATAGGAGAGAGGTAGACAACAGAAAGAATCATGAATTTATAGAAAAATACTATGGAGCCCACTGGAAACATTCCTGCAGAGTTCTATTATTACTCTTGTCCAAGAGCTGGTCCTGTTCAGTATAGGTTAAACTTAGTAATGGTTTCAATATACTGACATTTTTACATACATCTCTAAGAAATGGCAAAGAGCTATTGACATTATTCTGAACCAGTAACATAACCCCAATTTTGATGAGAATTTGGCATAGTAACAAGCAGCCCTTTGACACTGAAAAAATTTAAATCACAGTATACTCACACTACGCCTAAGTGTCATTTTAACAAAATAAATTTATCATATAACAACAATCTTACAACAAGATAGGAAGAGGGCTACCTGGTACAAGCAATTGTGCCTCTCAGGTGATGACATCTAAGTAAGAAACCAGAGCTATACTCATCCCTTTTCTCACTCCTACCAGCAAATTGATCTGCTTCACCAATTTCGCATCTAATCCTCTCTTCATTTCCACAGCTAGCAAACTAGTTCAGGCTCTGAGCAACTTCTAGTTAATTGTCACATCAGCTTTCCATTGGGAGTTTTATCTCTAGTCTCACTGCCCTCCCTACTACAGTCCTTCCCCAACATAAACTGGACCATAACCTTCCCTTGCTCAAATCTCTTCAAGAGCTACCCACTGACAACTTTCCTTTAGCATGTCATGTTATAATTTCGGCATGCCTAAGACTTCACTTCTCTTCATCCTGGGAGGCTGTTTAGTACAGTGGTTAAAAGTAAGGACTTTAAAATCAGTTAGCCTGGGCTCTTTTCCCAGCTCCATCACTTACTGGTAAGTTACTTAGACCCTCTGTGTTTCCTCTGGAGAATGAGAATATTACCTATCTTGTAGGGTTATTATGAAGATTAAATGAATGTAATATATAAAGTTAGTAAAGCACTTAGACCTGTGTCTGACACAAAGTAAGTGCTCTATAAGTGTTAGCTTTAATTATTACTGTCTCTCAACATTCTTCCTGCAGCTTTGCATGCACTCAAAGGCAGCAAACTGTCTGTAGCTCCTTGCAGAAACCAAGCTCTTTTGCTGCCTGAAGCAAGTTCTCTGGAATTTTTGCTTAATTATCTCCTTCCTGATCAACCTCTATTAGCTGTTCTCTCCAAAAAGCCTTCTCTGAAGCTCTACCTTACCTCTGTCTGCCCTAAAAGCTCTCCTTTCTTTTTATGTTCTGTACATACCTGTGGTATAACAGCAAACACATTACACTGAAGCAATCGGTTTGTGTGTCTATATCACCAGACTGAAAATCTGGTAAAGGAGGGGGCATTTCTTATTTAGCTTTGGATCTCAAAACAAAATCAAATTAAATTCACAAAGTTCTACTGAATATGTCCTATGTATAATGCATGGGTTAAGTAATAATGCTAGGAATCAAATCTAATCTAGCGTCCCATCTGAAAGCTAAAATAGTGATACTCTTAAAACAACAAATAAAAGTAATTTGGATAATGTCCACACGGCCTAACAGAGGAAAAAAAGTACAGTATATACCTTATATGCTTTATACTCTCTTCTCATCTCCTAACTAGGTTTTCAGAAGTGGTCATTAATGAGAAACCAACATAACAGTTATTTTTAGAATGAGCAACTTCTTTCTCATAGATTTCATTTACATTAGATAACTGATTAAATGCACCTATGAATGCAATAAGCCCTTTATACCCAAGTGTATTGCTGCAAGTTTTCTGTTGACATGATTATAGGAATTCCAACGTCAGTATTTAAAATATGTATGCTGTCATCAAATACCAATAGGCAAAATTAAACATTTTTTGATTAATGAGTGATTATATTACATAAACTACAATATCTGCTCTCCTGAATATTTCTATTTGTAATTATTTTTCATTCTAACTTCCCTGGAAACTTCAACTAAATGAATGTAATATGGTGAATACTCACTCAATGTGGCAGGGTCTTTTGCTTGTCCCTTCTTCCTCATGGGGTGCAAATTAACAGCTGGCACTTGAAGCACCTGGCTTACTCTGTGGGGCTGATGCAAATGGGCTTTAGCTGCTTGGCCAGATGACCTCATAGGCACTGGAGACATTTCTGATGATTTGGCTGATCTCTTCTCATTTAAGTTCTTGGTCACTGATAGAAGAGAGTAAGAAATATGTAATTCTGTACTTTTTTAGGCAAGGTTATTACCACTGACAATAATAAATGGTTGATGTATCTATAAAACTATAAATAGGTTCTTTTAATCCACTGATTTTTAACACAAAAAATAAAGTAATTTTCCTAAAAATAATTTAAGTATTATAAAATGTTATTTTAAAGTTTTTGTAGAATTAAGTTGTTAATTTTACTTCCTAAATACTTTTTGAATCCATTAACTTAATTAGTTCCATCTCCACCAACACCCTGGAGGCCAAGTTAACATCTTCATCTATACTACTGAAATACTCTCCTTATTGTATCAATCTTAGCATGCCTTCACGTCGTTCTCCATATAACAAGAGAGTGACTCTTCCAACATGAAAATCTGATGATAGCACTTTCCTTCTCCAAACACCCTCCAGAAACCTTTAGATGACTTGCTACTGCTCTCAGGATAAAGACCCAAATCCCTAAAAAAAGCCTATCAGGCTCTGCATGTTCTACGTCGGCCTAGTATTAGTTTCCCTAATACCCCATACTCTGCAGCTACTAGAATAGATCCTCTGTTTTATGTTCTCAAGGCATCCTGTATCTTTCCTTCCCACTACTGATTTTTGTTTGCAACAATATAATTATCTGTGTGATTAATTAATTAATGTCTTTTCTCCCCCACCAGGCTGTAACTAATATGAGAGTAAGGATTGTATATCTTACTAATCTATCCTTCTGTGTCCAGTGAATGACAGAAAACAGATGCATAATAGGTATTTGTTGAATGACTAAGTAAATTATTTCAACAGTTATACAGAGGAAAATTGTTTTGTAAGTTCATGCTTAGAATATCTGACAGTGAACATCAGAATTAAAAACCGAGAACTCTGACTTAAGAAACAAAAAGCTGCCTCCCTGGCATAAAATCAATACTGTAGTCCAAAGGAAAGAACTTCTTCCTTCAGGTTGTACTTTTGATTCTTCAGTCAGTCAATGAGTGGTTTCAAGGCAGGCCCGACCTCCGTACTCCATGATGTATTTGTTTTAAATACCAAGATAAAAGCAAAATTAGCATTTTAACCTGTCCCAGCACAGCTACAATAGTTAGCTAATACGCTTTTATTATGAGAGCCTAGAGAATATTTTGGGTGATAAGAATTTGGGAACATCTCACAAAGTCAAAACACAGGGACTCCTGGGGGTTAACTGGCAGTGGCTCATCAATGAACTGAATCCAAGATGTTATCATCTTTTAGTTAGAGCCATGAAACACATTTTCCCCCTTCTATCAATACTCATTAATTCTCTACTGACATCTTATTTTAATAATTGCTACAGTGCAAAGAAAAAATCAAGAGACTACTTTAAATATAAAAAAGGGTTCACAGACGAGTGCCAAAACCCACGTAACATTTATTAGGAAGGACCAAATTCCATAATACTCAGCAACCAACTGTTGTTTGGGCTTGAGACAGTCATTAAACATTTAAAAATCAATTATGCAATAGAAATCAAATAAAGATTCTCAAACCAAATTATAGGCATGTGCACTGAATTAAATTTTCACAAAACTCAGTTTAAAAAAGAAAGACTCACAGGTTTTCTCATTTTAAAGCAATACTAAACATGTAGGAAAGGACACCATTTAGTGTCATGAGAAAAGACAGATGTAAGTCTAGGGTAGGTGTGAGAAGAGAAAGGTGTGCAGGAGGGTGTGTGTGGGAGGGGAAGGGGGAGGGGCACAGGGTTAGGGAAGGAAGGAAGGTGCAGAGGTAGGTATGTGGGAATCTTTCCCAGACTAAAAAATTTTAATAACGAGCAAAGCATAAAAGAGATTTCTATGCTCTTAAATACCCCAAATCAGATATAGGGAACAAAGAAAAGCAGATAGCAAAAACAAAAGATAAAACAAATAACCTTTTATCAAGACAAAAGCAGGAATAATAAACTGTGTTCCATAACTATAAGATGATAAACGTCTATATTGAGTTAGGGAAAAAATAATTTTGATGATCATTCCAAGCAGGGCCAGAGTGCTTTAATAAATTAAACACACGTATGGCTTTGAACTTTAAAATAAGAATAAATTTTAAAGATTCTATACACTTTTTCAGTCTTTACCACTTTCACATGGCTGACACTTTTCTTAATAGCCCATGTTTAGTAAGAGATTTTCCTAGATATCTTCCAAGTTTATATACATTGGTTATTTAAAAAATTTTTTTTTAAGGTCATAGTGGCGTATAACATTGTATAAATTTCAGGTGTACACTATTACATTTTAGCTTCTGTACAGACTGCACTGTGTTCACCACCAACAGTCTAGGTTTTATCCATCACCATACATATGTGCCCCTTTACCCCATTCACTTGTAATTTAACCGTCTTTTTTGGTTGTTACAACAGAGTATATTTTACCATCTTTTTTTTTGAGGAAGATCAGCTCTGAGTTAACATCTGCTGCCAATCCTCCTCTTTTTGCTGAGGAAGACTGGCCCTGAGCTAACATCTGTGCCCATCTTCCTCTACTTCATATGCGGGACGCCTACCACAGCATGGCTTGCCAAGTGGTGCCCTGTCCACACCCAAGATCCGAACCAGCGAACCCCGGGCCGCCGAAGCAGAACATGCGCACTTAACCGCTGCACCACAGGGCTGGCCCCTATTTTACCATCTTTAATTTCCTTTACGACTCATGAGTTTCCTCGACCCAGAGACACGTGCATTCTATCGTTTGTACTTAATTAAAAAAAAACCCACCAATACTGAGAACAGGCTCTCTTTTGTCCATCCTATTTTCTATATGTTAACAATATCAGAATGTCTGATTTTTCTTGTTTTACCTTATTTGCTGACACTTATTATCTCTAAAAGTGTTTCAACTAAATCTCTTGTAGCTTCTAGTTGGTAAGTGATATTATCCACGAAAACTAAAAAAAGGGAAAAGTTTCACTTATTTTTACTGTTCATATAGGGATGAAGGTAAAAATGTTTTCAAACAGAAGGGCTCCTCTCTAGTGTTTATAAGAAGACCTTATAACGCTTTTCAAAGAATCTATTTATTCCTCTATTTCTTGCATAGGATATCACCAGGAATGAATGGGATTCAGTATCTGATTAACAGGATCACATGACACTCGGGTTATGTCATTAATCTTTTGTGAGTGAAAGTTAATTTTCTTGGGACTTCAGCATAACTCTAAAGAAATAAATTTGTTTTGTTGTGCTATTTTATTTAGAGTCACAAGTGAAAATCTATACTCACAGGTACTATACGCAGGCTCGCACTGCAATGACATCATCTGAAACTTCTCCTCATCTGTCTCTACATCTAGACTGGAAAGATACTGCTTTACTTTCCGTGCCATTTGGGCATCTTCGTATAGCTTCTTGGCGTTAAGCAGAGAGCTGCGCCGTGCCCTTTTTTTGTGAGCACCTCCCTGAACATCCAGCATGTTTGAGTTTGTGCTGCCTTGACTCAGTGACCTGTAAGAAGATGGACATCACAATAGGGGGCTGTAAAGACGAGAATTAAGCATGGCAGACTGAAGATAAAAGAATTTTCTTCTGTTAATGCTATTGCATGCTGATGCAAATGAGTTAAAAGATGAAGAGCATTAATGCAAAGTAATAAGGCACACACGGCAATGTTCTCAGTTTTCAAATTTGGCAAAGTGCAGAACTCAAAAGAATAAGATAACAATTCCCCCCTGAGCAACAAATCCCATCAGACCTGTGTATGTGCCTATGCAAACCATGGCACAATGTGACAAGTAAAAGCATTCCTCTGGCCCTGGTGTCCATCCACACTCTAAAGATATGGCAAGAGCCTGGGTCAGGACAAGTTCATTCTCAGCCACATCTCTGCACCATGGTTCTTCAGCAAGGAGGTTTCTAGAGCAGCTTTGCTTGTCTGTGCTGCTTTGAACATGCTACTGCCATCATAACTCCTGTCTATAGCAGGCCCACTCTGCGCATGCTGACCGATTTTGCCAGTAACCAGATTTTGGCCAAAATCCAAAGAGAACCAGTAAGAAAAATTCCACTCACATACATAATGGTCAGGCAATATGTGGGTTCTAGGACTGGGGATCTGGGATCTGGGATCTGGGACCTTTCTTCTGCAATGCCTTTGAATGTGATGGAACTGCAAGCTGGATAGAAATAATCACAATTCAAACAAGCTATAGCTTCACCCAACTCTACTCTTTTTGGCAAACCTCCTTCTACAATGGCTACATCTAGAACCACTGAAAAACAGGAAATGCAATGCTATTTGTCCTTCCTAACAAGGCTACCAAACACAAGGTTCTTAGATGATTTTTATTTTAAAGGCAGTTGTCATTCCAAAATAATAAAGGTACCTATAGGTTTTCTAAATTAGTCTCATATTTACACAAAAATATTCTAAATACATAGACCACAACCATAGAACAATTTATTCTTTAGTGCTCACATACCCAGTTTAAAACAGACACTAAAATCCTAATATTTTCATTGTAAATTAAGCGAAACAAAGTAGGAAAAGTGTTATGCTATTTCTTTCATAATTTTAAGATCTTTGAAATAGGGTGTGTCCTACATTTGATGGCAACTTTCGATTGCTATTGGTCAGGCAGAAACTGTGACATGGCTGTCACTACTTACACATGTAGAATGGTTTGGAAGAAACTCCAACTACATCAGTGAATTACTCTTTTAACCTCCAGGAATCAAATGATTATAAGGAGGTAGTGAATCTGACAAGTCCAACAAAATTCCTAAAGCAGGTGTCAAAAGGAGGTTGGCTCTAAATACTTGCAAAGCCAGCCTAACAGACCAGCACCAGCAGCTTTTATTGCTTTTAAAAATGGTTTAAGAAATGTTGCATTACCAACACATTTGATGGCACACAAGGCAATAGTGTATCAAAAAAACCCCCCATAAACTAATAACTCTAAAAGTGATTCAGAAGATTCATATTCTGAGTATGAAGTTTTACAAACACCTAAACCAATTTAATTGATGTATATTTTCCTTTTTATGAATACAAACGGGTGTTATGTGATTGAACTATATACCTAAGTTTCTATAAGAGCTCTTTCAACAAGTATAAAGTAAAAAATTCTCAGTGGCAAGAAGGCACTGCAGGGATTTTTCTTACAGGTACGTGAAATATTGGCGTGTCCAACAACTGATGATGACTTGGATTCAGAGAAATGCAGTAAAACCAAGTCCCAATGTTGAGGAGCTTTTTAATAGAAATATTTAATAACTTTATCTTAGATGACGTACAAAGGAAAAAAAAAGAGAAGTATCCACAATCTAGGACACATACAAAATTCTGATAAATGAAAACATTGTGAGAAATGACAATAAAACATCTTCCAAGCTACTTCCAAAGCAGAAAACACTCTGATGTAAAAACGAAAGTATGTAGTGTCTGCAAACATCATACAATACAACCCTAAAGCTGAATTAACAGTAAATGTGTTACATAAGTCACTCAAACACCCCAAATTTCCACTAAGATATACTGACCAAATATTCTTCTTCATAATAATGACAGGAATCAATTTCTATTTTTAGTGAGAAGAACCGGAAAAGACCAAGACACAAATGTATAATATAGAAGAAAACACATGAGAAACACACAGAGCAGGGAGGAAGAAAGTAGAAGGAAATTTAAGTTTATCAAGTTCCAACAGAAAACAAGACCACAAATAAGACAAGACTCAAGTTAAAGTGGCTCACAAAAAATTCTTCTTACATGTAATAAAAGCAACTAACTTCATGATTTGCTATAGTCCTAAAATAACAAAATTTTTCTTACGCAATCCATCTACAAGAACCATCTCTTTCTTCACCTAAGAACGAAAGGACTTACAAAGAAGGTTTATAAGATCCTAAATATTCTATGATTCTAAATAGGTATCTAGTTATGTATAAGCAGATATCTGAACCTACCTGAACAACAAAAGGTGGCAGTTTCTGATTCTATTACGGTTTTAAGAGAGATAAGGGAGTCTTTAATTAAAAATGGTAGGAATTTAAAACAAAATTGACTCAGTGTTGGGGGGCCAGCCACGCGGCATAGTGGTTGGGTCAAGTGCACTCTACTTTCGCAGCCAAGGTTCGTGGGTTCAGATCCAAGGTGCGCAGACCTACACCACTCATCAAAGTCACACTGTGGCGGCAACATACATACAAAATGGAGGTAGACTGGCACAGATGTCAGTAGCTCAGGGCTAATCTTCCCCAAGCAAAAAAAGAAAAGTGGCAACAGATGTTAGCTTAGAGCGAATCTTTCATATCAGAAAAGGAAAAAAAATCAATCAACGCTCTAAGTCCTATGGTATTAGTAGATCTGAGGAATTAAAATCACCTTCAATTTCAATTATTTACTAACTCAATTTTATAGTATAGTTTGGATAATGGCTGCCTCTTTTTGGAAAATGTAACCTTTATAAACAAATCTCATTCATATTTATACACCTATATATTTGTTTTTATAAAATATGGCATTTAAATCAAAGAAAATTGCGTGGACTCTGGAATCAGACTACCTAGGTTTGGATGCACCATTAGTGAGCTGTAAGAATCTGCATGACTCCATCTTGCCTATCTGTACCATGGGAACAACAGTATTCATCTCACAGGGTGGGTGGAAAATAATTCACATAAAGTGCTTAGAACAGTGTATGGCACATAGCAAGCACACAGCAAATATCTGCTATTATCGTCATCATTTAACTGACGCTGCTACATTAAAATCTAAAAGGGACTTATGGGACTCAATAATGGAAAAGTAAAGAAAAAAAAAAGCTAGTTCTATCACTACTTTCACCTTGTTAGCAAAGGCATTTTTCAGGAATGTAGGTTGACAGGGTTAATAGAACGCATGCTATTTTATGTGCGTGCATTAATGAAAAGGATGCAGTATATGTTAAGAGTTGCACAACCTTCATTCCAGTTGCATTTATCTCTACACTTACCCCAGACTCCGCCACCTCTTCTTCCTGTAAGCAAGAGCCACAAACATTGAAGCATGTGTTTGAATAGGAAAGCACAGAAAAAAGACAACAGTTGAGAGTCAGAGAAACTATGGAGACAGAACAGAAAAACTTTACTAGGAAAAACTGATGGCTTAACAGTAAAACAACATTAATAGAATGCAGAGGGGTAAAATGAATTACGATATGCACTTAAGGAGAAAAAACTCTCCCAATATTTTCTACAATATGCTTTTAAACCAATTTAATTTATAACACCTAACTCATCTAGAGGCTTATGTTAATAAGAAGCTTAAGAAAAACATTTACTTACTATGAATTCTGAACTCAAAGTTTCCAGGAAGGAAAACTTAAATTAAGGAATAGAACTTTTGAACATTGTTTTTGAAAGATTTTTGAGCCACTCATTTAAGTGACAGGATGAAATTACAAGAAACAAAGATTTATAATTTCAATTTTAAGTGTAGAAATTTCTCTGACAACGTATTTTACAAGAAATTTTGACCAGCAAATCCAACTTAAAATGTAATTTAAAATATATTATCAAAATCTTTATGATGTAGTATATATCCTTATACTACAATTGGACTAAATATTGTTTATTTATATTTATTTATTTTGTTCTGGTTCCCCCAGCCCCCTGGCTGGCCTAAGTGCACTCCAGGCCTGCACCCACTAACCTCCAGCTGTGGGTAGCCCAAGATTGTTTTTCAGTCAGCAAACTGATTACTGTTGAAATAAAACAGGTTACTTTGTTCACACTAGATAATATACACCACCAAAACAGACAATTACTTGCTTAAAGAAAGATAGCACGTTTCAGTACTTGCTGACAAATAAAACTGATTCAGGAAAAGCTCAGTCCAATCTAATTATAAATGTTTTATTTTCTCCTATACCTTATTCTACTTAGCCTAGACCATTCCCAAGAAAACAAGCCAAGTTTATTAATTTCCTCCTCAGTTTCTTCCTCCTTTGCTCATTTCTGAATCATAGCTGGTACTTGGTATATTATTAACTGGTCTAGCAGGATCACAAATTCATGACGTCTTCAGGAACTAGGGTGATAACACATATGAGTAAATGGAGGTCCATGTAAGACAAAAGGGAGTGGTGGGGCCACTGTACAGGGACATGCAGCAACAAAAAACTTAAAAAACAAACAAACAAACCCTCCTCCAGGTTTGCTTTGGTTCCTGGTTCTTACTGTTTTCTGCTTTCACACTGTTGAGCAATGACATCTCTCACTACATGGAGTGATTCTCAGGGAAAGAAGTAGGATGGGTAGGCAAGAAGAGTGCTGATACACTCCTTCCTCCAGTCTTTGAGAATTTCTAAACTAGAGCAACCATCAGATCCACTACTTAGAAAAACAAAGACTCCTGAACAGTGATTTAACCACACCAAAACAAAAACAAAAACCCAACCCTGACACACACTGATTCTGTTTGGTTACAAAAACTCCATCTCTGATTTTTAAAGAGCCAAATATTTTTGTTTCCTTAGAAGACTATAGTTTTTTAAGCCACAGAAATTGTGTCTGCCTCTATAAATATTTCATTATTTTAAAGCTTGTGTATACTGAAGCTATACATATGGGCCCAGAAGAAAATCAGACCAAAAATTAAAACTCTCATCGCTATTTGCCCTGAAAACTACAAAAATCACTGGGAACAGCTTGACAACATACTTCCTATAAGTTTTATATAACTTGAGGAAGTCTCTGTTACATACAGTCATGCACCACATAATGATGTTTTGGTCAAGGACAAACCGCATATACAACAGTGGTCCCATAAGATTAGTACCACACAGCCTAGGTGTGTAGTAGACTATAGCATCCAGGTCTGTGTAAGTTCACTCTACGATGTTCACATGATGACAAAATCACCTAACATCACATTTCCCAAAATGTATCCCTCTCGTTAAGTGATGCATGACTGAATTTTAGAAGAATGAAGTATGACTTAGACAGAAACAGAACTTTAAACATATTCAGTAAAAATAAAAGACAATATTCAGACTAATACTTGAGAAATCAGATGAAAGCACTTGTCCTCTGTGAGAACTTCAGTAAAGATCAGCAATTTTCTTATATTTAAATTAGCTGATATTTTCAGTAACAATAACAATACACAACTATCCATGTACTCAAAAAAGTAATACAGAACTAGGGTTCAAATCTCAGCAAATTATGTAATCCTGGGCGCATTACCTAACTGGTCTGAGTTTCAGTTTCTTCATATGTAAAAGGAAGGCCAATACCACCTATCTTTAAGGATTACTCTGTAAAGCACAACAATTGACATGTGTAAAGCACTTCATACAGCACTAACAAATGGTAGATGGTTAATAAATGATAAATATTATGATTATAATTATATCATTTTCGATGCCACTCTCTAACACTTTTATACACTTCAATGTCATACCTCTGTCGGAACATCATAGCTGGGTCCATGTTAGCAGAAGTCATTCGAACAACCTGACGGATCTCCCTGGCAATCATTCTTAGCTTCTCAAAGTTTACTAAACCATCTACTTTGGAGTCATTTCCTATGGAATAAAAGTAATTTTTTAATTTTCAGAATTAAAATATCTATATACAGGTAGCAGAAGTTAAGTTTTTACTCCTGAGAGGCACAAATCAGACCTTCTTCATCAAACCGCCACTTTTGTTTTTAAGAATTGATAAACCCACAGATGGTTCAGCTCTGCCCCCAGGGAATGAGCTACCGGGAGGAATTCTATTCCTATGGGAGTAATGATTATGAATACTGGAAAGTGATGAACTGCATAACTTCTAAAACCAATTTCACTATGTTATAGGCACACCTAAAAAATGCAGCTCCTCAAATTGAACTCTCCAGATGCTCAGCCCACTCTCAGGCAGGTAGCTGCATCTGTTCCTTTGGGCAGCAGGTTACAACACTTGAAAACTTAGGTTTTAGCCAGAGGTTACAAACAATGACTTTTGAGCTTAACCCAGTTAGGTTTTCTTCAGTTTACAATACTTAAAAAATTGTTAAATGAGTTGTCAACATTTAAGAAGTAGAAGATATCCCATGAAAACAAGAATTTCTGACTTCTCTTGAAGAAAAAAAGGTAGGGATTAGGTGAGGGATTAAATAGTAGTAGGTCTATTTTCCCAAATGGCAATAAGTAGTTAAAATTAAGAGGTGGATGGCTCAACTGGGGTAGACACTTTCTTGCCTGCCATTCACCTTCTGAATTTACAATCATGACTTTAATCATTAACACAAATTTTCTTGTTTATAAGTTCTATAATTTTTATTGCTGCTTTGTTAAGTAGTTCTCTGTTGGAAAATTTTCACAACTTTTGAAATGGTCTACTCTGAAGAGAGTAGGTATGAGACCAGACTTAGCCCATTTGTTGCCTTACCCAGTTCAAACCACAAGGTAAAAAATTATATTCAAAGGGCTATCTGATTGTCTGTAGTAGTGTTGTGTTTTTTTCCCACAACTGTCTTTAACAAATAGTGTGACCCCATTTCTCTCTCATGGTAACTGTTAAGATGCCTCTGTAGAACTCCGAGTCCCTGAAGACAAATTTTAGAACCATATGGGCCTGGAACATATGGTGGTCTCCCTTCTCATAGTAAACAGCACCTATACATTGAACACATGAATTATTCAGGGTCTCGACAAGAGCTGGAAACAAAACAATCACTAAAAATATTTTCAAATCACATAAACATGTTTTGAAGGAGCATGTCAGAAAAATATCTTTGAAGCCTATCATAACATTTCCTTATGAAAAAGAAGTGATAATGAAAGAGGGGGCACTAAGACTAGCTACTTAGAACAACCTTGCTGAGAACAAATAGAAAGTTGGACAAAAATAGAAAAAATGTTCTAAGGCATCAAAAAGCTATCAAGGCAGTGAAAATCTGGAAGAATGAAGATCTGGGGCAGGTTAGGGTTAGAGTTAGCATTTCCCAGTGCTTGGCCCTAGGGACAACTGCTGATTTCAGAAAAGAGGGATGATGAACAGAAAAACTGAATAGTGCCACCCTGACTTCAGAGGTTAGAGGAAAACAACTAAAGTCTAGGTAAACCTCCAGTGCTTTGGGTTGGTACCCTAAAGGGCTGTATCCTAGGACTAAGGATGAACTGAATGTGGACTGGGATAAAAGCTCAGTGTTAAATTATTTCAAAATGTGAAAATGGATTAAGGTGATTTTGGATTGTTAGCACTCCTAGCTGCCTGGTAGAAGCAAGCTTTAATTCTCTCTGGAGGAATGGAACATCATCTGAAACCTCTGAATATTTCTGTAATTTTTTTTTGGGTGAGGAATATTGGCCCTGAGCTAACATCCGTGCCAATCTTCCTCTATTTTGTATGTAGGATGCTGCCACAGCATGGGTTAATGAGCGGTGTGTAGGTCTGCACCCAGGATCCAAAACCTCAGACCCCAGGCTGCCAAAGTGGAGCATGTGATCTTAACCAGTATGCCACTGGGCCAGCTCCTGTTTCTGTAATTTTCTATATACAATATCCATTTGGTCAAAAATAACTAGGGCTATCAGGAGAAAAGACGACATGATTGAAATGCAAGAGAAAAAGAAAAAAGACAACAGAAAGGGACCCACAAAGGATCTAGATTATGGAGTTATAAGAGAGAGACCTTATAATAACTATGTTGAGTATGTGCCAAGATATAAAAAACAGCACTGAGAACCCTGGCAGAGAAGACAAAGATAAAAAGATGAACAAATGTAAACTGTAAAACTGAAAAAACACAAGTGAAATTAGGAATTCACTGATAAATTTAACAGTAAATTAGACATAGTTGAAGAGAGAATTAATGAATTGGGCAATAGGTTGGAAGAAAATACTCAGACTAAAGCATGGTGAGACAAAAAGGTGAGAAACACAGAAAAGAGAAACACAAAAAAGAGACAATAGGGGCAGTGATCAGGTCTAACAGAAGTGAAAAGAAAATCCCTACAGGAGAGGTCAGATGAGGTCAGATAAAACACTTGAAGACAGAATGACTGAGAATTTTACAAAACTCATGAAAAATATCAAAACACAGGTTTCAATAATTCCTATAAACACGTCATAATTAAAACAAAAACCAAACTGTCACACCTAATGACATCGTAGCAAAACTAGAGAAAAACAGAGATAAAGAGAAAATTATAAAGTAGCTCTCAGAAAAAGGGTAGAATATAGTCAAAGGAATGGCAATTAAGGCTGACAGTGAACTTTTCAGCATTAACAATGGAAGCCAGGAGACAATGAAATGTTATCTAAAAATGTTGAAAGAAGATAAATACCAATCAAAATTATGCCTTAAGAATGAACATGAGGGGTTGAGCCCATGTTGTAGTGGTTAAGTTTGGCATACTTTGCTTTGGCGGCCCAGATTTGTGGGTTTAGATCCTGGGTGCAGACCTCTATCACTTGTCAGCCGTGCTGTGGTGGCATCCCACATATAAAGTGGAAGAAGACTGGCACAGATGTTAGCTCAGGGCTAATCTTCCTCAGCAAAAAAAATAAAAAATAAAATAAACAAATTAAAAAAATATATGTATATCTATTAAAGAGACAAACTAACAATAACAAAAGGCAAGAAACTCGAACTGATAATTGACAAAAGAGAACAAATATATAAAATGTGCTCCATCTCATTAGTAATCAGGTAAATGCAGATTAAACCACACCACTACTGGAATGGGTAAAAATAGAAAGAATGAATTTACCAGGTATTGGTGAGGACGAGGAACAATGAGAACTCTGATAACACTGCCAGTGTTCCACTGCTTAGTAGATAATGCCAAATTGTTTTCTAAAGTTGATTATACGAATATAAGGACCCATAAATTCCACCCCGAATTATATGGAACAAAAATGTACCTGCACCAAAAGAGGTGTGTGCAAGAATACTCACAGCAGCTTTACTCACAATAGGTGAACAGTGCAAACTATCAAATGTTCATCAAGAGAATGGATAAATCTATTGAATTGCATTCATGTAACAGAATACTAAATAGTTTTGAAATGAAGTATAGCTACACTCAAAAACATGGAAGAATCTCACAAATGTAATGTTGACTAAAGCCAAAAGTCAAACCAAAACATAACAAAACAAACAAACTCTGTGATTCTATTTATAGAAAGTTCAAGAATGGGTAAAACTAAACTACAGTCTTAGAAATTCAGGACAGAAGTTACCTTTGGGAAAGAGAACAAGGGTGGTAATTTGGAAGGGGCATGAGTGGGGCTCCTGGGAACCTGGTAATGTTTTATTTTTGGCCTGGATGTTGGTTACGTGGGTATTTGCTTTGTCATAATTCATTAATTTATTCACATTTTTGGGGCACTTTTCTGTATATGTTAAGTAATTCAGTAAAAAAAGCTGGAATGAAAAATATTACTAAATAAAACAACAAATACGATCAAACAGTCTGATCCTGGTGTAGTCAAGTTTATGTTTGAATGCATATGGTAAATGCCTAAATATCTTCTTGTCAATGTGGGTTTTGGATTCCTAAAACTTGCTGCGTTTAACTGGGTAAAGTGACATAATCATTAAGCTGAAAAATATATTACATCTAATAAATCACAATTTTATAGAATTAGCTGAAGCTAAATAGGCTGATTTTCAAGTAACTTTTAAATACCTTCATGTAGAAATGTCATATCTTTCTTGACCACAGGGTAGAGTGGAATAATTGGAGGCTGCATGCTTTGACTACTTAGAACATTTCTGTACTTTGCCATGTTTCTAGATGGATCAAAAAGGTCTTGCAGATCTTGAAGGTGTTTCTCATATTTGCTAGGTAACTTTTCCCAAGTACCTCTGAGTCGTGCAACAGACGACAGGTTCAAGCCACTGCCATAGATTAGAATGAAAATATTAAAAAGGGAAGTAAGGAAGAGAGAGGATTCAGGTCAGTAAATTGGTATACACCAAATTTCTCTAATAAAGCTAAAATAAGCAAGGACACATTTCAATGTGTTGAAATAAACAGAAGATAACCATGAAATAAATAAATAAATAAATAAAAGAGACTTCTTGATCTTAAAACAAGGAAAACTTCCTTCAGAGGAACTGCATTACTTGTACACCCATGGTCTTTATTTTATAGTTTGCATGTAAGTGACAAATATAATAATTCCATAAAATAGACATTTAACTTTAAAAAAAAAAAACCCTTCAAGTATCATAGTGTTTTTATTCGTTTTACTTAGAAATAGCTTCATGGGACAGTATCTGTTTAAAAGCTATTTCAGTAATGCTGAGCACAACTGTTATATAACAACCAAGGCACGTTCTGGGACTGAACCAGCCTCTTTCTCTGAGATTTTGTCCACTCATGTCCCTGATTCCAAACCTTCCATATGCCCAGGTTCTAATCTTGTCCCTCAGGCCTCTATATATACAATGTCTCCTTTCCACAGGATTTTAAACAATTCAGCCCTAACCTGAAAAATAATCTATGCCAATTAGGCTGCAACTCCTCTTTCCTTCTACACTAGCACCCATAGGCAGGCTGTCAGATTAGAAGAGGGCATATACAGTGCCTCAGTTTTCTTACCAGTTAATCCCTCTTTTATTCTCAGCCACCTGATTTTTACCTACACCACTGTATTTAATTTTCTCTTGACTTCTAATTTCAAGATGTGGAGTTAAGGTATCTTTGTTCCCTTTGCTTCTCAGAAATCATCCCAAACAACTACAAGGATGAATAAAAGAAATGCAAATTTCATCTCCGCTGAAACCAAGAGATATCTGTAACTCCTAAACACATCAGAAAGGCTGCCAAAAAATAGCCAAGGTCAAACAGGAGTACGCAAAATGCTGAAAAAGGATGTCTGCAGCTGAAGATCTCAATGAAAGCTGGTAAAGCACAGTTCTCCAAAGCAGGTTACTCACCCTGAAGGCAAAAACAGCAATCCCCTATGTGGAACACCACAACAGAGTCCATAGGGAAAGTAAGATTAAAACAGTACACACAGTGATATAACATCTTGGTGAGAAGCAGTTTAACAATGAGACAGGATAGAAGGGGGAAACTGAATTGTAAGCAGCCCTAGAGCTGTCAATCTCCATTTGTTGAAAAGAGGAAAAGGTGAAACAATTCACACACAAGCTCAATTCCTGCTAGCCTGGAATATTGCCTTGGCTCCTCTTCCACACGTACCTCCTGCAAATAGTTGGAACAGAAAAACTCCTCTCATTCAAAAAGAAGGAATGAACACAGGATCTATAACAAGCTGCTACAAGGAAAAACAAATAGGTGAAGAACATAAAGCAGAAAAATATTGCCAACAATCAAATAAAAACTAGGACTAACCAACTACATAACCATGATTTCAAATGAGTCAATAAAGCAAATAAAGAGCTTAATGCAGTAATATAAGAGATTAGGGAAAATATGGTAAGAGAAGTTTAAAAAAAAAAAACTAGTAAAGTTCAGAAAAGAAATGGAAGAAAAAACCAACACAGAAATGAAGTCCACACTGGAATCTACATAAAGAAAATAAAGATACTGCTAAAAGCTTGTGCAAGTGACATGGAAGAAAAGATTAAAAAAAGCAATCAATGGAAATGGACAGAGTTGAAAAGGACTAGAGAAAAAATAATGGGTACGAAAGACAAGGAGATCTAAAATCTGTGTAATTGGTATCCTTGAAGAAGGAAACAAAAATAATAGAACTGAAAAAATATTCAAAGGTACAATTTAAGAAAACTTTCCAAAAAGAGATTGAATCTACAGATTGAACAGGCACCCACCGAAGTTCCAGAGAATCTGATACACAACTAAAAGAATGTAGAAACATCCAGGCAAAGATAGATGACTTCAGAGATAAGGAAAGAATCTGAGGAGTAATCTCAGAAACTTGAACAGCTACAGAAAATGTTAATTGTGGAGCCACTGCCTATGAAGTGCCCAAGAAATAACACATGAGACAAGAATTTTAAAGACAGACAAACTGTCACTGAAGTATGAAGGCAACAGTAAGACACTATGAATATGCTCAGGAAATATAATTCCCACAAGCCCTTCTTTAAGAAATGACTAGAAAACAAACTTCAATTAAGAAATGATTGGAGAGTGATGTCAGCATCATGGCAGCATAAGAAGTCCCTTGTTTTATCCTCCCACACCATCAACAAAAATTTGGCACCTATCCATGAACAGAAGTGCCTCTGCAGGAGTTGTGGGACCAACCACCACATGCCAAGGAACCTGGGAGGAGCCTTGCCCACCAGTGTAGTGGGTAATAGGCAGACAGACTTCGGAACTGGCTGTGGAGCCTACAGGAGGCTATGAAGTTGTTCTAACCCATCTCAGCTGTGGTCTGGGAATGCCTGCAGAACGCTGACTTGGGTGGTCACCTACAAACAAGAGAGGCTTTGTGGAAGTCCAGGTTTCTAGAGAAGTTCCAACACTCCACTGGAGTGAAATAAAACAAAAAAAAAAGTTTGGATACACTAGAGTAGATAAAAGGAACACCTTGATTTTGCTGGCATTCCCTCCCCCAAGGTGGTACAGCTCAGGGCTAAACTCGACAGTCTGTGATTTCTCTCCCACAGAGGAAAAGGAAAGTGGGTAAGTGAATGCCTGGTTTTCCCAGCTGTGTGGGACACTGCCAAAAACACTCCTTTCTTGCTCACAGCATCTAGAGCATTAAAGTGGGAGCTCCAGGATTAGGAAGAGGAACCAGATCAGGAGAGTGGCATGTAAAATATCTGGAGGGCATTAAAGGGGCACAGTTCCTGCTGACTGCTCTGGACTCCAAGAGGAAGCCCACCCAGGAGCCATGGGGAAAATCTCACCCAGAGATACCCCTACTGTCCCATGGGCACCTGTGGTACACCATGTACCAAACCCATACCTCCCCCAACTCTGCTGCTGGGCTCTCTGTGTGAGGTCCCAAGAGCAAGCTCTGGTAGAGAGGGAGCATGCACAGAAAACAGGCCAGAGTCTGTGGACAAAGGAGAAACCACAAACTTGAGCTGCAGCATCACCTTCAGGAAAACAAAAGAGGCTATCAGCTGCTGACATGGTGCACTGTAGCATCAAGAGAAGACATACAAGCTTCAGAATTCTCCCACAAGAAGGAATGAGAATCATGGAGTAGGTGTATCCATACAATGCTTGAGAAAGTGTCAGAATCTATAGTGAAACTATTGAAAGGTTTTTTTGTTTTTACCCTGAAGGCAGCTAGTAAAAACTGGAGGTGATTGCTACTTCAAACGCAAAAAGAGGCAATGCAAAACTCCAAGTAGCATGAAAAATCAAGGAACATGACATCACCAAAAGTTCATAATAATCTTTCAGTAACCAAACCCAAGACATGGAGATTGACGATTTACCTGAATAAAGAATTCAACATAGGTGTTTTAAGGAAACTCAATGAGTTACAAAAAACCACAGTAAGACAATTCAGTGAAATTGGGAAAATAATGATAAACACGAGAAATGTAACAAAGATACAGAAATCACAAAAAAGAACCCAACAGATATTCTGGAGCTGAAGAAGTCAATGAATGAAATGAAAATTATAAGAGAGAGCATCAACATCAGAGTAGACCAAAGACAGGAAAGAATCAGTGGAATAGAGGATAGGAACTTTGAAATAACCCAGTCTGAGGAGGAAGAGAAAAAGAATGAAAAAGAGTGAAAAAGCCTATGTGATCTATGGAAACCATAAAAAAAAACCCCAATATCTGAATCACTGGAGTTCTAGAAGAACAAGAGAGGGAGAAGGGGGCAGAAAGCCTGTTTAAAGAAATACAGTTGAGGGGCTGGCCCCGTGGCTGAGTGGTTAAGTTCACATGCTCTGCCTTGGTGGCCCAGGGATTCACTGGTTTGGATCCTGGGCACAGACATGGCACTGCTCATCAGGCCATGCTGAGGCAGCATCCCACATGCCACAACTAGAAGGACCCACAAGAAGAAGGACCTGCAACTAAAAAAAATATATACAACTATGTACTGGAGGGATTTGGGGAGAAAAAGAAAAAAAAAAAAAAGATAGGCAACAGTTGTTAGCTCAGGTGCCAATCCTTAAAATAAAAAAAGAAATATGGCTGAGAACTTTCCAAACCTGGAAAGATATCTGGACATCCAAGTTCATGAAGCTAATAGATCACTGCATTATTTCAGTCACAAACAACTTTCTCCAAGACACATTATAATAAAACTGTCAAAAATGAGAGCATTCTAAAAGCACCAAGAGAAAAAAAGACTATAACCTACAAAGTAACCCCCATCAAACTATCAGCAGATTTCTCAGCAGAAAGCCAGGAGAGAGTGGGATGATATATTCAAAGCGTTGAGAGAAAAAAAATTGCCAATCAAGAATATTCTATCTGGCAGTTATCCTAGAGAAATGATGGAGAACTTTCCCAGAAAAACAAAAGTTGAGGGAATCCATCACCACTAGACCTGACTTAAAAGAAATACTGAAAATAATTTTTCAAACTGAAATGAAATGATGCTAATAGTAACATGAAGACATATGAAAATACGTAACATTCTGATAAAGGTAAATACATAATTAAAATTAGAAAACTCTCAATACTGTAATATGATGGTGGGTTAATCACTTAGAGTATAAAGGTTAAAGGACAAGAGTATCAAAAATAACCATAGCTGCTATAATTTGTAAATGAATACGCAATATAAAAAAAGGCAAACGGTGACTTTAAAAACATAAAAGGGGGGGAGCAAAGGGTAGAGTTTTGTACATGATTGTAGTTGTCATCAGCATCCAATAGATTGTTATATTTCATGTAAGTCTCATGATAACCACAAAGCAAAAACCTATAGTAGACTCACAAAAGATAAAGAAAAGGGAATCAGAGCAGACCATCACGGAAAATCACCAATTCATAAAGGAACGCAGCATGAGAATATAAAGGGAACCAGAGAATTGCAAAGCAGTCAGAAAACAATTAATAAGACAGTACTAGTAAGTCCTTACACATCAATAATTACCCAATGTCAATGCAACAAATTCTCCAATCATTCTGCACAGAGTGGCTGAATGGATAAGAAAACCAAGACCCAATTATATGCTGCCTACAAGAGACTCATTTCAGCTGAAAGGACACACCTAGGCTCAAAGTTAAGCAATGGAAAAAGATATTCCATGCAAGTGGAAACCAAAAGAGAGGAGGAGGAACTATATTTATATCAGACAGAAATAGACTTTAAGCCAAAAATGGCAATAAGAAACAAAGAAGGTCATTATAAAGAGGTCAATTCATCAAGAAGATGTAACAATCATAAATAAATGCACCCAACATTGGAGCACCTAAATATATTAAGCAAATACTTAACAGACCTGAAGGGAGAAGTAGACAGCAACACAATAGTAGGGGACTTCAAGATCCCACTTTCAGCAATGGATAGATCACCCAGACAGAAAGTCAACAAGGAAATGTTGAACTTGAACCCATACTTTAGAACCAACGGACCTAATAGACATATACAGGTCATCTCATCCAACATCAGTAGAATACACATTCTTCTCAAGCACGCATGAACATTCTTCAGGACAGATCATAAGACAAGCCACAAAACAAGTCTTAGCAAATTTAAGATGACTGAAATCATACCAAGTATCTCTTCTGACCACAATGATGTGAAACTAGGAATTAACAAGAGGAAAACTAGAAAATCTACAAATATGTGCAAATTAAACAACACATCCCTGAATAACCAATGAGTCAAAGAAAAAATCAAAAGGGAAATAAAAAAATCTCTAAATAAAGGAAAATGGATCTGCAACATACCAAAACCCATGGGATGCTGCAAAAGCAGTTCCATGATGGATGTTTGAAGTAATAAATGCCTACATTAAGAAACAGATCTCAAATAAGTTACCTAATTTTACACATCAAAGAACTGGAAAAAGAAGAAACTCAGCCCAAAGTTAGGAGAAAAAAAAAAAGTAACAAAGATCAGAGCAGAAATAAACAAAATAGATGCCAGAAGAACCACAGAGAAGGTCTATGAAACTAAGAACTGGCTTTTTGAAATGATAAACAGATTGACAAACCTTTAGCTAAACTAAGAGAAAAAGAGAACTCAAAAAAATAAAATACACTATTTAATTCCAGGCAGAACTGATTCATCTGTGTCATCTCTGCTGAAAAGTTAAAATGTCCTTTATATTCTTTGACATATTTTAATATAAAATTTAAGATATGAATACCAAGCAATTAACTTTACACAAAGTACTGAAAATGTGTATAATAAAATGTTCCTTATAACAAAACAAACCTCTTAACCAAAGCAAAGCTTCTTAACCAAATCCCAGGCCATCCTTATAACCGTGTCTTGGGGCTACTGTCCACCACCTTCTCTCAAATCACTCTCTCTCCTTGGCTTTAATGACAATATTATAACCGTGATGTTCTACCATTTCTTGTATTGATCCTCCATCTCTCTGGCTAGAGACTCTCTTCTTTACCCCCACAATGAGAATGGTCCCTAGGTAAGGTTTTTAGCCCTCTACCATTTTCTTTCTACACTCTCTTTTCATACAGAGATCCCTCTCGGTGTCAATCAATTTTCTTCATTGACTACTCCAAAATTGACCCTATTTTCAAATTCTGTACTCCATACTTCCTGTACAAATAGTTTCAATTTCTAGCCTTCCAAGTGTTCATCAATGGCATCTTTATTACCCATTTTAGACCCAGCTGTTAAAAACTGTGAGGTAGGTGGTGTAATTCCTGCATTTTACAGATGAGAAATTTAGTCTTTAATTTTCTATTGACACACTGCTACTACACAGGAGAGGCAGGATTCAAACACAGGTGCAGCTGATTCTAAAGGTAACTCTGTTAATCTCTATTCAATACTCCTCTACGGATTTTTCAGCGCCAAATCACAGTGAGGCAGGTTCTGAAAGATGCAGAGTACAGAAGTCTTATGATAAAGACCAGCTGTTGGGCACACATCAAAAGAGGGCACATCCATCAAAGAGGGAGAAAGGAAGAAAAATGGGAAGGCAATAACCCATATTCACCAAAAAAAAGTCTAACTGATAAAAAGATGGAAGAAACAAAAAAGAGGAAAAGGTAGTATCACCAGAATGGAAAATGTTAACTCTAACAATACTTTAATAAAAATATATTAACTGAACTTTTCTTCTCCTAGTCATTTAATACCTAAGCAGAACATCTAATATCAGGTCTAATATCATGACAAAGCCATACACAAATATTTGTACAAACTTACCTGATTATTGCAAACATGGAATTGAAGTTCTTACATTCTTGACAATGAAGTGCAATTTTAATAAAATGCTTAATAAGCTTCATTCGTTTGAGTTGATTTGATTCAGTTAAAATCTCTGTGGCAACCCAGAATGTCTCTTGGTTTACAATGTCCTCAAACTCTTTCAAATGAGTATTTCCTGTTTTGGAATCTAACTTAAAAAGGTCATCAATGTATTCAGTAGGCTCAATATTACGAAACAAATCAAAGTCCCTCATTGACAGCTGAGTGGCCACCTCAATGGTACTGAGCTGAAGCATGGATAATTGGCTTTCCTTAACTAGTTCTTGAGCATCTTCATCTGAACATAAGGTTTCTGTCTCCATGTTATTTTTTAAATAATACCTAAAAGGAAAAAAATTGTTTTGTAAGTGATTCACATTTATAAGAGCACTTTTGCTCTTTGTTATTGTTGTCAAAATATCATTATATTGGTAATAATGTTGCCAAGACGTTAGAATATTCACTTACAGATGATATGGAAAATTACCATTTTAAACAAGACGACTTTAAAGATGTTGTCCATTATTCTGCTATGTGACATCTATTATTTTAAAGAGTAAAAATAATGTTGATTATGCTATGAACTTAATCATTTTATTAAACTACTCACACAATGTGTCAACAATCGTGCATATATTCTTGAGGATAAAAGCTGTCTGATGGCTCTATGAGGGTATCTGACACAGAGTAGGTGCTATATAAATATTTGTTCACGGACAGCATGAATAAACACCTGAATCAAGACTGTTTACATCTCTATTCAGGACTTGTTACTGAACTCATTTCCTTCTTTAATTCTAAATTTCTAAGAGAAGCAAAGAAGAATAAAAGCCATAAAGGACGGGAAACTCTTCCACTAATGATTTCTCCCTTGTTAAATACAAAAACCTTGTTCCAGCAAACTGCATGGATCAGCAATCATAAAAAAGACCATTTTTCTTTCTTCTTTTTAGATCGACAATTCTACAGCTCTTAAAAGCTAAGAGACAGGTTTCACAATTATGAAATATCTTGCACAGGGTTGTCGCTAGGGAGAAAAGGTAATATATCACATGTAGCTTTTAATTCATTCTTTTCTAATATACAGCTTGATCTAAGCCTAAGTTTGTCTCCATCTATTTTTTACTGTCAAGGAACTACATCTCTTCTTCTTCAGCCTTTTTACTGTCCACGTGCCCAAGAGAATACCATAAATAATAGTGTTGAGACTCATTATACTATAGATGATAAAATTATATCTAACATTTATAGACTGTGTTATATTTAATAACTCACTTAATATTTACAACATTCCCGTAAGGTAGGTTCTATTATCACTACCCTCATTTTACTGATGAGGAAATTCAGGCACAGAGAAACTAAATAACATGCCCAAGGCCACAAAGCCAGAGTTGGGATTTGATTTTGGGTAGTCTGGCTCCGTGGTCTATGCTCTTAATCACTATGTATAGCCAGCAAAGCAGAGATAAGCCTCTCTCTCTTAATGGCTACTGTGATGGGCAGTCATTTTAAGGTTTCCAAGGATCTCCTTCTCTGTGTGAATCTAGGCTCACTAAAAAGATTACACTATTCTCAGAGAAAATCACCAGAGTAAAGAACAAATGTACCACTCAAAAAATGTTCTAGTTGATCAATTTTCAGAGCACAAAAATTTAAACATTTTCCTGCATATTCATAAAAGGAAAACTTAAAACAGGGATCTGACTACATGAGTGGTTCTATGGCTTTATTTTAGCAGGAGGGCTAAAATATTTTACCAGTTGTCCTCCCTTTCCTTCTCCCACTTTTGGGCAGCCCTTGGAGTGCTAACACTCCAAGATTACATTTACATGGTTATGGAGACAAAAAAGCTGATAAAAGAGAAATCCTACTTTAATTTTAGAGAGAACTCGGTGGTCCTAAAACATGTTTCTACTCAAAATATCTGTTTTAACACAGAATCTTCAAAAACGCATCTAGAAGTAAGTACATTCACTAATAAGCACATTCACCTTCCATTGAGCTGAATTCTATCAGCCAATTTGGAGAACTGGTCTGGAAGTCTTCGCTGTTTTATAACACCCTCAGGAGTAACAGAAACTTCACAGAGAGAATATGTGTCAGATGCACCAGACAAACCAAATTCATGAACAGCATGAGAAACAACTTCTTTAGCTGTGGTGTCTTTACTGATGATAATGTAGCAACTCTGTTGATCTGCTTTGAAAACTCTTATAACTTGATCAGGAATATCTATATAAATACAAAAATGTGCCTTGTTATTTTTGAGAAAATTACTTTTAAACTCTTCAAAAAGTAATTTGGAACACAATGATCCCTCTAAACAGTGAAAAATAAATTTCTATTTAAGGAGGTTAACAGACATCAATTGTTGCATTTATTGATAAATAAATTTATCTTATCTTTTCAGGTGACAAAATACTAATACATGTTCACAGAAAAACACAAACAAAATGATAAAAATTAGGGTCAGATACATCCATACAATTTGGAATCCACAGTTTTTTTCGTTTACTATAAACATTTTGATGTCATTAAAAATTTTCCTACAGGGGCCAGCCCCGTGGCCAAGTGGTTAAGTTTGAGTGCTCTGCTTTGGTGGCCTGGGGTTTCTCCGGTTGGGATCCTGGGCCAGGACATGGCACCACTCATCAAGCCATGCTGATGTGTAGCATCCCACATGCCACGACTAGAAGGAACCACAACTACAAGTATGCAATTATGTACCAGGGGGCTTTGGGGAGAAAAAGGAAAAATAAAATCTTTAAAAAAATTTTTTTCTACAACATAATTTTTTTAAAAATATTGTTACAGTTTTTTTTATAAAGATTTAATTTTTTTTCTTTTTCTCCCCAAAGCCCCCCAGTACATAGTTGTATATTCTTTGTTGTGGGTCCTTCTAGTTGTGGCATGTGGGACGCTGCCTCAGCGTGGTTTGATGAGAAGTGCCATGTCCGCGCCCAGGATTTGAACCAACAAAACACTGGGCCGCCTGCAGCAGAGTGCGCGAACTTAACCACTCGGCCACGGGGCCAGCCCCCAAAATAATTTTTAATGGAGGCAAAGGACTCGATAATATGTACCTTATATTTTTTAATTATCCAAACCCTTAATGATGGACATTTAGGCTGCATACCGTTTTCTTTTATCATAAATATCATTATAATAAACAATCCCCGACCCCCCCACTAGATAAATTTTTGCAGGCAATCTGATTATTTCTGCAGAGAAAATCCAAAAGAGAAATGCTGAGGTAGATGGCATGCATATTTTTAGGTTTTTGAAATACAATCCCAAACTGTTCTCCAGAGAGGTTATAATATTTTATAATCCCAGTGTAAAAGAGCAATTTTAGTCATACTCTTATCAAAACTGTGCATTAAATGTTAAATTTTTTTTTTTTCCATTTTGAAAGCCCTATGCTTTTCCTTCCTCCAAAACCATGTCATTATTTTATATTTCATTTCTTTGGCTACTAGTGAGATGCACTAGTTTAATGAACCATCAATATCCTTCTTTTCAAAACTATCTTTTAGTATTCTTTGTGCTTTTTCCTACTGAATTATACTAATTACCAACACTTAGTCTACTATAAAGTGCCATGTGTTTTCAGTTTTTATATTCTATTTACTTATTTTAATGCAGGAAAATTTTAAATATTCATGTGGTTAAATTTCAGACTTGGCCTCTGTGGTTTCTGCTATTAGTAGATAAATTCCACCTCAAGATAAGCACATATAATGATATTTTCTCCCCTTCTTCTATTTCATTTTCTTGTCATACAGCATTGTTCTAAAACTTTCAGAACAATGTTCAATATGATGACAGTGGGCTAATTTTTAATAGAATTAAATGTAAGTGAAAAGTGATCTGGCAGCATGAATTTTTCATTACAAAATTTTTTCTCTTTTTTAAAATTAGGAAAATGTACTACTGTGGACTTTTTTGTGTGTGATGACTGAAGTTGGGGTGGATTGGGGAGAGTTTGGTGGCTCAAGTAATTGTATACCGTTTGTCTAGCATTACCTTCTTACCATTTATAAATTGTTAACTTTTATAGAAAAAGAAAAATTAAAAATTTGTCTCAAAACCATCTGTGGTATAATTCTGGCTAAAGGAAAGAAGACAGTAATGAAATTGATGTGGTTGGAAATAATTTCACAGAATAAGGTACACTCCCCCACCCCCTCACTCTGGTCTCACCCTTGAGGCTGATTGACTCCCAGGACTGGAAGATTCAACTGAATATATGTGAAAACAATTCCAGGGAGGAGTTGTCTTAGTCAACAGATGGTGAATGTTGCAGGTCCACTGTCAAGTTGCAAGCAGAATGCTTCATCTAGTCAAGCCCCTTTTGTAAGATGTATGCACCAAATTCTCTTTTCTTGATGCATGCAAATATTTGAGCCACCAAATGCCTCTTGTTCATAGTTCTCTGCAATGAGTCAATTCTTAGGGTGCTGCTATCATCATCAGGTTTCTAAATCTACAAGGCTTAAGGTGAGACTGTTTTATGATTCACCAAAATCAGAGAGGCTTCTCTACCCTAGGCTAGAAAATGACTGCAAGCAGACGAAAATTTCAGTTTGCCAAGAGAGATACTGGACAAAAGGGTTTCATTATCTCTTTTAACTCTACAAAAGTTTAAACAACACATTGTTACCTCTACTGTTTCTACCCTCTTTACAAAATTAGGTCTTAGTGGTCTGGAGCTCTAGAATTGGATCTGTTTACTGGAACTTTGGAGGCTGAGCCTCAGCCAGCAGGCCTCGCTGATCTTGAAGGAATAGGGAGATGTTCTGATCCCTTTTATTAATTTCTTCAGAGAAATTTATTCACAAAGATAGACTGAGAATTTGCACACATTTCATTTTCTCTTCTCTTGCTGCCAACATACATAATATAACATCATCTGGGAAGGAATAGAGTCGTGTATCTTGCTAAACAGTGTAAAAAAAGTGATACTCTGTTAAAGCCATTATGTCCCATGCAAAGGACAAACTGCTATAAAGTAACATCAGAGGGATTCAGGCATCATAAAAGGGTACCTCTAGATCAGATCCACACATGAGATTATCCAAAGGGCACTCCATAACCCAAACCCTGATGAGTCTGCCAAGGTAGTAAGTGCCAATTTGGAAATCCATTTGAGAGACATCAGAGGAAAAAATTTCTCTGCACTAATATCAGTGTAAACCTCCTTTTTTATTTTAGAATTGTTACATACATAATACATACATATTCTTTACAAATATGTTTGTTGCTAGAGGGAGAATATCATATATGCCAAACATAATACTTGGCACATGGCAGACACTCAAATGTTAATTGATTAGATGAATGGTAAATATAAGGTTAGTATAAAGTTGAATCAAGAAGGAAAAATGATGTAATCATTTCAAATTTTAGGTAAGGAGGTAGAATGCACATAAAAATATAATCCCATAGGGCAAAACAGACATTTAAAAAGAATCTTGGAGGAGTACAGCATTTATTAGTTTTATGATTCATACTTTATTAATAAAATTCTTATATAAAAGGTAAATGAATTCATGAATAGGAATCTCAGATATCTGGACTTTCAACCCAAAGGCAAAATTTCTAGAGTGCCAACTATAATCTTGCATGAGTAAAATTAAATAATGAAATACCTGAAGGATGCAGGTATTGACCCTAAGATTACACTAACAATGGGAGAATATTTTAGGTATTTAAGACAATCCTAAAAAAATCCCCAAAGACTACCTTTTCATTCTGCTTTAAATTGTTAACTGATGAACAAATATTTATGGAGTGCTTGTTATGTGTCAACAGTGTTGAGGTGATGAAGATACAGTAATAAATGAGATGGACAAAGTCTCTGCTCTCAGGGACTTGCTTATATTCAAGAGAGTAACGGGTGGTACAAGGAAAGACAGACAAGTAAGTAAATAAGACAACCCGTATAGCGAAAAGTGTCATAAAGAAAACACAGGGTAGTCGTATAACAGTACAGATCAAGGATTGGTGAACTTGTTACATAGAGAGTCCGACAGTAAATATTTTAAGTTTGTAGGCCAAGAGGCAAAACAGACGATATTTTGTAGGTACTTATATATCAGGAGGGGAAACAAATTTCCATAAAATTTTTAACAAAATTTAAAATATAATAATAATGCAAACATAAAACATGTAAAGATATGTAAACACAGAGGTGTAGGCAACACTGTAAATGTCCATTGAAAGGGGACTGGTTAAATGTTAACACTATCAACTGCTTAAAAAATTTTGGTAGAACAATACATCTCGATACAGAAAAGTACTCAAGGTATATTGCTAAGCAAAATGGGCTAAGTGGAGGAGAAGTACAGCATATCATTTGGGGTGAAGGGAATGGTATAGACATTTTTTTTCCTACACAGAAACTTCTGGAAGAATATACAATTAAATGAACAACTGTTAATTCTAAGAAATGGAGTAAAATAACTCAGACTTGCAATGCAGAAAAAAATTTAAAGTTTACTCAAAGTTTAAGAAATCAGGGTTGGTCCGGTGGCGGAGCAGTTAAGCGCACATGTTCCGCTTTGGCAGCCCAGGGTTCGTCGGTTTGGATCCTGGGTGCGGACATGGCACTGCCTCTCACGCTATGCTGTGACAGGCGTCCCACGTATAAAGCAGAGGAAGATGGGCACGGATGTTAGTTCAGGGTCAGTCTTCCTCAGAAAAAAGAGGAGGACTGGCAGCAGTTAGGTCAGGGCTAATCTTTCTCAAAGAAAGAAAAAAAAAAAGAAAAAGAAATCAAATAAAAGGCTTGTGCCTTTAAAATGAAAAAGAGTAAGCCAAAAGTTCCACACGCAGACTCAGAAAACTTCAATTTCAAAATCCTTTTAGCCACACTCCAAATTCTTCTAGGCTTCATCTCGTATTAGGTCAAAAATTCCAAAAAACTTTTCAGAAGTTATAGAATAGTATGTATACTCTGATTCTATGAGTATAAAAACATATATTCAAAGAAAATGACTAAAAGAGTACACACCAGTTTATACCGGCAACCTTATAAGTGAATAGAAAAGTTCTGCTTCCTACTTCATTGAATTCTATATCATTTGACTTTCAAAAACTAATAAAATGCTGCAAACAAATCTAAGCACTAGAATGAATACAATCAAGATACTTACAGTAAAAACCAACAGCTGTACGCAGCAAAAACAAAGCAAAACCATAAAAAAGTCAGTAATCAAAAGCAAACTAACAGGTCTGTAGCTTTGTCCCCACTTTCTAATAACTTAAACATGCAGTATAAACATGGCTGAGATCAACATTAATATGTTAATCAAACTCAGTTGACGTTATATATGTATTGCAATATACATACGTGACATACACAGCTAACCTAAAATTCAGTGCTGTCATATATAATTTAAGGAGCTGAATTGGGAATTGGTAATGAATATCTTATTCAACATAAAATGGCACTATAAAAAGTCTTTCATAAAGTTGCACATTTTGGGGTTTAAAACTATAACATATAAGTTAAATACCTATCTTATATGTGTTCACTTATATTGCTGGTATGGACACAGGCTGCAGACTGATATTCTCTGAATAGATTTTAAAAGTGCATCTTCAGCTCTTTAAACATGTTTTCAATGAGAGAATTATGCAATCAATCTGAAATCAAGCTGAGCAGCACCTCCTCTCCACAGATCTGACTTTAAGTGCCACGGGGCTTCCAGTGTCTAAATTTCAATGATTCCAACCTCTTCCCCTTGTTCCCCCAGCAAAATCCCCAGTTTACTTCTCTCTCTCTCCTCTCCTTAAAACCTACCCCTTACTCCCTCAGCCCCACTTCTGCATATACCTATGGCAAAAGGACAGACATAGAAATCAGTCAATCTATAAATCATGTCCCTAAACACTAGTCACGAAAGGATGCATATTTAGTTTGTGCTTTTGGTAGAGTGAAAATATTTTATTTGTGAGTGTAGTGTAAGAAGGATCGCTGTGGAACACATACATACAGACATGGAAATAAATTCCCATGGTGCTTACATGACAAGCAACAGAGAGACAACGAAAATGTGCTAGAGTTTTCTGGAAAAAGAGGGACTGATTCTGCAGCAGAGGGACCTGGGTTTCCCAGATGAGGTAACATTTGAATTCAGCACTGAGGAGTAAGAAAAATTTCATTAGATACGCAGGGAGAGGACAACACAGGAGGCAAACAGTATGGACAAAGAAAGAGTTTTGAAGGTACATGCTACACTCAGGAAAGATGGATGAGGTGACAATGGGGAGAATGGCAGAACAAGAGGCTAGAAGAGGTTTATAATTATGCCTTGAAAACTGGACACTGGCAATTATTAAGTTATTGTCTTTAGGCTCCTGACCCACTTGGCCTTGTCATGATGGGGCTGAAACTCTGCAAACCACATTTCTTCTTTGCCAAATGACTCTCTCTTAGGCTCTGCCAAAAGAGGGCACCAGAGGTAAACCGCAAGGTTAGATGAAGAGACTTGCTGCTCTGTTTTTTCATAGGAGCTTTTTATTTCTATATCACTCCAGGAAAACTTTCTTCAGCCTGGTAGTGGCATTTCTTTCATGTACCAGATGCTGAATCCAACCTGCAGTTTTCCTACCTCTGTGATACCTCAATGCTTGCTTTTTGACCCTTTAAAAATGGTAGTTAATTTATACCTTGGTGACAATAACTTATACTAACTTCTGATCAAATATCTGGAGTGGTTTCTATCTCATGACTGAATCCTGACTAACACAGAAACCACTAGAAATTTCTAAGCAAAGCAATGACTCACTAAAATCTTTGTTCTAGAAAGAACACTGGTAGTCACATAGAGAGTAAGATGTGTCAAAGACGGATTACTGTGTGTAGTTAATCTCTCTAGTGTTAAGAGGCAATTGAAACAAAAAGAAAGAAACAATGTGCAGAGAGACTTTCGTTAAACTGCATTCTTATCCTATCCTAGAGTTTTTATTTAAGTTACTATAATAAAACATAAACTTTACCACTACACTTATATTTACTCCTTTCTAATACTGAGATTTACGTAATCAAGTTTCCTCCCTTTTTATGCCAGCTGCTGGGAACTTCAGATTCAAAACTAAAACTGAATTACAACTACGCTGATCTTTGTAGAGTTATTTGTTTCCCTCCCTTGCTTGGACCCAATTATATATTTCAGTTCTTAATTGCATGTGTCTTTTATTGAAAGTCATCTTAAATCCTCTCAAGTGATGGATATATAAACAATTCTTCAAAGTCTAAGCTGTTCTTCCTTGTAATGAAATTTTAGATTACACAGCTAAATGACTATTTCTGGCTCTGCAGATGTAGAAAAATTAACTTGATGTCCCAAATTGAAAGTACGAACACCAATGAAAAAGACACTATAGTACTTTAGTTCATAATATATGACCAAAAAAACTTTAGCTTCAGGCGTTGAGGGGGAAATCAATGTTTCTAGAGAATTACTAACACATTTCTGTACATCACAGAGGAAGATAAATGAGGCCACTTAGATTAAAAAAAAGTATTTCTGCTTTCATTCCACTGCTCGGATTAGGGTTACCAAGAGATATGTAAATATGATCTCTTTTCTGTGTACTTTTATTTCATATTGGAGGAAGAATCACTCCAGCTTAGACAAAAAGACATAATCTTCTCCTTAGCTTTTGCATGAAGTCATAAGCTGGAGGTGAGATAAGAGGGCTGCAAGCAAATTTAGTATTTGTTGCACAGGGCTCAACCACCTATTTGTCCACGTGGTACCAATATGGCTACATAAAAATCACAAACAAAAATTACCTGAAGGATTGGAAAAATCCAACATGCTGGTGGTAGGCTGCAGGAGATCAGGGCTGCTGGATGACAGTGTTCCAGGAATAGGCATTATAGCCAAACTGTGCCTACAGTGTCTCGTTCCCACAATGCTGTCGTCTTGTGACTGGCTCAGGCCTCCATCACTTCAAAAAAAGCCATATATCACTTTGAAGTATTTGAGGGTTCTAAATAGTAAACATTTCTGTTCTCTGTGCACTAAGGCATAATAGAACCAATTCAAAGTGGTGATTTTAAAAATTAGATTGAAATATTACAGCAATTTAAAAATTAAGGACAACTAATAATGAAAATGGTAATAAAATATATTTTTAACAATTACACTCAAAATTTAACTTATACATCTAAGTAATTCTACTACATCATAGAGAAATAGTCATATTTAGTTACTGCCGGTTTTGGTAGAGAAAGTGAACCTGAGTGTTTAGGGAGCCCTTGAGATCCTCCACTTTCAGTGCACACTAATATATGTATCCAACAATGCATAGCTACACCACAGCAAGCTTCTCTCTCTCAACAGAAAAGCCTGGTGACCTTCTAGGCAAAGGAGGGAGCTGGGTCTAAATCCAAACCAAAAATATGGCAGGGTGTAGAAAACAATGGAGCCAGGCTTGAGTGACAAAATAAGAGAGGCCTTTAAATTTAAGAACAACCTGAGAACTGCCCAAACCAGCAAGAACAGGGAAGAGATAACAGGAAGATGGCACAGAGAATAGCAACAAACAACAATGGGAATATGTGACAAATAAAAAAGAGAAGGAAAAAGAGGACCAGAAATGAAAATAGAAGAAAAAGAATTTTATAGTCTCTAAAGTTGATTCTAAAGGCACATTACTTCTTCTGTCATCTCTCAAGCCTAATTATTTGGCTGTTCCCTAGATGAAAACATCAAAACCAGAGCAGAAAGCAAGTCGTCTATAGTTAATTCCCTTTAAAGGTTTCAAAAACGAGTGTCAATTAAATGGCCATATTTAAGCAAACAGTACATCCTTCCTTTAAATATTTTAGTGGTGTTACACAGGCAACTCTAAATCCATCTAAGAGTAAAGACAAAAACGAAGAAACAGAAACTCTCTAAGTTTTAGATACCGCCCCCCCCAAGTCCTATCAAACATAGAATAAGTGAAACGCTCCTACACAAACACAGGATAGCAATGAAAAAGAGATTTCCATCAGCATCAACAACCAAAACACCACTTACTTCTAAGGGTTGTGCTTATTTAAAACTAATGCTTTACGTTAATATTAATTCTCATCTATTTTTTATTCAATGCTGCATTCTACCCAGTACTAGCTACACAAACAGAGGTATCACAGAATACTTACCTATTATCATAAAATAGATTGAGGTTTATCTTAAAAATGAGTGATATGGGATACATCTAGACTATGTTAGGAGTAAAAAATAGGATTTAGGCAGATTAGGAAACTACGCAAGATGGTGTGCAGAGGACAGTTAAATCAACAGCTAAAGAACCGTTAATAGCCAGACAAGGAAGACAGAGCTAGGATGAGAAAGAGCAGATGAGTCAGGAAGAGCATGAAGACATGGAAGAGAGCAAAGATAAGTATTTCAAGAGCAAGCTATGCCAGACAGACCTGGGTTATTAGCTGTGCAACCTCAGGGAAATTTCTTTCTGTTTTTGGACATTGGTTTCCTCATCTAAAAATGTGAATAATACTATCTATCCCTCAAGACTACTGTGAGGATTAAATTAGGTCATGTGGGTAACATTTTGGCACATTGGAAAATAGTGAAATACTCCTACCAAAACTAAAATAGACAGGACAAACCTAGGAAGAATAAACAATTCATATTGAGAAACAGTGCAGGGTACGTTGGGTACAACAGGCAAAGGCACTATAGAAACAGGAAATGTTTTCCTGGGGAGAGAAGGCAATCTAATCTGAGAGATAAAGATAAAGGAAGGAAATATCTTAATTTGATAAGTAATTTGTATTTATCCTAAATTGGCTCTTTATAATTATGTGTATATTCCTAAAGATTAGAGCTAAATGCTGTAAGGTTAGGTAAGAGAAAAAAAGGAGGGCTTTCACAGATATTTTATTCATAGTTTTTTAAGTAATCTGGCAACAATTTAAATTATGTAGAAAAAATATATATTTTAATACAACAGTGTTTCTTTAATTGATTTTTGAAAACAAATCTGACAATTTTTAGAGACAAAGGATCAGATAACTGAATTCAACAAAGCAAATTGTTAAGGAGATTAGCTGGTACTACTAATAATCAATGTAGGAGCAAATTTAACAGTGTTAAGAAGTTAATTTTCTTTTAAAGAGAAGTGGCTGCATCAGTTGCAGTAAGTTGGAATTTACTACAGTGAGAGAAGGGCATGAAATACTAAAAGTCTTTCTCTCTCTTACTGCCGTTATTTAACATTACTTTTGCTTTTTAATAAGCAACAGATATGACACTATTCAGTTATAATAATGTAAAGCTGGTTACAAATTTATGGTAAGCTGTGAGCACGTATAAATGAAACTATATTAATGTTATGGACAACTCATGCTATGACATGAATGAAATAGAATCTAATTGGAAAAATATCCATGCTTGTTTGGAAGCTGAATTGATAAAGCCCATTTGCAAATAGCCATGTCATTTCTTACCAAAACAGTCTCCTGAGAAGGTGATGCAGTAACAAAAACAAGATAGTTTTGAAAAATTCCTCAGTAATTCCCCGACACTAAACTGACTTCATAATATGAAACTAAAAAGGCTGCATAAATATCATCAATATGCAAATAAAAAAAATCCCAATATTAAAAGCAAACAAAGAAAGTATGCTGACAAGAAATGGGGAGAAAAATAACTTCTGATAAGCAAACACGGTAGTCTACTTCTGGGGCTGTTAACAATGAATAATACAAAGATGTTACTTAGCCAATTTGTGATTAAAGAAAACAAAACAAAAGCGGAGTGATTAAAAAACAGGAGATCACGTTTCCTGAATTGTGAAATATTCTCACATCAATAAAAACCACACTATGTCTTAATTTACAGATGTTATTCAATATCAATAAATTTTTTTAATTCTAACTTTCAGCAGCATTCTTTCATTTGAAAATTTGTCATGGTTAGGGATTTAGGGAATTATCTATTCCTGCCTCGACTATTTGTTCCTTCCTTACGTTCGTTTTCTTTGCTCCTCTCCCAGATGTAGACATCCTTTCTTAAAGTACTTCTGTGACAATGCATCCTCTCCTCTCAGAGAAGGGAGTGCTGCAAAGACAGAGAGCAAGTGCCCCTTCCAAAGAACCCTGGCACATAGGAGATGTCCAGAAATTGTGGAATCAAATTCTTTTTCAATCAAAGTAGGAAATTTTAAAAATATAGAAAACAAGCAAGCAAGGAAGAACGGGAAAAAATTACCTATAAAACCACACTCTAGAGAAAACCACAATCAACATTTTTCCTTCTAGTCATTTTTAAGGTATAGAGCACAATTTATTTAACCAACCCCTAAAGTTGGACATTTAGGGTATTTCCAATTTTGTTTTTTCATAGATAATATTTCTAAGAACATCTGTATATAAATCTTCATCGAATTATTAGAAATGGAATTACTGAATCAAAGGTATGAACATTTTTTAAGCCCTTAATAAAAAAACTGCCCAACTGCCTTATAGAAAGCTTGCATCATTTTATATTCCAACAGTAGTCTGAACTTATTATCTATCCTACGTTATTAATTGTGGTCCTAATAATTATCTGTCAACCTTTGATGAAACAAACAGTATCCTGTTTTAAATTGTGTATCTTTGATTTATTAACAGAACATCTGATTCACATTCTCTGCCTATTTTTCTACTAAGTTTTAGCAATTTTGTGTGTGTGTAGCAAAATGGGTTGTCTGAATTTATCTGTAATGATTAAGTGCCAAGAAATGTGACATATGTTCTCAAAAATGCAAAGTGACTAGTATGAAAGGTAAAAAGACAAATGGGTTCTCTCTGCAAAATATGCGCCAGTAGAAAACACTTATGATTTCTACTAAAATAATCTGTTTTTTGGCTTTTTTCCCCCCGAGGAAGACTAGCCCTAAGCTAACATCTGTGCCCATCTTCCTCTACTCTATATGTGGGATGCCTGCCACAGTGTTACCTGACAAGAAGTGCATAGGTCCACACCCGGGATCTGAAGTGAAGAACCCCGGGCCACCAAAGCGGAACATGCGAACTTAACCGCTGTGCCACTAGGCTGGCCCCTTTTTGGCATTTTTAAGGCTGAAATTATTGGCATTTTACTTCACTGAAACATGTTAGAAGAGATAGTCAGTTTAATATTAATTCCTGAAGGGCAGCATTTTACTCACGTTTGTATTTATAGCCCATAGCATCCTGTTGGCACAAAGCAAAAGACTCAACAAATACTTGCAGACTGAAGTGGAAAAAACCCAAAATCCCTTCTGAGTTTAAGTAAAACTATTTCTACTATATCTTTCATTTCTTGGGGTACCAATATAAAGAAAGAATGCTGGCGAATACTCAAATGATTGTTCCTGGTCACCTCAATTTCCATGCCTCTTGCTATAACCAAAGAGAGAATACAGGTGGAGCAACCAATTCTCACTCCCTGAAGGAGATACTGTGGAAAGGCGACAGTGATTTAGCTACCTGAAACTTGAATATAACCAGTGGGAATGTGACACTAACAAGCTAGTCAGTTAAAATCACAATGTTCTCTGGTTTTAGACGACACATGTCACAACTGTGCTACTGTTCAAAATGAGAACCAGTTAAAAGAGATATATGTATTCCAGACCTAACCCACCAGGGTTTCTGGAAATGGAACTCAGGCTGTTAGCTCCTGAGGAACTCCCCTTGTGAATTCTTTACTGCCTTCTGACCCTCCATTCTTTTCCCCTTTGCTCAGTGCATTCATGCAGACTTCTGGCCATCCAAAATTGTCCCCAGTCTCTTCAGTTTGGGCTGGCTCCCCTTACATTCTCCTTACTCAATTCTCATTTGTGAGAATAAAACTTGTCTTATAGTGTTTGCTGTGCTGCTGTCATACTACAGTATGCTCAATATTAAAAGAATTTTGCTATCTTAAAATTATGATTTATACAAACCACTCACCTCAAGGAGAGCAGTCACTCAGAAAGGAATGAGTAATAAACTTTCTAGAAATGAGTGACATTAAGGACAGAGCTCAGGATGTTTCAGTCCTCTGTGAGGCCCAAATTAAATGAAGAGTAAATGCGTTTCCCTGACTGGAAACAACTCAAGAAGAGAATTTTCTGATCAGGAAATCTTTGAGATCTTTAACTAGGTAACAGATGACAGCAAACATTTACCTAGTTCCAAGTTGCCTCCTAATTGGTCTCCTTGCTATTACTGCTACGTTGTGCGGCACCTTCAACTCCAGACCACTACCACAGCTAAGAGAGATCGTCCTAAAATAGCAAATCTTATCACATCATATGCCTTCTGTGGCTCCCTATTATGACATGACGAAATCACTATCTGTAGCATAACATTCAAAGTCCTTCACAACCTAGCACTTACCTATCTCTCTTGCTTCATATCGAGGTGTGCACTCACAAACAGTCTACTCAAACCTACCAAGCTTTTTCTGACTTTGTACAGGTCAAAACACTTATCATCCTGTAATGCACCATTTCCCTGCCTTCTCTTTTAGAAGATCAACTCTTAGAGGACAAAAAACTTGCTTTACTTATCTTTCTGTATTTCTATCTCTGGATATTGTGCCTACTGTATAACAAATGTGTGGAGAATAAAGGGTTCCTAATATGAATTCCTTAGAGGTAGGGACTACCATGTTCCAGCTCTGTAACTGTCACCTGGCACAGTGCCAGGAACTACCAGGAACCAATTAAGTATTTTTGTGAATATATTTTGTTTGAATATGCTTTCTTTCACTGGTCAATTCATTGCCCTAACTTACTCAACAAATACTGAGTGCCTACTGTGCACTAAGTATAAGTACTGCATTTGATTAGAACTTTTGTGATTGCTTTAGGAAGTAGATGATGTATAACATACACAGATATAATATATACTAGAGTCATTCTCAACCATGACACTGCAGTAGCTTGATTTCATCAGTATCTTGCAGACCTTAAATTACATTTAAAATGTTAAAGTTTTATGCAGTTTTTGGGACATCTCACTTTGGAAACTGAAACAGAATTGATTAAAAAGGTCAGCTTTAGGATTTTAGGAGGGAATAAATAGTGCAATAAAAGAAAGATGATTTAAAAGACCAAAAACTAGTATCACTGAATATGTCCCAAGATTTAAGGTGTTCAAATTTGTAGATAAAGGTACTGAAATGGGATCAAAAATATACAAAAAAAGATTTCATAAAACAGTCAGTCTTTTCTAATATTCAAAACAAGGCTAATGGAAGAATATATAATCTAGCAGTGGTAACTTCATAGAAGTGATGGGGAAACATTCAAAATTTATTCTTTCTTATTTATAGATTGCTTGTACATTTTATGATACATTAGTTGTATAAAAAACAAAACTAACCCAAACTTCCCTTCCCCGAAATAAAAACTGCACAGTCAATAGGAAAATGCCTACACATGACTGAGATCAGCATTACCTACCTAAACAGTTTTGGAGGCAAGATACTAAATCGTGTTTTATCCAAAATTTTCCTGATTTTGTTTCTTCCACCTGAAACCGTATTTGCTTTTACTTTCTTATTTCCTTTCTCTTGTGATGTCTGTTCAATATCTCCTGGTACATCTTGGATTGAATGGCGATTACTTTTTTTTTCAGCAATTTTGGGAATATGAGGAACACCAGATTTCTCTTGTTCAGTCCTACTAAGTAACTCTTTGAACACTGTGGAAAGAAATAAATAGACTTGTCATTTCTTTCCTTCTCATTAGAAAGTTTTCATATCAACAACAAAGTTTAAGGATAAACAGTTGCTTTGTATTACTTGGCCTTTCACAGTCCCATTCATTAAACATTACGGAATTTATACCCATCCGTTATTTATCAGCTATACCCACTTTCCTCTTCATCTTTTATACCTGACTATACTTCTAATGTTGTCTAGTAGTGATAAAACAAAGTCTCTTGGGAAAATGGAAAGGAAGAGGGCAGGATGCACCGTGTTTGAAAAGTCCAGGGGTTCCTATGTAGGTAATAAGTAATATAATTGCTAATCAACTCAGATTTTATAGAAACAGACCTTTAGATTCTATTAGTTATACATTATTCCTTATCATAATATATTTGAGATGAGATGTAAGTACTACAGTCAGGCTCAGATTTGTAAAACTTAGCCATTAAAAAAGTGGGAAGTGCTTCACTGGGCCTGATTTTACCAGAAATAAACACTACTAAATTTGGTGATATATGACAGTTTCCTCAAAGTCACATGTATGAGACTTATGTCACTCAGTAAAGCAGCTAATAAACACTCGCTATAGTGGTCTGAAGCAAACCACCAATTATTCTTAGATAACTTGCTGTCAACCCTAAGTTTCTAGTGAGTTACTTCATCCTTAAGGAGGGTTGCAAGCACAGTGAGGGATGTGCTGTCTAGCAATCTCTTTGCCTAGATTCGATTTTTCACCTTGTGAGAGGGGTGATATCTCCCTGGGATAAGGCGAAAGAAAGATCAATCTGTGTAAGACTATATATCGAGAACCTATTAGTGTGTCATTTTTCATTTAGGAAAGTCTGTATCACCTATTTCTCATTCAGTAACGTCATAAAAAAGTTTTTTTGGTGGTTGCTTTAAAAAATAAGACAAGCTGCTAGAGGAAAAAAGTACTAAAAAGACAAATGCTAAAGTAGAAGCTAACTTTCCTAAAAACTCATGGTGCCTGGGGGAGTCCGCACATACACAAAAAATAGTGGCCGCATATTCTTGAATATGCAGGTCTTCTGCCACATGAGATACAGAACTACAACTTATCAGCAGGTGTAGCTTTGAGCAGCATTACTCTGTATGTTTAGAGAAGAAAAGCTATAAATTGTACAAATGTGCCCACTGAAACCCAAAACAAAGATAACTGCAATCTTTTCTGTTGTTTTTGGGATAAATCAACAGTTTCCAACAATATCAAAGGACTTACAAGTAAGATTCAAATGGATAGAGCCTTAAGAATTGATGCATTACAACATAGTTTGATATTCAGTTGTAAAACTGGATCATTTTTAAAGTTTCAACCAGGATGATATCAAATTACCTAAGCACATTGCAAGTTTATTAAAAGCACATTTTCTGGGGCCGGCCCCATGGCTGAGTGGTTAAGTCTGCGTACTCCGCTTTGGCGACCCAGGGTTTCGCCGGTTTGGATCCTGGGCGCAGAAATGGCACCTCATATCAGGCCATGCTGAGGCGGCATCCCACATAGCATAATCAGAGGCACTCACAACTAGAATATACAACTATGTACTGGGGAGCTTTAGGGAGGAGGAGAGGAAAAAAAAAAGATTGGCAATAGTTGTTAGCTCAGGTGCCAATCTTAAAAAAGACAAGACATACAGCTTAAAAAAAAAAAAGCACATTTTCTGTCTTCAAAATAATGGAAATCTTTAGGAGTCACTTTTCAAAGATACTCTCCTTGATTAAAATACAGTAAATTCCTTTCAGTTTCTATTTTTAAAACTTCACTTTATTTTAAGCCACGTGGTAAAGGTAAAAATGCTTTTCTGAGTTAAAACCAAGTTACTGTATTCATCCATTCAGAAAATATTTACTGACCTATGAACACAAGTCAGGTACTACACTACTATATGCTTGTAGATTCCTCCTGCTGTGGAATATATAGTCAAAGATACACGGTGCTGAGAGAACACAATGAGACAAACTAATTAAGATAGCAGGAAAGGGAAAATCTTCCCTAATTAAGTCACTGTGTAAGAAGAGATCATTAAGGTTAGCAGATTTTAACTAGGCCAAGGGAGGGGAAGGGGGAATGATGCTAGGCAGAGGAAATCTCAAGTCCAAAGTCCCTGTGGCAGAAGGAAAGTTCAAGAAAATGAAGATGACTAGAGAACAAGGTAGAAAAGGGGCCTGATAACGGTAAAGTGTCTGATTTCTCTGTTAAGAGCAACAGGCAATCTCTGAATGGGCAGCAGATATCCCTGGCTGTGGTGTGTATGTAGGGGGACTCAACAGTGTACACAGTGGTTTATATCTTCATTGTACTTGTGAATACAATCATAAGCAAAAATTTGTGAAGCTTGATTTATAGAAAAAGAAATTACTGTGTTAATTAAAAAAATTAAAGACAAAAATTAATGATTGTGAGCAAATGTAATTACAATGCCATTAAACAATATCAGATATGTGAATCAGAAATGAAAGTGGTCAAGAATCAATAAAAGTTTAATAAATTTGGCTAAATAAAGATTAAAAATTTCTCACTCTCCACATATAAGTATGTGTGTATGAGTGTTTACACACATACAAAGAAAAAAACACAAACAAGGAAAGTCAAAAAACAAATAACTTGGGGAAAGTATTTGCAACCCTTAAGATAAAAGGTACTGTATTTATAAGAAACTCAAACAAATCAATAAAAGATAACTCAATATAAAAATGGACAATGAGAAAACTGTTTAAAAAAAAGAAATGTTAACATAAAAAAGGTGCTCGACCTCCCTCATTATTAAAGAATATATATCAATAACCAAAAGTTGATTATACCCACTGCAGAGGCATTCTTATACACTGATGAATGAAGTCTATGTAGATTGGGGTAAACTTTTAGAAAGTAAAACTGTGCAGTAATTGTCAAAAGTATTCCACTTTAAGAAATTTATCTTACAGGTATATCTACACAAGCATAAAAGATAAGTACAAAGGGTTTTTATTACACCATTGTTAACAGCAAAAACTGTCAACAAACTAAAACATCCTTTAAAATGCTATCAGCTCAATGGAATTCTATGTGGAAACAATTATACAAGAAGTAAATATTGGTTTGAACTGATGTAGAAAGGTACAGAATACTGTACACACTATGGCTCCATCATGTGGGTAGTATTTTAATTTTCAAAACATATGTATTACTTTTATTAAAAAATTAAAATGCTAACAATAACTTATGAGTGGTGGGATTTTTAAAGACTTTTTAAAAAGTTGTGAAAGCCAAGAGGAATAGATGGAATAAAATTCCAGAGCAGGAAGAGGGTAAACTGAGATTGCCAGCTGTCTTCTTCTCTGGGGACATTTGCCAAGTTTAAACATGAGATGCAGATCAAGTAGAGGGACTCTACTAGAGAGAGAATGTTTGACGGCCTTGAGTACTGGCATGAAAACTGGAATACAGAGAAGCCCAAAAGCAGGGTCACTTTTCTCCATGGGATATCTTGAATAGCAGGACAATTCAGGAGGCTGGGGATTGGCTGGAAATTTCTTACAGTCTCATGGTACTTAAGGGACAAAGTCACACAACAGGGAGGGACTTGCAACAAACACATGACTGACTTACCTGCTTGGGGTGGGAGGCTAAAGACCTAAGCTCAAAATCTTTGAAGATTTTTTGAACTCAGATTAAAAAAGGAGACAGAAAGCTACCAGACTGAATCAAAAACCACGCCTGAGGTAGAGATTGGGGGTAGGGGTAGGAGGACAAGGGTGAAAAAGCAGAGTGAAATTTCCCACAATCTCTCTCGGTGTTCAGAGACAAAGTTCCATTAGACAAGGGGCCTGCATCAAGCACACAACAAGTCTTACTCTCAACTTGAAACCACTGGACAAAGTCTACGTAATTCTGCAACCCAGCATGACCTGGCTCAATTCCCTTTACCCTACCTGCTTAAACAGAGGAAATGGCAAATCCTCCCTGTGAGAAAATATTAATTTCATTATCCTCTAAGGTTCCTTTATATATAAACTACAGCATACAATAACAAATTATAAGACACACAAAGTAAGAAAATATGACTGATAACCAGAGGGAGAAAACAGGACAGAAGATAATCCAAATGTTGGAGTTAACACACAAGGATTTTATAACTATTATAAATGTATCTTTTTTGAGGAAGATTAGCCCTGAGCTAACTGCAGTCAATCCTCCTGTTTTTGCTGAGAAAGACTGGCCCTGAGCTAAAATCCATACCCATCTTCCTTTACTTTTTTATATATGGGACGCCTACCACAGCATGGCTTTTGCCAAGCGGTGCCATGTCTGCACCCAGGATCTGAACCAGCGAACCCCGGGCCGCCAAGAAGTGGAATGTGCAAACTTAACTGCTGCGCCAGCGGGCCGGCCCCTAATAACATATCTTAAAAATAGAGGAAAGATAGAATGGATGAAAAAATAGTGAAGTGCAACAGAGGTAGAGTTTATAAAAGAGATTCATATGGATATTCTGGAAGAGAAAATTTAATATCTAAAATTAAACCTATTGTGTGTGTTTAACAGCAGAATGGATACAGCAGAAAACAGGGTAACTAGACTTAAACACAGGTCATTAGAAAAGACCCAAACTGAAGCAGAAAGAGGGAAAAAAATGGAAAGAATAGATTGTAAGAGGTACATGGAAAATAAATCTTCTAACATACAAGTAACTGATCTTCCACATGGAAAGAATACAGGGAGAGGGGCAAAGGCAGTATTTGAACTGATAATGCCCATAAAATTTCTAAAATTGATGAGAGTTATCAATGCACAAATTCAAAAGATCACCAAATCCCAAATGAAGTAAATACAAAGAAAATTGTAACAAGGGATCCTTTTTACACTGAAAATTGCTGAGTCCTGTTTATATCCTACGGACAATGTTGATATTTTTGCTTAGCCTTCTGTGGGGTGTGGTTCCAAGGTTCAGTTTTCAAAGCCTTTGCAATGCTAAATAGATTTGCCCACTTTGTGCCACCTAGTGGTTAGTCTGGGACCTGAGCAGAGGTCTACCTGTGACATCAGTTCTCAGTCTATGGTATGCTAACTAGGATCAGATCCATGCATATGCAAAACAGGGGTGAGACCAGGATTTCATAAATAACTTTATGGAGTTGTCTCTTTCATCTCAGTCATCAATCTGATACTTTCCAGTTCCTCAGGCTTCATTTTTCAGTCCTATAGAAAGAAAATGTATAGGACTTTGTAATTGTAAGGCACTGCAGTGCCTTAGGGGCGAAGTAACAGGAGGATGGGGCAAAGCAATGAAGTTGCCCTTGCCTTCTTGGGGGCATAGGTCCACTGCAGGGGGAGGAAGGTCCCTCTCCCTCAGAATTCTGGCGTGTGCAGCCTTCTATTACAGGCCATTGTCAATGCCACTGGATTGCTTGGAGGCTGGGGCCTGAGAGAAAGAGAGCAGGAAAAAACCTGGGAATTCCTTAACTCTGTCTGAGCTTTAGGAGTTCCCTTTCCCATTTCGCAAGCCAGGCTTCTCCCAGATCTTTCTTTATCTATACCACAATACTCACATCCAGGTTTCACACTGCCTTGAGTCCAGCCCAGGGGATATTGGAGTGAAAAACATGGCAAACTCACTGATGGTGGTGGTACTTTGAATTTTCTGAGTTCTCAAAGCGGTAGGTCATGATTCTGTGCAGGTTTTATTATTGAGTTGAATGGGAGATGAGGGGTGGCATGTGTTTACTCCATCTTACCCAGAACTGGAATCCTTAATTTGGTTTTTATGATCATAGACATAAGACAGTTACCTTACAGTCTACGTTTGATATTCTGGAGCTCCTACGGTTGGAGCTCCAGGATAGGTTTCTGTTGGTTCTGGTTTATACTGACTGTTAAAAGAGTCTCACAATCTTTGATTGTTTGCTTGACTCTGTATTTAAAAAATTATTTTTACAAATAATAGGTTGCTGCTAGCATCCTCTAAAGAGGATTCTCATTTTCTTTTGCCAGGCATCTGAGAGCCAAGGCTGGGGCCAAAACTTGAGATTCTCTGAGTTGCCTACAGTACAGTCCACATCCACTTCAGAGGTGGGCATTCAAGGTCCCAATCTGAACAAAAGTTGTTATGCTAGAGTGTTCTGGCCTTTGGTGGGGTCTAAACTATAAACATGTGAGTTTATCCAGCAGCTCCTTCTCTCAGATACATTCTATGAATGAGAAAACGGCCCTGGAAAAAAAGAGACATCGTTTTGGGGTACAGTCTCAGGAAGGAGGAAGGGATTTGACACACCCAGAGTTTGTGCTCCTGGCAACTGCAGGCTTCCAACTCTTTCACCTTTTCCTGGGAGTCTGTTACCAAGAGGCTCAATCTCTCAGTTGTCTTCTTGTTCTGGTAAATGCTCGAGGACAGATACAGCTCTAGTCCATCTTTTTAAGATCTAACTTCCTCTCTGTTCTATGTCAGGTGGTAGTTTACTATCTTTTTGGATTTTTATGATTGTTTGTAACTACTTTTTATATTTAGTCTAGCTCTTTTAGTTGTTCTCAGTCAATACTGGAAAGAGAAGGTTGACATGAGTTTTTAAAATTTATTTTGCTCAGATTATAGGTGGCCTTTTGAATTACAAGAGTAACATCCTTCTTTCACTCTGGGATAATCTGCTGTTTCCTAAATACTTTCTTCTTCACATTTTCTTTTAGATCTCCTGGACTAGTGCTCAATTCCGTTTTTTTTTGTTTTTAGGAAGATTAGTCCTCAGCTAACATCCACTACCAATTCTCCTCTTTTTGTTGAGGAAGACTGGCCATGAGCTAACATCTGTGCCCAGCTTCCTCTACTTTATATGCGGAATGTCTGCCACAGCTTGGCTTGATAAGCAGTGTAGGTCCACACCTGGGTTCTGAACTGGCAAACCCCAGGCCGCTGAAGCAAAGCACGCAAACTTAACTGCTATGCTACCAGGCTGGCCCCTATTTTGTTTTTTTTTGTTTTATAGTCTGGGAGATTGCCTCAACCTTATTATTTATTCCTCCTATTAAATGTTTTTTCTTTGCTACTATATTTTAAGTCACTCTGCATGTTATTTCTTTCTCAATGACTTGTTTCTCTTTTCTTAACATCCTGTTCTTAAGGGATGAATTTTTAAATCTCTTTGAGCAGAGTTCTAGAAATGTTTTCTTTTTCTTCCTTAAATTAACTATTTTCTCTAGAATCTGTAAGCTCACTTACTAGGTTACTCACCATGCCCCTTAAATAGTCCTAATTCTCCTATGGCTGGTGATCTCTGCCTGTCAGTTTTAATCAGTTCAAAATGACCAAGTATGGTTTGCTTTGGTATCATCTACACGAATTCATTTTCTGGTCACAGCTTTCCTTTTTGTAGGTGTTCTGACTTTGAGTTCCATGAAGGAAGACCTAACTGCTCAATTTTGTTTCATGGTAGTGCCAGAGTTACAAGGACTTTATCCCAGGTACCTCATCCAAACTGAAATGTTCCACTTCTACAAATGTTTTACTAACATCTCTTTGAGATACTCTTTGGTGTTTTGCTTGAGGTTGGCTGACTACACTCTGCCTGGGGTAAAATAGAAAGCATTGAGGGTATGGGTCCCCTTTTGCAGCACCACGTAACTTCCATCCTCTGCCACATCTAATCCAGGGTTCTGCTGGGCAATTGTTTCTAATCACTCAAAGAATTATGAGATTGTGGCTTCTCTGACTTTTGTATCTTTCAGATCTAGTTTTTCTGTCTCCAAGGCTCCATTCATGTTGTGAACCACTATATTATACTATCTCTCTATTTTTATACATAATAATATTTGATAATAGTTAGTAATTATTATGTGCCAGGCACAAAAAGTTTAAGAGTATTTGATCCTTATAAGAATCTTATGAAATAGAACTGGAGAAAGAGAAAGTGAAGCTTGGAGAGACGATGTAAGTTGTTCTAGGTGACAGAGCAAGCTCTGCTTTCATAGTTTTCAAAATCAGACTCCATTTAGTTTAACCCAAAAGTTGACGTTTCTAGATGTGAACCCAAACTCCAAGAAATCCAAAAACTGTGCAGGCTTATTTATTCTATGCTAAACTATTATAATATTAAGAAGTTGTTAACAGACAGTTATATATCAGATTTAATATAATGTAATTCAACAAACGGGACTCAAGTGAAAAGAGGAAAAATACCAAATGTTTCCCTTTTCATTATGACTAAGTGCAGTATACTGAGGAGCCAAAATGAAAAAAAGAGAAAATAAATAAACACTTCCTTTTCCACAGGCAGAGCTTTAAAATTCAACTTATTTCTCAAATTGTAACCTAAATGATCTAAAGGAATTTTTTCCTCCCTCCTTCATAAAGACTCATATTTTCTTTGATAATTTTCAACTGTTATACTGTTTTTACTGTTGCTCTTCTCAGAATTTCAGAGAAAATCCTATGGTATCTAACGAAACCAAATTACAGTAAGTCTTTCCTAAAAGAAAAAATAGTTAAGTTAAAAGTACACACTTAGTCCTTGTTTCATTCAAATATAAACATGATCAAAACACACTATTGGCATGGTAATCAATATTTTTACATAGAAAGACAGAGTATGTTATTAAAAATCTATAATTCACTAATTAATTCGATGTATTACTCAATTTATTTCCATGAAATAGCTAACCTGGCATTCATAGTATTATTTCAGAAAGCTAGCTAAAACATTAGAAGTAGACTGACACATTAGCAGGGGGTGAAAGCCTGATCATGACTTTTTAGTCTGATTCATGTCATTCTAAGTTTCACTCAGTATCTTCCAGCAAAGTATATACATAACAAGATGCTCAGGAGACATTTCATAAACGACTGACTGAATGTAGTTGTACAGCTATTTTAAAATTCAAAACAATAAGTATAAATAATGAAAAACAAAAATTCTATAATACATAATACTATATTTCAACACGAAAGATCCAAAAAATGTTCAAATAATTTAGATAAAACGTTTATATTTTACTATCCCCTCTTTTTCCATTGTAATGACTTTTCCCTTTTCTATTAGCAAAAAAAAAAAAAAAGCAAAAAGGCTGAGATAGTTTTTACAACAAAACTCACCAAAAATGTTGGTCTTTACAGTAAGTGCAAGATGAGTATTATTCCTCAAAATTTCAAGGGCCTTCACAAATGTAATATTCTCAAAGTTTTGTCCATTTACTTCCATTATCTTGAGAAAAGTATTAGAAAAATACAAATTAAGACAAAAACAGTATTAGTTACTTCTGCAACTTGAAGTATAATGGTGAAAAAATAAAACGAAACTTGAATAAAATGTACCCATATGTGACCAATGGTTATCTCTGTGAGAAATGGGAATTACTGTTTAGTTTTTTTCTCTCTATTGTTGTACTTCCCCAAATATCTACTATTAGCATTTTTTAAAAGTTCATTCCCTCTGGGATCATATTAAGAAAATTTTTTAACACAGCATGGTTTATATATTAAGGAAAAAATTTTAATCATGTCAGATCATAAAAATTATTGCCTGTGTATGTACAAATTTTAGTGCAATATTCTAAACCCAAATTTATTACATTTAAAAAAGAAGTAATTCATTTAGAAACAAAATATTAGGAAAAGGAAAAAAATCACACAAATAAAATTCCCAGAGTTGAAAAAGTCTTGAGTCTACATACTGAAATGGATCATCTAGTACCATGCAAAGAAAATAAAGAGATCTATTTTTTAACATATCCCAATGAAAATTTTGAATTCCACGGACAGAGAAGAATCTATAAGCAACGGTAGGTGTGTGTGTAGGGGAACCAAAGGTACCTAGAAAAGAAAAACACTCCACTGAACAAAAGCATCGTAAACATTGCAAGGACATGTAAACCCATAGTATCTACTGCCCTTTTTGAAAAAAGTACTAGACAAGGGAGTAGAAGAACCAGAAGTCAACTGTGAGATGAATCAAAATAATGGAGACATATGGCAATAGATGGAGGCGATCACTGAAATCAATAAGGCAGGTATAAATGTCTAAATGATTGTTAGTAATAAGCTTAGGAAACTTCATGCAAATATCAAAAGCATTTTTAAAAGGGAAAATACATGTTAAAAAATGTCAATAATTTAGATCTAAAATAGATAACTTCCATGATACTTGGGAATACTGAGAGAAGAAGTAAAAGCATAAATTTCTCTCCTCTTTTAGGAATGAAACCATTGAATGTCATTGTTTTTGTCTGTGAAGAATGAGATTCTTAAATGTGTTTACAATAAAATACTGGAATATACACACTGACTCCAGGATCCTAGCTCCTAGATATTCTTAATGAGTAGTCTGGGATAAAGTCCAGAAATTTCTATCTTTAAAAAGCTCCCTTAGAGAAAGAAGGCGAGACTTAAAACTTCATATCAGAGTTTCTTAACCCCTTGCACTATTGATATTTGGGGTGTTGTAGGCTGTTTAGCAGCATCGCTGGCCTCCATTCACTCGATGCCAAGAGTAATCTCCAAGTGTCCACGACAATCAAAAGTATCTCCAGACATTGCCAAATGTCTCCTGAGGGCCAGTTAATAACCATTATTCTGGAGTGTAGAACTTTTTATAACGTGAATGCCCTCAAAATTAAAAAAAATAATAGTATGGTTCAGTTTAAAGTAAAATAAAGCCACATTCTTCATGAATAAACCAACAAACAAAAAATTTTAAATGGGAAGAAGTAAGCTCCCCAAGTGATTCATCTAGATTTGGAAAACCACTCTTTGGTGTGCATGAGAATCATCTAGAGAGCTTTGTTAAAAATATAGATTCCCATATAAACAAGTACATGGACAAAGAAAACAGTTCAGTGGTTACCAGGGGAAGGGGAGGTGGGGGGGTGGGAACAGGGGGTGAAGGGGAGCACTTATGTGGTGACAGTCAAGAAATAATGTACAACTGAAATCTCACATTGATGTAAACTGTTAGGAACTCGATAAAAAAAATTAAAAAAAAAAAGATTACCAGTCCTTATCTGCAGTGAATGTGATTAATATGATTAATAGGACTGAGGTGGACATAAGGTTGTCAGTAGTCACATTCTGAAATAAATTGCTCTAGAGTTTCCCAACACTTATATGGAGAGAATAATTCCCCATCGAATTCCTCCCAGTCTCTCCTTTTTCCTAGTCCCTTACTAGCTCACTCTACTTACGGATGCAGTTGTGTTACCATAGAAACGTTATTTAAGCTGAAACCATTGTTTATGGTAATCTTTAGCCACTTACATTTTAGAGTGCTATGAGCGAAAAGTGCTTGCTCCTTCAAAGTTTGCAAGTGTTAATTCACATATTGATCTTTCTGGAATATTCTAAAGTTGCCTGTTGTTACAGCTTCCTAATCCTTGGAGGATGGGCAGCATATTCAAAAAAGGTCATACTGATAGTGCCCAGACGATCATGCTGACCATACTATATCACGTTTTCCATTAAAAGTAATGGATATACAACAAATAAAGTTTTGAAATAAACCATTTCCAAATACTACCTCTAAAAAAAGGCTCGAAAAAATACTTCCTCAAATTGATCATGCTTACTTGAAAAAAATGCCAGATGAGAAAAAAAGTAGCAGATATATTACTTATAAGGCTTTCATCTAAGTGGTTGCTTATTTTACTTACCTGATCACCACGTTTCAGTCCTGCATCAGCAGCTTTGCTGCTGGGTTCCACTCCTTCAACAAAAATACCAAATCCCTTCTCACTTCCTCCACTAAGGCTGAAATGCAGAGGGGACTCCCGGGAAGCCTTCTGCAGCACAACTTGTCTCCACTTAGCCTTTGCAGCACAGGCAATATTCAACAAACGGAGATGACCATTCATTTTCTAGGAAGTAGAAAAGGGTAAAATGTATATAAATGTATCTGTTCCTACAGACTTTTTAAAAATCACCTAAAATTATCAGAATTAGAGTTATGTTGGAAATATAAGAGTAAAGAACATGAAAGCTGGGGTAAATAAAACTGAAGGAGGGAAAACTTCCAACCCAGAGCATTCTCAAGAATAAGATCTCTTATTTCTTCAAAACTTCTAGGTAATTACGGGCTGTAAAATATTTCAAAGGGATGTCTCATTTACAGAGGGGACAAAAATTACTTCTCATTTCCTGAAGCTTCCTAATATATACTCTACTATCATCTTGCTTATCTCTTGGATGTTATATAAAACAGGAATCTATTTAAACCTTTATTTAAAACCTTAAAGGACTTGAACCAACTTTCCAAATACTAATATTCAAAGACACATTCAAGCCTCCACCTCTTCCAGGAATGTTGTTCCTATATTATTTTAGATCTTCCTTAAACTCAGTAATATTCTAACTTCCAGGTTCTTATACCAGCTTAATATTCAACTATTCTCAAACAATGTAGTATGTGTAAATCTCACATCCATAATAAGCAGCTGAAGTTTTTTCAGGGCAGGGACCAAGTCTCACACCTGTTTTGATCCTATATAACACCTTGCAGTTTAAAGTAGAATTCAATAAATACTTGACAACTGATTATTAAAAAAAAAATTGTATGATCCTAAGGCAGTTTCTGCTTTCCATTAGCCCTTTGAATAACTATACAGCCAGCACTGGAAGATCCAAACGATGGTTGTGAGCCTCTACAGTCTCTTAATCAAGTTCCCCTCTCTCTGTTCATTCCTCTCATTTTGCACAGAGCAGATGTGCCGCTGAGAAGGCTAGAGGAACCAAGGGGTAAAGAAAAGACAAAAATCTGCCAATTTCCCCCTTTATTCAACTCAATCCACTTATAGAATATGAGTAAAAACAATGGTTCTTGAGCATTTGATGTGCCAGGTTTTGTTCTCAGATTATTACCTTCAATAGCTCACTATAATCCTCATAAAAATCCCAATAAACAAGGGACTACTATCTGTAAAATAAGACAACTGAGGCATAACAAGTTGGGCAACTTGTCCAAGTCAATATATCTAGCAAGTGGTGGAGTCTGGATGTTAATTAAGGCAATCTGTCTTCTGGGCTGCATTACTATTTACTTCCTAAAATTTCAAGCTGCTTGGAGCAGACAATCCTACTTGCAGTTCAAAGCTTTATATCTGACAGAATAAAATGGATTTATAAATAGCTACTGTGAAAGTTAAGAGAACCTAAGGGGATTATCTTAAGTGTCATATAGTTAGAACAAGTGAAATCACATGCAGAAGGGAGACTTAGAAAGTCTAATGTAGATCTGATATGTAAGACAGGCCTTGAAGGCTGCATAGAGTTTCAAATAACAAGACTGGGAGAAGAGAATTCCAGCTTGAGAGAAGTGTCAAAGAATATAAAATAATGTAGTTGGCTATAATCTAGGGTGTACAGAAAAATGGCTGAAAATGTAGATGAGAAATCTGAATATACAGGTGAGGAATGACTTTGGGAGGAAATATTTTGGTTTATTGATGAACAGATAACAGTCATCTTATTTGTGGGTTAAAAACAATTTCTTGGCCACAAAGAATGGACTAGAAGGAAGAGAGACTGTTAACAAAAACTAGCAGGCTATTATAACATATCAGGCATAATGAAATGAGGCCCTAAACTGGGGAGTGAAAAAAAAAACGGTTGAGAGAGAAAGACCAGAGGAAATATGTGTATGTGTATGCCTAAATCAATGACCCAAAGGACTTTAGCAAATGAGTGGACATCTTGGCCAGGGAATTCAAGGAAAAGAGAGAGGGGGCCCACATATACACCAGAGTTTATAAGTCTGGGTGACTGGGAGATACATTATCATTAGTCTTAAAACAGAAGAATCAGGAAGAAGGATGATTTTTGTGTACGCTGGAGTGGCAGACGATGAGCAGACGTCTAGAATAAAGATTTGGAAGTTCTCAGAACAGACATTCAAGACACAAGAAAAGATGAAAGCTGTTTTGAGTTGCTGTTATGGCAGTGGAGGAGTGGGGGGTGGGGGGGTGGGGAGGTAGTGGGTGGAAGGGGGTGGGATTCCTAAACTCTGAAGAAGATAAATTCTTTTGAGCCTTACTGTATCTTCCAGATTTTTTTCAAATTCCTCCAGAAATCGAGTCATAGCAGGATCACCTTCAAAATCATTAAAATGATTATTTACCCATAATAATACAATCCGTGTTACCTGTGGAAACATGGAAGAGGCAGCAAGCATATAGTTAGGACAGGCACTCTTTCAGCAAAAGTAGATTCCAAAAGCATACTCAAAACCGAGGGGGAACTGAGCTTTATCGCTAACTCCTTTGATCCCTCTTTCTTGCACACAAAAGGTTCATCGTAACAGAGAGGCATGGTTTAGTTTGAGCGTCTGCTTCCTTGGGTACACTAGTAATAGACAGAGCCAAGACACTGTGCCCTCAGAAAACACAAGCCTGTATGCTAAGAGGTAGGAAGTATATGGGATGTATATTTCAGTGAGCATCTTAAATGCAAGCTTCCAAGGGCAGGCAATCATATCAAAAGTGTTTCTATAACCGGCGCCGGGCCCATGGCCGAATGGTTAAGTTTGCGCGCTCTGCTGCAGGCCCAGTGTTTCGTCGGTTCGAATCCTGGGCGCGGACACAGCACTGCTCGTTGAGCCATGCTGAGGCGGCATCCCACATGCCACAACTAGAAGGACCCACAACTAAGAATATACAACTGTGTACCAGGGGGGTTTGGGTAGAAAAAGGAAAAAGAAAAAGATCTTAAAAAAAAAAAAGTGTTTCTATAACCAAGAACGTATTTAACCAAAGTTATAACAAAAACAAATCTGAAACTTCCTTCTTGTCAATACTGTGAATTTTCAAAGTTGTGAACTGATTTGTTTACTTTGTGCCACAGAGTAAAAGAAAAGTTTAAAAACTAATGAATGCAAGTCTAATTGACTAATGTACCTAACTAACAATGTAACTTACGTCATATATTTTCAAAATTGTGGTAGAATACAGACAAAATTCACCATTTTAACCACTTTAAAGTGTACAATTCAGTGGCATTTAGCACATTCACAATGGTGTGCAACCACCACTACTACTTAGTTCCAGAATATGTTCATCACCCCAAAAGAAAACCCCTTCCCATTAAGCAGTCACCTCTCCTTCTGCCCTCTCTTTAGACCCTAAAATTTGCTTTTCTGTCTTTGTGTATTTGCCTATTTTGGATATTTCACATAATATGTGACCATTTGTGTCTGGCTTCTTTTAATTAGCAAAATGTTTTCAAGGTTCATCCATGTTGCAGCATGTGTCAGTGTTTCATTCCCTTTTATGGCTGAACAAATTTTCATTATGGTTATACCACATTCTGTTTATCCATTCATCAGCTGATGGACATTTGGATTGTTTCCACCTTTTGGGTATTGTCAGTGGTGCTGCTATTAACACTTGTATACAAGCTTTTATTTGGACATCTGTTTTTAGTTCTCTTGGATAAATATACCTAGGAGAAAAACTGCTGGGTTATGCGGTTCTCTATTTAACTTTTTGAAGAACCACCAAACCGTTTTCCACACCAACAATTCCATCTTCTCCACATTCACATCCATAGCAACATTTGTTAACTCCTTTCCTTTTTTAAAGCCATCCTAGTGGGTGTAAAGCAGAACCTCATTGTGGTTTTGAACATCTTTTTCATGTGTTTGTTGACCACTTATGTATCTTCTTTGGAGAAATGTCTGTTCAAGTTCTTTGTCCATTTTCAAATTGTGCTGCCTTTTGTTGTTGAATTATAAAAGTTCTTTGTATATTCTGGATAGTAGACCCTTATCAGACACACAATTTGCAAATATATTCTCCTATTCTATGTGTTGTCCTATCTTTCTTGATAATATCCTTTGATGTAGAAAAGGTTTTAATTTTGATGAAGTTCAATTTATCTAGTTTTTTCCTTTGTTGCTTGTGCTTTGCATATCTAAGAAATCACTGACAAATCCAAGGTTATGATTTTTTACCCATATTTCCTTCTAAAAGTTTTATAGTTTTAGTTCTTAAATTTAGGTGTCTGATCCACTTTTAGTTAATTTTGTATATAGTGTAAGGGTTCAACTTCATTCTTTTGCATGTGAATATCTAGTTGTCTCTAAATTATATTTTTGTTCATTCTCTAGCAGGCCTTTATTTCCCCAGCTACTGAAGTGACTACATATAATTCTAAAAGGGGTGGGAGCAAGCCTGTAGTTTTAGAAATTTTCATTCCTAAACAACAGAATTCGACAGTCCAGCTATATCTATTTCCTTTAAAATATAACTCAGAAAGACACACCAGGCAATTATGGCCCTTCTTTTATTTTTCTTAAAATAACTAATCCTACCTATTTGCTGAGGTATTACAAGTCCTTCCATTAAAGGTACAAACACTTGATGAAATAAGGTAAAATCATCTATTTAAAATAGCAAACAATGTTTAATGCAAAAATTATTCAAAGGTAGATTTAAGTAAGTCACAGCAGAGATAAACTCAGGTCAAAAAGATAAATTGTTTTCAAATGATTATTAAAGTCTATAACTCAGAAAAATCAATATATTTGTATTTTGGGACTAACAATTTAAGCTCTCTTGGAAAAAATTTACTTGGTAAATATTCTTTCTAAACTATTAATCAGCTTTTAAATGTTTTATTGATCTCCTTCAGAAACAACCAAATATTCTGATAAAGTTCAAAAATACTGTCATGAAGCTATCACGTTTTCTGAATTTACAGCTACACAACAGTCTTATTTCAGTTTTTGCCTGCTAAGGTTCATATCCACTTTTAACATATTATTTTGTCATAAAAGTAACTAAGCAGAAACACGTCTACATTGACTAATTTTTTAGGGGAATTAAATCTTGTTATCAAAATAAACATTTACCAACTATAAAAGGTTTTATAAACAAAGTTTAAAATCACTTTCATGCCCTTTATATTTATAAAACCAACCTTATCCCTTAAGCTGTCAATTTTAAACCATTCCAATAGTTTGACCCCAACATCCAACGGACTTTCAAGAAATGTCCTGTAAGTTAATAGGAAATCTTCTATATAAGTTGGGTCCACAATGGAATGCTCTTCTATTAAATGCATGATGAGACGCTCAGGTGTTGCCTAAAAATCCAAGGACAGAAAGGATTAGAAAATAAACAAACAGCTCAGAAACCAAAGAACTCCTGTTGATTACCTCCCTTTGTAGCCACTCCATTAGATACGTCCACAAAGTAGAGTTTCACCTTGAAAATCCTCCGCACTGGGAGAAGGTAGTCTCTATAGATTGTAATCCACCAGCACCCAGAGATTTAGAGAGAGAAAAGGCAGAGGAATAAAAATACCCACAGCATTTACTCCGTTGCTGTTTTCACTGGCATTTCATCAAAGCAGGGCTTTTGAACTTCACTGATTTACCCCTGGTGTGGACTGTGACTGCCACTTATCCTGCAACGGGGGGGATGTAATGACTGTCTCAAGGCAACAGATGGAAGAGGTGAGAGTTAAAAAAAAAAAGTTTTATTCAAATAAAAAGTTTTTATTAAAAAAAAGAGCAAGATTTCCTCCAAATTTAATCATCCTCAAATTCTCTTCTGCCCCAGGCTATAGGAACAACATACCAGTTCAAGATAGAGTTTTATTGTTGTTGTTACTTTCTAGAATAGAAGTTTCCTCTTCTATAATTTCTCCATGCTAGTTCACCATCTTGAGAGGAACCAGAAGTTCTATAGATAGTTTTTACATTAATCCAAGTTTCAACTGCTTGCTTACATAAAAAAGAATGTAAACAGTATCTACTCTTCAAGCTTCTGAATCAATGTTAAAATTTATCACCTTTGGAGCCTTTTCAAAAGTGGGTACACAGAACAAATGTAGAAATAAACCAGAAGTTAAGCCAAATATAAAAACCAACTGTTGTCCATAACCTCAAATTTCCATTTGTTGCACGCATCCAAATAATTTCATTGGTCATAGTAACTGTATGGTAAACATACATTAATACTAACAATGTCTTTATCTAAGAATTTATTTTAAAAAAGGTAGACACTGCTAACAAGGTATGTAAATAATTTCTTTAGAAGAAGGTCAGAAGTAAGGTTCTTCAGATAACCTATTCAACAGACAATGCAACCACAGGTCATTCCTATTCTTTTCTCACTCTTCGAGGCATTCTAAGTCTAAGAGTACCAAACTGGGTTTATCACTCAGGCCAACCACGATTTCAGGTCACTTAATTCTAGTTCTTAGATCATGTATAGCTAAGTCAGTGGTGGAAGGGATCAACATGTTAAAGAAGGCCATTATTCTGATTGGCTAAATCACTGAGGCAGGAAACTGTGGAGACTAGACCATAGACACAAAACTTTATTTAAAGGTGAGTCCCATAGTCATGCAGAAGCATGTCACCAAGGTGCTCACTAGCATCCAATAAGGTGAGATACTGTAAGACAGAGCGTAAAGAGGTGGCAGGTGAAGGAAAAGGCTGGCATGGTTACACTGGCATGGTAGAAACTGGTAAGGATGAGGAAATAAGGAAATATACAGAGCATAACAGGAACCACTATTGGAGAAAGTATTTACAAATATGGAAAGGAAAAGGCTAGAAAAAAACTCTGTGGTATACAGTACTGGAACTAGGAGTATTGGTACAAACTTATGATTGTTATAGATTGACAGATGGATAGATATAGAAAGTTATAGATGTGTATGAATTTATAGTAAATACATATATTTCCTAGCTCTGTTTGATGAGAGACTCCAGAAGCACTGACACTTCAGTAGCAATGAACTGAGTGAGTGCCCAGATCTTGGTTTTTAGATGCTATTCTCCACTAGAAAGATCCAGGGCTTTCTGATGAAATGGCTGATTCCAAAGCCGAAGCAGGAAAAGTACAAGATAATCCTGGAACATCTTGTTTTGCCAGATAATAAGGAAGTTCTCAAAAAATGATGGGGATATGTCAAAAGGATACAGGAGTCAGCCTTCAGAGGGTACCACTGGACAAATCTGGGACAATCTGATCACAGGAACGACACTGATGGTAAGGGAAGACAACACAAAAGCCCATACCAATATAATGAAATTAATGTAAGAAACGAGAATGCTTATCCTTACAGTAGAATACCAATAAATGTAGACGAAATAATGGAAATAGAAAATCACCATTTCAGGCAGGAGTAGTCAATGGAAGTAAAGGTACACAGAGCTTTGCAGGACATAGTGACACTATCCCAGACCATTTCTCCTCCAAATGCTTATCAATCATAAAGGGTAAAATTCTGACTTTACAGTGAGGAAGCTTGGCAAACAGACACCAAATGACCAGGAATTAGGGTTAACTTCACCAGTGCTGGGACAGGTTGACATTTTGTATTCCCTGACATGATGCACTGAGAAGAGCACAACATCATTTCCGTGGAATTCCTGCCAAAAACCATGACTTGAGCCTGGTCACGGGGAAACAATGGAGAGATCCAGGCTGAGGGTTATAATACAGAATATAATGTCTGTATTCTTTAAAACTGCTAAGAATATGAACAGGAAAAGACTATTCCTGGAGTAGACTGAAGTGACATGACAACTAAACACAACTGTGTTCCCAGATGAGATCCTGGAGCAGAAAGGAAAAAGTGCCATTGATGGGATAGTTGGTGAAAATCTAAATAGGGTCTGTGGGTGGAATGGTTTTACTTTATCAGTGTTCATTTCCTAACTTGAAGGGTTCTATGGTATTTATGTAGGAGAATGTTCTTGTTTTTAGGAAACAATGGAATATTTAAAAGTGATGGACATCAGATTTGCAGACTGCTCTCAAGTGGTTCAGAAAAAGACTGATGATAATGGAGAAAAATCAGTGAAATGTTAACAGCTGGGGAATCTGAGTCAGGGAGCTCTTTATACTGTTTTTGCAACTTTTCTGTAAGTTTGAAATTATTTAAAAATGAAGTATTGAAAATCATGAGGCCCCATAAAAAGACAGCCTATGGCAGTCCACCCACATGTTCATCTTTTGTATGTACAAGGCTTACGTTTATCAGTTTAGAAAAAGAAAGACAGCAGTGAAGAACAGCTTGACTCCTGAGGAAGAACAAATCTCACATCAGTCCCTTTTATTATTAAATAAGCTGCTGCATTTTTAATGAATAATAACACATTTACTTATTTTGCAACCAAGACTAGCTTGAAAAGAGAAATGGTCATGTATTTATTTCCTCTCTTTCAACTGTAATAACTCTATTTTCCATCTGGAGTTCTTTAAAGAAACAGGGGGGTCGGGGGGTTTGGGGAGGCAAGGGGGCTTAGGGGTAGAGGAGAAAGGAGTTAGAGAAGGGAAAACAGTATGGGGATTAATACTCAGACCCTACAATGTGCTAAGGCTTTTGACTTACCCCTAACAAAGCCCTGTCACATCATCCCCAGAGAAGTTAACTCCAGACAAGTTAATGCCTCTTTCAGTGCCAGAGATTCTGTAAAGCACTCTGCATCTTCACTTAGAATTCCTTATACCTTTACAGTTGGTCCTTTCATTTTCTGTTTTGTGTCTAAATATTGCTGTCTTTGATGAAATTAACTCCCATTATCAATGGATCACAAAATAAATTTGAGAAGGCAAACTTTGAGCAGTATATTCTAAAATAATATCCATACTGATACTAAATGGTAATATCACCCTTCATCATTAAAATGTATAAAAACCAACTTAGAAAAAGGTAAAAGAACCAACACATTTATTTAAATTAGCTTCTAAAGTTAGTGAATTATTTTGCACTACTCAAAAAGTGGTTCGAAGCCTTTTAAACAAGATGAAAGCTTTATTCTATCAGTGACTAGAACAATAAGTAAAATCACCCACCTTGATTACGATGTGTCCTTTCCTGGTTCCACTCCGATCAAGTTCACGGTGCTCATGAACCATAACAATTTCTCCCTCTTCTTCAACTTTATGGGTATTCTTTTCCACATGATTTAAAATTCTCCAATAATCCTGCTGGGCTATGCAGACAAACTGTCCGAGAACAACATGGGGACAATTAATAAACCTATAGTACATAAATATATCACTACGCACCAAGGCAGAGCACAAAGGTAAGAAATCAAGTGGCATCAGTTCTTTTTTATTTTATCCCTTTAACCCTTAAGAAAAAGCAAGATGAAATAAATAATTCCCGCACAAAGAGACTAAAGAAGTTAAATCTCTTTGAATCTGCTCTAAAAGGAGAAGTGAACATCTACTTCTCTCAAAACTGACACTATGAAAAGAAAACATGAAGCAGGAGTAAGTTAGAAACACACAACTGAGAAGTTCCTATTTCTTTCCTTTATTAAAAAAAAAAAAGACTGAACTGGCTAATATCAGATAGAAATTTAATAAACCAAAACCAACATTTATTTGGTATAGTCTCTTTTAAAAATCTATAATTTGTTCAATTTCACAAATATTTAAGTCAGATATAAAATCTAGTTACCTTTATTAATTGTGATCTTTTGAAACTCTCAATTTAAATCAAGCTATTTTATTTTGAGGAAGGAAAAACAGGCTTAGCCATTTTAAATCAACAATCAAGAATACACAACCAAAGAGAGAAACTTACCTGACAATCATCCACTTTAGTCCTAACAACTCCATGCATGTACTGCTTATCCAGAGTGGGAGTAATTCCAAAACTATTTCCCATAAAGAGATTTTCAACTTTTCCATCTGGATGAATGATTTCCACGGTGCCGTTTAAAATAACATACCATGAGTCAAGCTATAGAGAAAAAGACAGATTTTAAGAATCTTTTTAAAAAGACAGTTATATGCTAACTTTAAAAAATAATCAAGCTATATATAGAACTTGTATAATTTAAAAAAGAAAAAGGAAGATCTGATTGTATTACTAAATACTCTGTTAGGAACACCCTATGCCTGTCTATGCAAACCACTAAAGCTTATTTTACTCTTTCTTCTTTTAGTCACCAAATGAAATCAGGAACTTTCATAATTGACCAAATACTCTTGGAATTTGAATCCACACCCTGCCACTGACTAGCTGAGTGACTCTGGGCAAGTTATTAACCTCTCTGGGCCTGAGTTTCTCTAATGCTAAAATGGGCGTAACAACAGTACCTATCTCATAAGACTTTTGTGTTAATTAAATGAGTTTATACATACTAAGTGCTTAGAATAGTGACTGGACATAGCAAACGCTCAAAAGAAGAGAAAAAGTAGCTAGTGATTAATTCAGAAAGACTACTTACTAAAAGCCTGAATTTTAAGGCATATCTGACAAAATATTCAAAGTTTCTCCTAATGTTAAGAAAACACTGCCTTCATTTATATGAAAGCATTTAATGCTCTAAGAAGATATATTCAAAAGGCCTACTGTGTACCAATGAAAGATCACTTCTTCTTCTTTAGTGTCCCAGCTATTAGTTTAAACTTTGAACAGTTTTAATGTGATTTAAAGGAAATCTGGATTATCATTTCTGAAGGAGAATCAGTGGCAACAAGAAATATTTTTTCAAAAGTGTGCTTTTTTTTGATTAGTTCAAATGTAAAATACATTTGTTGTGGAATCTGTGGTTACATAAATTACTTGAGGACAGGGACTGCATCTGGTTTTTCTACCACCATACTCCCTGTGTCTAGAACAGTACCTGGCACAAAGTAAGCACACTACAGATTTTTGCCGACAGAACTGTGGAAAATTAAGAGAATACAAGAATCTGTAGAAAAGAAAAGTTATTCAAAATCCCACTGTTCACATAGTTGTTGTTAAGTTTAGTTTCTCTCCTATGTTTACATTATTTTATATTGTTGAAATATTTAGACTATCCTGCCTTTAAAAAATTTTAATACTAAATTCATTGCTCACCCAACTCTCTTTATGAGCATATCCTCTGTGCCAGACATTTTCTAGGATATGCGGAGAAAACATGTAAACAAAGACAGAGACAAGGCCCTTGCCCTCAAAGAATTTCCATCAAATTTTAAAATAACTTGAATATCTACATAATATTATATTCTGTGGCTGTCTAATAATTTAGTTCACCACTGTTTATTATTGAATCATATTTTGGTCATTTCTAATTTCTACTATTATAAATATGCTACAGTGAATATTTTTTGGTATAACTGAGTTTTATATTATGACCTGAGGAAAGACACTCAGAAGTGGAATAATAATGTTAGAGATTGTTAAATACTTTGAGGCTTATGTTAAAAATTTCTAAAGGACTTTCTAGAAATACTGTTTATATTTCTACTGGCAGTATATGACAATGTTCATTGACTGACACCTCAGCATTAATTTTCATCAGTTTGATAAGAAAAATAGTGAAGTACTTTCTAACAGCAGTAATACCTTTCAATTCCACTGCATCCTCCCTCCATTCATCCACAAGTTGTCATCTGGGCATTCTGAACATAAATGCCTCAACTGACAGCAGTCCACTAGGAGGCATATGTACCAATAAATTTCTCTCATTCTTTTTTTTTTAACATATAATATAGAAAAGGGATAGAAGAATAAATACTTGATAAACACTTGAAACAATAATGATATAAATATACAAATGGAATACAGAAGTTTTTAAAAAGTCTTATAACAATTTGAGAAGTAAAAACAAATTTGCTTCAACGAATGTTATTTATTGAACATCTATTCTGTGCAAGGTCCGCTGCTAAGAAATCAAAATTAAGACAAAGTAAAGCAAAAACAAAAATAAAAACTTATCTCTTCAGAAATGTAAACTACCCCAAACTCAGCATTCATTTTAAAAAAAAACTGTATAAATTTCCAAAGTCGGGATTTACACAAGTTTATGGAAATCATTCTAAAGATTAGCTCCTGTATTAAATAACATGTAACATATATTTGCTAACTTACCTCTTGCCCATCTTCAAGAATAATAGCTCCAGCCTGCTCTACCACTTCAAAAATCATCACTGAGCAGAGTTCTCTCCTCACAGACATGGTCATGTTTGCAAAAGCAGGGAGCTGGTGCATAAACTCCAGTAATTGTTCTATAAAAAAACAGAAATTCTAGTATAGAGGCCATCAAGAACTACCCGTTAAAGATACAATAAAATCCAGAATTCTTCATAACCCAATTTTCTAATAAACTTATGAATTTATGCTGCTAAAGTAGATAAACCAACATACAAGATTACTGTCGGTTAAAAAAATCAGTTTTGGTTAATAGATATATTCAGACACACACAAAAATACAGGCATACTGGAAGATACCAAAATCACAAGCTCCAGAGAGAACCAGGAAACCAGACAGATTCAGCTGAGGCTGGAAAGTTTATCTAATTTTCCTAGCCCAAGATGCCAACTCCATGGTGGTTAAGTTTAGTGATATCCTTTGATATAACAGATTAGTGAAAAAGCCTTTCATGTAGTTCTCATTGGGCTAGAGTTTAAAAAAAATGTTATTAATAAATGTCAATAAGAAATTAAATTAGGGGTAACAAATTCTAGTGAATTCTAGGTTCAAGATTTGTCGAAGCAACTACAGGCTAACTCTTTAATTTAACCAAGAGACGTTTATGAGTGTCTGCCTTAGGTCATTCCCTGGTATAGATACATAAGTAATAAAGATAAATATAAAAGAGAAACATATAAGCAGTCAGCTAAAGGCTGAAATAGAAATAACTATAAGGTGCTATCTACCCACAGGTAATTGGGAGTTAATTATATTTAAGTTTTTAAAAAAGCTCTGTGAAAATAGCATAGTATATAACTTTTTATCATTAAAAATGTACTTTCAGTTCCTGTCCCGATAACATTCACAACATGAGTCTAAATCACAGCTTACTTAACTATATGTCCTTAAAATGGCAAGGAATGGTCAAATTTATTGATCTTTACTCACAGAGATTATTATCAGTAGTAATAGCAGCATCTTCTGATTTGAATGACAGCAATATGACTACTATAAAAGAGAAATCTAGGACAAATTCTTAATTGAATCATAACAATATATAATGACACTAAGCAATCTTTGTCCTTAAAGATAACATTAGATCTTTAGTATCATTCAACCTTTCTAAGTAACTACATGAAGGAAAATTCATAAAGTTTTAACCAAATTTATATATATATATATACACACACACACATATTTCTTCAAGGTAGAGAAGTAAAAGTATGATTTTTGATAAAGTTTGAAATTTTTTTAAAAAGCTAATTCATAAACATTGGACACTGATGTAGTGTTTTAAAAGTCTTATGGACATGAAGGGGGAAATCACTTCAATGCAATCAAAGCTTTTGTTTTATAAATTGGGGCGGCCAGGATGTGAGGGTGATCTGGCTGCAACATCTGTCACTCCATTGATCGCCAGGGTTGAGTTAGCTGATCTGGCTGGCGAGGTGGGCGTCCCCTTGCTCTCTCATCACTCTATGTGTGTCACTCTTGAGGCTGTATACTGAGGACGACCGTTCAGTCAAGAGTATACCAGTGGCTGTGCATCCCTGCTAGAACCTCCAAACAAGCTCACAAATAGGGGCAGTCAGCCTCAAAGATGGCCCTAAATGATCCCTGCCTCTTGATATTCACGTCCTCGTGCAGTACCTGCCCATATTGTACTGGGGTTGCTCCGTGTGACAAACAGAATTTGGAAGAAGTGATGATGTCATTTCTAAGGCCAGATATTAAAAGACATTGTGGCATCTGCCTTACTCTCTTTAGGATTACCTGCTTTAGGGGAAGACAATAGCCATGCTAGGAGGACATTTCAGCAACCTCTGGAGAGGCCCACCTGGCAATGAACTGAGGTCATGCCAAAAGCCACGTGAGTAGTCACCTTGGAGGTAATCCTCTAGCTCAGCCCAGCAAAACTTCAGATGATTATAACCCTTGCCAACATTCTGATTATAACCTCATGAGAGACACTGAGCCACAATCACTCAGCTAGGCCACTCCTGAATTCCAGACCCACAAAAACTATGAGAAAATAAATGTCCATTGTTTTAAGTTACTAAGTTTTGGGGCAATCTGTTATGCAAGATTAGGAACTATATATAAATTAAAACTATAAAATTCTTATTGTGAACAGATGTATTTCTTACCAATGTCATCATCAGTTTTGTCTGCAGGTTCTTTTTCAAGGCATTCTCGAACAAGATCTCGCCCCTGCAGAGGATCTGTTCGATCAATCTCTTCATCTTCCTCTTCTTCGTCTTCAGAATCAACAGGTCCTTCTGGAAGACGTGTTAAATCTACATCTCCTACCTCACTTTCTGTAGCCTATAGAAAGAAATCTTGATCACTTACATTTCATGTTATAAAAATTATGTCACAGTCTGAATTAATCAAAACTATCCCTCCTTCCCAAATATCATAAAGAATTAGGCAATGCTGTATTCTGTATCAAAAACCACATGATATTTATTTATAAAAGGTTTCTCTCTGCCCAAAATACAGGCTTATCATTCCACATGTGAGATCTAGGTAATAAATCCGAGCCAGTAAGTATAAAATGATGAGATTCAAACATCACTAAATGTATTAACACCTGTTTTCCAACACTTCTATTTCTCAAAAGCACAACATTTCTGCATCCAACCCTGTGGCTGAGTGGTTAAGGTTCTGTGCACTCTGCTTCAGTGGCCTGGGTTTGCAGATTCGGATCCCAAGTACAGACCTACTTCCCTCATCAGCCACAGTGTGGAGGTGTCACACATACAAAAAACTGGAGGAGGATTGGCATAGATGTTAGCTCAGGACAAATCTTCCTCAGCAAAAAAGAAAAAAAAAAAAAGAGCACATTTCCTAAAACATGAAGTTCAGGAAAGAGAAAGTTTATCAACAACCATTTTGTGAGGACCTACTAGTCTATGCCAGATCTTGTAAACAAGTGATTTCTTTCAAGACAGAAGTTTAGAGATCAGTAGGGTAGGCAATAATGTAAATCAAAAACAGAAGTACAAAACAAGCAAATAGTACTGAAAAGTACTAAAATAGGCCAATTAAGGACGGAACAAATACTCATCACTTCCTAATACCTTACTGTTGAATCTAACAGTGTGCAAAGAACAGCTGAGATTACTCTAACCAAGCTTTAAAATAAACTTATGCTTACCACCTCAACTTTGGAAACATATTAGTCTCAAATACTTGCAAAGGAACTAGTAGATTTTTAAAAAACTGTAAACTCAAATGCCATTCACAGAAAATAATGATATCTTTCAGGAAATAAAACTGTCCTAAAAGTGGATTATTAGGAAATATTTCTAAATATTATACCCATTTAACTCATATTATACATAAAAAAGCATGAATATTGAAGCAGTTACAGAAAAATGTGACTTGAACATACAGAAACTTCATAATAATAAATAAGCGCTTTAAACTAACAGCTAGTTAACAAACCAGATTTTAAATACCCAATTTGAGATCTTTAAGATTAGACAAGGTGGCTCTTAAGGATCACATGGGGCAATCCTATCTCATGACTAGTATGCTCTCCTGAGTTTTGTGGCTACAGAACTTTAGGGGTTAAGTGGAGTACATTTCTGAATATATCTTTGGAACCACAAACTGGTTAGCAGCTTAAAATCTCTTTTCAAAAGCAAGCAGTTTTAATTTAAATATGTGTACATGCTAAAGTGACTTTTCCAAAAACCTAATTTCTTTACATACACTGATTTTAATCCAAGAAACAAGTGTAAAAAACACTAAAGCAGTATTTCTACACAAGTTAACTTAATTTTTCATAATACAGAAGCTCACCTCCAGAACAGCGTTTTTCCATTTTATCAATTTTTAAGGACAATCTACCTTATAAATTTGGGTTCTTAAACCACCCTGTCATCATCTCAATCTCAGGTTTTTATCCCCTGACCCAGACTATTTCAATCTAGTCTTATTCTCACCTTTTAGATTATGTGTGATAAAAAGATGAATGGGAGGAGTGATATCAGCATCATGACCAAGTGAGCTCTCCCTGTAAACTCTCTACTCTAAGATACAATCAAAATAACACTCATATTCCAACAGAGGACATCCACACAACATAAAAGACATCTGAGAGACCCACGTAGCCATGTTAGAAGGTGGAGGTGCTGGACCACCACCTGAGGAAGTGGAATGAAGTGGGAGAAAGGTTCTCTTCCTGACTGAAGGGCAGCAACCCAGGCAGAGCACATGGCTCTGAGAGGAAAGGTGGGAGGGTGCGGTAGCCCTCCACGGGGAACAACATTGTTCTCTTAGGTCCCTTACAGCCTAGAGGAAAACCCCACACAGAGGTGACTAGCTAATGTGGAGGTGTCTTCATCAAGTTAACACCCCAGAGAGTAGACAGCCAGGGCAGAGAGAGAAGCCCCCGAGATCGCTCAGGAGAAAGAAAGCACCCGTTCCCCCCCACCCCAGTTCAGCACCTGGGAGCTCTACCACCAATCATGGTGGGCTCAGAATACACAGCTCTTGACCCCCACCCAGTGGTGGCAGGTGGAAGTCATGATCAAATACTACCACAGTGTGGAAACACAAAGCCATGTCACTTAGCAGCAAGAAAAAAAGCATTAAATCTCCAGACCAGAAGGAAAATGACAAGTACCCAGAAGGCAATCCTGAAGGCACAGAAATGTATAATCTAAATGATGGAGATGTCAAAACAGCCATTATAAAAAAACTCAACGAGTTACAAGAAAGTGCAGATAGACAGCTCAATGAATTCAGGACCTACTTCATAAGAGATGGAAACTGTAAAGAAGAACTAATCAAATATTGGAGATGAAAAACACAATGGATAAGGACAAATAGGGATTCCCTGAACAACAGAGCTGCTATTAGGGAGGAAAAATCAACAATATTGAGGACAGAAATATTGAAATGCTTCAGATGGAGGAGGTGAGAATGAAGAAATTCTCTGGAAAAAATCCAAATCTTTTAGGAAATGCAACATGAGGACTATAGATATTCAAGAGGGAGAAGAGAAAGAAAATGGAGCAGAAAGCTTGTTCAAAGAAATAACAGCAGAGAACTTCCCAAACCTGGGAAGGAGCTGGAAGTGCAAGGGAAGAGTCCAACAGATCTCCTAACTACTATCAGTGTAAAAAGACCTACTTGCAAGGCATATAGTAATGAACTGGCAAAAGTCAATGACAAAGAAAAAATACTGAGGGCAGCAAGGCAGAAGAAAATAACTTACAAAGGAACCTCTATCAGGCTTTCAGCGGATTTCACAGCAGAAATCTTACAGGCTAGGAGAGTGGAATGATATATTGAAATCTTTGAAAGACAAAAACTCTCGACCAAGTATACTCTATCCAGTGAAAATATCTTTCAGCTATGATGAAGAAATTAAAACTTTCTCAGATAAACAAAAGCTAAGGGAGTTCATTGCCACAAGACCCCCACAAGAAATTCTCAGGCAGGCCTGCATACATGAAAAAAAAGACGAAAGTGGTTACAAAGTCCTAATAAGGAGATAAATAGGTAGACAAAAATCAGAAAGCTGTAGCTATCCATCAAAACAGGTTAGGAGACACTCAAGTATAACATTAAAATGAAGGGAAAGAAAATACCAAACCCAAATATAATCTTGTCATTTTAACCACAAACTCACAAGAAGGAATAAGATGTGACAAAAACAACTTAGGAGGGGAAGAAGAAAGGGATTGAATTGACTTAGTCTAAGAAAATAAGAGATTATCAGAAAATGGACTATCTCATCTTCAAGATTTTTCATACAACCACATGGTAACCACTAAACAAATAAGTAGAAGAGAGACAAAAATAATAAGTAAGGAAAAAACTAAGAAAACCAGCAGAGAAAACTAACTACTTGAACTGGCAGCCTGAAATACAAAGGATGAGAAACAAAGGAAATGCAGGAGAACTGGAAAACAAGCAATAAAACGGCAGCATTAGGTCCTCATATATCAATAATCACTCTAAATGTAAATGTATTGAATTCTGCAATAAAAAGACACAGAGTGGCGAGACGGATTAAAAAACAAGACCTAACAATATGCTGCTTCCAGGAAACACATCTTGGCTCCAACAACAATCAGAGCCTCAGAGTAAAAGGATGGAAGACGATTCTCCAAGCTAATGGCAAACAAAAGAAAGCAGGTGTCACAATACTTACATTAGACAAAGTATACTTCAAGATAAAACAAGTAAAGAGAGACAAAGAGGGGCAATATATAACGATCAAAAGGACCTGTCACCAAGAAGAAATAACACTTATAGATATCTACGCACTCAACATATGAGCACCAGAGTACATAAAGCAACTATTAACAAACCTAAAAGGAGACATTAACAACAACACAATAATAGTAGGGGACTTCAACTCTCCAGTCACATGGGTAGATAACTCAGACAGAAAGCCACCAAAGAACAGTGGAATTAAATGAAAAACTAGACTAGATGGACTTAATAGATATATATCGAACACTCCACCCAAAACCAGCAGAATTACACATTCTTCTCAAGTACACACAGAACATTCTCATGGACAGACCATATGTTGGGAAACAAGGGAAGCCTCAATAAATTTAAGAAGATTGAAATAATAACAAGCATCTTTCTTGACCAAATGCTACGAAGCTAGAAATTAACTACAAGAAAAAAGCTGAGAAAGGGACAAAGATGTGGAGACTAAACAACATGCCACTGAACAACCAATGGATCACTGAAGAAATTAAAGGTGAAATAAAAAAATATCTGGAGACAAATGAAAATGAAAACACACCATACCAACTCATATAGGATGTAGTCAAAGTGGTACTAAGACGGAAATTCATTGCAATACAGGCTCATGTTCACAAACAAGAAAAATCCCAAATAAGGAATATCAAACTACACTTAACAGAATTAGAAAAAGAACAAAGCTCAAAGTAAGCAGAAGGAGGTAAATAAAAATCAGAGCAGAAATAAATGAAATTAAAACAAAAAAGACAATAGAAAGGATCAATGAAACTAACAGCTGGTTCTCTGAGAAGATAAACAAAATTGACAACCCCTATCCAGACTACCAAAAAAAAAAAAAAGAAAGAGAGAGAGAGAAAAAGCTCAATTAAAACAAATTAGAAATGAAACAGGAGAAATTACAACAGATACCACAGAAATACAGAAGATTATAAGAGAATACTATGAAAAGTTATATGCCAACAAAATGGACAATCTAGAAGAAATGGATAAATTCTTAGACTCTTACAACCTCCCAAAGCTGAATCAAAAAGAAACAGATAATCTGAATAGACCAAGCACAAGTAAGGAGATTGAAACAGTAATCAAAAACCTCCCAAAATATACAAGCCCAGGACCAGACAGCTTCCTTGGAGAATTCTACCAAATATTCAAAGAATATTTAATACCTATCTTTCTTAAACTATTCCAACAAGTTAGGGAAGATGGAACGCTTCCTAACACATTCTAGGAGGCCAACATCACCCTGATATCAAAGCCTGACAAGGACAACACAAAAAAGGAAAACTATAGGCCAATAATGCTGATGAACATAGATGCAAAAATCCTCAACAAAATATTGGCAACCCCAATACAGCAATACATCAAAAGGATCATACACCATGATCAAGTGGGATTTATACCAGGGACACAGGGATGGTTCAACATCCACAAATCAATCAATGTGATACACCACATTAACAAAATGAGGAATAAAAACCACATGGTCATCTCAATAGATACAGAGAAAGCATCTGACAAGATCGCACAGCCATTTATGACAAAAACTCTTAATAAAATGGGGATAGAAGGAAAGCACCTCAATATAATAAAGGCCATATATGACAAACCCACAGTCAACATCAGACTCAATGAGGAAAAACCGAGCGCCATTCTTCTGAGAACAGGAACAAGACAAGGGTGCTCACTCTCAACACTCTTATTCAACATTGTACTAGAGGTTTTGGCCAGAGAATGAGGCAAGAAAAAGAGAATAAAAGGAATCCAAATAGGCAATGAAGAAGTGAAAGTCTAGCTGTTTGTAGATGACATGATTTATATACAAAAACCCTAAAGAATCCATCAGAAAACTGTAGGAAATAGTCAACAACTACAGTAAAGTTGCAGAGTACAAAATAAACTTACAAAAATCAGTGGTATTTCTATATTCTAATAATGAACTAACAGAAAGAGAACTCAACAGTACAATCTCATTTACAATTGCAACAAAAAGAATGAATATCCAGGAATAAATTTAACCAAGAATGTGAAAGACCTATACAATGAAAACTTTAGACATTACTAAAAGAAACTGATGATGACATAAACAAATGGAAAGATATTCCATGCACATGAATCAGAAGAATAAACATAGTCAAAATGTCCATACTACCCAAAGCAATATACAGATTCAATACAATCCCAATCAGAATCCCAATGACATTCTTCATGGAAACAGAACAAAGAATCCTAAAATTCATATGGGGCAACAAAAGACCTCAAATAGCTAGAGCAAACCTTGAAAAAAAAGAACAAAGTTGGAGTCATGACAATCCCTGACTTCAAAATATCCTACCAAGCTATAGTCATCAAAACAGCATGGTACTGGTATAAAAACAGGCACACAGATCAATGAAACAGAACTGAAAGCCCAGAAATAAAATCACACATCTACAGACAGCTAACGTTCAACAAAGGTGTTAAGAACACACAACAGAGAAAACAAAGTCTCTTCAATAAATGGTGTTGGGAAAACTGGACGGCCACGTGCAAAACAATGAAAGTAGACCATTACCTTTCGCCATACACAAAAATAAACTCAAAATGGATCAAAGACCTGAAAGTAAGACCTGAAACCATAAAACTTCTGGAAGAAAATATAGGTAGTATACTCTTTGACATCTGTCTTAAAATGATCTTTTTGAATTCCATGTCTCCTCAGACAAGGGAAATAAAAAGTAAAAAAGTGGGACTTCATAAGACTAAAGAGCTTCCACAAGGCAAAGGAAATGAGGATCAAAACAAAAAGCTAACCCACCAATTGGGAGAAAATATTTGCAAATCATATATCCAGCAAGGGGTTAATCTCTACAATATATAAAGAACTCACGCAACTGAACAACAGAAAACAAACAACCCAATCAAAAAATGGGCCTAGGATATGAACAGACACTTCTCCAAAGAAGGTATACAGATGGCCAATAGGCAGATGAAAAGATGTTCAACATCACTAATCATCCAGGGAAATGCAAATCAAAACCACACTAAGAGATCACCTTACACCTGTTAGAATGGCTATAATCACCAAGACAAAAAAATGTTGGAGATGTTGTGGAGAAAAGGGAACCCTCATACACTGCTGGTGGGAATGCAAACTGGTGCAGCCACTATGGAAATTTCTCAAAATAATAAAAATAGAAATACCATATGACCCAGCTATCCCACTACTGGGTATTTACCCAAAGAACTTGAAATCAACAATTCAAAGAGACTTATGCACCCTATGTTCACTGCAGCATTATTCACAATAGCCAAGACGTGGAAGCAATCCAAGTGCCCATCAACTGATGACTGGATAAAGAAGATGTAGTACATATATACAATGGAATACTACTCAGCCATAAAAAAGACAAAATCATCCCATTCACAACAATGGATGGACTTAGAGGGTATTATGTTAAGTGAAATAAGCTGGACAGAGAACGACAAACACCGTATGATTTCACTCATATGTGGAAGATAAACAGATGGATAAAGAGAACAGTTCAGTGGTTACCAGGGGGAAGGTAGCTGGGGGCTGAGCACAAAGAGTGAAGGGAAGCACTTCAATGGTGAGGGACAAATAACAACTGAAATTTTGCAATGTTGTAAACTATTATGACCTCAATTAAAAAAAAAGATGAATGGCTCACAACATAAAAAGGTAAGATGTAATTCAGTTATGTGGACAACAGTAGGGAAGGCTCATTGTCATCTGCATTAGAAGTGAAGACATTTAAGAAGCTAGCACTTTAGGGAGCATAAAAGTCATAGGTAGGGACTGAGAGAAGCCTACTAAAAGAACTCTTTCAGGGACTTGGTAAAGCCATCTACAAAGGAAAAAATATAATCTATCCTTACAATTTTCTTTTACTTGTACTTTTTTCAAAGCAGGATAAAAAGAAAAAGGATGAATAAAATTAATTCAGAGAACATACTAAACTTAAAATGTTAAGAGTATTTAGTCATAGTGTCTAATTCCTTGACTAAACAAGGCAAGCCAGGTCTTTAAGGGAAAGGTAGATATGATGACCACCAGGACTGGAAGCCACTGCATGATACTCCGGAGGATGCAGTCCCTGAGCAGAAAAGTTTAATTCTCTAATAACCAGCTAAGAATCTAAAAAATGTATTATCCACCATTTCCAGCATACAGTAAAAACTTACTGGATAGGAGAAGCAGGGAAATGTAATCCATAACCAGAAGAAAAATCAATCAATATAAAGAGACCCAGGAATGATAGACATGATGGAATTAAGTGATAGGAACTTTTGACATTTATTATAAGTAAGTTCAAGGATTTAAAAGAAAATACAAACATAGCTAGGGGAAAACAGGAAATCTCAATAAAGAAATGTAAACTGTAAAAAGAGAACACTTGGAGAAGGGCAGTAAAAACTACACACACTGAAGCAAAGAGAGAAAAAAAGCCAAAAAGAAACTTTAACAGAGCCACAGAGACTCGTATGATACTATCAAAAGTTGTTACAAAAAAGTAGGTCAAAAGATATGCCAATCCATCAAGGTAGGCTACATAGAAGACTGGAGCCCTGGCCTTTCAACGGCTTTATCCTAGCACTTGGAATAGAGCAGACCCTCAGAAAGATTATAAATCCAGAAAAAAATGTATACTGGTGAAAGTGCTAAGACGACAAGTATTAAACTCCCTGTGTTTTCCCTTCCTACAGTAAGAATGTGTCTCTGTGTAAAGATAATTTGGTGAGGCAGACAGTCTGAGGTGATTTTCTGATGACTTGGCCTTCCCCAAATAAACCCCCAGAGGATATCCTTTTCCTGTTTGCATCTAGATAAATATGAAGCTCCAATGAGGGGAACTACAGGTTAGAACAGAAAGTTATACCAACTTACAAAAACCACATTTTCAGATTTAGAGCACATATTAAGCCATAATCTTAGACTTTCAGTGCTTCTCTTTTCTGCATTCCCATTTTTAGTATTTCATTCAACCCTTTTCATGGACTATTTAGTCCTTATATTTCCTCTTTGTCTTTCCAGTCAGGGTAAGAACTCTGTGAAATTAATCCTTCACAGTAATGCTGTGGAGGCTGGCCCATTCCATAATCTCTACAACAAGGCAGGCAGGCAAAATAAAGCCTCCTTTCCCCTAGATAATCAAGCTTTAGTTACTAGTGATCCTCTGCATTTTCCCTGGAAACACTATTGGTTTCTACTCTCAAATGTAATTCAACTACTTCCTAAGTGCCAATACTGTGCTTAACTCAGCATGGAATACATAAGTAAGAAACAAACTCTGCCCTCCACAAATTTATGATGATGAAAAATGTCAAGTTTACAAGTAACTACACCAAGAAGCAGAGTGGAAAAAGCAACATGACCACAGAAAAACTGCTGTGGGGTTCCAAGACATGAGAGACAATATGAAAATGTCATCCAGGTGGAGTTGCAGGCAGAACAGCATAACCAAAACACAGGGATAGAAAAAAGCAAACATGATCAGGGAACAGCCTATGTATTTGTCCGTGGACCAGAATCTAGAATGTGCAAGTGGAGAACAGTGGAATATAAAACCAGATTGGCAGATTGTGGTTACAAGTAAAAGGCTTGGGATCTGAATATAAATTTGAAATGAAGAGTGTAAATTAGATAATGGTAAATCACGGAAGGTTAATAGAGGAGTAAAGTCATCCTGTTCCTGTAATTTATTTCAAGTGGGAGTACTCAAAGAAAACTGAGATTCTGACTAGGACACAGGCAATAGTCTTAACAGAAATATTAAAGACAAGCTGAAGAAAACGTGGTAGGGCAAAACCAGTTGAGGTGTCGAAACGACATCCCAGTGGAAATGTGGCACCAGAGTTCTGGAGAAATTGGCAGTGGAGCTCTGAATCAAGGAATCATACCACCATAGAGGTAGCAGCTGAAGCACTGGGATTTTTAGAAACATTTACTTTCTACATAGAAACTGAACAAGAGAGGTGGGGGATGAATGTGCGCTTCAGGTTATTCAAAAACAAGTTAATGAAAAGCCAAGTGCTCTAGTTCAAGAATCAACATTTCATAATTTTCCAGCTCTTGGAAAAGACTGAAATAGACAGAAAAAGAAATCTAGAAAGAAGCACTCCTTATTTCTCGAGTACTCTTTGAAGATACATAAAACATTTTATCCAAGAACATTCTAAGATCTTAATGCATACTTTTAGTTAAATTTTAAGCTAATCTTGATTAGAAACATATTCACATCGAAACTGTAAGTCGCATTTTTTCCAGACTCTGGTAAATGATTTATTTTTAAGTTTCTTTCAGAGCCAAGGGCTTTTATTTTTAAACTAGAAGACATGAAAACTCTCAAGAAGGAAATGTATATGAGCACAGGCACACATTTGGCCATGTAAAATGATGTAAACAATTTTCCTGTTAAGCATTGCTGTTAGGATGTCTCTTTTCTCTTCCTCTCAACCCTCCAAATTAAAAATGCTTGCATTATTTTGCAAGGCTTTGCTTATATTGTTACAAGCCATGACTGGGTTAGGTGTTTACTTTTAAATCCCTCAAATGCTGAAATTTGGATAATCAGAAAAACCACTTCAACTGTCACTGACCAAGATATACACACTGGCAACACACGCTTTTTACTAAAGGGTGTATTCATAGCTTTAACAGGTACTGCAAAGGAGGCCTGAGGCCAAGGGAAAGACTAAGGGTCCACTGTTGATATTTAACTCTAAGCCCTCTTCTTCCCCTTCAGTCCTATGGATCTGACTGGATACACACACATAATTTGGTTGCTTTTATTTACTTTCTTCATTTTTAATTGCAGGTTTAGAAATTCTGCATTTTGGAGGATATATTTATCAACCTACTATTGTTCTGCTCTTATTCCTTTCACCCTCTAGTAATTATTCCTTTAATAGTTTTCCACAATTTTACTCAGTTTTTATTTTTACTGTACCCTCTATTTACGTTGCTTTACAATTTGTTAAATATCGAAATAATAATGTTCATTGAGAAAAACACAAAAAAAGCTTACGGAACTTAATAAAAACTACTTTTTTACCTTCTTTGGCCACTCTTAAAGAGAGCATGTCTGTCTTTAGTACTATGATAATTCTCTCCTTTAAATTTCTGTTTTGGTTCCAGAATTTCATTACTTTTGCTCCTTTGTTCACTCTCCCTAAATTTCACTGAAACTTACTTTTATCTTATTGGTTCCTTTATAAGTTTCACTGCATCATCTTTTAACTAAAGGTCCATCTATGTGACCTTCCAGAAAATGCAAAACTATAAGGGTAGAAAACAGATTGGTGGCAGCCAGGGGCTGAGGGTCAGAAGAAGTGACTGACTACAAAGGGGCATAAAGTACTTTTTGAGGTGATGAAAATGCTCTATATCTTCGTGTAGGCTATATGAAAGAGGGTGAATTTTATTAAATGTAAATTACATCCCAATTAACATCAAACATATAGATATAAACACAATTAATGATGTAGGAAGGAGAACTGATATGACTTGGTGCTGAATGTGATGATCAAGGGAGGAGAGCCAATGGTAACTTTCAGGTTTCTGGGGTATGAAAGTGTCTTCTTCACTTTGTAATGGAGGCATTTTGACATGCAGGACAGCTGGCAAGGACACCTGACCACAGTTTATCCAATCTTGAAGTGAATCTCTTAAAAGACAGAATGAGCTGTAGAGAGTGCTACTGAGGAAGGAAACATATAGAAGGCTGGAGCAGGGCAGCTACACATAAGGTCACGGTCCTACATCAGAAGACCTCCAACCACACCAGTAGGTGACTCCAGCCACAGCCTCAGGTGGGCAGCCAGTAGGTGGACATCCTGTGGATGCTAATCTAAGTGCAATGCTTCAGAAGCTAACTTCAAGATCTTGCCAAAGATACAGGAGCCCACTGTGTACAGCCCACCTTCTAATTGATAGTAAAGCATTGGCCTTTCCAAATGACCTTGAATCTCAATCTACACACTATTCTCCTGTCTCTTCTCTCACAACCATCTAGGGCTCTGTTCCTTGCTCCAAAAGGGTGATCAAGTCTGGTTTAGAAAAGGATATACTGGTGACACCAGGTATCTATAGTTTGTCAACACCACATCTCTGCTGTACAGTCCCTCTTAGCAAGGTCCAGACATTCCCACGTATCCATAAAGAAATCTACAGAACATCCAAGAACTTCATTAATCCAGGGTCAATCTTCCTCAGGGTTCTTCTCTAGGAAAAATGCAGAATCCAGGGGCTAGGCCCATGGCCGAGTGGTTAAGTTTGCACACTCCGCCACGGTGGGCCAGGGTTTTGCCAGCCCAGATCCTGGGCACAGACATGGCACCGCTCATCAGGCCATGCTGATGCAGCGTCCCACACAGCACAACCAGAGGCACTCAACAACTACAACATACGACTATGTACTGGGGGCCTTTGGGGAGAAGAATAAAAAAAACAAAGATGATGACTGGCAACAGTTGTTAGCTCAGGTGCCAATCTTTAAAAAAAAGAAAAAATTGAGTGAGAAATTGCAGTGGATGTGATCTGCTCCTATTTGTTTAAAAAAAAATGCAGAATCCAGAGAAGATACAGCTCTACTCTGACTTGTAGTTATGCGACAACTCTTATTTCTTCCACAAGATACTTCTTTTGGGAAGAGGCAGAATGCTGAAGCCGAACACAGTAAATGGCCCCAGAGCCACTGCATTGTTTTTAACTTTTCTAACTTTACTTTAAAAAAATTCCTTGTTCTATTATAAAATGTCAAACAGGGAAATGCCAAACTCCACAGCAATGAGTTTGTGGAGAAAAGGCACCATATAAACCAAAACTGGAGCTTTATCCATTTTGCATCTGCCTAGAAACTCCCCTTAACAGATAAACGCTGATTTTCCTAAGATATATGAATCTGGGAACTCGGCAAAACTACAGCCTAAAATGTTTTCCTCAGACAACAATGATTCTGTTTTAATTGATCAGTACTGTACAGTAGCCACTAGCCACATGTGTCTGTTGGGCACTTGAAATGTGGCTACTCTGAACTGAGATGTGCAGTAAGTTTATATTAAATGCTGGCTTTTGAAGATTATTATGAAAAAATAATGTAACTCACTCATAATTTTTAAACATTGATTAGATGTTGAAATGATATTTGGATATATTGTACCAAATAAAATGTATTACTAAAAATAATTTTACCTGCTTCCTTTTCTTTTTTTAATGTGGCTACTAGAAAATTTAGTAAGAGCCTGTACAATACAGAAACAACTCTAATTGTCTTCATGACTTAACTTATAGAAGATGTATACATTCAATTATAATAAAAATCAGCCTTTTTATAAGTTTAAGTTCATTCGTTTCAAGAACTATTTTCTACCAAAGCATGAATTATATATATTACTATGGATTCACCTGTATAAAAGAAATTAAAAAGAACACTATATCCATAACACTGCTGGACTATATTTAATCACTCTCAAAAGAGAGAACACCTCTTTAGTCTTGCAAATTTGAAAGAGTAAATACAGCATAACTTCTCAAAGCTCTTATGCCTGAATTCCATATCCTAATCGAATGATATGTGACCACCTAAGCACAAGCACAGGACATATGGCAGAATAAAAAAGTCATACGCATGGCACCCAAACTCCTAATGTGTATTACCTGATAGATATCAGATAAACTGCTGCTCCCAGAGTCACTGGCGATGCTACAACCAGACTGACTAGAAGACACATGAGTCACCTGTGGATGAGGGTTGTCTGTGATGTGCATCTTGGTAAGATCGGCTGGAAGCTGAAGAAGAAAAATAATTTAAGATATTCTAAATATCAAACTTTACCTATGTAAGAGTTCTTGACACACTGTAACTTCTGCAACAAATTTTTGTTTTACGTTCATTACTGTGCAACCTCATTTCTAACCTAAATTCTCCATTCTTAGGGAAAACTTTAGGAAACGATAAGAATCAAATTAGTACTCTCACAGTATTAGGCAAGCCTATAGTGGAAGCCCACTGAGCAGTTTTCAAAAGAGATTATCACAAGTAATTGTATTTTACAGGAAAAACTTGGCCCCTCTTTTTCCCCAAATGAAAACATCAGCCATTGCCACTGTGAAGGGTAGGAATGCTACTGCATGCGTGCATGCATGCATGCATGTGCACACACACACACTCATACACTACTAATACAAAACAGCTGCTAATACCAGAATAAAACAGGAATATCTTGGATTAATGTACAACATCTGGCAACAAGACTTAAGTAACAGTTGACTATATTCAATATTTCAAAAATTCAGTAAGCCTCTTTTCACTTAATATTGTATTAATTTGTAGTTGGCCCCTAAAAAATTTGTTACTAATCTTAATGATTTAATGAGTGTCTGTGCTAGGTGCAGGGATACAAGAGACAGAAGAAGGAAATGAGTCCACCACCTCATCTTTAATATGGTCTCACTTTAATCAGGGATGCAGGTTGTACAATATATTTCATACCATAAAAAGGAAAAAAAACCTCACAAAATAAATGCTACAAGAGTTAAGAAACAAACCATTGTGCTCCAGAGTAGTGACAAAGTTTCATAGGAGGTATGAGATACATTTTTCCAAATAATTTCTCTGCAACTTGCTACTCAGGACCATTAAGAGAAATCTATTTACCTTTTATTTATTTATTTATTTTTGAGGAAGATTAGCCCTGAGCTAACTGCTGCCAATCCTCCTCTTTTTGCTGAGGAAGACTGGCCCTGAGCTAACATCCATGCCCATCTTCCTCTACTTTATATGAGGGACGCCTACCACAGCATGGCTTTTGCCAAGTGGTGCCATGTCTGCACCCGGGATCGGAACCGGCAAACCCTGGGCTGCCGAGAAGCGGAACATGCGAACTTCACCGCTGCACCACTGGGCTGGCCCCTATTTACCTTTTAAAACAGGGTACCTCGCTGCTTTACGGTAGGAAAATGTTAAAGAAACACACACATAATACTGTAAACTAAATATACTGTAAAGGAGAAAACGGCCAAGTCTGAATAATATTATCTCAAGAGGAGTCACTATAATTATAAAAGCTACAAAGAAACTACATCACGAACTTCCCCTGCTGATAATGGTGGGTTAGTTAATTCAGAGGAATCCTATAACTAACATAAACAGAAAAACTGGAATACACACAAACTGGCCTTTGAGGATGCCTTTCTCCCAAGAATATTTCCTGATTCTTAAAGAGGAGGCCAACAGGGTGAGAAGAACTTCTGATAGGCACTGGTTAAAGAGATAAAGTTATATTCCAAGGCCTAGCACGAAAGAAACATACTTTGGACTGGGACCCTGGAAGTACACTACACTCTAGGAGTAAGTAGGACCCAAAAGTAAACTAACAACCATTTTTAGAATCACCTCAATCCTTGATGCTGGATTAAGGTTATACAGGATCACCAGTGCTTCCAATCAACTATTGGAAGTAAACACAAATCTTCACCATAGGAAAAAATTATCCTAGGTCTCTAATTATTTAGAAAATTTTGTGTACACAACATCCACTGTTCAAATAAAACTAGGCACATTAGGAGACAAGATGGCATTGATAAAAACTAAGAGAACTAATAAATTCTAGAAAGCAATGAAGAACAACTTTCAAATAATGGAGTTGACACAGATTCTAAAATTACTGTATTTAATATATCTATATCTATATCTATCTATCTATATCTAGTTATATATACACACACACCAGGGGTTGGCAAACATTTTCTTTAAAGGACCAAAGAGTATATATTTTAGGCTTTTGTAGGCCACATATAGTCTCTGTGGTATACTTTTCTTTTTTTTTAATAACTCTTTAAAAATGTAAAAAACATTCTCACCTTACAGGTCATATACCTCACTGGCCATATCTGCTCCAGTTTAGCAATCCATGATTATATACAATGACAAAAAGACAAGACTAAGAATTTTAGCAAAGAAAGAAAAACTAACAAAGAATGAAATGAAAATACTAGAATTGAAAAACACAATTATAGAATTAAAAAATAAAGATAGGTCTGAAAAAAATATCCAGAATGAAGCCAGGAGAGAAGTGGCAAGAGCCACAAAAGATATAGTGAGAAGGTAACATCTGAATAACCAGAGTCATAGAAACAGAACAGTATTTAAGGAATAGAATATGATGGCTGACAATTTCCAAAGCTGACAAAAGATACAAAGTCACAGATCAAGCAGCTTTAAGAATTACCAGCAAGATAGATAAAAACAAAACCATACCTACAAACACCAGGGTAAAACTGCTGGAAAAAAAAGACAGACAAAAGTCTTAAAAGCAGTCAGAGAAAAAAGAGATTACTCTGACAAGAGCAAAATTAAACTGATGGCTGCCTTCTCAATGGAATTTGGAAGCCAGAAGACAATGGAGTGCTATCTCTAAGAGCTGGAATTCTACACCTAGCAAAAGCAGTCCTCAAAAAGGGTAAAATAAAGTCATTTTCAGAGAAACAAAAATGAAGAGAACTACTCCCCAGCAGACCTACGATGAAGAAAATCCATTGGGAGAAAAAAATGATTCCATATGGAAGTTTCTAGATGCAGGAAAGAAGTAAAACCAATGAAAAAAACAGGAAATACATGGTTGAATCTACATGAATACTGACTATATAAAATAGTAACATTAATGCCCCATAAAGTTTAAAATGTATATAGAATTAAGATACATCACAAGAGAATTTAAGTCAGGAGAAGGGTAAATGAAGTTATTAAAGTGCTCTAAGTTCTTTGCATTTTCCATGAAACTGCAGCCACAGACTCCATAGGTGAAGGATGTATTGTTATAATCTATGACTTAAGGAAAAAATGTAAAAAAAGTATATAACTACCAAGCTAACATAGGGGAAAATATCAAATAATAAAAGGATGGAAAAATATATACCATGCAAACACAAACAAAAAGAAAGCTTATGAAGTTATATTAACGTCAGATAGTAGATCTTGAGGCAAAAGCATTAGGTAGAGACAAAATGGGACAAGTCAAAACGATAAAAAGCTCAACACTAAATAAATATGCTCCTAATAACAGCCTCAAAATGTATAAAGCAAAAAATGACAACAATAAAAGAATTAGATGAATCTACAATTACACTGTGAAATTTTACCACACCTCTTTCAGTGGTACAATAAGCAAATAAAAAAATAAGTAAAGATAAGGAAGATGTGAACATAAAGGCAGCAGAAAATCAATGAGCTAACTATAACTGATTACAATAATACAGAAATATTGAGGGAAGTGTGTCTCAACTCAAAGATATTCCTCCCACTTGGTTTCTAGCATTTAGATTCAAAGAAAAAAACTCATCTAGAAATGAAACGATGGAAACACAAAGACTGAAAATAGTTTTAAAATATCAGATGTTTGGCTGGGGTGTCAGAAGTGGGAGATATTCTATACTCCAAGATTACCACAGAGGTAAAACCAAGGAGAAGGTCATCCACAAAAGTAACACAATGAACCCAAGCCAGAAGAAAAGTCTGCAAACTGGCTTGGTAATGATCCTTACAATGTACTGAGCAATCTTAATCCTCAGTAGGCCCTAAAAGGCAGGCATTATTATCCCTACTTTACTGATGAGGAACGGAGGCAGTAGGATGAAGCAACTTGCCCCAGATCTCGCACTCAAGTAAGTAGCAGAACTGGAATTCAAACCTAGGTGTATCGATTCTAGTACTCTTTGCTATACTCTACACTTTGCGCCAAGAACTCTGCTGGTAACATAAAGATGAAAACGGAGTCCTACCTTCCAAGGAGCTCAGTCTAATAGTAGAGAGAGTAATCAGATTGCATCCTGAAGAACACAGATCTTCATACAGGAATCCCCTCAACCTCTTTATCTGATAGGAAAAATGATGATGATGATAGCAGCTAATGTTTGAGTGCCCACTATATGTACCAAATATGTAAATGGAAGCAAATATATTCTTCTACATGCTTCTTACATAGAATATGTAATTTAGTCATCAAGCAACCCAACGAGGTAGATGCTATTATACGAAATTTACAGATTAGAAAATTGGGGCCCAGAGAAGTTATAAAGGTTGTCCATGGTCACACAGCTAGGAAGCAGGGGAACTGGGATCTGAAACCCAGGCAGCCTGACCAGAAATCTGTTGCTCTTTCCTACTAAGTTGTTTTCTGATATTAAGTTGGGAGATCAGAACACCCAACAGTTTCTTTTTTCTTAATAACAAAGGAGGCAAAAAGGAAAAGGTTTTCCTCCAATAGGAATTTTTGATTTCTCAAACTTTCTCCACTGTCTCTCAGCTTGCCTGCCCCCTTGCCTTTTCTTCCTGATCCCAGCTGGAACTTAACTGCTGACCTTTCATCAACAACCTCAATTTAGTTACCCCATCATCCTTCCAGCCTACCAGGTCTGGAAAACATTCCTATTTTCTATACTTCCTGCATCCATGTCCTAAACTTGAACTTCTGAGCTCTGCTGGAACTCACATGTCCATGAGGACTAGTGTCAAAGTTTTATTTGGGGTGTGGGAAGGTTCCTTCAGCTAACAGCTCAAATACAGACACCAATTATTAAGGTACATAGTCTCTTGAAGACTATGTGGGTGTGTGTGTATACACACACACACACACACACACACAAGGAAAGAGATGTATTAAGAAGAGGCAAGAGGGGCTGGCCCGGTGGCATACTGGGTAAGTTCGTGCGCTCTTCTCCGGCAGCCCGGGGTTCACCAGTTAGATCCTGGATGCTGACCTACACACTGCTCATCAAGCCACGCTGCGGCAGCATTCCACATAGGAGAACGAGAAGGACTTACAACTAGGATATACAACTATGTACTGGGGCTTTGGGGAGGGAAAAAAAAAAAGAGGACGATTGGCAACAGATGTTAGCTCAGGGCCAAACTTCTTCACCAGAAAAACAAGAACAACAACAAGAGGAGGCTAGAGGTAGAACATAATCTTGAATATCAAGCTAGGTATTTTATTATTATTATTTTCCTTTTTTTCATTGAGGTTATGATAGTTTACGACCTTGTGAAATTTCAGCTGTACATTATTATTTGTCAGTCATATTATAGGTGCACAGCTTCAGCCTTTGTGCCCACCCTCCACTCCCCCTTTCCCCTGGCAACCACTAATCTGCTCTCTTTGTCCACGTGTTTGTTTATCTTCCACATATGATGGAGTCATATAGAAACTGTGTTTCTCTATCTAGCTTATTTCGCCTAACATAATACCCTCAAGGTTCATCTGTGTTGTTGTGAATGGGACGATTTTATCCTTTTTTATGGCTGAGTAGTATTCCATTGTATAGATATACCATATCTTCTTTATCCAGTCATCAGTAAATGGGCACTTAGGTTGCTTCCACATCTTGGCTATTGTGAATAAGGCTGCAACGAACATAGGGGTGTGTGGGTCTCTTAGAATTGCTGATTTCAAGTTTCAAGCTAGGTATTTTGAATTTGATTCCTACAGGCAATAGAGAGCTACTCTAGGTCTCTGGGAAGGACCATGACATAAGAGCTGCTGTATGTCAGATAGGCTTAATCCAGAAAAGTGTGTATTTTGCTGATTCAAGGTGGTGTACAGGTCCAGGCAACTCTCTGGGGCAACTGCTTTACATGCAGAGACTCAAATATCCAATCTGCTTTGGTTTTTCAGATCTGCCATCTCAACATGGGGTCACTTAAGTCACAGCAGTAGGAGAAGAAACAGCTGGAAGAGATCACTAAACCTTGCCAGCAATCAGGGAAATCGAAACTAAAACAAATTACTTTCCTTTTTTTCATCAGATTGGCAAAAAGAAAGTTTTTGTTTTTTAAAGATTTTTTGATTTTTCTTTTTAATTTTCCTCCTTCTCCCCAAAGCCCCCCAGTATATTTTAGTTGTAGGTTCTTCTAGCTGTGGCATGTGGGATGCTGCCTCAACATGGCTTGATGAGTAGTGCTAGGTCCATGCCCAGGATCCGAATCAGTGAAACCCTGGGCTGCCGAAGCAGACCATGCAAACTTAACCACTCAGCCACAGGGCCAGCCCCCAAAAGATAGCCTGACAATACAAAATTTGGGCAATGTTATGAAGGAAAACAATATTCTCATAAATTGCTAATACGAGTTATGAATTGGTACAGCCACTTTGGCGAGCTATCTGGGGAGTAGCCACTTTGGGGAGCGAATATGAGATTTGTTACATTTAAAATATATATACCTTATGACTCAACAGTTTCTCTTTGAGTATATACCCAAAAGAAGCATATAGGTACACAATTGGAAGGTACAAGGACATTCATTACAAACAATACTGTAATAGTTTAAAAAAGAAACCACCACCATAATGAGGAGAATAGCTAAATTGTTATACAGCCTACTGTAGAATACCATGCAACAGTTAAAGGTATGAAGTAGATCTGTACATTCAAACTTGGATAGGTCTCCCAGATGTACTGACTAAAAAAGCAAGTTTCATGATAAACATGAAAGACATGATTCAATTTTTTAAAGCCATAAAAATAATATTATATATTTTCTGGGGATATACTAATCTGGGTTTGGGGGAAAAGATTTGAAGGAATATATACCAGACAATCAATAGTAGTACTCTCTAGTGAAGAAGAAAGATCAGGGCTGGTGGTCCAAAAGGAATTTTAGGTTTATCTGAATGTCCAGCTGAAATGTTTCATTTTCATATGAAGAAAGCACTTCTCTATCATTTCTATAAACAGATTATTTGAAATTTTTCCAAAACTGAAAACACATATAAAAGTACACGAGGGTAATTTTCTCTCACCTTCTCATTTAAGAATGGCCACCAGGTGGTTACCATTGGGGAAGGGGTAAGGGGGGAGGGCAAAAGGGGTGATTAGGCTCACATGTGAGGGGATGCACTATAATTAGTGTTCGGGTGGTGAACATGGTGTAATGTACACAGAGTTTGAAATATGATGTACATCCGAAAAAAATAAAAATAAAAACAAAAACAATGGCCACCAACACTGGACTGTGCTAAAATTCTGTAACCCTTAGCAACTAAGCGTTGCTATATAGCATAATCCTGATCTTTTATAATGATGAAAAAATTAAATTAATAAATTCAAAGATGAGTTTTATTAGAATGCCTTGTGAGAACATAATAAGTGCTAATATACTTGATGTAGAAAGTAGAGCTGTGGGACCGGACCCATGGCTAGTGGTTAAGTTTGGCACACTCTGCTTCAGCAGACCAGGTTCAGTTCCCAGGTGTGGACCTACACCACTCATCAGTGGCCAGGCTGTAGTGGCAATCCACATACAAAACAGAGAAAGGTTGGCACAGATGTCAGCTCAGAGTGAATCTTCCTCAGCAAAAATAAATAAATAAATAATAGAAAGTAGAGCTGAGAATAAATATTTAACTTATAGGCACTGGAAAAAGAGGAGAAAGTGATATAAATTTAACAACAAAAAACTCCCAACATAAGAACCTCCTCTATGGGAAGCTGAGAAATGAATGGGAAGTGAAATACTTCTGTGTTTTCACTCCACCCTTTTGAATGTGGCACTCATGCTCTCTATATCCCTATGATGTTTTTATTTATATATATAATATATATATATTTTTATATTTTACTTTTATTACCTAATGAAGGCCTAGCAAAGTGATGCCTGCCCCAAACAAAATACTTGCTCATTAAGCATTTGTAGAAAAAAATGATTGTATATATTTGACTTCTGAACACTGTACTTGCTGCTCAGAAGGTCTCCATGGATATCTAAACAGATGAAGTTTCAACACAGACGGAGTCAGTATTTCAGGGAAGGCAGCACTTCCTAAATTGTACACTCTCAAATACTGTTTCGGGAGAGAAAACTCATGGTTGTATCACAAAAATGGGGAGAGGGCGGTCGATGGCTGAATAAATTATCAAATAATGTTATACTCTACACCCTTTAGCTCTTTACAACAAACATTAAGCATATTTATGGAAGGTCTAAGAAGTCTCACAATAAACAAATTTGTTTCACACTGCATTCTCCAAACTTATTTTCCCCCAATATTCTTATTAACAGTCTGCCAGTGTAAGAAATAATGCTTTGGGACAATCCCACCCATTTACCCAAGAAACATTTATAGGGCAATTAGTTTGAGAAGGGAGGCAGTGGGAGCAGAGACCTACTTGAATCTAGATTGGCATGAACGCAGGTATGTATAGTGTAAGAGTAAGATTACATGAATGTTCAAGATTCTACTTCATGTTTAAAAGCTTAGCCTTCAAGAGTAGCCTACCACAACTAAGAATGATAGTATGGAAATGTACCCTCTAATAAGAAACTCTGCTATTTGAAACTTTTTGCCCTTACAACACATACCCACGCATTATTTCACTTAAGAGAATGGCATTCAGGGGGCTCTATAAGTATGAAATTTTATTATTAGCCCTGAGAATAAGGTTTAAGAATTGCACAATTCCCCAAAAGAACAGCATTCCTCAAAGATCACCGTTAATTCCAAACTGCATTGTTAGAACTTGCTTTTTATAGCATAGCTACCTGAAACAGAAGCACCGTGCCCATCCAGAAATCACTTATCCATTAACCTTAAAAAGATCAAGGCATAAAGATGATCCTTGGGCACACCACAAAACCTATTAATTCCTGTGTGCTACTCACAAAGACATTTCAGAACTCTATACTCATTTTCTGTAAATACAAATACATTTCTAACAAGCTTGGAGATCTAATTTTCCATTTACTAAACAAGGAGCAACTAGTGTGCACCTGAGAATAGTCATAACAACAAGGATAAAAGTCGTGGGGTTTACAAGATTTAAAAAAACAATTAAAATACTAAAATAACAAAGGCAACTTAGAGAGAAGGACCTCACTCTCACTGGGGGTAAAGAGCAGGAAGAAGAATGTTTGAGGTGAGTCTTGGGGATGATCAAGATGAAACATACTGAACAGCACTGACAAAGATCCAAACTGCAGTGTCCGATATGGTAGCCCTCATCACACAAGCCTACTGAGCACAATGCGGCTAGTCAAAGTGAGACATGCTGTGAGTGTAAAATACAAATTGGATTTATTAAGAAGAAAAAAAAAGTAAAACATCTCTTTAATAATTACTACATTTTTATGACATGTTTAAAAATTTACTAGATATATTATTACATTAATCTCACCTTAAATTTTTTTTTAAAGTGGCTATCATAAGGTTTAAAATTATATATGTGGTACGTGGTTCACATTAGATTTCCCTTGAACAGCATTAGGTCAGAGACTTGAATGAGCATGAAGCATTCAGGAAACAGTAAGCAAACCAGTGTAGCTCACTTAGGGATGTATATAGGAGGATACATGAGATGAAGGGCCAGATGTAGCACTCTTGGGTGCTTAGATTTCCTTACTAGAAAAGAGCTACTGAAGAGTTTTAAGCAAGAAAATGGCTGGAAGAGATTTGCTCTTTAAAAACATTACTCTGGAAACACAGAAGAGAAAATCGAAGAAAATCATACATATGGGAGACAGGAAGCACTAGTCAAGGCACAAGAAGATGGAGGCCTTATGAAATTAAAAGCAAGCCACCAGAATTATAAGGGAGCTTCTAGGACTAGACAGAGTGACATATCATAGAAGTGTCAGCTGACAATGAGAGAGAGTTAAAAATAGATTCCAAGGCCCAAAAAGCAGTCTGGAGTGTGTTTTATGGAGACAGTCTAAAATTTCTCAAAAGCCCTTAAGGAAATAGTTATATTTAATCATAGTAGCCTTGAGTATACACACCAGCACTGCACCTGAGGCATGTGAAACTACAGGGGAAACATGCATTCCTAATTCATTATTTTTACTAAAAGATGACGTTTGGGGGTACACTGTTAAATAACTCAGTAAGTACTCATTTTTTAATTCTAAGACACATATTTCTCCCCACTTTAACATTTTTTAAACATGAGAGCAACTTTCAATCAATATTTGCACTTAATACTGAATTTATTAAAAATGCAGATAGATTTGTTGAGAAAAGAGGACATCAGTATGAGAGTGCTTGACAAGTTTGAGGACAAGCAAGGAAACCAGTGTAGCTGGAGTGAACAAGGACTAAAAGGAGGAAGAGAGATCACACTGTTCAGTAAGTCACGATGAAGACTCTGACTTTTACTCTGAAGAAAGTCTGTCAAGGAAGAGGGAGTGATCAGTTGTGTCAACAGTTGCAGATAGGTAAAGCAAGATAAAGGCCAAGAAATGACCTGTAGATTTAGTTGTGCGTAAAAATGAGAAAGGAAACACTTCCTAGACAAGAGCACCTAAAAGAAGAAAAATAGAAGCCAAAGCAGTAATGCCTTCTCCACCCAGTGAACAGCCATTTCAGGCAAGCCACTGTAACAGACCAGGAAGGAGAGCGCTCAACTAAGAATGACTCAAGGAAAGATAAACCCCCTGAGATAAACCCCCCAAAATTCAAATTAGAAAAGAATTTAAACTTGAAGAGCTAATAAGACAATGAGAAAAAAGGAATAGCACCCATAAAATGAACACAAGTTATTAAACAAGGGTGGCTATAAAAAGCATCACTTAAGAGATTTCAAAAATGAATAATTCAGTGATTAAATTTAGAAATTTAAAACATGAATAGCAGAATAGCAACTGGTCACAAATGGAGAATGAGTTAGTGAGCTAGAAGATCAAACTGGGAATGCACAGAATAAAGTATGAAACAAATGTTTAGAGATGTTATGGATAGATCCAGAGTTCCAACATCTGGAGCAATAAGAGAAAAAGAGTTGCAGTTTTCAAAAAGTAACGAATTTCCCACAACTGAAGACAAATGGGAATTTTCAGCTTGAGAGAGATTTCCAAGTGCCAAGAAGGGGAAACAAAACAAAACAAAAAATTACACAATTCATGGTAAACTTCATGGCATCAAGGATAAAAAATAAAACAAAAACAAGGCAACTATCAACTAACCACTAACAAGAAAAACAGATTACTTTACAAAAGAATAAGAATTCTCATTATAAACCCGAATGCCAGAAGACAGTGCATTAACTTTTTCAAAGTGTTAAAGGAAAAAAACTTTATACGTATCATTTTATATACAATTAAACAACTATTTTAAGAGTAAATATAAAGTAAAGCATTTTGAACATACAAGGACTTAAAGTTCCAGACACTTGCAGCTAGGACTATTTATTTTAACAAGAAAATAAATGAATTTAGAGGTAATGAAATTCAAGTAGGAGCAGGGGCAAAATACATGAATTAATAAATAAGACCAATAACATGTATTGGAAAACCAAAAGTAGCAAGCACGAAAAATTAATCCCAAATTTAACGTGTTTAATCACAATCCAGTGTTAAAATTCCGTCAACAGTAACATGAGAGATGAAGAAGGGAAGAAGGAGACATGTACTTTATTATAAATACTTAATTTACAAAGTAGAGCACCAATCACAGAATCCTGCTCAGATAATACTTGCTGGCATTTAATGAAACCTTAGACTCTGATCGTTAAAATCTTCTTTGCCTCTTCTATCCTTGTTAAATCTTAAACCAAAAGTTGATTACCAGTACATTCAAAGGCTATTTTTTGGTTGGTATTCTAAAAAAACAACTCCTATATCTCATTCTCAATTTTCTTTAAAGCTTTTCATCTGCTTTCATGCATTTCCCTTCTACATGTCATTTTAAACCTCAGCAGTCAGCAATGTGTGGGCCCCACAGGTGGCATTTATACTAGAGAGGCCATCCATGTCTTACCAGATAATAGTACAAATGAAGTGTGTACCTAGGTTTCATTCCACCTCTTTACATTCCAATCAGCTTTCTGCCAAATGGGCAGTGAATTTAAACGTCATTCCAGAAGCTGTCTTTAAGAAAGATACGCAATGAGTTATCTTTCAGATAAAACAGTACATCATGACGCTATCCTAGTATTTCTCCCTTAGTCACCATCAATAGGACAACCTTTAAACAAAGACATGATTTCAGATCATCCAAAGAAATACCTCTGTTGTCTTTCTCTGTTCAACAAAACCACAAAGAAATCTTAACACAGGCAATGTTACAATTAAAGTGTTTATTTACTAAAACATTTAGTTTTATAAAACAAAACTAAAAATTGATACTTCTCTCTTTTGAAATTTATATAACAGGAAATATAAATTGAGTGGCATCAAATTCCACATCTACGTAAACAGCCACTGTGAATAATTTACTAAATTACACTGTATATTTTCCTAAAACCAAGTATGTCCTGTTGTGCAGCATTTTGCTTTTTCTGTGAGTTACTACATTTGCTTTAAAATGACAAGTATAATAGATGATCTTAAACAGTCTCAAGCTATTAATGGTTCAGTCACTACTATTTTGAAAATACTTAAGAATATTAAAATATTTTCATATAATTACTTTTCATGAGTATTTTCTTCATATTATTTCACTATTATTACCCAGTCTTAGTAAAATCAATTCAATAATTTATTTGATAGCACTGTGTCAGTGAAAAATGTTGTATAATACAAATTAGAGGTTAGATTAACATAGCTAAATACATCAACCATTTAAGGAAATGAGGCAATACAATACATTCAAGTTAAAGAGTATGAACACAGAAGAGGACAGAATAGCCATAAATGAACACAATTCAGTCTGAAGATAGTACACTTCAAATGCACTGCATTTTAAGTCTACAGACTATTAAGAAGGCATTTTTCAAATCTTCTTAGAGGTACATTAGAGTATTTTAGGGATTCCTTTAAATTGAAAAACAAAATGGCCATGAGATTGAGCTTTGTAGACTGCTCTGTAGTTCTTATTTTTAAAGTTCATAAAATATAATAGCACACTAAAACTCATTTACAATTCAAATAATAGAATTTAAATTTCATAACTAGATTATATCAATCTCAAAGAAAATAATGACAATTACTTACTTTGGAGGCCCATGGCTGAAGACAATTGGCATAACAGCGAACAAGAAAAGCCATTTCCTAGGCTGGAAAGGGTAGTTTCCTTTTCAAACCAGAGCCACACCGATGAGTATGTTGACAAAATTCTGTTAAGTTTCTTTTTACAAATCACACGCCATTTGCAGTGTTATAGAAAGGCAACATCTCCAAATCCCTTTCAAACTGAATTCAGGAGCTTTTAGTAGCTCAGGGTATTGTTCTAAATTGCAACAGTTTTCATCTAACGTTCACTTTTAACAAGCAAATCACAGTAAATCAAGATGTTTATATTTCTGGCTCAGATCACACAGACATACACATGCTTCCTCAGGCACCTGGCACAGACATGCACAGTGGTAACACAACAATTAATACTGTATCAATCAAAGCAAATAAGGCACCATGCACCCAATCTGTGTTCCTGGATTCTGAGAAACCTTTCCTCTCTGTCATACAGCTTTGTCTTTTCTTCAAGTCATTTCGTTCTGTACAGCAAGCACTGCAGTAATTCTTCTGTATCAGAAGCAAACCAGAACACTGTATCCTTAAGATGAAAGTTTCTTCTTTTATTCTTAACCACCAGAGGTTAAAAAAAAAAAATCAATCATCGAGCAAATGGTAGTTAGAAGATAGATGCTCTAACAGGTTTGTCCTGTAGAATGCCTGAGAATCTCCAAAATTAAAATTTTCTCTTTTCACATGCACTATTTACAGCTCTGCAGTACTGCTTCTTATTTTAATGCATCAGTAAGACAGTACTGTTGATCTAAGTCTGGCTTTTCTGGTTAAAAATTTATATATGATGTGGTACAAAAACACTAGATCTTCTGCTAAAGCAAGACTATATGCTAGTGTCTTAATTCCTACTATCCTTGCCTGTTTCAAACCAGCTCCCTAAGGAGAAGCTCCTATTGATTGTATGCTCTGCAGTAAGATGAAATATCTAATAAGAAGGAAAGAGAGTGGGAGGAGAATAGAGCTAAAAGGATGACATCACCTGTATAGAAAGCCTTCAGAAACTGCATTAGATCAATTGGCTACTGTATCTGCAGATGTAGCCCAAAGCGCAATTTGTTGAAAACACATATATACACACACACACACACACACACACACACACCCTTCTGTGAGAAATGTCAGCAAGCCAAATTCTATAAGAATAAAATTGGCTTAAGCACCTTTCTATTTCACAGTTTTAAAATTCCATTTTGATTTTTAATTCTATGCATTGACGTACAGCTTTATTTGGGAAGCCATATTTCCTAATATTACTATTCAAATTTAACACAATATTGTCCTCCCAAAGACAATACAATAGCTCTGGTGAGATACTTTTACACTGCAAATATATAAGGCAGCCTAGTTCTCAGATGTTACACATGTATTTGTAACACTACTAATTCATGGGTCTTTGCTTGCAAAACTTCCTATTTATCAAATTACTGGTCTGAAAGCTATAACTTTGAGGACGACTCTAATTTAATATTAAAAATATTAAAACTGGCACTAAGATTTGTATGTAAATAGTAAAATTTAAACGGAAACAATAGAATTTCATTTTGCAAAGGAAAGCTGAAAAAGATCACAGGCATAACAGCAACTTGCAGCATGCACCAACTCCTCTGAGGAATAATCTATGCAGTATGGTCCTTTCCTATAGCCCAATGATCAATTCCTAGTAAGAGACGAGCAGCCAGAAAACTCAGAAGCAATCAGAGAAGAAAATGATTAAACCAGCTTCCAAACTGAGTTTGGATTAAAAGGAAATCTCATTTTTCTATAAAAATTACAGAGAAAAATTTAAATTTTGCCACACCCTCTTCAATCTGAAAACACAATTCCTTTAGTACCCACCCTTATTCTTCATGCCTCTGCCATCAGGCATCTACTGCAGATACTCCCATAAAGTGTTTGCACTTAAGGTTGTAATGGTGCCTCCCAATGGCCAAAGTAAGACATAGTTTCCAATAGTAATATACAGTTAGTATACTTCCAGGCAGTACAATTACGAGAATAACAATCAATGAACAAACCAAATAGAAGTATTCTACTTCATTCACCTAACACTATTTTGAGGGGAAGAGGTGTGCAACCTAAGAGGAGAAATTATTACCTGAGAGACAGGTATTACTACAAAGGACTCCACTGACTGTCACAGAAAAAAACAGCTTGTTATTAGCCAAAAAAAAAAGAGTTCCTCAGTACCCCCATGCAAAGTATGAGTCACTTTCTGAACAACACTATGTTGCCAACCTGCATTATGCTGCTACTTATAAGACTAGAATTTATGTTAGCGAAACTAAGTACTATTCTGAACAAATTCAAGTCATGGATTAAAAATATATAATCATTTATGAATTTAAGTTTCCATAAAACAAGATTTATTTTCTGCAAAAATTTCAAAGTACACAAAATTTGCACTTAAATATAAAATTAAATCTCACAAATATAAATAAGCATGACTCTAGTTTTCTACATGTAAAACAAAGAAAATATGCAGCATATTATTTTCAAGCACCAACGTATTTTTTTCAGTTTAATTAATTTAAATAAACTACAATGGGTTGGAATTTCAACAAAATATTCAAGACTAAATTAACTAAAATCTAATTTCAATCACTCATTTTTTAAAATAGAAAAACGATAGTCGTAACTTTGTATGCAAATGAAGCCAAATATTTCCTAAAGATAAATTTCTAAGACAAGCATTTTGTACATATATGTTAGTAAGAAGACTCAAGATCATTTCAGTTTCAGCACCAGAAAATAATTATATTCATGTATAGTACCAACAGGGTAAATTGCAACCAAACCAAAAAGTAAAATCCTAATGAGCACCTTTCCCTTTTCATAAATCATGCTGATAGCACACAAAGAAGGACTTCAAGCTGAGCAAGAGAGACAGCCATCTCTTAGCTGCTTTAAAAGACTGCTGCCCTGTATATGAAATGCAATCCACTAACGCCATATGTTAGAACTACTGTAGTAAACAGCAACTCAATTAAGGAACAACTCTCTTTTCCCTTAGTTTGGCCTTTAAGTGAAGATGACATCATCCTTTTCCTTGTTCTACCAATCACCTCATAGTACCTGCCATTCTAGGGAATTGTCTAGTGAATCTAGCATGCAAAATCTCCCTGTGCAACAATACCATGAAAGAAAAGAAACAGGTCAAACTCCATATTCAGCATGTGAAACCAAGAGCATTCTGATGATACACTACACTATACTGTTTCTTCAGAAATAATGACTTAATCTCTTAATTACTGAAGGAAGATATAAACATCTTTTGAAGAGAATAGTCAGTAATTCATCAATAACTAAAATATATGATTACGTGAATCTAATCATTTTTCACTTCCATCACTTTTGGAATTTTATCGTGATCTCATTCCATTGTCCTGCCAATTCAAATGAAGTAACTGCAGCAAAGGAGAATACCCTGATACACACATTGTCTAGGAATCATCACCACAGGATAGCCATTTAAGAATACATTTCCCCTGCATATGAAATGCCATGATGCTAAGCCATACTGCTGAGATCTTTAGCTCTTAAACGGTCTTTTGCACTACCACAAAATAAAGCAATCAATGTATGTTGGCTTTGCAAAGCTTCAAACCATTACAAAATATTTTTATAAAAATGCAAATGCTACAGTTAATAATTAAAATTTATGTTAACTGTATAAACTATTTCTAAACAAAAATACAAACTGGAACATTTGGAATCATATTGTATCGAAAGCAAAAGATGAGGTTCTGATAGTTACTAAACTAGAAATACACCTTTTATTTCAATAAATGACAAGACTGAAAAGAAGGGGAAAAAGGTCATCATGGATAAAGGTAAGTTTTGAGAGGATACACATTCTAGACATTATGAAAAACAAAAAACCAACAATAACAAAGACCAGGTTTGTAGTAATCTCAGGCATAGTCATACAGTTTATCCCCCTTCTGCATAGTGAAATATTATAATCACAATTTACAGAAGCCAAACTCAAAAGGAGGTGAGAAATAAAAGAAAAATGATGCAGTTTTACAAAATAAAACAAACAGGGCATTCACTTTTGTATTTTGGTTGTAAGTATTTAGCTTTTGAAATATAAACTGTTAAATGTACTGATTTTTATAGTAAAAATACTTTACTCCTTTTGGAAAATGAATAAATGACACTTTACCGTAATGTCAGAGGTAACATGCAAGCCCTTTTAAAGGATCATAGCAAGCTTTTGCACCCCTTTCCCCCACCTTACTGAACTTGAACATCTGAAACGAATCTTCGTAGTTATTAGACATGGTTAACTCCAACTCCTGGTGCCCCTCAGGAATTCCTGCTTTCAAACTACATCCTGTCTATTCCTCAGCCTTTCTGAAGGAAAGGAAGCCACAGAATCAGCACTATCCTCCTATTCTTCTGTAAGAAACAGTGTGCTTCAGCACACTGCCATCTACGTCCACTAAATGATAGCACCATGCTGTTGAAAACCCTGTCAAAGCCATCAGCAGGCCACATATGCACTATGAAATATGATCCATCCTTAGGGAGTGACGGAAGAATGAAAAGAAAAAAGGGAGAGGGAAGCCTTCATCATCAACTAAGGTGATGTAAGCCTCTATAATTAGAATCAGGGAAACCGAAGAAACAACAAAAAGACATCACCAAGCTTCTACTTTCCCCTACACTGTGAAGTTGTATCAAGCATTTTTCACTCACTTACACACACACATACACAAACTAAAGAATACACTTTGCACATTAGTAATCAGTAAGTATGCTACATACTATATGCAAACCTAATGTAAAGGTTTAAAATACTGTATTATTTTCTTCAAAAAATAAGATCTAGCCAATAATTAAAACAGAGCTATCTATAAACATGACTGGAAAAAGAAATCTCATTTAAAAAATTAAACCATTGAAAATATTGTCTCAATCTGTAAATTCGTGGATTATATTAGTGATTACCTTTACATCACTTCTCTAATTTTAAATACTGCCTTTTCTAGTACTATAAAAGCCAAATGCCAAACAGAGCATAGTTACTGAAAAAGTAACAAGTTAAACTAAAAGGCAGTAACAACCAGCATTAATCTGTTTGCTATGTCTGAGCAGTTATTCCCCTTCCAACTGGAAAGCTCTTGGAAACCATTATCATAGACCACTGGTATACTGGTAACAGAGCTGCTTCAAGCAATCTTCAAAACAGCTTTCTTTAACAATCATTGTGTAAAGTGTTTCAAGTATGATAAAAATCTTTCAGATTCTGGTTCCCTGGGCAGATCCATGTAAATCAGTGTCACTGTTAAGGGAGAGAGAACTGGCCCAGACAACCAGAGGTATGTGCCCTGTCCCCATCCCAACACTCCTGAAGTTCATATTCATATAGAGTGAATCATAAAGACAATTTCTGGGGCCGGCCCGGTGGCGCAGTGGTTAAGTTCGCATGTTCCACTTCTCAGTGGCCCGGGGTTCGCCGATTCGGATCCCAGGTGTGGACACGGCACTGCCTGGCATGCCATGCTGTGGTAGGCATCACACATATAAAAAGTAGAGGAAGATGGGCACGGATGTTAGCTCAGGGCCAGGCTTCCTCAGCAAAAAAGAGGAGGACTGGCAGTAGTTAGCTCAGGGCTAGTCTTCCTCAAAAAAATAAATAAATAAATAAAGACAATTTCTTAAAATGACTACTTAGAAGTTAGCAATATTTATGTAGAGGCTTAAAAATAGTTTTCATATCCTTAAACAAGTAATTTAACTTCTATGAATCAATCCTAACAAAAAAAATTAGTCATATACAGATTTTTTCACACAAGTTGTTTGTAATAGGAGATAAATTGGAAGCTTCATGAGAATACTTTGTTACACTCATACAACAAAACATTAATATTAAAAACAATGTTTTGAGTGATGTTAGCATCATGGTAGACTGAGATCTACCAGTGATCTACCCCTCCACGATACAACAAAAAAGACATTCATGCTCCAACAGAGGACATCCACACAACAAAAAACATGTCTGAGAGACCCATGCAGCCATATGGAGGAGGGCGAAGAGGCTGGAGATCCCCTTGGAGGAGGTGAAATGGGGTAAGAGAAAACTTCACTCGCTTCCCAAAAGACTGCAATCTGGGACTGCACGCAGCCTCCAAGAGGGAAGGAAAGGGGGGAGGGAGCGCCCATTAGCAGGAACATCAAAGATCCCCAAGGTCCCTCACAGCCTAGGGGAAAGCCCTCTACCAAGGTGAAAGCTATCATGGCGGTGACTTCACCAAGCCAACACCCAAGGAGAGAAGACAGCAAGAATGAGTAAGCCCATGAGAGCACGCAGAAAAAAAGCACCCCTCCCCAGCACTGGCTCCAGAGCCTAGGAACCTGGTGGAACACAGAGGGCTCAGAATATGCAGCTCTTGACCCAAATCCAGTGGTGAAAGGTAGTAACAGTGATCAATAATACCAGGATGTGGAAAAACGGAGCTGTGCCTTATAGCAGTATCAAAAATTATTAAATCTCCAGACCAGAGAGAAAATGACAAGTACCCAGAAATCAGTCCTGAAGACACAGAAATATGTAATCTAAATGACAGAGAATAAGAAATAACTATCATCAAAAAACTCAACGAGTTAAAAGAGAATGTAGAGAAACATTCAGTAAGTTCAGGAGCTACTGCACAAAAGAGAGTGAAACTATTGACAAGAACCAATCAGAAATACTGAAGATGAAAGACACAATGGATGAGATAAAACAACATATGGATTCCCTGAACACTCGAGCAGACATCACAGAGGAGCGAATCAGCATAATGGAGGAGAGACATATTGAAATGCTCCAGAAAGAGGAGGAGAGAGAACTAAGACTAAAAACAAATGGAGAAATATCTGACTCAATTAGGAAATGCAACACAAGAATTATAGGTATTCCACAAGGAGAAGAAAAGGAAAATGGAGCAGAAAGCTTGTTCAAAGCAATAAGAGAGGAGAACTTCCCAAACCTGGGGAAGGAGATGGAAATTCACGTGAAAGAGGCTACCAGGTCTCCTAAATATGTCAATGTAAAAAGACCTACTGCAAGACATATAGTAGTGAAACTGGGAAAAGTGAATGACGAAGAAAAAATACTGAGGGCAGCAAGGCAGAAGAAAATAACCTACAGAGGAACCTGCATCAGGCTTTCACTGGATTTCTCTGCAGAAACCTTACAGACTAGGAGAGACTGGAATGACATATTCAAATCTTTGAAGGACAAAAACTTTCAGCCAAGAATATTCTCTCCAGCAAAAATATACTTCAGATATGATGGAGAAATAAAAATTTGCCCAGATAAACAAAAGCTAAGGGAGTTTGTAGCCACAAGACCTCCCCCCTGCCCCGCCCCAAGAAATCCTCAAGAAGGCCCTCATACCAGAATAAAACAAGGGAGAAAGGGGTTACAAAGCACAGAGTAAAGAGATAACTAGGTAGACATAAAAGCAGAAAATTGTAGCTATACATGGGAACAGGTTAGCAAATACTTAAGTATAACATTAAAGATAAAGGGAAGGAAAACACCAAAAACAAAGATAATCTTGTCATTTTAACCACAAACTCACAACACAAGATGTGCTGTGACATCTTGTCACATGTGAATAACATGTGACAAAAACAACATAGGAGGGGAAAAGAAAGGAGACTGAATCGGTTTAGTCTAAGGAAATAAGAGGCCATCAGAAAATGGATCATCTTATCTACAAGATTTTGCATACAAATCTCATGGTAACCACTAAACAAAAAAGCAGAACAGAGACACAACTAATAAATAAGGAGAAAACAAAGAAACCCAACATAAAAAACTACATAAAACTCAACTGGTAGACTGAAACACACAGGACGAGAAACAAGAGAAATACAGGAGAACTGGAAAACGAATGATAAAATGGCAGCATTAAGCCCTCATATATCAATAATCACACTAAATGTAAATAGACTGAACTCTCCAATAAAAAGACAGAGAGGGGTGAGATGGATTAAAGAACAAGATCCAACAATACGCTGCCTCCAGGAAACATATCTCAGCTCCAATGACAAACACAGGCTCAGAGTGAAGGAACAGAAGACAATACACCAAGCCAATGGCAAACAAAAGAAAGCAGGTGTAGCAATACTTATATAAGACAAAGAAGACTTCAAGATGAGACAGGTAAAGAGAGGCAAAGAGGGGCAGTATATAATGATCAAAGAGACCCTCCACCAAGAAAACATAACACTTATAAATAGAAGTGCACCCAACACAGGAGCATCAAAGTACATAAAGCAACTATTAACAAACCTAAAAGGAGATATTAATAATAACACGATAATAGCAGGGGACCTCAACACTCCACTCACATCAATGGATAGATCATCCAGACAGAAAATCCACAAGGAAACAGTGGAATTAAATGAAAAGCTACATCTGCTGGATTAAATAGACATAATACAGAACACTACAGTCAAAACCAGCAGAATACACATTCTTCTCAAGTGCGCACGGAACATTCTCAAGGATAGACCATATGTTGGGAAACAAGGCAAGCCTGAATAAATTTAAGAAGATTGAAGTAGTTACAAGCATTTTTTTGGATCAAATGCTATGAAGCTAGAAATTAATTACAAGAAAAAGCTGAGAAAGGGAGAAAGATGTGCAGACTAAACAACATGCTATTGAACAACCAATGATCACCAAAGAAATTAAAGGAGAAATCAAAAAGTATCAGGAGACAAATGAAAATGAAAACATACCATACCAACTGATGCGGGATGCAGCAAAAGCAGTACTAAGAAGTAAATTCACTGCAATACAGGCTCACCCTAACAAAGAAGAAAAACCCAAATAAACAATCTCAAACCACGCCTAACTGAATTAGAAAAAGAACAAAGCCCAAAGTCAGCAGAAGGACAGAAATAATAAAAATCAGAGCAGAAATAAACACAGTTTGAAACAAAAAAGGCATCAGAAAGGATCAATGAAATAAAGAGCTGGTTCTTTGAGAAGATAAACAAAATTGACAAATCCCTAGCCAGATTTACAAAGAAAAAAAGAGAGCTCAGACTAAATAAAATCAGAAACGAAAGAGGAGAAATTACAATGGATGCCACAGAAATACAAAGGAGTATAAGAGAATAATATGAAAAGTTATATGCCAACAAAATGGACAACCTAGAAGAAATGGATACATTCCTAGACACTTACAACCTTTCAAAGCTGAATCAAGGAGAAATAGACAATCTGAACAGACTAGTTACAAATACAGAGATTGAAACAGTAATAAAAAGCATCCCAAAAAATAAAAGCCTAGGATCAGACAACTTCCCTGGAGAATTCTACCAAACTTTCAAAGAGAATTTAATACCTATCCTTCTCAAGCTATTCCAAAAAATGAGGGAAGATGGAACGCTTCCTAACATTCTACAAGGCCAACATCACCCTGATACCAAAGCCTGACAAGGACAACACAAAAAAAGGAAAACTATAGGCCAATAATGCTGATGAACATAGATGCAAAAATCCTCAACAAAATATTGGCAACCCAAATACAGCAATACATCAAAAGGATCATACACCATGATCAAGAGGGATTTATACCAGGGACACAGGGATGGTTCAACATCCACAAATCAATGTGATACACCACATTAACAAAATGAGAAATAGAAACCACATGATCATCTCGATACAGAGAAAGCATTTGACAAGATCCAACAGCCATTTACGATAAAAACTCCTAACAAAATGGGGATAGAAGGGAATTATCTCAACATAATAAAGGCCATCTATGACAAACCCACAGTCAACATCATACTCAATGGGGAAAAACTGAACACCATCCATCTGAGAACAGGAAGAAGACAGGACGCCCAATATCACTACTCTTATTCAACATAGTACTGGAGGTTTCGGCCAGAACAATTAAGCAAGAAAAGGAATCCAAATAGGCAATGAAGAAGCGAAATTCTAGCTGTCTGCAGATGACGTATATAGATGATGACATATATAAAGAACAAAGCTGGAGGCATCACAGTCCCTGACTTCAAAACATACTACAAAGCCACAGCAATCAAAACAGCACGGTACTGGTAGAAAAACAGGCACACGGATCAATGGAACAAAACTGAAAGCCCAGAAATAAAACTGCACATCTACAGACAGCTCGTCTTCAACAAAGGTGTCAAGAACATACGATGGAGAAAAGACAGTCTCTTCAATAACTGTGTTGGGAAATCTAGACAATCACTTGCAAAAGTAGACCATTATCTCACACCATACACAAAAATAAACTCAAAATGGATCAAAGAGTTGAAGATAAGTCCTGAAACCATAAAACTCCTGGAAGATAATATAGGTAGTACACTCTTTCACATCAAACTTAAAAGGATCTTTTCAAATACCATGTCTTCTCAGACAAGGGCAACAAAAGAAAAAACAGACAAGTGGGACTTCATCAGACTAAACAGCTTCTGCAAGGCAAAAGACACTAGGGTCAAAACCAAAAGACAACCCACCAATTGAGAGGAAATATTTGCAAATCATATATCAGACAAGGGGTTAATCTCCATAATATATAAGGCACTCACAACTGAACAACAAAAAAATAAACAGCCCGATCAAAAAATGGGCAGAGGATATAAACAGACATTTTTCCACAGAAGATACAGAGATGGACAATAAGCACATGAAAAGATGTTCAGCATCACTAATTATCAGGGAAGTGCATATCAAAACTACACTAGTGTAGATACCATCTGTTAAAATGGCTATAATCATTAAGACTAAAAATAACCAACAGTGGAGAGGGTGTGGAGAAAAGGGAGCCCTCATATACTGCTGGTGGGAATACAAACTGGTACAGCCATTATGGAAAACAGTACAGAGATTCCTCAAAAAACAAAAATAGAAATAGCATATGACCCAGCTACCCCACTACTGGGTATCTACCCAAACCACCTGAAATCAACAATCCAAAGTGACACATGCATTCCTATGTTCATTGAAGCACTGTTCACTACAGCTAAGACACGGAAGCAATCCAAGTGCCCAGTGACTGATAATTTGATAAAGAAGATGTGGTATATATACATATATATATACAATGGAATACTACTCAGCCAGAAAAAAAGGCAAAATCCCATTTACAACAACATGCATGGACCTGGAGGGTATTATGCTAAGCGAAATAAGCCAGACTGAGAAAGACAAACACCATATGATTTCACTCATACGCAGAATATAAACAAACACATGGACAAAGAAAACAGTTCAGTCACTACCAGGGGAAAGAGAGTAGGGGGTCAGGGGAACGAGAATTGGGGGTGAGCACAGGAGGTGAAGGGGGGCACCTATATGGTGACAGACAAGAAATAATGTACAACTGAAATTTCACAATCATATAAACTAATAAGAACTCAGTAAAATTAAAAAAATGTTTTGAGAAAAACTTACAAAGGCAGGATATATAACTAAATATTTAGCATTATCTAAATTAGTAAAATGGTCTGAATTAATCAAGATACATACGTTTAAAAATCATTAGCAACACTAGCTATCTGTCGTGTTGAGGATTACAGCAAATTTATTTCCCTCAATATTCTTCTATAGGATTTTACATTTCTACAAAGAACTTTTTTTTTCACAAAAGTTTCTTTTTAAATCTGCTCTAGATAGGCATTTGTCCTATTTAGTTTAATTACAGTATCACTCCTTTGCCTTTTCTCTGTTCATTTGTGGACTCATGACCATGTAACTGTCTACAAGAACCTTTCATTAGGAATTCTACATTATTTCCCAGAAGACTAGTGAGGAGCAGAGTTCTCCTAGGAGATGTTAAACACTCATGAATAAAAAGAGAAAAGTCCACTTGTGCTTTTAAGGTGAAAGCACCATAAAGAACACATCTGTCCAGAGCATTCTGGGTCGTAAACAGGGTGAGAGGACGAGCAATATTGAAAACCCGCAGATTCTCAGAGGTAGGGCTCCAAATTTCTCAATAGCAGTCTCGTCAGCACTCACTGTCTTATATACTCCAGATACAAACGTCCTTACTTTAGAAGTGACAGAAGGTAAAAGATTGTTTATTCACTCATTCTTTCATTCTACGAGTATTTACTAAACACAAAATATAACTAAAAACAACCAGATCCACCAAGTCCACAAATACAAAATAAAGTTCACAATGTTGACAGCTACTTCATCAAGCAGTGACTACGATTTATATAGTCCAAACTTGAAATTCTAATAACAGATGCAAAAGGTGTGTTTATACCTCTTCCATTTTGACTTGAGTAAATGTTTAAATCATTTGCTCACTGGTGCTCTGCTATGGTCTGAATGTTTGCATCCCTCCTAAATTCATATGTTGAAATCCTAATCTCCAAAGTGATGTTTTAAGAGGTGGGGCCTTTGTGAGGTGATTAGGTCAAGAGGGCTCTGGGAATGGGATTAGTGCCCTTACAAAAGATGCCCCAGAGAGATCCCTACCTTTCTCCCACCATGTGGACACAGGAAGAAGTTAGCAGTCTGTAGTTAAAAGGGACTTAGTATCTAGATGAAGTCCCACACATGATGCAGGGATCAAGGGTCTTAAATATTCCTTAACATTGCAAATTAGTGCCTGAGATAGGACAAGATCCCCTATCACCTGACTCCTAGTTTAAGGTCTATTTTATAACATCAAACTGAGGAATCTGTCTCTTACAAACCTGACCACAACCAAGGATTTTATTTATTTGCACCTAGTTTCTTCGGAAGTCCAAATGGGTGGTCCTGAGACAAATGCTGGGATGCTGCTATGGTCTGAAGGTTTGTGTGCCTGCCAAATTCATATGTTGAAATCCTAATTCCCAAGGTGATGCTATTAGGAGGTGGGGCCTTTGGAAGATGACCAGGTCTTGAGGAAGGAGCCCTCATGATTGGGATCAGTGCCCTTATAAAAGAGGCCCCACAGAGCTCCCTAGTCCTTTCCACCACATGAGGAGACAGCAAGAGGTCAACAGTCTACAACCCAGAAGAGTGCTTTCACCAGAACCCAACCATGCTGGCACCCTGATCTTGGACTTCTAGCCTCCAAAAGTGTGAGAAATAAATTTCTGTTGTTTATAAGCCACTCACTTTGTGGTATTTTGTTAAAGGAATGAACAGACTAAGACATGCTCCATGAAGAGATCTCAGCAACCACACATTTGGATCAAAGTCCTCTATTTTCTCATGAGCTGGCTGGGGAGTAGGATTCTACTTCTTACTACAGGAAGAGCTTGATCAATACAACATACACAGAATCCACAAAAGCAAAACACATTTTGCTAAAAACCTTAAGATGCCAAATCCATGGTCAAGTGGATGCTTCCAGGCATTAATCAGCACACCAACATAAAGGTGGTTAAATGGTCTGGTCCTAATAATCAACTCTTATTCAGCTGCACTGACAAATGTGTCTTAATCTCTCTAAATATGCTCTGAATCCAAAAAAATAAGGAGCAGAAGGGCAGAAAACAAAGTGCAATCACAGAGGTAGTAAATGAGAAAGAGCTGCCTGCTGCATTAGTAATTTGTGAACCTAAAATAAAACAGTAGATTCTAGAGTGTCATATCATGCCTACCACTTGCCATACTATCCCAGAATAACAGACTGGGTAAAAAGAAAACATATAAAGAAGGGTGAGCAAAAGGAAGCCCTCCAAATTTCAAACCACAAACCATGATGCTGTCATGGAAACTCCTCTTTCCAGGTGTCCCTTTGGGAAGAGTTGGCTGGCTCCATTTTTGTGCAGGTGCTATGACAGAGAAAGAGAGGAAGGCGGCCAGTAGCTTACACTGTGCCTGAGAATGTAAAAAGCACTGTAAGCAACATAGGGAACAAGAAAAAAATTATGACTTAGTCTACTGAGGAATTTGGGATCTAGTTGAGAGAAGATAAGCATAAGCACCCACACAGTTTTCTTACTCAAAATTCTAACAGCAGCAGAAAAGAGAAATCAAGAAGGACTATAATTTCCTAAATGAAGTATTCAAACACAAACAAGATTTTTTAAACCTTTGAAGACTGTCCAGATTTATATCTGGGTCAATAATATTTCTATAAAAATGACTGAGCATGAATGTTGTCTGATATTCTAGAGATTCATTTCAAGTTAAATAAAGGCATATTTGGTGCTTGACCTTGGTGAAACCAAGATACTTCCCTGTTATTGGCCCTGGTTTAATTTTACCATTTAACTTTACAAATGCACCAATTATAAAAATTCAACTCAGGACATTTGAAAAATGTTCACTGTTGTGGGCTATTTAAAACACAGCAATGAAATTTATATTAAAAAAATACAGATATTTAAGAAATTCTTAAGTTGTTAATTTTGTTTCCTTTTATCTTTAGAACAGAGCAGAATTATATGAGCACACTGCATGTAAGCATGTGTAACATCCTAGAGAATCAATGAGGAGAAGTGTACAATGTGAAGAGAAAATGTCAGGGAAGTCTCCTCCAAAGAGGTTACAGATGAATGGAGTCTTGGGAGCTGAGCAGCACTTGTAGGGGGCCATTCTGGATGAAAGGAGTAAATGTTAAGATTCAAACTGATTCAACGGACAAAATTACATTAGGTAAAGAAGCCTATAAGAACCTTCCAGAGAGAGAGAAGAAGAGGACAAAACGAAGAGACCTCCAACAAAATGATGGGGCCAGAAGGCTGAAAAGGTAGAGTGGGGCCAAATGAGGAAGCGATTTATATACCACATCATCTAAAAACTTATTAAAATAAAAAATTTTTGAGCTACATTTCTAACATATGTAATTTACTGATAAATTAATATGTGTATTACCAGCAAAAATATTTTGTGTTCATTATGAAATATACACAAAAATCCCCAGAAATTTAGAAGAATAACAGTACATATAAACGCCACTATTTTCTTCCCATGTCCTGGACACTATTTTGCAATGTACGTTTTAAGACATTTGGGTTAAACTACCTGCTTTGCTAACTCCTATCAGAAAGAAGTCCTTCAAATCAATAATTCCAAAACCAGTCATCGGTTCTTGGCAGACATCCCGCCATCATTTAATTGGCTTCTAGTCACTAATCATATATAGTAAAGCAAATCATTCGCTGACTTGCATATACATTTTGCAACCACTTTAATTTTGTAAGGTTGGACAAAGAAATTACCTTGTTCAAAGTAAGCCACTGGGAGTGTATGCTACAAAAAAATTGGAGGGGCAGTGGTAGTTGGCTGATTGTTGGTTGTTCTAACTTGCAGCTAGCTTTATTTTATTGTTCCTACCTTTATTCTCTCTTTGTTCTGATTCCTTTGGCTTATTTACTTTCAGTTATCCCAATATATTTACATTTTTGGTAAACAGGTTTTATGTCCAGGCATAGAATAGATAAGTAATAAAATTATATTGTAAGCAACAGGAACGAAGATTTTTTTTTAATATTTATAACAACAATAGAATAGAAGCTGCTGACATTACTGAATGTTTTTCAGGGCACCAAACACTAGGCAGAGCTTTTCATATATATTCTCTTGTGTCATCCTTTCACAAATGTATAGGTTATATATCAAAATAGACGTAGAAAGGTTAAATAACTTGCCCAAAGTTACACAGGAACCTAAAGCCGAAACAAGAACAGGAACTCCTATTTCTCCTTGACAGGCAATGTGAATTGAGTCTTGAGGATGATTAGGATTTTGCCAAGAAGACAAAGAATAAAAGGGCATTCTAAGTAAAAGGAACAGTATATATAAGAGATGTATATAAAAACAGGTTTCTCACATCACACACACACACAAACAGTAACTATGTGAGGTGATGGATGTGTTAACCAACCTTATTGTGGTAATGAATTTGCAATATATATGTACATCAAATCACCAGGCTGTACACTATAAACTTACACAATGTTATGTCAATTATATCTCAATAAAACTGAAAAAAGTAAATAAAAACATGGTTTCTTCAAGGGTTAGCAAATTTGTTCAGCATGGCTTAAAGGTAAGGAATACATAGAAAAACAGAATAAGATAAAGCTGGAGAGGTAGACAAAGTCCAGATCTGTCTGTCCAATAAGGTAGCTACTAGCCACATGTGAATTATTTAAAGTTGAAATTTTAAATTAAAATCCTCAGTCATAATAGCTACATTTTAACTCCTCAATAGCCACCTGTGGCTAGTTTCTACGACCAATTTGGAAAGCACAGATATAAAACATTTCCATCATTGCAGAAAGTTCACTAGACAGAACTAGTCTAGACTATGAAGGTCCTTATGTGCTCTATCATTGGAATTTCTCTGATAGATGATGGTAGGCCATGAAAAGATTTAACAGTTTAACAGAAGTGATACTGTTAGAGCTTCATTTAGGACTGACAACTAAAGTGAATGGACTAGCTGGCGGGAGGGGATTGGAGAAGATATAAGGAATGGGTCTATCAGTAGGGAAACCAGAGAGAAAACAAAAACAAATCTTAAAACCAAATAAATAAAATGATCACGCAGATATTTTAATGAAGAGATTATGCAACACTTCAATTTTTAAAAAATTTTCCAAATCTCTTATAACAAAAAATACTGTTTTTACAGTGAAAGTTGGCTGAGGGAGTGTGAAAGATGCTATTACAACAGTTCTAGAAAGAATGGCAGTTAACACTAAGGAAATGACATGGGGAAACAGTGGAGGGCACAATTTTGAAATATTTGAGAGGAAGAATCTATAGATATTGTCGTCTGATTAGACTGTGAGTCACATATTCCAAATACTTCAGCAACCACTCCATAAGACAGGTAGACCTGACATCACTACCCTCAATTTAAGAGGTAAAGCAACCAAGCATGAAGGGTTTAGATGAAATGCCCCAGTCATACGGTTAGTGAAGGAAGAATTCAAGACAGATGGCTCATCTAAATGCTAGACTATTTCCACTTGGCTTAATAGCCCATCCTACTCATCAACTATTGCTCTCAGTCATCCTTTTTCTTCTTCTCCCTAAAGCCTCCCAGTACACAGTTGTATATTCTAGTTGCAGGTCCTTCCAGGTGTGCTATGTGGGATGCCCACCAAAGCACGGGTTGATGAGCAGTGCTAGGTCCGTGCCCAGGATCTGAACCGATGAAACCCTAGGTCACCGAAGCAGAGCACATGAACTTAACCAGTTGGTCATGGGGCCAGCCCTACAGTCATCATTTTGCTGTTTCTAAATATCAAATACACCCTCTTCAAAGATCAAAGCTCTGAAATCACTGAAAATATTCAGAGACACTTAAACTTATTGTAAGCTCTGCGAGCAACACCCAAAGGAGTTTCAAAAATATTGATACTGTTATAAATGTCCTCTTAATATTTTAAAAAAACCTTTCACATTAAGATTATGGTTCTCATCTTTATAGAAAGCAATGTATGACAAAACTATGAAAACATTTCATAAGAATAAACCACCTTTTTCAATCATTCTAAGTATTCAGTTAGAAAATAAACACACACATCATCTTTCATATTCACAAAACCTTGATACACAGGTTGTGCACTTTTAATAATTATGATACAGAAAACAACAGTAACAAAATATTCTGTACGACATTAAGAATTTTGATTTTCAGCAGTCTAACAAGAAAAACTTGATGATGGTTTGCAAATGAAAAAAGAAACTGTCAAATTTCCACTCCTGTCTACAACAAAGAATGATTCCTCCTGATCTGTCTCTATGAATTGCTGACAGTAGAAGAGAAGAAATAAAGGAACCCATAGCAGCCATAAGACCAATTCTCCTCTGGATGCTTTCACAAATACAAATTAAGATTTTTTGCTACATAACATCCTTATCCAGACCAACTACCAATATGTAGGAATTTGGCTAGATGATAGGTTTTACATAGTTGGTGACATTAATTAAAAGTAAATGAAAAGCAAGTGCAAGTAACATGACCAAAAATCTTTCTCTAACCCAGTCCCACAGTTAATAAATCAGTTTTGTCTACACTGAATCAACTTAGCTCTCTCCTTCCCATGACCTACCAAATTCCAGATAGTACTTAGTAGGATAACCACCTAAACTAGCTATACAGCCTTTATATGTGAAAATGCCACACTGTGGGGGAGAATCCCAAGCAGTGTGCACACTGCTCTTTCTGGTCCACTCAGAAAACCAGCATATGCCCGAGAGGACAACTTTCAGCACACAAGAGGGCTAAAAGTAAACGACTCACGAGGACAAACGAAAGCTACCAAGAGAAAATGCAATCTATCTAGGCTTCATGACATGACACCAAAAAATTTGAGAAAAGAACACACTACAGTTGAGACTAGACTAAATAAGTAATCAAAACACACACACGAGCTATGCATTCTAGCTTATATGAGGAGAACCAAATAGTACAATTAAAGATACTTAAATTTAGTAATTCTACATCTCAGAATTTTTTCTAAAGAAACCAATATATAAGCATATATAACCACAAAGATATTTAGCATCTTATTTTTTAAAAAATAAAAAATTAGAAAAATCTAGATGACCAAATATTGGAAACTGAGTAAATAAATTATGGCAATTATTATAATTGCGTACCACGACACTATTAAGAATAATGTTGTAAAAACAATCATTTAATAGCATTCAAAGATGTTTAGATCATATATTTGCTTTAAAAAGTTATAAAACAGGTCATATATAAGTTTTAAGAAATTAGCCAAAAAGTTTACATATCTATCTATATGTTGAAAAAGCTTATCCAAGAATACACAAAATGTCAGTGACAGTTACATAACTGGGTGGCGAGACTAATCAACTTAATTTTTCAAAAATAGATATGTTACTTGGGTAATAAGGCAAAACATGTTAGCTTAAATTAATTAGTGATGAGGAAATTATATAAAAAGAAATAATCAAACAACAAGAACAAGAAATGAACTTTGCGTAGCTCTGGATGTGGTAAAAACTTTTGGGACTATTTCATATGTTATTGTTTGTTATCAGAAACAGAATGCGCTGAATCAGTGAAATTAGGCAAAGGTGACTGAATCCTTAGAGCTCCCTTAAATCTAACACTTATTCCAGTACAAACCCCAACTCTCTAAATAAGCCTCCTTATTTCTAACATGGAACAAGTGAATTTCTGTTTCTGACAACCAAAAGAACTAAACATATCCTTGGGAATTTTGCTGCACTCAGTCCTAGACTAACTTTTTATACTTGGGGTATCATGACTCCTTTGAAAACTGATAAAATACAACAGTATTTATTCTTTCTTAGATTATCCCTACTTCTTGAGTCAACTACTCTTCAGCCTAAAATGAAATTATCTACAGTTATAAAATTGAAGACTTCTGAAGAAACAGCTATGTTTCTTCTGGTGTTACAAAAGTTAATTATTTCATCTGCTACTTCTTTTTCAATATTTGTGTGTGAAAATATACCTTTAACACCTGCATATGTTTCTGCACTAACACTAGCATATGTCTCACATCTCAAAGAAAGAATTGACATATTTTTATTTCTTTTGTATGCCTTATAGCATACCAGAAAGAAAGCTCCCAATAAGTCTATTATCTAAATTCTCAGGTAGGACGCTAATCTATACTCCATTAGGCAATAAAAAGGAAAGAAAATCCACAACTATGTCTAAAAATATGTAGTAAGAACTTTTTTTTTTACATTATTTAAGCAAAAACAAAACTCCCACTGGTAAGAATATTTCTACCCAACTCAACCAACCGTAAGTATTTAAAAAAAACATACAGATATATTTACCTGCCCCAAACTTTTCCACATCGAGCCCAAGGTGTTGATATTACCAAAACTATATGTATATTAAAGATACTGTATATGAAAATTAAGGAATATCTATGAAATATTCCTAAATATACTCACAGAAAGATAGCTGTTAATGTCCACATCATCAGTGATAGTTTGACGCTCTCCTTTATAGTTAATTTTCCGAAATCTTCGTCGAGACTGTCTGGCAGGAATCTCTCTATGTAGAAAATCTTCATTATCTTTGGAATTCTCTACCTGAAACACATGTTCACATTCCTGATTAAACATCCAACTTTTCCATATTACTGACAGTCTATGGAGTCTTAACAGGCTCATAAGGAGGCTTCATTTACTTCTTGCAAGAAACTGCCTCAAGAAAACAGTGTGCATAGGACAGCGCTCATGAGTTCAAAAAGTTTAAAGGTGACGTTATTACAAAGATCCAGACCACAGTTTCCTTCCAGGAAATAGTCTCTCTCGCTCACATAAACACACATCCTCTAAGTAAAGTCACTTACCAGAAATGAAGGCTGTTAACTACACCTACACATTCAATAATTACAACTTCTCAGTTAGTCCAATTACAAACTGCCTGATTATATACCTATTTTATTGAACAAAAAATCATGGTTATAATTTCAGTGAAGTGCTAAACGGTAAAACAAAAATGCTTCAGTTTATAGATGAACAAAGTAAAATCCAAAGAGATTAGTGACTTTCCAGTCTCACTGGAAACAACAGTGATACTTATTAAAGGTGAATTAGAATACAGGTCTGCCTTCAAAGCTTACGCTATCGATATAAGACCACACTGCCCTTCTAATTAACTAAACTATAATTTAAAAAATTATTTTTACAAAGGCATACTGATATGTTCTAAAGTATACCTTATAATTTACCTCACATCCAATAAACAAATGATAGTTTCAGTTTTTCCTCACAACTACTTTTCCTGCTAATGTCACATCTCTTGTTAATATCAAAAATTCCCAGTCACCCAAGTATGAAATTCCATCAACATTCCCAACTCCCCTGCTTGTCTTCCAAATCTTATCTTCAATCATTTTTCAAGATTTCTCAGTCCTTGTTTTTACAAATCTTCTCACAATGCCTTTTCCTTCATTCTCATTACCACCGTCCCTTATTCAAGCCTTAATCACTTCAGTCCTAAACTATAGCAATTCTGCTGCTTCAGGAATGCTCTTCCCCAATTCCATTCTGCATGGTCAAATAAATCACCTAGATAAATTATCATCACACCAGGTTTCCTGTTCAAAATGCTACAATGGACCTCTAACAGTTACCAAATAAATTTTAAACTATTACATTTGATATTTAAAGCCACATATGCTCCATCCCCAAAATATTTTTACCAGTTTATTTTATACGTGTAAGCCTGGAAAACTTGCTCCCTTATCCTCCTCTCTACAAAAAAACCCTCTCACATAAAAGGTCTAATAAGATATGCAAAATTTCCTAATGATTTCTCAGAAAGTTGATAAGAAAGAAGTTGTTCTGTTTCAGCTGTGAGAATTCAAGAGGAAGTAACAGCCAAGTTAATGTGACCCAAGTCATGGGTCCCTATATATAAATAACTTATATTCTGCTAAGTAACTTTACATTTATTTCCTCAATTTGTGTTATCCTATCCATTCTATCTTCACATGCTGAAACACCACCAATCATTTAAGACACATCTCAATTGCCATCTCTTCCATAAACACAAGAGACATTTCTTTCCTTAGACTGCATGACTGGTTGTGTGTATACAACCTAGACTTCTCATAAATAGGACGTGCTCCCTACTGTCTTCAGGCCTTGGCATATGCTGCTGTTACTTCTGCCTAACTTCCTCCTTTGCCAATAACCTGACATCCTACACATACTTCACGACCCAGTTCAATCAATCCCTCCTCTGCCCCAGGAAGGTGCTAATCCTTCTACAGCACTAAACATATCAACCATAATGATTAGATAAGCCTACCTAAGACAGGAAGTGCATTATATTATATTCATCGTTGTTAACTTAACATCCAAGAAGTTTTCCAAAGTGGGCATTACGTTAAATTCTTTCTCTCCAAATATGTTAGGTCCTTGGAAATATGTATAAGGTACTCAAGACATACATAGGCAGCCAGAATAAGTTACTGAATATTACTCTTGGGAAAGGTAAAATCCAGAAGACACAAGGGAATGGTTTCCTGCTCAATAATTATAAAATTTTGTGTAGGTAGCAAATACATGCTACCTTCTTGAGATTCAATTTCCTCTTCTAAAAAATGATGGGAGGATCATAGTATTTACTGAATCACTACACTAGGCCATGTACCAGAAACTCTATATCATTTAAAGCTCACAATGACCCTATTACATAGCTACTCTTTCTGTAGTAATAGATGGTAGAGTCTCATAAAAAGTAATTCACACAAGTGAGTGTAAGGACTCAAAACCCAAGTGCAACTAAAAAGTTATCTCTTTCATACTGCCCTATCCCAAGGGATGAACTAGATATCTACTTTAGGTGAAATTCCAATATCATATGATTTTTAGATCTTTTAATATCTACCATTTATTGAGCAAAAGCAGAGATTTAAACAATAAAGGCTTTTCAAAATAGAGTAGTAAATTAAATTTAGGAAAGGAGTTTCTAAGCCTCAGAATTTGAAGAAAAGTACCAAATGAAAAGAAAAATTGAACAATGTATAAAGGATTAAGTGCCCTTAACAAAGTTCCCTCTGACTAAAACTGAAATGTGAGATTTAAAAAAATAAAACTTTGCAAACACGTACTGAATTGGCACAAAAGTAAGGAATCCAAAGGCCAAGAATGAAGTGAAAGCAAGAATACCAGGAGGTAGGATACCAACAATGCCCCTGATCTACCAGAGGATTTCTCAACTCTAGAGATGAAACCTTCCACTTTGATGTTTGTAGGGAGTGAGAGAGACAGGAAATAAAATAGAGAATCCACCAAAGATGGGGAATCCAATAGGAAACTTACTCACAAAGCTCAACCCAAATAGCTACACTCTCATTGTAAGGGGTGAGCAAAGTGTAAGCCCACTTTGCAGAAGGGGATAAGAAGAAAATTTGCTTGGAACTGAGAGAACTGGGGGGAAAAAGCAACCAAACAAAAACCTTCCTCTGAGAATTCAAACATAAGCTATCATGCAGGTCTGTAGTTTGAATTCATAAAACCTTAAGTACATAAGTAAATTTAAAGAAGTTCAGAACTGATAATGTACATATACAACTGCAAAAACAAATCTAAAATCTCTTTGCAAGAATGCAACTTTAACCCAAACCTCAAAGAATTCCCATACTTAAAGTTCAAGACATATGAACTCATAGACAAACACATAAAAAAATTTTTAAAAACCCCCAACCCACTACAACAAAACTCAACCACAGGAGCAAATAAGATAGGAGAAGCAATAATGGACAGAAAAAACACAGAAGAATCACACTTGCAAACATTTCTATTTACTGGAAGTATCAGAAAATATAAAGTTATAATAAAAAAACTTTCAAACAAAAAGAAACTTGAAAACAAACAAGAGATTATAAATAGCAACCAAGCAGGTGAAGACTGACCAGGACAAAAAAAAAAAATCCTCCCCAAGTGCCCTTCCTCCCCATTGCCAGACTGGTAGGCAGTGACCAACAAGCAAAAGCAGTCTACATTTGGAAGACAGACGAACATGGAAAGATACCCTGTCTAAAACACAAGAGCACAGGGAAGGCCTAAAACTGAGGGTGGAGCAAGACGACTTTGAAAGATCTTCCAACAGACCAGACCCAAAACTAAGCACAAAGTTACCACCAGAGGAATTTGAAACCACTGGTGCACTGAAGGAAACCATAACAACAAAAGATCCAAACCTAGCTCAACCCTAGCAGAAGAGGTGGGTTCATCTCCAGGCCTAAACACTATCTACCCTCAGTCTTTATTGTCCTACACACCGTATCTAGCATTAAATCCAAAATAATGACTCATATAAAAATAAAAAGGGTAAAAAAAATCAAAAAACAAATACAAAGAACAATCCATCGCCAAGAGACAAATCAATCAACAGAGCAATCCATAAAAACTAGAGATGATCCAGATGCTAGAACTATCAGAGATTTAAAACAACCATGATTAATATGGCAAAGGCTCAGTGGAAAAGGTGAACAATATGAAAAGACAGATGGAGAATTTCAGCAGACATATGAAAAATATAAGAGTAAAATGAAAATGTTAGAAACAAAAAATGTGGTACTAGAGACTGAACAATGCTTTTGATAAGCTCATCAGCAGACTTGATGCAATCAAGTTAAGAATCAGTGAATTTAAACACAGGTCAAGAGAAATTACCCAAGCTGAAATAGAGGGGGAAAAAGTAAAAAAAAGAAAAATGAAGGAATTAAATGACATATTGAGATTTAACTAAAAAGAGAATTAGTGAATTGGGAAGACAGCCAAATAAAATAACATAGTATGCAGCACAAAGTCAGGAAGAGATGAAAAATAAGAAAGAAATCTTAAGAGATAAAGAGGATAGGCTGAAAAGACTTAACATATCTCTAAACAAAGATAGGCAAGAATAGAAAGAACAAGACAGTGTCCAAAGAGAAAATGACTGAGACTTTTTGATTAAAAAACAAACAAAAAAAGCCCAAAGCAGTCCAACAAATCCAAAGCAGGATAATTAAAAACCACAGCTACAAAATTCACACATAAAAGATAAACAGAATACTTCTCACATAGCCAGAAGGAAAATGTAGATCAGCTATAAAGGAAGGGCAATTAAAGCAATAACTGACTTCCCAAAAACAATGGATGCCAGAAAATAGTAGAAGGTATTGACTGTGCTGAGAAAAAAGAACTCCCCTCCTAAAACTGCATTCATGGCAATACAATCATAAAGTATGATGCAAAATAAAGATATTCTCAGGCAAAAAGAAAAACAATACACCTAGCAGAGATGTTTACCAACAAAACACCTTTATTAAAGAAAATTTTAAAGGGTCTACCTCAGATGTAACATAAGTATTCCCATCAGTAAGGTCTCGGATGCAGGAAATAATTAAAAGCAAAGAGACGCTAAATACATGGTTAAATCTGAGCAAATAATGATTGCATAAAACAAGACAATAAGCAAAATTTGCGGAATAAATAAGTAGAACTAAAATATTGTGACACCAATAGCAATTACATTTAGATACAGTCACAAGCATTAAATTTTTATAAGCTTTGCTACTTATTAACTGGTTATTTTTAAGTAAGCATATAAGAATACCTAGAATTAGCACAAAAAGACTAGACCAAACATTATTATCTAAGGGAGTATAGTAGGGGAGGTGGGAGCAGTGGAAAAAAAAGAACTTAATGTAAAAGAGAGGAAAAAAAAGAACAAGTACAAGCACACAAGGTAAAAGTAAATCCAAATTTGTCAGCAATCACAATGAATGTAAGAGGAAGAGTCTTTCCAGGTTAAAAAAAAAAAAAGATTCTGTATCAAATGCAGAAGAGGTAAAGGTCCCCAAGTATTAAGGCTCACAGAATCCTGATATGAAAATATGACAAAAAGAATAGGAGAAATTATAATGACAGGCTAACATGTAAGAAATCTAAACTCGATTATCAAATTGGGCCAAGAAATGCAGGAAAAAAGATAATAGTTCAAGTTGTACTTTTACTGGGAATGGAAGGGTAATTTAATATTAGAAAACATCTATTAATGTAAATCATCATATAAGAGAGCAAAGGAGAAAAAGGTACAGATCACTGTAATGAATGCAGAAAAACTTTTTGCTAAGTTTCAGTATCCTTTCCTGATAAAAAATTTTAGCAATATTTTTTGATACTCAAGATATTGCATTTAAATTACTGTGAACTTTTGACAGAATCCCAATAGCTTCTGATATTTCTTTGCTCTCTGACACAAGAAATCCCAGTCTAATACAGTTCTTGTTCCACATGTGATATAAGCCATTATTTCATGGAGGCTTCTATCTTTTTAGTGAGGAATGGTATATTCACCATAATCTGGGCTCTACAGCCACTAGGAATGGTTAAAACTACTTGGTTGTCACCACTTCTAAGCTTTTGCAATGAACAGCCCTAGGAAACACATTTTTTTCATAAAATTGAACCAACTTGGGATTTTTTTTTTTTTTTCCTGAGGAAGACTAGCCCTGAGCTAACATCTGTACCAATCTTCCTCCACTTTATATGTGGGCTGCCACCACAGCATGGCTGACGAGTGGCGTAGGTCCATGCCCAGATCTGAACTGGTGAATCCGGGATGCTAAAGTGAAACGCACTGAACTTAGCCATTATGCCACCGGCTGGCCCAGGGAAATATTTTTAAGAGGAAAAAAAGTCATGTTGATGTTGACTTTCCCTATTCAAATTATGGACTAGAGATTTTTTTGTTTTGTTTTGGGGAAGATTAGCCCTGAGCTAACATCTGCTGCCAGTCCTCCTCTTCTTCTTTTTTTTTTTTTGCTGAGGAAGACTGGCCCTGAGCTAACATCTGTGCCCATCTTCCTCCACTTCATATGTGGGACGCCTACCATAGCATGGCTTAGCCAAACAGTGCCACGTCCATACCCAGGATTCAAACCGGTGAACACCAGGCTGCTGAAGCAAAACGTGCAAACTTAACCAATGTGCCACCAGGCCAGCCCCTGGGCTAGAGGTTTTTGGACAATACAAAGGTACTTGTGCAATATCTTTGATTTTGTACAACTCTTTTAAGTTGGGGAAAAAAATTTGATTCCTAATGACGTTTATATATAAATATATTAGCTACATTATATTAATTATAAATTTTAGTTATGTCCAATTAAATTGTCTTAATATATAGATTTTTATGATATACACCTATATGTTATCTACATATATGATAGCTTTAACAATATCAACATTATCACCAACATCCTGGTACTACATAGTCTTGGTTCCTAATGCTTTATGTATATATTATATTAATTATAATTACATAGTTACATACATATAATTATAAAAGTACATTAAAAGATTTACATGGCTCCAATAAATAGCTCTTCTTTCTCAGGTTTTTTCTAGCTGTTCTAGCTTGTTTTATCCTTCCAAATGTAACAGGCACAAAGCAATAACCATACCTGACTGTACTTTTCATGATCTCATTAAATTTACAAGATAATCGAAGAAAAATAAATACCTTTATAATGGCAACTCCATAATTAAGAAGATAGTATCTCATTTTTTTCAAGTTTAATGTTCTGTTTTTTGGGAGTATTTCAAAATGCCTTTGAAAATTTAAGTTTATGCAGAAGTATTTTATTTTATATAGTTACTATAAATGTATTCTTCTCTTATGTGACATATATATGTTACAGGTCAATTTCTTGATCTCTGTAAAAAAATCTGATAGGATTCTGACAGGGATTGCCTGAATTTTATATGAATTAGGTGAGAATTTATACCTTAAAAATGCTGATTCTCTCAATTGATTTAGATCTAAAAAAGATCTCAAAAATTTTTTACCATTTTCTGTGTAGAGGTTTCCTACAACTTTTGTTAGATTTATTCTGATGTGTACGGATGTTTCTTGACATTTATAAATGGTATGTTCACTAAATTCATTTTTCTAATTGTGTTACTCATAAATAGAAATACAACTGATTTCTGTATATGAACAAATATCCAGTGACCCTGCTGAAATGATTTAGTATCAATTCTATACTTTCATGCGTAGGTATTGTTAGATTTTTTACATGCAAATCTTGCCATCTGTGAATGAAAGTTTTATATTTTCTTTTTTCCCTCGCCTAAACGCACTGGATGGGACCTTTCAGCTAGTGGTTTTAGTATGGTGAGCTTTCTTGACAAATTCTCAAATGCCAGGAGAAGGTTTTCAATGTTTATTATAATGTTTATGCAGATACCTTTAATCAAGTTATGGAAGTTTTCTTCCTTTCCTAGAAGCTTGCTAAAAGTTTTCTAAATCATGAATGGATTTTGAGTATTGTCAAATGCTTTTTCTGTATCTAGAGATGATCATCTGACTTTTTTCTCTAATTATATTAATGTAGCAAATCACACTGATTTTCAAATACTAAATCAACCTTGCAACTCTGGGAATAAATTCAACTTAGTCATGATGTTTTATCCTCTTTATGTATCATTGGGATTTGATTCCTTAGTATTTTAAGATTTTTAGATCTATTTTACAAAATAAATACTGACGTGTAATATTTTTTTTGTGTAGTATCCTTGTCAGGTTTTGCTATCAAAATTAAACCGGGTTCTTACACAGTATTATACCACTTATCTCTCAATTAAAAAAATTAAACTAGACTCACAAAAAAGGGAAAGTATTCAATCTTTTTCTATCTCCTGTTAGACTCTATGTATTATCTCTTCTTTAAATGGAAAAATTCATCAGTGAAACCAGATGGGTCTGAATTTCTAAATGGAAAGTTCTGTAATTACAGATTCACTTTCTATCTAGATATTGGATTATGCAGATTTCCTATTTGGGTGGGTGTGTGTGTGCCATGCCAGCTTTGGTAAGCTGTGTTTTTTAAGGACTTTGACTATCTAAAATTTCAAACTTATTTCCTTTTTAGTTTTTCATCGTATCCTTTATCATTTTTTAAATGTTCATTAGAATCCACAATAGTGTATCCTTTTCTCACTCTTGAAAAAGGTTGTGACATCTGTTTTGTTCTTGATTATTTTTGACGGAAATTTATCAATTTTATTACTGTTTTCCGAGAACCATTTTTTGTCTTTGTTGATTCTCTTTATGATAAGTTTGCTTAATATGCCATTGATTTTTATAATTATCTTAATTATTTCTTGCTTCTAATTTCTGTCAGTATTGTTTTCTGCTCTCTAATTTTCTGAGGTGAATACTTAACTCACTCAATGTCAGCCTTTGCTCCCACAGCATTAAGGCTTAAATAGCTCAGCAAGAAAGGCCTAAGTCGACTTTCACACATTTTGATACGTCATCTTCATTCAGTTCAAAGTATTTTCTCATTTTCACAGTGGTTCTTCTTTGACAAGTGATTTAAAGTATACTCCTAACTTTCAAAAGTTGTATTTTGCTCTTTTTGTAATTGGTTTTTAAACTAATTCCATGATGGTCAAAAACTATAAATTGTAAAATTTAAAATCATTTTTTTGAAATTTGCTTTATGTTGCAGCATATGGTCAACTTCTAAAAATATTCCATTCGCACTTGAAAAGTAGATGTACTCTGTTGTTGACGGGTGTAGTGTTCTCTATACGTCTATCAGGCAGTGTAAATAATGAGGTTCAAATCCTCAACATCTTTATTGATTCCTGATGCTTGCTTTTTTCACTTTTAGAGACAGGTTTAAACCTCCTTTCTGTAATTGTGGATTTATCAAGTTTTTATTTTACTAATGACAATTTTTGCCTTATATATTTTGCAATTGTATAAATAAAGTACATTAAAAATTAAGGACTGTTCACCAAGACAAAAAACAACAAAAGTGGGAGGGGTTGCGGAGGCTTGTGGGAATGCAAACTGGTGCAGCCACTGTGGAAAACAGTATGGAGATTTCTCAAAAAATTAAAAACAGAAATACCATATGACCCAGCTATCCCACTACTGGGTATTTAGCCAAAGAACTTGAAATCAACAATACACAGAAACTTATGTACTCCTATGTTCACTGCAGCATTATTCACAACAGCCAAGATGTGGAAGCAACCCAAGTGCCCATCAACTGATGACTGGATAAAGAAGATGTGGTATTTATAGGAATACTACTCAGCCATAAAAAAGACAAAATCTTCCCATTTGCAACCACATGGATGGACCTTGAGGGCATTGTGTTAAGAGAAATAAAGCAGACAGAGAAAGACAAACACTGTATGCTTTCACTCATATGTGGAATATAAACAAACTTACAGACAAGGAGAACAATTTAGTGGTTACCAGGGGAAGAGGGGTGGAAGGTGGGCACAAGGGGTGAAGGGACACACTTATATGGTGTCTGACAAATATTAATGTACAACTGAAATTCCACAATGTTATAAACCGTTATGACCACAATAAAAAGAAAAGAAAAAAAATTCAGGATTGTTTAACCTTGATGCAGTGACCCTGATATCATTATGAAACACTGTTTTTACATTAAATAATGCTTCTTGTCTTAAAGTATACTTTGAAAATTGGAGACATACCTGTTCTTTTGGTTATCACTTACATGACATAACTTCTTTCACACTTTTACTTTTAATCCTTCTCAAATTTCATACTTACACTGCTGCTTTTGAAGTGGTACATAATTGTGTTTTTGAAAATTTAATCCGGTATTTGTCTTTTTACTGGAATATTTTATTTATATTTATTGTAACTTCTGAGATATTCAGAAGAAAATACATCATCTTATTTATTTCCTTTGTTTCTCCTCTTCTGCTATTTTTCCTCCTCTCTGCCTTCATTTTGATTACTCTTTTTCCCTCTTCTGAACTGTATATTCATTTAGATTATGACATATAGGCTTGAGTTATAACAATCCATTATTAGTAAATTTATTACTTTCTAGAAAATGCAAAGACCTTAGTAATTTTTCACTTATCTCTCCTTTCCTTTATTTTCTGATATTGTCATATATTTACATTCTTTCAATATGTAAAGTCAAAAAGACATTATTATTGGTTTATATAGTTCAAAAGACATTATTATTGGTTTATATAGTCAATATTCATTTATACGTACCAAAAGACATTATTACTTAAAGCCCAAAAAACATTATTATTGGTCTATATAGTCAATTTTCATTTAGATGTACCTCTCTATATATTTCTATCTTTATTTCTTTCCACATATCTGTGCTTCCATCTGAGATCCTCTTCTCCCTGAAAAGCTCCCTTTCAGTAAACTGAGTCTTTGCCTACTGACAAAAAATTTTCTTAGCTTCTGTGTCGTAATCATTAAACTCCTTAACAAATGAGGGTGAAATTACTGCTGTCTTATTGTTACTCCTTTTCAAGTAGTGGGTATTTTTCTGACTAGTTTTTGACTTTATTTTTGGTTTTCAGTAGTTTTACTATGATGTGCTTATGCAGAAGTGTCTTTTTGTATACCCTCTTTGAGTTTGTAGAGTTCTAAAATCTGTGAGTTAATATCTGTTGATAGTTTTGGGAAAAACTCAGCCATTATCTCTTCTAACACTCTGTCATTCTCTCTTTCCTCTCCTCATCTGACTCCAATTACACTTAGGCAAGACCTTTTCACTCTATTGTCTGTCTCCTATCCTCCACTAGGTATTTTATTTATTTTTCCTTGCATCTGTGTATTTTCTTCCTGATTATCATTCAGTTCCCTAAGTCTCTATTCAGCCAAGTTTACCTTCTGTTGATTCCACCTACTGAAGTTTTATTTTCAGTTATAGGAATTCCTAGCTGTAGAATTTGGCACTGATTCTTTCATTTTATAATTTCTTCTGCTGAAACTGTCCACTAAATTCCTGAAATACTAAATCAGCTATTTTAAAATTTGTGTATGTTATCTTTGATATTTGGATCTCCTGAGAATTTTCTCCTACTGTCTGTCTTTTTTTTCCTCTTTGGTTTTGGACCACTTTTTGATGTATTCCATAGATTCCAACACAGTGTATTTTCCACTGCTGTTATTTTGCAAAATTCTGTAATTTCACTATGTATTTATACTTTCACAAAAAGTTGAAAGGTTCAAAATTGTTCAAGTGAAAAAGCTTATATTTTTTTTATTAGTAATTTAGCTTCATTGCATGTAATCAGAAAGTGTTTTTACTATATCTACTTTATGGAAATTACTGATTTTTTTGGTGAATACATGATCAATTTTTGTGAATGTGCCATAGGCACGTGAGATAGTATAGTATCATGTTGTAGAATTCAACATATATTCATAAGACCCACCTTATTGTCTATGTTGTTTAGGTCTTCTATCTCCTTTTTGTCTCCTTCATCAATTTTGTACTAAGATAGAGGATTAAATTCTCCTATTTAGTAATGTATTTCTAGGTTTCATGGAATCCAGTGTAGTTTTTGTCTTACATAGAGGGTTTCTCTGTATTTTGCTGCATATTCATGTTATATCTTCACTGTAAATTGTGGGTTTTAGCATTAAAAAATGTCCTTCCATGTCACAGTTAATGCTTTTGGTTTGAACTCTACTTTGGTATTTAGATTACTATACCTGTCCCCATCTTTCTCATTTGTCAAGTATACCAGTGTTCACCATTTTATTTTTAGCATTCCTGAATCACTGGAGTGTCTCTTGTAAACAGTATATAGTTGGGTCTTCTTTTGTGAGCCAAATTGAAATCTTTTCCTTATAATAGGTGGATGAAGCCCATTCACATTTATTAGTATGACTAATATTTCTGGTCTCGATTTTGTTATAACATTTTATAATTATGTGTGTTTTGCTATATTTATTTCTCTATGAAATGCATATTCTTTGCTTTTTAATAAAAAAAAGTTTTTTCAGGGGTCAACCACGTGGCTGAGTAGTTAAGTTCGTGTACTCGGCTTTTGCAGCCCAGGGTTTTGCTGGTTTGGATCCTGGGCATGGACATGGACTGCTCATCATGCCATGCTGAGGTGGCATCCCACATAGGAGAGCCAGAAGAACCTACAACTAGAATATTCAGCTATGTACTGGGGGGCTTTGGAGAGAAGAAGAAGAAAAGAAAAAAAAAAAGAAGATTGGCAACAGATGTTAGCTCAGGTGCCAATCTCTAAAAATATATATATATATTTAATACTTAGGAAGACCTGTATTTTGTTCTAATGGTTATTTTGTACCTAAATCTTTTAAAATGCCCTTTTCATTTTTCTCATACGATTTCTTGAGATATAATTCACATACCATAAAATTCAAAATTCAGTGGTTTTTGATATATTCAGAGAGTAGTGCAACTGTTACCACTAGCTACTTCCAGAACATTTTCATCACGCCAAAAAGAAATCCCATACCCATTAGCACCTACTTTTCATCTATAGATTTCTCTATTCTGGATTTCATATAAATCGAATCATACATGTGGCTTTTTGTATCTGGCTTCCTTTACTTAAAATAATGTTTTCAAGGTTCATCTATGTTGCAGCATGTATTAACACCTGATTCTTTTCTACTGCAGAATGATATTCCATCATATGGACATATTTGTTTATCCATCTATCAAGTTAATGGACATTTGGTTTGTTTCCACTTTTTAGCTATTATGAACAATGCTATGAACATTAATGTGTGAGATTTTATGTGGACATGTTTTCAGTTCTCTTGGGTATATACTTAGGAGTGGAACTGATGGGTCATATAATTAATTCTAACTTTTAACTGTTTGAAGAACTGTCAAGCTGTTTTCCAAAGCAGCTAAGCCATTTTATATTTCCACCAGCAATGAGGGCCTTAATTTCTCTACATCTTTGCCAACACTTGCTACTGTCTGCCTGTTTTCTCATTACCTTTTTACTATCTGTTCAGAAACACAGTTTTCACTGGGCCTCTTATGCTTCTACACAGTTTGTTCAGTTTGCCAAGAATGCAAAGTCCTAGCTGCTCATTAACTAGGCCATTTCTCAGAGTTGTGTTTGTAGCAAGCAATCCTGAATGATGAAGTAACGTTTCCTGCTGGAAAAAGAGCAGGCTTGCTTACGATAAAAGTAGAATATTCCCCAAGCTCAGTGTTTCTTAGCTGTAGTGCAGACCTACTAAGAGTATGGCATCCAGCTGAGCCATTCAGCATTGCCTCCATGGGACTTGGGAAGCAAGGGGAACCTACAGAAACAAGCTAATGATTATGCTGCTTGCTACGCTGTGAGTAATAAAGTTCTTTTTCTCTGACCCAAGAGTCTTGTGTCTTCTGCCAGCATCCATGAAATAAGTATTAGTTTGTAAATGTAGTAAAATCAAATACCAGACCTGATACTATCTAGTCAAGGAGTTTTTATTCATATTTTAACTCTCTCACCTATTGTTTATGAAATAGACAACAGGCTTATTCTTTTCACTCCGTTTTTAGTTGCATTATTTCTGCTTTGTCACAACATATATGTACGATAGTCTTCCCCTCACATCTCTACTTTTGTTTTAGTCTTAGCAGTACATTTATATATTTTAAATGCCCATCATCACTTCTTTTGCTGAGCTTTTCCCAGTTCTCTCTCAGTTGGATAAAAGATTTTCTAGTAGATTCCTTAAAAACAGCTTATCAGTGCATAATTCCCTAAGTTCTTATATGTTAAAAACTGTTTTTCCCTAACTTTGATATCTGAAAGACAGTGTAGCTGAATATAAAATCCTTGGTTCATACTACTTTGAGTTTTCTTTTTTTTAAATGCTGCTCCACCGTTGCCTTGCTTTAGCTGCCTCAGTGGACTTTAAAGCATCTGAACCAGTGCAATTCTCTTGCCTTTGCAAGTTCTGTAATGCTTTTGCCTGGAGGCAATGAGGATTTTTATCTTTGAAAACTAACAGTTTTACTAGGAAATGTCTTGGAGATGATCATTCTGGGCTAATTCTCCCAGTACCCAGTGGACCCTTTCAATATACAGATTCCAATCTCTCTCAATATCTGGAGAATTTTCTTTTGATATGGTTTTAAATATTAGGTCTTTTCCATTGATTTTTCTTTCCTGGGACTCTAAAATGATGAATGTTATTCCTTCATTGCCTGTTTTTAATTTCCACTATTTTCTCTGAAACTTGTTTTTTCCCTCACTTTGAGATATAACTCACATATAACATTGTGTAAGTTTAAGGTGTACAATGGGTTGATTTGATACATGTAAATATTGGAAAATGATTACCACCATAGCCTTAGTTAACACCACCATTACATCACATAATTACCATTTCATTTTTGTGGTGAGAATGTTTAAGATCTGTTCTGTTAGCAACTTTCAAGTATGCAATACAGTACCTTGACACATTTTATTTAATTCTTTGTGTCATTTTCATTCACTTGGTTCTTTTCTTGCCTTTCTTCAATACACCTTATTAAATTTTCATTTGAGTCTATTTCACCTGGGGCAGCTTGTAATTTATTTGTTTCTAAGACAATTTTTTTCCATTGTATTCCATTTCTTTACTGAGTTAATACCCTTTTTACTACCCCCCTCCCTTTGTTGGCCTACTTCTTTTTGGTGTTTGAATTTCTGATTCTACATGTTTTTTACATATCCTCAAAAGCTTGATTGAATATACCAACTCTGTCTGCAGTGTGTCACAGTTTTCATCTGCACTGTTCTTTTCTGAGGTGGGGAGGAATTTTCCCCAGGTGATATGTAATGAATCTCATTTTCTTATATTTTTGTTACAGCTATGTATGGATTTATTAATCTTCCCTTTTTATCTTTTTGTGGTATTAGGATGTTTTACAAGATTCCTAGTTTAATAGCACCCTCTTTTGTCAGACTTTGAAGTCCAGATATTTTAGGACACTTGTTTGTTCTTTTTGTTTTGCTGGTGGGAGGAGGGATTTTAAGATCTTGATTTTGTTTTTACTTTGTCTTGCAGCGACCTAAAACTTCCCCACGTGCTTCCTTTTTTCATCAGCACTTAAATACCAAAGCGAGCTTGTTTCCTTTTTACCTTCTGTCTTAACCCTGAATCTACATGTTCAGAAGACTAATTTAGAGGGCCAATTGTGCAAATCACTCATAATTTTAAATAATTTCCCTGTAGTCCTTATTCTGATCTATCATACACATACTCACACACACCATTTTAAACTTAGTGTGGAGTTAGTCTTTCTGGCAGTACAGGTCAACTGTACTTCCACTTACTAGCTTCCATCTTCTGTGTTTTCTGCAGATCTGCTTGGTCAGCCTTTGCGCAGCACAAAGTCTTGCTGAGGGTTGAGAGTAGAGACAGAGTGTGAGAGATCACATGCTGGGAATTGGCGGTTTCTGTCTTTTTATTTACAATTATTTTCAAGTTTGAACATTCTGTCTTCAAGTTATGCTGTAAGCACGGTTTATGTGTAGATTTCTTTTCCCTCGCTTGTAATTCTGCATTGTTTTTGGAGGAAACACTGGGAGACAGGTAGTCAAGTGATTACCATTGTCTTCAGCTACGCTTAACAGGTGAGACTTACAAGTTAAATGAAAATAATGGACTAGTAAAATTCTATAAAGCAATACAGCTTAAAAGGTCAATAATCTTGTCATGGGGAAAGTCTTTCTAAATAAGCATGACCTCAAACCAAAAAGTCAGAAGAGGAATAAATCTCAATAGTTCAAAGGAAAAATTAACTGATAAAACTCATTTTAGATATAAAGAAACTCATTTTAGATATAAAGTTAAAAATTGATAAATTTACAGCCGCTTATAAACAAAAGGCTCATTTACTTAGTAAGAGAAAGAACTTATGAATAAACAATAAAACAAATAATCCAAGTAGAAAAATTGGCAAGAGATATGAATAAGAAGAAAAACAAATCCCCCATAAAGCATATGAGAATACACAGAAGTAAGTTAAAACAGGGAGATTTCCTTATAACGTGTCAAATTACATGATTAATTTATTAGGTGATCATGAAGGTGTTCAGTAACAGGCATTCACAATCACCAGTGGATTTATTCAAATTTGTACAAACACATACATAATAAAACCATATGATGGAACTTATCAAAATAGTAAACGTGTACTTTTAAGAATATACACTCGGACCAAGCATTTTTATGAATTCTAAATAATTTCATCTAAAAAATACACAGCAGTACAAAAGATCTGTACTGGTACAAAACGTTCAATACAGTTTTGTACTTCAAAAGATAACAATGGTGAAAAACCAAAAAAAAAAAAAAACTGAAGATTCATTAATATGATGAAACAACAATAAATCCTTCAGAAATCTCAGAAGTAAGAATCTTACTATTATTTTGGATTATTTTCTCCTATAACTCAAAGCATTTTTCACTATACTGCTCATCAATAAAATGCAGTAGTGAAATTTAAAAATTACCAAACCTAACTATATATACTTGATGTGACTTTTTGGCCATTTTTAAATTTTATATACACAAATGCAAATTTTTTTCTGAAATATGTGAATATAAACTGAAGACAGAGCATTTCTTGACCTTGAAATATGTCAATATTTATTTCCTAAGAACAAGGACTTTGTCTTACATAACCCGAGTAGTTATCAAAATCAGGAAATTCACTATTATCTAATCTATATTCCATATTCAAATTTCATCAATTGTGCCAACAACATCATTTATAGCAACTTCCCTGGCCCCCAATTTAATACAGGATCAAGCACTGTATTCAGTTATATCTCTTTTTTTTCTCCTTTAATTTAGAACAGTTCCTCAGTCTTTCTGTGTTCACTGACATTGGGATATTTAAAGAGTATAAGCCAGTCAATTTGTAGAATGTCTTCAATTTGATTTGTCTGATATTTCCTAATGATTAGATTCAGGTATGCATTTCTGGCAGGAATATATCATACAGGTGATGTTTTGTCCTCAGTGGATCATATGACGAGCAGTAAAACATCAGTTTGTGCCCATATTGATGGTGGTAATGATAATTTTGGGTATAGTGGTATCCTCCAGGTTTCCCCATCTGAAATTTGGTTATTTTTCCCTTCATAAATGATTTGTGGGGAGATACTCTGAGACTATGTAAGTATTCTATTTCTCACCAAACATCAGCCACAAGTTTTAGCGTTCATTAATGATATTCTAACTTAATCATTCCTCCTAGATTTACTGGCTGACATTCGACTATCAGGAGGAACTTTCCCTTCTCCCTCAGTCATTTGTTCATTCACTCATTCATATCAGTAGGATTTATAAATTCTTTTTTTTTTTTTAAAGATTTTATTTTATCCTTTTTCTCCCCAAAGTCCCCCGGTACATAGTTGTATATTCTTCATTGTGGGTCCTTCTAATGGTGGTATGTGGGACACTGCCTCAGCGTGGTTTGATGAGCAGTGCCATGTCTGTGCCCAGGATTCGAACCAACGAAACACTGGGCCGCCTGCAGCGGAGTGCGCGAACTTAACCACTCAGCCACGGGGCCAGCCCCAATATAAATTCTTATATTATACATGAGGTACCATCAATTACTACCAATTTTTATTTGGATACTCAAATTGTCCCAGATTTGGCCAACGGCAGTCCCTTCAGTCTGGCTCCTCTGTCCTTTTGCCAGGTCTCTATAATTCTCTGCATATTTCCTTACTTTATAGAGTGGGTGATAAAAATATTTTATATTTCAATAGGGAGGTGAGTTATCAGGGATATACATTTGTAAAATCCCAACAAATTGTACATTTAAAATACATGTATATGTGTATGTTACTACTCTAGCTAGTAGCACTTTCTACAATGTTAGGGCAAGCAATTCTTAAACTCCCCTATATGTAAGTAAACATTGATGATAACAGAAACTATGTTTCTCCCTGTTAGAGAAAGGAAGCACAAATAAGCAAAAAGGACAGCCAGAATACACTCTGGGTTTTCAACATAGACATACAGATATAAAGAAATAAATGCAGACGTGTATATGTAAGTGTGTGTGCATACATACACTCAGACATACCTTTTCTAGCAATGTTCACTGAGAGGGCCTATAAGCAATGAGGCACCTGGTGCAAAGAAAACAACTTGGCAGCCAGATTGTGGTTTCTAAAAACAATTCTCCACTAAAAGCAGGCAGATCTCCTTAGATAAAAGGCTGACTCCAGATTTGGGGCAAGGGAAAAGCTTTCCCTTTAATTTAAAGGGAAAATTAATTTAATAATTAGTTAAATAATTTAATACACTGACCCACACCTTAAAATGGTTAAGATAGTGAACTTTATGTTAAGTGTACTTTACCACAATAAAACAAAACAACGATGTATATGAGAACACTGCCGTAAACACACAATTCTTTTCCCAGAAAGTATGAGAAATACAAAATACATCGTGACAATGAAATGAGAAAACCAGTACTGCCTGAGGCAGTTTTCTTGCCATGTCCCTCAACACATTTATTTAAAAGAGAGTTCTCAGGCCTTAATAGATATTCCATGTACACCAATACTTAAAGAAAATAAACATAAAGTACATAGTCCAAGCCTTAAACAAATGAGTTCAAGCAACATCTACTGAATGTTTACAATGCAGGCAGCACTGTGCAATATTATGGAAGACATCAACTGAATAGACATAATCTTCACCTTTTAGGAGCTAAAATCCAGTTGTTTATATGAAATTTAGGACATTGAGTTCATGAAAATGTAGATGATCAAGTTTGAGGAAGAGAAAACAGAAACTGCTTGAAGATGTCAATCTAACTGCAGCACCATGAAGTGGAAAAGTGGTTTAGTTTGGAGCCCTGACATTAAAACGCTTCATTAAGAATTCAACCTCCCTTCTCAATAGTTTAAATCAAATCAAATGACATGATCATCTACATGAGATGCTAGTAGGACAATGAGTCCATTCAGGATAAGCTATTTTCTAGTAAGGTCATCTCAGAACAAGGTAAAAGAGAGCTATGTTCTTGATTCTTCTATTACTTAAAAAAAACAAAAAAGGCAGATTTTCTAAAGTTACATCAACTACCTTAGCTTTCTCAGGAGAAAGTAAAGAATTATTTCTTAAATACACTCTTAAAAATATTAAGAACTAAACTATTTCTTACTTAGATAAAATTGTGTCTCTTTTTTCCTATCTCTTTCCCTCAAGTTCAAGGCACAGAATATGGATGCTCAAAGATTATTAACTAAATTGAATAGGAAAAGAGAAAACACTTGAAAAATCAGGGTGCCTTTTTAAAAAGCCTTTATTTAAAACTTCTGATAGAAGTAGTAAAAGAAATTAGCAAATGTGGAACATGTTCTATATAATTGTATCATGTTTCAAATTCTCTCAAGAATCAGAAAAAAATTAAAGTAGATGAAAATGTATCAAACTGGGCACATGGTTCTGATGCTATTCAGTAAAATGTTTAAAAAGTCACAGTAATGGAACGTCCTTGAGTATTTAAAAGCCTACTACATTTAAAGTTGAAACTGAAGCATTTCAAAAAACAATTCAGCATTCTTTAAAGTTCTTACCACAATCATTTCTGAAGGCTCTAACACAAGACAATCACATCCTCTTTTTCCTCCAAACTGCTTACCAAAACTACAAAAACAGAAAAACAATTTCTTTAGCAAAGGTTACAAACAAAATATATCAATATAGGAAAATAATGAACAACAACCCAAAAATCCCTAGATGTTAACCAAGAAATTATGATCCTAACACCTGTATTAATAAAATAAGGTTTTCTTAAAAAAAAAAAAAAAAAAGCAAAACACAGTATTTCCCTTTTACTTGCCCAGATATAGTAAATGATCTCAATGCAGTTCTGTGTGAAAATTCTTTTAAAATTTCTTTAGTCTCTAAAATTGACTATAAAAGATACCTGCCTAATCTCGAATTTTGAACATCAAACAATAAGTTGAATTAACACACCTAATAAAGAGTAAAGCCATATATAACAGTCATTTATAAAAAACTATACAATTTTATTAATGGACTAGAAATAGGGCTTGAATAAAGGCGATATATTGTGTACTCTTATGAAGCAGTTCAATGTTATAAAAATATCAATTCTCTAGAAAGTATAAGGTTATATACAAATATTAGTTTACAACAAAATCCTAATCAAAATCCAAATGAAATTATTTTTGTATATAACAAAAAAATCACTTGTTTTTTCTTAAGTAGAAGTGGATTTTTGTTTGTGTTTCCCAAAACAAACTCTCATATCATCTAATACATAAAATAATTAAAAGCAAATTTTTAAGAGATTGCTTTTATTCAAGATGAAGTAATGGGGAATAGATTTACTCTCCCACCTGAAAAAACTAGAAAATCAGAGAAAATACATAAAACAACAGTTTCAAGACATTGGAAAACAGGCAGGACAGGGCTGTGATCCCTCAGAAAGAAAATTTAAAAACTAAGATGACCCATACAATATCCCATTTTACTACCTACAGGCAACCTCTATGCTACAATGCAAGAAGGGAGAAGCCTATGAGAGCCTGACAATCTTATTGAATTGAAGAGACAGAGACAGTTTTGGGGCGTGGGTAATGGGGAAAATCCTTAAAATTTACAGGGCAGAGTACAGGAAAGGAGTGAGCAGCAGAGAGAGTGAGAAAGAGAGACAGAGAGAACAAGAATATGCATGAGAGAGCACATGTGAGAGCACGTATGCAGTGTGGTGATTTTCAGAAAGATTCTCTTGAGTCTTTGGGTCGATACTATGAATATGTGAGAACAAACCAACTAAAAGCCAGAGTGGAAAGACCACATAATAGATGGAGCATTGGGCAGGGTCCTCAGAAATGTATTGCCTTAGTAATGTGATACATAGTCCCACACTAAAAACGTGCTGGACTTGATCAAATAAATATAATAATAAGACTCAAAATGATCACATGGATCCCAGTAGCTAAACTGCATGTCAGAAGAAAGTCCAATGCTATCCTAAAGAAATACAACTAAAGCTGGAACCCAGCAACATAAAATTCACAATTAAAATAAAAAACAGGCATGCAAAAAAACAGGAAAACATGATCCATAACCAAGAGAAAAACCAATCAATAAAAACAGACCCAGAACTGCCAGTAGTGAGGGAATGAACAGACAAGAACATTAAAATGGCTATTTCTACATGCACTCCATATGTTCAAGAAAGTAGAGATAAATATGAACATGATAAAGAGAAACAGAAGCTATAAAAAAAGAGCTAGTGGAATGTTTTATCACATCACATATACAGATACATAATATCTAGTTGTACCATTTTTTAGTAGTGTTAAAATTGGTGAGTGGCTTCAGACAGTGTCAACTTGATATATGATTATAAAATTTCCTCTCAATTTTTCACCTATTAGTTTTAGCTTCCATTTCTGATCACTGCCTAGATCTAAAGCGTTAACAGGGCTATTGAAAAAGGCATTTTCTAATTCTGTCATTCCTATATAAACAAACATACTCCTTCATAAACTATTTGCGTTCCTGGAACAACAGTTTATATAAGAAAGGTAGGACAAATGTTTCAACTGTAAATGACAGGATTGTATTAAGTAAATTCTATAAATTCTGTTTTGTAAAAAGCTACCAGAATTAAGTGAAGCTAGCAAGATTGCAGGATACAAGCTCAATACCCTAGAATCAATTGTCTTATTATATATCAGCAACAATCAAAAAAAATCATTTAATCCCACTAAAAACAGGAAACACGTGACAAATTTATCATATGTGGACTCTTAGAAAACTACAAATTAAAAAAACTACAAAACATTGCCAAGAGAAATTAAAGATGACCCAAATACAGTGAGATATATCCTGTTTTTGGATTGAATTGTTCTATGGATTCAAAGCAGTCAGAAAGCTGCCTCAGAGAAACTGACATAATGATTCTAAAATTTACATGGAATGTAAAGAACCTAAAATAGCTTAAACAATTTTGGAAAACAAATTGGAATATTTTATATTATCAGATGTCAAGATAAACTATAAAGCTAGCATACTCAAAATGGTATGGCATCAAATTAACTTATATATCAATGAAACAGGATAGAGAGAACAAAATGAGACCTATACATATATGTTCAACTGATTTTTAACAAGAGTGCCAAGGGAATTCAAAGAGGGAAAAAATAATATTTTCTATAAATGGTGATAAAACCACCAGGTATCAATACAGAAAACAAAACAAAGATCTTATATAACACCATTCACAAAAATTATTTAGAAATGTATCAATGCAAAAATGGAAAGTGTAAAATTCTCATAGTAATAGACGTTTCCTTCTATATGTCTAGATGTTCAAAGATTTTATCATAAACAGGTTTAGGATCTTGTCAAATGTTTTTCTCTGTATTTATTGAAAGGATTATGTAGCGGGGCTGGCCCCGTGGCCGAGTGGTTAAGTTCACGCGCTCCGCAGCAGGCGGCCCAGTGTTTCGTTGGTTCGAATCCTGGGCGCGGACATGGCACTGCTCATCAGACCACGCTGAGGCAGTGTCCCACATGCCACAACTAGAAGAACCCACAACGAAGAATACACAACTATGTACCGGGGGGCTTTGGGGAGAAAAAGGAAAAAATAAAATCTTAAAAAAAAAAAAAAAAAAAAAAAGGATTATGTAGGTTGTGTCCATTATTTTACCAAGAGTATATTATCTATGGATGCTAACCCTCCTTGCGTTCCTAGGATAGCCCCAACTTGGTCACAATGTTTAATACTTTCAATATATTCCTAGATTTGGTTTGCTGTTATTTTGGTTTGCAACAGTTTCTGCATGTACATTCATGAGAGAGAATTTGTAGTTTTCTTGTGATGTCTTTGTCTGGTGTCGGTATCAGAGTAATACTGGACTTATAAAATAGGTTGAAAGTGTTCCCTCAGTAGACTAGTCGTAGTAGTAGTTTTTCCAAAAGAGTTTGCACAGGATATGTAACAATGCTTCTTTAAATATTTGAAAACACTTAGCAGTAAACCCCTGTGGGCTTAGGCTTTTCTTTGTGGGAATATACTTAATTATTACCTTAATTTCTTTACTTTTTATAAGTATATTTAAAGTTTCCATTTCTTTTTTAGTCTATTTAGGGTAACGCACATCTTCGTAAGATTTGCCCAATTTATTGCTATAAAGCAGCTCATAAAATTCCCTAGTAATACTTTTAATTTCTGCAGGATAGTAACATCCCCTCTTTCATGCCTGATTTTGGTAATCTGTGTGTTCTCTTGTTTAAATGGTCAGCCTAACTCAAGGTTTATCAATTTTCTTGACCTTTTCAAAGAATCAACTCTCCATTTTATTTTTCTCCTAACGTTTTTCTGGTTTTTATTTCTACTTGATTTCTACTTGAACTGTACTTGTGTTTGTTTTGAGCTTACTTTGCTTTTATTCTTAAGATGGAAACTTCAGATAACTGAATTGACATTCTTCTTTTCTCAGAAAGGTGGTATAAATTTCCCTTTAATATGCTTTAGTTGAATCCCATAAATTTTGACATGTTCATTTTCATTAATTTCAAAACATTTTCTAGTTTCTCTTATCAATTCTTCCTTGAATTATGAGTCACTTACAAATGTGTTGATTAAATTCTCACATTTCTTTCTGGAATTAATTTATAATTTAATTCCAATATACTCAAACAAAGAACAAAGTTTGAATTATTTCAATCCTTTTAAATTTACTGAGACCTGATTTACGGCCTACAATATGCTCTATCCTGGAGAATGATCTGTTAAGTATGAAAAAAGATATGTATCAGATCAAAGTGGTTGACGGCACTTTTCAAGCTTTATCTTTACAAACTTTTCAGTCTAGTGGTTCTGTTGATTATTGAGAGTAGAGTTTTGAAATCTCCAACTGTAAATGTTGAATTTCTACTGATTCTTTCAATTCTGTCAGTTTTTACTGCTGGAAGCTGAGTGTGGACAAATGCTGACAGTTAAAAACTCCAGAAAGAGAAAGTCATTGAAGGGGCCCCTACACTTTTTTGAGTCTTACCTCATGGATCTCTACCAGGTTCTTACAGTGAAAAGAAAAGAAAGTTTTACAGAAAAAGCCCCTGGTGCTTCTGGCAGGGGGAGGGGAAAAGGAAACATTTTGAAACATGCCACACATTCTGTTCCTCTTAACAAGGTCTGCCCTTAGAAGAAACTATTCCATCAGAGCCTAATAGACCTGCAGAAATGGAAATACCCAACTTAAGTTCTAGCCTTCCAAATGGAGAAAGGGAATTACCCAACTCCAGCCCACTCTAGTAATCCTGTCCCACCTAAAGGGAGGAAAAAAACCAAGAAACACATGTGAAGTTCACAGTCCAGAGGCAAAGGCTCACTAAAAGACAGATCTAATCACAGGACTATAAAATGCTTCCCCTCCTCCCACACCTTACAAAGGCCTATTTACAGCAACTCCTTTGACCCAGTACATTATGTCTGGCTATCAAGAAGAAATTACAAGGCATCCTCAAAGGCAAAAAACACACTTGGAAGAGAGAGATCAAGCATCAGAACCAGACTCAGATAAGGCAGGGAAGTATAAAAAAATTACATACCAAGACCAAGTGGGATTTAACCTGGGTATGTGAGGCTGGTTCAACATTCAAAAATCAGTTAATGTAATCTACCATACATCAATATGCTAGAGCAGAAAAATCACATTATCATATCAATAGATGCAGAAAAAGCATTTGACAAAACCCAACACCCATTTATGATAAAAACTCAGTAAACTAGGAAGAGAGAGGAACTTTCTCAACTTGATAAAGATTATCTATAAAAAACCAACAGCTAGTATCATAGTTAATGGTGAGAAACTCAGTGCTTTACCAGTACAATGAGGAACTAAGGAAGGATGTCCCCTCAATCACTGCTTTTCAAGACTGTATTGGAAGTTCTAGCTAATACAATTAGAAAAGGAAATTAAAGGTATATAGATTAAGAAGGAAGACATAAAACTGTCCTTGTTCTCAGATGACAAGACCGTCTACGTAGAAAATCTGAAAAAAATGACCAAAAAACCTGGAACTAACAAGCAACTATAGCAAGGTTGCAGGATACAGGGTTAATGTACAAAAGTCAATTGCTTTCCCCTATAGCAATAATGAACAAGTTGAATTTGAAATTAAAAGTACAATGCCATTTAGATTAGCATCCAAAAAATGAAATACTATGCTAAAAATCTAATATATGAGGAAAATTACTAAGCTGTGCTGAAAATATCAAAGAAGAACTAACTCAGGTGATGGTCTATGCTCATGGATAGGAAAACAATGTTGTCAAGACGTCAGTTCTTCCCAAAATGATTTATAGATTCAATGTAATTCCAATGAAAACCCCAGAAAAGTTATTTTGTGAATATGAAAAACTGATTCTCAAGTTTCTATGGAGAGGCAAAAGACCCAGAATAGCAACACGACATTGAAGATCAACAAAGTCAGAAGACTGACACTACCCAACTTCAGGGCACATCATAAAGCTACAGTAATCAAGACAGTGTGCTATTGGTGAAAGAACAGGGAAAATAGATCAAGAGACCCCAGAAATAGATTCCCATAAATATACTCAACTGATCTTTGACAAAGGAGCAAAGGCAGCATAATGGAGCAAAGAGTCTTTTCAACAAATGGTTCTCAACAACTGGACATCCAAAAGCAAAAAAAGAATCTATGCAAAGTCCTTACACCCTTTACCAAAACTAACTCAAAATGGATTATAGATCCAAAGGTAAAATACAAAACTATAAAACTCCTAGAAGATAACATAGAGAAAACCCAGATAACTCTAGGTATGGTGATGACTTTTTAGTTACACCAAAGGTATGATACATGAAAGTTAACAATGGATAAGCTGAACTTTAGTAAAATTAAAAATCTATTCTCCACAAAAGACAAAATCAAGAGAATGAGAAGACAAGCCACACTGGAAGAAAACATCTGCAAAAGGTACATCTGATAAAGAATGGCTATTCAAAACTAACACAAAGAACTCTTAAAATCCAACAATAGGAAAACAAACAACATGACTAAAAAATGGGCTAAAAACCTTACCAGATACCTCATCAAAGAAGATAAATATATGCTAAGCAAGCACATGCAAAGATGCTCCAAATCATATGTCATCAGGGAAATGCAAATTAAAACAAGAAGATACCACTACACACTATTAGGCCAAAATCCAGAACATTGACAACACCAAATGCTGAGAAGGATGTGGAACAAAGGGAACTCTCACTCATCACTGGTAGGAATGCAAAATGGTACAGCCACTTTGGAAGGTAGTGTGGCTATTTCTTATAAAGTTAAAAATACTCTTACTATATGATCCAGTAATCATATTCCTTGGTATTTGCTCAAGAGTTGAAAACATATGCCCACATAAAAACTTGCACACGGATGTTTATAGCAGCTTTATTCATAATAGCCAAAACTTGGAAGCAGCCAAGATATCCTTCAGTATGTGAAAGGATAAACTGAGGTACATTCAGATAATAGATTATTATACAGCACTAAAAGAAATGAGCTGTTAAGTCACGTAAAAAACATGGAGGAAACTTAAATGCATATTTCTAAGTGAAAGAACCCAACCTAAAAAGGGTACATACTATATGATTTCAACTATATGACATTCTGGCAAACGCAAAACTAAGAAGACATTAAAAAGACAGTGGTTGGCAGGGGTTAGGGGAAGGGAGGAATGAATAGGTAGAGCTCAGAGGAATTTTAGGATCATGAAACTACTCTGTATGATATATAATGGTGGATACATGTCACTATTTGTCCAAACCCACAGAACGCACAACAAGAGTGAACCCTAAAGTAAATTATGTATGTACACTGGGTGGTAATGATGTGGCAGTGCAGGTTCATCAACTGTAACAAATGTACCACTCTGGTGTGGGAAGCTGACAATGGTGGAGGCTGTGCATAAGCAGGGGTAGGAGGTAAACAGAAAATCTCTGTACCTTCTGCTCCATTTTGCTATGAACCCAAAATTGCTCTAAAAAAATAAAGTCTATTTTGAAATAAACAATAAATTATTTCCTATCAAAATCCCAGCAAGCTTTTTTGTATAAATGGACAAGCAGATCCCTAAATTTATATGGAAATGCAAAGGAGCTAAAAACGTTAAAACCATTGAACAAAGTTGTGAGACTCATAATACCAATTTGAAAACGTACAATAAAGCCACAATAATCAAGACAGCTGTACTGGTACCAAGATAGAACAAGAGTTAAATGGAAAATAAATAATTCAGAATAAACAAACCACCTCACATGTATAGTCAACTGATTTCCAACAAAGGTACCAAAGCATTTCAATGCCTTTTCATCAAATGGTGCTGGCTCAACTGGATATCCTTATGCAAAAAAACCAAAAAGAAAGACAATTAAGTCACAATGGACATAGGCCAAAATGCAATTGCCAAATCTGAAAAACTTCCAGAAAAAAAGATCATAAAAGAAAATATTTGTGAGGTTAGGTTAAACAAACATTTCCTAGTTATGACAACAAAACCTCAACCCTCAAAAGAAAAAACTTAATAAAACTGGACTTCATCAAAATTTAAAACATTTGTGCTTCAAAAGACACTATAAAGAAAAGGAAAAGACAAGCCACAGACCCACAGAAAATACATGCAAATCATATAAAGATGAAGATAAAGAATTTGTATCCAAAATATTTAAGTTTTTACAACTTGACAGAGGACACAATTAAAAATTATATACCTGATAAAGAGCTTGTACCCAAAACATATAAATTCTTACAAACTGATAAGAAGACAAACAATACAATTGAAAATGGAGAAAAGCTCTGAACAGACATTTCAACAAAGAAGGTACAGCAATGCCTGATAAGCACATGAAAAGATCCTCAATAGCACTAGTCACTACTGAAGGGCAAATTAAAATCATACTGAGACACTATTAAATACATACTAGAATGGCAATAATCAAAAAGACTGTCAATACCAAGTGATGGAGAGGATGTGGAGAAATTAGATCCATTTATACATTGCTGGTCAGAGAAATAGTATAGTACAAGTTGGCCTTTTCCTCAAAAATTAAATATATACTTATCATATGACATCCTGGATCTCTACAAAAGAAATAAAAACACATGAGCCATATAAAGACTTGTATGTGAATCTTGCTAAGAGCACTATTCTTACAAGTCTCAAAACTGAAACAATAAAAATTTCCAAACTTTTCAAAATTTTCATCTTCTGATGCATGGCTAGACAAAAACGTGGTATCTTCATTGAATGAAATACAAAATAGCAATTTAAAAAAATCGGTGTGCCACAACCAGTATACGCTAAAACATAACTGAATCTCAAAAACATTATGGTAAGTGACCGAAGCCAAAAAGAAGAGACTACTTGAAAATATTTGCAGAAGGCAGATATAGAGACAGAAAGTAAATTAGATTAACTGCAAAACGGCATGAGGGAACTTTTCAGGTAACGCAAGTCATCTATTAATTGTGGTGCACCAATGTATATATTTACTATAAATTATTGAACTGGAAAATTAACATAGGTGAATTTTATGGTATGTAAACTATACACCAATAAAGTTACTTTAAGAAAACTGTCTAAGAAAACAGAGAAGAGAACCTTTACAACTTGGAGTAGGCAAAGATTAGTTAAGACACATAAATACTACCAATAAAAAAAAATCATCCTTTGGACTTTATCACAATTAAAGAAGTCACCATTGAAAATGAAAAGGCAAGACACAGTCTGGGAAAAATATTTGCAATACACGTATCTCACAGAACTTTGATGCATAATATATAAATAACTCGTAATTCAAAAATAAAAAGACAACCTCAAAACAATTGAACCAACTTTTCACAAAAGAAGATATATGAATGGTCAATAACTATACGCAAAAAAGCTAAATATCATTAGTTATCATAGAAATGCAAATTAATAGCACAATAAGATCCCATTACATACACACCTGAATATCTAAAATTAAAGATTACCCATTATGAAGCGTTGAAGAGGATGTTGAGCAACTGGAATTCTCAGAAACTGGTGGTGGGAATGTAAATGGTATAACTATTCAACAAAATACTTTGGTAAGTTTTAAAAAAAAGTTTAACACACCACCATACAACTCAGCTATTGTATTCTTAGGTACTTAAGAAAATAAAAGACATATGTTCATACAGAGACTTGTACATAAATATCCATAGGTGCTTTATTTGTAATAAACAAAAATTGAAAACAACCTAACGTCTTTCAATAGGTGAATGGATAAACATATTGTGGTATATCCATACAATGGAATATTACAGCAACAAGAAGGAATCTGCAAAACATCATGCCAAGTGAAAAATCTTAGATACAAAAAACTGTACAACATATTCCATTTATATAAAATAGCAGGAAATGTAAACTAATCTATATACCAGAAAGCATTCCAATCAAAATCCTAGGCTTTGCATTTTTTTTTGAATTAGCAAACTGATTTCAAAATTCATACGGAACTGCAAAGAACCTATAATAGCCAAAACAATTTGGCAAAGTTGGAGGACCCATACTACCTTATTTTGTGATTGATTATAAAGTTAAAGTCATCAAGACAAGGTGATATTGGCACCAGAGAGAAAAATAAAGCAATGAAACAAAGAATTGGGAAATAGACTCACAAATACATGGTCAATTAAATTTCAAACAAGATGCAAAGGTAATTCAGAGAAAAGATAGTTATGTCAACAAATGGTGCTAGAACAATTGAATATGCACAGGTAAAAAGATGAAATTAAATCTATATATCATATCACATTAAAAAAAAAAACTAGCTTGATATAGATCACAGACCTGAATAGATCACAGTAAAACCTAAAACAGTAAAACTTTCAGAAGAAATTCAGAAAACAATTCTTTGTGACCTTGGGTTGATCAAAGATTTCCTACATACAACAACATAAGCACAGTCCACTAAAGAAAAAAATGTAATAAACTGAACTCCATCAAAATTAAGCTCTTCTGGCTCTTCAAAAAAACAACAGATGGAAAACACAATCCACAGACTGGGAGAAAATATTTGCAAATCACACATCTGTTAAAGGACTTGTATACAGCATACATAAAGAACTTCTGAAACTCAAAAATAAGAAATTAACCATTCTCCCACACCAAATGGGCAAAACATTAAAGAGACACTTCACAAAAGATATACAATTGACAAATAAGCACATGAAAAGATGCTCACCATCTTTAGGGAAATGCAAATTTAAACCACAATCAGATACCAACACATATCAATTAGGATATGTAACTTAAAAGATTGACCTTACCAAGTATTGGTGAGGATGTGGTATGGAACAACCAGAACTCTCATACACTGCTTGTGGGAATGTAAAATGGCACAAGAACTTTGGAAAAGAGTATGGCAGTTTCTTAAAAGGTTAAACACCCACTTACCACAAAACCTAATCATTCCTAGGTATATATCCAAAATCAATGAAAGCATGTGTCCACATGAAGAGTTATAACACAGTCATTCTATTCCTATGTATTTACTCAAGAGAAATGAAAGTGTACGTCCACATAAAGACCTGTACACAAATGTTCATAGCAACACTAGTCAAAAACAGCAAACATCTCAAATGTCCACAGTAGCTGAATACTAAACAAACAGTAGTATATTCATACAAGAGAATACTGCAATAAAAAGGAACGAAATATTGATACACATAACAACACGGATAAACCTCAAAATAATTTTACTGAGTATAAGAAGCCAGACAAGAAAAGAGTACATAGGGCAGACCCTGTGATGCAGTGGTTAAGTTCAGCACGCTCTACTTCAGCAGCCTGAGTGTTCAGAGGTTCAGATCCCCGGCATGGACCTTATACCACTCATCAGCCATGCTGTGGCGATGACCCACATACAAAATAAAGATTGGCAGAGATGTTAGTTCAGGGCTAATCTTCCTCAGGAAAAAAAAAAAGAGTATATATTATATGCCTCACTTCATATAAAATTCTAGAAAATGTGAATCTATAGTGACCAAAAAAAAAATCAGTGGTTCCTGGGACCCAAGGGAGGAAGCAAGGAAGGATGAGAGTTAAGGTTTACACAGGGGCATGAGTAAATTTTGGGGGGTGATGAATATGTTATTTTTATTACAGTCATGGTTTTATGGGTGTATATATATGCCCAAATTTATCAAACTGTACACTTTAAATATGTGCAGTTTATGACAATTATACCTTAATAAAAATTAAAATGCAAGCCAAAAAATGAGATAAAATGTATTATCTGTCAGCTTGATTCCTACAAAATAATAATAAAGACAAACAATCCAACTTTAAAACAGTCTCCCTCCCACCCAAAAAACCTTAGACATTTGACAAAAGAATACAGAGGAAGCAATGGCTAATAAGCACAAGAAAAAGTGCTCAATATCACTATTCAGCATGAAAATGAAAATTAAAACCACTTCACAGGGACCAGAATAGCTAGACTAAAAGAATGACAATACCACATGTTGGTGACTACACAGAAATAGAAACAGAACTCTTATACATTGCTGGTGGGAATCTAAAATGGTACAACCACTGTGGGACACAGTTTAGGAGTTTTTTATAAATAGTTTTTTAACTTCAAGGCACATTATAAAGCTACAGTGTGGTATTCAAGCAGGGATAGACAAAATCTAATGGAATAGAACAGGAGCCCAGAAACAGGCACACACATATGTGGATATTTGATTTATGAAAAAGGTGGCATTGAAAGAGGGTGGGAAAAGGACATTTAGGAATCCATATGGAAAACCATGCAACATTATCATACTCAAGAATCCATTCTAAGTAGACTATAGATCTAAATATGAAAGGAAAAGAAAAGTTCTAGAAAGTAATAAAGGAAAATATCTTCATGACCTCAGGTACAGAAATATTTCTTAAGCAAAAAAGACAAAAAGAAAAAAACTGAATTGCTCGACATTAGAGTTAAGAAATTGTGCTCATCTAAAGACATTATTACTAAGAGAATGAGTAACTCAAGGCATAGAGTGGGGAAAAGATATGTGCAATAAAAATAACCAACCAAGAATTCTTATTCAGAATATATAAAGAATTTCTATATCTCAGTAACAAAAAGGCAATGCATCAGAAAAATGGGGAACAGACATAAACACTTTACAAAGGAAGTTATTCAAATGAAAATGTACTTACTCATCAGCAATCAGAAATACATAAATAAAAACTATAATATCTATATACTGAAAAGAATAACCAAAACTAAGCAAAAAAAATTACAAATAAAAAGGCTGACAATACTAAGTGTTGATAGGGATTTGGAACAACAGGAATTTTCATACATTGCTGTGGGTATGTAAATTGGTATACACATTTTGGAATGCCTTGCAACGAACAATTAAAGCTGAATATAGGCACATCCTGTGAGCCAACAATTCTCTGCTGGGTATATACTACAGAAATGCATGCATATGTGCATCTAATATACCAGGATGTTAAAAGCTAAGTTATTTACAGCAGCCATCAACTATGCAAACAATGAAATACTAATCAATGAGAATGAATTAATTGTAACTACATGCAACAATATGGATGAATGTCATAAACATAACATTGGGCCAAAGAAGCCACACACAAAAGAATACTGTGTAATTACATTCATATTACGTCCAAAAGTAAACAAAACCAAACTACAGTGTTGAGGTATGCACATCCTCAAGCTAAAACTCTACAGATATTCAAGACTGATTAAAATTTAGGAAAATCATGTTCTTTGGGGGGAAGCGGGAGATTTGATTTGAGAAAAGACATGCAGGCTGCTTCTAGAGAGCTGACAATGTTCTATTTCTTGATCTGGGTGGTGATTAGGAAAATGTTCAATTTATAGTAATTCATTAACATGTACACTTAGGTTATTTGCACTTTCCCCCATATATTTCAAAATAAAAGAGTTAAAATCATGGAGGAATGTTCCAATTTGGGTCAAAAATTGGAAAAATAAGAATATGTGTTTTTGTTCACATATGTATTTTTAAAACACCAGAAAGACATACAAGATATTAATAAAATTGGTTAGTTATCTATGCAGATGGGCTGAAAGGTGTGGATGACAATAAAAGTGAGAATAATACTTCTTTTTTTTTATTTTATTTTTTTTGAGGAAGATTAGCCCTGAGCTAACATCTGCTGCCAATCCTCCTCTTTTTGCTGAGGAAGAATGGCCCTGAGCTAACATCCGTGCCCATCTTCCTCTACTTTATATGTGGGACGCCTGCCACAGCATGGCTTGCCAAGTGGTGCTGTGTCCACACCCGGGACACGAACCAGCAAACCCCGGGCCGCCAAAGCAGAACGTGTGAACTTAACCACTGTGCCACTGGCTGGCCCCAGGGTAATGCTTCTTAAAGTACAACTTATTATACTGTTTTGACTTCTGAATTGTACAAATTTATTAATTTGTAAAAAAATTTTAAAAATTATGTCTAGATAATGGAGAATGCTATTTACAGTGCTATTTAAAGGTGATAACTTTTCCCTGACACATGCAGGCACTCAATATATGTTTTCTAAATGAATTAATGCCTGAGTGTTTAAGATATTCTCTCTTAGTGAAATGCCTGTTCCCTCCTTCTTTGCCTAGCTAATCTTGCTTATCTGTAGAATCCATTTCCACAACTGCCCCCACAAGAAAGTTTTCTTTCCATGTCACACAACACTGAGTCCCTTTTTAAACAAAGCAGTCATCTCAACCCAATGTAAGTCAGTCCTTCTTTGTCTTAGTGCCGCTGCCTTAAATAGAGATGACACTCAATCAAGGCTTATTTGATGCATAAATGAATGTTTGAATGAATACATGCATTAAATTTTATTTTAAAACCACATGTAATGAAGTCCTTGCTTTGTTGAGCTACAGTGAAATTTTACTGTGACAACTAAACAGTGAACTGAATTTTAGAAAAAGGTTAAATTCATGTCAGAAGACATTTAAATTTCAGACTTGACTTATTAATTACCTACTTTGTTTAGAATAAACCGTAAAAAAATTTTACTTGTATAAATTACATATAAAATTTCATTATAAAATAAAGAGATGTACTTTAGATGTCTTATTAAAATATATGCAATCTAGAGTTTAGGAGATAAACTCCACAAAAATTCAAGGCCCTGCACCCTCAGTGAAGTTTCTGGGAGTTCCATAATTTGGGGCATGACAAGATACCCACTCCAAGGTGAAATACAAGTTGCTGCACCTCACATCATCTACCACAAAAAGAGAGACACAATGCTTGGTTAATTTTTCTGGATTTTGGAGGTAACATACACCGAGTGTGCTACTTTGAACCATCTTTAGTGGCCCACAAGGCTGCTGGCAAATTCAGGATGCAGTATAAGCCACCACACCACTTGGGCCTGATTATCCAGCATATCCAATGACAACTTTAGTGTCCAAACAGGACAAGTGGGAAATAATGGAAAGAAGGGATGCTCTATGGAGCCTCCCACAAGCACTAAAATGAGAATAAGAGTGCAGACTTCTAGGATTTCTGAAACACTTATGCCCTCTTCTGCAAATAACTATTCTACTTTGAGAAACAATTTCTGTCTTGCTACTGGGCCTTAAGAGAGGCTGAATGCCTAACCATGGGGATATCAGGTGACTATGCAGTCTCAACTTCCCATCACGAACTGTATACCTAGACATAAGGGTTGGGCATGAGCAGCAGCAATCTACTATCAAATAAATATGGTATGAGAAACCGAGTTTACCAGGTCCAGAATAAGTTGCATGAGCAGGTGGCTCAGATTCCTTCAACACCAACTCCTACTGCATTGCCTCTTATACCTCAATCTGTGCCTAATGCCCACGTGGGCAGTTCCTTATGAATAGTTGAGGAAGAAAAAACTTGAGCCTGTTTTATAGATGAGTCTGCATAGCATTCTAGTACCACCCAAAAGTGGACAGCCCCACTCAGAGGGGACCTGAAGGAAAGTGGTGAAGGAAAAACTTCCTAGAGAACAGAACTTCAAGCAGTACATTTGGTTGTCCATTTGCCTAAAATGAGAGATGGCCAGAGTCACTGACCTAAACAGATTCACGAGCAGTTACTATGGTTTGGCTGAATGGTCAGGGATTGGAAGGAACCTGATTGACAGATGGTAACAAGGAAGTTTAGGAAGAGGTATGTGGAAGGACCTCTTTCAGAATGGGCAAAGACTCTGTGTCCCATATGAATGCCCAAAGGACATCCACTGTAGAACAGGCTTTGAAAATCAGGTAAAGAAAATGGCAAGCTCTATGAATGTCAAACACTTTCCCTAGCCACCCTAGTGCTTGTTCAATGGGCCCATGAATGAAGTGGTCATGGTGGCAGAGATAGAGAATATGCAGGGGCTCAACTGCTAATGTTACTGCTAGATACCTAATCTGCCAACGGCAGGGACCAACGTGAGTCTCTGATAAGGCACCATACCTCAGGGGGACCAGTCAGTCAGACGGAGTCAGATTATTTACATTGGACCTTTTGTATCATGGAGGAGGCAGATATTCCTCCTCACTACAATAGACACACATTCTGGAAATGATCTGCCTTTCCTGACCATAATGCTTCTGCAAGCACCACTACCCACAAGCTTACAAGTGCTTTATCTACTGTCTTGGCACGCTAGACAGCATTGTTTTTGATCAAGGAACTTATTTCACAGTAGCAGAAGTACCACAATGGTTTCTGTCTTCCCCAATAGCAGAATATATGGGTCTGGTATTCAACACATGGAAATAGGAGTGGCTCTTCTCACTGCTATACCTAATAACTCATTCACAGAATTTTTGCTTCCCCTCCCAAAAACTTTTGAGCTCTGCTAGTTCTCAGTCTTAGTTACAAAGATTGCGTCTACCAGGAAACATAACTATGGTTCCACTGAATTAGAGACTTCCACCTGGCCACTGAACCAAGAGGTAGGAAAAGTGGGGTTACTTGATTGGTCTGAGTGACTGATCCCAATCAGCAAGGAGAAACTTGAGTTGTTGCACAGAATGGGAGTTAGGAGGACTAGCTGAAGCCCACGGAATTCTCTTAGGCTCCTTGTAGTACTTCTATGTCCACTATTAATGGTTAATGGAAAACTACAGCAACCAGAAAAAGGCAGGACTCTTCTGAAATAAAGATTTTGTTCCCACTATCAGGTAAAGAACCTGAAAAAGCTCAAATTCTGGCTGAGGGCAGAAGTAATAAATAGGTAGTAAAAGAGGAAGCCAGAGATATCAACTATGGCTCTGTAACCAATTACAGAAACAAAGACAGTAGTAGCTTTTCATATTTTCTCTTTGCTTTATTGTATATGTCTGTACTTGTGTAAATGTTAACCATTTCCTTCTTCCCTCTCTTCCTCATTTTTATTTTATACATAAGTTGTTGCAGGTGAACTTTACAAGGTAGTCTTTAGTTAAAAAAATATTCACAGGCACTGTAAAGGAATATATAATTAATATAGTCAGTAACGACTGTTGAGACTGTGCATCTCATTATTTTGGGGAGAGAGTAAGTACTTCTTCACTTGTATGAAGGATAGCTATATCTTGTTAGGTGTAAACAGAGTTCTTTTGTTGTTGGATGGAATTTCAAATGTGTTTAGAAGCATTCATATAGAACTGAGTAGCCAAGGGAGCGGATTACGCCAGTTATTTATTGCCTCTCAACTTCCAATGTAGCGGGTATCAGCTTCAAATCTTTGTAATAAAGGATCTGGATTTAGTCAACATTCTCCTCCTGCGACCTGGAAATGTTAAAGCTTTCTCAGTAGAGGATGCTAGTAGACAGACACTGCAGTACAAAAGTCTTCTTTGCTCTGGGAGGTATGTGTGTGTAAAGCAAAGGGAAGTCCTGTTCCCAGCCTCAGGGCCCATCTGCACCCTAGCAGGGGAGTGAATGTTCTCTTGCTTGCAAGTCCTGGTCAGCAGTTCCCTTCCTGCCAGCCTTGCCCCAATGACTGTGGACCAGCTGGTCCAGGGCAACCCAGTGAACTTCTCCACTGTCTATCGGGCTAAAACCAACACATTCTCCAACAAGGTCTGAATTCAAGTTTGGAGGAGAGGGCCCACATTTCAAGTTTGTTCCTTCCTTGGGTATTCTCCCTTAGCTCCTTTATCCTAATTCTTTGAAACAGTTAATAACTCTAAATTAAATTGTCCCTGTTCAAATTACTGTGTGCTTCCTATCTCCTGACTGATACAGTAACAAACATCTCAAAATCTAGAGAAATAGTCTACATTTTTATAAAGTAGAATACTATTTCTCCTTCTTCTATACTAGATAGTGCTCATATTCTATGGTATCATAATGCTCCTATCCCACCACTATTATACTACAATAATTAATATTAACAGAAGCCAAAAATTTATTTGATGCTTAATATACGCTAAGCAGTAATCTAGGTAGTTTATCTGCACTGACTCATTTAATCCTAACAATCACCCTACAATGACCTATTACAAATACCTTTCAAATGAAAAATATAAATACCCTACCCAGAACTCTTCTTTAAATAATTATGAAGTAAACTATAATCACATTTGCTGTGAAGTTCATGATGGTTATAGTAATGCATACTATAACTTTGTGGTTTTAAAGTCTCATACATTTCTATCGGTTATTTAAAAAGTTAAACTTCACTGTCTTGACCACAAACTAATGATGAATTACTGTGGCTGATTAATGGCTACAGAAAGTCCTCACAACAAATTCTTGACCACTCATCACAGCAAGAAAGAGTGAGGAAATATTCAAAAGAATAATACTAATAATCCTAAAGCATCACTGTAATCAATTATCAATCCAGATTCTTCTGTCTCAGTGGCTAACTCATTACAAATTTATTAATGTGAGTTTCACACAGGGGAATGAACAATACCCAAAGGTTTAAATAATCAAGAACTACTATACATTTTATTTGTAAAAAAAGTTGATATGTTTTATTCTACTAGTTAGGAAGCACAGATTTTATTTAACCAAAGGCCAATGATGTAAAGTGTCAGGATTCAAAACATGACTTTAAAAACGGCATCAAAACTGAGATGTCCCATACCATCTACAGAGTAGACTGTAGCTTGATACTTAAATTTAATAGTTTTGAAACTAAATTAATTTAGCTTCAACTAAGTCTTAAAGCCTAAAGATTACAACATTATTTGAAAAGAGTGACTAAAAAATTACATTCTTTTCTTTTTGTTCAGGAAGATTTCCCCGAGCTAACATCTGTTGCCAATCTTCTTCTTTTTGCTTGAGGAAGATTTGCCCTAAGCTAACATCCATGCCAATCTTCCTCTATTATGTATGTGGGTTGACACCAGAGCATGGCTGCTGACGAGAGGTGTAGGTCTGCACCCGGGAACTGAACCCAGGCAAGCAAAGCAGAATGCACCAAACTGAACTACCAGGCCATGGGGCCAGCCACCCAAAATTATATTGTTATGTCACCAAATTATAATTTGAAGTCCAAAAATCTTAAGAATTGCTAACAGACCAAATTCTCTAAGAATACTACATCTGACCATCTTTCCAATCACCCTTCTCCTTTTTTTTACCCAATAATAATGATGGTGATAATTAACAATTACTTATAATAGCCAGGTACTGTTTTAAGAGCTTTATACATATTAACTTATTTATTCCTCAAAACTAGCCTATGAAATAGATTCTACTATTGTCTGCATTTTATAAATGGGGAAACTGAGGCACAAAGGGATTACATAATTTACCCAAGAAGTATTAGAGCACAGACATGAACTCCTGTACTCTGGCTCTAGAGTATCAACTTTTACAGACCCCTATTGAGAGCTCTGAGTAGTGGCTTGCTAAAATCTCATAAAGATACTTAAGTACGTACTATTATTATCCTTATTTTACAGACAAAAAAACTAAAATTTGTCCAAAGTTATATAACTAATAAATGATAAAAATCAGGATTCTAAACTAGTTTGCCTTACTCCAAAAACCAATTTCTTAACTATTAAGATATATTTCCTCTCTATACCCGCTAATAATAATGAGTTCAAAAACCATCAGATATGGGGCCAGCCGGGTGGCACAGCAGTTAAGTGCACATGTCCTCCTTCGACGACCCAAGGTTCGCCAGTTCAGATCCTGGGTGCAGACATGGAACTGCTTGGCACACCACGCTGTAGTAGGCATCCCACATATAAAGTACAGGAAGATGGGCACAGATGTTAGCTCAGGGCCAGTATTCCTCAGCAAAAAGAGGAGGACTGGCAGCAGTTAGCTCAGGGCTAATCTTCCTCAAAAAAAAAAAAAACCATCAGATAAATCAGAACAAATCCCACATAAAACTAAAGATCAAATAGGAGTAAGATACCATGTCATGGTATAAACTTAAAGAATAAGTATATAAGTATAAACTTATACCCTCAGAAATAGTAAGCATCAATTGATTCCTGCTGAGCAGTTCCAATACTACCAACCCAAAGACATTTATAAAATGTATCACCTACTGAGAGAAAACACACATCCCACAAAAACAGTTTAACATAAAAGATAAATAGTTGTAATGTTAACTTTGCCTGTCACATGCACTAAGCAGCAAATGCAAACATACCTGCAAGGAGGCAAGACCATGGAGTCTTTCATTAGCACAGATCCAGAAAGCAGAATATACCAACATCTGGCAATAGTTTCTGAACTGTTTAAATGAATAAGGAAATATATGAGTAAATAAACACACTCACATATATATAGATTCAATACAAAATACATAACACGAAATACATTCTAATAATGTCACAAATCATTAAAAATTAAGTAATACTACTTGGAAATCTGAGAAAGTTTGCCTTTTGCCTAAGGTTTTATAAAGACCATGTTCACACGGGAAAAAGTATAATCACTATCTTAAAATATAGACTTCAGAAGTATATGTTTATGAGTTCTATCTTATTAATTTTATCATTAACTTCACATTCTTCATTTTTGTGTACTGGATCATCACGTTTGATGAAGGTTAACTTAAATACTGCACTACATCTGCATATTAGAACATTCTATTTCTGATAACTTTTAAGTATATTAAAGATATTATTTAGACTTCACAAGTTTATCAATGTTGCCTCTTAACTTTCAATTATAATTTGGATCATGATAATTTATTTAAATTTTATTCTGACAGACATAATAAAATGTCCACCCAATCTTTCACTTTATATGTGTTTGAGGGATAAAACGAAAGAAGATCAGATGACTTAAGTCTGTCAGCATTTTGGTTCAGTTAAATCTCCAATGGAAACCCAGAATCTTGTTAGATGTTAGTTTATAATCTAAACTAATCTTTCTCTCTCTCTCTTTCTCTCAAATACCTTTATTTACCATACCCAGGGCTTCAATTAATTCCAATATGTAGCAGATTCTAATATCTATAAAACAAAACTTTCCTCTGAGCTGGAGAACTGTTTATCTATCTGGCTGTCTACTTGACATGTCAACTTCTATATCTAACAGACACCTCTAACTCAACGTGTTCAAAATCTACCTATCATTTCTTTCAAGCTTGGATCTTTTCTAGTATTTTCTGTTCTCACTGAATAGTACCATCCTCCATCCAGAAACCTAGGCCTCTTTTGAAATATGACTTACAAAATACAGAAGGAATAAAATCAATAAAGAAAAATTTGCCCAAAATTAAGACAGCAGAAAGTTATGACTGGATGCTACCATAAGCCTCCAATTTTTATCTCACGTGGCTGAAGTAGTCACAAAATAGTCAGTAAATTGTACTTTAAATGCAGGAAAAATTGTGAAGTTTATTCCCACCACCAAGAGAGACAGGCCAGGTCATGAACCAGAAACTGTTCAGACCTTGCAAAGAATTCCAATCTCAGAACATGGTTTGGAAAGTGAAAACCTTTAACTCTTTAGAGGCCATGCTATCTCCTTTCTCTTTGAAAGCAAATGAATCCAAGAATAATCTAGCCTAGAGAAGGGAGGCATCAGATCTTATCAGATCTTACTCCTTCAAAAGCTTCACACTGCTCCTAAGATAAAGATCAAAAACTCTTCAAGTGACCTTCACGTGCCTCTCCAGACTCCTCTCTTACCATTTCCTTTTCTTTCCTCAAAGCACTTGAATCACTGGCATATTTTCACTTTTCATATCCTGCTGCTTCCCAGTTAAGGTCAACTATACATTCTTTTCTCTGACTCCACCAACTTCTGAATGTAAACTCTTAACTTTCACATTCTTTTTTTTAAAAATTCTCGTTTATGGTTAGCCAGATACAAATCTGCATAACTCTTAATATTTTTAAAAGTTTTATTGAGGTACAATTCACATACTATAAATTCGCCCATTTTTAAATGCACAATCCAATGATTTTTATGAAATTTAAAAACATTGTGCAAATATCACCACAATCCAGTTTTAGAACATTTCTATCACCACAGAAAGATCTCCTGTGCCTTCTTTGCAGTCAATCCCTGCCCTGGGAGCAATAATCTGCTCTGTCTCTAGAGATTTGTCTTTCCTGAACAGTTCATATAAATGGAATCACATAATATGTGGTGTTTCTATCTTGCTTCTTCCACTTAGCATGTTTTTGAGGTTTGTCCATGTTGCAGCATACCTAAGTACTTTATCCCTTTTTATTACCAAACAGTATTCCACTATATGGATATATGGCATTTTATTTATCCATTCTTTGGACACTTTGCTTGTTTCCAGTTTTAGGCTAGTATAAACAGTGCTACTAAGAACATTTGTGTACAGTCTCTGTATGCATGTATGTTTGCATTTCTCTTGGGTAAATATATCAAAGCGGAATTACTAGGTCATTTGGTAAAATTGTTTAACTTTTTAGAACGCGCCAACTGTTTTCTAAAGTGGCTATACTATCTAACATCCGCACCACCAATATATGAGGATTCCAGGTGTCACCATATCCTTGTAAACACTTGTTATTGTCTACCTTTTTTATTGTAGTTATTCTAATGGGTACAAAGTGATATCTCAATTTTTGTGCATGGTGTAAGGTAAGCATCTAAATTAACTTTCTGCATGTAAATACCCAATTAATTCAGTACCATTGGTTGAAAAAACTATGCTTTCCCCATTGAAATGCTTCAGCATCTTCATCAAAAATAAACTTTTCACTGTTGTTCCTTTTTAATCCTCAATCATGTTATACCCACACTGTGTGCAGATCTTAGCTAGAGGCCATAAAAAAAAAAAAACTATTCGTAAACATAATGATTTACTTCTGGGCTCTCAATTCTATTCCAATGATCTATATCTCTATACTTTTCCTTGATAACACTTAAATATGTGTAACTATTTTAATTTTCTCTCCCCTACTACACAATAAGCTCAATAAGGACAAATACTGTGTCTTCCCACCATTCTACAACAGGGTAAGAATAACATATAGCAGACAAACATTTAATAATAAATGAATGGATCAACAAATGAATATAACCATTAAAATCCTTATGAATCCAGTAAATACTTTAGAAATAATGATAAATGCAATGTGCAGGTAATGAAACATGAAAAGTCAATACCATTCCTACATACCAGCTAAATCTATATAATAAAACAGGTCACTGTTGCTAAAACTTTTAGAAGAAAAACAGAGAAGAGGATCTTCACAATCTTGAGAAAGAGAAAGATTTTGTTTTTTAAACAGGACAGGGAAAGCACTAATTACAAATAGAAAAATTGAGAAAGTCAGGAATTTCTCTTCTTCAAAATACGCCATTAAGAGAGGGAAAAGGCAAGCCACACAGTGGGAGAAGACATTTGCAACATATGTATCCCAACAAAGGACTAGGATACAGAATTCATAAAGAATTTCTACAAATCAACAGAAATAGATTAGACACCCCAATTAAAAAATGGTCAAAATTTCATAAAGGAGCTATTCAAATACCCTATAAAAACATGCAAATCATTTATCATCATTAGTAAGTAGGGAAATGTAAAATAAAAGCATAATGAGACAACAAAATGAAATACATGTTAGATTCTAATATTAGAATCTTCTAAATCTGAGCACATATATTTCTAATAATTCTATTCCTAAGAATTTGCCCAAGAGGAATGAGAAAATAATGGCAGAAAAAGACATGAACAAAATGTTCATAGAAACTTTATTATTCACGATTGTAAAAAACTGGAAACAACCCAAATATCTATTAACAATGGAAAGCATAAACAAATTATTTTCACACAACTGTATACTGCAAAGCAATGAAAAAGAATGAATGCAAAAACACAAAACAATTTCAAACATTTGTGAAGTAAAAAAAGCCTAACCAAAAGATTTTTATCTATATGGAGTCAAAAAAGAGGCAAAACTAATTTATGATGATAGAAGTTAGAACTTGACTACCTTTCCAAGAGATTTGACTAGAACCTTCTGGAGAGCTGGCATGTTCTATATGTTCACCTGGGTAGTTTACACAGATGTACATATTTATTAAACTTCGTTGCAATATACACCTTTTGGGTAATGTATGTTGTATTTCAGTTTATGCACATATTTCAATCTGCTCCACTGAAACCGTTCCAGAATCAAGTGAATCTCTGCTAAAAGTTAAATTTAAACATTAAAGCAATTAATTTAAGCTAATCATGGAAATACTTACCAAAAAAGAATTTGATTGCCACTGTATCTCTCGTATCGTGCTCTTGCAGACAACAATCTAACATATTAAAAAAGTAAAAATTTTAAAGATTTTACCTTAAATTGTGTTTCAAAAATTCTGTTATAATTACCTCAACAGAAAATGATCAGAGCGACTACTAAATTTTTCAATAAACTACAAGTTTAGAAATACATACATTAAATGCAATATTTTTAAAAATAGCAATTAGATAATATTAACAAGTATAATACTCTTATGTATATTTTATAATCTGTCAATTTTGCAATAAATAACGTCTTTTTTTTGAAGAAGAAGATTAGCCCTGAGCTAACATCTGCCACCAATCCTCCTCTTTTTGCTGAGGAAGACTGGCCCTGAGCTAACATCCATGACCATCTTCCTCCACTTTATATGTGGGATGCCTGCCACAGGATGGCTTGCCAAGCTGTGCCATGTCCGTACCCGGGATCCGAACCGGTGAACCTCCCCCAGCAGCTGAAGCAGAACATGCGAACTTAACTGCTGCGCCACCAGGCCAGCCCCAAAATAATGTCTTTTTTATTATGAAGAAATATACATTTGTCTGATTCACTACTGAATCCTCATGTGAAGAAAACAGTTACTGACAGAGGCATACACACATGCAAAACACCCATTGAATAAATATATAAACTTGCTTGAACTTAAAGAACACTTTTAGTATTACTAAATGCTCCAGTTTTCAGTTTTCTTCTTGATATACTTGACATATGCTAACATCTAAATTATGCTATAAAGAAAACAGAAAATAAAAATTTCCAATTACATTTTAGCAATCTGGTCCATAACCAGAAACTTAAAGAACAGCTTGAAAAAAGGATGGAGAAGCTGGTCATGTAAGGAAAACACATTTTAATTAAAATGTTACACAAAGTTACAAGAGCTAGTGCTTTAAAGCAATCAAAAGTGTTTTTACAAATAAAATCACAATGATATAAGAGGAGAGAAAACTCATTTTACAGAATAGGAAAATGAGGTTCAGAAAGTTTATGGGTCTTGTCCATGGGAGCTTATACCAAATCAAGAGTCTTGGCTCTTTCCACTTTAATACAACACCACATCATACCGTGCCCATGCTAAGCATTTGACATAATAAATATCAAGAGCAACTACAAAAAGAAAAGTTTTTATTCACTGGTTAGCACAGACTGAGCACTATGCTTTGCTTTAGATAGTTTGTACTCTCATTTAATCCTCAAAAGACTGTAACAAAGATAATTTTATTATCCCTATTTTATGGAAGAAAAAACTGCAGCTTAGAGAGATGTTAAGACTTGCTCAAGGTCTTATGGCTAAGAAAAACTGTGGTGAGAAATGCAAACTCCTATGCTTATCCTACAAAAAGTCCCTATGTGATTTCGCCCCTGCAATTATCTATCCAAATTCATTTAAATAAGTCCATAGCACATGCTCTTAAACAGAGCATCACACTTACCTAAGCTGATGTTCCCTGAGATTTGATAATATTTCCATTCCATGAAGGTAAGAATAAATAGTATTTAAGTCCTGTAGAATAGAAAAGATTTTAGATTATTTTTCAAATACACTTTCTAAAATATGACCCTCCCCATGCTGATTTTAAGCAACCAACCATTTAGGACAGAACTTTAATCTATGAAAGAGTCATAAAATCTCTGAATTACAAGAGCTTCGACAAGGTAGAGAAGTGCTCCCTCAACTCACACAGAAACGCTTCGTCAGCATGGGTGTTGGCCTCTACCTCAAACAATGCCAGAAATAAAAAACTCTTTATTATATATGAAAGTCTATTTAATTTCTAAGTGGATGTAACTTTTCTTCTTCAGCGACCTCCAAGTATTTGAAAAGAGTTATTATATCATGTTTTAAGTCTTGTTTTGTTTAGTTTTCTCCAGATTGCACAGTCTCAGTATTTGCAGGTTCCACATCTTTAAGCATCCTGGCTGACTTCCGCTGGAGGTGACCCAGTTTGTCAATATTCCTCTTAAAATATGACTTTCTAAAAAATATCTTTCCAAAGAGATTCAAAGTGATATTAATCTACCACTAAACAAAAAAGACATCCAATGGGACAATCCTGTTCACCCTGTGAAAGAGGAAGGAAATCTTTCTCTAACCTTCTTTCAGATAACAAGGTATTAAAAATCCCAGGATGATATAGTATAACCTCAGCTAAGAGCAGTGGTATAGCAAAAGAAGAAAGTGGGAGCAGTCCACATTCCTAAAAGAATGGAGTATTTTACCACTGATGTTATGTAGAATGTTGGTGCATGGTGACTATAAAAAAGTTTAAATTCTCTACATAAAATATTCCTACTCATTCTCCTAGAAAGAATAATGCCTGTACGCTAGGGTAGATGGCTCCCAAACACTGCCCTCCTGCTTTGATATGCAACTAGCCAAGAGAATTATCAGATGACATAGAGAAGAAAAAGAAGAAACCTAAGACAACTTGTTTTCCAATTGGTTAATAAGACAACATGGAACTACTAAGAAAACAGCAATAATCTTTGATTCCAAAGATTACAACTGCCAATTAATCATGATGCATTCAATGACCACACATATCTCTGCTAAATCCTTACTAAATGAGAGTGAAAAAGATTTTAAAGTTATTAAAAAAAAAAGAGATGAATAGATTAAAAGAGGAAACCACAGCAATGAAAAAGGTCTATAAAATTCCAGAGGACAGCTGATGGAATAGTGATATGACAGTATTTCCAAAGACGGCTACAATGATATTTCTTATTCCATTTGGTCTTTTCCAATGGAAGCTTACCACTCCCCCATCAAAAACTGGAATCTACGTGTTCTTCTCATGGATCTGGGTTGGTCCTGTGATTTGTTCTGACCAAAAGAATGCGGCAGAAGTGAGGCTGTGTAACTTTTAAGATTCAAGTACCCTGAGACCACCAATGTCGTGAGGAAGCCCAAGCTAGCCTGATGGACAAGGGAAAGGCCATATGGAACAGCACCAAAGCACCAGGTATATTAAGTGATGCCTTCTTAGACCAGCCCAGCTATTGGCTGATTGGAGCTAAGAGAATGATCCCAGCAGAGGTTCTATGGGTCAAAAGAACAAACCTCTCAGTCAAAATCTTCTGAATTGAGGTAAAAAACAGAGTTCTGGCAAAAGTCTGCCTCATAGTGGGCTCACTGAGCCTGCAGATCCACCTAATAGTCTCTCCCCACTCCCCGAGTTTATAGTTAGAATTCAGGTACTTGGCAGTTAGAATAACTCTCACAATGGATCCATGACCTATGCGGTAAAAGCTGTGATAGTGGAAAAAGCCAAGTGGAAACCTCTGAAACTTCCCCATTCCTCAGAAATAGATAGTAAATAAAAGACAATACTGCTTCTAGAGGGACAAAGAACAGCAAAGACTCGTGCCATCAGTAAAGGCTTCAAGTATGCTGGGGTGATGGTCCCTATCATGTATCACCTGCAGAAAGCTGACGGATCCTAAAAAATGACTGTAGACTGCCACAGACTTAATCAAATCCTAACTAATGTTCTTAACATAGTATTGTTGCTAGAACTGATTAAGCCTCAGGTATTGATTTGGTGAATGCATTCTTTTCTATTCCAATTACAGAACAGGGTCAGAAACCGTTTGTATTCATGTCATATAATATTAACTTATAGTTTTGCCGTAGGGCTAAAGGCTTTCACTCTCCGTCGTATTCTGAAGATATCTAGACATCCTAACCCATTACATAGATGATGCCTTGCTGACTGGACAGAATGAAAAAGAGAATCAGTGAGAGGTGGCTGGAGTCCTTGGTAACATACTCATTTTCCACAAAGTGGGAGATAAACTCTATGAGGACTCAAAGACTTGCCACTTTAATGATTTTAGGGGTGTGGTGGTTGGGGACATTTCAGGACATCCCCTCCTGACAAATTGTTGGGACTTTGGTTTTAGGTCACGATGGAACAAGAGGGACTGGATTTACCCTCCACCTAAAACAACAAAAATCAAAACAAATATGTAAAACATTTTTCAAGAGAGAAGGCATCAGGAAACAGAAGACAGTGACACCTGAGAGAGGGGAAACAAATGAAGTCATTCATATGATTATATGAATACCTTACTGCCTGGTGTTATCTTGAGTTAAGGAGAAGGGCTGGCAGTCTGGGGAGCAGAAGGTGGCTAGAGTTTGCAGAGCAGAAGAGAGAGAGAGAACACTACACAGAGAGAAAGTATGTTCTGGAAACCTACAAAGGGTCTCTTTTGAGTCTTAAGTTGAATAGTGATCATCTCATATATGTGAAGAAATATCTGAAATCAGGGAAAGAAACACCTGAAAGGATTAGAGTAGTGGTCCTCAACCAGGACTGATCTTGCCCCTTGGGTGACATAGCAATGTCTAGAGACATTTTGGGTTGTCACAATTTAGAGGGGAGTATGCCACTAGCATCAAGTGACTAGACAGAGATGCTGCTAAATATCCTACGATGCACAGGACAAGGTCCCAGAATAAAGGATTATCTGGGCCAAAATGTCAATAGTGCTAAGTTTTAAACACCCTGGACTCTAGTCTAGTTTCCTCTAGGGAACAATACCCAAAACTCACATAGGGACAGGAAGAGTTCCTGTTCCCAATAGGCAGGGTGGAGAAGCTCAAAATTCAGAGCGTGTATTTAGTACTCAGAAGGCTTTGGACTCACAGTATTGGAGCAAAATTAACCCTAGACTAAATGCTACTCTAGTGCTACATAACACAGCTCAGCAAAGGCCCGAAAGGATCAAACAATTTCCAAGTTACTTAACTGCCCCCCAAAACAAAGCTAAAGAATATTTATAGAAAATATAAAAATATCCAGCACAGGGGCCAGCCTCGTGGTGTAGTGGTTAAGTTTTCATGCTCTGTTTTGCCGGCTTGGGGTTCACCAGTTTGGATCCTGGGTGCGGACCTACACACCATGTATCAAGCCATGCTGTGGCAGTATCCCACATAGAAGAACTAGAAGGACCTACAAGTAGGATATAAAACTATGTACTGGGGCTTTGGGGAAGAGGAAAAAAAAGAGGAAGATTGGCAACAGATGTTAGCTCAGGGTCATTCTCTCCAATAAAAAAAAAAATATATCCAGCACATAAAAAGGTAAAATTCACAATCTTTAAGTATTTAATCAAAAATTACCAGGCATGCAGACAAGCAGGAAAAGATGACCCACAAGGAGGAAAAAAAAAACTGACTCAGTAATTAAAGATAAGAGAATTAGTAGAAAAAGACATTTAAAAACCTATTGGGGGCAGCCTGGTGGCATAGTGGTTAAGTTCACGCGTTCTGCTTCACTGGCCCAGGGTGTGCGGGTTCGGATCCTGGACACAGACCTACACACCACTCATCAAGCCATGCTGTGGTGGCATACCACATACAAAACAGAGAAAGACTGGCAGAGATGTTAGCTCAGGGACAATTTTCCTCACCAAAAAACCCAAAAAACACAAAAAAGACTTATTAAAACTACATTTCATATGTTCAGGAAGATACAGAAAACAGAAGGATATAAGAGGGGATATTACAAAAAAATATTCCAGAGATGAAAATAACAATATCTGAGATGTAAAAGACACTACATGGGATGAATAGCGTATTCCACATTGCAGAAGAAGAGATCAATAAACTTGAAGATACTAGAATTCAAAAATAAAACAGAGAGAAAAAATATGGAAAAAATTTCAACAGAATACTAGTGAACTATGGGCAACTTCAAGCAGCCTAACAAAAGTGTACAGTAGTCCCCTCTTATCACTTTCCTCAGTTTCAGTTACCCAAGGTCAGCCTTGGTCTGGAAATAGATGATCCTCCTATTGACATATAGCTGGAAGGTCAACAGTAGCCTAACAGTAGTCACAATGCCTAAGTCATTCACTTCACTTCATCTCATCACATAAGCATTTTATCATCTCACATCAATACAAGGAAAAGGGTGAGTACAATAAGAGATTTTGAGAGAGAAATAGAGACCACATTCACATACTTTTTATGGCAGTATTTTGTTATAATTGTTCTATTTTATCATTAGTTATTGTTCATCTCTGACTGTGCCAAATTTACAAATTAAACTTTAACGTAAGTATGTACATATAGGAAAAATCACAGTAATTATAGGGTTTGGTACTATCCACAATTTCAGGTATCCACTGGGGGTGTTGGAATGTATCCCCCAGAGATAATAGGGGGATATAACAGTAGTTAGAGTTACTGTGGGGGAGATGGAGAACAAAAAAAAAATATCTGAGGAACACTGGAAAATCTCCCATATTTGATGAAAACTATAAACTCACACATCCAAGAAGCTCAATAAACCTCAAGTGCAAAAAATAGGAAGAAAATACCACCAAAGTACATCATAAAATTGCTTAAAAAATGATAACAAGATAACTGTAAAATTGTAAAAGCAGCTAAGGAAAATAAATTACACAGTGAGAACAAATCTGAACAAATCTCATACTTCACAGAATCTTCTGGATTTTCTACATATACAATAACATCTCCTGTGAATAAGTACAGTAGTATTTCTTCCTTCCCAGTCTATGTACGTTTTTCTCTTTTTCTTTTCTTATTACATAAGCTAGGACTTCCAAAACAATGGCCAGAGTAGGTGTGGTCATATACTACTAATACAGCTGCTGTGGCCCCACTCTTTAGGAGTCATCATAACCTGCCCAGACACTCACAAATGCCCATCTCTTACAGAAATGAGCTTGTTATTTCTGACATCTAGATAATTTTCTTTTAGTGGCAAACAAGTTCCAAAAACTGTAACACAAAAAAGTTATGTTATGGCAAACAGAATTAGAACACTCATAATCTGACCGCAAAAAGAGGATAGGGTAGTGTCAAGGAGCCTCAGAATTTTCTGAGATTCTTGGCTAAATTTATGTCATATAATTTCCTCTGTTCTCAAGTCAGAGGACATCTCTGGTACACCATGAGAGATGCCATCATTAGCTGACAAAAAATTACGAATTCACTCTTCAATTTTAAAGCCTAAATGAGAATATGATACTGAACCTCCTCATCTCAAGTTCGTGTGTCCAATGTGTGGTAAGCCATCACCGATGTGCTTGGAGATGGAGAAAGGTTTATCCAAATTGGCCAAAAGAAGGGTGGGAGAATAGGTTCTCTCAAATCCACCTTAAGGAGAAGGCGGGAAAGGGGTTTTATAGAACTAAGGGGCTTGGCAGGAGGAGTTTGGAGAAGCAAAGGGGTAATCCTGTTTCTTTCACTCCAGACAAGCCCTTGGGCAATGTGACTTCTGGGTGTCAAGGGCAGCTTGGGGCTAGCTTTCTGGTGACATAACTTCCTTGAAGGCATTCTTTTTCTTCTATAAAAGTAGGTCATAAATCCTTGTGACCCTTGAGTCACCCCTCAGGTTAAACAAGAAAACACCCAATTAACAAGATTAACTTCTTCTCATCTATGTCTGGGAACAAGGTCGAAAGGTAATCTTATTCAATATTTACAGTAACCCACAGGTATCTAGCTTCATATATAATTCATAGGTTTTGAAATACATATGTGGATCTTCAGTTCTCTGCCTGAAGAGAGGCTGACAAAGTTTATCAACTTTAGAATCTAAAAGCTTCTCTTCAAATATCTGAAAGTTATTTGCCTTCAATCTCATTATTTCAGAGGGACAATGTGGCCATATGAACATGTAGTTCTCCAACAGCATCTAGAAAAAGTGATTGCATGGACTTGAATAGAAGTATTAGCATTATTCCTTTCAGATGTTGGCAAACCTTTTCTGTAAAGGGTCAGACAGTAAATATTCTAGGTTTATTGGGCCATAAGGTTTTCATTACAACTACTTAACTTTGCCTTTGTAGCATGAAAACAAACATAAAAATGTAGGTAAATGAATGGGTGTGACAGCATTCCAATAAAACTTCATTTACAAAATAGCTAGGCTAATTTGGCCTCCAGGCCACACCTTGCCAACTCCTAAAGCATATGGTCAAAAATACCAAAGTGACGTCAGCATCACAGCAGAGTGAGTATTCCCTCAGTCTCCCTAAGTTACAACTAAATGGACATTCATTAACCAGCAGAGGACTCCTTGCACAGCACAACAGGACTTCTGAGAGATCCACACAGCTATACATCTGAAGGTGGGTGGACTGGATCCCCAGAAGTCAGTGGAAATAAGTGCACCCCTCCCCCTCCCTGGTACCAGTTAGCCAGTTTGCAGATTCTCACATAGCAGCCATGCATGACTGTAAGAGGACGGAGGGACAGCCTGGCCTGTGTGAATGCTTTCAGAATTGCAGCCCAGCCCTAAGGAGCACCCAATATGCCATGGTAGCCTCATCCATGGGAATGCTCTATGCCAAGTGGCAGCAGCTAAGCTGACATCTTTCTTGACAATGAAAACTGAAAGCCAGCCCTCTGAGAAAAGGGACAAGACAAGGAGGCCCACTACATCACTCCTACTCAACATAGTACTGGAGGTGTTGGCCAGAGCAATTAGGCAAGAAAAAGAAATAAAAGGTAACCAAATTGGAAAGGAAGAAGTAAAACTTTGGCTGTTTGCGAATGGCCCTAAAGAATCTACCAGAAAGCTATTAGAAATAATCAACAACCACAGTAAAGTGGCAGGGTACAAAACCAACTTACAAAAATCAGCTGCATTTCTATACACTAATAACAAGCTAGCAGACAGAGAAGTCAAGAATACAATCCCATTTACAATCGCCGCAAAAAGAATAAAATACCTAGAAAAAATTTAACTAAGGAGATGAAAGACCTATATACTGAAAAGAATAAGATATTATTGAAAGAAATTGAAGAAGACACAAAGAAATGGAAAGATATTCCATGCTTGTGGATTGGAAGAATAAACATAGTTAAAATGTCCATATTACCTACCAATCTACAGATTCAATGCAATTCCAATCAGAATCCCAATGACATTCTTCACAGAAACAGAACAAAAAATCCTAAGATTTATATGGAACAACAAAAGACCCCGAATAGCCAAAGCAATCCTGAGAAAAAAGAAGGAGGCTGGGGGCATCACACTCCTTGATTTCAAAATGTACTACAAAGCTACAGTAATCAAAAGAGCATGGTACTGGCACAACAACAGACACACAGATCAATGGAACAGAAGTGAAAGCCCAGAAATAAAACCACACATCTAAGAACAGCTCATCTTCAACAAAGGAGCTAAGAACATACAAAAGAGAAAGGAAAGTCTCTTCAATATGGGTGCTGGGAAAACTGGACAGCCATGTGCAAACGAAAGTAAGGAGACCATATTCTTACACCATACACAAAAACTAACTCAAAATGGATTAAAGACTTTAAGACCTGAAACCATAAAACTCTTAGAAGAAAATACAAGCAGTACACTCTTTGACATTGGTCTTAGCAGCATCTTTTCAAATACTATAGCTACTCAGGCAAGGGAAACAAAAAAAATAAACAAATGGGGCTACATCAGACTAAAAAGCTTCTGCAAGGCAAAGGAAACCATGAACAAAAAGAAAGGACAACCCACCAACTGAGGGAAAATATTTACAAATCATATATCCAACACAAGGGGTTAATTTGCGAAAAATATAAAGAACTTATACAACTCAACAAAAAAATGAACAACTCGATCAAAAAATGGGCAGAGGATAGGAACAGACATTTTTCCAAAGAAGATATATCAATGGCCAACAGGCGCATGAAAAGATGTTCAACGTCACTAATTATTTGAGAAATGCAAATCAAAACTACAATGAGATATCACCTCATACCTGTCAGAATGGCTATAATTAACAGGATGAGAAATAATAAGTGTTGGAGACGATGTGGAGAAAAGGGAACACTCATACACTGCTGGTGGGAATGCAAACTGGTGCAGCCACTATGTAAAACAGTATGGAGATTTCCCAAAAAATTAAAAACAGAAATATCATCCAATCCAGCTATACCACTACTGGGTATTTATCCAAAGAACATGAAATCAATAATACAAAGAGATCTATGCACCCCTATGTTCACTGCATTATTCACAATGGGCAAGACACAGAAGCAACCCAGCTGCCCATCAATTGATGAATGGATAAAGAAGATGTGGTATATATACACAACAGAATACTATTCAGCCTCCCCCCAAAAAGAGAGAAAACCATTCCATTTGTAACAACACAGATGGACCTTGGGGATATGACATTAGTGAAATAAGCTAGAGAAAGACAAACACTGAATGATTTCACTCTCATGTGGAAGATAAACAAACACATGGATAAAGAGAACAGATTAGTGGCTACTAGAGGGAAAGGGGGTGAGGGGATGAGCAAAAGGGCTAAACGAGAACATACGTATGGTGATGGATAAAATCTAGACTATTGGTGGGGAGCATGATACAGTCTATACAGAAACTGACATATAATAATGTACATCTGAAATTACACAGCTATAAACAAATACAATCTCAATTTTAAAAAACCCTCAAAAACATACAAATATATAAAGTTAGTCCTGGAGATAAAATGTACTACATGGTGACTAGAGTTAATAACACTGTATTGGATATTTGAAAGTTGCTAAGAGAGTAAATCTTAAAAGTTCTCATTGCAAGAATAAAAATTCTTGGGGCCGGCCCTGTGGTCAAGTGGTTAAGTTCATGCGCGCCACTGCAGGTGGCCCAGAGTTTCGTCGGTTCGAATCCTGGGTGCGGACATGGCACCGCTCATCAAGCCATGCTGAGGCGGCATCCCACATGCCACAACTAGAAGGACCCACAACTAAGAATATACAACTATGCACTGGGGGCTTTGGGGAGAAAAAGGAAAAAAATAAAATCTTTAAAAAAAAAAAGAATAAAAATTCTAACTACGTATGGTAATGGATGTCAACTAGAGTTATGGTGGTGAGCATCCTGCAATATATACAAACATCAAATCATTATGCTGTACACCTGAAATTAATATAATGTTATATGTCAATTATATCCCAATAAAAAAATTTAGAAAAAAATAAAAAGAAGATACACACACACACAAACACTACCAAAAAAGTCAAGCCATGAATGAACTCCTCTTTGGAGGTTACCACAGCTTATGAGTTTGGTGGAAGCTGAAAACATCAGATTTTCATTTTTCCAACCTCCCATAAATGTAGGGCATGGGCAGATGATCCAAGTGTTACCAATCAGACACATCTATCCCAGACTTTGAGTCTAGTGATACCAAGAAGCAAGAACTGAACAGAATCCACTTTGGCAGCTAGTAATAGCAGGGTCTGTCAATATATGCAGTGTACAGTACAGGGAGTCAGCAGTGCAAATTGTGGGATCCACTGTGTTCAGTGCTAGCAGGAGTAGTGTTTTTATCAAATCTGTGATAGAGAGTATAAATCATGGTTGCCCAGTCCCAAGTCTACTTCTCCTGCATTCCCAACAATTTTATAGCTACTCAGTAACCTTTTAATAAATTCTTTTTCTTTAAACTGGCCAGAGTTGGGTTTTGTTGCATGTAACAACCTTGAGACTCTTAGACTAGCACCATCAGCATCACTTGGGAACTTCATAAAAATGCAAATTCTCAGGCTCCATCCCAGATCTAGTGAATCACAATCTTTGGGAGTAGGGCCCAGCAGTTTGTGGTTTAATAAATGCTACAGGTGGTTCTGATGCACACTAAAGTCTGAGAACCACTGGTTTACAGGTAGGATCTATGCTACTCTGGATTATTTGGCAGATAACCTATTAATGAGGAAGGGAAACAAGCACTGAGATATCTAGTAAATCCTGGGCCCTTCAGTGCCCCTGGTTTGAGGGTCACAGGATGCTAAGCATTCATAAAAAGACAGAAAAGAACCTCCCAGAACAAAGGATGGTTGTAGTAGCAAGCTGATTAATTCTCTCATATCAAGTGGGTGGTTATGGTATTTTGTTTACATGGGATAGCAAGTAGTCGTTGACTGTGTAATGCTGGGCTTAGAAAGGGGTTTCTTGTGGTTTTTGTACCAATTATCTCTGAGACAGGCTTGAGGTACTGCACTATCTATTAGGTTCTCGGTATGTCCAAGATCAATAAATGCTACTGTAGAAAGCCAAAACAAACAAACAAAACCCTGACAGAGGCAGACTGGAAGTCTTACAGATATTTCTTGGTAGTAAAAAATTTAAATTCTAGATTCAAGGAGGTGTTATTTACACAGCATCCACTTGAAAGTTGCTCTACTGCGCCTCAGAGGGAAGCCATGAGGAAGATGGAAAAAACTAGGAAGCCATGACATTCCACATCAGTAACACCTGTATGAGCAACTAGTTCTCTAACTACAACAAAATACTGCAAAAATTATCCAGTGGTAACAGAAGAACCAACACCAGCTCAGGATTAGAGAATAAAATAATGGGTTTCACCTGGAGAAAAAAAAGGTGAGCTAGTGGTGATGACTCAGTACTTCCTAAAATACATCAGCCATACCCTTTCAGTCAGTCAGTCGGTTACGAGAGTGAAGATGGGCAAGTTGAGGTGGGTGGGACCACTGCCATCCTACCAGGAAGTAGTTATCTTTTTACACCCTTCAAATAATCTATACCTAATGCATTCACTGTAGGTATATTCTATGGGTTTTCAATTTCATTGTTAAATGAAATATTAAATTCATATTTACAGCTCTGCATGTATAAGAATTAATGAGCCCTTTAAATATATACTTCTAATTAAGCAGGTTGGAATTTTTATCCCCTTCCTCAATGTTGTGCCAAGCAGTGTGCTGCTCTCAGAGTAACTCCATCTCTCAATTCTGCTGACTGCCATTGTACACATGCTTAGAAAACCAACCAAAACTTGGAAAACTCAAATTGAGATGCTCAGAGCAATTCTGCATTTTTCTGTTTCTTAATGTCTAAAACTAGTAAATTTCTTATCTATGATATACTTAATTCATCACATACAACTTTCAATACAACATCAATTATCTAAAACACTCATTAACCAAGATATTTTACTCATTATCTTTTTTACTTGGAAAACATGTCCATCCCAGGAATTTTAACAACAAAAAAACCTGTCCGGATGGATCCTAAGGTCAGTACAGACTCAATCCCAAGATACATATATACTCTGCAGCTGAAGGCAGTCTAACAATGTGGTTAAAAACTTGGACTCTGGAGACAGCCCTAGGTTCAAATTCTTCCCTTAGCAATTACTAACCATGTAACCGGGGATAATTTGCTTAATGTTTATTATCTCACAATAGGAATGATAAACTACTTCCCTTTGAACATTAAAAAAAATGCTTATTAAATGTGTAGCACAGAGACTACCATGTGGTAAACAGTTAACAAATATATTGTTTATATATGTTTGGATCATAAAATTACAAGGATTAAATTACATTCAGTAGACTACTAAGCTATTTTAAAGATTTTCAACAATATCTCCAAGTTAACAAGACCATAGATTAAACATAGAATTCCATTCCATTGGTTTTCTTAGCCATGGTGGGGTAAATATATTCTGCAAAATGGCAGTAAAGACCTATAAAACACTTACTACACGTGGAGTCCAGACCTTGGTCTCTAAACACCACTTCCTGCTAAAACAAACCAGGGTTCCTTGGATAAATGGCTGACTTCAGTAGTACTAAAGCAAGGAAAGTACAAGTCTGAAACACCTTTTTGCACCAGAAAGTAAGGTATTACTTAAAGACTAATGGGGTCATGACAAAAGGATATAGGAGTTGACTTTGAAAGGGCTCCCACTAGCTAAATATGGGGTAATCTAATAATCAAAAAAATAATTACAATATTAAAAATTAAAAAATAACCCTTGAATTCGTAATTTTTTTTTAAGAAAAAAAGGAGGAGGAGAGGGGAAGGTGGGGAAAATTCTTCTATACAGAACACCAGGTAACAGATGTAGAAGGAATATACAACTAGAAATTATCACTGTGTAACAGCAAAGTAACAGTTAATTTAGGCAAGGATCATCAATAAATGCCACTAGGTGAAACACTTGGAAAACGAGATAGCCATACATTCTCCAAGTATCACCTCAAGGATCACTTATAATTTACAGCATTGTACCTTTACAACAAAGAGATACAGGTGATCAAATTTAGCATCCCCAATAATGGAAAGAACTAACAAAATCTATCTTCTGATGGGACAATACAGGAAGTACACAATACCACCTATGTAGTTTCTCAAGAAAATGACTTAAACTGAATCTAATCATGAGAAACCAGATGAATCCAAATTACGAAACACTCTAGAAGACAAATGGCCAGACTCTTCAAAAAGTCACATTTACGAACGAAAGAAAAAGGCAGGAGGACTGTTGTAGATCAAAGGAGACTAAAGAGACATGACAACCAGATGTCATGTACCTTGACTGGATCCTGGATTGAAAAATAAAACTATAGGAGACACCTTGGTGATAACGGTGAGGGGAGAGTGTCATCGGGTCTGCAACTTACTTTCAATTGGTTTAGTAAAATAAAGTAGATGATAGAGAGAAAGTGATATGCTAGAGAGAATATGGCAAAATATTACTGTGAATGAAGGGTATATAATTAAGGGCACTATTCTTGTAACATTTTAAATTTAGTTTAAATTTAGTTTTAAATTTTTCAAAATACAAAGAAGGGGGGTGGAGAACACATGACTATTTTCTTTTTCCATGTGGTAACAGATATTTCTAGCTTTACTTAAATTTCAAGTCTTATTTAATGATCCGCACTTTTTTTTATTATCTTTTCCCATGCATCCCTGATCATCACCATATGTTGATCTTTGTCCATGACACACTGCCCCCAGCAATGTTCTCTGGAAAAGCCTACCTCATTCCATCACTATATTAGAATCTAGTCTTGTCTTGCTATAGATTTGAGTGTACATGTCTCACAGTAAACTGAAACTTTTTATTTCTAGGCTAAAATATGTTGACAGACTAAATTACTTGAATATTAAATTTTCTTAATAAAAACTAACATTAAAAATTATACTCTGGGGGCTAGCCAGTGGTGTAGTGGTTAATTCTGTATGTTCCACTTGGGCAGCCCAGGGTTCGTGGGTTCAGATCCCAGGCACAGACCCATACACCGCTCATCAAGCCATGCTGGGGCAGCGTTGCACATACAAAATAGAGGAAGACTGGCACAGATGTTCTCAGCAATAACCTTCCTTAAGCAAAAAGGGGAAGACTGGCAACAGATGTTACTTCACAGTCAATCTTTCTCACAAGAAAAAAAAAATTATACTCTGAAATTTTAGTTTTTAGAGATGAAAGTCTCAAATGATATGCTTAAACATTAGAATTCCAAAAATTAATAACTGAAATGAGAATGCGTCACAAGAGCAAGCATCCAATACTTACAAGTTCAAACTATAGTCTGAAGTTTACTTTTCTCATCCCACTACATATTAAGAAGTCACTCAAGATTTGCTAATCCCAATCCCACATGCACTTTTCAATTCATATCTTTCTTTACATTCTCTATAGTATTTGACTGCTGACACATTCATCATTCATTCACTCCCACCTCTGATATCTTGTTCCTCCCATCCCTTCTGTAAGGTGGTTTTCTCTGGGTTTTTGTCCTAATGAGAAAACAGTTAGCAATGGTTACAAGCCCAGAATGTGAAATCACAACGCCTAGGGCTGAATCCTAACTTAACTATTTCCCAACAGTGTGAACTTAGACAAATTAAGTTCTCTGTGATTCCATTTTCCAAAATGTAAAATGTGGATAATAACTTCAGAGAGTTTTTGAAAGGATTAAAAGTGTATAAAGGTTTTATAACAGTGATAGGCATCCGATAAAGACCATAGCATACAAGTCTTAACCATTCTTATTGCTATTACCACCTTTCTGCTCCAGCTGCTCCTCAGTCTCCCTCACAGGCTTCACCTTCTTTCCTTTTTCCCTTCAACGTTTATAAAGGTTATATTCCCAGAGCTGTGACATCTATCCTTTCTTTACTGGAGACTCTCCACCATCAGCAATATCCTTCACATCCATAGCTTCAATTACCATATACAAGCTAATGACGTCCATATTTGTATTGCATTTCCCAGAGCTCTTTAGTAAACTTACAACCCACACTTCCTACTACACACTGAACACTTTCACCTTGGTGACCCATTAGCATCTCGAGTGCAATATATCCAAAGCTAAACTCATTATCCATACACCCCTACCTGTATCTTGCTCCCCAGGTTCCCTGATTTAGGTGACAGTACTTACCTTCAATGGCTCCAGCCAGGAATCTGTCAATTCTACTTCCTAAACATCTCTGTTTACCATCCCAACTGGAGCAATTTAGGGATTCACTATTTCTCACTAGATAACAGAAAACAGCCTTCTTGCCTCTACTCCGGCCTGTGATCCATTTGTCATAGTGCTGTCAGAGCTATCTTTCTAAAAAGCAAATACAAACTCCTCAATAAGGAGAACACGGTCTTCCACAATCTGAATCCTAACCACGCCTCCAGCCTCATCTATTCTACTATTAATTCTTGTCCCAATGTTCCAGCTGCCCAGGCAACTTGGATGTTTGTGCCAAACGCATCTTGTGGCCTTGGCAAATGCTGTTCCCTTTTCAGGAAACACATATCGTCCCTTCTTCATCTAACTTTCACATATTCTTATCTATACTCAAGACAGGGTTCCCTTTTTTAAAACAACTTGAATGGTACCTGCCTACCCTTTACTCCTCTCTCCCAACTGTCCTACAAACTCCTGAGCACCTGATATTTACAACTATCAAAGTGCTTAACCAGCCAGTATTTTAACTGTCTGTGTATTTGCCTATCTCCTCCCCTAATGAAAGAACTTTAATCTTTCATTCCTGGCATTTAAAAACAGTGCTTTTTAGAATCATTTAAGCCTCAGAATCATTTAAGGAGCTCATAAATAATCCGAACTCCACTCAGCACGTGTGACACTCATAAACTCTTTACTAAACAATTTACTATGATGAAGCCTTCTCATATCAGTTGAATGCTTTTAAGAAGCCAAACTAGGTTACCATCCTCTGAAAACAAAAGTCTAAGTTACAGAACAGAATGGTATAAGAAATCACATATCAAGTTCACCAGTTTTCATTCTATATAAAATCTGAGAATTATAAATGTCCATTAATCTGACACAGACACCCTAGGGTACTTCACATAGCACAGGCAAGATTAAACAAGACACTTATTTAGGAAAATATTAAGCATCTATGTAAACGTCAGTACAGAAACAAAAGTTCAAAGCTTAAAATATAGCCTAAAGTTCACTGTTCTGATAAACAGAAAGCAGAGGGGTGCTAGTGGACTGAGGAAGTCACTGATGAATCATGTGACCTTGAGCAAGACATTTTACCTCTGTGGAGTGCAGCTCCTTTATTCTGTATGCAACTCATTTCACTAGCTCTTGACCCCACCTAGTATTTCTGGGAATGCTATATATATGCTCACAAACACGTGCTAGGCAGTGTTGCTACTTCTGCTGTGAACTAACTGTCCTGTCCCATGAGCCCCACTGTCTCTGCCATATGCTAAACCCTGAAGCCTTCCAACTGCCAAAAGTTTCAGTTTATGGCAAAGTGGTAGAGAACGTCTAGTAGTGGAGAACATCAAATAGGAGGTGCTTATGCCTCAATAACCTCAAGTTCTTAATAAAATGGCTTGTTTAGTTTTTACTTACAGTCAGACCTAAGTTTACACAGGCTGGTCCAAGGTAAAGGCAAATGATAACCATAATGTTATATAGTTCACAATCACTGTATCTGTTCCAAAGGACAGGACTTTGTCATATAGTCAAACTCATCATGCCTGGCTGCTCCTTCTCTATGCAATTCTCTCACAAACAAAATCTTACAGTGTCTAAACTCCTGGATGCCCACAGTTTTTTTCCTCAAGTTGGAAATCTCCAATACATGTAAAATAAGGTGCCTAAAGGCCGCATCCAGATCTAACATTCCCTTTCTATCCAGTTGAGCTTTCAAATGAAGGTCAAAGGGCCCCATAAGCATAAATAAATTCTTTTACTTCCCAAGGAGTCCTCTGAATGTGCATCTGCTATAGAAAAGCACAAGAGAATCTTTGTTCTGTCACCCTCAGGGATGTGCACAGTGACTCACTCAAAAACGACTCCAAGTACAATGGTGCTCTTTTGCCAATTCAGAAAAAACCTCTACAAGAGTATATTTAAAGATCATTATTCTAAATTCTGAAACAGATTAATGATTAATTACAAGAATACTAAATTTTACCTTCTTTCAGTTCTACCTCCCTAATTTTTGGTAAAAAAAAATAAGCTACTTTAAAAAAAATCTTATTCTGATTGTAAATAGGCAATTATTTTAGCACCTAGTTGAGTAAGAAATTTTTGCCCAGCAAAAGTTTTAAGTCATCTGATTAAAAGCATACAAAAAGTGGGGCTGGCCCCGTGGCCGAGTGGTTAAGTTTGCGCGCTCCGCTGCAGGCGGCCCAGTGTTTCGTTGGTTCGAATCCTGGGCGCGGACATGGCACTGCTGGTCAAGCCACGCTGAGGCAGCATCCCACATACCACAACCAGAAGGACCCACAACGAAGAATATACAACTGTGTACCGGGGGGCTTTGGGGAGAAAAAGGAAAAAATAAAATCTTTAAAAAAAAAAAAAAAGCATACAAAAAGTTAAAACTGGCATCTATCTGCATTTCTCTGTGAAGTTTCCTGCAAATGTGTTTTAAAGCCATATAAAAAAGGAGTTACCGTTTCAAGGTATACTAAGTTTCCTCTATCTGTGTTGTCTCTAAAGAACTGCCAGGTAAAACACATAGTTTGTTTGTGGTAATTGTACTTTATTCATGTTTTAGTAGGAGAATATTAATAGCAAATTTTGCCATTTTGCCAAACTTCATCAGTCTTTTTATCTCAGCACTTCAAATATTAGACCAATAGAAATCACTATTAGAATGGTAGGGGAACAATATTTTTCACATTCCTTTTCTTTTTAAAGTCATTTACTCTACAAATATTTAGGTACCTACTATATGCCAAGTTTTGCATGATGGAAACTGGTAAATAAGGATACAGAGCAGCCAGAGACAAAAATAATGAAAATCATAACACAGTACAGTAATTACTGTAATGGCAGAGGAAGGTGCAAAGTATCCTGGGAACAAAAAGAAGGAGTGGAAAAGTGAGGAAGGAAGAACACACAATTTTGCAGGTGAGAATGGAGATGAGATTTCAGTGAGGAGTTTAAATTTGTCAAGCCAGAGGATGACTTAGCAGTCAGAGGAAATAGCGATCTATCATGTACGGCTACCGTTTATTGAGCGTTCGTTATGACAGGCACTTTGCTAAATACATATACTGTCTCATTCAATCCACACAACAATCCCCAAAAGATAGTCAATCTTAAAGAAGTTAGGTAACTTGCCTAGGATGGCTCAAATTCCCAGTGCTGGAGCCCAGATTTGAAGTAGGCGTGTCTAAACACAAAATTCCAGGACCACAAACACTGCACCATACTTTGCCATCCTATGTGGAGCAGGGAGACAGGAGAATATGGCACAATGACAATGCTTCTCACCTCTGTCTATATATCAGAACTACTTAAGAAGCTCTCTATAAATACCAATGCTTCACACTCCATTCCAGAAGGTTCTAATTCAAGAAATGAAGGGTAGACCTGGGCATTAAAAAAAAATACCCCACATTGGGCTGGCCCCGTGGCCGAGTGGTTAAGTTCGCGCACTCCGCAGCAGGCGGCCCAGTGTTTCGTTAGTTCGAATCCTGGGCGCGGACATGGCACTGCTCATCAGACCACGCTGAGGCAGCGTCCCACATGCCACAACTAGGAGAACCCACAACGAAGAATACACAACTGTGTACCGGGGGGCTTTGGGGAGAAAAAGGAAAAAATAAAATCTTTAAAAAAAAAAAAAAATACCCCACATCGAGAAATAGATATAGCCTAGGTTGAGAAGTACTGTGTTAGGATACTTATAAGTAGTTAAAATGCATCTGTTTGGGGTGGGGAATGATAAGGCGAGAATACAGGCAGAAGATCATGGAGGACTTTATCTTTCTCCTTCCCATCAGAGCTAAACTCACAAACAGTACACTTGCCGCCTTCACTTTCTTGAGTCTTATTCTCTCTTCAGTCCACTGCAATCAGGCTCTTTATTAATCAGTCCACTGATATCATTCTAACAGAAGAAATCCAAAGAATGTATCAGTCCTAACTTTTCTTGAACTCTCTACAGTATCTGACATTAGTTATTTGGGACTTCTTTCTGAAAAGCCCTCCTGTAATAGCACTCTTCTGTTTTCCTTCTACGTCTCCAACAATTTCTTTTCATTCTCTTTTGCAGTTTTCCTTTCCTTTCCCCATCCCTTTAATATTAGAGCACCCAAAGGGTCTGTCCTCCTATTCTCACACTGCTTTTTCACCCTGGGCAATCCTACCAATCCCATAACTTCGCCTAAGACCCATATGCTGTAGACTCTCATACCAACTCAGACCCAGAGCCTCGTGTGATCTGAAGCTCCACACGCTCACTGAATATCTTTATCTGTGTCTCAAACCTTTTCCAAAACTGAATTTTCTCCCCACTCTAATTCTGCTCCTTAATAACACACTCTTGGGCCAACCCTGCAGCCTAGTGGTTAAGTTCAGGGCATTCCACTTTGGCAGCCTGGGTTCGGTTCCTAGGCACAGACATACACCACTCGTCGGTGGCCACGCTGTGGCAGCATCCCATATATACAAAACAGAAGGCTGGCACAGACGTTAGCTCAGGGAAAATCTTCGTCAGCAAAAAAAATAATAATGCACTCTTATACATAGTTACCCAAATCAGGATCCAGAAATTATCTAAACTTCTGCTTTGTTCCCACACCCAGTCCAAGCCTGTTCCCAACAAGCAAAAGACAGGAGGTTTTGCCAGACTTGACCCGACACTATTGCAGAGGCTTGAGAGGAACATAAGGACAGGGTGTATCTGGGCCCAAACTGCAGTTATCCCATGAGTAGGCCTGGACAGAGTGAGGCAGACAATCCAAAAGGGTAGACAAAAGGGTGAGTCAGGATATAAAGGATAAGCAGATGAAGAGGAAAGTCCTAAGAGAGGAGGTTCAAAGTGCAGTCCAGAGGTAAAATGCAAAGAAAGAACTAACGTAGCTTCACAGTCCTCTTGGCTGCCACTGTGTGATTCCACTCAAATGAAGCTGAAAAGCAGGCAGAACAAATTTATGCTGAAAAATGTCAGAATAGCGGTTTCCTTTGGGAAAGGGTATTCACTGGGAGGGGCAAAAGGGGAGTTTCTGGAGTGGTAGTAATATTCTATATCATCACTTGGGTAGTAGCTAAATATATTTGTAAATTAAGCTGCCTATATACTTAGGGTATGTGGACTTTACTGCATGTGTATTATAGTCAATTTCAAACTTTAAATAAAAAGTCTGGTGGGAGGCAGACACTCTCGCTCCAGTCAGTGATAATCTTGGCCAGTTCTACCTCCTCACTATCTCACACCCCGCCTACTGCATTTGTTTCCCATAGCCAGACATATCTCTTGGTTTCCCTGTTATCTTGATATAATCATTAATAGTCTTACCTTTCACACAGAAAAGTATCCCGATTTAGACAAAATGTTATATGTTCATCCCAACCTATAAGCCTCCCTGCCTCTAGTGTGGTCCAGCCCTGTCCCCATACATCTTCAACAATGCTTAGAGCAATCTTTGTAAAACTGATCTTATTTCCAGGCTCTGAACCTTCTAATGGTTCTCCTTTACTTATAAGATTGAGTCCAAATCCCTGAAATGATCCAATCCTGCTAGTACATCCAGCTTCAACATTTAACATCCAACACCACGTACCACCCCTTGCAATACCTCATATACTAGCCCAGTGTTTTGCAACCTTTTTTCATTATCACATCCCTCCCAAAGAGCATTTTTAGACAATTTTTCCTAGTTGCCATTGCATCTCGAATTAAGTACTAAGGAATAAGATTTTGTCCGGTAAGGGGTAAGTTTTAGAGGACCACAAACCACAATAATATCTAAGATTTTTTTCACTCCCCCCTAAAAACCAATTTCTGTCCCTTTGAGGATGATATCACCTCCACTGGGAATGCCAGCTCTAGACTTACATATTGGCTTCTTGTTCTACGAATGTACCTCGTCTGCCACCATTAGTGCCTTTGTTCCTGTTGCTCTCTGCCTGAAATGACCTCTTTTCTGGATATCATCCAGTTATTCATAATGTTTAAGATCCAATTTAATGCTCCTCCAAGAAATCTTTCCTTCCCCGACTTGGAGTCCCAAAGTGCCCTACCCATACCTTTATCCCTAATAACCTCAACATTTCACTAAAGCTTTCAGGTCTGTCTCCTAAGTCATTGAAGAATAGGGACTATGCTCAATTTCTCTCTACAACCTTGGCTTTTAGTATTACGTGTGACATATCATTTGCTAAATGAAGGGATAAATTAATGTTATCATCTGGGTGAGGTCACCACACATCTCAGTTTACCTGAGACAGTCTCTCTTTAACCCATTATTCTGACATAAATATTAACAGCACCTCTTTTAATTCTCAAAAATAATTTGGATGATAACTTATATTGCTAAACTCTCTGGGCAGTGTGAAATAATTAAATTATGAGCAAGAGTAGAACATGATCAGATCCGAGTATTTAAAAGATCACTCTAGCAGTAACAGGACAACAAATGACTCAAGCAAAAAATTCAAGGATAAAAGAGCCTGAACTAGGGTAGTAGAGCAGGGGAGGAAGAGGCAGAGAGATTCAGGACATAAAATCAACAAGGTTTACCAGCCAGTTGGATATAAAGAGGAAGACAGCAGGGGGAATCAAGAGTAAAAACAAATTTCTAGATTGAGCAACTGGGGCAGTCAGTCACCAACAGAACATTGAGGAGGAGGAATGATGATGGCTTCAACTTAGGACTAGCGATTGAAGGACAATTTAGGGGTTAGATATATAGATCTGAAAAGCACATGAAAGAGGGTAAGATGGACTATATAATACCAGGTGTCAGCCTATAAAAATCAGCTGAAGCCAAGTTGCTGAATGAGACTACCCGGTATGTACAATATCAGCAGTTCTAATGAATACAAAGTATTATCTTTCCTTTTTTTTGGAGGAAGATTAGCCCTGAGCTAACATCTGCTGCCAATCCTACTCTTTTTGCCGAGGAAGCCTGGCCCTAAGCTAACATACGTGCCCATCTTCCGCTACTTTATATGTGGGACGCCTACCAAAGCATGGTTTGACAAGCAGTGCAGAGGTCCACATCCGGGATCCGAACCAGCAAACCCCAGGCCACTGAAGCGGAACATGTGAACTTAACCATTATGCAACCTGGCCAGCCCCAGTACAATCATTTTGACATGAGGACTTTACAAAATTTCAAAATTTTGTTTTGTTTAACATATTTATTGACCATTTAATATATGTCAAGCACGGTATTAAGCACTTAGGGAAATAAATCATGAGAGAGAGAGAAGGAGCTCACTCTGAGGTAAAAAAGAAAGGTTAAAGAGGAAGAACGGTGTCCAATATGGACTGAATTGAGAAACAGCCAAAAATTCAAGGTCTCAATTTTGACTGTGGCGTCTTTAATTTTGGTGTAAGGACTCAAAATGAGTATCTCAACAGCTTTTGTTGTCTTAGAGCACTTAGCTTCCCAGAGTATTTAAGTCTAAAAATTTCCATTAAAAAAATCTTTGCAAAGTGGAAAAGAAAATCAGAGAACTAGCTCAGAAAAGACAATGTGCTGTGAAAGCTGGATTTACAAAGTAGGAGAAAAGGTCAGAAAAGTAAAAAATTGTGTTAGAGCACAGTTCTAAATGGCATACTTTATATCACATTTCCATGCTCAGTGTCTGGCTCACTAGAATTATGTTTGAGTTGATAGTTTCACGTAAGGACAACGGATAGTTCAAAATAAAGGAACCACTAATTTTGTCCCAGAAACAAACAGACGAGTTCTTTACTCATTAATTACATGATGCAAACATCTTATTACAAGACTATAAGACACTGATTTTTATCTATTTGTATAGTTTCTCACAATGCTTTGCACCCAGCAGGTATTCAAAGAAAAATAAGCTGAATGAATGAATTTTATCCCCTTCTATTATACACTTTATTTGCTTGGCTTCCAGGACACCACCTCTCTCTCTCGGTTTTTCTTCTACTACACTGTTTGCTCCTACTCATTCTCCCTTGCCGGCTTCTGCTCCTCTCCTGACCCCGTAGTGATCAAGTGCCCCAGGGCACTGTCTTTGGTCCTCTTCTATTTTCTGTGTACACTCACTACCTTCATAATTGCGTCTAGTCTCATGACTTTAAATAATATCTATAAGCTAATGACTATAAAATTTCTATCTCCAGCCCAGCCTTCTCCCTAGAAATATAAAGTTGTATATAGAACTCCTCAGTCAACGTTTCTAATAGACATTTCAAACCTGACATGTTCAAAACTGAATTTCTGATCTCCCTTCCCTCCTCCCCAAACCTACTCCTCCTGCAGCTTTCTCCATCTCTTTGATGGTAGTTTAAACTCTCTTTGATGGTAATTTCAGTTATTCAGGTCAAAAATCTTGAAATCATGCTTGATTCTTCTCTTTCCCTAAAAGCACATATCTAATCCATTAGCAAATCGTGTTGGCCTAAATCTTCAAAATATTTTCATAATTAACTACTTCTCACCAACTGCCTTACTATCACTTTAGTTAGAGTTACAGTCATCTCTTCTCAGCTTTAATGTGATAACCTCTGATGTGCCTGCTTCTTTCTACCCTTGCTCCCAGTCTATTCGCAACCTAGCAGGCAGCCAGCAGCTTCTTTAAAAAGTCAAGTAAAATAACATCACTCCTCTGCTTCAAAACCTTTTGGTGGCCTCCTCTTTCACTCAAAATAAAAGTCAAAGAATTTACAATGATTTAGAAAAGTCCTACATGATATGCTCCACCCTCACCACCATTATTCACCTCTCTGACTTCATCTCTTACTACTCTTGTCCTTGTTCACTCTTCTCCAGTCACTTAGTTTCTTGCTTACCATTCCTTGAATGCACCAGACATATGATTACATATCCCGTAAGGGGTTAATACCCAAAATATAGAAAGAACTCATACAACAACAAAAAAACTCGATTAAAAAATGGGCAGAGGATATGAACAGTTTTCCAAAGAAGATATACAGATGGCCAACAGGCACATGAAAAGATGTTCAACGTCACTAATTATTAAGGAAATGCAAATCAAAACCACAATGAGATATCACCTCATGCCCATCAGAATGGTTACTATTATTAAGACAAAGAAATAACAGGCATTGGAGAGGATGCAGAGGATTTAATTTCTCAGAAAAAAGAAAACCCTCACACACTGCTGGTGAGAATATAAATTAGCGCAGCCACTATGGAAAATAGTACAGAGATTCTTCAAAAAATTAAAAATAGAACTACTATGATACAGCTATTCCACTCCTGGTATCCAAAGAACACGAAAATGCTAAGTTGAAAAGATATGTGCACCTCTATATTCACTGCAGCATTAATCCCAATAGCCAAGCCTTGGAAACAACCTACTGCCCATTGACAGATGAACGGATAAAGATGATGTGGTATGTACATACATACACACACACACACACACACAATGGAATACTACTCAGCCATAAAAAGATGAAATCTTGCCATTTGCAACAACATGGATGCAACTCGAGGGCATTATGTTAAGCAGAGTAAGTCAGAAGGAGAAAGACAATTATAACTTCACTTATGTGGAAGATAAACAGACATATATAGATACAGAGAACAGATCTGTGATTACCAGAGGGGACGGGGGGTGAGGGGAGGGTGAAAGGAGTACAAGGGCAAAGGGGCACACATGTACAGTGACGGATGGCAACTAGACTTTTGGTGGTGAACGTGATGTAGCCTATACAGAAGGTGACAGACGATGTACACCTGAAATTTATGTATTATAAATCAACATGACCTCAAAACCTTTTTTTAAAAAGGTTATCTTTTCAACCAGCACAATACTGAGCATCTCATTTAAATGGTAACCCAGCCCCTGACCCTTACTTCCAATCCCTTTATCCTGTCTTTTTTCTTTTTTTTGGTGAGGAATATTGGCCCTGAGTTAACATCTGTTGCCAATCTTCCTCTTTATGCTGCTTGAGGAGGATTCTCCCTGAGCTAACGTCCGTGCCAATCTTCCTCTATTTTGTATGTGGGATACCACCACAGCATGGCTTAATGAACAGTGTGTGGGTCTGCACCTGGGATGGGAACTGCGGGCCGCCAAAGTGGAGTGCTTGAACGTAACCACTAGGCCACCGGGCTGGCCCCCAGGTTATCACTTCTTTAGTCATACTTTGCACCCCCAACAAATTTGACACTTATTCAAAACCACTGCCAATGAATCAAGCAGTTAACACGTTATGCTGCTAGATGTCAGGGCTCTAGTCTGTCCACTGTGGGCAATTGTTCAGCATTTCCTTAAACAATGCTGCTGCTTCAGTAAAACAAGATATAACACAGCACACACTGGCCAACATAACTTTGAGAGCAGTTTAGAAAACTTCCTAAGGCTCAAAACTACACAATTTCAAACTAGGTAACTGTTATCAAAGAGAAGCAGGATTTTCCAATTAAAATGTGAATTTATCATAATTAACAGTTAAAAGTAAAACCTACATTATACATTGTAAACTTTGTATGATACTTTCAAATGATATAAAAACCATGGCAGATTCACCTGTTCAAGGTGAACGCTTTCAATTAACTCATAATGACTTCAAGAATCATCACAGGGAAATTAAGACACATGGGATTATAAACGCAGGTCTCAAAAAGAGGACTTTGGAAAGTGGCAGAATTTACCGTGTTTCTATGCAAAGATCAGGATCTACATTAACAAAGTCTGACCCATCATGGCTACAATTATGGCTTAAATAATGTCATGTCACAAAAAGTCAGCCAAAAGTTACTGAGACCTACTGTGCATAACACTATAAATCTGGAAAAAACTCGAGTGACTTAGGAAAAATTAACCAGAGCATTTCATTTCATTCACTGCAACTATACAGAAGACAATCCAACAAGTCATTCATACTGTTGTTAGTTTTTGCTTTTTGGTTTAGAAAACATACCACTTATTATAGAAACTTCTCCAAATCAGGGAAAATCTTCCCCCAAATCTGAGCACTCTATAGGGATATGCAAAGTTAACAGGTTTTAGTTATGTACCTGAAAACAGCCTCCCGGTCAAATGAAACCACTTAAGCTGATGCTATTACTGCTAACCCAATATAGCAAGTTTTGGATCCAAGCACAAAATACCGTAAAATTTCCCTGACAGTCTGAAAAAGTACCTCCAGAAGTGATCTTTAAATATGCATCATCCTCCACCAGAATTCATCTGACTGGATGCAAAGTTTTAAACTAACTTTCAAAATTTTATCTTTTAAGCAATAGTACAGTATTTCAGGGACCTTTATACAGAAGTAATTTCTTAATAACATGGCTATTACAGTTCACTTAAATTTCTACCTAGTTTTTCATAGTCTATCTACCTATGGACAATCTCACTCCGAGACTCACATTTTACTCTGAGAAAATACGATTTAGTAATAGTGCCTTCTTATCAAAAACACTAAGAAGTCATCGACAAGGACGGGTGTGCGAGAAAGGGGGCATCACGAGGAGGAAAGGCGGTCGTCACCCCGCTGGAGAGCAGGGCCCGGGTCAGGACTAGGGGACGCAGAGAACAGATACCCTGGCAGCAGGTGCGAGCCCCTAGCAAGGGGACAGTTGCCGCAGGTTTCGGACCAACAGGGGGGTGCTGTCCGTTGGACACCAGGACGAGCGCCGGGGTCGGCTGGCCTTACCTCGGGGGTCCGTTCGGGCGGCTTCTTCTTAAGCGCCTGCCTAGTGCCGGGGTCCACGGGCGAGTTCATGGCCGCGGCCCCGGTCTCCGGGCTCCCCAGCCTGCCTTTAGCAGCACACGCGACGGCCCATTCACCCTAACGCGGGGGTCTGCACCGCCCCCGACCCCGGAGGAACGGAACTCCAAACGGCCGCAGGGTCCGCGCTTGAGCTAACAAGCCTTCACAACGCCCGCCCAGGGCCTCAGCCCACGCGCGACTGGCCAGAGAGACGCCCGCGCGGGGGAGGCGGGAGGACGAGTGCGCATGCGCAGCACGCGCGAGCACGCAAACTAGCGCCCTAGGGCGTGACTCCGCGGTGACGTAAGAAGCGGGGCGGTGCAGTTAGGCCTCTTCCAACCCTTCTTCGTGAGATTTAAAGACATATCGCGAGACCTCGCCTAAGCCCGTCACGGGATCTGCCGCGGAGTTGCGGTTTCGGCCGCTCCAGCTTCCGTCGAAGGGGCCGGAAACGCGCTCTAAAGGCCTGAGCAAAAATAGCGTGTTGGGTTAGAACCGTGGGGGACGGCGTTCTGGGAAGAAAGTTCTGTTTTTGCCCAAATCCGGAAGCTCAGGGCGTGGCCAAGTCCGCGGCCGAGCTCCTGCTCTGCAACTCTGACGCCGGTGTCTTGTAGAACTTGCTGAAATCGAAGCCGCCATTCGGCAAATAAGGAAGTTCGTGCACTCTTTCCTAAGTTTTTTCTAATAAAACCAATCTCTTGTGGAAGAGGCCCACCGAGAAGTACTTCCGATGTCCAAGACAGACGTCCAGAGATCAGAGCAGAGCAATCAAAGCTTCGCGGCCTGTGCCTGCGGCCAGCTCCACGTTACTGCTGCTTTGCGAAGCCGGGTCTGGACTGCGTTCACATAAGCGACGCCCAGCGCAGCCCTTCCTCCACCCAGCCCCTTCAGGCAGCGGGGCTTAGGGTTGCCTGGACTCAAGAGTGACCGCTTCCGTGCTACATTTTACATACTAGTCTGTTTCCCATCAGACCAAATAAAGTCAAATTCCATTTATTTATTGGTCCCTTCTTTAAAAAAAACAGACCACTCTTGGGGGCAGCCAGACAGCTGCAGAGGCTGTTTTCACAAGATCACTGACAGAGCTCCAGAATTACTCATTCTAGACAGTCATTTCACTCCTATCTCAGTGCACAAATGGGCCGCACTAGACACACAATGCCTTACTTCGGAGCCACCATAGGCATGTCCTTTCCACTGAATTTTAAGCTCCCTGAAGGCAGTGTACTACATCTAGGTACATCTTAGGATTTCTCAAAGCAATCAGCATAGGTCACTGATGATTCAAAGTCATGTATGATTATGACGTTATTCACAGTAATTTTTTAATGACGTAAGAATTAAAATTATATTTTAGAGTAACAAAAGAGAAAGAAGAGATCAACATTTACCGTTTCTGGGACCTGGTAGTGATGGCTGATGTTAATCGTTTTGTTTTCCGTTGGCTGTTGGGCTTGCCCAAACTTGAAGTTTGCAACATAACATTGGCACATTTCTTTTTTGAGTATAGGACAAAAACCTTACCAGGGAGGTTATGGCTCAGCCACTCTAGAAAGAAAGTGATTGAGAGATTACAAAGAATTGCATGACTCACTTTTGTCATTTTGTGTGTGTATAAACATATTCTCTGAAAGGTCTGCCTAAGATCACAAAGGTTATCCCTTCCGTTCTTTAAGGATCAGTTTCCAGAGCTATATCAATATTTTGAAAGAGGGAAAAGGAATTAAAGCATGATGACCATGAGCTTGAACTTTAGGGGCAAACACCTGAATTTGTGTCTTTAATAGGCCATGTCTAGTTAAATGACTTGGAGAAGTTATTTAATATTGCTGAACTTCAGTTTCCTTATCTGTAAAACAGGAGTAGTAAAGTACCTATTGCTCTGAGATTCTCTTAGCATTACATGAGATAATTCAGGTAAAGCACTTAAGGATGTTGCCTGCACAATGCAAGCACTCTTTCTTATTTTTATTACTTTACCTCTGGGAAGTGATTTTTCAAAAGCAAAAATTCAAGCTTGAAGAATTGGATAGGTTTTTTTTAATGCCAAAATTTTTTCATCAGTAACTATTCAGAAACATTTAAGTATTCAGGAAGATGTGGAGCAACAGGAACTCTCACAAACTGCTGGTTAAGTGTAAATTGGGAAACCATTTTGAAAAAAAGTATCTGGTAAAGCTGAAACTTAACATACCGTTGTCTCAGCAAGTCCAGTTCTTGATATACGTCCTAAAGAATACCCAAGTACACCAGAAAAGATGAACAAAAATGTTCAGTGTTCATATTAGCCAAAAAGTGGAAATAACCCAAATGTCCATCAATAATAGAATGGTTAAATTATGTTCATTCAGTGGAATACCAGCTACAGAGCACATGGATGAATCTCCAAGATAATGTTGAGAGAAAAAAGGCAAAATACAAAATATGGAGTATAATTAAACAAAGTTCACACACAAGCAAAATTAAAGTATATCACTTAGGGATGCATAAATAGAGGTAAAACTATAAACATAAGACAAGGAAATGATGTTCACAAAAGTCAGGTTGGTAGTTACAAAAACGAGAAGGGAGAGGATTATGATCACAATAGGGCACATGGAGAAGGGGAGCTTCTAGGTTGCTGAAAATGATTTATTTCTTGACCTAAGTGACAGGTACATTACTGAATATTTATTTACTTTTCTGTATATAATATTAAACAAGGAAAAATGAATTAAGTATAAAAAATAACTATTAGGCTTCATCATAAGACAACAATAGTTAAAACAGTATGTTAATAGCCACGGTAACTATACATATCTAAATTTAAGCACATTTTCAAAATCTATAATGTCCTTTACCATCTTGTACTATGCTCTGGTATGCTGAAAAAAGTGAGGAGACTGTCAAAGATCTAATAGCTAATTTCAGAGAAAAGGCAACCTCCAGGATAGGAGTCACCAGCATTAGCTTGTATCTGAAAGGAAAAAATAATGGCTTTGAATGCAAGTAATTTATTAAATTCTAGGAAAATAAATGTGCTTAAACCTTAAAGAAAAAGTGGCTTAATTCCTTACCCTACCTTATTTTTCTTCATTATACTTACCACAACCTGACAGCATATTATTTTTGTGTACCTTCTCCTCCAGTGGGAAATATGTAAAACTCCACAAGAACAGAGAACAAAGTTTGTTATTTACTGGTATATCCCCGGCACCCAGACTGTGCCTAGCACATAACAGGTTCCCAGTATTTGCTGACTGAACACATGAAACTATCTAAGAACCAAGTAATTAAGAGGAGATTTTGCTGTTTAAAAAGATAGGCACTTGATTGCTCTTCAATGGCGAAGAAAGATGTCTGGCTAGGCAACCATTGTATTATGCAGAACTGAATGCTCAGTAGGCAGACAATCAATCATATGGCCATCTTTCCAGGATAACAGCAAACCAACAAGAACATGAGGGTACAGAGCACTGGGTTTTGTTTCTTTTTTAAAGATTTTATTTTTCCTTTTTCTCCCAAAGCCCTCCAGTACATAGCTGTGTATTTTCAGTTGTGGGTCCTTCTAGTTGTGGCATGTGGGATGCCGCCTCAGCACGACCTGGTGGGCAGTGCCATGTCTGAGACCAGGATTCGAACTGGCAAAATCCTGGGCCGCCGAAGCAAAGCACGCAAACTCAACCACTTGGCCATGGGGCCGGCCCCAGAGCACTGGTTTTAATAGCACTGGAATGAAGTAAGGAATTGAGATCTGGAGTATGCTAGGAGATTAGGTCTCTACTAGTGGAAAAATAAGAGCATTTTCTGGCCCAAATCCAGAAGGTCAGTCACTATCACTGAATCAGACATCTAGGAATTAATATTTTCCAAAAGCTACCTAAGCGTTTCTAACATGCAACCAGGTTTGAAAACTAAACTAATTCAGGTTCTGGACTAGTCTGAGCCATCTTATTTCCAGCCCCTGTAACATAGTGAAGGATACTGACTTGTGAGTGCTGGACAAATGTGTGACGAGTGGCATCATAAGTTTCTTGAGGAAAGAACAATATTTCCCTTATACTTACACAACATTTCAACAATGTTGTTCCCTTGGGACAATTTAGGTAACACTGCATTTATCAATAATCTTAATTTGAGCACCAAGGTGAATATAAAGACATATTTTTGGACTGTCCTTGTTAAAATAGTCACTTGGAAAGAACGGAAGCTCAAGCCTCTTCAACTTAATACTCTCCTTAGAGTAAACACAGGTTTATCTCTGGGAGGTCTAATCAGACAGTGTTAACCCAGACAGAGAACTGTCTTCAATCTGATGAAGGGATTGGTCTAGATTTGTACTTTCACCAGAAAGAGAGACCCTTTTAAAAGAAATGTTATAAGGGACCAAGTCTCCTGGTGGTGGTGGGGTAGAGGGGGGGATGGGACCTTCTGACCTGAGAATATGCTTTAAGATCAAAAGTCCCACTGAAGTTCTCCTGAAAAACGGTAGGTGGGAATTTCACATATTCTTTAAAAATCTCTTTTGAACTGCTTGTATTTTCTTTTCTCTAGGGAAAATCTTAAATCCAGAAATCAAATCTTAAGTCTAGAGTAAACATGTTCAAGTCCCCAGGCTGCACTACAAAGCAAGGACAGTAAGCACTATACATTCTGTGACCTCCCCCTTTTCTGTCTGCCTAAATCCTTTCCACTCAGAGTTACAATCCCCCAACTCCCACTGCACCTTCAGCTCAGGTTTCGTCCCACTTGGCCATCCCACCCCTACCCTTCTACATTGGCAAAGACAAGTGAAGAAATCCCAGAAATCTTTAAATTTGTCACTACATACTAGTTGGAAACCATTCTGGTCTGAGAGAAAAAATAGACCTACATAGGAGACTTTGACCTCATTAAATTCTCTGTATCTCAGTTTCTCATTAGTAAAATCATTCCTCTATGCATCTCAGAAATGTTGCAAGATTTCTTAAATTTATATGAGGGAACAGCACCTATAAACACAGGCACCAATTAAAAACCTCTAAAATATCTGATGGATGCTTCCTAAATACTTGATCCTTCCTCTCTGCTTTAAAACAGTGCACTTGGGGCTGGCCCCATGGCTGAGTGGTTAAGTTCGCATGCTCTGCTTCAGCATCCCGGGGTTTTCTGGCTCAGATACTGACTGCACACCTACACACCACTCATCAAGCCATGCTGAGGCAGCATCCCACACAGAAGAACTAGAGTGACCAACAACTAGGATATACAACTATGAACTGGGGATTTGGGAAGGAAAGACAAAAGAGGAAGACTGGCAACAGATGTGAGCTCAGGGCCAATTTTCCTCACCAAAAACAATAAAAAATAAAAAAACAGAACAGTGCACTTATTCTCTTTGGTCAAATGTAAAAGTGATACATGTAAAATGATATCAAAACAAGTACTACAAAAACCCAATAGTCTAATCTTGCTTCCTGGCATAACTCTGTCCAAAACAACGTAGCTTGAGTAAGGCAGCTTCCCAATCAGCCTTCAGTACTCAAGGCTGAATCACTACTGCAGAGCAGGCACTAAGGAGGAAAAAGACAGACTTGCTCAGAATCACATGCAAATCAGTGAACCCAGGATTAGAACCTAAACCAACTGGCCAATTTTTTGTTTAATTGTAAAGTTAATAGTAATTTGTATTGGATACAATGTTCTTAACAGGTTTACATGGCTTCTTCTAGGTTTTAAATGATTTTCAGTTTGTTTTCATAAAAGCATTTAAAGAAATTTTCAATTTGTTATCATGAGGATTAGGTCAAATGTAAGCATATACCAATATTTTCTTTTTTACTACATTTTCATTCATAAGAATGTATGTTAAATTCTCCCCACAATACGCAGGGGTCATAGAGGGGAGACGGGCCAGATTATTTACCTAGTAACAGTAGCAGCCAAAAATTATTGAGCACTTGGGAGGTGCCATACATTGAGATAAATTCTTGACATTCATTGTTTCACTTGATTCTCACAAACACCTTTTAAAGTAGATTCTACTAAATTACCAATACAGAAAATTAGGACTGGAGAAGGACATTATGAACAGGGTCACATGCCTAGAAGCATCACACTTGGGAAAAGAATCCAGGTGGGCTGACACCAGAGTCCGTGATATTACATATACCTTATTAACACATGAAAGAAAGACCAACATCATCCATCAAATTGACATGTGTATTTATTGCACAAATTTCCCCTAGAACTGGGAGGTTATTATAATACAGGTGTACATTTGAGAAATGTATACAGACAGAACAAGTATGTACATTTTACATATCCCACCATCTAATAACTTAGAGAAAGCAGAACAATCTCATAAAGACATCTACCAGAAGTAGGCAATGTGTAAAATCTGTCGTTTTTAAAGTGATCATCCCCAGTGTACGCCAAATGCAACATAATGAAATCTGTGCTAGTATGTTTATTGCACTTAACATTTTCAAACTCAAAATTAAGACATATTAATAAAAGCCAGGACTATTTTAAATCAAACCAATTAGTTTATATACAAGGAAAAATTAGTTTTAAATCTACAATGTAAAACATCCCTTTTTCATTTCCTGTTGCAACAAACAGGTGTTTTTCATTTGTAACACATATGTGTCTGTACCATAAAAAGTTGAAGAACATTATTTCGAACAGGCCAGAAACTCTTTTCACATTCATCATAATGACCACACTTTAAAGCAGCAGCAGCTCATTCCTTGGGCTTTGTGTAAGGAAAGAATAACTATGATGAACGCAGTAGAAATTACAGAAGTTTGGGAATTAAAAAACTCAGTAATCCTATAAGGATTAAGGATTCTATAAGAAACTATAGGCCTTTTCCTTCGGAGCAAAGCTTAATTTTAAGAATAACAGTAGCATGAGCCTCAATTTATTGTAGATTTCCTAAATGATAATTTATTAGAGATTTCAAATAGATAGGACTGTGAAGAGTTTGATAATTCAAAAGAGAAAACACGCAAAAACAGACATTACCTACCTGCTACATATCATTCTAAACTACAATCGAAAAATAATGTACACTGGCCTACATATGAACTTTTCTATATTCTGAATTTTGCCAAAGACATTGATTCACAGAATTCCAAACAATAATAAAAGAGAGAAGAATTTTGTTAATGAATGGAATAAGAAAATTAAGCCAAAGAAAATATATCCATAAACAGTCTTTGGCAGCAAGTCATCCACAGGAGACTCATGTACTAACTGGGACCAGCTGACAGAACACGGGGGCCAAACTGATTGCAGGCACACCAATTTCAGGTTTACATTCCAGTAAAACAACCATTTCTTCTTTGTCTAGTTGGAGATTTCTTGACTACATAAAGAGCAAGGTAAAATGTGACCCAATGCCATAAATTCAAGGTCAAAGACTAAACAAACCACAGAAATCTTCCCTAATTACTAAAAGTTTAAACAGCAAGAATAGATGTATCATACAATAAATGTATTTAGTAACAGAATAAGCAAGTGATTTTCTTTTTTAAAAGCTGATCAATTAATTATGATGCAAACAGTCCATGAAAGCAGAAACCAACTTCACTTCTAGCATTAAAAGTATTTTAGATCAGAAAAGTAAAGAACAAACTATAATGTAGTATTCAAGTAAACTGAGGTAGTAGAGTATGTTGAAAACTTCATCTACCCGGTCTTTCTATTTACATTACTTACAAGAGTTTGGTTCCATATTAGCCTTTCTCACAAGCAACACTCTACAGTATATACAAAAACAATAATAACTGAAAAGTGGAAATCTTTGAAAAAAATTAGCTTTTGGAAAGGAGGGACTATTAGAGAAAAGAGAATAATTTTAAGAGTTAATGAGTTCTATTAGTGTACATTGAATATTATGAAGCAGTGAAACAAATATTCAGTTCCTATGGGTCAAGAAGGGCTGATACCGAAAGCAAGGGCCTCAGCTACCTGAGCATGTTTGAAGAAAATAGTATTATTTTTGCCAATGCTTTGGTGTAATTTTTAATCCTAATTTTCATTTATTAAATTAGATGCAAATAAGTAAATATTAACATTTATAAGAATTAGCTTATATTTATAAACAAACAAATGGTATAAAGTAGTATTCTTATTTTGGGAATCTACATTCCTCAGCCTTAAAAAAGATTGGCTTTACTTCTATTTTAGGGTGTGTGAAGCAGAAAAATCACCAGAAAGTAACATTTCAACATTATATACAATTAATACTAGTTGAAAATATTTTTTTAAAAGGCATGTTTACCAATCTTGTATTCCTACCTCTGCTTTTTTAAAAAAAATAGATACATATGTACACTTGGGTGGATAACATAACATACATTTATACTTATTATTCTGAGTTTATTATAATTAACAGGCTATTTAAAATACTTTGAGAAATACCCAGAAATTAGCTATTTTGAATTGAAAAACAAAACAACAAATAATTGAGGTTTTATAGATCTCTGTACCTTAGAAATAAAGGATTAAAACTAATGAAATGACTATTTCTTGAGACATCTGTTGCTACTTATGGGTTGTGGCAACATCATACAGATCATATGAAATTCTTCAATGTTATTCATTTTGTAGAAATTTGTAAGTTATACTTTGGCCTTTTCAAATGCTTTCCCCCACCAAATTATTTATGCTGTTTTAGTTTCACTTGGTTAAAAATCTACCACCACCCAAAAGTCCAGTCCAAAGGAAAAAGTCATCCACTGATCATATAATATGCACTGCAATGCAGTATACTCAGGTGACTGACTCATTCAGATGGAAGTCTAACAGGGAAAAAAACTGTCATAAATGAATGTTGTGTCTGCTTCCTTGATTTCTACTTAACTTTCCACCGAAGTTAATTTCTAACAACCTTTAGCTTAAAGGAGTATCTGAGCAACATATGGAGAGTGAGTGCTTGCTACAGCAGCCAGAAGAGGAAGATCACTGGATTCAATCCTGAAATAAGGAGAAAAAAAAACTCAGTTTAGGCTGTCTATACCTAGGACAGGTGTCCTACAGGCAAGGACTGCTACCTGTACAGTCACCAGACCTTATCAGTCAAGGACCTAGGCCACCCTGGCCAAAAGGAATAACAAAACTTAGAAATTTTTCATTAAGTAAAAACCAAAACCATAGATTTTTTAAAAAAGAAAGCCTCTGAAACCCAACTGTAACAAAGCCATGGATATTAAGAAAGCATCTCACTGACCTGCTGATGGACAATGCATCAGGGCAATGGGCAAATGTCTAAGAAATATAATATGTATAATAATAGAATAATAGTGTATACCCATATTGTTTGGAATGCAAATGTTTCTATAATCAGATAAGTAATAAAAGCTTCTTAAAAATACATCCCACCACAAATAATTTGTAGGGAAAAAAAATGGCCAATAAACACAGAAAAAGTTACGCAGACTCACTCATGGTTAGAGAATAAATTTGAATAAAATCAGATTTCACTTTTCAGCGAATAGCTTGGCAAAGATTAAAAAGTTTGGTAATAGCCAGTAGCAGGAAGACTGTGCTTCCTGCTGTTCATAAGAATTTATTCTGGTACTTTCTGGATAGTATTTACTATTAACTATCAAAATAACTATTAGTATCTATCAAAAATTTAATACACATGCCCTTTAACCAAAAATGCTACTTCAAAGAATCTATTCTACAAACTTCAAACATTTATATTCATTCTAGCATTAGTTTTAAGACCAAAAAACTGAAAATAACCTAAATTCCACCATATAATGGAATGCTACACAGCCATTAAAAATGAGATAGATGAGAACACACTTACATGAACACTCAAGATATATTAAAAGGCAAGTTGCACAACTATAAATAGAGTATAAGCCAATTTATATTTTTTTATGTTATTCATTACAAAATTCTATAAGAAGAAACAATCCATTAACTATTTCCAATCTGGAGGATAAGGAATAACATTATTCCTTATGTAAGAATTTAATTTGGTTTCTGACATAAAGTAGCTACTGACTGATGTTGGCTCTTTCTCCCTTCATAAAAGCTGAATTAGACAAAAGATTCAGATTGTTTTAATTTATTCAACTATCATTCCAAGAAATAATTCTCACACACACACACACACACAAAGTAGCCACAGAACATAGGGAAAATGACCACAGAATATAATGAAAAGGGCTATACAATGCCTCCCACCAATTTCCTGTTCCTCCTTCAGTTAGCATTTTAGCTAAGTGTCTTCTTCCCAGGAATAATTGTGGAGTAGATAGACATAATATATACATAATGGGGAATGAGTAACAATATAGAGATGATGTACTAACACCCATTTCAATCAGCTCATTTGAATGGCAGCACAGATGCTGGGAATAATGAGTCTACAACATATTTAATTTAAAAAAATGAGTATTTACTTAATTTTTCTAGGACAAAAATTTAGATTTTCATTCTTATCTGACTATATTCTCAACTTACTGTAACGGCACAAGGGACAATGCCTTTCAGACATGGAAGACAGGGATCTGCTTTCATACGGTATAGGGCAACCCAAACTGGTAACAGTGTCCAATTTCTAACAGGAAAAGACACTTAAAAGGAAAAAAGGCAATTCTGAGGAATATTCCTTGCTGAAAGACAGTACAGTGAGGCAGAAAAGCCAGAAAAGGAACCAAGAACATACCCTAGAACCACTCCCAGCTCCTTGACATGAACACGCATCTGCCCCCTCAGGTACTCAGACAGCATTTTGCTCTTGAAGTACAGCTCCTGTAACCGGTCTTCAAGATGCATCACACACTGCAGTCAGGAGGGAACCAGAAACCAAATCAGGAAATGGTTTCCATCTCTAAGCAATGGCAAATTCCAAAGCATCATGTGTTTGACAATTCTATTTAGTTATTCCATCAACTAAAATTTGGAGCACATTTTTAAAGCATGTCCTTCTAGCTAAAGAAGTATAAACTTTTTCTAGTTCATCTCAAAGATTTAGATTCTATAGAGTTTTGGGTTTTTTTTTTTAACATGGTAAATTACATATAATATAAAATTTATCATTTTAACCAATTTTAAGCATACAATTGAGAGGTATTAAGTACATTCAAAATGTTGTGCAACTATTGCCACTATTCATTTCCAGAACTTCAAAAATAGTTTTTATTCCAAATTTGATAAATTTAACATTCTTACAAATCAATACATTTCAAATGTACTTACATGGAAAGGGTGCATTCTCCCGTGGTGAGTAAAAGAAAAAAAGTTTGCAATAGCTCAGAGAATGCTCTGTAGTCTTTACTAGGAGAGAGGTGTTTTTAAACTGGAACATTAAAAACTAAAACAAATACATTTTGTTTACTGTCAACTAACTTGCTCAATTTACTAAAATATGTGATTTTTCATGTGAATTGATGCTATATGTATATGTTTGAGGAAAAAGCATGAGTTTCAGGTGTTAAAACACTAAATTCTTGCAGAGTATTCCTTTCCAATGAAAATCAGCTATTAAAGCTCCTAATAAAAACCGATTTTCTTCTTGGAAAAACACAACTGAATGTATTTCTTGGCACATTCACTGTTTTGTGGTGTATGTTTTTTCCATAATGCTCACTTAGGCTGAAAAATGCCTTAAGTGAAGAAGAAAATGTTTACAGAATATATAGAGAGAGATATATCAAAAATTTACCATATTACTCATTTTTAAACATACAATTCCGTGGCATTAAGTACATTCACAATGTTGTGCCACCATTGTCACTACCCATTTCAAGAACTTCTTTTCATTATCTCAAAGAGAAACTCTGTACCCATTATACAATAACTCCTCATTCCTTCCTTTCCCCGAGCCCCTAGTAACTTCTATCTACTTTCTGTCTCTATGAATTTACCTATTCTAGACATCTCATATAAGTGGAATCATACAATATTTGTATGTATGATTTTGTATTCATACATATTTGTCTGTATGAAAAAACAAAACCTTTCGTGTTTTCCTTATTTCACTTAACATAATGTTTTCAAGGTTCATCCATGTTGTAGCATGTATTAGAAATTCATCCCTTTTTATGGCTGAAATATCCCATTCTACGTATTATACCACATTTTGTTTATCTATTTATTTGTTGATGGAAACAAGTTGTTTCCAATTTCTCCTTATTGCCAATAAAGCTGCTATGAACATGATGGCACATTTGCTTGAGTCCCTGCTTTCAACTGTTTTGAGTATAAACCTAGAAGCAGAATTCTTGGATCACATGACAATACACTGTTAAACTTTTTGAGGAACTGCCAAACTGTTCTCCAAAGCAGCTGTGCCATTTTACATTCCCACCTGCAAAGCACAAGAGTTCCAATTTCTCCACATCCTGGCCAATACTTATTTTTGCTGTTTTTGACCATAGCCATCCTTATGGGTTTGAAGTGGTATCTCATCGTGGTTTTGATTTGCATTCTCCTAATGACTAATAATGTTGAACATCTTTTCATGTGCTTATTGGCCATTTTTATGTCTTCTTTAAAGAAATGTGTATTCAAGTCTTTTGCCCATTTTTTCAGTTGTTTGTTGTTGAGTTCTCTATATATTCTGGATATCAATCTTTTTACAGATATATGATTTGCAAATATTTTCTCCCGTCGTGTGGGTTGTCTTTTCACTCTGTTGATACTGCCCTTTCATGTACAAAAGTTTTTAATTTGATGAAGTCTGATTATCTAATTTTTACTTTTGTTGCCTGTGCTTTTTTTGGTGTCAAATCCAAGAAATAACTGCCAAATCCAAAGTCATGCAGATTATCTCCTATATATATTTTTTCTTCAAAGAGTTTTATAGTTTTAGCACTTAAGTTCAGGTGTGTTTAAGTTTAGATTTAAGTTCGAGTTCATTTTTGTATATAGTATAAGGTATACACTTATATTTGCATGTGGATATCCAGTTTTCTCAGCATGATTTGTTAAAAAGACTCCTTTCCCCTTTGAATGGTCTTGCCTCCCTTGTCAAAAACCAAGTGACCACATATGTGAGGGTTTCTTTTGGGGCTCTTTTTTATATACTATTGGTCTACATGTTTGTCCTTATGCCAGTACCACACCATTTTGATTACTGTCACTTTGTAGTAAGTTTTGAAATCAGGAAATGTGAGTCGTCCACCTTTTTCAAGATTGTTTTGGCTTTTCAGGGTCCCTTGAGATGCCATACAAATTTTGGGATGGGCCTATTTCTTAAAAGAAAATAAGTCATGGTGATTTCTGATAGGGATGGCATTGAATCCTACACTGTGGGTAGTACTGTCATCTTAATACTAAGTCTTCCAATCCATGAACTTCTCTGAGACGTCTTTCCATTTATTTATGTCTCCTTTAACTTCTTTCAGGAATGTTTTATAGTTTTCAGCGTATAAGCCTTTTGCTTCCTTGGTTAAAGTTATTCCTAAGTAATTTATTCTTTTGATGCTATTATAAGTGCTTTTTTAACTGAATGTTCATTGCTAGTGTATGTAAACGCAACTATCTTTGCACGATTTTGTATCTTGCAACTTTGCTGAATTTGTTTATTAGCTTTATCAGTCTTTTGGAATCTTTAAGTTTTCTATATATAAGATCATGTCATCTGCAAACAGAGATAATTTGACTTCTTCCTTTTTAATTTGGATGCCTTGTGTTTCTTTTTCTTGTCTAACTGCTCTGGTTAGGACCTTTCCGTAGCACGTTGAACAGATGTGATAAAAGTATATTAGCTGTGGGTTTGTCATATATGGCCTCTATCATGTTGATCTACAGAAGTTTTTTTTTTTTTGAGGAAGATTAGCCCTGAGCTAACTACTGCCAATCCTCCTCTTTTGGCTGAGGAAAACTGGCCCTGAGCTAACATCCATGCCCTTCTTCCTCTACTTTATATGGGGGACGCCTACCACAGCATAGCTTTTGCCAAGCGGGGCAATGTCCGCACCCAGGATCTGAACCAGCGAACCCCAGGCTGCTGAGAAGCGGAATGTGTGAACTTAAGTGCTGCGCCACCGGGCTAGCCCCTACGGAAGTTTTTAACTATGCTATATTATATTTCTCCTAACAAGAAAAAGAAAGACTTTGGAAGTTGTAGATGATGTCTTCAGTAAGAGGTTAACAGTATTACGAAGAGGGATCATTCAAAGTCCTGACGTGACAATGAGGGTCTAAAACGTATTGGCGTTCTGCACAAAGCTTGGGGATGTTGCATGTTCATACTTTACACGATACTGGTCAGGCACTAAAGTCTGGCTGCTGAAATTATACATTGTATAGACATGTACACATCTCCTTCTGTCTTAGTCAGCATGGGCTGCCATAACAAAATACCATAGATGCAGTGGCTTCAACAGCAGAGAATTATTGCTTCACAGTTATGGAGGCTGAAAGTCTGAGATCAGGGGGCCAACACAGTCAGGTTCTGCTGAGATTTCTCTTCCTGGCTGGCAGATGGCTGCCTTTTCGTGGTGCCTCACATGGCAGAGACAGTGCAATCTTTCTTCCTCTTCTTCTTCTCCTGCCACTAATCCCATCATGAGGGCCCCACTCTCATGACCTAATCTAATTCTACTTACTTCTGAAAGGCCCATCTCCAAATATCATCACACTGGGTTTTAGGGCTTCAACATATGGATTTTAGGGGAATACAAAAATTCAATCTATAACACCTTCTTTCAGGAAAACAATGATGAAGGTAACAATAGTATTCAATGTAGGCATATACTAGACACCTAACAGAGTGCTCAAAGTAAATTCAAGCCTTACACATACTTACAAAATTTGGAGACAAGTTATGTTTATAAAGCTGAAGAGTGGAATGAAGCAAGTTGGAAACAAGACTGGAAACCAATACTTCCTTTCCCAATTTGTTATCTGTCATTCGTCTCTGGCTACTGGCCACTTGAACAGTCCATTTATCCATATCTGCTATAATACATACAGCTTCTGCTATTGGTTCATCCAACACTGGATGCTGAAAAGAAAAGAAGAATTCATCTTATGATAAGCAAATTAATTTTTCAGAGATAATGTTAATGGAATGAGGCAGTGAAGAGACACTAAACAAAAACAGAATAAAAGAATATTAAATTCTGACAGCTACTGCCAAAGAATCCTTGACAATAGAGAACGGAATAGGTAGTTAACTCAATAACAAACATCCTAAGATACAGAAATCATCATAGCTGGAGATTTGTTACCAGAACTTTGTATTCTTTAAATCAGAACTTAACTTTCACCAGTCTTTTGATCATTCATTCGACAAATTTACTGAGTGCTGACTATGTGCAAAGTAATAGGAAGAAAATTTTGTTAACCTTGAAAGAGCTAAACATTTTAAAAATAGATAGGACAGGAATTCACATGAACAAGTCAATGGTAGGTAAGGTTCTGTGCTAACTATCCCAAACTGCAGGCATTACTTTGTTTGAACACCTCAGGGGCTATCCCTTGATTAGATGAAGTGCCTTGCTTGTGTGTGCTAGGTTTTTCTATTTTACCAAGACGTACATCTAGAGTATGGATATAGCAGTTAAAAAGAAGAAAAATCAACAGATACTAACATGACTCTCCAAGATACGAGGTTAAATGGGAAACAAAAGTCACTATATATGCAAACACTTTATATCCCAGTTACATTTTTAAAAATTCAGATCTATATCTCAATGAAAAAGTATAGAAAATACTCAAATTAAACTCTTTATTATGAAGATCTCTGTGAAGAACTATGGAATATTAAGACTATGAGGAAGGATTTCTACTTTTTGCTTTGTATATCTTTATACTGTCTGAATTCTTATCACAAGAATTTACCTAAACGACACTTTTATAATTAGAAAATTTAAGGTATAGTGAAAAATACTTTTAACTCACATATACCAACAGAAGGACTACTGGCAAGTGGCCGTGCCCTTGGTTTCCCATGCTTTACACACAAAGACCAAAATTGACAATTAAATACATAGCACAACTATCAGAAAGAGATGATGGCTTTAGAACGCTCAATACTTTAACATCTTTCTGTATTTGGAAAGGTAAAGATTTCTTCACCATTGGCCATATGGAATAGCAGCAATAAGACTGAGAGAAATACAATTTGAAATACTTAAACTCAATGGCCTTTTTCCTTTTTTTGGTAAAACTTGGCACCTGAGCCAACAACTGTTGCCAATCTTTTTTTTTTTTTCTTTATTCTTCTTCTCCCCAAAGCCTCCTAGTACATAGTTGTATATTCTAGTTGTGAGTGCCTCTGGTTGTGCTAAGTGGACGCTGCTTTCAGCATGGCCTGACAAGTGGTGCCATGTGCATGCCCAGGATCCAAACCAGCGAAACCCTGGGCCACCAAAGCGGAGCGCGCGAACTTAACCACTCAGCCATGGGGCCTGCACCACCTTTTTCCTTTTGAACTTTTACTGTTACTACAGTTTCATAGCTAAGAATGTCAGTTTCCTCCTGGATAAATCCAGGTTTGGTATCCCCAAAGGATAGCCCTTTGCCCAGTTAATGAACAATCACTTTGAATAAAGCTTTCTGCTCAATGCTAAGGAAACAAAGACAACGAAGCTCAGAGTCTCATGAGGAAGACAGAAATAAACACACCTACAAAAAGACATAAGTATAACAGACAAAATAGGAACCAAGTGTTGGGGTAGCAGAGGAGGGCAACGGTGGGTTCTGTGTGACGAGCAGTTACACAGTAGAAGAGAAATAGGGCTATGATATTTAAGTATGGATAGGACTTCTGGTAAAAAATGGAGAGAGAGGGACAATTGTGGAAGAGAGAATATCATGAGAAGATTGAGAGAGAGAAGTAGGGGCATGTGACTAAATTCGTGAAAAAAATGATACTGAGAAGTGGGGAAGAAGAGAATGGGAAAGGAAATGCCTGGAAAGGTACACTGTGAAGACTTTCCTTAGAACTCTAACCTTTATATTTGTTTTTATAAAATTTACTCAACTATTACCAAAGATATAATATTTTTCTATTCATCAACTCAATTACCGAAACATAATTTTGAAAATGGTATATACATCTAAAGACGTAAGGTATATCTCACATTTTAAGAGATAAGATAAAAGTGAACACGTATGGGGCCGGCCCCATGGCCAAGTGGTTGAGTTCGTGCGCTCTGCTTCGGCAGCCCAGAGTTCACATCCTGGGCACAGACACAGCACCGCTCATTAGGCCATGTTGAGGTGGCGTCCCACATGCCACAACTAGAAGGATCCACAACTGAAAAAATATACAACTATGTACTGGGGAGATTTGGGGAAGAAAAAAAAAAAGAGAAGATTGGCAACAGTTGTTAGCTCAGGTGCCAATCTTAAAAAAAAAAAGTGAACGTGTATTTTAATGTAAGCATCTCTGTGGTTATATAAGACAGAAGGTATGATCAAATAACCAAAGTGGAATAACAAACTGTTAAAGGTAGACTACTACTTTCAGAAGCAGTGGGCATCTTTAGGAGATGAGAACTATGAAGGGGGTCCATCCATTATCCTCAGAAGGAAATGCCTAAACAGACAACAAGGAAACTGCTATGAAATATACCTTGTTTAAAGGGTTACAAACCACTTTAGAAATTAACTTTAGAGCTCCCCAATCAAAAGGCATGTGGCTAAGATTTAAAAGGTTTATCAAACCAATATCTATAAAAGCTAATTTTTGGTAAGGAAAAGGATAATGGTCCCAAGTTAGTGGTCTCCCAAGAAAGAAGGCCCTAAATTTCAAGCTTGCGATCAGAAATAATTCAAATAAAACTCACTTTAGGAGTTGTTAAAACATAAGGTGGCTCGGGAGCACTGCCAGTCACTCATTCTGAAATTACTAGGTTTCATTCAATGTCTTGCCATATGCAATGTCCTGGTCTGATAAAATTTCAACTTAAAACAACCTTAGTCCTTGCTTCCAACTTAAACTTCTGGAAAAGACAGCCTACACCCAATGGCAGTATGTTCTCAACTGAGACCTTGTAGCAGCCTCCTCCATAATCTTTACTAAGCTTATATCATCCAGCTTCAGAGACTTCCAAGTCACAAAATGGGAAGTGTATGTATGTGAGAGAGAAGCAGTAAACCTCAAGCTTTATTTTTCTTTAAACCTTCTTCTAAGAGTTCCATGATGTCTAAACTACAAATTCATTTACAATCTTACCCTCTTTTTCACTCTCCCAGGCATTTCTAGAATCTCAATACATAAACTCCCAAATCTTCAAGTATCTTTGTCCCATATCTCTACCCTGTTACACAATCTGATTTTTCAGTTGTCTGCTAGGTGTTTAAACATGGTCTTGCAAATTGCACTTTTAAACTCAATGTGCCACATCAACTTCAGTGAACTTTCCTCAAAACTAGCCAGTTTTCTTCAATTATCTTCAAAAATAAAAATGAGAACCTCAATATTATGGAGTGAACAGAAACACTGCAAATTGCTGTTCACATTGGCATTGCCTTTTGGGGAAAAAACTAACCAACATCTATCAAGAACATGAAAATAGTCCTAATCTTAAAAACTGGCCAGTAATTTCATTTCTGGGAATCTAGCCTAAAGAAATAATCTTAAATTCATAAAACACAGCAACAGTATCAGCGGTTACCTACAATAGTAAAAGGAAGAAAACTCTTTTAAAACCTGAGCAATAGAGAAAAGAGAACTCAGAAATAAACCTACGCATATATGCTCAATTAATTTATGACAAAGGAACCCAAGAGTACACAATGGAGAAAGGATAGTCTCTTCAATAGATGGTGCTGGGAAAACTGAACAGCCACATGCAAAAGAATGAAACTGGACCCCTATCTTATACCATACACAAAAATCAATTCAAATTGGATTAAAGACTTGAATGTAAGATCTGAAACATAAAACTCCTAGAAGAAAATATAAGGAGTAAGCTCCTAGACATAAGTGTTAGCAATGATTTTTTGGATTTGACACAAAAGACAAAGGCAATAAAAGCAAACTAAATTAAAAGGCTTCTGAACAGCAAAGGAAACCATCAGCAAAATGAAAAGGCAGCCTATAGAATGGGAGAAAATATTTGCAAAACAAAGATCTGATAAGGGGTTAATATCCAAAATATATACAGATATAATATCCAAGATATAATATCCAAAATACACAATATGTATATAATATCCAAAATATACAACTCCACAGCAAAAAAAAAAAAAAAATCCAATTAAAAAATGGGCAGAGGAACTGAATAGACATCTTCTCAAAGTAGACATAAAAACAGGTAGATGAAAAGGTGCTCAACATCACTAATCATCAGGCAAATGCAAATCAAAACCACAATCAGCTATCACCTCACACCCGTCAGAATGGCTATTATGAAAAAAAGACAAGAAATAACAAGTGTTGGTGAGGATGCGGAGAAAAGTGAACCTTGGTGCAGTGTGGGTGGGAATATAAATTGGTGCAGCCACTATGGAAAACGGTATGGATGTTCCTCCAAAAATTAAAATGGAACTACCATATGATCTAACAATTCCACTTCTGGGTATATATCCAAAGGAAATGAAAACAGGATATCAAAGAGATACCTGCATTCCCATGGTTTACTGCAGCATTATTCACAATAGCCAGGCGAGATAGGAAACAACCTAAATGTCCATCAATGAATGAATGTAGAGAGAAGACTTGATGTGTGTATATACATATGTATATATATGTATATACACACACACACATACATATATATACACACACACACATATACACACAATCTAATATTATTTAGCCATGAGAAAGAAGGAAATCTTGCCATATGCAACAACATGGATGGATTTAAAGGCATTATGCTAAGTGAAATAAGTCAAAAAAATACAAATACTGTCATGATCTCACTCATATGTGGAATCTAAAAAAACCAAACTTGTAGAAACAGAGAACAGACTGGTGGTTGACAGAGGTGGGGTTGTAAGGTGGGGGAAATAGGTGAAGGTGGTCAAAAGGTACAAACTTCTAGTTATAGGATAAATAAATTCTGGAGATGTAATGTACAGCATGGAGACTATACTTAACAATACTGTACTGTATATTTGGAAGTTGCTAAGGAAGAAGATCTTAAAAGTTCCCACCACAAGAAAAAAACTGGTAAGTGTGAGGCGATGGATGTTAACGAAACTTATTGTGGTAATCACTTTGCAATACAGTAGTCCCCCCTTATGTGTGGTCTTGCTTTCCATGGTTTCATTTACCTATGGTCAACCTTGGTTGGAATATATAAATGGAAAATTCCAGAAATAAACAATTCATAAGTTTTAAATTGTGAGCCATTCTGAGTAGTGTGATGAAATCTCATGCTATCCTGCTCCATCCAGGGTGGGACGTATATCATCCCTTTGTCCAGCATATCCATGCTGTATACACTACCCACCCATCAGTCTCTTAATAGCTGTCTTACTTATCAGATTGACTGCCGAGGTATCGCAAGTGCTTGTGTTCAAATAACCCTTATTTTACTTAATAATGGCCCTAAAGCACAAGAATAGTGATGCTGGCAATTTGGATACGCCAAGAGAAGCCCTAAAGTGCTTCCTTTAAGTGAAAAGGTAAACAATCTCAACTTACTAAGGACAGACAAACATCGTATGGTGAGGTTGCTAAGATCTACACTAACTTTTATTACAGTACAGTCATGTGTAACTTAACAAAAGGGATACATTCTGAGAAATGTGTCATTAGGTGATTTCGTTGTCATGTGAACATCATAGAGTATACTTTACACAAACCTAGATGGCAGAGCCTACTACATACTGAGGCTATATAGTACTAATCTTATGGGACCACATGCATATATACAGTCTGTCATTGACTGAAAAATCGTTATGCAGTGCAAGATCGTATATTGTTATAACTGTTCTATTTTATTATTAGTTATTGTTGTTAATCTCTTACTGTGCCTAACTTATAAATTAGACTTTGTTATAAGTATGTATGTATAGGGAAAAAAATAGTATACATAGGGTTTGGTAGTATCTGCGGTTTCAGGCATCTGCTGGGAGTCTTGGAACATATCCCCTATGGATAAGAGGCGACTAGTGTATATACATACAGCAAATCATCATGTTGTAACACCTTAAACCAGTACGATGTTACATGTCAATTATATATCAATAAAACTGGAAAAATAAATAAAAGTCAAGAAATAGGAGAATGGTGAGAAAAACCATATGACAAAACCATGAAATAGTAAACATTAAAAACAATGCTTAAAAAGTATATTAATAATATGGAGAAATTCTCTTATATCAACTGTTAAATGACAAAAGCAGAATTCAATAATAAATATAATACCATATATAATGTGTATACACACACACTGATACACATTTTATATATATGTACAGTACATATAAAAAATATATACATATATGTATTTACATTATATGTGTATGTACATAAAAATGTAAATTTTATTGTTTTATTATACAGTAAGGAAATTATGGCAAATCTAAATAAAAACAAAGTTTTTCAAGAAAACTTATCAAAACTATATGTGTATATAGTATATTTAAAAGTATGTTTATATATTAAAAATATATGTGTGTATATATATAAAAGGCCTCAGATTTTTTTTATGTATATATATATGGTGTGTATCACAACACACACACATATACACATACAGAATAATAATGATGACAAGAAGATACAAGGCACAGAATGCCTAAAATATATATAAAACACCACACAATATAACTCTGGTATACAAACATTAGCATCATTTCACTATAGCCAAGGAAACTGAGGCTTTATTAGATTAAATATCTTGTCTTAGGATACATAGGTAGTGAGTGGCCAAGTCTGGGTTTTATCAGACACCATATACTGCATAATGACCAGAGTTGTTTTTATATTAAAAATGGCTGCCACAGAATGGTAGAGCTGGGAAAATTTTGTTTAGCTTTCTACACATTTCAACATTTTATAAAACAAATATATACTGATCTGATAGTAAGGAAAATGAGACTTTTTCAGAAACTGGGGAGAAAAAGAAAAGACACTGCTAATTTAGTTCAGAAGAATAAGATTATATCTTTTTTTTAAAAAAGTACTATCCTCAGTATTTATGTATTAAAAGGTTCCTACATGTTTTTCCATGTAGGCACATAAAAATTAGTTCTCATATTAAATGTAATGATGATAAATATTAAGTATATAATAACTAAAACCATTAAAAATAAACCTTGTGCATAAATAGGAAAAAATGACATAAAAAATTCAACAACCTCTTAGTGCTGAGATTAAGGTTGGTATCTTACTTTCCATTTTTTCAAAATTTTCTGTAATACTCTTTGATAATAAAATATCTTATATAATTACATGAAAATATGAGAGGGAAAGACCAGAAACTCAGTTACTAAAACAGAAGGCAGAAGACAAAATAAGCTCTTACTTTTTACCAGTGTAAAGAAAAATAAAACTAGGACCACTAATATACAAAATTCTTGAAAGCTTTGTAACGCTAGTTTTGCTTTTTGTACTCATTTTAACCTTTTGTGTGTGTATGTGAGGAACACTGGCCCTGAGCTAACATCTGCCACCAATCCTCCTCTTTTTGTTTTGTTTTGTTTTGTTTTGTTTTTTTATTGAGTTAATGATAGGTTACAATCTCGTGAAATTTCAGTTGTACATTAATGTTTGTCATTCGTGTTGTAGGTGCACCACTTCACCCTTTGTGCCCACCCCCCACCCCACCTTTCCCCTGGTATCCACTAAACTGTTCTTAGTCCATAATTTTAAATTCCTCGTATGAGTGGAGTCATAGACAGATTATCTTTCTCTCGCTGGCTTATTTCACTTAACATAATTCTCTCAAGGTCCATCCATGTTATTGCAAATGGAATGATTTTGTTCTGTTTTGCAGCTGAGTAGTATTCCATTGTATATATGTACCACATCTTCTTTATCCATTCGTCTGTTGCTGGGCACTTAGGTTGCTTCCATGTCTTGGCTATTGTAAATAATGCTGCAATGAACATTGGGGTGCATAGGACTTTTGGGATTGTTGATTTCAAGCTCTTTGGATAAACACCCAGTAGTGGGATGGCTGGATCGTATGGTAGCTCTATTTTTTATTTTTTGAGGAATCTCCATACTGTTTTCCATAGTGGCTGCACCAGTTTGCATTCCCACCAGCACTGTATGAGGGTTCCTTTTTCTCCACAACTTCTCCAACATTTGTTTCTATTAGTTTTAGATATTTTTGTCATTCTAATGGGTGTAAGGTGATATCTTAGTGTAGTTTTGATTTGCATTTCCCTGATGATCAGCGATGATGAGCATCTTTTCATGTGCCTATTGGCCATCAGTATTTCTTTGGAGAAATGTCTGCTTATGTCTCCAGCCCATTTTTTTTGATTGGGTTGTTTGATGTTTTGTTGTTGAGTTGTGAGAGTTCTTTATATATTATGGATATTAAGCCTTTGTCAGATACATGACTTGCAAATATTTTTTCCAAGTTAGTGGGTTGTTTTTTTGTTTCAATCCTGTTTTCATTTGCCTTGAAGAAGCTCTTTAGTCTGATGAAGTCCCATTTGTTTATTCTTTTTATTGTTTCCCTTCTCTGAGAAGGCATGGTGTCCGAAAAGATCCTTTTAATACTGATGTCAAAGAGTGTACTGCCTACGTTTTCTTCCAGAAGCCTTATGGTTTCAGGTCTCACCTTTAGGTCTTTGATCCATTTTGAGTTTATTTTTGTGAATGGTGAAAAAGAGTGGTCAGTTTTCATCCTTTTACATGTGGCTGTCCAGTTTTCCCAGCACCATTTGTTGAAGAGACTTTCTTTCCCCCATTGTAGGCCCTCAGCTCCTTTGTCAAAGATAAGCTGTCCATAGATGTGTGGTTTTATTTCTGGGCTTTCAATTCTGTTCCATTGATCTGTGCACCTGTTTTTGTACCAGTACCATGCTGTTTTGATTACTGTAGCTTTGTAGTATGTTTTGAAGTCAGGGATTGTGATGCCTACCGTTTTGTTCTTTTTTCTCAGGATTGCTTTAGAAATTCGGGGTCTTTTGTTGCCCCATATGAATTTTAGGATTCTTTGTTCTAATTCTGTAAAGAATGTCATTGGGATTCTGATTGGGATGGCGTTGAATCTGTAGATTGCTTTAGGTAGAACAGATATTTTAACTATGTTTATTCTTCCAATCCATGTACATGGAATGTCTTTCCATCTCCTTATGTCATCATCCAATTCTCTCAGAAAGGCCTTGTAATTTTCATTATATAGGTCCTTCACTGCCTTAGTTAAATTTACCCCAAGGTATTTTATTCTTTTTGTTGCAATTGTGAATGGTATTGTGTTCTTGAGTTCTTTTTCTGTTAGTTCATTATTGGAGTATAGAAATGCTACTGATTTATGCAAATTGATTTTATACCCTGCAACTTTACTGTAGTTGTTGACTACTTCTAACAGTTTTGCAATGGATTCTTTGGGGTTTTCTATATATAAGATCATGTCGTCTGCAAACAGCGAGAGTTTCACTTCTTCCCTCCCTATTTGGATTCCTTTTATTCCTTTTTCTTGCCTGATTGCTCTGGCCAGGACCTCCAGTACTATGTTAAATAAAAGTCGTGATAGAGGGCATCCTTGTCTCGTTCCTGTTTTCAGAGGGATGGCGTTCAGTTTTTGCCCATTGAGTATGATGTTGGCTGTGGGTTTGTCATATATGGCCTTTATTATGTTGAGGTAGTTTTCTTCTATGCCCATTTTGTTCAGAGTTTTTATCATAAATGGCTGTTGGATCTTGTCAAATGCCTTCTCTGCATCTATTGAGATGATTATGTGGTTTTTATTCCTCAGTTTGTTGATGTGGTGTATCACGTTGATTGATTTGCAGATGTTGAACCATCCCTGTGTACCTGGTATGAATCCCACCTGATCATGATGTATGATCCTTTTGATGAATTGCTGAATTCTGGTTGCCAAAATTTTGTTTAGAATTTTTGCATCTATGTTCATCAGTGATATTGGCCTGTAGTTCTCTTTTTTCGTGGTGTCCTTGTCTGGTTTTGGTATCAGCGTGATGTTGGCCTCATAGAATGTGTTAGGAAGTGTTCCATCTTCCCTAATTTTTTGGAATAGCTTGAAAAGGATAGGTATTAAATCCTCTCTGAAAGTTTGGTGGAATTCCCCAGGAAAGCCATCTGGTCCTGGGGTTTTATTCTTTGGGATGTTTTGATTACTGTTTCGATCTCTTTCCTTGTGATTGGTCTGTTCAAATTGTCTGCCTCTTCTTGAGTGAGCTTTGGGAGATTGTAGGAGTCCAAGAATTTATCCATTTCCTCTAGGTTATCCATTCTGTTGGCATATAGTTTTTTGTAGTATTCTCTTATAATCCCTTGTATTTCTGCAGAGTCTGTTGTTATTTCTCCACGCTCATTTGTGATTTTGTTTATTTGAGCTTTCTCCTTTTTTTTCTTTGTAAGTCTGGCTAGTGGTTTCTCAATTTTATCTTCTCAAAAAACCAGCTCTTTGTTTCACTGATCCTTTCTACTGCCTTTTTCATTTCAATAGTACTTATTTCTGCTCTGATTTTTATTATTTCTCTCCTTCTGCTGACTTTGGGCTTCATTTGTTCTTTTTTCTCTAGTTCAGTTAGGTGTACTTTAAGGTTGCTTATTTGGGATTTTTCTTGTTTGTTAAGATGTGCCTGTATTGCGATGAATTTTCCTCTTAATACAGCTTTTGCTGTATCCCATATGAGTTGGTATGGCATGCTATCATTTTCATTTGTTTACAGGTATTTTTTGATTTCTTCTTTAATTTCTTCAATGATCCATTGCTTGTTCAGTAGTGTGTTGTTTAGTCTCCACATCTTTGTGCCTTTCTCAGCTTTTTTCTTGTAATTAATTTCTAGCCTTATAGCACTATGATCAGAGAAGATGCTTGTTATTATTTCAATTTTTTTAAACTTGTAGAGGCTTGCCTTGTTTCCCAACATATGGTCTATCCTTGAGAATGTTCCATGTGCACTTGAGAAGAATGTGTATTCAGCTCTTTTAGGGTGAAGTGATCTATTAAGTCCGATTGTTTGAGTTTTTCATTTAGCTCCACTATTTCCTTGTTGATTTTCTGTCTGGATGATCTGTCAATTGATGTGAGTGGGGTGTTGAGGTCCCCTTCTCTTATTGTGTTGTTTTTAACATCTTCCTTTAGGTCTGTTAATAGTTGCTTTATGAATCTTGGTGCTCCTGTGTTGGGTGCATAGATATTTATAAGCGTTATTTCTTCTTGATGAAGTGTCCCTTTGATCATTATATATTGTTCCTCTGTGTCTCTCTTTACCTGTCTTATTTTGAAATCCACTTAGTCTGATATAAGAATTGTAACACCTGCCTTTTTTTCCTTGCTATTAGCTTGAAGTATTGTCCTCCACCCCTTCACCCTGAGTCTGTGTTTGTCCTTGGGGCTGAGGTGTGTTTCCTGGAGGCAACAAATTGTTGGGTCTTGTTCTTTAATCCATTTTGCCACTCTGTGTCTTTTTATTGGAGAGTTCAATCCGTTTACATTGAGAGTGATTATTGATGCATGTGGACTTAATGCTGTCAATCTGTCGCTCATTATCTTGTTTTCCTGCATTTCTTTTCCTGTGTGCTTTAGACTACCCATTTAATACTGCAATTTCTTATGCTGGGTGTCTCAGATTTTTCCTTATTTATGATTTGTGACTCTGTTCTGTAGTTTATTTTAGTGTCTACCTTGAAGTTTGTATTTAGAATCTCGTGTATAATATAGTCTATTCTCTGGTGGTCTCTTACTTACTTGACCAATACTGATTTAGACCCTTTGCTCTTCCTCTCCTAAATAATTATTTTCATTTCTTATTCGAACTCGTCTTATGAATTTTTAGTTAGAGTGATAAGATCGTCCTTGCTTTGGTAGTTTCCTTACCTTTACCCTAATGCTATAGCTGAATATTTGCTATCCTGTTCTGGTTCTATCCATTGGTCTCCCTAGTCTGTGGACTGTGTCCCCTTTCTCCCTTTTTTCTTTTTTCAGGTATGAGAACCTTCTTGAGGATTTCTTGTAGTGGAGGGCTTTTAGTTACAAATTCCCCTAACTTTTGTTTGTCTGGAAAAGAGCTAATTTCTCCCTCTATCTGAAGGAAATTCTTGCTGGATAGAGTATTCTTGGCTGAAGATTTTTATCTTTTAAAGCTTTGAATATGTCACTCCATCCTCTCCTAGCTTGTAAGGTTTCTGTAGAGAAATTCGCTGACAGTCTGATAGGGGCTCCTTTATAGGTTATTCTCTTTTTTTTTTCCTTACTTCCCTGAGTATTCTTTCCTTATCTTTCCTTTTTGCCAATTTTACTACTATGTGCCTTGCAGTAGGTCTTTTTACAATGACAAATCTGGGAGATCTGAAACCCTCCTCTACACACATTTCTCCATCATTCCCTAGATTTGGGAAGTTCTCTTCAATAATTTCGTTAAGCACACTTTCTGCTCCATTTTCCTTTTCCACATTCTCAGGAATTCCTATGATCCTTATGTTCTTATTCCTCATTGAATCCACTATCTCTCAGTGATTTTCCTCATTTTTTTTTAATTCTTAGTTCTCTTTCTTCCTCTGTCTGGAGCCATTCAGCCTGTCTATCTTCAATTATGTTAATTTGCTCTTCTATGGTGTCTACATGGGCATTCAGGGAATCCGTATTCTGTTTTATCTGGTCCACTGTGTTTTTCATCTCTAGTAATTCTGTTTGATTCTTCTTTATGATTTCCATCTCTTTTGTGAAGTAACTCCAGAACTCGGCTTGTTTCTCTATCTTTCTCTCTACCTCATTGAGTTTTTTGATTATAGCTGCTCTGAAGCCATTATCACTTAGTTTACCTAATTCCAAGTCCTCAGGACTTAATTCTATGTTTTTATTGTTTTCCTTCTGGTCTGGGGCTTTTATAAATTGCTGGATGGTAGAGGAGCGGTTTTTTCGCATGGTGGTAGAATTCAGTTGCAGTTACAGCCTGTGGCCACTAGATGGGGGTCGAGAGCTGCGTGTTATGAGCTCTCCACCTTCTGGCAAGATGGCTGCACCCACTGGCTTTGCTGGGAGGGAGGGGATGTTATTCTCACGTGCCGGTCTGGATTCAGATCAGTTCTGTTCTCTGGTCTCCCGAGCCCTGGGTTTATGGGGTCCCCGCGGACAGAAGCTTTCCCCCCGTCAGCCAGTTTCCACTGAACCAGCGGCAGGAGTCCTGGAGGATCCCTTGGTCGCATGGCCCCTCCCCTGCTCCTTCCCAACCGGCCAGCAGCGATCGCAGACTCTAGGGGAGGGAGCGATGTTCTCTCCTACCGTTCCAGTGCCTCCAAGGCCGTAAGTAGGGTTTATGATCTCCGCCTTCTTGGTATTGTAGGTCTCTAACATGCTGGCATTAGATTTATTCTCTGAAATTCAGTTTTTCCAGTCCTTTGTTGTATTTTGGAGGGGAGAGAATCCCGGGTCAGCTCACCCCGCCATTTTGCTCCCACATCATCTCCACAATCAGGAATAGTCTTGACCAATCCTCCTCTTTTTGCTAAGTAAGATTGGCCCTGAGCTAACATCCATGCCTATCTTCCTCTATTTTATTTGTGGGACGCCTGCCACAGCATGGCTTGATAAGCAGTACGTAGGTCTGCACCTGGGATCTGAACCAGCAAATCCTGGGCCCCCAAAGCAGAATGTGTGAACTTAACCACTGCGCCACTGGGCTGCTCCGTTTTAACCTTTGTTCATCTGTTTGAGAGAGAGTACGGCACAAAAGCTTAACAGCATAGCTTAAGAATAGGCAGATAGGACTGATTTTAGCTCTACCAGTCCCTATCTATGTAACTTAAAAGTCTCTCTGTGCCATATCTGAAATACAGGGATGATAATAATAAGTACCTCAAAGGATTATTATAAGGTTAAGTGAGGTATCACATTTAAGTCTCTGGCACACAGTAAGGACACAGGAGGAGACAGTAACCCCTTTCAATGCCAAGCTTTCAGAGAGAACACCAAAGAACACTGTGTGAAGTAATGGGTACAGATGGAAGAAGAAAAGAGACTGAGTGACTAAGATCAGAAGTAACGAAAGATAGCAGGACACAGAGAACATTAAAAAGACCCACATGGGATTTCCTAACCAAGTAATTCAACAAATACTGAGCACTATGTCAGGCACTGGGAAGACAGAATTGAAAAAAACAGAAACAGTTCCTTCACCCTGAAGGACAAATACCATCAACTGACATAAATTCTTTCCTCTGAACCATTAAATTACTTATCAGTATCCTCCTCAGGCATTTATTTTTTTACATCTTGTACTACATTTATTCATATATTTGCCTTATTTTTTCCATTACTGAATAAATGACTTGAGGTGAGAAACTATTTCTTTTTCATCTATATATCCCTTGGAGTATTAGCACTATGTCCAGAACATAGTATGTCAGTAAATATTTATCTGATTGGTGTTAAAAGGCTGAGCAAAATAGCTTTTAAATATAAAGAAAATAAGTTCTGAGATTTTCTTTACAATGTTTGTTTTTATCTAAATTTGCCATAATTTCTCCACTATATAATAAAACACCAAGATTTACAATTTTAGGTAACTTTCTACAGACACAAAAGGTTTAAGTGTTTCTGGCTAACAATTAAGTGACTGCTTGCTCAATGAGCCATATTTTCTCACCCATGATTTCCTGGTGGGCTTTCTCTATTTCCTTTTTAACGTTTTTTTGGGGGGAGTGAGGGAAGGAGAAGTGTTTGTGTAAAAAATTACTGAAATGACACAAGGAATCAAAGGGATAAACAGAAAATTCAACAACTGGAGATTTCAATATTCCACTCTCAGTAACTGATGAAACAACTAGATAGAAAATCAGCAATGACATAGAAGTCTTGAATAATACTATCAACCAACTTGACGTGACATCTATAGAACACTCCACTCAACAACAGCAAACCATTCTTTTCAAGCACACGTGGAACATTTTCCAGGACAGACCATATGCTGGGCCATAATACAAGTCTTAATAAATTTAAAAGGATTGAAATCATACTAAGTATGTTCTCTGACCACTACAGAACTAATTTAGAAACCAACAATAAAAGGAAATTTAAAAATTCCATAAATATTTACAAATTAAACCTCACACTTCTAAATAACCCATGGGTCAAAGAAGTGGCAAGGGAAATTAGAAAATATTTTGAAGTCAAGGAAAATGAAAACACAACAGAACAGAATTTATGAGATTCCATTAGAGTAGTACTTAGAGAAAAATTTACAGCTTTAAACGCCTATATTAGAAAAGAAAAAATATTTCAAATTAATAACCTAAGCTGTCACCTTAAGAAACTAGAAAAAGAGCAAACTAATCCCAAAGCAAGCAGAAGGAAAGAAATAATAAAGACGAGGATAGAAATCAATGAAATAAAAGAAAGAAAAATAGAGAAAATCAATGAAAACAAAAGTTGTTTCCTTGAAAAGATCAACAAAATTGACAACCATCAGCTAAAATAGGAATCAGCAAACTTATTCTGTGAACAGCCAGACAGAAAACACATTTTATGCTTTAGTGGGTATAGGGTCTGTCTCAATGACAACTCTGCTGTTTAATCAGGAAAAGAGTCACAGAGCACATAAATAAATGGGTGTGGTCATGTTGCACTAAAACTTTATTTACAAAAAGCAGGCCTATTTGTGCCCTAGCTTGCTGATCTGATCTTTGATGTATATGGGCCCAAAATATCTACTGATGAAGTCAAGCCATGAATGAACTCTTCTTTGGAGAATTTCCCACCTGGGGGGTGGGGGGAGGGGAGGGACAACACACAGATTATAAAATCAGCAATGAAAGAGGGGAGATAACCAATGACTTTATAGAAATTAAAAGAATTATAAGTGTATAGTAAGGACAACTTTATTCCAACAAATTATATCATTTAAATGAAACTGACTAGTTCCTAGAAAGACAAAATTATCAAAATTGATTCAAGAAGAAATAGAAAATCAGAATAGATCTAGATCAAGAAACTGAATTAGCAATTTAAAAAAAGAGCCCAGGCGGCTTCACTGGTGAATTCTATCAAACATTTGGAAGAAAAATAACACCAATCTTCCAGAAACTCTTCCAGAAAATAGAGGAGGGAATACTTCCCATTCATTCTATGAGGCCAGTATTATTCTGATATTAAAGCTAGACAAAGACATCACAAGAAAACTATAGACTAACACTCCTCATGAATACAGGCTCCAAAACCTCCAACAAAATATGAGTAAATAAAATACAGCAATATATAAAAAGGACTATATATCATGACTAGTGGGATTTTATCCTAGGAATACAAGGGTTGGTTTAACATCCAAAAAAAGTCAATCAATGTAATCTATCACATTACCGGTTTATTCATTTTATTTTTTTTCCTGCTTTTTTCTCCCCAAATCCCCCCAGTACACAGTTGTATACTCCAGTTGTGGATCCTTCTAGTTGTGGCATGTGGGATGTTGCCTCAACATGGCCTAATGAGAGGTGCCATGTCCGCACCCAGGATCTGAACCCTGGGCCGCCAAAGCAGAGCACTCGAACTTAACCACTCGGCCACGGGGCTGGCCCCTACATTACCAGTTTAAAGAAGAAAAATCACATGATCATTTCAATAGACACAGAGAAAGTATCTGACAAAATCCTACACTCTTTCATGATTTAAAGGGGGGTGGGGGTGGCAAAAAAACTAGGAATAGAAGGGAACTTGCTCCACCTTATAAAGGGCATTTTTAAGAATCCTCAGCTAACCTTATACTTAATAAGGAAAGACTCAATGTTTCCCCCCTAACACCAAGAAAAAGACAAGAACATCTACTATCAGCACTTCTATGCAATACTGTACTAAAGGTTCTAGCCCACACAATCAGGCAAGAAAGAAACGAAAGGCATCCGGATTGGAAAGGAAAATATAAAACTGTCTCTTCACTGATGACAAGAGACTGTATGTAGAAAATCCTACGGAATCCACACAAAAACCTACAAGAAATAAGAGAGTTGAACAAGGTGGCAGGATATAAGATAAATACACAAAAAGCAACTATACTTCTATATAGTAGCAATGAACAATCTGAAGATGAAATTAAGAAAATAATTCCATGCACATTTAAGCATTTGCCATTTTTTTGATATTATACATAATCTAGTGATGAACATCTATGAATACATACAGTACTTTCTGTATTTCACATTTCCAGTTGGCTAGATTCCTGGAACACTCTACTTGCTTTCATGGTGACAGCTACAAACATGCAGGTATTATACATAATACCTTATGTGTATATATATATGTAATAAATATATAAAGTATTATATAGTATATACTTTATAAAGTATATAATACTTTATATATAAAGTGACGGATTCAGAGAACAATGATTGTGTTACACAGTGAAGTGTGACCACAATATAAGGCAATTCTGGATACTAGTGGTTAACAGAATTCATTCTAAATAAATTCAAGAGCAATGAAGGTACTCACCTGTACAGCGTGAGATAAATCTGACACCAGACACTGACGGAGCCTCTCGTCACTCCCAATTCCTTGAAGAACAAAGTCAGGCACATAAGACGAGCAGTAGCCACCCAACAGGGACCTCCCAAAGTTGGCGATGTTGGGCTGAACAGCACTCACTTCAATTAACTTTGACCTGGAAGAAAGGTCCCAAAAGAAGGCATACCTAATTAGCAATAAACATATTTTACCAATAAAAATATTTTTGGACTCTATTAGTCCATATTTCCAGTACCATCATCTTCTATAAAATCAGAATAAAATCCTCCTTAAGTAAAAACAGCCTTACGTAGTCAATTAGACCACAAAATACTCTTTCTTATGCAGAGAAGGTCTAATGAACAAATCTGTAATGAGGTAAGCATAATTATTTCATAATAGACTTTAGGAATACTGTCCCTTGTACATGTAACACATTCTTGATACAATCACATTATGAAAACCATTATCTAAAACAAGTAGTTAAATAACTCACAAATCCAAAGCTTGGTAAATAACATTTCTCAAGTATGACTCTTCTCCTCGTATACTTGTCCTAAAGTATACATTCCCTGTTTTCCTCTTAGTCTCAGCCAAATGGTTATTTCTAATCACTTCCCTTCTCAGTGATTACCTCTCTCTAGTTGCAGGCTTATTCATTCCTAAAGGGCTTGAACACTCTTAAGCAATAAGGATTCTCCTACGTACCAAGAAACGCTTCCCTAACACCTTTCCAAAGTCTTTCTAGGATGCCTGTGGGGCTTAGCCTTTAATCCTTCCTATGAGTAAGAGCACACAGTAATAAAACAGAATTTGTCCAGGACAGTGATCTCTTTTAAATTAGCTACTACCAACCTTCAGAGACCAGCTAAACAAAAGAATGGAACATATTTATATAGAGCCTATTATAGGTTAAAACTTCCTACTTACCCAGGAAAAGGTATCTCATCCTCTTCTGCCCAATCTTCTTGTTCTCCTCCATAATAACTGCTTACTTGTCTAGTCATATCATGCCCTGTATCTTCACTTTCACTATCCCCAAGGGCACTATCTGAACTTTCATTTCTTGGAATGTCCCATTCAGTTCCTACAGCAATTTTTTTCTCTGAACCCTCTTTATCCCCATGGGGGACAAGAATGGAGAGTGAATCTCTTTGGTCTTGCTGAGGAAAGCAGGTTTTACATGAATCTTGGTGAACTGTTTCTATACATTTACAAAATTCATTGTTCTGTTTGCTATTTTTTGTACACAATCTCTTTGAAAACTCTAACATACAGCAGTGTTCTTTACTGTCTGTACTTGTTTTAACTGGAATATCATCAATAGTCCTGGTTTCAATTGAATCATCATTAAAATATTCATCAAATAAGCTCATGCTTTCTGGGTCTGAATGATTCCAACAGGGAAGTTCACAGGGCTCTCCAGAAACCATGTTCAGTATATCAGACTCTCCAGAATGGTCTTTACTTGTTTGTTTAGTTTCTTGATGCTGATCAATAGCCCCTGTTTCTTCCTTCAGTGGCTTGGTGTGATGCCTGGTAATCTGATCCACTACTGCCTGACTCCGGACTTCAGTATCTGAGTCAGGTGACATAGAATCCCCTATCAAGAAAGTAACCTTTGTCTGGGTTCCTTCACAAGAAAAGGCAGCAGTTACAAGCTTATCTGGAGGTTTTTTTTCCACAACCATTCCTGTAGATCTCAACACTTTGCCTGTGTGATTACCTGAATCCAGCAATTCCTCACTCTGCCATGTTTCCTCTGCTGGCTCTAAGCCTGACTCAGACAATGCACATTTGTCTACAGGAGCAGATCCTGTGCAAACAACTGTCTCTAACTTAGTATCAAGGCAAGTTCTTAATTTATCTCTATACTGTTTAACATCAACAGCATTTTCTTCTTGGCAGTCAGAAGGAGAAATCATTCGGCACTCATCTGAAATTCCTAGCAGCTCCTTAGAGCTATTTTGAATATCTTCTCTCTCTTGTCGTGAAACATTCTCTACATTTTGCCCAAGGAGTGGACGACTACAATATTTACAGTTACAGTTAGGAGTCCTTGTTTCTTCTGATTCTTTAAAGAGTAAACTGCTTTTGTTTCTATGCATTGTGATAAGCACATACTCAGATTCTTCTATTTCACCTTTCTCTAACGTGGTAGTAATTACTGTGCCTGGCATAACAATGGCTTCATCTTCTCCGTTTTCTAAAAGATGGGTTTCCTGAAGTTCAGAGCATCTTATGAAATAAGTAAGAAAATAAAGCAGCCTCTGGACCATGTCTTGTCGTTTGCCAACTACCACAGTCCTTGCTAATCGTACAGGAGAGCCAATAGCGCCATACAAGTCGCCTGCAATGGAAAAATCAGTTAATGGACATATCCTCTACTCACGCAGCTAAGCAGGCTATTTTCAATTATCAGAAACCTACTCTCATTGTATGAGAGGTACTTCTGGTTTTACTTTTGTTCTTTCATAGGTGAGACTATTCAGGAGAGTAAGATGAGATGAATGGTCTTAGCCAAAGAAAAAGGCGACTAAAGAGGTTTTCTAGCTTCCTCCTCAAGCAGCTACTGTGGTTCTGAAACCACAAGCAAAGAGTCAGTTGTGAGGGTCACGTTTACCAAGAATGTTCTCTGTGCCAGGCTCCACGCAGAGCACTTCATCTAGATGGAGAAGTACTGCCTGAAGTACTATGTGCAAAAGGATTCTGTAACTGCCTCCAATGCAGATAAGAGAAAGCACATTATCTGCTGTGGTACAAGGAGAGGAAGGGAGTAGTGGTGGAATGGAGCAGAGCTAGAGTAGTCACATTATACACTTAACCTTCCTTGATTTAAATCATATCCCTGAACCATAACTGTTGCTGCCCTACCCAGGACCCCACACTAGCTCTCAGATTTTAAAAGCTCATTTTCCCTTCCATTCCCTAGAGGGCTGGGTACTCAGGAATAGACCATAAAAGGCAGGAAGAGTGAGACCTATGCTGACTAAGAGGAGAAGAAAGGGCAACATATTTATCCATGTGGTTCACTTTCACTTTTGTATTCATACTAGACATGAACAGCCATTATATTAAAAAAAAAAAAGGAGGGGAGGAGGATCTAGAAGTTTTCAATGTCAATATAAATGTATATTTACACTATAGCTCAAATGAAATCAACAAAGAAACAGGTGCCAAAACACACTTAAAAATGGAGAATACAGTCATTAATTTTAATTTAACTCAATTTTCTTCAAGTTGTCAGTATACACATTTAAAAACTTTTATTTTTACTTTAAAAAAACCTCACAATTTTTAAAGGAACAAACATAAACAGGTGTCAAATAAATATATGCTATAGATAGTATTATGATAAATTTTCTCCTTTGGCTAAGATACTGGCTCTAATAACATTATGCCACTGTTCAAAACTACTCCCAAGGTTCCCACTAATTACAAAATAAATTGAACCTGCTTTGGCACAGCAAGTGAGTCTTTCATGACTGGTTCCACTTTACTTTTCCAGGCTTATCTTCTTATAGTTACCCTTTTTCATCTTTATTCACCCAAAGTCCCACTTAAAGTAGACTACTTAAACTGAACCACTGAACAAGCTCAGAACTTTTAACACCTAGGTTCCTTTACTCATGCAGTGTACACGCATGCCTTGGAGATATTGTGAGTTCAGTTCCAGATCACTGCAATAAAGTGACATGAATTTTTTGGTTTCCCAGCACATACAAAATCTATGTTTATACTATACTGTAGACTATTAAGTGTGCAACAGCATTATGTCTAAAACAACAATGTATATACATTCATTAAAAAAATTCTTTATTGCTCAAAAATGCTAACCATCATCTGAACCTTCAGCAAATCATAATCTTTCTGCTGGTGGAGAGTCTTGTAAAAAAACACAGTATCTTTGAAGCACGATAAAGCAAAGCACAATAAAATGAAGTATGCCTGTACTTTCAATTCCCTCTGTATCCCTGCCAGCAACCTCCCTTGGGCAAAAGTAAGCTTCCCTAATTAAACACTCACTAAACTTCTCATTTCCCTTTTAGTTCTGCTTTGAACTATTATTGCCTACATACATATTACCTACAGTATTAGACTATCAACTTCTTGAGGGTAAGGACTAGATATTCATCTTTATACCCTGTAACACTCTTTGCACAGAGCCTTAGATATATTATGCACTCAATAAATGACTGTAGAATTGAAAACAGATTTGAAATGTCCAAATCAAAAAAGCATACTACTGAGGCCGACCCGGTGGTGCAGTGGTTAAGTGCGCATGTTCCACTTTGGCGGCCCGGGTCTTGCCAGGCGGATCCCGGGTGCAGACATGGCCCCACTTGGCAAGCCATGCTGTGGTAGGCATCCCACATGTAAAGTAGAGGAAGATGGGCATGGATGTTAGCTCAGGGCCAGTCTTCCTCAGCAAAAAGAGGAGGACTTGGAGCAGATGTTAGCTCAGGGCTAATCTTCCTCAAAAAAAAAAAAAGAGTATACTACTGAATTACTTGATTTGAAAAAAGGTATGTTAATCTCCATACAATGGACTACTACTCATCACTAAAAAGGAATGAATTATTAATACATATGACATAGGTGAATCTCAAAATAATTACACTGAACAAAAGAAGTCAGACCAAAAGAAGCATGTACTGTGTGATTCCATTTATATAAAACTCTAGAAAATGTGAACCAATCTACAGTGACAGAAAGCAGACCAGTGACTGCCTGGGTATGGGGAAGGTGAACAGGAATGGCAGGGAGGAATCAAGGGAGGGCTTACAAAAGGTCACGAGGAAACTTGTGGAAGTGATGAATACGTTCACCATCTTGATTTTCATGATGGTTTCAGAAGCACATATATTTTGACATAGTATCTATCAAAACTTACAAAAGTGTACACTTTATCTATGTGTTTGTTGTATGTCAATTATTCCTCAATTAAGAAGAAAGAAGGAAAGGAGGGAGAAAGGGAGGGAGGGATGGAGGTTACATGGATAAGCCACATGACAATCTACTTGGCAAGCTCACTCACCAGCACAACCTAAGGAAAGTTTCTACCAGGTCACTAAAATGTTCTCATCTTATTCCTCCCTCATCACCTAATAGCAATAGAGTAAGAGTAGGAGTAGCAGCAGCTACATTTACCAGACACTGTCCTAAGCACTTTACATATATTATCTCATTTAACTTTTACAATTTATGAAGTATGTGCTATCTATTATTATTCCCATTTCATAAATAAGGAAACTGAGATTCAACCATGGTCTGCCTGACTCTATGGCCTGTGCTTTTAAGCATTATGCTACACTTTCTTCCTAATAACTGTCAACTCATCAACTATCCCCTCTCTCCTCTGTTACCCATTTATTTAGTGGGGCCTAATATTAGGGGAAAATTTTCCAAAACTACTCAACGAACAAAAATGGAACAACAGAAAATTCAGTGACTGTTTCCCCACTAACCAGATTTATTCTACCTATCACAGGTGACTTTATTGATTCATTCTATCTAGGCAAAGTACCTAATGCAAAACACCACGAAGATCCTGAAGTTACTAGTAAACTATCCATCATCCTGTTCCTCTTGCTTCAGCTGCAGTTCTCTGTCTATAAGAAATGATGTCAGGCATAAGACAATTTAGCAGACACGAAAGGACAAGTAAAGAAAAGGTGTTTTAGACTGAAGGAGGTAAAAGAGAGCATTTTCTTTCTTTATTCTTGTTTTTGCTATAAAATAATACCAGACAGTTACACCAAAGTCTAAGTATAATGAATAATGTAATGGTTTTCAGACTACCTACCCAGTTGCGCCCAAAGTGGGTTATATGGATGAGTCTTTGCCAACATGTCCACACTCTGAGAGGAATGTTTTTCTAAAAATATTTTTATCGGTGGTTGTCCATTTGGCATGACTGTTGGAACCCAGGCAAGATGATTGGTCAGAACTGCAGTAATGAGTGCTGGCAAGAATCTGAAAATAAAATGCATGCCATCACATTCCAATCTGCCTTCATGAAACCTTAGGTAAAATGTAGTAACAGAATAAAGCAGAGAGAGTGTATATTCTCATGTGGCTAAAAAGCATAAAAAAGGAGACAAAAGAAGAAACAATACGTATATCACTAGGATGAAAATGAAAGTTAATACATTTTTGGTTAGGTAGGAGTTAAAGAAAATCCTTAAAGACAGCATTCACACAGAGCTATTTGTGATCATAATTACAAAACAAAAAGGCCACTCTACTTGAAAAGCTATGGATTCTTTTCAGTGTTTAACCTGCAAAATTTTATTAATGAATCAATCAGGTCTATACATTTCCAAATTACTGAATGCAAAAGTGAAGGAAAATACTAGGCAAACTTTGTCACTATCAAAGAGAATAAAAACATCTGAATTACTCATCTGGATTCTAGGAATTTGATGAATGGTAAGAAAAGAACAATAAGATAAAATACCACATTAAAAATGTATCTCTGGAATCCTGGCACTTCCTTCTATTTTTTTCACTTCTTTTCTATGGAATGAAACTGTAAGTGGATAAAATTTATAAAATATAGGAAGTCTCAGAAAGTTTCATTAGATGTCAGGAATTTTAACTTAATACATAATTTAAAACATTTTTACTGTTTTTCATTCATCAGCTTCTGTAACTTTCTTCCATGTCCCATCTTTTAATTATCTTTTAGAATTCTGTTTTGATTATTAATAATATGAAATAATACCTAAGATAACGGTTAATTCTTTCACCTTTGTAATTGGGTTTGATCACAATCTAGATACTTAGTTAGATTAAATAATAGCTAAGATAGCACAGATAGATAGAGAGGGAGGGAGGGAGGGAGAAAAGGAGGGAGGTAGATAGAGTAAGCCATTACTGATTTTTGGAAGCATTCTCCATTAGAAAAGTGAACTCCTTCATGAAACGATGGCAAAGTTGATTCTTCTCTGGAGTCCCCGACATCATTGTAAGCCAGACAGGCTCTCCAATTCGTGGCATTGTATAAAGATTACAAATTGTTGTTCTAAAAAGAGGAAAACACATTAAGAAATTCATAGTGCCCAGAATTACATACTCTTAAAATAAAGTTTATGTTGCCACCCCTAGATTTATTAAAGCTTCTCAGAGAAGACAATGAATCAGTTGTTCCTTCTTTGTCATCAGCATAGTACCACGAGAAATGTTCTGTACAAGAACTCAAAGCATTTTGGCTCTGGTCCTGGCTCTGCCCCCAATGACTGCATGCACTCAGGTAAATTATTTCCCTACTTTAAGGATGAGTTTCCTCCACTTATAAAATGAAAGGATAGGACTAGATAATTTCTAACGCCCCTTTTAGTTCTATATTTCTAAGGCATATTCTGTATTTAAACATACAGCAAATAATGCACAACACAGAAAAAAATATTTTAAATGGGGTAACAGCTTATCCATATACCCACTCAAAACTACAGCTTATCGACATAAGTTTGTTGCCTTTGCAGAGACTCTTTAGTAAAGTTCTGAAGGACAATAAGAATACTATATCTGCACACTACATTTTATGACTTTCTCAACTCTCTGAAGTTTTTCCTTGAATCAACACAAGTGAGCATCATTGCACAATTATGATAGTGCTTTTCCGGCTGTCTGCTGTATTTATTTAGACAACAGCTAGTCCTGTGACTTGCACTCTCTCCTGAAGGCTTCAAGGATATCTTTAAGATGTCAGTTCTTTCCCTTTTACATTAAAACCTATTCAGCAGAGTTCTTTATACTCACTAGACTAAGCAACTCCTGCAAAGTCGGGGTTTACAAAACTAGTCAATCTCTCAGAAGCTACAGAATGGTGTCCCACTTTCTACTGTCTAGAACAGTGCTGTCTAAGAGAACTTCGGGCAATGATGGGAACGCTCTATACCTGTGCTGTCCAATATAGTAGTCACTAGCCATATGTAGTTACTGAACACTTAAGATGTGGCCAGTATGACAGAGGAATTGGATTTTAAATTTTATTAGATTAATTTAAGTGGCTAACAGCTACTACATTAGAGAATACAGCTGTAGAAAGTTTTCTAAGATCTCCACAAGCTCTGATAACTACCTCAGCATAATTCTCTACCACCTAGAATACAAACAGGAAAAGAGTTCCCTTGTCTGTAGAAGTTTTATTGAATAACAACACAATATAAACACAATATATTACAATGGATAAAAATAACAAATACAGGTCACACTGAGTTCTCAGCAGAGCATAAAATCATTGTTGAGTACTTAAATGGAAAAGAATGAAAGGCATTTTACAGAGAAAAATATAACTAAAATATAAACTAGGGATATGTGAAAATGCTTATTTTTAAAGCCTATTAAGGACATCCAGACAAGATGGAAAACTGAGCACAAATGTTTATCCTCTTTCAGTTCTGATGTCCCAACTGGACACCAGTTAAAGATTTGAAAACAGATACATCACTACAAAAAATAGAACTGGAGAGGAACCTTAGTGAAAATTAAAATTACAAATTTAATAAAATTCTAGAAGACAAAACAGAAAGAGGAATGTTAACTCAAGTAGTAGGGTAGAGGAAGATATGGATTATAGTGCTCACAAAGGAGGACATGTACAAAGAGGAGTTAATTTACCCCACTGAAACATGAAAAGGCTCAGGACTCATAAGTGCCTGGTAAAGTAGAGGGCAGGAATTATATAAAACTGTAAACTGGGAGACTAATTCAAGGGCCATAAATGGTTGGTAACCCCTATCTCTACCCCATTTTCCCACAGAACAATTACAGATAGGAGAGCAGATGTAGCCATTGACTAGCCCAGAGAAATGACATCCCCCAAACCCTTCCTGATATATGAATCTTTCACAGTATATAAACAGACAGTAAATCTTGTGGTGTTAAAATTTCATGGGGGGTGATTAGGAGAAAAATGTCTAAATATGCTCCTTCAGAGAGTGATAAGGCAAAAAAGTTGAATAATTTTGCCCTAAAGTGAAGTTCTCCAATCTATGCCTGATTATGCACAGAGCTCCCAACCTGTATTTTGGTGATTCACTCTCAACAATGAATGGGCAACCAAAATACTGATATACAGGGAAAGCCTCAAAGGAGAGAGGGACACAGACGGAAAGACAGAAACATACACACACTCATACACACAAAATGAGGTCAAAGGAAATAGAAAATAATACATTCAGAAAAAGAGAAGGATGCAACTAGACTTTTGGTGGTGAATACAATGCAGTCTATAAAGAAGTCGAAATATAATGATGTACACCTGAAATTTACATAATGTTATAGGACAATGTGACCTCAATTTTAAAAAAAAGGAAAACATGATAGAAAAGAGACATAGAAGATCCAGGAGTGCCAGTTTCTAATAAAAAGAATTCAAGAGAGAGAAAATAGAGGAAAATAAATTATCAAAGAAAGTAGAAAATTTACCAGAGCTGAAAGACAAGATAGTGCTAGAACTATACCGAAAGGCTACAGGACTGAGGGGAAGGTATAAATTAATGGCAGAAAGTAAATATTTTCTAAAATTAATAAATCAAGAAATAGCTACATTAACTATACTGTTTGAAAATATGGAGGTAAATAACAAAAGAAATATGTAAGAGTTAAAAGAGAATGTTCTTGGGAAGTAAATGGGGATGAGAAGAGTAGGATAGGGTTCATTTATTTTTCATTATTAGATCTTTCAGGATGTATTTTTTTATTTCTTAACCATTTGAACGTACTTTTTGATTAAAATAAGCACTGTATAAATGAATGAATGAGCTGATCAATTCGTTTTTCATGAGTTTCTCCAGCACAGTAGTGTCTACCACAAGTCTTTATGTGTCACGGGCCAGAGGCAGACCACTAACATTAGTATACTGGTCCAATGAGGAAATTAGTTTTAGTGTTTCAGTGTTTAAGGATATGTACTATGACCTCAGAGCGTATCCAGTGCAAAGATGGCAAAGAAATTAACTGTGCAATAGTGCTTCTTACTTTATACAACTCTATATTGTCATTAACAATCTAGAAGTAATGGTGCTTTCCTCCCCACTAAGATCATGCCCTATCCTTCAGAGGTAAGAAACGCATGTATTTTCAGTCATCTGACCCTTTATTTTTCCTGGTCTGTCCCTAGAGAATGAAAGATTCCTTTAGTTAGAAGGGAACTGTGAACATGATTTAGTTTTCCTTGACACGCACTAAGTCTAAGTAAAAATCCAAGAACCTCATCTTGCCAGGTAGCAATGCTAACTAAACATGCTTCCTGTTTCTCTAGGTTTCAGGGCTTCTGCATACACATGAATCATTTCCTTCCTCTTCTCAACTACCCCAAATTCATTAATCATCTGGTCTCAACCAACCACATACTTTAAAAATGATCTACTTGCTAATTTTTAATAATCACTTAATTTTAAAATTAAGTATGATAGATTCTCGTCACTGGCAGTAGTGTTCTATAAAGTCAATGTGAACACTGAATTAGTGAACACTGAACCACTGTTCTTAGGGGAAATAAAGGATTAGGCTCCCATGAGCCTCTTGTCACAACATTTTCATCAACCCATCAATCTATAATCTTGTTTTATGCGGGTTTCTGCTTAAAGACACTTTATGCTTAAGATACTTTAATATACTGTTGACTCTTTAACATTGAGTTCACAGCCAACAGCACTATGACTCATGCCTGAACAAAACTCATTTAACACATATATTTTTCTCCGTAAGGCACATCACAGCATTCTTGCACTTAGAACAGTGGACAGCATTTCAGCACTACGCTTCGGAGCCATTTCTAATAACAAAATCACTAACGAAAAGTACAAAATGACTTTTTAAAAAGTGGCACTAAATAGATGTCAAAAAGGACACTTGTTTACAGAATGAGAACTGAAACAAGAAGGCAGAGCATGGTCTTATTTGATCGATGGGGATGTGTGTTAGGCCAAAATTTTCACTGCTCTGCGCATGTCCACAAATGATCATAAAAGCTCTGTAAATATTATTGGGGGATTACAGATAAATCTTATCAAGTAGGAGAATTCGTCAATACAGAATCCGTAAATAATGAGGTCAACTGTACATATGAAAGAACTTCTACAGATACAACTCTTAACAGAAATTATAAGAGTTTTATAAAGTATTTTTAAGATATTGTAAGAATGCTTAACTAACTTATAAAGGCTTTCACATTTGCACAGTGACGGAAGTCAGATAATCAAACTAATGCAAAAGGGAAGGTACACAATCATGAAATGATTTTCAGTGATTTTATAACTCATACATGTAAGTTCCAGGCAATCCTAAAATTCTAAGCCTAGGCCATTTATAGTACTCAATACCACAGCAACTAACCCAGAGGTATTTAATTCAAAAAACTTTTAAATAAAAATGTTATTTATAATCCAAGAGCAAGGTCAGTATTCTACTAGGATGAGACTTATGACAATATTTACTATTCTGGTAACCTCAGCTGGATCTATAATGACAGTGTTTCCTCAGAACTCAAATAGGGATTCTTGGCCTTTTGCCACAAAGCTTGTGACTGCATAAAAGAAACTGTCAATCCAATAATGTAAGTAACAGCTCCAAGTGCAAGGGCAAAGATTCATTACTTTATGATACTACAAAATGTAAAAATCAAAAAGAATACTGCAGGATTCTTTTAGGCAAAAATAACTTTTCAAAACACATTTTTGTAATCATTCTAGCCCAAAGTCAACTCAACAACTTGAGTAAAACAATAAAAATTTTAAAATTATTAACAAAATGCTTGACCATATATTGCACATTTCTTTTACATTAGAGGTATAGTATCTACTTCAGGAAAAGCAAAACTCTTAAGAATCGTTGGTTGAACTTTCAAGCAAACTATAGATTAAATTTAGAAATTGACAATGATTATAACTTTTCATACTTCTTAAATAATACTTATATTCATGACAGAGGCATATTTTATAGGTTTCTGATAGAAAAATCACTCTAGAATTTTTTTTCTGAGTTATGTATTTAAGTAAAATTTTCCAGCTATGTAAATGGCAGATAAACTAGGCTTCATGGGAATGTGTGCAAAGCAAAGCCGTCATAAACCATTAGAAATACATAAATAATCATTGTACCCAGCTGATAATAATTTAGCTTAGCCTGGTATTAAGGTTCAACATTTCTTGGTTTCAGCAAAACATAACAACTTCCCCCTTTGCATACATCATCTCTCTCAAGAATTTCCAAGCCTAGAAACTCAATTTCAAAGCAAAATTCTTCTCAAATGCTGACTCTCATATCCTCTCTAAGGGATGGACAGCAGGAATCATACAAGAGAAGGTTTACAGATATACCTAGCAATGCACTAGTACAGGAGTAGGATACAGTTTAATAATTTTTCTCCTTGAAAACAGTTTAAGTTGATAATTTCCAAAACAGCTTGTGAAGTAGAAATGCTAAGCCCTAGACCTATGGATTCGAACTCTAGGAGTTTGGGAAACAGTTCCCATTATGCCTGTCTAGTGGTTAACTCAGTAATGGAATGGCTTTTTTTTTTTAATCACAGGCTTATAAAGTAATTTAAGTTCCAAATAAAAGTCTAAATCAATCTTAGTTTTAACTAAATAAAGTTTTCAATTCCATTTCAATTCAGTGTGTTCTTCCATAAAAATATTGATATTTGAACTTTCAATTTCAAATATAACACTTCCAATTTCAATATAAAAATACTGATTAATATTTGAACTTCCAATGTCAGCTGACACATAAAGAGCTTCAAAGTCATCACACTCATCCTCACAAGAAAAAAGTTGAACTAAAAATCAGTTTTTCTTAGCTACATCACAGAACTGAGGTCAAAAAACAAATTATCACCCTGAAAACTGGACAAATAGGGAGATACAGAGAATCACAGCTGCCATGAGCTTACCCTAAAGCAGACATCTCTAGTGCCAACAACAGGTAGGAACCTTTAAACAGGAATCGACTAATTGTTGGAGACTGAGTATGAACTCGCATTGAGTGATAAAAATTCCTGGGAGCCCAGTCTTAGGGAGACCCTCACACTTTCGTGGAGTACCATCAGATTTTCATCGTGAAGATCAAAAAAATCCCTTTATGTTTCATATAGGGGGAGGGGAAAAGTAACAATTTTTAAGTATACCCAGAGCATTCTCCAAAACAAAGGCCTGCCCTCCCAAGGGAAACTCCTATACAAGAGCCTTATCTGAACTGAGAGAAGGGCAATTAGACAACTCCAATCCCCACTAGCCTTCCTGGTTCCTCTAAAGGGAGGGGAAAAAAGGGTAAGTAATGCTTCTGAAGGTCAAAACCCAGGAACTCGGGCTTACTAAAAAGAACTAAGATTTAGTCATAAGATTATAGAACACTTCCTCTCCTCAGCCCCAACACCTTACTACCACATCAACACGGCTCCAGTACAATAATAGTGGATTATAAATGAAAGACCTGCAGGACATAGAATCTATTTAGGAGGGAAACCAAAAAAAAAAAACAAAAACAAAAACAAACAAAAAAAGAAAAACAAACAAACATGGAAATTATGGAAAAGTGAGGCTGGTTCCTTGAAAAGATGAATTAAAATTGATAAACTTCTATCCAAATAACCAAGAAAAAAAGAGAAATGACACAGAGTAGTAATATCAGAAATGAAAGAGGGGTCATCTCTACAGATCTATGGACATTAAAAGGATAATTAAGAAATAATATGAAAAACTCTATGTCAACATATTTGATGACTGAGATGAAATGGATCAATTCCTTGAAAGATGCAAACTACCAAACTCACACAGGAAGAAACAGATAATCTGAATAGTCCTACACCTATTTAAGAAATTTAATCAATAACTAATAACTCTCAGCAAACTAGGAATAAAGAGGAATTTCCTCAACATAGATAAAGATTATCTATAAGAAACTTACAGCTAATATCACACATAACAGTGAGAAACCTGAAGCTTTCCCACTAAGATCTGGTAGGAGGCAAAGATGTCACCTCTTACCACTGGCTTTTCAAAACTGTACCAGAAGTCCTTGCTAATGCAATAAGGCAAGAAAAGGAAATAAAAGCTATACAGATTGGGAATGAAGATATAAATCTGTCTTTACTTGCAGATAACATGATTGCCTATGTATAAAATCTGAAAGAATCAACAAAACACCCTCCTGGAATTAATAAGCAATTATAGCAAGATGGCAGGATATAAGTTTAATACAAAAAGTCAATTGTTTTCTTATACACTAGCAATGAACAGCTAAAATTTGAAATTATAAATACAATTTTATATTAACACCCAAAAAACCCAACCCTGAAATATTTATGTATAAATTTTTAAAAACTGCATGAGACCTATAAACTTTGATGAAAGAAATCAAAGATTTAAATAAATGAGAGAGAGAGTCCATGAAAATGTAATAATTAGAACTCTTAAGGTGTAGGTATGAACAAATAAAATAACTTTGCACATAATTCATATATAAAAAGTGAAGAGGCCAACAAATTAAAGAAACATACTGATTAAAAATACTGTATTACTGAATTAGTGTTTAGTGTATATGGTTTCAGTGCTGCAAGATGAAAAAGTTCTAGAGATTTGTTACACGACAATGTGAATATATTTAATCCTACTGAACTGTATGCTTAAAAATGGTTAAGACATTAAATTTAACGTTATGTGGGGTTTTTTTCTGTTTTTTACCTTTTTTAAAGATTGGCACCTGAGCTAACATCTGTTGCCAATGTTTTTTCTTCTTCTTCTTCTCCCCAAAGCACTCCCAACACATAGTTGTATAATTTAGTCATAGGTCCTTTTGGTTGTGCTATGTGGGATGCCACCTCAGCATGGCTTGATGAGTGGTGCCAGGTCCACACCCAGGATCTGAACCAGTGAAACTGTGGGCTCCCAAAGCGGAACACGAAAACTTAACCACTCAGCCACAGGGCTGGCCCCCTTACATGGTTTTCTTACCACAACAAAAAATTTTTTTATCACAAAGTAAAATACTGTGTTATTTATCATGCTTAAGTTGATAACTTAGGAAAGGCCTAAAATTAGTAGGTTAACATAAATATACAGCAGAGATAACAGCTCTAATATAATTTTTACCTGTGCAAATTATTTCCCTCCAAAACAAAAAAATTTTATATAGGTTGAAAGTTAATTCTCTTATGTGTTTTTCTCTACATTTCTCCTAACCACTGAGTTTACAGCACAAAAATGTAAGACTTATAAACTCACTTTTAATGTCTTTTATCCTAAAAATTATGGTGAATAAAAGATGAATGAATAGAAAATTTTCTCCTTATCAATAACTGAGTCTAGTAGATAATTATTAAACAATAGCCATAAAGTAAACTTTTTCAATTTAAATAAATTAAAAACATGATAAAATATTCTATTAGTTTAGGTTATTTTTATCATTCAATTTCTATTTAATGGTTATCTGTAATTCCATTTCAAAAATTATACAGCAGAACTCTGGGGCTGGCCCAGTGGCATAGTGGTTAAGTTTGTGTACTCCGCTTTGGCGGCCTGGGGTTCGCAGGTTTAGATCCCAGGCTTGAACCTACACACCGCTCATCAAGCCATGCTGTGGTGGCATCCCATATACAAAATAGAAGAAGACTGGCACGGATGTGAGGTCAGGGACCATCTTCCCCAAGCAAAAAGACAACAATTGGCAAGAGATGTTAGCTCATGGCCAATCTTCTTCCCACACACACACACACAAATTATACAGAACTCTTCTATGCTACATAACTTTTACTTACGGAAATAAATTATTTTATCATAGATTCAAAGTTCCTAGAACACTGCTGAGGCAATGAAGTCTCTCCTTTTGAGAGAATTTAAAAAAAGGACCCAGACTGACTTTGACTTGACTTCACTTTACGTACTGTGGTTTAACACAATATGAGAAAAATGAAGAACAAAAAAGGAAAAAAGTTGAAAACAAACATGGGTTTTTTCTTGTCAAAATTACTAAATACACCACTCCTTAGTCATCTGCATTAAAAAAAAAGTATATATATGACATGCCTACCGTTTCATCACAGCAATCCTGCAATATCACAAGCTAAAATAGGCTCTCACTTCAAAATGTAATAGTGCATTTTCACAAACAATCCAGAAGATCTCTGCTCCAATAAGGGACTGCACAGTCACCAATGAACAAATATGCAGTCAGCTTTTCTGAAAGTAAGGTACATGGACTACTGGTGGTAATAACCTTAGGTGTTACAAAGATACCTATTTCTAATTTTAATTATTATGCATTCATTTTTACAGATCGTTCATTATGGCAAAAGGTATTGATTCCCCACTTAGAATAATGATGCATAAAGTTTCAAATGAAATACATTTATTAAGGTATAAAAGAGGGTCAATTTAAAGAGAAACCTTAAATTAAAATGGCATAGATGATATGAAGATTTGGCAAAACTGTGAGCGTGAGGATGTGAATGACTAAAGTTTGAGAAGCACTGCTGTAGGTTATATTTGTCATAGAAAATAGTGGTGTCATTAATGTCAGGCATGCTGCTAAGTACTTTAAACACATTATCTCATTTTATCCTTACAATAATCTATTAGATTATTACTAATTGAATTACAGAGTTTAGACTAGAAAGCTAAGCATCAAAAATGCTAATGAGCCTGCCCAAGGTCACCAGGGACAGTAAAAGGCAGAGCTAGGGTTAGGATACAGTCTGTCAGATACTAAAGTCTGAGTTCTCCCCCTATGGGGTATAATATCTCTCCAGCCTAAAGGAGGAAATACTGAGAGGATGAAGTAGATCTGAATCGAACCTCTTTTTTTTTGTTGTTGTTTTGTTGAGGAAGATTAGCCCTGAGCTAACATCTGCCACCATCCTCCTCTTTTTTGCTGAGGAAGACTGGCCCTGAGCTAACATCCATGCCCATCTTCCTCTACTCTACATGTGGGACACCTGCCACAGCATGGCTTGACAAGTGGTGCATAGGTCTGCAGCCGGGATCTGAACTGGCGAACGTCAGACTGCCAAAATGGAATGTGTGAATACAACCACTGCGCCACGGGGCTAGCCCTTGAATTGAATCCCTTTGAGGGAGACACACATCAGTCTCTTATTGTGATTCCCAATATAAGTTCATATGCAATACATTTGCTTGGTATAATTAGAGCACAGTTACAGCAGCTGTTGGAGCTCCAGGCACAAGCTTTGTTTGTACCAGAAAACATTGGCAGAAGAAATACTATCTGCCGTGCCATATCTAGAGAAAGGATCAAGCAACAGAATTATTCAGAACACCAAGTTCATATTCCCTATATCCATGTATCTTTGTATTCCACCTATGCTAGAACATCTAATTACTATCACTGGTTAAGTAACACTTAACCAGTTCCTACATCTAGTAGTCCAAGACAGGACAAGCACATTTCTGCTAGAACAAGGGTCTCTTCTGGTCATATATGCTTGTCTAATGGTCCAATACTAAAAGCCATACCACTGATGGCTCCCAAATGTGCTTAAACTCCAAGTACATTTGCTATTTAATAACACAGGAGCTGATGGCCTACTGAATTACACTCTTATTTGAATATGGGACAAACAAATCTAAGGAATTAAATTTTATTAGAATAAGTTAAAGAAAACAAATAAATCTTCCAGTGTACACTGCAAAACTTTATATTAAGAAAAGCTGGAGAGTATGTACCTGAATTCATTTAAAGCATCAACTATTCGATTATATGCCAAACTCCTCTGACTGGCATCAGCTGATCTCCGACTCATTTTCATAGCCTTGAAAGCAATCAAATAGTTAATTCTTATATTGACTATGGGCAAAATATGGAAAAAAAGTGAACAAAATCACATATTTCTACAACACTCTACCACCACTCTTATCCAGAAAGATACAAAGACAAACAGATATTACAGTGGCTTTCTTTTTGCACCTTTGATGGCTATTAATGATTATAACAAAATTCAAATTTTTCAATATTAAATCTCTTATTGTAACTGTCAAACCACAGAATGTCAACACACAAAGAAAGTGATGCTGACAGTTTCTTGGTTACATAAAACTGCCCCCCCCAATACAACAAGATACAATGATAACTCAATAACCATAGCTCATAGTTTTCTCTAATATTTCGCAGATAATGGTTCTAAGTAAATCTTGTTTTAAAATCTAAAATATAAAGATTCTACTGAAAGATATCTCAAGCTATTAATAATATTTGTTTTCTTAAAAATATATTTAGCCAAGGTTGAGAAACTTTGCTTTAGGTAGCCAAAAAGATCAGGATTAGGATATGAATGTAAAATAAAATTTGCAATTTTTAAGACTCTTTCAAAGAGAATGGACTTCTACATTACATATGTGATTACTAATTAGTAAAAATAATTTTTTTTAAATTTACATTTAAGAGAAGATCAGACTACTTCAGGCCAGAAATCATGTTCATGTACATCCAAAAGCTTCATAGGGTAAAAGTAAAACTTACTTTATTTTTTTACAAACTGATGAGAGATTCCCAATTTATAAAGAAATGAACATTCCTTAGCTAGAATTGAGCAGTATTCTTTCTTAAATTTAAAAGTGATAAAACATTTAAATTACATTATAGATCTCAAAAGGTGGAAGAGACTTCAAAATAATCCCCAAGGTGCCCAGAAACAAAATCCAGGGCTTTTTATTAAAAAAAAAAAAAAAAAAAAGTGATAGTTTGAAAACTAGACCTAAAATATAACTTCTTTGGACAGTCTAGTGTGTACTATATTCTATCATTAATTAACAACTATAGAACTTCTAAAATTAAGTTCTATTCATTTATATAAAAGTATTCATTCACTCAGCTTTATCTTTCAGCTTTAATAAGAAATGAGACGTTAAATGAACAAATATACAGACAACTGTGAGTACTGCAATGTACACTTTAGGTTGTAGAATGTTCAAAGCTTTAAAACGTTTAAAAAGCAATCTTTAATGAATATAGTGCCTGAATATTTTAAGTTTTATACAACCTTGAAACACTTCTCCCAGTAATTCAAAATGTCAGTTCAGCCACAGCTAAATCTTGTGTTTACTGACTTTGGTAACAACAGACTACAAAAAGGGACAGCAGCCAACTGAAGAAAATGTCACCACTATCTAAGTTCTGAAAAAGTAAATGAAAACAGCCTTTACTCATTGGTTCAGTAAAAAAGTACTGCTGACGATCTACTTGTCTTTTGGCAGAATTAATGTGAATAACTAACATCAGTGTCTTCTCTAGAGGGAGATGATCTTCAATCACTAGTGAGTTACTGAAATGCATCCTCAGCTTTCTAGACCATTCCAATTGGTCTTCCCATCTCTGGCTTCTTATTCTAGTCTCTTTTAAACACACTGCTAAATTAATCTTCCTAAAGCACAATTTAGAGACAGCCTTAAAAACAAAGTCAGATCTTCTGACAAGCATTCCAGATTCTTTGTGATCTGGTCCCCATTAACTCTGCCAGCCATACCACTCATTACTCCTCTTTGTATCCTTTCCCTACTGCATACTGTCACAGGGATTAAGAACTTTAGTTACACCCAGTGACTCATTAGTTTGACTTCTGGGAATCTGTTCTAAATTGGAAAATTTACCAAGAAAATCTGGAAAATTCACCAAGATGTTAACTATTGTGTAGCTATAATTCTGAAAAAGTAGAAATGGCCTAATAGAAAAAATGTTACTTAAATTGAGGAAAGCCACTAAAATATATTTAAGAACCATTTATAATGACATGAAAATGTATATTTTACAATGCTGAGCTTTTAAAAATAGGCACAAAATTGAAACAATATCGATGCAACACAATCCCAACCAAGTAAAAGTACAAGGACAGAAAAGGCCTGGATGGCAAAGCTTTATGTTTAAATCCTACACATCCTTTAAGATGCAGTCCAGATGAAATATCTTCCAAATAGGAAGTCATTTTTCTTTCCTACAAATTCCTAAAACACTTTTCTTGTCCTCCTTTTTTAGTTATCCTTATGCTCTACCTTGTATTCACAATTGTCTTATTTTACATAAATTCATTATATACAGCAGCAGCAGCATTTGACACAATCATTCCTACCTTCTTAAAACACTTTCTTCACTTGGCTCCCCAAAAAGAGTACTCTTTCTTGTTTTTCCTCCAACTTGAATGGCCAATACTCAGTCTCCTCTGCTGGTTCCTTCTTAACTCCTCAAATTTTAACTGTTGAAATGTTCCACAAATCAGGCCTCTCCTCTCTTCTCTCCCTCAATCAATTTCATGGCTTTAAATATGATCTATACACTGGTGACTGTCCAGCCTGGATCTTTCCCCTAAACTCTAGACTCACATAACCACTTGGACATCCAGGATGCAACTCAAACTCCTGATCTTCCTCCACCAAAACTGTTCTATCTGTAGTCTTTCCCATTTTGGTACTGGCAACTTCATTCTTCTTACTGCTCAAGTGAAAAATCTCGAGTCAATCTCTACTGTTCTTTTTCTCGTACACCCCAATTCAATCCATTAGCTAATCACATTAGCTCAATTTTCCAAATATATCCAAAAATTCAACCACTTCTCACCAATTTCATCACTAAATTGGTTTGAAGATACACCATCTCTCGTCTGGATTACTGCAACAGCCTCCTAACTGGTCCCACAACATCCACCTTTGCCTCTAGAAATCTATTCTCCACCAGAAGAGCGAGCAATTCTCATAAATAAATTAGTCATTCTTCCACACAAAATCCTCCAATGGTTTCCCATCTTTCTTAAGAGTAAATGCCAATGCTCTTACAATGGTATCCTATGAGGTTCTACATGATCTGGTCTTACTTCTAACCCAGCCACTTTGGTCTCCTTACTGTTGCCCAAGCATCAGGTTTATTCCTGACACATGTCCTTTGCCCCTATCTGGAACATTCTTCTCTCAGATAGTTGTAGCTTACTTCTTCTGTATCTCTGGACCACATGTCATTTATCAGGAACCTTCCTGACTAGCCTATAACAATTAGCAATCCTTCCATCCAGCATTCCTTTAAACCTTTCCCTGTTTTAATTTTCTCCACAGCACTTACTATCATCTAAAATCTCACATATTCATCTTTTTATTTGCTGTCCCATGTGGTCAGGAGTGTTGCTTTTTTCCTTATCTTTATCTTCAGTTGCTGAAACAGTGCCTGCCACCTTACAGGTCCTCAATTTTTATTTATTGAATGCATGGATGAATGACCTTAGATCTTTTATTAGGCAGTAAGCTGCTTAAAAATAACTGAAGTCTATTTTGCATCTCCCAGAGCACTTTGTAGGATACCTGCACAGTGCTTGTTAATCTTTCTGCCAAATGAATAAACATAATGCTTAATCAGGAGAGTAAGATTCAAAGGAAACCAAAGGATATAAACAAACCAACGACATGACTAAGCTTACCTGTTCTATTGCACTCTTTAATTTGTTCATGTGGCTTTCAAATAGAGGAAAATGTGAAAAAAAGAATTCATTAAATTTGTTATTTTCATCTTCATCTTTGGACAATGAAAAGATTACCCCAATTGCAATCTTCTTTTTCCTCACAATTCCTGGGTTAGTGCCACAGTTTTCATCTGACAGATTAAAGCTTTCTTCTACAGACCTTAAAAAATAAATGTTTTTTTATATTAAAAAATAAAAAATAATTAAATTCACAATTCAATCTCCTTGCTAATTAAATGTAGGCAAGCTAAAGGTCCTATGCTGTTTTATCAAGCAAATTTAAAAATTCCTATCAGTTGTGTATCTCTTTGAGAAATCTACTGGCTATTCCATAAAGCTCATATTTTTACAAGAAATTTTAATAGTCAGATTGGGAACATTTTTGTTAAATAAGATGACTAAAAATGTAGATAGTCCCAATTCATAGCCAAACTAAAAATGCCTAAATTTTAAGGTTTATAAATGATTCTGACACAATCTAATCACTGTTCTAAGATCTCCTTGTCTCTCCTTTTGATTCCAAGAATAAAATCAAAAATGAAGGAATAAAGAGAGTGAGTAAAGGGGAAAATAAGAAGCTTCATCATCTATAGTTGTCCTTAACACAGGATAAAAAAAAATCTTTCAAGAATGAATTAACTTGCCAAAATAGAAACATGAAAAATTGAAATATCCAAACATGCAGTACATGGATCAAAGACCTAAAGAGAAGAGGTAAAGCTATAACACTCTTAGAAGAAAACATAGGGTAAAAGCTTCATGACATTGGATTTTACAATGATTTCTTGGATATGACAACAAAGGAAGAGGCAACAAAAGAAAAAAATAAATTGGACTACATAAAAATTAAAAACTGTTGTGCATCAAAGGATACTATGAACAGAATGAAAAGACAACTCATGAAATGGGAGAAAATATTTGCAAACCATATATCTGATAAGGGGTTAATACCCAGCATAAATGAAGAACTCCTACAAGTCAACAACAACAAAATAAACCATCTGATTCACAAATAGGCAAAGCAGGGGCCCACTCGCTAGTATAGCAGTTAAGTTTGCATGTTCCGCTTCAGCGGCCTGGGGTTCTCCAGTTCAGATCCTGGGTGTGGACCTACGCACCGCTTGTCAAGCCATGCTGTGGTAGGCATCCCAGATATAGAGTAGAGGAAGATGGGCATGGATGTTGGCTCAAGGCCAGTCTTCCTCGGCAAAAAAGAGGAGGATTGGCAGCAGATGTTAGCTCAGGGCTAATCTTCCTCAAAAAAAAAAACAGGCAAAGCACTTAATAGATATTTCTCCCAAGAAAACATACACGTGGCCAAAAAGCACATGAAAACATGTTTAACATCACCAGCCATTATAGACATGCAAATCAAAACCACGAAATACCACTTCACACCAATTAGGATGGCTATTACCAAAAAAAGAGAAAATAACTATTGGCAATGATGTGGAGAAATTAGAACTCTCGTGAGTTTCTGGTGGGAATGTAAAATGGGGCAGCCACTGTGGAAAACAGTATGGCAATTCCTCAAAAACTTAAACACAGAATTACCATATGATCCAGCATCTTCTGGATAAATACCCAAAAGAATTAAAAGCAGAGACTCGAACAGATATTTGTATACTCATGTTCATATCAGTATTACTCACAATAGCCCAAAGGTGGAAGCAACCAAAGTCCATCACAGACAAATGGATAAACAAATGTGGTATATACATACAATGGAATATCATTCAGCCATAAAAAGGAATAAAATTCTGATACATGCTACAACACAAACTTTAAGGACATGCTAAGGTGACATAAAAGGACAAATATTATACGATTCCACTTTTATGAGGTATCTAGAGTAGTCAAATCATAGAGACTAAAAATAGAAAGGTGGTTGCCAGGGGTTAAGGGGAGGGAGGAATGGGGAGTTATTATTTAACAGGTACAGAGTTTCAGTCTGGAGAGAGAAAAAAAAGTTCTGGACATGAACGGTGATGACAGTTGTACAACAACGTGGAGCTACTTAGTGCCACTGAACTCTACCCTTAATAATGGTTAAAATGGTAAATTTTACACTATGCAATAAAAAAAGTAATACACTTTAAAAGTTTTCAGTTCCAGACTTAAAATATACAAAATACAAATCCAGGCTCTAAAAAAAACCATATAAAATTTTAAGGAACTTTTCAATCCTGTTATAAACTGAAGGTTCCAACTTACCATCTAGGAAATACCCCATTCTCTAAACTTGTTGTTTGGCTGCGTCGCCAGCGTCGCTGGTAGCTGCTAGCACAACTTCGGGTAAGTGAGGAGTTTGGTGAGGGAAACGGTGTAATAAGCAAGCTGCTGAGAGATGCTGTCAAGTCAGAATAAGAACAAGTATAAAGTATAAGTCAATAATAACTAAGCATAAGTGCAAATTTCTTTTTAACAGATTTAAGAGTGGTGACTCCAACTTTCCATTTTGCTTCTTAAGTCTCTAAAATTTCCATTTAAAAAAATAACAACACTGTTGGAGCAGGGTCTCAAAAGAGAAAAATCATATATTAACAGTGTGTTGGAAAGAGACTCTGAGACAATCCTGTTTTGACATCCTTACCCCACCCCGACCCAGAAGAAAATGCTGCTTTGAAACAAAGCATTATCCCTTTGGCCATGAGACTGTCCCTAGCTTCACTGATTCCTTAGTTCTTAAATTAAAGGAAATATGATATGATTCAATTTTAATGCAGCAGCTAGATTTTAAGAACAAAAGCCATATTTGAAAATAAGTGTTGGAATGTCATTTAAAGACATCATTTAAAAGTACTCATGGATGGCTTGTGCATAGGCAGTCAAGCCTCTGAATGCTTGGCCACTTTTAATAAGAGTCATGACTATACCAACTAAGCTCTGAAAAAGTAAATCATATAGATTGCTCTCCAGAGCATTCTAAGCAGTGAGAGACACATTCCAATAGAGTCCACTATGATTATAACTGCTGCAATCCCCTAACTGTGAGAATTCTTTTCTTCACAAAACCCCTTCTGTGCAATCCAGAAGTTCTGTTTCTTGACTGGGGGTCAAAAGCTACAACTCTGTATTTTTACTTGGACTAGGGATCCTTTCCTTCTCCCCACTGGATCTGGAGAGGAAAAGACCTTAAGGGCTTGCTTTTGTTTAAGTGATATTTTAGATGCCCATCTTCATGCTTACAACCACATACTGAAAATTAAAGTAATCAAAAACAGGGAAGTATTATCATCATCTATGAAAAGATACATACCAGATGACATATTATTTTGGACATGGGGACTGAAAACTAAGAGACTATCATTATGAAGATCTGTTCATTTGAATTTTCTCTGACAAATGATAAAAGGGAGAGCTTTCCGTGCCATGCAAACATCTGTACCACCAGTGAATTAATTCTACACTACTTTCTTGAAAAGACCACATTTTGTCAATTAGTACTATAAAACTTTGTAGTCTAAGACTGAGTACATATAACTAATCCAGGTATGGCTTCAACGAAAACTCAAATGCCACTCAAAATGTGGAAAAGCTATGTTTTACTACATTCTGGTATTAAAAATAACCCTATTAGAATACAGCCAAAAATACACAATTAACTTAAATGGCATATGTGAATTTAATGGCTTGAAGAAGGCTTACAGATCAATCTAGTCAGGCCCTTCAATTTATAGTTGAAGAAAATGAAGTATAGAGACATTAATTTACCCTCCTTAAAATCTTGGATAAAATGATGAGAATTAAATTCCTGCCACAGAAGAGAAAACTGAATCTCTACATTATACAGAAGCAAAGGGTATTAAGAGAAAAATACTCCAGATTAATTCCTAAGAACAAAAATAAACTCAGACAAGAAGGGTGAGATTATGCGAAAGATGCAGACTTTTCATTTTAGAGTGGTCCATCAGAATCAGGTGTTGCGCTTTCTCATTTTGTTGTTTCTCAAATATAGATGCCAAGCCTTTCTCTAGGCTAAATCAGAGTCTTCAGGAGTAGACTTCAGGCATCTGGAAAATTTTTTTGAAACTTCTTGCTATTCTAATGCATACCTAGGATTACAATAGATGGTAAGTTTGGACTTCCCATCTATAACTCAAAACTGAATCGTAAAGAAGTTACATTGCAGAGTCTTATAATGTAACAACACATATGGATAACCACAGAAGATAAAGTTTCTCATATCTAACAATAATTCAAGCCTAAGATTACTCCTCCTTTCATGTACACTTATCTCTGGGCCCTGACAAACACTTTTCCTTTTAACTGGAATGCCCTTCTTCCATGCCTTCGCCTGTATAACTCCTATTTATTTCTCAAGACGCAACTCAAGTATTATCCCTCTGTAAAGCATTACTGGCACCTTTCCCCTTACCAGGACTAAGTGAGGTCCCATTCTCTGAACCTCTTTGTACAGGTCCATCAGAGAACATATCACACAAAGAACCATGACACACGATTCTCCTGACTCTTCTCTCAGGAGACTCTGTGCTCCTTAAGGGTAGAATCTGAGCTTTACTTTTTTTTTATCCTCACCATGTTTCAATAAAAGTTTGGTAGACAAATTGTGGAAGAGTCCATATTTGAAAGAAATATGTGTAACCTTTGTTCAAAATGCCAAAGCTCTTCTGGGCAAGAGACAGTCTGACAATTTAAACTCTAGTTAAGAGCAAGCAGATATAAGCAAATGTGTTTTTTCTACTATGCTATCTAAGCAATCTCTTGAGCAATACTTTTTTCTTGTAATGGCTAAGTCTAAGCCAGTGTGCATTCATCCAGGCCATGTTCCACCAGGCACATTTAATAGTAAACATGAAAATTTTCAAATACAAAATATTTCCCTCTGCTGTTTCTAGAATTCTTTTGCAGGACTAATATCAATACTAAAAACTGTGTACATAAAACTGGATGTAAAGGCAAAGATAAAAAAGAAAATCAGTGTCAGCTAAGAGTGATCTCATAAAAACTGTATTAATACATGAAGCTGGCATTACCAGAGCGTGCTATGCCACTGTCTCTGTCCTCATTCAGCTCTCTTCCAGGCATGTCCATTGGGTTACTGTGAACTGTGAATCAAGATAAAACTGTCAGTTATAAAATACATTGCTATTCAGGTTGATGTTGTTCCTTTTACATAGCAAACTAAATCATGCTCATCTCATTGCATTCCTTTATTTTTTTTTCAATAGCATGGCACAAACCCAACACCAAGAGCTATTATTCAGTTGAACAAGCTTTGAGATCTATCATAAGATTTGACATATAATATGAAAACGATCTATGATATAATATCTAAAGAAGTGACTAAAATAGTATTTTAGAAGCATATTCAATGACATAGTAGGATATGTGCAATATGCTAATAATTGGAAAAAAGAAAGCTACTGAATACTAAGAACAATGGTTCCTAAGGCTAAGTGATGGGTATATGACAGTTCACTCTACTATTCTGCTTATATCAATGTATGTTTAAAAATTCTCCATAATAAAAATTTTAAGAAAACTGTGAGTAGTATGATCCCAATTTTGTTTAAAAAAAAAAATAAGTTATTTCTGGCTGACAAGATGGCTAATATGTATTTTTTGCCTATTTTTCATATTTTTCAAATTTTCTATAATAAATATGTATTGTTCATATATCATATTTGTAAGGAAAATAAATATTAATTAAAATAAGATGTTAGATAAAACTTCCTGGATACAGAAGCCTGAACGCACTCTACACCCATCAATTCAATGAGATAAACATACTCATATATGCCTTTTACAAAGCAATATAATAATGCTTGTTCATCTAAATCTTAGCTCCAAGAGAAATCATTTTACGGAATAGTGTAGATCACAAATTTTATGATAATAGGATATTTTCTGCAATTGATGAATTATGATACAAAAGCTACTCAGCCATGGAAACAAGATAGTGTCACATTAGAAATTCTAACTGATATTTTAAGAAATAATTTTCATACCAAAATTCAGTTTAGGATTCTAAAGTTAAAATCATTACTACATAATGAAATAAGAAATGACAAACTAAAATTTCATGGAAATGTCAATTCCACTGATAACCTAAAGTTTCTAGAAATTTTAAGAACATATTCAATAGAAAGGAAGGAAGTTCTTACACTTCCTAAGCAATGTTTTCTTAACCACTCCTCTCCAATTGCATTTATACACTCCCTTGTTTCCACAGCTTAACTACAGATTCTAGCCTCTTGGGCACACCAACTAGTCTACCCACACAGCACATCGCAAACCTGCAAAGAAAGAGGCGCTCCTGATCAGGCGGAGCGGACCCTGTTCAGAGAATGCCCGCCTGGGGCTGCAGAACTGTGAAAGACCTACATGGCAGAAACGTAAAATACATATGAAAGAGGGCTGTTAGAGAAGCCACAATGCGTCAGGAATAAAGGGTGAGCTAAGGCAGCCTGTACAAAAGCAGACCAAGAGATACGGATGGAAACTTTTAAACTAACTAAGAATAATTCAAGCTGGCTTCGCTTTTTTGAAACAGAAAGGTTTCCTTCTGGTCATGGCTTATGTCAAACATAATTTCCTGCGTATTTACTAATAAATCTGTATATAATAATAAAAATAAGCTTCCTCTATACAAGGTAAAAACTATTATAAATCTTCAATCCTTTCTAATCTACAGTGATGTTTTTAAAGATTCAAAAAAGCACAGTAATGTTATCCATATAATTTGACATTTGTTAAATAAATTTATCTTTTAAAAAGTCAGTTTTAAGATTACAGTATTTTCCTGCAACTGCAGTAAGGGAAAAACCCCCTAACCATTTGGCTGAGAAAATAGAACACAACATACAACAAAGAGCAAATACATAAAAGGGATCTACTGACAAATAAGTATGAAAATTCGTTTTTCTACTCTAGTAATTAGTTATAAAGTAATGGAAGAAATCAAAGTTCCTAGACCAGGAGAAGCAGGAATAGAAGCAGGAATGCCCCATCAGGGCCAGGTTCCCACCTGTCCAAGAAAAGTGGCTGCCACATACTTGACCAAGAGAAAACAGAGTCTCAAGACCCAAAAAGGGCAACATTATAGCCTGGAAGCAAGTAGCTGGGTTACTTGTCAGTTATGCTTAAGCAACATGGCCTAAACAGCTATCTAGGAGGTTTACCCAGAAGAGAATAGGGGGCTCTCTGTTTTAAAAAGTTAAAAATGTATTTTTCAAATTTCTAATAGATACTTTTCTATAACAAGAACTCCTGTAATTATAGTGTATGTACAGCAATCCATCCATGTTTCATTGTTCAGGTCCTCAGATCTCCCTACTTACTTCAAAATTTATCCACTCTAAACTCCTTCCCTACCCACCTCTTCCTTACTCTCAGCATATGACTGTCTCTTACTGTGTGCAGATGCAGGTTCAGACGTGTGTACACACACAGAATTCATCAGATTGTAACTCTCCTTTTGACAACACCCTATCTCCAAACTTAATAAAATTCTCACCCATCCTTGCATCCTTCCTGCCTGAGCAGTAACAGGTAACATTATTCAAACCTTACTATGTGCTAGGGACTTATTCAGTAAAAAAACCTGAAAGGTCCTTCCCTCCATCCCTTACAAAACTAGTTCTTCTACATCAGCTAGGACCTTCAGAAATCTTACTTTACCAAGTATTACCTCCACCTCTTAACCTCATGCTCTTTATAACTTTCTTTTCCATCAACATCCAAACACAGCCAAAACTCTTCTGCCTTCTGTCCATATATCTAATTCTATAGAGTTCAGTAGTTCTCAACATGTGGTCCAAGACCCCTGGAGGGGGGGTGTCCCTGCAACCCTTTCAGGGGGTCTGTAAGGACACAGCTTTTCCAATAACGTATCTGTGTGAGCCTGGATTTTAATACACTTCAACCAAAACAACCTATCACAAGAGACTGAATGCAGAAGCAGGTATGAGAATCCAGCTGTCTACTATTAAGGCAGACACATTAAGGAGATTTGCAAAAATGTCAAATAATGCCACTCTTCTCATCAAATTTTGTTTTTGTCTTAGAAAATAGTTATTTCAAAACATAGGTTATTTGTACGAATATGAAAGGGGTTGTGTTATTTTTTAATGAATTACTAAATAAATATTTTTAAATTTTCTCAGTTTTAATTTCTAATGTATATATCAATAAATGTAACCAACATAAACAAAAGCTCTCTGTGATCCTCAATAATTTCTAAGTGTATAAAGGGGTCCTGAGACCATAAAGTTTGAGATCCACTGCTTACACTGGTACCTAACTGCTCAAACCTAAGTCCAAATTCTTCGGTGTGGCCCACTGCACCCTTTGTGATCAGGCTCTTGCTCACTTTCTTTCTTTCCACTTCCTTTACTCCTATTCTTTGCTTTATCCACACTTATTTATTCACATTTTCTCCCATAGTCTATGAGGTCTGTGCACATGCTATTGCTTATTCATAGAATATTTCTTTCCCCAACCATCAGGCTAAGCCTTCAAAGCTTAGGCCTCATGTATTCAAGGAAGCTTTCCCTGACTCTCCAGGACTGAATAAGGTGCTCCTCCTCTTTTCTATCACACTATGCTCTTCATCCTGTCCAAGAATCATCTACAGTATACTGTATACAGAATCAAATACTGTATACAGTTACTGTCTTATTCCCACTAACTATAAATCCACTGAAGCAGGAACAGTGTCTGCTTCACCAACGTACCTCAGGGCCTAGTAGAGTGCTTGGCATATAACAGGTGCTTGATAGGTATTTGTTGATTAATTGGAAATTTAAAGAAAATAAGAAATGGTGCTCAGGGGCCAGCCCCGTGGCCGAGTGGTTAAGTTTCCATGCTCTGCTTCCGCGGCCCAGGGTTTCACCAGTTTGGATCCTGGGTGCGGAAATGGCACCAGTCATCAGGCCATGTTGAGGTGGCACCCCACATGCTACAACTAGAAAGGACCCATAACTAAAATATACAACTATGTACTGGGGGTATGTGGGGAGAAAAAGCAATTAAAAAAAAAAAAAGAAAGAAAAGAAATGGTGCTCAAATATCCTTGATTCACAATTAAGAATGTGTAAGTGAAAGCCGTTCATTATTTAAAGTCTGTACTTTGTTAAATGGAGTAATTTCCTATTCTACATGAAAACAGAGAAAATGAATTTACCTAGCATCTACAGTGTAATTTATCTTTATAAGTGACAATGGATTCGTATTAAAATAAATAGCTTTTAATAAGCCCCTTGAGCTTTGAAAAGTGTTAAATAAGTAAAAAAAAGATTATTTCCTTGTCACATTTTTACTTTATTAAAACCAATGAAATAATAAGTGAGTTAAGAAAAAGCAGAATATCTAGTTTTCTATAAAAGATACGCACTTTCTAAAGTACATGCCTGACACTGAAACTAACCCACAGTAGGTGCTTAACACTTGTTCAATAGAATGAACATAAATTATAAAAAATAATAGAATGTTATATGTTCAAGGTAGAAGAAAAATCTGTTTTTTACTAGTACATATAACTAATAAATATTTATTAAAATTATTACAAATAAAAAGTCTCACTAAACAGGGAATGAGACAAATATTCATCCTATTCTAACTGCCATTCACTCTTTAATATACTACATTTCTTTATGACTGGAAATTTGGTCAGCAGCAATTTAGTTAAGCTTTCTAGGATAAAACAAATGACCAGAAATTTTAGAAAGATGTTTGGCACTTCAAAATATTGAACTTAAATAATAACGATCAACTAACCAAATTAGTAAATAAGCTGTTATTCTAATAAATCTTTAAGGAACATCAAATTTTAATATCTGCTCATGTGAACTACAGGTCATAAAAATAAGGACCATTTTAAAATTACTTTTATGGTTAGGGAAGAGAGAATGGAGAAAGTATAATACCAGTCTTCTTCAGCTGAAATATTCAAACCAGCGAGTAAGGGCTTTTTATATCAATGACAGTGCCTTTCAAAGATGCATCAAAGTTAAAAACAAAAAACAAATTAGATATATCTTCAGTAATTCTCTTTTTTCAGATACAAAATAAATATTATGTTCAAATATATGAAAATTATGTTTGCCAAATAATACAAATGTTATACATACTTGCAATTTAAATGCCTTTTCTACTTCTGGTATTTCAAACTCTTTGGTCTTACATAAGATCTACATTATTTAGAAAGAACTGCAAATTCTTGTTATACTGTTAACATTTTTTAAACTTATAAAACTAGAGAAACCATTTACCTATATTTCCAAGTAGTCCATTAATAACTGTGTTATTATCAGCCTTTAATGTACTGTTGTCCTGATTGATGAATTCAAGACTGTCTTGTAGCCTAAGAAGGAGGAGAAAAAAATAAATTTCAAAATCATTTTATGCTCTTAATGGTAATTCTTTGTACATCCCAATGAAATTTAAGTGCAAAACAGTTTTTTAACTTTTGTTTCCCTGTTAGTACTATAAACTAATTAATACTTTAAATCAGAGTTTGGCAAACTATACTCTGAGGGCTAAATCCAGTCTCCTGTCTGTTTTTGCAAAAAAAGTTGTACTGGAACAGAGCCACACCCATTCATTTATGTATTGCATAGGGTTGCTTTAATGCTATAATGGCAGAGCTGAGAAACTACAACATACTATCTGGCCCACAAAGCCAAAAATATTTACTATCTAGACCTTTACAGGAAAAGGTTACTGACCTTGATTTAAATTACAAAGTTTCCCCTCATATTTTGGACCTAAAAATGTTTTCTAAACTTCTGGCAGGAAAAAAAAAAGAACTAAAATCAACCAAATATCCAAAAAGTATCTTTAGTCTACACATTATAAATGGCTTATATTATTTCTTTTAGTAAATTTTCCAGAATAACAAAAATAAAACTACTTTATGCTTTTAATATAAAGTACCCTTCCTAGAGATTTTAAGAACTGTCAATTAGGGGCTGGTCCAGTGGCACAGCAGTTAAGTGCACATGTTCCACTTTGGCAGCCCGGGGTTCACCGGTTCAGATCCCGGGTGCGGACATGGCACCACTTGTCAAGCCATGCTGTGGTAGGTGTCCCACATATAAAGTAGAGGAAGATAGGCACAGATGTTAGCTCAAGGCCAGCCTTCCTCAGCAAAAAGAGAAGGAGTGGCAGCAGTCAGCTCAGGGTTAATCTTCCTCAAAAAAAAAAAACAAAAAAAACTGTCAATTAGAATTTAGAAAAGATGAAGAAATTGAGGGAAGTACAGCTAAAATCTTCCTCAGCAAAAAAAAAAGAGGAAAAAACAATCAGTACTTATGGCATCAAAAAAAAATTTTTTTTGAGGAAGATAAGCCCTGAGCTAGCTGCTGCCAATCCTCCTCTTTTTGCTGAGGAAGACTGGCCCTGAGCTAACATCCATGCCCATCCTCCTCTATTTTATATATGGGACGCCTACCACAGCATGGCTTGTCATGCAGTGCCACATCCACACCTGAGATCCAAACCAGTGAACCCCAGGCTGCCAAAGCGGAACGTGCGCACTTAACTGCTGCACCACCGGGCGGGCCCTGCTATCAAAATTTTTTAAGTGTCCATGATGTTGTAAAAAACCTCTCTCCCTTTCCTTCCTTCCTAAAAGAAAAGTTTAAGTTGAGCTACAGGTATCAGAACCTTAGCTAATAAAACCCCTCAGTCGTCTTTTTAGAGCATTTACAATTAAGGGGGAGACTCCTGAAAATTTCTCCAGTTTAGAGTAGTCTCCTTCCTACCTCCTGCTATTTCTGACTTTGGGTACCCCCACGGACTCTGGCTAGCCAGTTCTGATTTGGCACCTGCAGAATCCATTTCTGGGGTCCACCACCACCTCACCCTAGCCCCAGTCCATCATTTACTACATTCTGGCATGTAGCCCATGATCCTGAGATCAGGCCTTCCCTTGTTTCAGCTTTGCTATTCTACTCTTGGCACTAACAACTTGTAATATCTCTGTGCCCACCATATGGCTGACCTAGGCCACTCCTGACTGTAGGATTAATTCTGCAGAGGATCTGAAAACTGAAGAGCACAATCTACAGATGTTAACTCAGTATGGCACTGCAAAATGGAAAATCAGCATGTCAACCTAACATGGAAATGCATTCAACATTTTACCTCCTGATATAGCTTCTAGCAAATTAGAGAAAGAGAAACCACATTTCCTGTTCTTCAATTAAACTCAAACGAGGAAGCAATCTGGTCTCCATACACAGAGAGGCTGGATGGATAAGAAAACAAGACCCAACAATATGCTGCCTACAAGAGACTCACTTCAGCTTTAAGGACCACATAGGCTCAATGTAAAGGGACAGGAAAAGATATTTCATACAAGTGGAAACCAAAAGAGACCAGGAGTAGCTATACTTACATCAGACAAAATAGACTTTAAGTCAAAAATGGTAACAAGAGAAAAACATGGTCATATAATGATAAAGGAAACGATTCATCAAGAAGATATAACAATCATAAATATATATGCACGTAACATTAGAGCACCTAAACATATTAAGCAAATACTAACAGAACTAAAGGAAGAAACAGACAACAACGCAATAATAGTAGAGGACTTCAGTACCCTACTTTCAACAATGGATAGACCATCCACACAGAAACACTGTATTTGAACTATACTTTAGACCAAATGGAACTAACAGATATACACAGAATATTCCACTCAACAGTAGCACAATACACATTCTCAAATGCACATGGAACATTTTCCAGGACAGATCACATGATAAATCACAAAACAAGTCTTAGCAAATTTAAGAAGACCGAAATCATACCAAGTATCTTTTCTGGCCACAATGGTATGAAATTGGAAATCAATAACAGGAGGAAAGCTGGAAAATTCACAAATACGTGGAGATTAAACAACACACTCCTGAACAACCAACGGGTCAAAGAAGAACTCAGAAGGAGAATCAGAAAATACCTTGAAACAAATGAAAATGGAAGCACAGAATATCAAAATCTATGGGATATTGCAAAAGCAGTTTTAAGAGGGAAGTTTATAGTAATAAATACCTACATTAAGAAACAAGAAAGATCTCAAACAACCTCACTTTACACCTCAAAGAACCAGAAAAAGAACAAAGTTAGCAGAAAGAAAGAAATGACAAAGATCAGACGGGAAATAAATGAAAGAGATCAGAAAAATAATAGAACAGATCAATAAAACCAAAAGCTGGTTAACTGAAGATACACAAAACCGACAAGTGGCTAGACTACCTTAGAAAAAAAAAAGAAAGAGGACTCTAATAATTAAAATCAGAAATGAAAGAGGAGACGTTAAAAACTAAAACCACAGAAATAAAAAGAATCATGAAAGAATACTATGAATAATTATATGCCAACAAACAGGATAACCTAGAAGAAATGGATAAATTCCTAGAAACATACAACCTATCAAGACTGAATCATAAATAGAAAATCTTAACAGACAAGAAGGAGTCAGGAGACTGAATCAGTAATCAAAAACCTCCCAACACAGAAAAGCAAAGACCAGATGGTTTCACTGTGGTAAATTCTACCAGACATTTAAAGAAGAATTAACATTAATCCTTCTCAAATACTTCCAAAAATCAAAGGAGGGAACACTCTCAAACTCATTTTATGAAGCACATTACCCTGACACCAAAGCCAGATAAGGACACCACAAGAGAAAAAAATTACAGACAATATCCCTAATGAACATAGATGTAAAAATTCTCCACAAAATATTAGCAAACCAAATTCAACAGCACATTAAAAGGACCATTCATCATGATCAAGTGGGATTTATTCCTGGGAAGCAAGGATAGTTCAATATATGCAAAGCCAGAGCAATAAATTGGCTACACCACATTAACAGAATGAAAAAGAAAAACGATACAATCATCTTGATAGATGCAGAAAAAGCATTTAACAAAATACAACCTCCTTTTCATGAGAAAAATCTTCAACAAAGTGGCTATAGAAGGAACATATTTCAATACAATAAAGGCCATAGATGAGAAAAATCCACAGCCAACATCATACTTAATGGTGAAAGGTTGACAGCTTTTCGTCTAAGATCAAGAACAAGACTGGAAGGCCCACTCTCACCACTCCTGTTCAACACAGTACTGGAAGTACTAGCCAGAGGAATTAGGCAAGAAATAAAAGGCATCCAAATAGGAAAGACAGAAGTAAAACTGCCTTTGTTTGCAGATGATCTAATTTTTATATACAGAAAATCCTAAAGACTCCACCCAGAAACTGCTAGAATGAATTCGGTAAAGCTGCAAGATACAAAGTCAACATACAGAAAACAGTTGCATTTCTATAAATAAAGAAAAAACTTCTGTTCACAATAGCATCAAAAACAATAAAATACTTAGGAATAAATTTAACCAAGGAGGTATAAGACTTGCACACCAAAAACTACAAGGCTTTGATGAAAGAAATAGAAGAAGACACAAATGGAAAAATATTCCATGTTCATGAATCATAAGAACGAATAGTGTTAAAATGTCCATACTACCCAAAGCCATCTATAGATTCAATGCAATCTCTATCAAAATTCCAATGGCATTTTTTACAGAAATAGACAAACAATTCTCAAATTTGTATGGAGCCACAAAAGATCCCAAATAGCCAGAGCAATCCTAAAAAGAACAAAGCTAGAGGCATCACACTTCTGGATTTCAAACTATACTACAAAGCTACAGTAATCAAAATAGTACGGTACTGGCACAAAAATAGACACATAGACCAATGGAAGAGAACTGAAAGCCCAAAACAAACCCCTAATATTTGATAAGGGAGCCAAGAATACTCAATGAGGAAAAAAGATTTTCTTCAATAAATGGTGTTGGAAAAACCAGATAACCACAAGCAGAAGAATGAAACTGGAATCCTATCTTACACCACTCACAAAAATAAACTTGAAATGGATTAAAGACAAACATAAGACTCAAAACCATAAAACTCCTAGGAAAAAATCACAGGAAAAAAGGTCCTTGACATTGGTCTTGGCAGCTATTTGCTGGCTATGACACCAAAAGCACAAGCAACAAAAGCAGAAATACATAAGTGGGACTACATCAAACTAAAAAGCTTCTGCACAGCAAAAGAAACAATCAACAAAATGAAAAGGCAACTATGGAATGGGAGAATGTACTCACAAATCATTTACCTGATAAGGGATATAGATATATATTTAACTCAAACAAATCAATGGCAGAAAAACAAACTTGATTGAAAAATGAATAGTTTCTCTGAATATTCAGAAGAAATGAAAAGACAGCTTCCCCAATAACACATACAAGTGGCCAACAGGTGCACGAAAAGGTGCTCAACATCACTAATCATCAGGGAAATGCAAATCAAAATCACAATGAGGTATCACTTCATGATTGTTAGAATGGCTATCATCAAAAAGACAAGAGCTATCAAGTGCTGGCGAGGGTGTGGAAAAAAGGGAACCCTTGTGCCCTGCTGCTGAGAATGTAAATTGATACAGCCACTATGGAAAGCAGTATGGAAGGTCATCAAAAAATTAAAAATAGAACTACCATATGATCCAGCAATATCACTCTTGGGAATTTATCCAGAGGAATTCAAATAAGGATCTCAGAGATATCTGCACTGTCATGTTCAATGCAGCATTACTGACAATAGCCAATATAAGGAGACAATTTGTCTGTCACCAGACGAATAGATTAAAAAAAGTCATAAATATATACAATGGACGTTATTCATCCATGAGAAAAGAGAGAAACCTTGCCATTTCCTACCATTTGAATGAACCTTTAGGGGATTACGCTAAGTAAAATAAGTTAGATAGAGACAGGCAAATATTACATGATATCACTTACATATGGAATCTAAAAAAGCCAAACTCAGCAAAACAGAGAGCAGAGTGGTGGTTACCAGGGGCTGGGTGGGGGAATGGAGAGAGAATAGTCAAAGGGTACAACAAACTTCAGTTATGTGATTCACAACTTCTAGGGGTTTAATGTACAGCATGCTGACTATAGCTAAAATAATACTTTATTATATACTTGAAAGTTGCTAAGAGAGTAAATCTTAAATATTGTCACCATAAAAAAGCAATGGTAGTTATGTGAGAGGATGGAGTTGTTAGCTAATGCTATGGTGGTAACCATTTTGCAAAATATAAATGTACCAAATTAACATGTGTTACACCTAAATTTACACAATGTTGCACGTCAATTATATCGCAATAAAGCTGAGAGAAAAATTTGGCCTTTATAAACTTTCAAAATTAAGATATGGAAGAAAATCTGCATTTAAGCTGCAATCCTGAGAGGAGTCTGTTACTTTTTCATACTCTGCACGTCTTGAATAATTCATTTCTCCCTGCATCCATAACTACTTACGTATTGAGACTTCCACAGATACTGCTGCCAGTCCGTGCAGTAAAAACTTTGCTGAGCATAAGCTGTGGAGGGGAACTATGAAGAAAAAGGGAGGGACAGAAAGATATCAAAACTAAAACACAAGGACTTTTTCAATTAATAATAAATAAAAATGTGCAAGTCACAGATTTCACAGCATAGTGACAACAGCCATGAAGCAGCACTAAACCTACAGAATATCATAAACTGAGTATCTGACATACGCAACCTGAGTGAAGACTATAAGAAATTTTCTCATCTTCAAAAAAATTAAATATTCTAAAATGGATTCCTTAAGAAATATCAGAAAATCCCTCACCGGATCTGATGAATTTTTAAGGTGGATCCTTTGTAGCTCATTGCTACTGAGCCAAACATCATCTCTCCAAGCATATTGGCATCAGAAGAGCACCGGGAACCCTAAACAATAATCATAACATTCATAAAACTGCAGAATTTAAAACCTTGTAACTATTTCAAATATTAATTTTTATTAAAAATTCCTTTGCTATAGATATCCTGCATAATGGGTTTTTAAAAAAACTGATTCTATATTGTACACACTGTTCTGCAGCTTGACTTTCTTCATTTCACAATTTCTTACAGATCTAACCATTTTGTTATACACAGATTACTTTTAAGAGCTGCATAGTATTCTACTGTATGAAAATACCACAGTTTATCAAGCAGTTCCCCTTACTGACAGGCATTTAGGTCACTTTTAGGTTTCCACTATTACAAATAATGCTTAAATACACATTCTTAACCACATCTTATGCATAAGCAGTGTTTCTTCAGGACAATAAGAAGCAGAATTTACCGAACATGCAGAACAGTTTTTACCACTCCTATTGTAGAAAAGAGACATTCATAAAAGGGGTAACTTGTACTATTTTGTATTTTTTTAAAAAGGACTTATTTGAAACATTAGAATGTCTTGTTTTCAAATAACTCTGACTAAAAGTTATCCTTTTCCATTATTCTTTAATTGTCCTCATAGGAATTAGAAAAAATCTAAAAATTGAACTCAATCATCCAAATACTCATAGTATTTAGATACTATGAAAAATATCACTAATTACCTACCAATATCTCATTCCTTATTTTTTGAAGTTCAATTTGCTTCAGGGCAGCAATGGGCCCAACCGAAAAAAATCGCATTTCAGAGCCTCCTTTGTAAATAGGCTAAGTTAGAGTTGGTTTCTATATTCAAAGGGTTAAACTAATGCATGGAGTAGCAGCTTTCAAAACTATCCATTTATATGCATTCAACACAGGCCTGGTCAATGAGATATAAATGGAAGTCACTGGAGATGGAAATGCCATATGAGGACCACAAGGCAACAAATTACACATTAATTCTGGCTAAGTATAAAGATAGGGAGACTTGGTCTCTTGAGGCCATCTTGAAGCCCATATACCATATCTATTATGGCCAACCTCCGGACTTCTTGTCATATGAGGAAAATAATTCCTAATTTGTTTAAGCCATTGTTTTAGAGGTGTCCCAGTGCAATTCCTAACTGATACAATTATATAATAAAACAACTGATGAGGAAGATGACCTAAATAACAGGATTGTCTAAGATAGTAAATGAAAATTATTCACAAATTTCACAAATCCAGTCCATCACGGAAAACCAGGAATCAGTTTTTTAAAATACTTAAAAGATTCTTCTGACGATAATAACAAAGTGACAAGGATCCCCTTTTTGCAAGCGGAGGCCAGCGAATATATCTGCACACTATTTTTCTTTTCATAATGTGATTCTTTTATTCTTTTGCTTATGTATTGCCTATTTGGGTTTTAAAAATCTATATATTTACATTTTGTCATCTTTCTTAAAAAAGACATCTTCAAATAGCAATCCATTTCACTATACATAACTATTTTTATATTGGTTTTTATATATAATCATTTATATATTGTTTTTTCTTAGTGCTGTAGTCTAAATTTTGTTTTAATAAAGGCACAAAGCTAATTTTTAAGGGAAAAAATCACTTCTGATATACCTAGGTTAGTAAAAATAAGCAATCCATCCATTCTTGTGATTTGGTTAAGATAAAATTTTTATCTCAAGGCACAGAGGTTTGGATATCAAGAACATTTTAGAAATAGAGTAGAATAATTTAATGATCAAGTAGTTTTGTTTTTTTTTTTTAAAGATCACTGCCAATCAGACTTGGCAACCTAAATTGCTTCCGGCTAATGAGAGAAATGAGAGCCTTCTCTTACAAGCTTGTTTTTGCTGTAACACATCTAACTTCATTCTTAGTTTGACTAAAATTAGTATTTCTTATATTAAGCCAGATATATGAATTTAAATATCAAGGCACTTATAGATTTTACTATTATAAATAGGAAAGAACCCTCAGAAACCAAAATGCACTAAAAAATAAATTGGTGTTTAAATTTTATGAGACCATATAGTTTGTTATTAAAGGTTCTCCTTGCCTGCTCTAATATATACCAAATAAGAATCATGAATGTTACTGGTATGTTATATACTTTAATGTGACAATCTATTTATAAAGGTTATAATTAAGAAAATGCTATTATCTCTAATGCCTTTTTTTAAGGCTCTTATTTAAGAGTACTTTTTGCAAGTACTCATTGCTGGAAGCTAATAATCTCTGTAAATCAAAGATAATGTACTTATTATCTAAAAGCACAATTTATCAAGTGCAGTGAACTATATGCTACAATAATTCAACGGTTTCTTGTTAAAAAAGCAGATTTCCAGTACCATACTGAACCTACTATCAGAGTATCTGGACGCATGACCTACGAATCTGTACTTTAAAAAAAATCTCTAGGGATTGTGATGCAAAATGAGATTACAATCACTCATTGCTTCAGGGTTTCTACAATCTGGATCCGTTTGCTAACATTCATTTTTAACTGCATTATATTGGGAAGAAAAGCAAGTTTGCACAATTGATCAAATTCAAAAACATCCAAATTTGCTTAAGTATGATGATGTTATATAGCATAGCACTATTAGGAACTTGTTAAGGTATCATGCCTAAGGTGGAGGAGGAATAGAGAAGGACAGGAGGAACTATGCAGTACCTCCTAATATCTGGATTTTAATAACTTCAGAGCTCTTGTTATGGTATAGGGGTCAATTTCCATCCAAACACAATTACATAATTACAAATAATTAAAAAGCCCAGGATGCTATTTTGGTACTGCTAAATATAAAATACTTGTGATTCATTCATGCAAGCCTGGATGACACAAATAAATTCACATCAGATGACATTTGTTTATTAGTATGAAACCAAACACCAATCTTACATAAAACGAGTTTATATAGAAGTTACTATGTAGTTACTGATTTAATTCTCTATTTTAGAAGAGCCACATTACTTTTGAAAAATAAAAATGTACACTTCTGATTGTGTATATTTCCAATCATACTTTAATTTCATACTATAGCTGAACTGTATTATTTTATACTTATCTTCATATTTCTATAATTACAAAGTATATAAAATAAGAAATTATTCTGGTAGCCCAAAAAATCTGAATTGGGAAATAAAAGATGGAGAAAATACCCTCATTACCTATGTCCATAGCTGTCTGTACTTCCCCTCTCCTAAAATTTATCAAAGTTCATAAACTGAGTCGTTTAATTATCTGTTTCCCTATCTACAATATAAGCTCCAGGAGGGTAACGACTAGTCCCTGTTATATATCCTCAGTCCCTAGGATGGTGCACAACACTTCGGAGGTAGTCAAAAATATTTGAGAATGAATGAATAAATAAATGACATCAGTGATCTTACCTGGTACTTAGGACACTGGTCTTTTACATCAGAAGATGAAGTCATAGAACTATCCAAAGAGGAAGAACTGTCTCCTCCAGGTTTCAGTTGGCAGCATTTCCCAAAGACTTTAACTTGAGCATCACTACAAAGTTTCTGAAATAGAGATATTATCATTCCTCTTCATATTTCAGCAGATTTTCCACCATATACAAATTTAATTATAGTAAAAAAAACGCCTTTGGAAAAACTAAAGATGAAATCATTCAAAATAATATAATCTTAATATAATTACTATGTGCATTTGACTATATTTTCTCCAGTATTCTTTTCTATTCTTCATCTAATAATTATATTATTTGTGGAGTTTGTATTGTGCTTTTCTTACCACATTATTAAATCATGGGAATTTTTCTGTATTACTATGGTCTACACAATGTTCAATACTAGTAAACAAATAATACACTGCAGCAATTTTCAAATTATTTGGTCTCAAAACCTCTTTATGTTCTTAAAAATTATTAAGGACATCAAAGGGCTTTTGTTTATGTGAGTTATATCAATATTTTCCCATATTAGAAATTAAAACTGAGAAATTTAAAAATGTTTATCCACTTAAATATAACAGCATACTCATTACAAGTTAACATAAGTGACATATTTTTATAGAAAAATACTTCTGGGGAGAGATGTAGGGATGGGAGGAGAAATGCATGAGACTTTAATATTTTACTATACGTACACATATGTAAGTTTAATTTTCTAAAATGAAAATGTATTTATGGGTGACATCAGCAACATGGCGGAGTGAGCAGTTTTCTTTGTCTCTCCCCCTTCGAACTACAACTAATTGGACATTCATCGGTCAACTAAGGATATCCACACAGCACCTCAGGATGCATGAGAGACCCGCGCTGCTATACATCAGAAGGTGGACAGACATCCCCCTAGGAGGAGGTGGAGATAGGTGAGAATGTATTTATGTATTGAATAGTTCAATTTTTAATAAGAGCTAAGCTCAGGACCAGAAGGTTGTGCAGTCTAGTATGGAAGAAGAATATATTTCTATTTATTTTTCTTTATTCCTCTTGCTTTCCTCCTCCCCCTCAAAAGGTTCTAGAGGTTTCACTGCTCACAACTATCAAAGTTGCAATCCATTACGGTCTTTGATACTCCTAAAAGTAATCCAGTGCTTGATCACAGACACCAGTATGTCCACTCTTCCATGTAAATATCTAAGGTAGGTTTTCAGAAGAAGTAATCTGATTGCAATCACAATTTTTTGAAGACTAATTGTTTTATAGTTGCCATCACCACCAAGGCATTAAAAAAGAGAACTCTGGTAATTCCAAAATCATCTCTAACCAAAAATGTAAAGAGACAGTATGGTAAAGTGAAAACAAGGGCTTAAAACTAAACAGACCTAAATTTAAATCCTGGCTCCTTGGGCAAGCTACTTGACCTCTCTAAGCCTTATTTGTTTAATGTGGAGAAAAACTCTATCTAGTGAGTAGATTATTCATGACATGTAAGGAGTGTGGGTGTGTGTGATTGTATACTTATATATAAATAAACATATTAAGCGTCCTAAACAATGTCTAGAAAACTAGCATATGGTTGCTGATTTGTAGTTATAAATATTATCAGGAAAAAAGTTAAAGTAAGGGAGTTAACATAATCGAATGCCTACTCTGGAATCAGGAACTTCACTAGATATGTCTATTTATATTATTTCATTCAAACACCTGCTTAAAATATTGGCATTTTTAGTATGGATATTCTTGGCCACATCTTAATAATTTTACTACTTATTGACCACCAACAAAATACTAGGCCTTTAAGTATATTTTCTATAATACTCAGTGTGGTAGATATTATAATCCAATTTTACTAATGACAAATCTGAAGCCCAGAGAGGTTAAGTAACTTCACCAAGGTTATAAAAGTTAGTAAGGCTATAATACACTTAGAGTCAAAATCCAGTTGGCCTGACTTATCCATAATTACCAACTACCATTTTATCAGTCAACAAAAGTATTTGATTACTATGTGTAACAAGAACTGGTAAATAGAGGTGAATAAAAGACAGTCCTTTTCCTCATGGAACTAAGAATCTAACATGGGAAACAGACATTTAACAAATAATTAGACAAATATGTATAATGAAATATATATTTTAAATATGTCTAATAAAATAATGATAGCACCAGCTAACTCATATAGCACTTACTATCTGGCAAGGTACTACTCTGTTTTACATATGTTTACTCTTTCAGTCCCCATAACAACTCTACGGAGTAGGTACTATGATTACGCCCATTTTACAGATGAAGAGGTTAACGAACTAAGATGCTTAAGTAAATTGCCCAAGAAAGGACTTAACTTAGTCTAGAGAGATCAAGGAAGTGACGTTTAAGTTGAGACTACTTTTAAAAAAGCACAGGAGTTAAGGTGAAAGAAGAAGAGTGGGAGGGCTAGAAAGATATTCCAGGCTGAGGGAACTATGTATGTCCAACCTCTGAATCAAGAAGCAATTTGCTAGAGAGAGGAAAGGGACAAACATACACCAGCTCCAGGACTGAAGTATAAAAGCGTGTGTAACAGTGTACACAAAAGCTCTCACATACATACATACATAAATACACACACACACACACACACACACACACACACTCCTTTCTCCCACAGCTCCCCAGCTGTCCAGTATCTCTTCTCTTTTCCATTCTGAAGTCACGGCTTTTTTGAAACCAAACAGGAACAACTTCAGTGGAAGATGGTGTAGTGAGGGGCCAGGGAGAGTCAGCAACCCTCAAGTAGACACAGGCCTTCTATGAGCAAAATTGTAGGGCAAAAAGGGTTTAGATTTCTTCTTACTATTTTACTTTCATTCCTAAGGGAAGTGATGCCATATTTTATTTTTAATCCACAAAAACAAATAACACACCCTACTTATGCATAAGAAATGTTATAAACATGACTGAAAAAAAACCCTGGCTTTTTATAAATAGACTATAATTTTTATTAACTTTTTTCACATTTTCAAACAATCACATAAACAAGTTGGAAGTTCAGTTCATTTTTTTTCTGAACCAAATGGGAGCAAGTTGACTCATCAACTCTGACTACTTTAATGTGTACTTCCTACAAAAAACGACATTCCCCTATGTAACCACAACACAGGCAAAAACTCCAGAATTCATCGTGAATACATCATAGCCACCTAATCCCCAGACTCCATTAAAATTTGGCCAGCTCTCTAAATAACGTTCTATACAGCAAAAGGATCTAATTCACAATCTTGCACTACATTTGTTATATATTTTTTTTTTTTTTGAGGAAGATTAGCCCTGAGCTGACATCTGCCACCAATCCTCCTCTTTTCACTGGGGAAGACTGGCCCTGAGCTCACATTCGTACCCATCTTCCTCTACTTTATATGTGGGATGCTTACCACAGCTTGGCTTGACAAGCAGTGCGTAGATCCGTACCCGGGATCTGAAGTAGCAAACCCCAGGCCACTGAAGTGGAACGTGTGAACTTAGCCACCATGCCACGGGGCTGGCCCCTACTTGTTAGATATCTTTCGCCTCCTTCAGTGTGGAAAAGTTTCTGTCTCTCTTTGACTTTCATGACCTTGAACTTCTGAAGATTACAGGGCAGTTATTTTGCAGGCTAAATTTGTCTGACGTTTCCTTATGATAAGATTCAGGTTATACATTCTGGGATGTAATATCACAGAAGTAACACTGTGTTCTTCTCACTGAATCTTATCATGTGGCATATGATTTCAATTTGTTCCATTAGTGATAATATTCTTGATACTGATGATCACTTGATTAAGGTGGTGCCTATCAAGCATTTCCACTGTAAAGAGACTTTTCTCCTTTGTAATTAATAATATTTTTGTCAGGGGAGATTATGAAACTATATGCTGTTTATATTTATATGCTATAAATATGCTATTTCTCATCAAACTTCCAGTTTATTCATTTATATTAGTATAAACTCATAGTTTCCTATTTTATTCAATGAGTTGTAATCTGCTACTATCATTATTTGGTTTTTATACTAAAGTTTTCCTGATTTGGCCAGTAAGAGCCCCTCCAAGCTGGGTTCTGTTGTCCTTTTGACACATTCTCATCATTCTTTAAGCTTTCAGTACAAGAAATTCCAGGCTCATCTTTTTCTTTCCCTGTCCCAGCCCAGGGACCAGTCATTTCCCCAAGGAGTGCTGGTTCCTTTTAGCAGAGAAGGAAATTTAGACAACAAGATCTAGATGCTAGGTATGCCCGTTATACTGGAATCTCACTGTTCCTAGACAACCTCAGTGGACACAGCTAGAGAAAACATGTATGTGTCTACATACACACACAGAAGTTTATATCTACATTTATCGTGTTTGTGTATATATATGTGTGTGTACATATATATATAAACATAAGTTGACACTAATATCTCCAATTCCAATCCAACATCACAGGATTCTTCTAGTTTTCTCCCTTTCCTTATTTATAACTCCCGTCTCTGACACTGAGAAAAACATGTCTCTCATTTTCCTTGACATATATTTATTTTATCAACCCCCTCGTATAAAACTAGTCTCTCATATTCCCTGTCCCTCCCTCACCTGCATAGATGTTTCCCTCAGGCTCAACATACACAGGATAGATGCCCTCCTCATCCCGCTTGGGCACTAACACCCTGTGTCAGTCAACACCTTATGTAAATGTTGCACTCCTCAAACTACCTGGACTCTGATATTCTGCTTTGGACCACCATGCCTCCAGCACCTGACATCCGTGTTCAGTCCTACCTAATGTTTTAGGACAATTGTTTAGAAGGAGGAGAAGGGTGGGAGGAAGGTAGGCATGGTGGATTATAATTTTTTAATCTGGACACACAATCATATTCCACGTTTTAAATTCTATACCACAACTAAAATTCAAATAAATAACTGGTACTTATAAAGTATTTCTCAGTTTACAAAACTCTTTCAATGAATTTTCAACTTTTTTTCTTGTTCTGTCAACTTTTTAGAATGTTAAGTTGTATGTAAGTAATCTGTTTATAAGATTCAGAAATCAAAACAATATGAAGAAGTATACACAAAGAAATCTGGGTTCCATCCTTCTTCGACTATCTTATTTCTCACTCCACACATTCCCAACAGGTAAAGTCATTTTTCGTGGTTTATTATTATTCTTCAAATATTTCTTTTTGCAAATATAAGCATAATATTACTATTCCTCCTCTCTAACAGAAAAGGTAAGTAATTCAGTTCTGCCCTTGCTTTATTCTCCACTAATATCCTGGAGAATCTTTCTATCTATCTTTAGAAATCTTCCACATTCTTTATATATATATATATATATATCTATCTCCAGCTGCACAGTATTCTGGTGTATAAATACACTATAGCTTATTTAACCAGTCATCTGTTAATGACACTGCTGGTGAAAATGCTGAGTCAAAATGTAAATACATATAATTTTGGTAGATATTGCCAGATTACCCTCCAAGAAGACTGTACCACTTCACTCATTTTAACAGCAAAGTGTTGTCATTCAACATTTGGGTTTTTGCCAATCAAAAAGGAAAGAACTAAAATTACAATACAGTTTTAATTTTCACTTCCTTGATTATGAATGAGAGCAAGAATTTTATTAAATGTGTAATGGCCATTTATATGTGAATTCTCTGCTCTTGTCCTTCACCTAATTTTCTACTAAGTGGTTCTCCTGTTGATTTCTAGGAACTCTTCACATAGATTAGCCCTTGGTCGTATATATTGTAAAAGTGTTTTCCCAGGATATTATTTGTCCTTTAACTTTCCGTATGGTGGTGGGGTTTTTTTGTTTGTTTTTGCTTTATTTTGTTTACCAAAGAAGTTTTTTTCTTTTTAATTTGACTGTCAAATTTATCACTCTCTTACTTTATGGCTTCTGGGTTTTAAGTCTTAGCTAGAAAGGTCTTCCCTGCTCCAAAGATATATAGGAACTCACTCTTGTTTTCTTTTGTAATGTTACAGGTTTTTTTTTTTTTACATTTAAATGTTTGATACATTTGAGATATGAATCCAAATTTATTTTTCTTCTAACTAGCTATCTAGTGGCCAGCCAAGTGGCGCCGCTGTTAAGTTCGCATGTTGCACTTTGGCGGCCGGGGGTTCACCAGTTTGGACCCCAAGTGCAGACCCACACACTGCTTGTTAAGCCACGCTGTGGCAGGTGTCCCACATACAAAGGAAAGGAAGTTGGGCACGGATGTTAGCTCAGGGCCAGCCTTCCCCAGCAAAAAGAGGAGGATTGGTGGCACATGTTAGCTCAGGGCTAATCTTCCTCAAAAAAATAATAAAAATTAAAAAAATAAATGGCTATCTAATTATCTTAATACCACTTATTAATCTTTACCCTACTGATTTTAAGATGATACTTTTATCATATACTAAATTCCTCCACGTATTTGGATCTATTTCTGATCCTCTATTTCATTCCATTAGTCTTTTTTGCCTATTTATGTGTCAAAAACACATTGTTTAAACCATTGAGACTTTACAGTATATTTTCAAATTTAGTAGGGCTAGCTCATCCTCACTGCCTTTCTTTTTCATTTTTACAACCCACTATTGCTAATTTTTTTCCATTTGACCTTTAGAATCTACTATCTAGTTCCAGACACCATCCCCCACCAAAAAAAAAAAGAAGCAGGCATTTTTATTGGTACAGCATATTTTACAAAGCAACTTAGAGAAAATGGACAGTTCTATGACACTGAATATTACTCAAAAATATATTTTACCTTTCCATTTGCTCAAGTAAGCTTTTAGGGACTTCAGGAGACTTTTAAAGTTCTAAATACATAGGTTTTTGTTAAGTTTATGCACGGGCACTTTTTAAAACTGCTATTTTAAATGGAGTCTTGGCTTCCTTCATTATCTTCTAATTGGCAGCTATTTGTAATACACTGAGCTGATTTCTGTGTATTAACTTTTATCACCTCCAATTACCTAACCAAGTCCTATGTTTCAAATTTGATATAATTAAGACTCTACTATTAGCACTTGTACAATGCTTCAGAGCATACAAAACTCTCACACATTGTAATTTGCATTTAGTTTTCCAAAGTTATGTGAATTTGCTGATGTACAACTTTACCCTTGTGTATAACCAATGGAGGCTGAAACGTGAATGATCATATAACTTCACAGGGACTCATGAAATAGCACTGCATTATGGTTAGAACAAAAACAATGTCTAAGATAAGGATAATATCATGTGATCAAATCACATTGGATCCATTTGGGTATATCAGTGTTCAAGGAAACCACATCCCAATAATTTTTACATTTCAGCTATAAGATGAATAAGGTCTCAGGATCAAATGTAAAAAAATAAAATAAATTGTTACAAACCAGGGAAGTCCCTTTATTAAAATCATTGAATGTATTCACTTTAATCAGGTTTTCCAGTTCAACAGTCATTTTCATACAATATAACAACAGAGCTGTAAAATGTATGTTCTGAGAAAGCTGTACATTGATAAATATGATTTCAGCATTGTAAGACAGTATTTACGCATGAAAAGTTATTTACTTTCCAAAACAACATCAAAGCATTTATGTAATTCACCAGTCATAGTATTTAAAATACAATAAAATACACAGCTCCCTCATTTCCTCTCAAAACCCATTAAATATACTCTAAATACACAGTATTTGCTTTATGTGGAAATAGAGACATGATTTTCTTATCCCTATAAGGAGCTATCATGTTCTTTATAGAGGATTTGTTTCAACCAAATACAGAAATGAATGAGTATTTTGTTGTGAAATACTGCCAGACTTCTTCCCCATCCCACATGAAAGGTACTCAATAAAGTAAATTATGATGACCTATCATCTTTACAAAGAAAACTATCTATCATGTGTCTTATTTAAAGGGACCAAGACTATTTTTACATGGGCATTCTTAATATTGCTATGGCTTCAAAGCAAACAAATTTCATTAATATGATTTTGATCCAATTAATTACACTCAAACTTATTTAGTGAGCCCAAGTACTACTATCTTCTACTCCTGACAACTTTCAAATAAGTTCTTCTCAAAGATAATCCTAAAATTCAGACTCAAGCTGGTATTAAATTGCCTAAGAAATTTACAGCTCTTTCCAAACTAGAAAATGTTAATTTATTTTTGGTAAAGGGAACAGAATAAAGCAATTTAGTAGGGCTCACGTTCTAAAGCTTGGCTCTCCTATTTATAACTCATGATGCTATTACTTTGTCAACATTAAGAGAAAAATTTCTGTGAAGAAATTTTTGGTAAATTATTTGGCCAAATTAGTATTTATAATCCTATTCCCTCCTGTAGATTGTTTTAAACTAAGAAAGAGGAGGACATGAGAAGTGACCTTAACATTTATCATGTCAAAATAGAAGGCTGCTATGCAAAGAGAAGGTTGAACAATTTACCTTTATCCAGCAAACTACTAATGCCGAAACTACCTCATTATTATGTATGGACCAAAAATATTTTGTTAAGAAGTTTAAAATTATCATTTATATCACATAGTCCTTCTTTGCCTATATAGAACCCACATGATTTGATGCTCCAAGGGTACAGGTACAGTAAAGTAGACGGAACAAACCACTTAAAGATTCAAACAGCTTGCAATTTGGATGAAACAATGGGTATTTCAATGTGTTCTGTAGTGTTCAAAAGGAACATACAAGATATCCACAAAAATATTTACATGATTTTGATAATAAACAGTTATTAAAATTGATCAAAATATATCCTGAGCACTTACCATATGTGAGGCAGTGTGAAGCTTAGGAAACAAAGGTGAATAACAAATTTTTTACTTTGGTTTTCTTTTTCCAGTCTAATAAGAAATACACTAAAAATACATTTATGATACACAAGTCTATGAAAGACTATGTGCAAAGAATTATGAGAATTCTGATGGAGAAGAAAAGAAATATACCTAGAGGAGCCAGCAGATAGATTACTATTGAGACGCAAAGAGAAAGATAGGGGACTAAGAGAGAAGAGAAGAAACCAAGAAGAGACACCAAAGAGAGACCAAGAGATAGGAGAGCCTGAGAAAAGAGACACTGAGAGATAGAGAGGCAGAGACTGAGAAACACCAACAGACAGTGAGAAGGAAGACTGAGAGGGACAAAGAGACACAGAAAAAGACAGAAAGACATATAAATGAAGGAGAAAGCAAAAGAATAATTATTTTGTTGGTATTGGGTAAAGAGGCTTTGTGAATGTTTGCAAAGAAAAAAGCTAACTGAGAGGGCATAAAGAAGACACCAGCAGGAGAGAAGACTAATGAGACTAATGAAGCATCTTCCCAGAAAAGGTGCGCAGGGAAGGTTCAAGAAAAGGCATGAGTCGAGACTCATAAGGCTGTTTAAGATAAAAAGGAAGAATACTGAAGAAACACACAATAAATAACATTAATTAACATAAATAGTAAAGGAGAGGTCATACACTGCAATCCAATGGAACAATATCAAGCACAAAGAAAAGCCTCAACAAATATTTGCTAAAAAAAATAATCAAGAGAGTACTGATTAATCAATGTCAAGCTGTCAGCCTCAGCCTAGTTCTGCTGAGCTATCTATCAGCAGTCTAAATACAAAGAAGACATGCTTATCACATTTGCTGCAAGGCCTTAGATTTCAAACTGTCTGGTTGACCATTTACAATTCTATGACGCTTAGGCATCTCACCACTCAGCTACTCAAATCATAATGTTGGATTCACCAAACATCTCTTTCTCCCTCATTCCCCACATCTAACTGTTCTCCACAAGGCAGCCAAATTGATATTTTTCCCTGCATTTTTTTAAATTGAGATAAAACTGACATATACCATAACAGGTGTACAAGATAATGATTCAATATTTGTATATATTGCGAAATTCTTTCCACAATAAGTCTAGTTAACATCTATTCCTATACATGGTTACAATTTTTTCTCTCGTGATGAGAACTTTTAAGACTTACTCCTTTAGCAAGTTCCAAATACACAATACTATATTAACTATAGTCACCATGCTGTAGATTAAATAAATCTCCATGACTTGTTTACAACTGCAAGTTTGTACCTTTGATTCCCTTCAACCATTTAGTCCACCTCCCATCTTCCCACTTCTAGCAAACACTTATCTGTTCTGTGTCTATGAGTTTGGTTTTTCTTAGATTCCACATATAAGTGAGATCATACAATATTTGTCTTTCTCTGTTTGACTTATTTCACTCATCATAATGCCTTCAAGGTCCATCCATATTGTTGCAAATTTCAAGATGTCCTTTTTATGGCTGAATAACATTCCACTGCATATACGTGTGTGTGTGTATATAATATAATATAGTATAGTATAATATATTATATTATATATATATACACACACACACAAAAACTTCTTTATCCATTCATCCATCAATGGACACTTGGGTTGCTTCCATGTCTTAGCCACTGTAAACAAAGCTGCAATGAACATGGGGGTGCATATATATTTCCCAGTTAGTGTATCCATTTTCTTTGGATAAATATCCAGAAGTGGAATTGCTGGATCATATCATAGTTTTTAATTTTTGAAGGAACCTCCATACTGTTTTCCATAGTGGCTGCACCAATTTATATACCCACTCACAATGCACCAGAGTTCCCTTTTCTCCACACTCTTGCCACTGCTTGTTATTTCTTGTCTTTTTCATAACAGTCACTCTACCAGGTGTGAGGTGGCTAGGATTTCTACTGCTAAGTTGAATAGAAGTGGTGAGAGTGGGCATCCTTGTCTTGTTTCTGATCTTAGAGGAAAAGCTTTCAGTTTTTCACCATTGAGTATGACGTTAGCTGTGGGCTTGTCATACATAGCCTTTATTACGTTGAGGTATGTTCCTTCTATACTTACTTTGTTAACAGTTTTTATCATAAATGGATGTTGAATTTTGTGAAATGCTTTTTCTGCATCTATTGAGATGATCATATAATCTTTATCTTTCATTTTGTTAATGGACTGTAGCATGTTGATTGATTTGTGGATACTGAACCATCCTCACATGCCTGGAATGCAAGGGGACTTGATCATGTTGTGAGATCCTTTTCATGTATTACTGAATTTGGTTTGCTAATATTTTGTTTTTGCTGAGGAAGATTAGCCCTGAGGTAACATCTACACCAATCTTCCTCCACTTTACATGTGGGTCACCACCACAGCACAGCTGATAAGTAGTGTAGGTCCACGCCCAGGATTCAAACCCACAAACCCAAGCCTCTGAAGTGGACTGTGCCAAATTCAACCACTACACCAAGCGGCCAGCCCTTGGTGTGCTAATATTCTGTTGAGGATTTTTGCATCTACGTTCATCAGAGATATTGGCCTGTAATTTTCTTTTTCTGTGTTGTCATTGTCTGCTTTTGGTATCAGGGTAATGCCGGCCTCAAAAAATGAGTTTGGAAGTGTTCCCTCCTCTTCAATTTTTTGGAAGAGTTTGAGAAGGACAGGTGTTAAATCTTCTTTGAATGTTTGGTAGAATTCACCAGTGAAGCCATCTAGTCCTGGACTTTTGTTTGTTGGGAGGTTTTTGATTACTGACTCAATCTCCTCACTAGCAACTGATCTATTCAGACTTTCTATTTATTCATGATTCATTCTTGCAAGATTTTAGGTTTCTAGGAATTTATCCATTTCTTCTAGGTTGTCCAATTTGTTGGAATATAATTGTTCATAGTAGTCTCTTATGATTCTTTGTAATTCTGTGGTATCAGTTGTAACTCTTTCATTTCTAATTCTTTCATTTCGGATTTTATTTATTTGAGCCTTATGTCTTTTTTTCTTAGTGAGTCTAGCTAAACGTTTGTCAATTTTGCTAATCTTTTCAAAGAACAAGATCTTAGTTAGTTTCATGGATCTTTCCTATTGTCTTTTGAGTCTCTATTTCATTTATTTCCACTCCAGTCCTTATTACTTGCTTTGTTCTACTAACTTTGGGCTTCATTTGTTGTTCTTTTTCTAGTTCCTTTAGGTGTAAAATTAGATTGAGATTTTTGTTTCTTAAGGTAAGCCTGTATTGCTATGAACTTCCCTCTTAGAAGTGCTTCTGCTGCATTCCATAGATTTTGGTATGTTGTATTTCTGTTTTGCTTCTAGGTATTTTTTTATTTCTCCTCTGATCTCTTTGATGACCTAGTCACTGTTCAGTACCATGTTTAATTTCCACATATTTGTGAATTTTCCTGTTTTCTTCTTGTAACTGATTTCTAGTTTCATACCACTGTGGTCAGGGAAGATACTTGATATGATTTCAATCTTCTTGAATTTATTGAGACTTGTTTTGTAGACTAACGATCTATTTTGAAGAATGTTCCATGTGTACTTGAGATGAATGTGTATTCTGCTGCTTTCGGATGGAATATTCTGGATATATCTATAAGTCTATCTGGTCTAATGTGTTGTTAAAGATCAATGTTTCCTTATTGATTTTCTGTCTGGAGCATCTATCCATTGATGTAAGTGGGGTGCTAAAGTCTCCTACTATTATTGTATTGCTGTCAATTTCTCCTGTTAGGTCTGTTAATATTTGCTTTACATATTTTGGTGCTGCTATGTTGAGTGCACATATATTTACCAATGTTTTGTCTTCCTTCTGGATTGACCCTTTATCTTTATGTAACGCCCTTCTTTGTCTTTTATTACAGTCTTTGTTTTAAAGTCTATTTCGTCTGATAATAAGAATATCTACACCAGCCTTCCCTTCATTTCCATTTGCATGGAATATCCTTTTCCATATCTTCACTTTCAGTCTGTGTGTTATTACTTCTGAAGTGAGTGTCTTATAGGCAGCATATAGATGAGTCTTGTTTTTTTCATCCATTTAGCCACTCTATGTCTTTTGATTGGAGAACTTAGTCCATTTACATTTAAAGTAATTATTGATAGGTATGGACATAGTGCCATTTTGTTAACTGTTTTCTGGCTGCTTCTGTAGTTCCTCTCTGTTTCTTTCTTATTCTATTTCTCTCTTCCCTTGTGGTTTGATGACTTTCTTTAGCGTTATGTTTGGATTCCTTTCTCCTTTTCTTTCATGTATCTACTAATAAGTTTTTGATTTGTGGTTACCATGAGGCTCACATATAACATCCTATGTGTACAACAGTTTATTTTAAGTTGATAGGAACTTAAATTTGAACACATTCAAAATTAGACATTCTCTCCCCTCACCAAAATTGTTTTTGATGTCACATTTTACATCTTTTTACTTCATGTATTCCTTAACTAATTATTATAGTCTTATTTAATTTTACTACTTTTGTCTTTTAACCCTCATACTAGCTTTATAAGTGATTAATCCACTACATTTACTATATATTTACTCTTAGTGTGATTTTTACTTTCATAAGTTTTCTTGATATTAATGAATGTCATTTCTTTTCAGATTAAAAAGTCCCTTTAACATTTCCTATAAGACTGGTTTAGTGGTGATGAACACCTTTAGCTTTTGCTTGTCTCGAAAACTCTTTCTGTCTCCTTCAACTCTGAATGGTAACTTTGCTGAGTACAGTCTTCTGGGTTGGAAATCCTTTCCTTTCAGCACTTTGAATATGTCATGACACTCCTTTCTGGCCTACAAAGTTTATGCTGAAAAAAATCTGCCAATAGTCTTATGGGGTTTCCCCTGTATGTAACAAGTTGTTCTTCTCTTGCTACTTTTAACATTCTCTCTTTAACTTTTGACATTTTAATAACGGTGTGTCTTGGTGTGGATCTCTTTGGGTTCCTCTCTTTTGGAACTCTCTAGGCCTCCAGGACATGGATGTCTATTTCCTTCCCTAGGTTAGGGAAGTTTTCAACCATTATTTCTTGAAATAAGTTTTATGCCCCTTTCTCTCTCATTTGCTGATCTGTTCTGCCTCATCCAGTCTGCTCTTGAATCTCTCTAGTGTATTTTTCACATCAGTTATTATAATCTTCACTACAACTTCTGTTGGGTACTTTCTTATATTTTCTGTTTGTTGAATTTCTCACTGTGTTCATTCATTCTTCCCCAAGTTCAGTGAGCATTTTTATGACCAGTATTTTGAATTCTTTATCAGGTAGATTATTTATCTCTGTATTATGAAGGTCTTTTTCTGAAGTTTTGTCTTGTTCTTTCATTTGGAACAAATTTTTATATTTCCTCATTTTGCTTAACTCTGTGTTTGTTTCTATGCAGGAGGCAAAACACCTAGCTCTCATGACTCCACTCATAGGTGGAAATTAGTATATTGAGAAGGAGATCTGATCGGTGGTTACCAGGGAAAAGGGGGGGTGGGGGGAGGGTACGGAGGGGGAAGTGGTGTACCCACAACATGACTAACAAAAATGTACAACTGAAATCTCACAAGGTTGTAATCTATCATAACATTAATTAAAAAAAAAAAAAAAAAAAAAACACCTAGCTCTCTCAGTCTTCAAGGAGTGGGCTTGTATAGGTGATGAACCTTATCCTTCAACCTTGCCCTAGTTTTTGGTTGTCTCTCATACCTTTGTGATTTGTCTCAACAGCCTGATTTATTCTTGATAGGTTCCCATTGTTGAGAGTTTGCCCAGACCTGTCAGTGTTCCAAGGGGAGAAACCTCAGTTAGCACCTAGTTTCAGGCTGACTGAAAGCCAGACCCTAAGGTAGCAGCTTTAAAGCATGCAAATATATACAGTCTTGTGGGGCTTCAATCCTAAACCTTGCTGGCCTCCAGATCAGGAGATCTGGAGGTGTCCACTGGGTGAGAGGTGCAAAAATTGGGTTCCAGATGAGTTTATGGGAGGTATCCTTAAGCTGTAGTGAGACTTAACATGATGCACAAGAATACAGTCTCCCTTCTTATGTTCCCTAGAAGCACCTCTGTAGCCTCTAGATGCGTGAGAAACCTGAGGCCTGTCCCCCAGGCTGAAGCTCCAGGATAAGCAAATAGGCCTTTTTCACAGGAAGACTGGGGGGTGTGTTTTAGTCTACTGACTGCGTAGTATCCTGGTGGTGGCACCTGTCAAGAACCGTCTTTCCAATTGTTACATTCTTGTGAGGCCCAGGAAATCCAGCAACCTTGGCCACCAGGGCCAGGCAATCAAGGGTCATCCCCTGTGTGAACTGTGCAGGGCCTGCTGGCTTTACTGGGGCAGGTAGAGAACGTAGGGAGCAAGGAATGCTTGCTGGCTTCAGCCAGCTTTAGTAAAGAAGTAGGTAAATGCTATGACGTCTGGTGCTTGCCGGCTCCACCAAGGGAGTGCAGGAGTGTTGCAACCATCTGTGCTCACAGACTTTAGCAAAGGAGTAGAACAATGCCGTGACCGTTTGTCCTTGCCTGCCCTAGCCAGGGAGCGGAGAAGCACTCCATCCACCTATGCTCTGTGGTTTCAGCAAGGCAGAGAGATAGTGCCATGACTGCTTGGTCCCCTCCTACCTCAGCAAGGCAGCGGGAGGGTGCCAAGTCCAAGCCTGTCCACCTGTACTAGCTGGAGAGGTGAAGAGTACAGAAATGGCATCTGCCAGTGCCTCCGTGTCCAGAGAGAGTTTCAAGTGTCTCCTGCCCCTGCAGCAGATGTCTTAAGATTAGCAAATGAACCTTCAAAAATAATCTAGGCATTTTTCAAACTGCTGCTTTTGCGCTGGGTCCCAGGGTGAGTAAGGCTGCACATGAGCTCTTTAAAAGGAGAATCTCAGTTCCCTATAGACCTTTGAGTCCCTTGGACATCAGCCCATTTGTTTTCTAAGGTAGGCATTTTGGGAATTCATCTCTCCGGTGCAGATCCCAGGGGTTAGTGGTGCCTGATGTGGGGTACAAAACCCTCACTCCTCCAGGAGAAGAGCTGGACCAGTGAGATCCCTCCCTACTCTGTGTCAATGCACTGGGGATGAGGTTTTTGATGAGACTGTGTCTCTCCTAAACATCTCAATGTGGCCCTTTTACCCTTGGTTGTGGAGAAGCAGTTTATGTAGCTTTCAGATCTCTTTCAGGAAGAAATGATCCATATGTAGATATAGACCTGGTGTCTCTGTGGGAGGAGATAAGTTCAGGATCTTCTGACGCCACTATCTTGGACTCTTTCCAGATTGTTTTTTTGCTATTGTTATATGAGTTCTGTATATTTTTTTGTTATTAACTCATCAGATATATGATTTGCAAATACTTCCCTTCCATTCAGTAGGTTGCCTTTTCATTTTGTTGATGGTTTCCTTTGCTGTACAAAAGCTTTTTAGGTTTGACGTAGTTCCAACTTGTTGATTTTTGCTTTTGTTGCCTTTGCTTTTGGTGTCAAATCCAGAAAGTCATTGCCAAGACCAATCTCAAGGAGCTTATTGTGTATGTTTTCTTCTAGGAGTTTTATGGTTTCAGGTCTAACATTCAAGTCTTTAATCTATTTTGAGTTAGTTTTTGTGTACGGTGTTAGACAGTGGTCCAGTTTCATTCTTTTGCATGTGGCTGTCCAGTTTTCCCATCATCATTTATTGAAGAGACTGTCCTTTCCTCATTTATATTCTTGGTTCCTTTGTCATAAACTAAACGATCTTATATGCAATTTTTTGAAATGTAAACCAGATTCCTTTAACGACTTCCCTCTAAATTTAGGATATAAATCTAAACTTCTAACCCAGAGACCTATAAGGCCCTAAATACTCTGGCTGCTGCTCCATCTCTCTCCAACTTCATCTCTAGCTACTTTACATACTACTTACTACCATTCCAGCCAGACTGGTCTTCTTTCAGTTTCTTCAATTCACCAAGCTCCTAAGTCACTTTGTAGACTGCATTTGTTGGTCCTGCTATGAGGAGTGCTCATCCCCTGTTCCATGCCCTCAATTTCTTCAGATCTCAGCTTGAATTTCACTTCCTTAGTGAGATTTTCCTTAATATTCCTACACTCAAATGAAGAAAACCAGGTTCCTTCCTGTGGAATCTCATAAGCATCCTGTGTGTTTCATTCATAGTACTCAATCACAATTTGGAATGATTTATTTGTGTACTTATTTGTTCAATGTCTACCTCCCCTAAAAGGGTGCCTAATTGCAGACACCAAGAGGGCAGAGACTGCTAAATCTCCAAGTGCTTAATACTTCATAGATATTTAGTTATTTTCACAAATAAACAATACTTTAAGAACATTTTGTAATGCTTTTTTCTTACCAGATTGAAAAAAGTGCCTAGAGAATGCCTAAGAAACCTAAACAAAGCACAATCGCCAGAAAACTGAAAAATGTGTTAGTAATTAGAATGACATCATAAAATTTGGCAATTAAAGTAACTCAGAAATAAGTCAAGTACCTATTACATGCCACTGTAACAGACGCTGAGGATGTAGTTGTAAATAAGACAGTAGAATATGGCCAATATGTTAAATTTTTCTAAGAACATAAAATCTCAAATACAAACTCCCAAGTCTCAAAAAATAAACATTTGTTTCCTTTAATAGACAATTCTACCGGTAGGAGAAGCTCTCTCAAATTATTTTGTTTTCAGTTGCTTACTGAAATATTAGTGAAAATTGTCAATTTAGGAGAGGAGAGAAAAAAACAATTACAGGCTTCCATGTCCAGATTACAGGTCCAGGGGACCAAGTCTTTATGTCAGAAAGTGTAATAGCAGTAGCAGCAACAAAGATAACCGCAATCACTTAGGTTTTCTTGGACAACCAAGTAAATGTCCATATAACTACTAAACTTGTCTTTTAAGTTAGTCCAAAATATGACACTGAAAGTTAACAGAATAGATGCTCTCGCTACCACTGTAAAGTAGGGGAAAATACAATAGAGTAAGGGCTGAAAATGCTTTGCACCTTCAGAAAAATAATTTCACCTCTCTAGGTCACACTTTTCACAAATGTGGGATGAGAGGTTTGGACCAGATCCTCTATAAGGATCACTGTAGCTCTAGTCATATCGCACAATACAATTATATAAGGAAATAAATGTCAAACTAAAATGTTCTCTGGTACTAGAGTGATGACAAGGCAAGTGTTTTTTCCTTTAAAAATTCTCAAAATCAGGGCTCTGAATTTTAAAAATCTGGTGAAGATGTTTTGTACTCACAAACAAAAGTACGATAATTGAAATTTTACCCATTCTATCTTGAATTAAAATATTTAACATTATACTTCCAAATCAATAATGATGCTCACCGATACTGATATGTCCTCATTTTTTCTCTTAACACTGGAGTCAAACAAGACATTTCTCCCTCGTCTTTCACAGTCTTGATAAACAATCAGTCGAATTTGGCTTGGATCAAACTCTGGCAAAGGCCAACTTTAAAGAAAAATAGAGACCCATTAGCGTTACTTTAATAAATATTTCACATAAATACCTAGAAATAAAACCTATATAATAAAACCCAAGGTTGTATTACTGCTAAAGAATCTATAGCAGATATCTTTATAAAATACTACTATTTAGTTTAGGGCTGAAAACTTATAGCTATGTCATTTTAGATTAAAAAGTAAAAATAAAAGTTGTGGCAAGTATTACTCAGTGTATATAAAATACAGTAATCCAAGATGAATCTAAAAATAGCTAACAATAAAAATGCATAAGTACATTTAATATAATGAAAATACAAATTGATTTTATAGTATGGACCCAGATGGCATAAAGTTAATGTCTATTTTTAAATAGTTTTGTTACTGTTTCTTTAACATAGAAATGTAAAAACAGAAACGGCTTTCAGTTTAAATAACAGCAGCTAAATATTTATAAACCAGTAACAAGTGAAAAAGTAACAAACGTCCAAATGTAGTGGGAATTCTCATATATACTGATGTTGAGTAAAAACTGGCACAATCTCTTTAGAGAAGAGTTTTTTTAATATACATAACTAAACAGACAAAATCTAGTAAAACTGAAGTTGACTACACCAATTCCATTACAAAAAAGTTTACTATTATACAAAAATGTTCATAGCAGCACTGTTCCTACTAGTTGAAAACTGGAAAAAATTCAAATGTTCATCAATAATAGAAAGGGTAAACATATTATGGTTTATTCAGATAACAAAACACTACACAACAAACACAATGAATGAACTTCATTACAGGCAAAACTTCAGCTACAGGCAAAAGATGGATGGACACTGAGCAAAAGAAATGAGAAGACACACACTGAAACACACATACAAATAGTTACTGTATTTTCCCATTTATATAAAGGTTTAAATCAGGCAAAGTTTTATCTATGGGTGCATATTTAGTTTTTAAAACTATAAGGAAAACAAAGGAAGTGATGGCTTCAAAAGTTTGGAGTAAGGTTGAAGGTGGTGGAGGTGTAACCAAGAAGGGATTTACCAGGTAAACTGGGGCACTGACTATGTTCAATTTTTTGACTGGATAGTGCTTACATAAATATTTACTTTACAGTACAACTACAACAACAAAAGCCACTGCATTTGTTTTATATATTTTTATATATGCATTATATTTCACAATTAAGAAGATTAATGGAGTGAGTGAGATGTGGAGGAGAGGGAAAGAGACAAAAGAACAAAACGTATGGTGGAGATACTAGTCTGGTACACAACACACTACAACTGATAGGACAGTTGCTAAGAAACAGGAGAACTGCCATTCCAGGAGCTGTTTGTCATTAGTTACATCAGGCTGAATGGTCAATTCCTCACAATTCATCAGTCACAGCGTTTGATTGGGTTCTTTCATTTCCTTATGAGAACCTTAGCCCTAACCCCATCATGCATGTTAAACAACCCATTAACTGGCAACATAAAATATCTTCATGCCAAACTCTTGACAGTAAATACAATTTTAGTTTTCTCCTGTCTAATCTCTAGCAAATGTATGTGTGTAAGGAACTGATGAAAGACTTACCCTAGACATTCAAGCTAAACCAGAGATTCATCCTTAGAGCTGAATGATTTGCATGCTACTGAAGTGCTTTTAGTAAACTGAGCTTTGATATTACACAAAGGAAACTGTAAGACAGAGCGAGGTAGAGTGAAAATCAGGAAAGTGGTCTCACAAAAACCAAGAAAGAACAGCATTTTAGAGAGGAAGAAAAAATGCCATGGCAGTCACTAAGAAGCATCCACTAGCTTTAGAAACAAAGAAGTCATTGATGACCGTGGCAAGAACAGTTCTAAAGAGTAAAGAGTACAGGGGTCAAACTGCAGAGGACTGAGGAGTGAACGGGAACAGAGAAAATAGTAAATTTAAGAAAACTGTCAAGGAAAGAGAGAAAGAAAAGGAATCATGAAATAGAGTGATAGTTATTTTGTTATTAAAAAAAGCACAACTGAACATGTTTACATACTGATCTCAAAGAATGTGAAGTGGAAGGGAGATGGTGACTGATAAAAGCAAGGCCTCTGAGGATGTGAAGGAGGATACAGTATAGAATACAGGGTAAGGCATCAGCCTCAAACAGAAGAAAGGATAAACCCTGCACGAGCATGGAAAGAAAGGAGGCAAAGACAAACATGAGTATAGAAAGATTTGTAGATATGATGGTACAATGTTGAGAGAATTCATGTGTAAGAGCCCTATTTTCTTTGTAAAGTAGGTGAAGGGAAATAAAGGAAAGGTTCTAAAATGTGGGAATAGTAGAGAGCAAAAAAGAGTCAAGGTAGAGGCCAGCCTGGTGGCTTAGTGGTTGAGTTCTCGCGCTCCACTTCAGCGGCCCAGGGTTCGAAGCTTCGGGTCCTGGGTGTGGACCCAGCACCGCTTGTCGGGCCGCTCTGTGGCGGCATCTCACACAAAGTAGAGGAAGACTGGCACAGATGTTAACTCGGCGACAAAAGAGGAAGATTGGCAACAGATGTTAGCTTGCGACCAATCTTCCCCACACACAAAAAAAAACAGTCAAGGTAAAAATTTTGATAGGTAAGATGGGAAAAAGAGTAAGATAACAATAGAGTCAGAAACAACGTAGCCTTATATTTAAACAGAAATCTTGTGTGAAGTCATTTTGGTCTTACAACACAAGTCCCTAGAGTCACTAATTATTCAAAAAAAAAAGCTAGTCGTAAGTTTTCCGGGAAGACATCTGTGCTTCTGCAGAGTATATCCCTGACATGGAGAGTGTTTACTGATAAAGCCTTGATTCCCTTTACCTTATAATGGAAAGAAAATGTGAAGTCTGAAATTTATAGACACACAAAATTGACTCAATAGATTTGTTACCAAAAACTTGCCTGACAAATTAATTCTATCTTAAATATGCTAGGAGAACATGATATTAAACAACAAACAAGAACCCCAAAGGGATTCCTTTAATATGCAAATAATTTTGAATCGTTAATAGTCACCCTAAATTTATTCATTTTCAAATGAAAGAAGTGAAAGAGAAGCAGAAATGACCTAGCTAAATTCATTGTTCTGCTTAGTGCTGGCTGCTCTCTTCCCTTCCTTTCACTCCCATCTCTATCTTTCACTGGTATCACTTCTGCTCAGCACTCAAAGGGTTTGGAATGATCGTTTATTATACTAGAACCTAAGTCTTCTGAGATCTAATCCACCACGCTTTCCACTTTGCCTCTTTTTATCAAAATTTAACTGAAGACATAACTAAGCCAAATCATTAATAGCGGTAAGCACATCATCACCATTCACAAAAATTATCTATATACTATAGCAAAACTTTGCTCAGTATTAAGCTATTGTGTTGAGGATAATATTAATTTAAACTTTAGTAAGAAAACTACTCAGTGATGAGCCACAAACTATTTTAAGACTCTACACAGATGTTATTTATAGTTTATGTCAGCTTATCTGCTCTGCATATTTTTTATCTGACACCTTCAAAGAATGCTAATAGAAAATAAACATGCTGGAATAGACACTTGCCTTTACAAACTGACAATGCACCTCAGAAAACCATATGAATTCCTATAACACGTTACTGGCTACTAAATTAGGGCTAAATCTCGCATGCTCAATGAGAGCAAGATGGCTTCCAAGGAGGCAAATTTTGGTTGGCGGGGGGAGGGGAGGAAGAGACAAAAAACCTTAGATATTACAATGAGTGTAGCCCTCAAAGAACCACAATACATAGGCAAATACACAGTATATCTACGGTATTAAAATTTCATGGGGGGGGTGGTTAAGGGGAAAAAAATGTCAAAGAAAAGGCTCCTTAGGGGGACAGTAATGTTAAAAAAAAAAAAAAAAAAGGTTGAGAAACACCAGGATAAACGCTAGTTTTTGTATCTCTACACATTAACGATTGTCATGCTTAAAGAAAACATCTAAAGGGGCCGGCCCTGTGGCTGAGTGGTTAAGTTCCCGCGCTCCACTTCTGCGGCCCAGGGTTTCGACGGTTTGAATCCTGGGTGCTGACATGGCACCGTTCATCAGGCCATGCTGAGGCAGCATCCCAAATGCCACAACTACAAGGACCCACAATTAAAAATACACAACTATGTACTGGGGGGCTTTGGGGAGAAAAAGGAAAAATAAAATCTTAAAAAAAAAAATTAAAGAAAAAAAGAAAACATCTAAATAATTCACCTTTTTTTTTCACTTGACCAACTCTTCTGCCTCATCCATCATCCTAAAATATGATTTCATGCACTTGTAGATAAATATCAACTGGTCTCTTCTCTTTTTCTACACCTATTTCCAAGTGATCATCCATACATTTTCACTTCTACTTAGCATCAAAGGGTCTGGGATAATCTCTCTTATACAGCATTCTTATCAAACTTGAAGATTTTAAGTTCATTCGTTCAATAATTATTTGTATAGTGCCTACTATGTACCTGGTACTATGTTAGCTCTTCTTTCCTGAGCCTTGTCCATCATTGCTGTCTCACTGAAATGGAAATATGCAAGATGATGCAGATTAGCTCTGAGAAACTACTAACACCCTATACTCTTGCAAGAAATGGAGAGAGAGGGCAGCCAAGTTTCAAAATCTATGTATGTAGAATTACAGAAACTGCCCCCAGTCTCAGAAAACATTTTGAGTTTGGTGAAGGATGAATTATGGGAAGGAAGGGAAGGATGGGGGGAGAAAAAGAAGGAGAAAGGGAGGGAGAGAGAAAGGGAAGAATGCTAAATTAGGCTACAAGAGACAAGCAAAAAGCTTTCCCAACATACCAACATACCAAGAACTGGTCACCATCAGATCAGAGCCAAAAGCACCATATTCAATTGGAGAAATATTTTCTGTACATGGGGAAAGTGATCTGAGTTGTTGGGTTTTGTTTGTTTAAGACAGGCACCTGAGCTAACATCTGTTGCCAACCTTTTTTTCTTCTTCTTCTCCCCAAAACCCCCAGTACACAGCTGTATATTCTAGTTGCAGATCCTTCTAGTTGTGCTACGTGGGATGCCGCCTCAGCATGGCCTGATTAGTGATGTCATGTCCACGCCCAGGATCCGAACCGGAGAAACCCTGGGCCGCCGAAGCAGAGTGTGTGAACTTAACTACTTCGCCACAGGATTGGCCCAATCTGAGTTTGTTAAAAACCTGGAGACAAATTTTGCCTTAGAGAAATCTGCTGCAAACTAGCCAACATTCAAATATGTCTCACGAAAGTAAAATATCTAAGTCTTAGAATGCTTTTTTACTTTACAAACATTTTGGTTTTGGGTCACACAACGCAGAAATAATATTCACCATTCCCTCTGTAAAACATACTAACCAGCAAAGAACTGGCAAATGAATGCACATTTATGTTTTAAGCTAAAAATAAAATGATACACAAGATGTATAATTCTTTAAATTCCTCACTTCAATTAACTTTTTCCATTAATCTGGGAGTCCCAATTGTATCAGATGAGAGCTTATTTTCCTTTTGATATATTTACTGTGCATTAAAAAAAATAAAAATTGTGAGCATGTAGTCTATAACAGCAATCCCCAATCATTTCTAGTAAAAGGAGACCTTTTTAATGTTTAAGAAAACTAGTATCCAGTACCTGAGAAAATATGATTGAAAGCTACTATGAATTCAATATAGTATTAATCAAAAGAACATCTATATACATGCGAAGAACAGAACTACATATGCATCAGACACTTACTCAGTTTATAGATAGTACTCAATATTTTTGTAGAGTCAAGGACCCAAGTCACTAACTCCCCAACTCAGGGGCTGAAAGACCTAAGGTCAGGATATATACAAAAATAGAAGAATCATATACATAAAATTATAGGAATCACAAAATACATGTAAAAATTACAGGGCAGAAAGTTTTAAAAGTATGTAAAATAAGAAAAAATACAAATCACTATTCAGAATATCACTGCACTTCTACTAGGAGTCACACATCAAAGCAGTGCTTAAAAAAAGTTTTCTTAAGCAGGTAGGATCATCAGCGACAAGGTGCCATTATTGCACCAATTTTGCTTTTCAATATAATTCAAACCGATTTTATAAACAGCGGAAATTCCTCCCAGATTGACAACTTGTTAATCATAAATTTCAGTTCATATTTTCATTTTGCTTTTCATGTTTCAGTATCTTCCTAAGTACCACAGGGAGAAGCTTGGAGAGAGACGAAATATAAGACAACTTCAATTAATTTACCGAACAAGTAAGTGAATAAATAGCTATTTCAGGAGGTACCATTTTAATATTGGAAGCCTATATGTATAGGATTTATGTATAGTAATTACTTCTCTACACAATTCTCTAACCTGACAGAAAAATAATCCCATGATTTATTTGTTAATCTCAGTTCCAAAGAACTTAGTTAGCAACTAGATGTTTTTCTCATCAGAAAAATGGTATTTTTATATAGGTTGTTTACATCCAGTTATTTTCCCCCAATTACATTTTAATAAACTAAATATTATAAAAACACTAGATAATCCTTAGTCTGTCTTTAGTCATACTAAATTCAATTATACCCAAAACAAACAAAATCCTAATGATTGTCATTTATACTTCAATGACAAGTATAGTCACCTACTGGGCTGTACTTCATCAGTACTTCCTAGCTGTACAAACACCAATGATGATTACTATCATCATTTAATCAAACTAGATAATACATGTGAAAAAATACTGTAAGATAAAAATATAAACTATTACCAGCATTAAACATCCCCAAATCCATTTATACTTATCCCATAATCTAGTATGTATTAAAAATCATATACACAAAGTAAAATTTTACATAAAGTATTTCAGAGAAGGGAAATTAATAATCTATAACATGAATTCTTGGTGAAATGGAACCTCAGTAATAGTAAAGTTCTAAACCATGAGAGGATACAAAGTATCATATCTGCTAGCATATTTACTTAGTATTTTTCAGCAACACATACACGTAATTGAAATATACTTGACCCATGTGGTTTTCAACTTTCTGACATTAATTCTATATACCTGAGAACTTAAGAAAGTACAATGGAACACTGGAAGAATGTTAAAATGAGCTAAAACAATTGAGAGAGCCAAATCCAAGTTGTTCAACTGGGTTACACATATTGAAAAAATATTTTTAAACTTTCATAGTAAGATTTATTTAAAATATAAAAACAATGTACCTTAGTCTAAATTTACTACTATTTCAAATTATTTAATTCGAGTCATAAAGTTGTGTCACATAGTTAAGATGTTCACAGAGCATCAAAAACATTACCAGATAAATTAAGGTCCATATCAAAAAAACTTTAAAAATGACTGGATTATGATCAATGAGTTAAATAATACAATGTCAAGTTTTTAATTTAAATTTTACTTAGAAATATGTACATGAGATACATACACAAAAGCACACTGCTTTCCAAATATCTGTAGTGAGTGTTCCTATGTAAACATGAGAAAGAGCAGTGAATGACAGAAAGAGAATAAGAGACACATACACCAAGAACTAATATACAGTATTTATAAATTAGATATTTGAAATAATTATTACCACCTGCTTAACACATTCTCAAGAAGTCCTTCTAATTATAATATATCACCACAATTTTAATCAACTGATCATAAAGTAAGTATATCTAAAAAATTTCAGAATTTAAATTTTTACTTCAGATATTTTAAAACAAACATATCACCAAATTTATAATTAGATTTGGGCTGATTTTGATGTTAACAACACTTGAAAATAATGAGTTAAGCCGTACTTTAGTGGCATCTCTATTTCTCTTAAGCAGTTCCACTTTTCAACATCCCTAAAAACTCCAGTTATGCACAACTACCAGCTCAGGATAATAATAGCAATGAACCACATTCATCTGAAACCACAAGACTGTCAGGTGACATACCAAGAAGTCTGAACTTAACTCAAATAAAAGCCTTTCCATGCTGCAATGCAAGAAGGCTAAATCCTAGCACCAGGACTATGGGGGACTGGGAGCCTTTAAGAAATCTATTGCCCATGACAAAATCTATTTTTACAAAAGGCTTCATTTATTCAGTCCTACTGTTTCATGAGTAACATCCAGTTCTTTTGTTTCACTGGAGTCTGAGATTTTTACAGAAGCAAATTATGACTACTTTGCAATTCCTTTATCTCTTCTACTATAAATATATGATTAAAGAAAATCAATCTAAGCATTCTGTAGACTAAGTGCTGTTCTGGCAGCCAGTGCAGACTAGGAACGCCAATTTTTTTTCAAGGGTGCTTTTACCCACTTGGGCTGGTCCTGCGCAGAGTGCTCATGCAACTATGGCTAGAACCCAAATCTTCCACAATCCCCATCTATAAGGAACTCAGGCTCATTTAATAAACAAGAAAACAGAATAGCTCCTTTCTCAACTTCCCTGTGTCCGAACTCTGCCATTTCAGACAAGCACACATACACATTCTTGGAAGCCACAGCAAGCTTGTGTTCTAGCCAGATGACAAGCAACTGGAAAACCAAGCCCTAATGATCACAGGACCCAGACTGGCCAGCATGTAAACTGGCTCACTAATCTGAACCCTGTGTTGAATTCAGATAGACAAGTCTAGCACAAAATACTACCTTTGAATTTATAAACTTCAACAAGACTACCATATTACATTATTTGGTTGGTTCATGAAATAGAGACATTTCAACTTGCTTTAAAAATGCTGTCTTTCACTGGGTTTGTATTTTAACATATATCAGCATGTTCTTCCAGAAAAACCAGAGTACATCTGTGTATTATGCAGATATGACTAATGCAGTAACAGAAATGCCTTAATACAATGGGCTATTAATCCACAACCTAAAAGACAACATGCTAAGACCAAGAATCATTCCTCACATCCAACATGACAGAAACAGAACAATGGGCTCTCAATCAGCCAAACTTGGATTGAAATACGAACTCTGTCACATACTGACTGACTGTGATCTTAGAAAAGTGCCTTAACTTTTCTAGTCCTCAGATGCCTCTTCTATATCTATAATTAGTACAGGAACAGTGTTTTACCTTTTCAACACTTAAAACAGTGTGTCACACCTATCAAGCATTAATAAACATTTGGTGAATTACTGATGTGCTACTGGAGATACCTGTCTCTTTCAAATACAATGCCTTCTTGTCCCAGTTACAAAACTTGTAACTTTATTTTAATTGTGATACCTTATAATGAATTCTAATAATTCTAGTACTTGTTGAGATATGCAAATATCTGCCACAGTGGTTCTAGCAATTTCTCCACAATTCATTAGGCAGAAACTTTTAAAATCCACCTTTCACGCATAGGGGCATGAATATATGGGAAATCTATGTACCTCTGCTCAGTTTTGGGGGGAACCTGAAATTATTCTAAAAACTAAAGTCTATTTTTTAAAAATCCATCTTTGATTGTTTAAGTTAGAAGCCTGCATACAGACACAAAAATAAACTAAATGGTTTTACAGGGCTAACAGATCTAAGGTTTCACAGCTCATTCATGATAGACCTGTGATGCAGATTTGAGTTTAATATGATCATACATAATACAAGCATGTTGACTGCAGCACTAAACGTATCAAAGGAGAAAAAAACTAGAAACAACTAAAATGCCCACCAGCAGAAGACTTCATAAATAAATTGCAGCACAATCACTTAGAGGAATACTGTGCAAACCTTTAATAGGACGAGATAGAGCAGCACACAAGATCTCCAAGGTAATTATTATGTGAAGAAAAGTAAGGTTCAAAACAGTATGCATGCCATGAGAGTGGAGGCAAACAAACATATCACTATGTTTGTATGTGCCCTAAACATTTTAAAGAAAGATAAATAAACTTAATACAAAGAGACACAATTAACTCTTAAAAGAAGTGACCCTTAGGCAACAAAACTAGGAATTGGAGAAAGGAAGGAATACATTTACTTTCGCATTATGCTCTTCTATACCCTCTAATCTGGTATCAAAACTTCACATTCATTTCAATAAGCACTTCTTTGACTCCCCAGGTTTTGGATAACCTCTCCTCCAAGGAATACAAAATAGCTGGATAACCATCATAATCTTATGGCAGAACATGATCTGCTTTTCCACTGAAAAGTTTTGGGATAGAAAAGAACTAGCCAGAGAAAAGTTTGATGGCCACCAGCTCAAAAGCAGCAAAGTGCCACAAAACTAAGAAACAATGGAACAAAAAGGAAGTGTTCCAAAACAGGAAAGCCAGTAGGTGAATTAATTAGAAGTTTATTTCTCTAATGTCTACCTACTAAAGTTTCTATTCACCCAAATGCTCAAACCAAAAATCTACAAGTCACTAAGTCATTTTCATTCTATCTCCTAAATGTCTTGAGTCAGACCACCACCACAACCACATTGTCACCATCCTAGTCTGAGCTACCACAATATCTCACTGCTTAAATTAGTCTCCCAGTCTCTCCTCCTGCTTTCCTCCAATTTATTCTCCACAATGTAGCCAAAGTGCGAAAACCTCAATATGTTTATCACCTACTTAAAAATCCCTGGCTAATACCTCATTGCTCTCAGGTTAAAGTTCTAACTTTTCAATAGACTTGGCCTTCGCCTATTCTCTCTTCTCACCCTCTGCCCATATTCACTCCAATCAGTTCTTTAAATGCAAAGTTTTTACTTCCAGCTATCTTTACTGTGTTTTTAATCTGGTCTGGCACACTCTTTTCTGTCCTTCCCCTATTTGCCTGGTTCATTTTTCAGGTCTCAACTTACTTGTTACTTCCCACAAGAAACCTTCCTGATCACTATGATCTCCCACCCTACAACTGGAATAGGTTCCCTTGCCCATTTGCCTCCAGAGCATCTCTCTTTCCCCAAATAGAGCCCTAAATTGACACTCTGTACATCTTCCATCCCGTTGCTTAACCGACTACTGTCGTAAATGTCTGTTTATTGTCTCTATTTCTACAGGACCATAAGCCCTGTGAGGATGGGACCACACTTCTCTTGTGCACAGCTGTATTTTAGTGTCTAGCACCATGGCTGATATTTAGCTGTCTGTCAATAAGTCAATAATACTTTCTAACCCTGAGATGAGTTTAATGTTAACAAAACACTAAATGGGATTTTAGTGGGTTTTCTTATGAAAATGAAATAAAAATATTTCTTTTAGTACCTACTTGCTCATACTTAGGAGTACGGCGTTCAGTATTCCCCCCCAACCCTTTGTCCACAAAAAGAATAATCATTCAAAACATAATATAAACTGATTATACAATCCTCTTTTCTCTCTTCCTCCAAGATTGTGGGGAGGGTCCAAGTCATAAACATGAGGGAGATTTTAATGGGAAGCTATCAAAACACTTAACTTTAAAATTCTCCTTTCTTAACTTTCCTCTCAGTGCTGATCAAATTTAAATGCATAAATCTTTATGAAAGAGTATTTACAATGTTTAGAGTTCATGGAAGCTGGCCTCCAAACTTTATTAGTTTTGGACATCATTTAAGCTCCTTAAATTCTATTTGCTCACCCACAAAATGGTTAATGAAATTTCTCTCCTCTACCAACTTCAAGCACAGACTTGTTGGGAGAATTAAGTTAACATACATGAAAGAAATTTGTAAACTACTATTTCTGGCTTTGTCTACTTAGGGACAAGGCATTCATTCTACAAGAAAGCTGGGAAACCAGCATGAATAAAGCCAGATGACAGTGCAGAAAGGAGTTAATATGGCAGGCCTAAGACTGCAATCCTTGGAAAGGCCTACTTGCAAGACTGGCTTTTGGCTGGCATGTGGGAACTGAACTGGACCTTACATTGATATGAAACTTTCCCCAAGTGATAAGTGTGGCTTCCTATGACTAAATAGTACAATGTGGTTTATGCTGAAGATCAGCTTTTCTTCTGGGAGTCTGGATTTTGGTACATGCTAAGCAGAGGTACCTACATGATCAGTCCCCAATAAAAACCTTGAGCACTACCTGACCAGTCCCCCAAAATAGCACATCATTGCTGGAGGATTTAAACACATCCTATGTGACTCCATTGGGAAAGGATACTTGGAAGTTTGAACCTGGTTTCCCCTGGATCTTGCTCCATGGCGCCTTTTCCTTCGCTGATTTGTATAAACTTTGTATCCTTTCACTGTAGTAAGTTTTAGCTCTGAGTATGACTATATGCTGACTCCTCTGAGTTCTTATGGTGAATTACCAAACCTGGGGGTGGTGTTGGGGCCCCCCACCACAATAATGAAAAAGTGTTCACAGAGTTAAGTACTATGTCTATCTGGCTGGAATGGGGATAGACCTTGCAGTATAAAAAGAGAAGTAGTCCTCCTTTGCTCAGAGTCATTAAAACACAAGGGGCTGGCCCTGTGGCATAGTGGTTAAGTTCAGCATGCTCCACTTCAGCAGCCTGGATTCACAGGTTTGGATCCCGGGTGCAGATATATACCACTTCCCAGCCATGCTGTGGTGGCAACCCACATATAAAGTGGAGGAAGACTGGCATGGATGTTAGCTCAGGGATAATATTCCTCAAGCAAAACAAAGATGAAGACTGGCAACAGATGTTAGCTTAGGGCTAATCTTCCTCAGCAAAAAAATATTTGTTCAGTTGTAGAATAAACAACTTTTTTCACTCTACCCTGTCCCTCCAGTAACTCAAGTCCCCTAGTTCATTAGTTCTAGTGCAGATGCCTTCTGGTTGAGCTACACTCTGCAGCCTGACACTTCAACACTCCCTTTACCATCACCCTAATTTCCTCAGATCCCCTACCTTCTAGATATACTCTTGGCCATTTTCCAATCCTGAATTCCCACCCTCACCACATCCTTCCCTCTGACTCCATAATCTTTCTTTCTCAACTAAAGAGCCTTGCTATAGGAAAACAGAAACATTGTATAGTAGCCTCCTAATGAACCACTGCTGTTGCTTGGCACAGCTTTAATTTATTTCTTACTCATTATCTAGCAAATGCCCCCCCCATTTAGCCCTATCATTGTTATCAAACACTATATTAAGGCTTCATCTTATATCCTGAAATCTCTACAGCCAATTCATATTGAAAACTAAACTAAGACTACCTTAGTTAAGGTAGATACACAGTGACACCAGTCTGGGTTTGAGTCTTACTTCTTAGGCAAATTGTTTTCCCTTTCTGGGGTCAGAATCCCTGAAAGACCACTTCCAATTCTGAATTTATGATTGGTATACACTGCCCTCTGATTTCCTGTCAAACTAGACTTTTTCTTCACAGTGCAATGTATAGGTTAGACCACTATCCTATATTTTAGGAGTATAAATTTACAGAGTAAGCTTCATATTTTTAACCAGGCACTTAAATATGAGATAGTTTTAGGATGCTTAATATAAATGTAGACATCTTAAATACATAAATTCACATAAACACACTTTACAGGAAGGAGCACAGCACAGTAATTAAGTGGTTTTAAAAGCAGAGAGACCAAAGTACAAGTCCCAGTTCTATCATTTATTAGACTTATTGCTAAATGTTACAATTATTAATGTAAATAACACTTATTTCATACAACTGTTCCAAGGATTTAGAGGAGCTTAATATGTATGAAGCATTTAGCACAATGCATAGCATAATATAAATATACAATAAAAGGTAGCTATTAATTGATTAATTGCATTTAACTCATTGATCACAACTACATTAGAGACCTATTTTGCACCAGGCACGAAACGAAGCTTAAGATACAAAAATACACTTGTTTATTCTATGCTACAGAAATATTAGCATTGCAAATATGTATTTTTATTATTATTATAATACATAAAAGTCAAAAAAGGCTTTTGTAGAGGTAAAAACAGCCATCCCAGACCTGGAAGAGCCTATAATCTAATTAAGATGACAGGATATGTGCCAAAATATTAATTGTTATATGATGGAGTATTATAAGATATATCCTAAATTCTTTATAAGTTTCTATACCTAAGGAGGCACTGTGATACGGGGAGATGCACAGTACTGACTAGAACTTACAAGATGAGAGTAAAGTATAAGCAGCAAGTTCACAGGCTGACTAAACCCAAGGGTTGTGTATAGATTTGGAAAATAAGGATGGAAAGGTAGAATTCACCCACTGAAATCCTCAGACATAAGAATTCTAAAACTTTCAGATATGAGCCCCAAAAAAACCCAAACAACAGAAAGAAAAACCCAGGAACATCACATATTCTTAGCAAGGAAGTAGCACAATATAGGTGCCGTTAAAAATGTAACAGAGAGAACCAGCCTGAAACTACCAAGACTGGGCCTAGGATGATAGTAAAGGCAATGGTGAAGAAAGTATCTGAGAAAGCAAGAATCAAAAAGACTTAGTAAATAATTAAATGTGGTACTAGGGCAGTGCTAACTATTCCTCAAAATAACCTACTGGCAGACATAAGCAGCCTAAAAAATTTGATTTTGTAATTATCCTAAGGCACTGGAGGGATGTCACAATCAAACATGTCCCAAAAAAAGCTAAAATGTGTGTCTGGATGTACCTCTGCTGGAAAGTCAGGCATAAAGACATAATTTTGAAAATCAGAAGCACAGAGCTGACAGCTTCTACAATAAAATCTATTTTTTTCTTTCTCCTTGTTTTTGTCTCCAATTCTAAAATGATCTCCAAATTAACAGATTTTCATCTACTTTTAGGTTGAGAAAATCTCAGCATTCTTGAAGACAAGAAAAACTCAACAAAGTCTGTAGATAACTTAGTAGCGTCCCTTTTTTAGCTAGTAGCTTGCCAATACATTTAACCCCTAAGTTACAGAAGAAATAGAAGTAGTTTTAAAACCAGCCTGCTGGTATTTTATGTATATATAATAATCAACCTGTAGGCCACTGTTTTGAAGGGTCTTTTAATTGACCAGATGCTTCTGGACTTATGAGAATCAAGAGGCTATCTGAAAGAAAGCAAACATCACTCATCATGTTAAAGTCTTTTGAATCCTCAAAAAGGAAAAATTAAAAGGTTTCATTTTTCAATATCAGCCTAAAGTTAATATTTGAAAATTGGGATGTTGTCTAAAATAAAGAAATAGGTTTTAGAGAAGTCTTTGTGCTATGGGTTATTCAGAGAAGGCTTCACGAATAAGAACTAAAATAAGTTAACTTAAAATCACACTGGTGATTCTACAGGCACATACAATCAACGCAAAAGACTGGAAAATCATGCATCATTTCAATGACACCAATTCCATCAGGTTATTAATCTTTCTCCAAATAATTTTTTAGCTAATAGTTTAAATTGCTAACAATTCTCAAAATAACCTCTAAACCAAAAAAAATATAAATATTTCTAGTGCCTATCACTTCCACTTCTCACAACAATCCTAAAGTCCAAGCCCTCAATGTATCATACGTACATAGAGCCTTTTTTTTAACTTCAGGATCTCCCATTCCAACTCATTCCAGGCTCACCTTCTAGGAATATAATACTTCATCAGGTCATTCCATTAGTGCAAAACTATCAATGGCTATTTTCTTTCATATGAATGCTCACAAATTTTCTAAGGTAACCATTCCTCCGTCATCCTTACATTCACCTATAACAGCACCCAACCACATCACCTCCTCCCCTTTTACCTTAAAGGGAAAGGTGTTCCTCTCCCTCTCTACGTCTACAGAGTTGATCTCCTCCTTTCTGGACTCTTACTCATTCTTGTCTGTTTCTTATAACTCTGATTTGTTTCTTCCACCCATTTATCTTTAAAACACTCGATATTATTACCACATTTCCTTTCCTTCTAAAACAAACTTAAAAAAATTACCTAAGCACAGCCTCTTAGTGCCCCATAAACCTGTCACAACAGGTCACAAGTGACCCTGTCACCTCCTTGCACTCTATTCCCTCATACCCTTATCCAGTTTCCAACACATTACCATTTCCTGGCTATCTTTCTGAATTCAGATATAGTAGGGTTTGGAGGCCAGGTCTACGTGTTTTTAAAAACCTTCATACATACGACAGAAGACTACTCAGCTTCAAAAATAAACTACTGAATATACAATGGAGAAAGGACAATCTCTTCAATAAATAGTGTTGGGAAAAGAGCTACATGCAAAAGAATGAAACTGGACCACTATCTTATACCAAATAGAAAAATAGATTTAAAATGGATTAAAGACTTGAAGCTAGGACCTGAAACCATAAAACTCCTAAAAGAAAACACAGGCAGTCAGCTCTCCGACATAGGTCTTTAGCAATATTTTTTTGGACCAGTCTCCTCCGGCAAGGACAACAAATGCAAAAATAAACAAACAGGACTACATTAAATTAAAAAGCTTTTGCACAGTGAAGCAAACCATCAACAAAATAAAATGGCAACCTACTGAATGGGAGAAGATATTTGCAAATCATATACCCGATAAGGAGTTAATATCCAAAATACACAAAGAACTTACACAATTTAATATCAAAAAACAATCTGATTAAAAAATGGGCAGAGGAATTGAATAGATTTTTTTTCCAAAGACGACATACAGATGGTCAACAGGCACATGAAAACATGCTCAACATCACTGATCATCAGGGAAATGCAAATCAAAACCACAATGACATACCACCTCATATCTGTTAGAATGGCTATTATCAAAAAGACAAAAAATAACAAGTCTTGGTGAGGCTGTAGAGAAAAGCGAAACCTGGTGCAGTGTTGGTGGGAATATAAATTAGTACAGCCACTACAGAAAACAGTGTGGAGGTTCCTCAAAAAATTAAAAATAGAACTACCATACAATCCAGCAATTCTGCTTCTGGGAGTTTATCCAAAGAAAACAAAAACACTAATTCAAAGAGATATATGCACCTCTGTGTTCACGGCAGCATTATTTACAATAGCTAAGATACAGAAGCAACTTAAGTGGCCATCAAGAGATGAATGGATAAAAAAGATGTGGTACAGGGGCCGGCCCGTGTAGTGGTTAAGTTCTTGCCCTCCACTTCAGCAGCCCAGGGTTCACCAGTTTGGATCCTGGGCACGGACTTAGCATTGCTCATCAAACCATGCTATGGTGGCATCCCACATAGAGGAACTAGAAGGACTTACAACTAGGATATACAACTAGGTACTGGGGCTTGCAGAAGGAAAAAAAAGAGGAAGATTGGCAACAGATGTTAGCTCAGGGCCAATCTTCCTCATCAAAAACAAAAACAAGCAAGCAAAAAAATGTAGCATATACATACACACACACACACACACACACACTAGAATATTATTCAGCCATAAAAAGAATGAAATCTTACCATTTGCAACCACATGGATTGACCTAAATGGTATTATGCTAAAGTGAAAAAAGTCTGATTGAGAAAGACAAATACCATATGATTTCACTTACATATGGAATCTAAAAACAAAACAAACGAATGAACAAAACAAAACAGAAACAGACTCACAGATACAGGAAACAAATTGGTGGTTACTAGAGGGGGGAGGCAGGTGGGAGGGCAGGCAAAAGAGGTCAAGGAGATTAAGAGGTACCAACTTCTAGTTATAAAATAACTCATGGGGATGTAACGTACAGCACAGGGAATACCGTCGATAGTTTTGTAATAACTTTATATGGTGACAGACGACAACTAGACTTATCATGGTGATCTTTTCATAATGTACATAAATATTTAATCACTATGATACATACCTGAAACTAATAGGATACTGTTTGTCAGTCATGCTTCAATTAAAAAAAACCCTGATACATGCAATAACATGAGAGAATCTCAAAAGCATTCATACTAAGTGAAAGAACCTGATATAGAAGGCTACATAATGTACGATTTCATTTATATGACATTCCAGAAAAAGCAAAACTATAGAGACAAAAATCAGATCAGCAGTTGACAGGAACTAGATGTGGGGTAGGGGAGAATCACTACAAAAGGGGTATGAATGAGGGAACTTTTGGGATAATGGAAATGTTCTATATCTCAACGGCAGTTGTGAGTGACTACATATTTGTCAAACTCGCCAAAAACTCCAAACCTAAAAAAGAGTGAATTTTAATGCATGTAAATTATATCTCAATAAAATAACCTTAAAAAAAACAAATCGTCACAGATGACTGCAATGCACTGATTTAAAGATTTCAAAATCTCTATCTCTAGCCCCAATTGTCTGCCCACTAAGAAACCTCTACCTGAATCTCAAGGTAGTTCAAACTTATTAAGTGTAGCTAAACTTCCTTATCTTCACCACACCTACTCTTCTCTCCTGTATTCCTCACCTCGGTTAATGACACTATCTTCTCCCATGCTCCTGTCTCCCAAAAGAGTAGATTCAGCCACAACTCCTTCTCCTTCACATTTCATATTCAGTCACCGATCCTTCTCTCTCAGATATAACTACTCCTTTCCCATCTTTCTGCTACTGTCATGACCTCCCCTTCTACAGACTGTAACAAATGTAATAGTGCCTTCACTGGCATCTACTTTCAATCTCTCCCCACTCTGTCCCATTTGTTTGTCACAATGCCATCTGAGATAACATCCTAAAACACAAAGATGATCGCATCATACTGCTAGTTCTCAGCTGCCTAGTATACACAAAACTCTGCTTATAATTTGAGCCTCAGCATTATCCCAACTTCTCAGTTCCTGCCATTCCCTTATACATATACCCTAAAACTCTCAATAATCCACTAAACTTGCCATACCTTTTCCTTAGGCTATGCCTATGAGCATGCCTCAACTATAAGGACCTCTTCCTTACTTCAGCCAACATGACAATTCCAGTGTATCCTAAATTTAGGATGCAGCTCAATACCACATCCTCTAACAGAAACAGAGGTAACCACTAAAGAGAGGTAATCTCCCCTAATGCACCTTCAGAACTACTTGCGTAGCTCTATTAGAGCATATTATAGTCATCTGCTTAACATTTACTGGGCATTGTGGGATTATGAAAATACAAAGATGAGTAAGACAAAATCCCTGCCCAGATTTCAGCTATAACTACCTATTCAAGTGTCTGTCTCACAGCCTAAAAACTAAGAGCCCTTAAAGGAGAGGTTCTTAACATCGAGTCAACTAACCCACAAAGGGATCTGTGGTTCAGTGTGCAAAATAAACTTGGATAGGGAAAAAAATGATATATTTACTTTCACTAACATCTAACCACAATTTAGCATTTCCTGCAATTAAAATGTAGGCAACAAACCTCAGAGGTATTAGCAGTTCTTATAACTTTGATCACCAAGAGGAATCATAGTTTCATCACACTATATCTAGATATCTAGAAAAATTATTTACGCTTATCATTACTTCAAAATTAGAATACTTATTAGACCCAATGCTGGCTCTTAGTATTTGAGTTAATATGTAGTACACGCTACTATATCACAAATTTAACATTTTTGACAATTATTTCAATATAATGAGGTTCCTTTATAATCTAATGTACTTCATGCATTAATAAAGATTTTTCTGAAAAGAAGTCTACAAGCTTTACCATGCTACCACAGGGGTACTCAGCAGGAAAAATAATTAAGAACTCCTGCCATAGAGGATTTCATTCTTCTCCAAAGGCCCAGCATGGTGTCTAAACTTTTTTTAAAAAAGTGCCGAGAATGTGCTTACCAAATGAATGAATCCATATATGTCTGAAGTTAATTTTTTAACTCCTTTGCATTTTTAAAACAAAGTCAAAGTACTCTTTATTTTCCAAACAGTACAGACAGTACAGTGGTTGACAGCTGGTTCTACCAACCGCTGGTTCCAGCAACTGCAGATCGTGTACTATGTTTACAACCTGAGGTTGGTGGAATGGGCCCTGCAGATACAGAGGGCTGACTAAGGGACTTGAGTACCCAAAGATTCTGGTATGGGGGGAAGTCCTGTAACCAATCCCCAGCGGATAACAAGGGACCACTGTATATCAGATAAGACATCTTATACTACTTCTAAAAAAAAAGACACTGAACAAATCTTGGGTGATGGATTTTTAAGCGCTTAAGCTTTAAGGTCAACTTTTGAAAGCCACATACCTGACATCTTTTTTTTTTTTTCATTTCATACTTTCCCACTATGCTCTGTAAGACTTTGCAAAATTCATTCACAAAGGCTCTTTGTTATTATGAAGAAGTAATCAGGCCAACTAATAAAAGTCACTCCCAGCATAAAATGAAGCCATCCCAATGCATAGGGTCTGCATGTTGAAGGAGGTAAGCAAGGTCAGACAATGGCTAAATACCAAGAAAAGAATAAACACACAATTGAAATGACCTAGCAATATGATTTTTAAACACTTGCTAGTTCTTAGAGCCCTAGAATATTTAGTATATAACTGAAATATTTTAGGAAACACAGTCATCAGATTTGAGATTCCTCCCAACAAAAGCTCTTTTCTTGAGAGGAAGGAGTCTGGAAAGCTTCTACAGCCAAACAATACTGATAAATGTCTCTTCATGCTTTCTCTCCGTAACTACTGAGTATCATTAATATCTTCTATTGATTCATAACTTATTAATAATGTTAAAAAGCTTTTATAAATATCACCTAAACAAATGAGTACATTTAGATATGCTACATATTGTTTCTGTAATAAAGTATATAAAAACGGATTCAAGTGAGCTGCCAGTTTCTCAAAAGTTCCTGGTTTCACAGAAGTATATGTGCAAGTAAAAACAATTTATGATCAAAAAAAGACACTAATGCATAGTTAAGCTACAGTGGAACATTAGTGTTTGTTTAGTATCTAGTTTCCAGTTCCAAACTACTATAAATAAGACATGAGACACCAAACAAACCTACGTAATACCAACTGGTACTAGAAGACAACAGGGCTTTTTTTTTTTTCCTGGCAAACAGTTATTTTATTGTGCATGCTATGTTTTCAGAAAGCTGAAGAATAATCTTGCCTCTGAGCTTCTAAAATTAACATGTAAACATATCAGTATATATTTAACTGAAGATTTTGGCAGGAAGAAAATGTAAAATCCCAAAGCATCTTTTGTACACAAATAAAACAAAACAGTAAGGATAAGAAACAGTTTACTAAAAAATAAAATACCTACTTAATCTAATAATTTCATGTTGAATTTATAAAATATTTCAAGATAATATTCTTGGCAGCTGTCTCTGCTCTCTTGATAAGTGTAGAATTTCATGCTAGTAATTTTAATTTAGTTCTTATAATTAGCAAGTTGGAAAAACTGAGTTTAGTAAATACATAAAGTATTTCTAGTCCCTGGCTTCTAAAACATTGTCTCTAATTCTAAAAATTTAACTCCTGAGAAATCCATTACACACCTAAGGAAAGCCAGACTACATAGCTGTGATACTACTTAAATTTCTTACTGCTATAAAGCCAGAGAAGAGATCAGCGGTTGCCAGCCATTAGGAGGGGGAGGGTCTGCTGCAGAGAGGTAGCATGAAGGAATTCCCTGGGGCATTGGAATTGTTCAGTATTGGTGGTGGTGATGGTGGTTATAATAATGTAACCACGTGTCTGGACTGAAAATAAGTACACGTAAATGCATATTCTTAGCAGCACTATTCACAACAGTCAAAAGGTGGAAATGGCCCAGATGTCCACCAGTGAGTGAAAAGATAAACAAATTGTGGTGTATACATACAATGCAATATTATTCAGCCATAAAGAGGAATGAAGTATTGGAACAGGCAACAACATGGATGAACCCTGAAAACATCATGCTAAGTGAAAAAAGCCAGACAGTAAAGGTCACATATGGTTCTATTTATATGAAACATTCAAAATGGATAAATCCATAGAGACAATGCAGATTGATGGTTGCCAGGGACTGAGGAAGAAGACAAGGAGAAACTGCTTAAAGGATAAGGGGTTTACTTTGGAGTCATGGAAATGTTTTGGAACTACTTATAAATAGACAGAGGTGGCTATTGCACAACACTATTAACGTACTAAATGACACTGAATTGTTCACTTTAAAATGGCTAATTTTATGTTATATGAATTTGACCTCAATAAATTATATATCTAAACACATATATATGAAGCTTCATAGAAAAGCAACATAAGGGTGATAATGATGGTGACAACGACGATGATGATACAGTGGTAATGATATGTGCTTTACAAAGACCAGGGAGAGTGTAGTGTCTGCTTTCAACACGCATAACATGAAAAATATGCAGAACCCCTGGAACACTTAAAACATATTAATTAAAAAAAATAAAAAGAGTTCCATCCCTTCATAAAAATATAGTCACAGGATAAAAGGAAAAATGGATTCTTGTTTGACTGGCAAGCCTTGTTTGAATGACAAAGGTTAAAAACAACCTCAGTTTACCTTTGAAATCAGTTACTGACATTTGGTTTTGATAATTGCATCAGGATATGAAACTCATCAACAAAGTGGAAACATGGCCTTGCCTACAGAGTCCAAAAGCTGCTGTTGTTGGTGGAGAGGGAGAGCTTGTCACCAACACAAGAAAGCCCCTGATGGGTAACTAACTGCTTCCCAATTGCCAGAGCTAAGTGATACGTTATCAAGATCACAGAACATTAAACCAGAATTTATGCCCTTATTTATTCCCAACTGGCATCTTCTGGGTGTCATTTACTGTGACAACAAGTGGGTACACCAAAAAGATTAAGACTTAGGCCCTAAACTTTAAAAATTCCTAGTTCAAATTCAAGCCTCATTAGAATGTGAAGGAAATGGAACTCTCATACATGACCGTTAAGAGTGAAAACTGGTACCACCACTTTAGAAAATAACGTGGCAAAATATAATACAGCTGAACATGTACATATCTTATGATCTATAAATTCCATCCAAGGTACATGTTCAACAGAAATGTGTATACATCTTTCCCAAGAAACTTGTAACGAAAATGTTTGTAACAGCATTATTCATTACAACTTCAAATTGGAAATGATCCAAATATCTATCAACATAGTAGCCTGGGTAAATAAATTATGGCATACTCACACAGTGGAATACTGTACTGAAGTAGTTCTCAACCAGGGACAATTTTGACCCCTCTCAGAGGACATCTGACACTGTCTGGAGACATTTTAGGTTATCACAAAAAGGGGTGCTACTGGCATCTAGTGGGTAGATATCAGGGATGCTGGTAAACATCCTTCAGTGCACCGGAGAGCCTCCCATAACAAAGAATTATCCCATCCAAAATGTCAACAGGGTCGAGCTTGAGAAGTCCTGGCTCACAGCAATGAGAACGAACTAGACTACACAAACTATATGGATAAATTCAAACATAATGTTGAGCAAAAAAGAAGTCACAGGAAAGCACATATATATGATTCCATTTACATAAAGCTCAAAATCAGGCAAAATTAATCCCTGGTGTTAGAAGTCAGGATAGTGGGGGTCGAGAGGGTTATGAGGGGACTTTAGGAACACAGGCAATGTTCTGTTTCTTGAGCTGGGTACTAGTAACCTGGCACAGCGTGTAAACTCACTGAGCTGAATAGTTAAAATACATACACTTTTCTGAAGTGTGTAAAAAGTTTACTAAAAAATACCTCACAGCACTGTACACCACAAAAATGGAAACTGTATATAAATTTTAAAAATAAAAAAATTTTAGCAGGCTGGCACCATGGCATGAGGGTTAAGTTTGGCACACTCCACTTCGGCAGCCTGGGTTCATGGGTTCGGATCCCGGGCACAGACATATGCCACTCACCAGCCATGCTGAGGCAGCAACCCATATACAAAAGAGAGGAAGACTGCACAGATGGTAGCTCAGGGCTGATCTTCCTCAACAACAAGAACAAAAAATTTTAATGTTTTTCTACTGCAAATCAGTTAAAATTCATATCACATTGATAAATATTTGCCTGTAAAACTTCTCCCTTGGAGTCTGATAATTCCAAGTCCTACTCTGCCACTTACCAGTTGCGTTGATCTGGAGCAAGTTATATTTTTATATCTTTTTAAAATTATAGAAGCAACAGACTTTACTGACAAGGGAATACAAACAATAAATAAGAATAAAATGTAAAAAACTCTATCCTACCAATCTTTCTCCCCAGACTTAACCACTCTCAATACTCTTGTATTTCCTTCTAGACTTTTTCCTATATATGTACAAAATAAACATACTAACAGAGTTAACATGCAAATATTTATAAAAGCAAGATCATATTGCATACTACTCTACAACTTTTTTAACTTAATATATGTGGAAATCTCTACCAGGACATACAGTTACTCTATTCTGTTTAATAGCTACACAGCATTCCAATGTATATACCATAACTTATTTAATGAATCTACTAATTATGGACACAGTAAAAACTTAAATTGGAAACAACTTCAAATAATGCTTCAGTGAACATCAGAATAGGCTTATATGATTACCTCTGCACAACTGTTGCTCTCCAAAACAGTTATACACACTCTCACCATCATAAAATAGGGCTTACTTCACTACTGTTTTGCCATAAGATATCACTCTTTCTAATCTTTGTCAGACTGATGGCTTAGTAAATTATAGACATATCTTTATTTTTTAATTATTAAGTTAAACATCATTCAACATGTTTAAAGCCACTTTAAAATGTCTTCTGTGAATTTTCTTGTTTATATCACTTGTGGAACAAGGTATTTAATCACAGTGAGTGTTACCTTCCTTACGTGTGAAACTAACCTAACACTACTTGTCTCAAAAGATGATTGAGAGGTCAAATGAGAAAAAATGGAGACCATTAATCAGTGATTGGTAACTGGGGCTGTACATCAAAATCATGTTGGAGAGCTTCAAAACAAACTTACCTGCCCAAATACCTCCCTAGAAGATTGATAATTAATTCCAGTTAGGGCAATCTAAAGGACTTTTAAAGAGGTTCATAGGTGACTCTCATGCACACAGCAGGTTGAGAACCACTGCCAAATCAGGAAATAAAGGCCATTCCCTTTCTCACATATTACCAAATATGTGCTCTCCTTTTAGATATATACAGAACCTCTGCCACTGGATTCTAAATTTCTTGGGGTTGGAGATTCTACTAAAAGCAGTCATCTATTGCTTTTCACCCTACAGACTGCTTAGAAGAGCTGAATAAAAATATTTTATGTGCAGCTAAAGCTAAGTCCCAAAGCAAACATTCTTATTTATTAAGCATATTATGTACAGGATATTGAGTTTTTCTGCTGATTACTAGAATAAAATGTCATAACTTCCCTTTCTACATTTCAAAAATATGCATAATCTTATACTATACTACCTCAAGTATATGATGGACAGCATTTATTATTGTTCATTGGGAAATTCCCTCTGAACTAGGATGCATCAATATGAGAGAGATACATGTTAACGTATTCTAATTAAGCAAAAATCAAAAGATCACATCTCAACAAATGGGGCTGCATAAACTAGATATTCATATGGAAAACATTAAAGCTCAACCCCATCTCACTCCACATACAAAAATTAACTCAAAATGAGCCATAGATCTAAATAAAAAAGCTCAAAAATTATAAAATCTCTAAAACATGAAAAAATCTTCCTGATCTTTAAGCAAAAATTTCTTACAACACACAAAAAAACAAAATTTAAAAAGTACAATAAACTAGACTTCATCAAATTTAAGACTTCTAATCTTTGAACTATACCACTAAAAAGTAGAGGCAAACCAGAGAAAATTAGCAATACGTATTATCTTTTATCCAGAATAAATAAAGAAGTCTCACAACTCACAAGAGGAAGCAAGTAATCCAATTTTAAAATGGGCAACATACTTGGACACTTTACAAAAGAAGATATATGCATAGCCAAAAGCACAAAAAATATGCTCAACCATCACTAGGCATGAGGGAAAGGCAAATTAGACTACAATGAGATGCCACTATACAACCACTAGAATTGCTAAAATGAAAAAGACTGATACCAAGTGTTGGTGATAACTAGAGGTATCACACAACGTTGGTGAGAAAGTAAAATGGTGCAACTACTTTGGAAACCAGTTTGGCAGTTTCTTATAAAGTTAAACACACATTTGCATACAACCCAGCAATTCCACTCCTAGGTATCTACCCAACAGAAATGAAAACATGTTCATAGCAGCTTTATACATAATAGTCCCCAAAATGGAAATAATCTAAATATCCATCAACTGGCGTATGAATAAACAAAATTTTGTATATCAATATCATGGAATACTGGTCTTCAATAAAAAGCAATGAACTACTGAAACAAGCAGAAACACGGATGAATCTCAAAAACATTCTGCTGAGTGAAAGAAACCAGATACAAAAGAGTACATATCATAGGATTTCATTTACATGAAATTTTAGAATAGGCAAAATTCATCTATAGCGACAGAAACCCAATCAGAAACTGTCTGGGGGTGGAGGGAAGTGGGGGTTGGTTATCGACTACAGAGCCACTTGACAGGTCCATGATTCTAGAAACAATGACTCTCTCTCCTACTCTGCAGCCTCCACACTACAGTCCAGAAATTTTATCATTCCAGCTCCTATTAATTCTTACACATATCTCCTGGTCACACAAGCATGAGTTGCTCTACTAGAACATGTACAAGGGCTGTACATTAGTCAACATAGGCTAGGATATAACTATGGAGGGTGAGAGGGAGGAGAGGAAGAAGGGGGAAAGGAAGGAGGAGGAGAGAGAGAAGGGGGAAGGGAGGAGACAGAAAAGAACCCAAACTCAGTAGAGTTTAACATTTAAGTTTAACATATAAGTAAATTTCTTTCTGGCTTTAAGGTCCACCGTGAGCTCAGCTGCTCTCTAGGGCAGCTTCCTTCCAAAGGGTAGAGTTAGGGATATGGGTTGCTTTCATAGCAAGAGATGACAGCATGAAGAACTCATGCCAAGCTTGACCCCAGAAATGACAAGTAAATGGCATTTACAGCCAATAAGCAACAACAGTCACATGGCCCTGTCTGACTACAAGAGCTCTGAAATACAGAAGAGCGTATGAAAATTTTCTGAGAAGTAAACAAATCTGCCATAAAATGGAACTAGTGGCTCATACGGTATGAGTATTTTCTGTTTTACTTAATAAAGCCAGACTGCTTTCCAAAGTGGTTGTACCAATTTATATTCCCATAAGGACTATTAAGAGTTTTCACTGCTCCATATTCTTGCTACTTTTTGGTACTATCCAACTTTTTGGCCTTTGCCAAACTAATGTCAACCTGCTTGCACTGTTCTTTCCCCAAATATGTTCGCTGTGGGTTTTGGTAGATACCCTTTATCTACCAAACATTATCCAGATTAGGAAAATTCCCTTCTATTCTTAGTTTACTAAGAGTTTCTGCCATAAATGGATGCCGAATTTTCTCAAGTAAATCCGTATCTATTGACTAATCATGTAGTCTTTCTCCTTCAATAAATAATAAAAACAATAACTAACACTTAGTTCAATGTCCCAGATACTGATGAAAGTGCTTTACATATACTGACTCAATCCTTCTAATGAACTAGTGAAGTATTATTTACATTTAACAGATAATGAAACTGAGGCACAGAGATTTAATTACTTGCCTCAGGTCTCACCAACAAACACAAAGCTAACATTCAAGACCAATCAGGCTGCAGCATCTGGGTTCTTAATGCTCCACCTCCTGCTACCTGTTAGGCTTTGAGCAAGTTATCTAACCTCTTTGTGCTTCAGTTCCTCATCTACAAAATAGGGATGATATTACCTACCTTGTAGAGTTGTTCTGATGAAAAAATGAATTAATATATCTGAAGTCCTTAAAATACTGCCCGGTACATAACAAGCACTGCACAAATATTTTGCTGTAACAATTACTAACATTCTCTTATCTTTTTCATCTCTACTCATCTGTAGATCGGTCCCATTTTTTATTCCTAGTATTATTTATCTATGCCTCATTTCTTTTTATTATTTTTACCAGGTTTGCCTACTTCAAAGAACCAGCTTTCAGTTCTTTATTCTCTCATTATACATTTGTTTTCTATTTCATTAATTTGGGCTCTTAGCTTTATTGTTCCTTTCTTTCTATTTTCTTTAGGTTTATTCTATTTTCCCATTTCTAACTCCTTAAGTAGAATACTCAACTCATTGAACTTTGAACCTTTCCTCTTCTCTTATGTAAACATTACAAATTTACTGCAAGGTTTTAGCTACATCCCAAGTTTTGTAATATGGCACTTATTATAATTCAGTTCTAGTTATTTTTAAATTCCATTCACGATTTCTTCTCCTTTGACTCACAAGGTTTTCCATAACTGTTCTATGAATGTTAGAAAAGAATGTGTTTACTCCAATTGCCAAGTGCAGGTTTCTATATATGTCTATTAAATCAAATAAGTATGTTGATTTTGTTTAAAAAAATTTTTTTTTTTTTCTACTTGACCTTCAGTAACTAGGAGAGGTATGTGAAAAATCACCTGCTATATTAGTAGATATGCCCATTTCTCCTTGGCAATTTCTGCTTTACGTATTTTCAAAATATATCGTACCTTCCTGGTGAATTAACCTTTTGTCATTATTATCATTAGTAATTTGTGTGGCTTAAAGTCTATTTTATTTGCTATGACTGGATCAGCTTTCTTTTGGTTATTTGTCTAGATATCTTTTTTTATCCTTTTGCTTTTAATCTTTCTGTATTTGTATATCTTGAGTATATATTTTTTTATAAACAGCAGCATACAGCTGGACTGGATTTTTTTCCAGCCTAACAAATTTTTGTCTTAACTGCATTATTTAGTCTGCTTTCACTTAACGTGATCCATATAATATGCTAGCATTTATTTCAACTACCTTATTCTGTTGCTTTGTACTTGTTCTATGACTTCTCTTCATTTTCCTACCTTTTCTTACATTCTCTTTATCTTTCTATACTCATTTTCCCTCTATTAATCTGGAAATTATATACTCTACTTCTATTCATTTAGCACGTAACCTTGAAATTTTAATATGCATATTTTATACTTTAAGTTATCACTGAACTGTTACCATCCTCAAAAAAAGAAAAGAGCTTTAGAATGTTTACTTATACTCCACTCTCCACCTCAACCACTTATTCCTTCACAAGGCACTATTTTCTAGTATTTTAACTCTGTCTTTGACATGTTTGTTGTTTTTATACTGCCAACATCTGTGTAGATATACTCATGTGTACTGTTTACGTTGCTGTCTATTTCTTGTTCTTTACCATTTATTCTCGTATTGCAAATATTTTTCTATTAGTGGTATTCCCTTACCTTTTGTTTGTCTAAAGGATACATATTTGTTGCCTTCACTCTTAAACAAGTTTCCCTAGATATTCTGAAGAATTCACCAGAATTCTAGGCTTAAAGTTATTTTGTCTCAACATCACAAAGATGTGTCAGTGGATTCTTTGGAAAATAGTACAGTAGTTCTTCAAAATTTTAAACATTGAGTTACCATATGACCCAGCAATTCCATTCCTAACACATACCCAAGAGAAATGAAAATATGTTCACACAAAAACTTGTATATAAAAGTTCACAGAATTATTCATAATAGCCAGCCAAATAGCGGAAACAACCCAAATGTCCATTAACTGATGAACGGGTAAATAAAATGTGGGACATCCATGGAACGAAACAGTATTCATCCATAAAAAGGAATGAAGTACTGATACATGTTATATAACATGGATGAACTTTGAAAACACTATGCTAAGTGAAAGAAGACAGCCACAAGGGACCACATATTGTATAATTCCATTTATATAAAATGTCCAGAATAGGCAAATCTATGGAGACAGAAAGTAAGACTAGTGGTTGTCTACGGCTGGGACAGAGTAGGTGGCAGTCAGTGGGGGTAATTGGGAATTATTGCTAATGGGTACAAAGTTTGTTTTTGGATGATGAAAATGTTCTAAAATTGATTGTGGTGATGGCTGCACCACTTTGTGAATAAACTAAAAACAACTAAATTACACACTTTAAATGGGTGAATTATATGGTATGTGAATTATATCTCAATGAAGCTGCAATTTTTTTTTAAAAAAAGCAGGCTGAATGCAGGCATAAGAAAGGGGTGATACAGCCTTTTATTTTTATGAAATGCTTCTAAAACTGAAGATCATAGCTATGGTTGTGGTACACAGAACCACTTTAGTATTCAAACATCAACATCACTCCTCAAATTTCCAGGGATCGTCCACTGTTCACAAAAATTTCTTGGTATTGCATTCTACACTATCTAGACCTAACTCACCTTTCACAAACCATATGGTCAAGTAAACCTGTATTCCTCAAAGTTCCTTGAATATACTTGTGGTCTTCCCCCTTGAGACTCTGCTCATGTTGTTCCCACTACCTGGAATCCTATCTATCTATCTAAATTCCAACCGTCCTTCCTCTGGCTAAACAAAATCTATCCTGCTTCTACCTACTACAGTACTTCAAACATTCTCTATGGCACTTAAATGACTGCAGCACAACATAAAATAGGTATGTTCACATCATACATTATCTATCAGGCTGTGAGTTTCTTGGCAGCTGTCTTATTCACCTCTGTATCCAGAAAGTTTGACGTACTGCTTTTAAAATGGTATATGTGCAGAACTGTACTGCTTACTGCAATCACAGCAAAATTGATATCACTGGTGTCTACTTTTACATATTTTACATGGAAAGGTCTGGTTTCATCTATATCCTCTACATGTTAGAGGATAACTATATTGCATAATTATATTAGGGCTAAATATGCAGTTTGACATGTGCAACTTGTATTACATAACATATTCAGGAATGCAATCTGTGTGTCTTGGGAACTGTCACGTAATGTATACTCCAAACATGCGAATGCTAAAGAGAAATTATCAGTTTAAAGTATTCAGCATCTGTTCACTAAAAGACATATATAAGAATATTCATAGCAGCATTATTCTTAATAGTCAAAAATTAGAATCAACTCTTTGGTTGGAAATAATTCTGTATCAATAAAAGAATGAATAAATTATTGCATATTCACACAATGAAATACTACACAGCAACTACTAATGCTACATGCAACAAAATGGACAAATCTGAAATACACTGAACAAAACAAGCCAGACACAAGAGTATGTGAATACAATATGATTCTATTTATATAAAGAGACAAAACTACAGTGTTATTAAGTCAGGATAGTGGTTAACCTGCACAGAGGTGACAGAGGATGACTAGAAGGGGGAAGGAGGCAGGCTTCTAGGAAACTGCTAACATTCTGTTTCTGCATCTGCGTGCTAGTCACATAAGCGTATTCACTTTGAGGAAGTTTACTGAGTTGTACATTTTATGACCTGCACACTTTTCTGTATATGTGTTATACTTCAATAAATTGTACTTCAAAAAGCGGAGGAATAAGATGACAGAGCAGTGGGATAAATTAAAGAAAAATTCAACTGTTATAAAATGTTTGGAGCCTCCTGCTGTTTCTCTGACAACTGTCAGTTGAATTTGCTAATCACATCCCCTCTGAATTCCTTCTGTGCCTAAAAGATCTTGTAGCCGCATGTCAAAGCAATCACCTCTACAATATTCACTTTATATGCTGTTGCACAGATTACATGATGTTAGCTTAAGTTTTATAAAGTAAATGCAGAACAGAGAACCAAGTATAATTCTATGAGGTATTAAAAAGTATACAGAGGAACAAAAAGCATATCCTTCACAGGACGTGAAGCTGGCCTTCTCCATCCTCCTAGTCCTACCCCTTGTACAGAACAGATGTTCATTCTCTTGGGAAACTGTCAAAGAAGCACCAGCCTCAAGGTCTTTAGGAACTTCAGTGAAAACGGTTGAGACAGAGGGCTGAAAACAGGAGATTATGAAAAAGAATAATAAACTCCTGGAAATTAAAAATATGATAGCTGAAATAAAAACAGAGATAAAAATTCACCCAAAAATAATGTTGAAGAAATCTCCCAGAAGTAGGGTGGAAAGATATGAAGACAGAAATTGGGAGAGAAAAACAAGAAATTTGACGGATCAGTACAGAAATCTCCCCCAGAGGACTTTACTAGTAAAAGTTTCAAACAGAAGTGAGGAAACCATGTAAGAAAATTCCCCGGAACTAAAATGTCTCCAGAATGAAAGGTGCACCAACAGGAAATGAATTTTTAAAAAACAAAGGTATATTACCTTGAAATTTCAGAAAAAAATAGAGAAAACTCCAAAAGCTCCTTGACAGCTGAAAGTTATGGCTTTGGCCTTCACAGTAAGCAATACTGAAAGTCAGAAGACAATGGAGCAATGCCTTCAAATTTCTGAGTTAAAATGATTCTCAACATAGAATTCTTTATCTACCAGACTTCAAATCAAACATAAAAATAGAATAAAGACATTTTCGGATTTGCAAAATCTCGAAAAATTTATCTCCATGCACTCATTCTCAGGACGCTCCTGGAGGGTTATGCACCACCAAAATAAGGGAATAATCCAAAGAGGAAGAAGTCGACGAAGCCAGTTGACAGGAGATCCTAACAAAAAAAAACGTTAAAGGAATTTCCAGGAGGAAGGCAAAAGAAGCCTCATGATGATGCTGTGGAGCAGACCCAGGGGCAAGCAGTCCAAACTAGAGCAGGAGAAGGGCAGAGGGCTCCAAGAAGAACATATCCAGGAGGAAAAAATATGAACTAATCAAGTATCTGATAGGTTTAATTAAGAGATAAGTTGTTTGAGGGGTATTTTATGGAGCTGTTGAAGGATGCAGAAATACCAAAAATTTCAAAGAAAACGAACAGAAGCAAAAAAAAGGGCAATTAACTCCAAAAAAAGTAAAAAGTACAAGAAAACATAAAATATACTTAGCTCAGTAGTGAATATTAATATTATAATAATACAGTTAACCTTGGTCATTTAAATTAACCAAAAACTATAATATTGGAAGAATGAAGGGGAAAGGGAAGGATATAAGTATGTGTATATATGTGCATGTTTGAGAACTAAATCTTTACCAACACAGGAAACAGAGAATGTCCAAGATGAATAAATTTTTTTAAAAACAGTACATTTGTATTATGTAGAAATACAAAAGCAAATACTCAAACAGCAAAATAATTGAAAAAGTAGTTGCCTCAAGGATCAGGATTGGGTTTGAGGAATTTACTATGATAAATTCCAGCCATAATGCTGTTGGGCTATGGGCAAAAAATTCAATATGTAAAATTTAGAGTCAGATTATCACAAGTAATGAGCTTGCCTAGGTAGCCAGTCAGGGGTTCCAAGGGTCTAGGAGCCAGTCATGTCATAGCTGGTGCATTAACATGGGGTTTTACGATCTAATGTTTAAAATGCGTCCAGGCATTTCTTTGGTACAAATTTAAGACATTTAAGTTATTCACAAATAATTTCTGCTATATTTATGCATTCTAGAAATGTACAATGTATGTTTTATATTCTAAAGTAACTAGGAATTAACCAAAATTAACACAAAATCCCTGTTTGTGGAAGTCATATCACGACTCCATTTTATTCACCTTCTCACTAACTTCACGATCTGTAGTTTCTTGACATAAGTGGAAATCTTTAAATTATGTAACAGACCACAACAGAGTGGGAAAGCAGGCCAAAAAGTTGTAAAGAGCCTGCCAGCTTCGTCCTACAAATGGGATCATAACTGTATAAACAGGAATGGCTCATTATCCCACACATTCTTGAAACCAATTCTGCCGCTCTAACCATTAGGATTAGCTAGGGAGAACTGAAAAGTATATGACAATGCCGAACCACCTCTGGGGTGACTTGGGATAAAATGCTGTTATGTCAAGAGATACTCTATATTAGGCAGTGTGAGTACAAGGATGCAGACCTCTAGAGCTCTGAATGTGTCCCCAAAGAACTAGGTTAAATTGTTGCTCCAGTTCCCGATAAGGTCTGCTTGACAATCTTAGAGGGTCCAAGGACTCAGTATGCTCAAACGGAAGGAAAAGGAATCTCATGGTACCTCAAAACCTCTTGTGTTCTTGAAATAAACTCCTACTACCGAAAGGAGTATATTAGTTCATTTATTCATTCTTTTACCCATTCAGCAAATACTGACTGTGTCAGGGAAGGCATCTGTGTGTACACACACACACACAAATTCTGAATGTGCTAAGCGGTAAGAAGGGAAAGTAAGAGGTGTTACAAGGGATATAAATGCAAGATCTATCCCATTTCTAGAAAATCAGACCATCCTTGCCATCTTAAAAAAATCAAAATAGCAATGAAGTTTTCCTTTAAATTAGTAAACATTGACGTCAAAGAAAAACCTGCTTAAATTACTCAGAGTGAATAACAACTTTGGGCAAATAACCCAAAACAGAAGCATCTTTGTTAAACAAATCAAAATTTCCTCAACTCAGTGACTATTTTTATTCACTTGTTCATTCACCAAATATTTATTTAATGTGTTCTGTGAGCCAAGCAGCAGGAATATAGCACTACACAAGTCAGACAAAGGTTGTACCTTCATGGAACTTGCCATCTAGTAAAGGATATAGATACACAAATAAGCAAAAACAACACAAGAAAATAAATTGCCATGATGCAGAAATACAGGAAAAACATGGGTTCTATTGGAGCTTGAAAGAAAGATGTGTTGTAGCTGTGTTATTCCAAATAGTGTGCAAACCAGATTATTCTCAGGAAATATTAAGTAGTCTGATTCAGAACCCAAAGCTAGAGGAAAAATGAGAAAGAAGACTGGAAAGGGTAAACTGAGGGGTGAGGAGATGTGGGAAGTAATTCTAACATTTGAGAGATTGCCATGCCATTTAATCTTCAAAACAATTCTAAGATGGTAGGTGCAATGGACACTAGGACTATCTCTCCAGCATCCACTCCCCAACTCAGACATGCACACACACACACCCCGCCTTTAATAACAACATGCTACTGCTTCGCAAGGTTATATATATACAGAAACTCTTGGAGTGGATCTGAACTCAAGTCCATCACAGCAAGATACAATTCTAGAGGCTGATATGCCAAGTTGAAGAGTTTGGACTTTGTTAACCACAAAGGCTCTGGAACTCGAATGTCTGAGTTTATATCTTAATTTCATCACTCACTAACTGTGTGACCTGGGGCAAGGTTCTTAACTTCTCTGTGCCTCCATTCCCTCGTCTATAAAACAGGGATAATCAGATCCACTTTATAAAGCTATCATGAGAATTAAATGAATATGTGTAAAGCACTTAAAACAGTGTGCGGCACAGAGCAATCCCCTATTAAGGAGTAGGGAGTCAATGGAGATTTCTGAGTGATTTGCTCAGAATTATGTCTAAGAAAATCAATTTAGAAGAATGGTGTAGAGGGGAGCACACATGAAGTGGGAAAGTTATAGCAAACTTTTACGAACAGTGTTAAAGGTCTAAATGAGATAAATGGAAAAGAACTAAGACACTGCAGAATCCGAATCAACAGGACTTAACAAATGACTGAATGTGGCAGCCAGAGACGGAAGGAGTAAAAGATGATTTTCTGATTTTCAACCTGGTAGACTAAGAGAATGGTGGTGCCAGGAACAGAAACAGAAGATTGTGTGAGGATGGTTTAGGACTCCTTTAAGAAAAGGAGATTATGCTATGTTTTATGTAGGGAGTGTTTTAAACAAGTCTTTCCTAAAAGATAATTTAAACTCAGTAGGATTTAAGACAATAATTATTGTATTAGTAAGAAATGAAGTCCAAGTTTTATAAACTGAATATTGAAGTTATATTTTTCACTAACTTATTTTCTTTTAATAAACACGGGTCTAAAAAAATAAATCTAATACTACTACTCAAAGATAGAAAAAAAAATCAAATTAACAATACAATATAATACTTGCATTTATTACTGCAAAATTAGACTCTTACTGACCACATATTGACACCACAGAACATTAACATGTGATTACTTAAAATTCTCAGCTTCCCACTTTAATAAGAAAGACATGATGCTCTGTAAAGAATTATCTGTAAAGAATATTATAACTTTCTACTATTTCTTTTTTTTTTTTTAAAGGATTTTATTTTTTCCCTTTTTCTTCCCCAAGCCTTCCGGTATATAGTTTTGTATATTTTTTTAGTTGTAGGTCCTTCTAGTTGTAGCATGTGGGACGCTGCCTCAGCGTTGGCTTGATGAGCAGTGCCATGTTCATGCCCAGGGTTCGAATTGGTGAAACTTAACCACAGCGGAGTGGGCAAACTTAACCACTCAGCCATGGGGCTGGTCCCTACTATTTCTTTTTTTTTTTTAAAGATTTTATTTTTTTCCTTTTTCTCCCCAAAGCCCCACAGTACATAGCTGTATATTCTTCATTGTGTGTCCTTCTAGTTGTGGCATGTGGGACGCTGCCTCAGCGTGGTTTGATGAGCAGTGCCATGTCCGCACCCAGGATTCGAACCAACGAAACACTGGGCCGCCTGCAGCGGAGCGCGAACTTAACCACTCGGCCACGGGGCCAGCCCCCCCCTACTATTTCTAATGTAAGATTAAAAGGTAAATTTATGGAGAAGTAGTATTTTAAAAATAATAAAAACCTTTGTGAAGGCAGCAAATCTTTAAAAGTCACACTGAGAAAACAAAACTTCTGAAATGTGGTTCTTACAAATATTGACAATATTAAGAAGCTAGCTTTTAAGAATGCAGAAGCCCAAAATGTGACATAAAATCAGAATACTAAAAGTGAAAAAAATAACTCAGCACTACACATTGTTTCTTCTACAAAAACAGAAAGCTTTAGCAATAAAACCATTTCCTTGCCTCTCATATTTACTCCACATCTATCCTACTTTCTCCCACAAAGATACCCCGCTCAAAAAAAAAAAAAAAAAAAAAACATTAAGGTCACCAGTTATCTCAAACTTGACAAATCCAGTAGATACTTTTCTGGTTCTCATCTCAGAAGAGCTATCAGTAACCAGCATACAAAACAGTTTATTACTCCAACATTTCTGAAACACTTTCTTTTCTGGGCTTTTCTACCACCACACACCCTTGGCTTTCCCCTTCTCTCTTTTGCAGTTCTGTTTGTACACTTTCCTCTCCCACATCTGTACATTTTACATTTCCTCAGCACAAAGCCCTGTTCTTTCCAATTCTCTATCTACACACTTTTCCTAGATGATTTCATCCACTCCCTTAGTTTTAAAATTGACCATAAGCCCAAATTCTTATCTCCAGTCCCAACCTCTACTGTGAACTCCAGATTTACTTTATTAAACTGTCAAATGGACAACTCTGTGGGTATGTCACTGGCAATTAAAACTAGACAAAACGTCCAAAACAGAACTTTTGACTCTCCCTCTGTCCTTAAAATTATTTCATATATTCATTCTACAAATATTTTCTGAGCATATGCTCAGGCACTGTGCTGTACACTGGCACAACAACGTGAACTTGAGGGAGACAGATGCTAAGTTGTAAAAAGAAGTATGAAGGAAGGGAAAAGGGGGGGTGGAGGGAGGGCACAAAGGGGGAAGTGGTGTACCCACAACATGACTAACAAAAATGTACAACTGAAATCTCACAAGGTTGTAATCTATCATAACATTAATTAAAAAAAAAAAAAGTATGAAGGATATCAACAGTGTGCTCTAACAGAGAATAGGGGAGAGGTCTGCTACTTTGGATAGAGTGTTCAAGACAGGCCTCCACAACATTACATTGTCTCCTTCAAAAAATGGTGTCTACCTAGCTGCTCCAGCCAAGAACCTAGGTATCTGTTCTCCACTCACAACCCATCAGGTGGCTCCATATGGTTCTAACTCCAAAATACACCTTGAAGTTGAAAAGAGCTCTCAAACAAGCAAAGAAGAGAGATGTGGACAAATAATGACAACTGTGACAGATGTCACAGAAGGAAATGCAGTAAGCTATGGAAGATAATTACAATGAAACCTAACTAGGTCTAGGAGAAATCACAAAAGGCTTCCTGGAGGAAAGATAATTAGGATAAGCTCAGATGATCATTACAAAAAGCTAAACTGAAAGGTATACAAGACTATGCCAAGAACAGGGAAGAGCACAGCATGGCACATCCCAAAACCTAAAACAAGTCCAAGGTGATAAAATCAGAGAAGAGGGAAAGAGGATTAAGACAAGGTCAAAAGAAAGCAAGAAGTTATCAAAGACTAATGAGATCATGTCAAAAGGACAAAGAAGTCAACTTGAAAAGTCTTCCACTGACCAAATATAGATTAAAACACATTAAAATCCAAGAGCTCATGATGATATTAAAATTTATAATTAAAACAAAAACCTGGGGCTGGCCCAGTGGCACAGCGGTTAAGTGTGCACGTTCTGCTTCGGCGGCCCGGGGTTCGCCAGTTTGGATCCTGGGTACGGACACGGCACCGCTTGACAAGCCATGCTGTGGTAGGCATCCCACATACAAAGTAGAGGAAGATGGGCATGGATGTTAGCTCAGGAGCAGTCTTCCTCAGCAAAAAGAGGAGGATTGACAGCAGTTAGCTCAGGGCTAAACTTCCTCAAAAAAAAAAAAAAAAAAACCTTCACTGAACAACTCATAAATTATTCTGAAAAATGATAAAATGAAACAACCAAAACTTTTATGCTGCCTTTCCTGTAGCAAAGAGTAACCAAATAGACGGTAAGAAAAAGTTCTTCCAGGAAACAAATGGAGAAAGAATGAATCAGGATATCACCATTTCACAACCCCTAACAAGATAATAGATTCAGGCAATAATCAACAAAAGATGCTAAGAGCATTAACGAAAGGGGAATTTTATAATGGAAGAATAAGGCTGATACCACCTGAAATCACTAATCAATCTTAGCATCACTAAAAGTAGGACAACCAGACATTATGCAACTCTGATGGACAGGAAGTACACAGCAACATCTGTGATATATTTTTATTAAAAAAAAAAAAAAGACTGAAACTCCATCTAATAAAGTATCTAACTACCAGTTTTCAGAAAATAGAGAATAAGTTACATGAATGGTTCTCAAACTTGAGCATCAGAATCACCTGGAGGGGGCTTGTAAACACAAACTGCTGGGAACCAGTGAATTAAAGGAAACTATAAGGAAGCAAACAGCAAAACAGAGAATGGGGGAGATTTTATAGGAAAAATGACCCAATTTCAACAACAAATCATATTTTTAAAAGGGGAGGAGGCTGTTACTTAAGAATAAAGAATAAAAATTACTTAAGTGACATAACTGCAAATGGAATATGCAGACTCTTAAGATTCTGATTCAAACAAACCTACTGGAAAAAAGACATCTTGAGACAACTGAGAAAATCTGAATATAGACTAAAAATAAATTATATTAAGGAATTTCTATTAATTCTGTTAAATATAACAGTAGAATAATGGCTGTGTTTAAAAAATTACCTTATGGGGAAAAAAAATGGTCAAGGCTAGAGACCTTACAAAAACCACACCACACAGGGCCACTTTAAGGAGTTCGTGCCTACACTGAATGGTTTAACACATAAGCATGAGATCATCATAGCAATAATGACTTCTGGTTCCTGAAAGCCATGTGCTAAGCACTGCATTAAGTACATTACACGACTTATCTCTTTGAATCCTTAAAATAACTCTGTAATGGAGACCTAAAATTCTATACCATTTTGCCTGCTCATAATCAGAATTTACACTTTTTCAAAGGATGAAGTGTTGAGAGTAGTTTGCAGAAAGGCGAGTGATGGAAAAGACCAATTAACAGGTTGTTTTAACAAGTCAAGAATTCCTGCTACAGACAGCAAATGCTCATGCAGTGGGAACAAAACAAAAATATAGAAATTGTTTTTGAACAAAACATGAATTATATCCTACATTTAACTCTGAAATAACCTTCTTCACTAAATTAGACATTTTTTTCAAGAATTTTATTTTTAAAGCAATCATTTTATATGTACTGCAGTTACTGGACTTACACTTAATTCTTAATTCCACTGGAAGGTGGCCTGATGGAGAAAACATAAAGCAGTGTCTTCTCCTAGAAAGCACTTTCTCTCTCAAATTCTTCAGAAGATGAAAACAAGTGATTATTTTAATTCTATAAATGACTGAAATGATCTCCCTCCCTGTGATACTCCCTGTAATGAAACTTTGGCTCCCTCCTAGGAATCTGCTTAATTCTACAAATCTTAACAGGCCTGTTCCTAGCTATACATTACACATCAGACACAACCACCTCTTCCAATGGGCTAACTATAAAAGACGAATACTGAAAGGCTCCTAAGCCTTCTTTATCACAAGCCTCTCCTATCCTAGAGCTCTACTGTGGCTTTTCGCACTGGGTTCCTGTATACTGCTTACTCTAGGAACTGACTCTTAGAGGCTGAGCTACACTTAGATGCCAAAGGCTAACTGTGTCCAAGCCCGATTTAACAACTTAAGCTGACTAAAACAAAACAAAACCAAAAAAGGAACCTAGAAAGGAAAACATGGTATACTAGAATGAACATTAAATTTTAGTCCACTCAAAAACCCGAGTTACAGAAAAGATGCTGAACATCATTTGTTATTAGGGAAATGAAAATTAAAAGCACAACAAGATACCACTATACCCACTAGAACGGCTATTATCAAAGATTCAACAATGGTTAAGCTAGTAAGTTTTATATTATGTGTTTTTTACAATACTTTTTTTAATTGAGTTCGTAATAGTTTATATCAATGTGAGATTTCAGTTGTCCATTATTTCTTGACTGTCATCACATAAGTGCTCCCCTTCACCCCCTATGTCCCTCCCACCCCCTTCCCCTGGTAACCACTGAACTGTTTTCTTTGTCCCAGTACTTGTTTATATTCCACCAATACAAAAAACTTTTAACTAAAAAAGAACAGACTAACAATATCAAGTATTGGAGAGGATGTAGAGCGACCATAACCTTCATACACTGCTGGTAGGAATACAAAATGGTACAATTACTTTGGAAAAGTTCGGCTATTTTTTTTAAAGTTAAGCATACACTTAGTATTTGCCCCAGCAATCCCACTTCTAGGTATACACTGAAAAGAAACAAAACCATATGTCCACACAAAGATTTGTACACAAATGTTTACAGCAGCATTGTTCATTACAACCCAACTCTGGAAACAAACCAATGTCTGCCAACTGGTGAATGGATAAACAAATTACAGTATACCTGTACAACTGAATACTACTTAGCAGTAAAATGGAAGGACCTTCTGATAAATACAACCACATGGATGGAATCTCCAAATCATCACTCTGAGCTAAAATAAGCCCGACACAAGAGACTATAAACAGTATGATTACATTTATATGAAATTCTAGAAAAGTCAAAACTGCTATCATTAGACAAAAAGCAGTTCAGTGATTGCCCTTGGTGAGGAGGGGTTAAGGAATGACTGCAAAAGGGCACAAGGGAACTTTTTGGGTGATGAAAGTTTCTAAAACTTCACTGGGGTGGTGGGTACACGACTGAATACACATAAAATTCAGACAACTGTGCACTTAAAATGGCTCAATTTTATTGTATGTAAATTATAGCTCAGTGAAGTGGTTTAAAAAAAGATCCGGGTTAATCAGATCTGCAAGTTACTAGCTGTGTGACATTAACCAGCTTTCATTTTCTCATACGCACATTTGAACACGCTTTATTTTTAAAGCAATCACTTCTATAGTGTACCGCAGTTAATGGGCTCACACATAATCTTTACTTCCACTGGAAAAAAGATCATCTAGTTACAGTGCTACTTGCTCTATCTCACAAGGTTGTTGTGAAATACCACATGAGATAACTAATGAGAAAGTGCTTTGGCAACTCTAAAGAAGTATTACACAACTGTATAGTAAACTTTACATTTTTAAAAAACAAACGTGAAAACGTTTTTTTCACGAGTGACTTGAGACCCTTGGAAACTGGAGTACCCCAGAGTCAATCTTTGCCCAGAAATAGAAAGCCTACTTGAAAGCCACCTTTTTAATATCCCTCCTGAACTTGCTTTCTACTGACTCTTAATTAACTGAATGGTTCAATGTGGTTTTATCTAGACTGCACTTTCATTTTTCAAAAGAAAAACACTAAGGAACTGTTCAAAGAAAATCATTAGATAAGCATGGCAAGACATTTATTTTCCAGTGGAAAAGACGAAAACCTAGAAAACTGTCTTTTATTAAGCACTTTTCCAAGATGTTCAAAACTGAGATTTTTCTTCCTCTAAAAGTCAGTTAAATTTCTTTCCATTTAATACTTCAATTCCACATGTATTACTGAATGTTTACTAATGTGATCTGCATTAGTGAGAGAGCGTGAATAATTTTAAGAACACCAAAACCTTTTAAACCAAGGTGGTACACTCATTTCACACTTCTGTTGCAAAATTTAAGAGATTCTCATTTTTTCCTACTACTAATGTACTACTGGGCTCTTTGCTATCCTACCAGGTTTGAGTGATATTTGACATCTAGCCTAGTTATATTTACAAGTTTCCACACCGCAACAAGTAGTAAGGCTGTTTGGAAGACATAATCTCTTCTTCAAATGCAGTTTGGCGACTAAATTTTACCTTGAATTCAGATTTACATTGCCTTACCATTTTAAAGTTTTTCTACCAGCAACAGGTACTGCAACCAAAAATTAAATAGCCTGTAATACTACAAAATATTTTGCTGTCGTTTTCAATAGTTAAAGATTCCTTTTCAGCAACGGTTCTACGGGGATGATTCTATTGTCAATTCTATGGCCATGCTTCATTTGGTTCGGTCCTGCTTCACTGTCGGTAGTAAGCATAACCTCTTAGGTTTCACATTTCTCCTTCGATAACACTAAGGCCGTTCGGTCCGGTAACTGCACACCTCCAATTTTAGTTTCCAAGAAACCTTAAAGAACGGCACCTTGCCTACTCGCTCCTCCAGCCTTCTCTACACTCAGAAGGTTGGCCAAAACGTGCAGCTCTCTCCTCACCTCCAGCCAAGCTGGAATGGAGCACCCAGAGGGCGACTGGTCGCAGGGAGGAGGGGAGAACTTCTCCACCCGGAGGACGGCGGCAGAGATCCAATCCAGCCCGCGCCCAACTACACTCGCCGTCAGGAAGGCGTGTGGACCCTACGCTCAGGCCGCGGGGCTCGGTCCCGAGGGGCAGAACTGCGCGTGGCTGCCGAGCAGGACGTAAACAAACCGACCCCGAAGAGGGGGAAGGGGCGCCGGCGGGAGTAGGGGGTGGGGAGAGGACCTCGCTCCAACCCTCCAGTGCAGGTCCGCAGCTGCCCGTCCCCTCCCGCCCGCGGGCCAGGGGTCCAGGTCCCCGCGCGGCACCGCCGCACGGGTGTGAACACCGAAGGCCCCAGCTCTTCCGAAGCTCGGAGCCCACAAGGCCACCGACTCGGCGCCCCCCGCCCCGAAGCGCCCTACCTGAACGCGCAATCCGGGTCCCGCGCGTCCCGACCGGATGTGCCCAGCCCGCTCCTCTTGCTGAAGAGCTTCTGGAACAGCGTAGGGGCCATGCTGGCCACGGCCAGGCCGGGGTCGCTCCTCAGGGCGCTTGCTAGGCCCCCGCTCCTACAGCCGCCCCGCCACCCCCATGGGCGCCTCAGTCATATGACAGAAATTAGTCACTTCAAACGGCCACGGCGCGCGGGGCGGGGCGCGAGGCAAGGGCGGCGTCCATTGGCTGGCGGTGAGCCGCATCACGTGGCGGTGCGAGGAGCAGGGGCAAGGCGGGGGCGTGGGGCGGAGCTGGCGCCCATAGGCTGGCGAGAGGATTCCCTCACGTGGCAGCTCACGGGGCGGGGCGTGCGCGGAAAGGAGGGGCGGGGAGCGAGAACGGGGCCGGCGAAGTGAAGGAGAAACGCGCCCAGGTCCGGTCCTTCTCCGCGACGCTGTCAGCTGCTATCTGAGGCTAGGGCGGGGTGGCGCGGGCACGACGCCAGGGACTTGAGAGTGCAGAAGCCTTCGGCTCCCCGCACCCACAACAGAGCGATGTTTAGAGCACCACTGGCAGCCGACCCTCCCCCGCCGTCCCTTCCTTAGCCTCTATGGCTTCGCACCTCTATCCGGCGCTTGGCTAGTCTGGCGGCCCCCTGAGCAGAGAAGGCGCCGGAGCGTACCCGTGAGGCCGCGGCATAGGCTGGACTTCGAGCCCGGGGCCAGAGGCCCGCCCGCGCGGGGCCGTGAGAGGTTTGGGCTCAGAGCTTGACAGCGCGGGGCTGGCTCTCGGGGTCTGGTGGAGGACCCTGCCGAGACGCTCGCCACAACCATGGCTCCTAGCAGAGACGGCCTCGGCCGGGACTGCGAGCAGCTGCCCTCAGAGTTTGCGATTAGCTCCTCAAACCCTGACACCAGGAATTAGCTCCTTGGAAGAGCTGGCGATGGATGCTCAGGATTTAGGCTCAGTCTTAATGTCTAGGTATGGAGGGAGAGAGGACTGTGGAATTGTAAACAAATGGGCTTCAGAGGAGGAAAACCGCTTTCCAAAGAAGAAAAATAGGTGCTGGCCCGGTGGCACAGCGAATTAAGTGCGCACGTTCCGCTTTGACGGCCTGGGGTCCCCGGTTGGCATCCCTAGTGGGGACATGGCACCGCTCATCAAGCCACGCCATGGCAGGTGTCCCACATAGAAAGTAGAGGAAGATGGGCACGGATGTTAGCTCCGGGCCAGTCTTCCTCAGCAGAAAGGAGGATTGGCAGATGTTAGCTCAGGGCTGATCTTCCCCCCCCCCCAAAAACGAAGAAAAACATTCTTCATAAATGACCTTATAGTCTTATTAAACCCAAGGAGCCAACATTTTTCAGTGTTCGGATCAAATTGGTCTTACAAATTTTCAGCACCCTTATTCATTCACCCACTCCCCCTCCGGGATGAGAAATTTTGTACCATGGGATGCAACTCTCCGACAAATATGGATGTCGGGAAATGACTGCTATGTGGTTGGAAGGTTAGATAAAAATACTTTTTTTGAGAATTTTATTTAACTAGGCATACAAATCAAATTATTTTTATATAGAAAAAAGAAAAGAAAGTAATAGGCAGAATATATATTTGAGAATTTCAGTGGCCATGTTGAGTTTCAATGTTTACAAGATTTTTTAAAGCACTATTTATAGACAATAAATTATTCATTTCACTAATGTTTAAGTGCCCTTGGTCTAGGCACTGAGGATCCAAAGTAAACAAAAAAGAAAGCTAACTTTATGAGGAGACAGTAAATAAGTAAACAAGGTAATTTCAGACTAGTATTCTGTATGAGAACTATGAAACTATGAAAGCTATGAAATAGAGTGGGAAGGTCTCTCTGAGGAGGTGACATTTGAGGTGCTCAGGTTAAGATTCATTCAAAGTTCCTCTGTATATTGCCCAAGCTCCAGAAGTTACTGGGCAATATAGGCTCAAAATAGCAGGACTATATCACCTATACACTTAAGATAATCCTCTGGACTCTGGCACCAAACACTGAAAGATTTTAATGAGTCAAAATGAGCTATGCATATTTTTCTCACACAAAATGTGAACACGGAATGAAATTTTTGTAAACCAAAAAGTGAAATCAATGCAACTTTTTAAAAATGAGAAAATGTGCATCCTATAAATCAATTAATGAATCAATCATTTGGGGAAGTTTTGTTTTGTATTTATAATAGCAAGTTACACCAAATGAGTGCAAGTGGAAACAGGCTCAACCCTGTCTGTATAGGACCAAAGACACTGAGGACTCATGGCTGGTCCATGGCTGGCACAGAGAAGAGTAGTTTCAGGGCCCCCAGAAGGTAGTTGCTAAATACAATAACCTTGTGTGCTTTCATCTTGGGAAAAAGTTACTTCATGGATAATTATAGATATTAATAGTAAGGGAAAGAACAGTCCTGCTTGCATAAGAGATACTTTGTTTTAGTATTCTCTTATCATGTAATAACTTCATTTCTGTAGTCTCATTTAGTCTTATACTTGAAAGGTACAGAAAAAAGTAAATTTACTTCCATTATTCATCACATTTCCTTTATGTTGCAGCATAATAAATTACATAATCAGAGAGCACTGAAATGGTAGAAGTTTGTCATAAAAGAGGACATTTAACTATACTTAATTATGGAAATTAAATTGAAAATATTTCCAAGTTCAGTAAAGGTGTATATTATCTTTTTTTTTTTCCCCCATTTACTTAACACTACCTCTTCCTATAAAGAGGCTGAGGTGTCTTAAAGTAGCCTCTTTAAGTTTAGGGAGTCAGCAAAGAGGAAATGTGAAAGAGAAAATAACTGTTAGCTATTCATTAATGTTATATGAATGTGGAACTGTTGGGTTAGAAAGATTAGACATCTTAGCCTGTACTTTCACTCAGGAGTAGAAGATTCAGTGTCCCCAAAACCCCAACGGCCTATGGGTCTCTGTCCACCTGCTTCCAATAACGTAGAACACAGGGGCACTCATTCTGGTTACCATATATAGGAAATGGTGGCAATAAAACTGGAATCTTGCTCCTTAAACCACGATGCTACTAAGCATGGCTTCAATTATGCTAAATTCTCCTGAAACAAATTAAATTCTCATTGATAACATCTCAGAACAAGACATTCAGAATCAAGATGATCAAGTAAAACGGTGTGAATAACACAGATGGACTCAGGGTACCTCAGTTTTTAAAAACTCTTAAAGCAACTAATAATTTACTGCTATATAGTAAGAGAATGTCAGTGGTTTTAGGCACCAGAAAACATAAACAACATTCATTTATTCAACAAATATTTCCTGAGTCCCTCCAAAGTCTGAGACTGTGTTCTAGGGCACTGAGGATATGGTGCTAAACAAGAGAGTCCCTACTCTTGGGAACTTAGTTGTTAGTGGGAAGAGGCAAAATAAACAAGTTTGCAAGTTGTGCTGGCAGCTAGGAAAAGAAAGAGTTGATAGCAAGCAACAGAAGGGGACCAAATTTAGACAGGGTGGTGAGGTAAGGCCTCTCCAAAAATGTGGGATGTGAACTGAGGTCTAAAGAATGAAGAGGAACCAGCCATGGGAAGAAAGTAGTGAAGAACACTCTGGCAGAGAGAAGAAAAAGTACAAAGGCTCCCAGGTGGCAATGGGTTTGACCTATTTGAAGAAGAAAAAGAAGGCCAGGGGCCGGCCCCATGGCTGAGTGGTTAAGTTTGCATGCTCTGCTGGGGTGGCCCAGGCTTTCACTGGTTCGGATCCTGGGCACGGACATGGCCCTGCTCATGAGGCCATGCTGAGGTGGCATCCCACATGCCACAACTAGAAGGCCCCACAACTAAAAATACACAACTATGTACTGGGGAGCTTTGGGGAGAAAAAGGAAAAATAAAAATCTTTAAAAAAAAAAAAAAGAAGCTGCAACATTAAAAAAAAAAATGGAAGAAGAAAAAGAAGGCCAGAGTAGCTGAGTACACTCTCGGAGGGGGAAGATGTTTGCAATGTGGGTAGAAAGAAATAAGGGGTGAGATTATGTAGGACCTTGTAAGTCATTGGAAGGAGATTAGATTAAATTTGATGGGAGCTATTGCAAGAGTTTAAAACAGGAAAGGGACATGATCCAATTTATGACTTTAGCAGATTACTCTGGCTGCTCTGTGGAGAAGGGATTATAAATGAATGAGAATGGAAGCAAAGAACCATATAGGAGGTGACCATGTATTTTAGGCGAGAGCTGATGGTGGCTGACTGGGGTTATTTTGGAGATATAGCTAACAGGACTTCTAATAGGAGTGAAGGCAAAAAAAAACAGGTTGACTCCTAGGTTTTTGCCTTGAGCACCTAAACGGGTGTAATTTCCTGACAGAAAGGCCAGGGAAAGCATAGGTCTGAAGAGGAAAATCAAGCATATTAAATTTGGGTATATTAAGTTTGAATTGCCTAACAGACATCCATGTGAAGATTCTGAGTAGAATATATGGGGAGAAGGCAGGATTGGAGAGAGAAATTTGGGAGGCATCAGCTCATACTTAGAATTTAAAATAATGGAATGTATGAGTTTACCTAGGGAGAATGTATATATATACAGAAGAGCGTTCAGGACTAAGACTCAAAAGAGGACAACACTTAGAAGTGTTGAAGAGAAGGATCCAGCAAAGAAGAATGAGAAAGAATAGTAATAAGAAAATGCCCCAAAAAGGAGGAAGGGTTCAACTGTGTTGAATGTTGTTGAAAATTTAAGTGTTCATTAGATTTGTCAACATGGCTATCTTGACAAGAGCAATTTCAATGGAGTCATGCGAGCAAAAGCCTGAATGAAGTGGGTTCAAAAAAAAAAGAGTAGAGAGGAAGTAGTAAAGCAAGTATAAGACAACTCTTCTGTTTTGCTGAGATAGGGAGCAAAGAGATCAGGATTGAGAGGAATTTTGTTTTCTTTTCTTCTTTTGAGATGGAAGATATTAGAGAATTTTGTGTGGATTTAATGGAAATAATCTAATAGAGATGGTGAAATCAAGCACCTACTATATTCCAAGTGCTAAGAATACAATAACAAACAAGACAGGTACAGCCCTCACCCTTAAAAAACCAATAAGTAAACAAACAAACAAGTTATTACAAGTTATGGTAAGTGCTTTTAAGGAATCAAACTATTACCTTCAAAATAAAATAAACTAGCTTGAAATCATCACCTTGAATTCTATTAGAAGTAGACAAAAAGCAGGTCTTTAAATAATGGCACACCTCTATGACAAACAGTCTTTCAACAAATATTTTTCAAGCACTTAATATGTTTAATATGTGTCTGGCAGCTGTGCTAGAACATGGAAATATAATGATGAATAAGATGTAGTTCCTTCACTTAAGGAGCTTACAGTCTAAGGAGAAAAACAGAATTTGACAGGCAATTATAGTACACTGTGATAAATGCTATGATGTGAATAAGTACAGGAAGCTGTGCGAATATAAACAAAGACAACTAGCCTTTTGGGGAAATTAAGGAGAGTTTTCTGAAGGAAGGAATAAATAAGGATTAAAAATAAAAACAGAAGCAGGTAAAGAAAAGAAGATGTGGGCAGGAAAAGTATGTTTCAGGCAGATGGAGCAGTACATGCAGGGCTTGGAGGCAAGAGAAAATATAAAAATCAGTGACCTATAAGATAATTTAGTGGTAAAATTGAACTGGATTAAGGAAACTATGTAAAATATACTTAAAAGATTAGACTTTATCTAGAAGGCATTGGAGAACTATTGAGGGATTTTAAGCAGAATACAACATGATCAGATAAGCATTTTAGAAATCTTCTAGATGCACTGTGGAAAATTAACTATAGGGTACAAGCATAAAGGTTGAAAAACTAGTGAGGAGGCTGTTACACTAAACCACGCAAGAAAGTACAAGCATGAACTCAGACAACATCCATAGGGATGGAGCAGAGTGGAAAATATTGAGGGCTATTTAGGATTCAAAATCAACAGGATTTCATGATTGACTGCCTGTGAGAAAGTATGAGAAAGGGAGGAATCATGGAGGATGGCCAAATTTCTGGCTCAGGTAACTTGGATGGATGAAGATAGCTAACATTGAAAAGGATAACAAGAGGGCTGGCCCAGTGGGGCAGTGGTTGAGTTCGCACGTTCTGCTTCTCGGCGGCCCTGGGTTCGCCAGTTCGGATCCCGGGTGCAGACATGGCACCGCTTGGCTACACCATGCTGTGATAGGCGTCTCACATATAAAGCAGAGGAAGTTGGGCACAGATGTTAGCTCAGGGCCAGGCTTCCTCAGCAAAAAGAGGAGGACTGGCAGTAGTTAGCTCAAGGCTAATCTTCCTCAAAAAGAAAAAGAAAAAGAAAAAGAAAACAGGAGAAAGAACTGCTTCAGGGGGAAGATAAATTCAGCTTAGGGTACACTGAGTATGAGATACCATGTAAAACCCTGTAGTGGTAGTGATGACAAGTAAGCATTTGGCTACACAGATCTAGAACTCCAGCGAGGTCTTGGTTGAGTCCGTGAGTCCAGGATGTTCTATTTTGCACATGATAGAAAACCCACACTAAACTATGGTAAGCAAAAGAAGAAATTGATTAGCTTTCATAATTGGACCTAAAGAAGATGGACAGTTCAGGCACAACTGCATCCAGGGACTGCAACAATGATATCAAGAATCCAGTTTCTCCATCACAGCTCTAATTTCTCTGTGTGAACTCCATTCCCAGAGGGCCTCCATTTGTGGACATAAGATGGCTACCAGCAGCTTTCCTTTCAGGTAAAATCCCTTCAGGTAAAAATCCAAGAAAAAAGGAAAAAGTCTGTATCCCAGCATTCCCAGAAAAAGCTCTGAGATTTTAATCTGATAGGATCATTTTGGGCCTTTTTAGAAACCATTCCTGAGCCAATCACTGTGTCAGAGTTGAGAGGGCTGTGTTTATTGACTTAAGCCATTAAAGGCCACCCCTGGAACTGAAGGGTGGGATCAATCCCACCTAAACCATATGGCTTGGAAATTCAAAATCCAGTTAGGATGGAGGTAGAAGGGAATAGAAATACCACGATGAAGAACATGTAGTTCTTTCACTCAAGGAGTTTATAGTCTAGGAAGAAAAAACAGAATTTGACAGGCAATTGTGGTACATTGTGATAAATGCTATGATGATGTGGGCAAGTACAGGATGCTGTGGGAATACAAGGAAAAACAATGAACCTTTTGGGGGACAGATGCAGGGACAGTCACCATACATGTCCATTACCAATATCCATAGCAGTTAGAGACAAAGATTTGGGGTCAACTTCACAGAGATGGTAACTGAAGCCAGTGGTAGATAAGATCACCCAGGGAGACTGTGTAACATGAGAGGAGGCCCTAGACTAGAGCCCTGGGAAACACCAAAATTTAAAGACTGGACAGAGGAAAATGAGCCTTCAGAAGAAATGGAAGAGAAAGAGCTAGAGATGAGATGAAAGCCTGGAGAGTAATGTTTTAAAGAGGTCATTTCTTACTGGAGGCTTTCAAAAAAAGCATACTAATCTGCAACATCATTGGCTAGGAGAGATTGGGTAAAATGAGAACTGAAAAATACTCCTTAGGTTAGCATCAAGGAGGTTGCTGGTAGCCTTGAGAGGCCCAGTGTCAGTGGAGAACCAGAGCTGAAGCCAGACGCTATGTTTGTGGGGCGGGTGGTGCAGAAGGGCTGAGGAGCGAGGATCAGTGAGAAAGCAGAAAGCATTCTTTTTAGGAAAAACGGACCTAAACAGGCGTGGAAAAAGATTGGGTAGGTAGAAGAACATATGGAATCAAGAAAGGATTTAAGACATAAGATGATTCAACATTTTAAAATTCAGGTTAGAAAGCAACAGTAGAACAGGAGAAGTTGAAGACAATTTTTATCTGGAAAATCTGGGCATTACACCCTTCATATAAACACCTATGCTATATATACAATATGAGATAAAGAGGCTTTTCATAACTGAACCATGATGAATTATACCTTGGAGAGGTGAAAAAAACACCAGTTAAAAATTTTAAATGGAAATGACATCATGCCTGGACTTTCATGCATTTTTAACTGGATTTTCTGGTTACTTATTACCTGAGATTATTGTTTTTCATGAAGTACAATTTGAAAATATAATTTTAAATGCTTAAAAATGAAATTCAATTACTTATATGCTGAAGTAAAGGGTTCCAGTCCCATTGTTAACCTTTTTTATTTTATTTTATTTTCATTTTTCTTTTGTTCTGTTTTGTGTGTGTGTGTGTGTGTATGTGAAGAAGATTTGCCCTGAGCTAACATCTGCTGCCAATCTTCCTCTTTTTGCTTGAGGAAGATTGTCGCTGAGCTAACATCTGTGCCAATCTTCTTCTATTTTGTATGTGGAATGCCACCACAGAATGGTTTGATGAGCTGTGTGTACGTCCACACCTGGGGTTCCAAACCTGTGAACCCTGGACCAAGAAAGCAGAGCACGTGAACTTAACCACTACACCATTGGGCTGGTCCCTGAACTCCTTTTTTGATGCTCTTCCAGGGACGTTCACTGAAAGACCTCTGAGGCCTACCCACAGATATAAAGTTAAGAGTATAGGGGCTAGCCCCATGGCCTAGTGGTTAAGTTCGGCTAACTCCAGTTCAGCAGCTCAGGTTGGTGGGTTTGGATCCCAGGCACCAACCTACACCACTCCTCAGCAATGCTGTGGCAGCGACCTACATATAAATTGGAGGAAGACTGGCACAGATGTTAGCTCAGGGCTAATCTTCCTCAGGAAAAAAAAAAAAAGTAGCACCTTCTAGGATTTGCCAGCAGGAATCTTTGGATTTCTTGTGTCTGCCAGACAGCAAGCAGGCTTATTCTATTTTCTTTCCTCTTAATCATACTTGATGTCCTCCACCCCTAAGCATTGAATGCCAATTGCATCTTCTTCCTCCCTCCCACCTTTCCCTGTGTTCTAGCTGATAAAACAAAAATATTGGACTCCAATAGTCCTGCCTTCAAATCTTGGCTCTATCACTTTCTAAATTACATCGGCCTGGCCAAGTATTTACTTCACTGCGCTAGTTATATTTTCCTTCTGAGCAGTGTGAAACTATCAAATGTTTATTTCTTCCAGCCCCACTAGACCCAGTCTAAGAATGAGATGTCATTCCTTCTCCCAGGAACCTACCACCTGAATGGAAACTAATAATTCATTCTCATTCTCTCCCCTCCCCCTTGGATTATAAACTCTTTGAAGGCAGGGAATAGGCCTTCTATTTCATTTCTTTTCCCCCCACTGCTTATCACATTTCTGCTTTTAAAACCACCACAAGAGTTGCTGACTTAGTTGAGTACTGATTTAGAATTCAGGTCTAAATTTGGTTCTAGCCTCCATCATTAATGAGCTCTTCTACATTTCCTAACAATTTTCCCATATTTCACCTCCATATGAAAATGTGAAACAAATCAAAAATAGCTTTGTTAGTGGCTTAAGGCCTTGTCAAGTTATTTACAAGACTATCTTCACAAGACTCCTATTTAAAAATCAATACTATATGAATTACATAACCTCAAATTATTCTATCGATTTTAGAACTTTCTTATTTAAGCAGCTTTGAAATTTTTACTCTTACTTACTTTTATGTATAATAACATTAGTATAACCATCAGAGCTAAAATCTCACCAACAGTTATACAAGTGTACTATGTTCACTGACAACAGGATTGCTGCTTTTTAGGAAGGGCGTTGTCAAGATGCCACAACAAATTATTTTACCAAAAAAAAGACCAACCTGCGGATAGTATTAGCTAAACAAAGTTGTTGGGGATGAGGTAATATATTCAATACTTAGTGTATGATTGCTTGTACATATTATACATTCCCTGCTTCAGCAAACCTTGAGTATAGAGTTTCTTTCAGTCAGACCTGGAATTAGGTCTCTCACTCATGTGGTTTCAATTAAGTTCTGTTAAAAATAGCTCGTAATATAAGCATTTTCATTTTTAGCGCTTCAACAACTTTACTACTTTTAATCCATAGAAAGGATAAACTTTGGGAAAAAACAATCAAAGGAAGTTACATAGTACTCTGGTGATGGCTCTTTATAGATAGCTGGAATCATCTATTTAGTGTACAGTCTTCTAATATAAGCTATCTGTTCTTATTTTACAACACAAATACATATGTATTGAAGAAGCATAAAGAAAAATATTTCCTTCTTAACTATTAAAGGTAAATTACAAGAATCTCAGTAGAATTTCAACACCAGGATATATCACAAATAATTAGAGGTTTCTGATCTTCGAATTTCATGCAATTTCAGGCAGACATTTTGCTTCACAGACTTTGACTTCATATTCATGTCTTCAAAGTAGTTTAAATTCAGCCACAGCTGCTACATCCTGCCATTTGTTTTTATTATAATATCTGGAGAAAAAAATATAACAATAGATTACTTTATATACATCACAAGCAGGTGTCCCATAGTTACAAATAACCAGTCCCTGAAGGAACGAACTCTTTTTTTTTTTTTTTGAGGACGATTAGCCCTGAGCTAACTACTGCCAGTCCTCCTCTTTTTGCTGAGGAAGACTGCTCCTGAGCTAACATCCGTGCCCATCTTCCTCTACTTTATATATGGGACACCTACCACAGCATGGCGTGCCAAGTGGTGCCATGTCCGCACCCAGGATCCAAACCAGGGAACCCTGGGCCGCCGAGAAGCGGAACGTGTGAAGTTAACCACTGTGCCACTGGGCCGGCCCCTGAAGGAGAGAACTCTTGATGCCCAGGCCACTCTAGTTTCACCCAGTCAAGCCTTAGGAAACAATTCCAGAGGCCATTGGAAAAAAAAAAGGAATAGCTGGCTCACTCCTTCCTGAACATGCTGAGAACACTTCTCTTTGGAGACACAAAGAGACCTGCTCAATAACATTCCAGTGGAAAGTGTAGCAAAGACAGCTGTCTGGGGCCATCATAAGGCCTCTAACCCCTGCCTTGTAACCTGGAGGAATTGATCCAGTTGTGCTTCTCATCCCTGCCTCCTCAGCCACCACCCAGGAAGAAGCCTCTCACATTTTCCTACCCACCATTCCTTTGCATTCTCCTACTCTTTGTTGTAGCTGAACCCACGTTCTTCCCAGTACAGAATTCTGGGGCTTCCCCCCATATCTTGTACCAGGAGATCCAGAGTAGAGGCAGCTTTACCTACTCCCATTGCCACTTTCTTTCTTCCCCTGGCCTAATCAGCCTATATCAATGGTTCTCAAACTTCGTTGCACCTTAGAATTACCTGAGCTTTTAAAAATCCTTGATATCCAGGCCATACTCCATACCAATTAGATCAGAATCTCTGGGCAAGGGACTCAAATATCCAGGAAAGTCTGATGTGCAGCTAAGTTTGAACACGAGACCTATATTTTTGCTATTCAAAGTGTGGCCCATGGACCAGTAACTTCATCATCACCTAGCAGTTTATTAGAAATGTAGAATCGTGGGCTCCATTCCAGACCTACTGAATCAAAATCTCCATTTTAACAGGATCCTTAAACAATTCACGACTGTATTAAAGTTTGGGAAGCACTGGCTATTCTACCCTCTACTCCTCCTTATTGTTGTCTTTACTGACCTCAGACACTGTCTGCTCATTTATTAAAGACTTTGGAAACTGGGCCACAGTCATCCTCTGCATACCAACTTTTTTTTTTTTGAGGAAGATTAGCCCTGAGCTAACCACCACCGATCCTCCTCCTTTTTGCTGAGGAAGACAGGCCCTGAGCTAACATCCATGCCCATCTTCCTCCACCTTATATGTGAACCGGCGAACCCTGGGCCGCCAAGAAGCAGAATGTGCGAACTTAACCGCTGTGCCACCAGGCCGGCCCCTGCATACCAACTTTTGAGTAACTTCCCATTGGGTAAACAACCCATTCAACTACCTAGTCTCACCTACCCCTGCTTAGCCTTCATACTTCCAGGGCTATGTCCTATATTTTCCCCTGACATCACCTAGAACGCATCATTTCTGATACTTCACAATACAAGAGACTCAGGAGTCATCCTCTAACTATCCTTCTCTTTCACTACCCTGTACTAGTACCTAATCAGTCACTAAGCCCTGACAATTATACCAATAAACATTTTTAGTTTACACTGGTTCTAAAATCCCAGATTTCCTGAATAAAATCACTGAAGAAGCAATGACCTGGGAATTTGCATCATTTTTTAAAAATTCCCTAGGTGGTCTGAGTACCACAATTTGAGATACGAAGCTCAGATCCTTATTTTCTCAACTTTGTTCATCAGGACTTTTGCAAAACTCCCAGCTGATCTTTTCGCTTCCAGGTTCATTTCTTTGCAAATTACTCCACACTTCTAGCCAGAATGATCTAATTAAAAAGCAATTTGCCCAGGATACAGTCAAAAGTCAGTATGGCATAGGAGGCTCTCCACGATCTGACCCCTGATTACTACTCAAGACTAAGTTCTCAGAGAGTCCAATCTCTACTCCAGCCGAACATAACTACTTTCAGTTCCTTAACTACCCGAGGATGCTTTAAAGCCTCTGTGCATTTATTTATGCCGGTGCCTCTGCCTAGAAGGCCTATGCTCAGCATACCCCTGAGGGCTTCAGGTCATCCTTCAGAGCATTTCCTATCTTCCCTATGTACCCCAACAGGGTCTCACATATAACTCTATGAAAGCACCTGTGCCTCCTCTGGACTTGTATTACGTATCTGACTTCCTCTCTGAGCTACGAACTTCATAAAGACAACTATGTCTTTATCTTAATATTACCAGCAACTAACTGCATGTAGCACATGACATAGACTCAATAAATATTTGCTGAATGAATGAACCAAACAACTGCAGAACTTCATCTTTTTATTCTATAGCTACATGACACCAAATCAACAGGCTTAAAAGGTCTCCATGATGTCAAGTTTGATTTCTTTTTCCCCAACAAACTAACTGGCATACTTCATTTCTGTATTTGTATTAGATCAATGTGTCTGTGTCAAGGACTACACTTAACTGATATATTTTTTACATGAGATAGCATAACCAAATCTATCATCAAATACAGTAACGTAGCACATATTTTAGGTTTGTTGTAAATTAATAAAAACAAAGGAATAGTTTTCAAAGAGAGAAAAGGAAATGTAGTGAGCTAGACTTCAGGAATTAACCTAACCTATAGAAGCAAATAATAATTATTGTAAAATGAATAATGAATATTCTACTACCAGCTTGAGATATGAATTTATAACACATCATTTATCATCTCTTCTGGAAATCAAAATAAAATATAAATCTTAAAATCTTACTATAAGGATAGCTACAGGTTCTGTCTGATTTTCCAAAAGGTATTGTTAGCTTGGAAGTGTTCCCTGACACTTCAAAGCAAAGTTAAAAGTATCCCCTCCTGGGTTCTTATAATGCCTTGTTCTACTTCTAGCTTATCACCTTATAGAGAACACTGTGACTATTTCATCACTAGTCTGTAAACCCCAGAGAGCTATGGTTGTACTCATATCCTAGCTAATATTGCAGTGCCGAATGCATGCTTGTTGGACAAATTAAAGTACCAATATACTAAACATCCATTGCTATAACTGTAAGAAGTACAAAGCGATGATTGCCCAAGCCTTTTCTTGGCGCAAAAAAAAAAAAAGTCTCTGTTTAAGTAGAATACAGAAGCCCAATGTGCAAAGCAAAGAGAAGTAAAACTGCTTTGTCTGGCTGGATGAACTGGGAAACTCAGAGCCCTATCTACTGTACCCACCATCTCCTATTTGACAACCAACCAGTCAAATTACTGAAAACTGAGAAAGCTAAGCAGTAGTTCTAATTCAGCCAGTAATCAGCTGTGTGAACGTGGGCAAGTCACTTATTGATTTGGCCAGGTCATTTTTCTTACATGTAAAATGAGCAAAATAGATTAGATCATTATATGCTTTCAAATTTTAGACCTTATTGGATATCCCTTTGAGCGGTCATCAAATTGCAGATTCCTGTGCCATATCTCTAGAGATTATAATTTACCAGGTCTACAGTGATTCTGGTGCAGGTAGTCAGAGGACCACACATTGAGAAACCTTGGGCTAGATGTTTACTAAGGCTCTTCTGTCTGGCTGTCACCATTCTTGGACCTCTTCTTGCCCACACCACCTCCTCTCTCACATCTTTTTTGGACTCCTATAGTGGTGTACTTTCACCAAATTTTTTCTTTAATCAGCATAGTGCCAGTTATTAATGAACAAGCAGCATACTGAACAGGGGTCCTAGACTATCAAAAGTGAACCTCACTCTGTAGTCCTGATTAGATTACTGCCAAACTAGCTAAAATGTTAAATGCCAGCACTAAAAATAGGCTGCTGCATGTTTAAAATAACATGACCACCAGTTAGCTTGTGGCTTTGCTATTTTTACTAAAGGAAAGGAGAGACAAGTGGCCAGAGGTTGAAAGGTAATTACTTAAATGAACAGGCTGCTAAATAAGGTGAGAGCCTAGAAAGAAGCCAGGAGGTGGCACAATTGATTCAACATGCATCAGGGGGTCTTTCTGTAAATTAAACTAAAAATTTTGGTCTGAACACTCAAAAGAACTTCCCAGACACATTTCTGTTTTGATTTATTGCACATTTAAACCCAGAATTGTGACATTAGCTGATGTCATAAAGAAAGATGAAAGGCCATAAAGATCAAATTAAAGAAAGTTTCCCTATTTTTACATTTTAACTTTTTACTAAAGTATAGCATACACACAGAGAAGTACACATAGGTGTACTGTACGGCTTGATGGGTTTTCACAAATTTAACGCACTCATGTAACCAGCATTCAGATAATGAAACAGAACACTACCAGCACCGTAGAATTCCCTCTTATAATCCTTTCGAGTTCATACCCCCACCCCAACAAGGACATTCACTATGGTTATTTCCATCATAGTTTAGTTTTGCCTACTTTGTACTAAATATAAGTAATATTAAATGCACTCTATTGTGTCTGACTCCTTATGTGAGATTCATCAATATTGTTACATGTGACTGTACATTGTTGATTCTCACTGCTATATAGCACTCCAAAGAATGAATATATCACAGCTTTTTTTATCCATTCCACTGCTGATGGCCATTTGGATAGTTTCCAGTCTGGGGCTTTTATCAACAGAGCTGCTACGAACATTCTAGTATACATCTTTTGATGAACATATGTACATATTACAGTTGGATATATTCCTGGAAGTGGAATTTCTGGGTCTCTTTGCACCTCAGCAAAATTTCTAAGGGTCCAGTGATACGAGAGATATGTCTCCTAAGGTAAAGGATAAGTTGTTGCATCTGGCCCCTCCTATAACAAAAAAAGAGGCACAATGCATAGTGGGCCTTTTTAGATTTTGGAGTCAACATAGTCCTCATTTGAGTGTACTAATCCAGCCCATTTACTAAGTGACCTAAAAAGATGCTGGTTTTGAGGGTCTCAGAACAAAGAAAAGGCTCTGCAACAAATCCTGGCTACTGTGCAAGATAATCTGCCACTTGTACCATATTGATCCAGCAGATCCAATGGTGTTTGAAGTATCAGCGGCAGGTACAGATGCTATTTGGAGCCTGTAGGTGAATCACAGCACAGGCCCTTAGGATTCTGGAGCAAAGCCCTGCCATCCTCTGTGGAAAACTACTCTCTCTCTCTCTCTGTGTTGTTTTTTTTTTTTTGAGAAACAGCTTTTGGCCTGCTCCTGGGCCTTAACAGAGACTGAATGCTTAACCATGAGCCACCAAGTTTCAAAGAGAGACAAGCTGCTCATCATGAATTGTGAGTTGTCTGATGCTTTAAAGTTGGCTGTGAAGAGCAGCACTCTGTTATCATATGAAAATGGTGTCTACAAGATTGGACTCAAGCAGGCTCTGAAGGCACAAATTATACAAGGAAGTGGCCCAAATGTCCATGGCTCCTACTCCTGCTACATTACCTTCTCTCTTCCAGCCTACACTCATGGCATCATGGGGAGTTCTCTACGATCAGTTGACTGCAAAAAAGAAAACTCAGCCTTGGTTTACAGATGGTTCTGCATGATATGCAGGCACCACCTGAAACTGGACAGCTACAGCACTACAGCTGCTTTCTGGGATATCCCTGAAGGAAACTGGTGAAGTGATATCCTCCCGGTGGGCAGAACTTTGAGCACTGCCCCTCGTTATTCACTATGTTGGGGAAGAAAAAATCGTCAGATATACAATTATATACTGATTCATGGGCTGTGGCCAATAGTTTGGCTGGATGGTCAGGGACTTGGAAGGGACATGACTGGAAAATTTATGACAAGGAAATCTAGGGAAAAGGCATGTGGATAAGACTCTCTGAATGGGCAAAAAATGTGAAGATATCTATGCCTCATGTGAATGCTCACCAAAGGGTGAGCTCAGCAGAGGAGGATTTTAATTATCAAGTGGATAAGATGACCTGTTTTGTGGGTACAAGTTAGCCTCTTTCCCAAGCCACTTCTGTCATTGCCCAATAAGATGATAAACAAACTGGCTACTGTGGCAGGGATGGAGGTTATGCATGGGCTCAGCAACATGGACTTCCACTTACCAAAGTCAACCTGGCTACAGCCACTGCTCAGTACCTAATCTGTCAGCAGCAGAGGCCAGTACCTAGTCCCCATTATGGCACCATTCCCTGGATTGATCAGCCAGCTACCTGGCGGCAGGTTGATTACATTGGACCATTTCCATCAGGGAAGGGGAAGCATTTTATTCTTACTAGAATAGACACTTAAACTGGATATAGATTTGCCTTCCTGCACACAATGCTTCTGCCAAAACCACCATCCAGGGACTTACAGAATATGTTATCCACCATCATGGTATCCCATATAACATTGCTTCCGATCAAGGAACTCACTTCACAGCAAAAGAAGTATGGCAATAGGCCCAAGCTCATGGAATTCACTGGTCTTACCATGTTCCCTACCATCCTGAGGCAGCTGGTTTGATAGAATGGTGGAATGGCCTTTTTGAAGACTCATTTACAGCACCAGCTAGGTAGCAATACCTTTTAGGCTTGGGGCAAGGTTCTCCACAAGGTTGTATATGCTTTGAATCAGCATCCAACATGGTGCTGTTTCTTCCATAGCCAGGATTTACAAGTCCAGGATCGAGGGGTGGAAATGGAAGTGGGATCATTCAATATTACCCCTGGTGACCCACGAGCAAAATGTTTGCTTCCTGTTCCCATGACTTTACGCTCTATTGGCCTAGAGGTCTTAGTTCCAAAGGGAGGAATGCTTCCACCAGGAGACACAACAGTGATTCCATTGAACTGAAAGTTGAGACTGCCACCTGGCCACTATGGGCTCCTCATGCCTCTGAGTGAACAGGCAAAGAAGGGAGTTTTACTGTGTTGGCTGTGCGGATTGATCCTGATTTCAAAGGGGAAATTGGACTACTACTCCACAGTGGAGGTAAGGAAAAGTATATCTGGAGTACAAGAGATCCCTTAGGGCATCTCTTACTATTGCCATGCCCTGTGATTGAAGTCAACGGAAAACTACAACAACCCCACACAAACAGGACTACTAATGGCTCAGACCCTTCAGAAACGAGGGTCTGTGTCACCCAACCAGTTAAAGAACCACGACCAGCTGAAGTGCTTGCTGAGGGCAGAGGGAATACAGAATGGGTAGTGGAGGAAGACAGTTATAAATACCAGTTACAACCACATGACTAGTTAAGCAAATATCTTTGTTTTCTTCCCTGTCTTATCCCCATACTATCTAACATAAGATGCATTAATAATAGTTAAATTTATATCACAGTACTCGAATTATGGGATATCAAGGAGAAGAGTAAACTTCACCCAAGGATTCTGCATCCTCTTCTAAGGAAGGAGTTAGCATATTTTTGGTTGTTTGTAGGAGAGTTGTATTAGATTACACAGAAGTATGACTTTGTTATTGTCTTTATTTGGGGATTAAATACAGTTTAAGGAAATGTGTGTTTAGAAGCCTTGAAAGATTGAATTCCTCTCCACCACTTGGTAGCAGTATGATCTTGGACAAATTGCATACTACTTTAGGCCTCAGATTCTTCATATATAAAATGAGGATAATAGTACACATTCTATCTATCATAAAGTCATAGTGAAAAACAAATGAGATATAATAAGGTGCTTAGCTCAATGCTTTTCATAGAGGAAGTGCTCAACCAACGTTAAGTGAATGTAAAAATATCTCCATATCTTTAAAAAGAATGCTACTAAAAATGAAACTCAACAACGCTAAATTTCAAAAGTTATAAGAGGAAGTATCCTAGATAAATACATTTTAAATCAACAGCATCAGATAATTTTTCAAAAGATGAAGTATTTGACTTTCAAAAAGTTATTTTACTCAGGTTCTGAAACCAATTAGTGTCTGGAGTGGAGTAACCATTTCATAAATGCTTTGTATTGTTAATATCTATGAAATGTGAATATTGAGACTATTTATCTTTGAAATAAAACAACATACAAAAATAGTACTACCAAACTTTTTACAACTTTATCATTTTCACTGTGTGCAAGAACCCCCAGAAGACAATTTATAACTGCCCTTCCTGTGTATATAAGGAATTTACAATGAAAAAATGTTTTATATCTTCCAAAAAGTAGGCTCCGTATTCATACTATAGTACCTTGAGGAATATCTTTAGGAGGAGAATATGTCTTCTTCTTTACAATAACACTTTTACTTTTCACTTGTCTAGTTCCTGGTGATGCTCTAATAATATAACAGACTTCTGATGTTTTTGAAGGAACCTGAGAAAGAAAAAAAAGAAGCAGATATTTCAGAATTTTTCCTTCCAGGTACTATTTTTGTATGTTGTTTTATTTCAAAGATAAATAGTCTCAATATTCACATTTCATAGATATTAACAATACAAAGCATTTATGAAATGGTTACTCCACTCCAGACACTAATTGGTTTTCAAACATTTGCTTATTTAATACTCACAAGAACCAGGCAAGGTGGATTATATTATCCCCATTTGTAAAATGAAGAAACTTAGGTTCATAGAGGTTGGACAACTTATTTAAGGACAGAGAGATAGTAATGACAGAGTTGAGATTCAAGCACCACAAAGTGGGAGAGAAAGTTTACATGATTTACTGAACTAAAACACAAATTTAAATTTAATTCTGTGTCAAACACTAAATTTCTTTGATTTCCCAATTCAGTTAATTTTGACAATTTCCTATCAAGCAGTCTCTTGAATAAAGAAATACCACATCTTTCAGAAGTGACATATCTTACTTCTTAGAACTCAGAAGTAGAGATATGTATTTATCAAGGGCTATCCCATTTTAAAGAAAGCCTGCATGGAAACCTCTTCTACTGTAAAATTCATATCATCCTCTGTGGTGTACGTCTGCTATTTTCCTGCCCAGCATTCATTTTCCATCCTTCTGGTACTAAATAGTACTACAGTTTTCTTGGAAGAATCTACTCATTCTACCAGCCTGCACACCACTCCTTCCTTATAGATCAGGAGGAGCTGAGAACATTTCTGAGCAGTGAGATGGCCACATGACCCAGCCTAGCCAATCAATGTATTCCATGCCCCTGGAAATAGTGACTGGCTCAGACAAGGACACTGTAAATGGGCCAGCAGGAAGAAGGAAATGCTGAACCTGATATTTTGGTACTAATCCAGAATCCTTAAAGGGGTCCAAAGTGGTCCCAGATTGATACCCAACCCTAGCTATAGCTTTTGTAGTAGAAACAGATCAAATCCTCTTAGGAAGATGGGATCCCCAATTTGGGCCCATAAGATTCTTATCAAATAAGAGCAAGGAAATAAATGATAAGGGTCAAGGTCAGTGTCAGAGTTGTTCTTCAAGATTCAGCTCAGAATATTTCCAAACAGAAATGATGGCCAAAGCACATTTCACCTTCTCCTATAGTTTCATTATAACAACAATAAAGGAAGTACCAAACTCACGAGAAATCAAGCTAACACGTGTAAGACCGTACAGAAATATCAAACAATGGATTTAAGCCGCCAGAACATCAGATATTAGAACTGTCAAATCAGAGAGAATAACAATGTATGAAATGATTAAAAAATTAACCACTGAAATCTCACAGATGAGCAAGTAATAAGAAACTATCAGGCACAAAAAGCAGATTTGAAAAAAAAACGAGAACTTCTTGAAATGAAAAATAAAATTCTTGGGGCCGGCCCCGTGGCCAAGTGGTTAAGATTGAGCACTCCGCTTCGGCGGCCCAGGCTTTCGCCCGTTTGGATCCAGGGCACGGACATGGTATCACTCATCAGGCCATGCTGAGGCGGCATCCCACGTGCCACAACTAGAAGGACCCACAACTAAAATATACAACTATGTACCAGGGGGATTTGGGGAAAAAAAAAAAAGACGATTGGCAACAGTTGTTAGCTCAGGTGCCAATCTTAAAAAAAGAAAAATTGCTGAAATAAAAAATTCAGTGGGAGGCTTAAGCAGTAAAAATGACAGCTGAAGAGAGAATTAATGAAGAAATTACCCAGAATACAACAAATAAATGTAAAATATTCAAGAGAGGTTGAAAGATATGGAGGATAGAAAGAGGCTTAACATGCTAATTACCATTCGAGAGAGAATAAAATAGGTAACAGCTAAGAAATTTCACAAATTGATGAGAGATATGAGTCCACAGATTCAGGAAGCCCAATATCTCAAGCAAAATTAGAATTAAAAAAGAACAGCAAACAAAAATGTTAATCAATTTATATACACATTCCAGTGAAATTATACCATATCCAAGATAAGGAGAACTTAAAAGAAGCCAGAAAGAAAAGATATATCAGTCCCCAAGACTACCATTAGGCTCAACAATTTGCTAAAAGGACTCAGAGGATTCAGAAAAGCTGTTATACTCCCAGTTATGGTTTATTACAGCACAAGGATACAGAATAAAATCAGCAAAGCGAAAAGGCACATAGAGTTGAATCCAGAAGGACAAGCTTCCAGTTGTCCTCTCCTACTTGAGTCACACGGACAGCATTTAATTCTTCCATATGCTAAATGTTGGCAACCAGGGAAGCTCAGTGAGCCTTGACATCAGAGTTTTTATTTGAAGTCAGTCACATAAGCATGTGGGGCCTGTGTGATTGACCTGAGCTACTCAGACCCCAGTCCCCCAGAGGTCAAACTGATACAAGGTGGCCCAAAGTCTCAGGCATTAGGGTGTTTACCATAAATCACATTGTTATCAGAAACTATCTGGCTGTGGCTCAGGACATACAAAGACACTCTTATCAGGCAGGATACTTCAAGGGCTCAGAGGTCATCTCCCAGGAGCCTTGCCCCAAGACAGTCCTGAGGATCTTGGGAATGTGCAGGCTTGCTGAGCTAACCCTTTCCAGCATACATATAATTTACAAGGAATGAAAGTTAGACTAACATGGGCCAGCCCAGTAGCACAGCGGTTAAGTGCACACATTCTGCTTTGGGGGTCAGGGGTTCGCTGGTTGGATCCTGGGTGCGGACACAGCACCGCTTGGCATGCCATGCTGTGGTAGGTGTCCCATGTATAAAGTGGAGGAGGATGGGCACGGATGTTAGCTCAGGGACAGTCTTCCTCGGAAAAAAGAGAAGGATTGGCAGCAGTTAGCTCAGGGCTGATCTTCCTCAAAAACCAAACAAAAAAAGAAAGTTAGACTAACAGAAGAGTCGCAAAAGCAACATGGAAGTCAGAAGACAGTGGAACGATACCACTGATCAAAGAGCAGAGAGAAAAATCACTGTCAATACAGAAGTATGTACCTAATAGATGCGGAAAAAATATTTAATAAAAATCATATTCACATCATAGTGAACTAGAAATATGGGGAAGTTCTCAACCTAGTTAAGGATGTTGGTGGTCTTGTGTATTGTTTCTCAAAGATTTTTGGTTTTCCTTGGAGAAGATGCACTCTCTGGCTCCCTTGTGGTTTAGTAAGGCCACGTGACCATTTCTGGCCAGCAAGTTTTTTTTTCCTTTTTCAAGTGCAATGCCTTTTAATACACAGTAAATAAGTACATGATACAAAGTGATACTTTGACATCACAGTTTCAGACGAAGACATTCCCCCAATTTATTCTATGTTTCTAGGTAGAAATTATGATGTGGAACACATTTGAATTGTGCACTGTATTTGGAGAATACATAATGTTTTACTCTGTATAGCATTTCATATGTCTCTTCAGTCTATCATCTGTGCACACTTTTCCCACATGTTTCAAAGTATTTTGCTGTTTAGTCTTTTAAAATTTTTTTTTTATTTTTTAAGGATTGGCCCTGAGCTAACATTTGTTGCCAATCTTCCTGTTTTTTTTTATTTTCTCCCCAAAGCCCCCCAGTACATAGTTGTATGTTTTAGTTGTAGGTCCTTCTAGTCCTGCTATGTGGGATGCTGCCTCAGCACAGCTTGATGAGTGGTGCCAGGTCCACACCCAGGATCTGAGCCTGTGAAACCCCAGGCTGCCGAGGCCAAGTGCGTGAAATTAACCTCTTGGCCATGGGGCCAGCCCCTGATGTTTAGTCTTTACTTTTCCCTCCAGGCATTTTATGTGTGTTATAACTTTATTTTTATGTTGGCTTAAGTGAAGCCCTCAAAAATCTTAAAAAATTGGTAAAGAAAAATATAATATCACCTTTAAAGAATAACTCATTTGCATCTTTCCTCTCCCAACCCCCACCAAATATTTTTGTTTGTTTGTTTGTTTTTGTTTTGGTGAGGAAGGTTGGCCCTGAGCTAACATCTGTTACCAATCTCCCTCTTTTTGCTTGAGGAAGATTTGCCCTGAGCTAACATCTGTGCCAACCTTCTTCTATTTTGTTTGTGGGTGCTGCTGCAGCATGGCTTGATAAGCAGTGTGTAGGTCTACACCCGGGATCCAGGCTGGCGAACCTGGGCCATCGAAGCAGAGCAGGAAAACTTAATCACTACACCACTGTAGCCAGTGAGTTTTGAGCAGAAGTAATGAATGTCATTTCCAGGCTAGAATGTTTAATTGCCAAGGTAAGAAGACCTTTCAGAGCTTTCTTTTTTCACTAGCCTAGTTTCAGGCAATATTCAAGATGGTGGCTGCTCTGTCAGCTACAATGAGCAGAGCCCTTAGTCAACCCAATGGAGGTATAGCATAAGCAAGAAATTAACCTTTATTGTTTTAGCTGCTAAAATCTTTTGAGTTATTTGTTACCACAGCTTATTCTGCTTAGTACAAGTTATCTATAAGTTGCACAAGCTTTAATCTTAACAGTGATTCTTTGAAAAAAATTTCCCTTAAGATCCCACATAAGAAATATGTTATACTGGAGGTCTTATCCAGGACAATAAAGTACAATTCACAGGGAAGAAATAAAATTGTTATTATTCACTTACGATATGATTGTCTACATAGAAAATCCAAAAGAATCTACAGACATACATTAGCATTAATAAGATTTAGCAGGGTTCTGGTGATAAACAAATATGCACAAATCAATTGTATTTCTATACTCCCTTAGTGAAAATTAGAAAATGTAACTTACAAAAAGATATAATTTACAATAGCATCAAATAATATAAAATACCTAGGAATATGTCTACCAAAAAAATGAAGATCATTCTGGTTATGATAAAAATCTATTGAAAAATATTAAAGAACACCTAAATATATGAGGAGATATACTACATTCATGGAAAGAAAGATTTAGTAAAGATGTTAGTTCCAAAAAATAAAAATAAAAGTAGAGGAATGAATGACACAAACCTCAAGATAATAGTTACTTATAGGAGAGAGTGAATGGAATCACGGTGAGACTCATTGGTTGTAAGGGGGGTACAAATTTGTAATGTTCTATTTCATTGTTTGCATGGTGGGCACAAGGGTGTTCATCTATTTTTTCCTTTAAACTATGCATAGGCTCTTTTGTATGAATGCTGTATTTATATAAAGAGAAAGCAGTCAGATTCCCAGACCTACTTTCCCACTTCTTGTAACTGTTCTTCCCCAACTCAAGCAAAAGACTGGAGGATTTTTCAATGAAAAGGGTAGAACCGATGGTATCCTCTCTGAGGGATTCCCTGCAGCTGAAGGAGGAGGTGTTGTGCTGAGACTCAGCCCTAAAAGAGGCCTTTATCCTCCAGGCGAGAGAGTGAAAGATTCTTCTCTCAGCAGTCCAAAAGGGAAAAATCTAAAGTTGCTGATACAAGTAAAAGGCTCAGCCATATCACCCTACAATGAATTTCACAGTTGAAAAACCCCATCCAGGAGCTAGAGTTTCCAATCAGCTTTCTAGATCCACAATCAATAATATGAGTAGACAGCTGAGTAATTAACATAACAGTTAGAGACAGGAAGGAAGGAAAGAAGAAAGGAAGAAAGAGGGAGGGAGGAGAAAGGAAAAGAAACAAGGAAGGATGCATTTTGGAGGAAACAGAGACTACAGTAGTAATAGAAAACATCAAGATTAACTACTGAACATTAGAAGATATGGCAACCATGAAATGAGTATGATATAATAAAGGAGTATCCAAGGAACAAAAAGGAGCTCTTGTAGGGCCTGCCCGTAGCACAGCTAAGTGCACACGTTCTGCTTCGGTGGCCCGGGGTTCGCCGGTCAGGATCCTGGGTGTGGACATGGCACCGCTTGGCAAGCCACGCTGTGGCAGGCATCCCACATACAAAGTAGAAGAAGATGGGCACAGATGTTAGCTCAGGGCCAGTCTTCCTCAGCAAAAAGGGGAGAATTGGCAGCAGATGTTAGCTCAGGGTTAATCTTGCTCAAAAAAAAAAAAAAAAGGAGCGCTTGTACATTAAAAACTATAGCATAAATGCAAAATCTTCAATATAAGATTTGAATATATATTCAATATATTCAATAATATAAGGGAATCTCCCAGAGAGTAGATAGAACCAAAGGCTAAAAGATTTTTTTAAAAGATAAGAAGATGAGAGGGCCAGTACAGGAAGTCCACTATCCAAATGATAGATGTTCCAGAAAAAGGAGAAAAAAACAGGGAAGTAGAGATTATCAATAAAATAATTTGAAAACCTCCCAAAACCAAAGTGCACATGTTTCCAGATTAAACGAATCCCCCATGTTCTAGCACAATGCATGGAAAAAGACCCATACGAAGGCACATCATGATGAAATTTCAGAATACTGATGAAAAGGAGAAGATCTAACTTCCACAGAGGAAAAGTTGGTCATTAATAAAAGAATAGGAACCAGCATGCTTCTCAAAACAACACTGGAGACCAGAACCATAATCAAGTTATACTGGTTGAAAGTTATTTCCATCCTAGAATTCTCCAGCCAGTTTAAACTATCATTCATACATGAGGACGGAATAAAAACATTTCAATCATGAAAGGTCTCAAACAATTTCTATACCATGTACCCTTTCTCAGGAAGCTAATGGGTCACCAACTCCACCAAAATAAGGCAGAAAGAGAAAGCCATGGGTTAGGAGAAACAGGAAATCCAACCCTGGAGAGAGGCAAAGTAATCCCCAGGATGATGGTACAGGGAGAGCCCAGGATGACAACTACGTCCCAGGCATAGAGGGTAATATAGAACATAATATTAGAACAGGTCAGAAGGCTCAGGAGAGATTTTAGTAAGTTGAAATTCATGGAAAACTTGATGTAACTGAAGATCTAGAGAGGCCATATGGATAACTGGAAAAGAGTTTAGGATTGATTAGACAGAAAAATAAGAAAGCAAGTCTCATGGGTTGAATTGCGTCCTCCCAAAAACAGATATGTTGAAGTCCTCACCCTCAGTACTCGTGAAGGTGACCTTATTTAGAAATACGGTCTTTGCAGATTTAATCAAGTTAAGATGAGGTCATTAGGGTAGGATTTAATCCAGTATGTCTGGTGTCCTTATAAGAGGTAAATTTGGACACAAAAACACAGGGAGAGTGTCACGTGAAGACATGGAGACACAGACACAGAGGGAAGACAGTTACAAGAAGATAGAGGCAGAGATTGGAGTTGTGCTGCCACAAGTCAAGAAATAAATGCCTGGGGCTAACAGAAGCTAGAAGAGGCAAGGAAGGATCCTTCCCTAGAGGCTTGAGAGGGAACATGGCCCTGCTAACACCTTGATTTCAGACTTCTAGTTTCCAGAGCTGTGAAAGAATAAATTTCTGTTGTTTTAAGAAGCCACCTAGCTTGTGGTACTCTGTTACTGTGGCCCTAGGAAACCAATACAAGTAAAGAGGATAATTATTTACTCTAGAAAAAACAGAAGGAAAAGTGGTAATAATAGTTTATCTTATACCATAAATAGCGTAGAAGCTCCATTGAGTTTAAGATTTATGAAACTGAATTGAGAAAAACCCATTATGTCTCAGTCTTACAAAACTTCCATTTTCAGAGTGCCTGAAAAAATTAAGAGGAGGATCTTTTCTCGCTCATCCACCATCTGACTATAGGGCAGACACTCAGCTGCGGTTCACATCTGTATCAGTTATCTGAGGTTGATCTGATTGGGCCAACATCCATTTTGATAGATCAGTAGCTGTACCTCTGCCTGAGCTATTAAATATTTTGAAGATCAACCCTTTCCCAAATCAAAGAGTCAGTGTCTTTCCAGAATGAACAGCCTCTATATAGGTAGCTGCTCTATGAGGTTGCTATAATTTCCAATATTTTGAAGGGAACACTTGGGAAGCTCTTTCAAAACACAGAGGAAAAGAACCGAAAGATGAAAATAATAAGAGAAAAGATAGATCAATACAGAAAACATCAAAAACATTCAAATAAAGATTATTTTGTACTAGAACAGAGATTAAATGAAGTTAAGCAATAATCAGAGATATACTAGAAAATCTTTGAGCTAAAAAAGAAATTGTGCAAGAGGACTGAAAGCCCTCAACATGCTCCTAAAGCCTCCTCTCCCTCTTTTGATTCCTTCCAGTTTTATCGAGATATAACTGCCATACAACACTGTATAAGTTTAAAGTATACAGCGTAATGAGTTGACATACATATATATTACAAAATGATTACCACAATAAGTTTAGTTAACAATTATAAACTCATATATTTACCAAAAAATTCTTTTCTCCTTGTGATGAGAACTTTTAGGATCTACTTTCTTAACAATTTTCAAATATACCACACAGGATTGTTCCCTCTTCCTTTATTTTAATCAAAAAGAATTATATTCAAGTACTTCAAAAGAAGGACGTTTTCTGCTTACAAATGACCAGGTAGAAAAATAAACAAGTTATCAGGAAAGGAACAAAAATAGGCTAGTTTTTTTCTTCAACACTAAACACAAAACAAAAAATTACAATGGACCATGATAGCTATTGTTTTGTCTGCTCAGCAAGTTTCTCATCCTCTTTTCGGCTATAAACCTGGTTCCCTGACTTCTGATGTAGGCAAGTGACCCAGGCTTGGCCAATCATAGTTTGACATTTCCCTGGCAATGATAGTTGGTCCATGAGGCAGGCATATGGCCCAAGCAAAGTTAACTGGTGTCCTGACCCAGGACTAAAATACACACACAGAAAAAGAAACTCCCTCCTTCACTCAAGGCTATGAACCACAGAAGAATTGTGGAAGCCTGTTTGCAGCAGGAGCCCAAGAAAATGAAGCTAACCAAAGACAAGATGAGAATAAAAACACCTAGAAGCTTCAAGAGGGATTTCTAACAAGATTCAGTTGAGTTTCTGGATTCAATCCTCTCTTTCTCATTTATGAGTTGATAATATTCCTTTTGCTTTTTGCCTTAGGCTACTTGAGCTGAGTTTTTGTATTTGTAACCAAAGAAACTTGTAAAATAAAACAATAAAACAATGTCTACTAAGTTCTGAAAAGAAAAGGCTTGCAACCTAAGATATTTTTTTAATTTATTTTTTTTGTTGAGGAAGATTAGCCCTGAGCTAACATCTCCTGCCAATCCTCCTCTTTTTGCTGAGGAAGACTGGTCCTGAGCTAACATCCATGCCCATCTTCCTCTACTGTATATGTGGGACACCTACCACAGCATGGCTTGCCAAGCAGTGCCATGTCCACACCCAGGATCCTGACCGGCGAACCCCGGGCCACTGAAGTGGAACATGTGCACTTAACCGCTGCTCAACCGGGCCAGCCCCATAACCTAAGATTTTTATACTTAACTTACATTCCCCCTGTACAGACAAAAAGAGATTTTCAAATAATAAAAACTCTGAAAATGCATCACTGTGTTCTTCATGAAAATCTTGCCTTCAGATACACCTTGTCTAATTAAGAAATAAATGAAAGTTAAGAACTCAGAAAAGGGAGGGTCATGATGTAAGATAACTGGGTGAATACTGAAACAAACAATGATAAATGTTAATAATTTTTGTAAATCTGGCTACAAAACTGAATGCAAGTATTTTGGTTAGGAAGGAAAAATACACTAAAATCATCATTTTAAATTTGGGGGACACAAACGATAATGTTTTACTCTGACAATGAACAAAATATAAGTTAAAGTACACTTTTGAAAAGTTTAAAGGTGAAGCTTCCGGATCAAGATAGTGTACTGAGTACATGTATATCAAAAAAGAATGATGGGACTGGCTCCGTGGCCAAGTGGTTAAGTTTGCATGGTCCACTTCGGCAGCCCAGGGTTTCACCAGTTTGGTTCCTGGCTGTGGACCTAGCACTGCTCATCAAGCCATGCTGAGGCAGCATTCCAAATAGCACAACTAGAAGGACCTGCAACTAGAATATACAATTATGTACCGGGGAGCTTTCATGGGGGAGGGGAGGAGGAGGACAAGGAGGGTGAGGGGGAGGAGGAGGAGAAGGAGAAAAAGATCGGCAACAGGTGTTAGCTCAGGAGCCAATCTTAAGGGAAAAAAAACGAATGAGACCACATACATACAAACAATGGAATATTATTCATCCATAAACAGAAGGAAATCCTGCCATTTGCAACAACATGGCTGACCTTGAGGGCATTAAGCTAAGTGCAATAAGTCAGACAGAGAAAGACAAATACTGTATGATCTCACTTTATATGTGGAATCTAAAAACATCGAACTCATAGAAACAGTAGAATGGTAGTTGTCAGGGGCTGAGGGGGAGAGGAAATGGGGAGATGTTGGTCAAAGGGTGCAAACTTTCGGTTATAAGATGAATAAATTCTGGGGACCTAAGGTACAGCATGATGACTACAGTTAACACTACCATATTGTATACTTGAAAGCTGCTATGAGAGTAGAGATTTAATGTTCTCACCATAACAACACAACTACTAAATGGTAATTGTGTGAGGTGAAGGATGTGTTCACTAACATTATTTTGGTAAACAATATATATATATTGCAATGTATACATGTATCAAATCACATTGAACACCTTAAACTTAACACAATGTTTTATGTCAATTATAACTCAACAAAACCAAAGAAGAAAAACCTGAGGCAAGATTAGCATTGTTCTTCCCAAACACACCCCATAAAAGCTCCAAACTTAGAATTAATGGGCTCCCAAGTTGAACAGCAGTAGGCTATGGGGTAAACACCAAGATAATTAAACAATTTACACAAGAACGTCTAGACCAGTCACATTTCTGCCCTCCACCATAGACAGCGATGCTGCAGCTTTTACCTCCTAGCTCCCTCCTTCCCCCAAATCATTCTTTAAAGCACTGATCTCAAAGTTTAGTTATTCAGTATCATCTTCTTTGTTTTGTCATATCCACATATCAATTACATACTAATATTTTCCTTAAATTAACCAACTTTTTACTTAATTTTAAAAGGAAACTGACTATTTTGGATACCGCTTATAAATAGAATCATGCAGTATTTGTTCTTCTGTGATTGACTTATTTCAGTTAGCATAATGTCCTCTAGGCTCATCCATGTTGTCTTGTATTTCAGAATTTCCAATTTTTTTAAAGGCTGAATAATGTTCCATTGTATACCACATTTTAAAAAATCCATTCATCTGTCAATGGGATGTTTAGGTTGTTTCCACATTTTGGCTATTGTGAATAGTGCTGCAATGAACATGGGGGTGATAATATCTCTTTGAGATCTGGCTTCAATTCTTTTGGATAAATACCCAGAAGTGGGATTGCTGGATCATATGGTAGTTCTATTTTTTTTTTAAAGATTTTATTTTTTTCCTTTTTCTCCCCAAAGCCCCCGGGTACATAGTTGTATCTTCTTAGCTGTGGGTCCTTCTAGTTGTGGTATGTGGGATGCCGCCTCAGTGTGGCTTGATGAGCGGTGCCATGTCCGCGCCCAGGATTCGAACCGACGAAACACTGGGCCGCCTGCAGCAGAGTGCACGAACTTAACCACTCGCCCACGGGGCTGGCCCCTGGTAGTTCTATTTTTAATATTTTGAGGAATCTCCACACTGTTTTCCATACCAGCTGCACCATTTCTACCAATAGTATACAAGGATTCCAATTTCTCCAGAACCCCACCAACACTTGTTGTCTTTTATTTTTTTGGATAATAGCAAAGAACAGAACTGTGATTGTCAGGGACTGGGGGGAGAGGACAACAAGGAGTTGCTAATAAACAGGTATAAAATTTCAGTTACGAAAATGAATAAGTTCTAGAGATCTGCTGTAGAACATTGTGCCTGTAGATAACAATATTGTATTGTACACTTAAAAATCTGTTAAGAGGGTAGGTCTCTTGTTATGTGTTCATACCACAATAAAACTAAAATAAAAATAAATAAACAAAAGAAGATTTGTATCATTTTCATGAATGGAAAATCATTATTATTCGTCAAAAATAAAAAGTGATCCTAAAAACAATTACAATAAAAACAGCAAAGTTATTGAATTTTTTGTTTTGAGATATGTATTTTATTGAATTATATTGACAATTTATTGCTAGATCAAATCTGCCTCAATGACAAATTTGAGAGAAAGGGTTTTTTTAAGTTACTCAATTTTAAAAGTTTAACAGGGCCAGCCCAGTGGTGTAATGGTTAAATGCACACATTCCGCTTCTTGGCAGCCTGGAGTTCACTGGTTCGGATCCCAGGTGTGGACATGGCACTGTTTGGCAAAAGCCATGCTGTGGTAGGCGTCCCATGTATAAAGTAGAGGCAGATGGTCATGGATGTTAGCTCAGGGCCAGTCTTCCTCAGCAAAAAGAGGAGGATTGGCAGTAGTTAGCTCAGGGCTAATCTTCCTCAAAAAAAAAATAAAATAAAAAATAAAGTTTAACAAACTCATAAAAATCAAAATCAATAACGTGGCATTAAAAACTCTAAATTGACCAACTTTTTCTCACCATTCAGCCATATCTTAAATCATCCCCTCACTTGTTTTCACCACTCTAGTCATGATGGCATTCCCTCAGGCCCTTCCCACCACAGGGCCTTATGCCAAGTCATCTTTTTTTTTTTTTTTTGAGGAAGATTAGCCCTAAGCTAACATCTGTCACCAATCCTCCTCTTTTTGCTGAGGAAGACTAGCCCTGAGCTACCACCTGTGCCCATCTTTCTCTATTTTATGTGGGATGCCTGCCAGAGCATGGCTTGACAAGCAGTGTATAGATCCACACCCAGGATCTGAACCGGGAAACCCCAGGCCACTGACGTGGAACATGCGAACTTAACTGCTGTGCCACTGGGTCAGCCCCCAAGTCATCTTCTTCAAACACTCTTTCTAACCTTCCTTGCCTAGATAACTCTTACTTATCATTAAGATCTAGGGTCAATTGTTAGCTCCTTAGAGAAGCTTTCCGTTATCTCCTCAACTACGCCAAGTAGGCTCTTATAGTACCATGTGCCTCTCCTTTGTAGCACTTGTCAGAGCTGTAATTTTCCTCTTGTTTCTGTCTTCCCCATCAGACAGAAAGGCTGATATTCTGTCTGCATTTGTTCACTGTGCTAACTCTAGCACAGTGTCTGGTACATAATAAATGCTCAATATGTATTTGTTGAATGAAAGAATAATTAAAATATCCTGGGGATTTTTACAATGCAAATTAGTGAATTTCTGAAATTCTCTTTGGGTGAAATTTTTCTCTACTTCTTCATTTCACCCTCCAGATCACAGCAATTTAGATTCTGAGAATCTGATAAGGGGTAGGACAATAATGAATATTACCAGCTTTCTTCTAGAAGTAAAGGGAGACACTCACAATACAAAAAAGGATAATTTGTGACAACAAAAACATAGAAGAGGAAGAGGAAAAAGAACCTGTATAGGCAAACGGAGATAAGATGCTATCAGCAGATAAAGGACTATCTCATCTATGAGATCTTTTATACACACCTCACAGTAACCACAAAACGAAAACTCAGAGCAGTGTCACAAAACATAAAAAAACAGGAAACTGAGAAAAACAAACCAGAAAACCACCACACTGAAATGGCAGACAGAAACACAAGGAAAAAGAAACAATGGAAATATAGAACAACCAGAAAACAAAACATAAAATGGCAGTATTAAGCTCTCGCATATCAATAACCACTCTAAATATAAATGGATTGAGCTCTCCAATCAAAAGACACAGACTGGCTAGATGATTAAAAAACAAGACCCAAGAATATGCTGCCTCCAGGAGACCCATTGCAGCTCTAAAGACAAGCATAGGCTCAGAATGAAGGGATGGACGATGATATTCCAAGAAAATGGCAAGCAGAAGGAAGTGGGTATAGTCATACTTATATCAGACAAAACAGACTTCAAACCAAAAAGGTAACAAGAGACAAAGGTGGACATTATATAATGCAAAAAGGGACATTCCACCAAGAAGACACTTATTAATGTATATGCAACTAACACAGCATCACCAGAGTACACAAAGCAACTATTAACAGAACAAAAGGGAGAAACTGACATCAAAACAAAAATAGTAGGGGGCTTTAATCCCACTACTACTTTAAACCCCACTAACATCAATAGACAAATCATCCAGACAGAGAGTCAACAAGGAAACATTGGCCTTAAATGAAATGGACTTAATAGATCTATAGAGAACATTTCAGCCAAAAGCAGCAAAATACACATTCTTCTCAAGTGCACGTGGAACATTCTCCAAGATAAACCATATGTTGGGACACCAAACAAGTCTCAATAAATTTAGGAAGGTTGCTATCAAATCAAGCATGTTTTCAGCAAGCATGTTCTAGTTTCACAACATTGTGAAACATGGTATGAAACTAGAAATCAACTGCAAGAAGAAATCTGGAAAACTCACAAATATGTGGAGACTACACAACATGCCACTGAACAACTATTAGTTCAATGAAGAATCAAAGGAGAAATCAAAAAATACCTGGAGGCAAGTGAAAATTAAAACACAAAATACCAAAATGGATGAGATGCAGCAAAAGCAGTACTAAGAGGGAAGTATATAGCAATATAGGCTCACCTCCAGAAACAAGAAAAACCTCAAACAATCTAAAACTACACCACAAAGAACTAGGAAAAGAAGAACAAACAAAGCCCAAAGTCAGTAGAAGAAAGGAAATAAAAATCACAGTGGAAATAAATGAAATAAAGACTAAAATGACATTAGAAAGGATCAATGAAACTAAGAGCTAACTCATTGAAAAGATAAACAAAATTGACAAATCCTTAGCTTGATTCACTAAGAAAGAGAGAGAGAAATAAATAAATAAAACCAGAATGAAAGAGGAAAAATCACAATGGATACCACAGAAATACAAAGGATTATAAGAGAATGCTATGAAAAACCTACACTAACAAATTAGATAACCTAGAAGAAATGCATAAATTAGACTCATACAACCTCCTAAAACTGAATCAAGAAGAAATAGAGAATCTGAATAACCAGATCACAAGTAAAGAGACTAAAACAGTGATCAAAAAACTCTCAAAAGACAAAAGTCCAGGACCAGATGGCTTCTCTGGTGAATTCTACCAAACATTCACAGAAGATTTAATACCTATCTTTCTCAAACTCTTCCAAAATATTGAAGAGGAAGGGATGCTTCCTAACTCATTTTACAAGTGCAACATTACCCTGATACCAAAACCAGACAAGGACAAGATAAAAAAGGAATATTATAGCCCAACATCGCTGATGAATATAGGTGCAAAAATCCTCAGTAAACTATTAGTAAATCAAATACAACAATACATTAAAAGAATCATAGACCACGATCAAGTGGGATTTATTTCAGGGACTCAGGGATGGTTCAGCATTCGCAAATCAATCAATGTGATAAACCAATTAACAAAATGAAGAATAAAAATCACATGATCACCTCAATAGATGCAGAGAAAGCATCTGACAAGATTCAACATCCATTTATAACAAAAATTCTGAATAAAATGGGTATAGAAGTACCTCCACACAATAAAGACAATATATGACAAACCCACAGCCCATATCACACTCAATGGTGAAAAACTGAAAACTATTCCTCTGAGAACAGGAACAAGACAGGGATGCCCACTCTCACCACTCTTATTCAACATAAGATTGAAAGTCCTAGCCAGAGCAATTAGTCAGGAAAAAGAAATAAAAGGGATCAAAATTGGAAAAAAAGAAGTAAACTATTGTTTACTATAAAATACATAAACTATATAATATATAAAAATAGATAAAATAAACTATAAAATATATAAAAATATATATAAGTAAAATATAGTTTACTACAGTTGACAGTAAACTGTCACTATTTGTGGATGACATGATTCTATACATAGAAAACCCTAAAGACTCCACCAAAAAACTGTTAGAATAGAAGAATTCAGTAAATTCGCAGGATACAAAATTAATATACAAAAATCTGCTTCATTTCTATACAATAATAACAAACTATCAGAAGAAAAATAAAGAAAGTTATCCCATTTATAATTGCAACAAAAATAATAAAATACCTAGGAATAGATTTATCAAGGAGGCGAAAGATCATATGCTGAAATTTGTACCACAATGTTGAAATAAACTAAAGAAGATATTAAAAAAAGGAAAGATATTCCATGCTCATGGATTGGAAGAATAAACATAATTAAAATGTCCATATTAACTAAAGCAATCTACAGATTCAACACAATCCCAATCAGAATCCCAACAATATTTTTCATGGAAATAGAACACAGAATCCTAAAATTTATATGGAACAACAAAACACCCTGAATAGCCAAAGCAACCCAGAGAGGAAAGAAAAAAGCTGGAGGTATCACACTCTCTGAATTCAAAATATACCACAAAGCTATAGTAATCAAAACAGCATGGTACTGGCACAAAGACACACAGATCAATGGAACAAAATTGAAAGCCCAGAAACAAAACCACACATCTATGAACAGCTAATTTTCAACAAAGGAGCCAAGAACATACAATGGAGAAAGAAAAGTCTCTTCAATACATGGTGTTGGGAAAACTGGACAGCCACATGCAAAAAGTGAAAGTAGAACATTATCTTACACAATACATAAAAATTAACTCAAAATGGATTAAAGACTTGAATGTAATACCCGAAACCATAAAACTCTTAGAAGAAAACATATGCAGTATGCTCTTTGACATCAGTCTTAGCAATATCTTTTTGAATATCATATCTACTCAGGCAAGGGAAACAAAAGAAAAAATAAACAAATGGGACTACATCAAACTAAAAAGCTTCTGCATGGCAAAGGAAACCATCAACAAAATGAAAAGACAACCTACCAGCTGGCAGAAAATATTTACAAATCACATATCTGATAAGGGGTTAATACCCAAAATATATAAACAATTCATGCAACTCAACAATAAAAAAAACAAACAACCAATCAAAAAATGGACAGAAGACATAAACAGACATTTTTCCAAAGAAGCCATATAGATGGCCAATAGGTACATGAAAAGAAGTTCAACATCACTAATTATTAGGGAAATGCAAATCAAAGCTACAAGATATGATCTCACACTCATCAGAATGGCTATTATTAAAAAGATAAGAAATAACAAGTGTTGAAGAAGATGTGGAGAAAAAGGAATGCTGCTGGGAATGTAAATTGGTACAGTCAGTATGGAAACAGTATGGAGACTTCTTGAAAAATTAAAAATAGAAATACCATATAATCCAGCTATTCCACTTCTGGGTATTTATCTAAAGAACATGAAAACACTAATTTGAAAAGATGTATGCACCCCATCTTCATTGCAGCATTATTCACAATAGCCAAGACTGGAAGCAACCTAAGTGCCCATCAACGAATGAATGGATAAAGACATGCTATATATACACAATCGAATATTACTCCAACTTTAGAAAAGATGAAACTGTGCCATTTGTGACAGCATAAACAGACCTTGAGGGTAATTAGGCTAAGTGAAATAAGTCAGATGGAGAAAGACAAGTACCATATGACTTCATTCATATGCAGAAGATAAAGAAACAAACATATAGACACAGAGAACAGACTGGTAGTTATCAGACAGGAAGGAGGTGGAGGAAGGACAAAAGGGGTAAAGAGGCACATGCATGTGGTGACAGATGGCAACTAGACTTTTGGTGGTGAACATGACACTGTCTATACAGAAGTCAAAATACAATGATGTACATCTGAAATTCATATAATGTTATAAACCAACATGATCTTAAAAATAACATAATTGCTTAAGCAAAAATAATAACACTTTTGAGGCTGATCCAGTGGTGTAGCAGTTAAGTTCGTGTGCTCTGCTTTGGTGGTCTGGGTTTGCTGGTTTGGATCCTGGACATGGACCTACACACTGCTTATCATGCCATACTTTGGCAGGTGTCCCACATATAAAATAGAGGAAGATGGGCACAGATGTTAGCTCAAGGCCAATCTTCCTCAGCAAAAAGAGGAGGATTGGTGGCAGATGTTAGTTTGGGCTAATCTTCCTCAGAAACAAAATAAATAAGTAATAACACTTTCATGGGGCTTATATGTAAAAGTAAAGTGTATGCTTACAATAGTATAAAGGCTGGGAAGTAAGAAATGAAGGTACTATAGCATATGTGAGGCAGTACAATATCACTTTAAGGTAAACTGTGGTAAGTTAAAGATGTATAAACCATAAAGCAACCACTAAACAACAAAACCAAGAGTTATAGCTAAAAGTTAACAGAGGAGATAAACTGCAATCACCAGAAAATGCTCAATTATTCCAAAAGAAGGCAGAAAAAGAGGAAAAATTAAGAACGATAGAACAAACAGAAAACAAACAGCAAGATGATAGACTCAAACCTAAACACATCAATAACTGCATTAAATGCAAATGATCTAAGTACCCCAATTAGAAGGCAGAGATCAACAGACTGGATTAAAAACCAAGACCCAATTATATGCTGCCTATAAGAAACACACTACATAACCACAAATTAATGAAAAGCAAAAGGATGGTGGTTCTGCAAGTAAGGAGCTTGGAAGTCTCCATTCCATCTTAACAATAAATACAAAGCTGAACAGATTGAAAAATCAGCAACTCTTCTTGGATCCATAAGAGAGAAAAAGACACAGGATAAACTGCTGCCTCTAAGACCGAAGAGACAAACAGGTGAATACAGGGGTCTAGGCTTACAGGAACAGAGACTCCAGAGTTGAAACTGCCGTGGGAACCAGTGCTGGGGTAGGCGAACCTGAACTGTAAGTGATGAATTTCCGGAGGCTCAGTGTGGACAACCGCGAGAGTTAAAAAATCCAGGGGGACCCAGTCATGGGAAGGTCCCATAATATTGTGAGATTTACCTACAGGAGCTCCACTAGATTCCCACAGTAAATGTCAGAGGAAAATCCTCTCAGGCTTCCAGTAAGGGGACGAGAAAAGGAATCATTTTGAAATAAGCCACAGCGTTCTGTTCTTCTTAACAATACTTGTCCTCGGGGGAAACCAGTTAATAGAGCCTAACTAACTGGGGAAGGGAAATACCTACTCCAGCTGGCTCTATCTTTCCATGTGTGAGAGAGAACCAACTCCAGCCCACTCTAGCCATTCTATCCCACCTAAGTGGGGAGGAGAAAACCTGAGAAACACTTGTGAAGTTAACAGTCCAGAGGCATAGGCTCACTAAAACACTGAGACCTAATCATAGGACTATAGAATGCTTCCCCTCCCCCCACACCTCACCAACACATTACTAAAGACGTCTTTACAGCATGTCCTTTTAATATGACATCATGTACAACTATCAAGAAAAACTTACAAGCCAAACCAAAGGCAAGAAACACAATTTGAAGAGACAGAGCAAGCATCAGAACCAAACATGGCAAGGATCTTGGGATTAAAAGACCAGGAAATTAAGACAACTATGATTAACATGCTGAGGGCTCTAGTGGACAAAGTAGACAGCATTTAAGAACAGATGGATAATGTGAGCAGAGAGATACAAATCCTAAGAAAGGACCAAAAAGAAATGTTAAAGATAAAACATACTGTAAGAGAATGAGGAATGCCTTTGATGAATCATTAATAGACTGGACACAGCTGAGGAAAGAATATCTGAGTTTGAGGATGTGACTATAGAACCTTGTAAAACTGAAAAGCAAAGAGAAAAAAGACTGGAAAAAAAACCCGAACAGAATATCTAAAAACTGTGGAACAACTACAAAAGGTGTAACGTGTAATAGGAATACTAGAAGAAAGAGAGAAAGGAACAGAAGAAATACTTGAAACAATAGTGACAGAATTTCCCCAAATTAATGTCAGACACCAAACGACAGATCCAGGAAGCTCAGAGAACCCAAGAAGGATAAATTCCCAAAAAATTACACCTAGGCATATTATATTCAAACATCAGAAAATAAAACAGAAATAAAAAAATCTCGAAAGAAGCCAGAGGGGAAAAAACACCTTACCTATAGAAGAGCAAAGATAAGAATTACAGACCTCTCCTCAGAAACCACCTGAGCAAGAAGAAGGTGAAATAAAATATGTAAAGCGTTGAGAGAAAAAACTCCAACACCTTAGAATTCTACGCCTTGTGAAATTCACTTCAAAAGGGAAGGAGAAACAAACACTTTCTCAGACAAACAAACGTTGAAGGGATTTGTTGCTAACAGGCCTGCTTTGCAAGAAATATTAATAAAAGTTCTTTAGGAAGAAGGAAAATTATATAGGTCTGAAACTTGGATCCTACATAAAGAAAGGAAGAGCATGGGAGAATAAATAAGTGAAGATAAAATAAAAAATTTTATTTTTCTTAATTGAAAAATCAATTGTCAATTAAAATAAAAAATCAATTAAAAATCAATTCTGAATTGATGTAACACACAACAGTTTGTTTAAAATAATAATAGCAGCAATGAATTCAATTGTGATTCCTTATGTATATATCTTATACATATATAAAATATATACTTATGCATGCTTATATATAAGTGAAATGAAAGACAACAATGATACAAGCAATGGGAGGAATGAGTTAGGATTATTTTTGTATTATAAGGTATTTGTAATACCCATGAAGTGGTATAGTGTTATTTAAAAGTTGACTTGGATTAGTTGTAAATGTGTATTGCAAACACTAGGGCAACCACTAAAAAAATTTTGAGTATAACTAATGTGCTAAGAAAGGAGAGAAAATGGAATCACACAAAATGTGCAATTAAAATGGCAAAAGGAAGAAAAAATGTGGAAGAAAAAGAAACAAAGGACAAGGGCAACAAATAGAAACCAGTAGCAAATATGCTAGATATTAACCCAACCATATCAATACTCACTGTGAATGTCAATGGCCTAAATGCACCAATTTAAAGACAGAGATTGTTAGACTGAAACAAAAAACACAACTCAATTTTATGTTGTCTATAAGAAACACACTTCAAATAAAGACACATAGATTAAAAGTAAGTGGAGAAAGATATAACATGCTAACACTAATCAAAAGAAAGTGGGAGTAGCTATATTAATTTCAGACAGAGCAGAGTTAAAAGTAAGGAAAGTTATCAAGGGTAAAGAAGAACATTACATAATGATAAATAGGTCAATTCTCTATGAAGACATAAAAATTCTTAATGTGTATGCACCCAGCAACAGAGCATCAAACTATATGAGGCAAAAACTGATGGAACTGCAATGAAAAATAGATAATTCCACTATTGTTCTGGGAGAATTTAAAACCTTCTCTCAGAAATGGATACATCCAGCAGGCAGAAAATAAGTAAAGATATAGTTGAACTCAACAGAACCATCAATCAACAGGATATAATGGACATCCATAGACTATTTCATACAAAAACAGCAGATTACACATTCTTCTCAAACTCACCCAGAACGTTCACCAAAACAGATCACATTCTAGGCCATAAAACACATCTTAACAAGTTTAAAATAACAGAAATCATACAGTATGTGCTAAAAGACCACAGTGAAATTAAAAATAAATAAGAGAAAGACAGCTGGAAAGTCTCAAAACACTTGAAGATTAAATAACACACAAATAACATGTAGGTCAAATAAGAAATCTCAAGATATATTTCAAAATATTTTGAACTAAATAAAAATGAAACCACAAGTTATCAAAATTTGTGGGATGCAACAAAAGCAGTGTTCAGAGGGAAATTTATAGCATTGAATGTATATATTAGAAAAGAAGAAAGATCTAAAATTAGGAATCTATGTTTCCTCCTTAGGAAACTAGAAAAAAAGGGATCAAATTAAATCCAAAGTAAAGAGAAGAAAAGAAATAATAAGAATTAGAACAAAAATCAATGAAATTGACAACAGGAAATCAGTGGAAAAAAATCGATGAAACCAAAAACTGCTTCTTTGAAATGATCCATAAAATTGATAAGCCTCTAGTCAGGCTACCTAAGAAAAAAGAGAAATAACGCAAATTACCACTATCAGAAATGAAAGAGAAGACATCAGTACAAAGCCCATGAAAATTAAAAGGAAAATAAAGGAATACTATGAATAACTTTATACATACAAATTGGATAACTTAGATGAAATGGACCAATTCCTTGAATGACAAAATTGGCCAAAATGAACACAAGAAGAAACAGACAATCTAAATAGGCCTATATTTATTAAAGATATCGAATACATAATTAACAACTTTCCAAAACAGAAAGCACTAGGCCCGATGCACTTACTGGTGAATTCTACCAAACATTTAAGCAAGAAGTCATACCAATTCCCTATAATCTCTTTCAGAGGATAGAAGCAGAGGGGCTAGTATTATCCTAATACCAACACTAGACAAACACATTGCAAGTAAAGAGAACTACAGACAAATATCTCTCATGAACATAGATGCAAAAGTCCTCAGTGAAATATTAGCAAATTGAATCCAACAATGTACAGGAAGAATTATACACCATGACCAAATGGGATTTAACCCAGGTATGCAAGCCTGGTTCATCGATTGAAAATCAATTAATGCAACCCATCACATCAACAGACTAAGGAAGAAAAGCCACATGACCATATCAATAGATGCAGAAAAAGTATTTGACAAAATCCAACGCTGTGCATGATAAAAACTCCCAGTAAACTAGGAATAGAAGGGAACTTCCTCAACTTGATAAGGAATATCTATTAAAAACCTATAGCTGGGGCTGCCTGGTGGTGTATTGGTTAAGTTCAGTACTCTCTGCTTCAGCAGCCCGGGGTTTGCAGGTTTGGATTCCAGGTGTGGACTTGCACCACTCATCAAGCCATACAAAGTAGAGGAAGAGTGGCACAGATGTTAGCTCAGGGCCAATCTTCCTCAAGCAAAAAGAGGAGGAATGGCAACAAATGTTAGCTCAGGGCCAATCTTCCTCACCAAAAAAAACCCTATAGCTGATGTCATACTTAATGGTAAGAAACTTGAAACTTCCCACTAAGATCAGGTACAAAGCAAGGATGTCCCCTCTCACCACTGCTTTTCAACATTGTGCTGGAAGTGTTTGCTAATGCCATAGGGCAAGAAAAGGTTAAAAAAAAGATATACACTGAGAAGAATGTGTATTCTGCTGTTTTTGGACGGAATGTTCTATATACGTCTATTACATCCAACTGGTTTAGATTTTCATTTAATTCCACTGTTTCCTTGTTGATTTTCTGTCTGGATGATGTGTCTAATGATGTGAGTGGGGTGTTGCGGTCCCCTACTAGTTTTGTGTTATTTTCAATATCTTCTTTTAGGTTTGTTAATAGTGGCTTTATGAAGTTTGGTGCTCCTGTGTTGGGTGCACAGATATTTATAAGCGTTATTTCTTATTGATGGAGTGCCCCTTTGATCATTATATACTGCCCCTCTTTGTCTCTCTCTACCTGCCTTATCTTGAAGTCTACTTTGTCTGATATAAGTATTGTAACATCTGCTTTCTTTTGTTTGCCATTAGCTTGGAGTATCATCTTCCACCCCTTCACTCTGAGCCTGTGTTTGTCACTGGAGCTGAGATGTGTTTCCTGGAGGTGACAAATTGTTGGATATTGTTCTTTAATCCATCTTGCCACTCTGTGTCTTTTTATTGGAGAGTTCCATCCCTTTACATTGAGGGTGATTATTGATGTATGAGGGCTTAATGCTGTCATTATATCACTCGTTTTCTGGTTTCCCTGCATTTCCTTTGTTTCTTGTCCTGTGTGTTTTGGGCTACCCGTTGAATTTTGTAGTTTTTTAAGAAGTGTTTCTTTGTTTTCTCCTTATTTATTTTTTGTGTCTCTGTTCTGCTTTTTAGTTTAGTGGCTACCCTGAAGTTTGTATTCAGAATCTCGTGTATAAGACAGTCCATTTTCTGATGGCCTCTTATTTCCTTAGTCTAAACTGATTCAGTCCCTTTCCTCCTCCCTTCCTAAGTTATTTTTCTTGTATCTTATTCCAACTTGTGAGTTTGTGGTTAAAGTGAGAAGATTGTCTTTGTTTTTGGTGTTTTCCTTCCCTTTAGCCTAATGCTATAGTTGAATGTTTGCTATCCTATTCTGGTTCTGTTTACCTATTTGTCTCCTTACCCTGTGTTTTGTGACCCCTTTCTCCCTTTTTTTCTTTTTTCAGGTATGAGGGCCTTCTTGAAGATTTCTTGTAGTGGGGATTTCGTGGCTACAAAGTCCCTTAGCTTTCGTTTGTCTGGGAAAAATTTAATTTCTCCCTCATATCTGAAGGATATTTTTGCTGGATACAGTATTCTTGGCTGAAGATTTTTATCTTTTAAAGTTTTGAATATGTCATTCCATTCTCTCCTAGCCTATAATGTTTCTGCAGAGAAATCTGCTGAGAGTCTGATAGGGGTTCCTTTGTAGGTTATTTTCTTCTGCCTTGCTGCCCTGAGTATTCTTTCTGTGTTATTTATTTTTCCCAGTTTTACTACTATACGCCTTGCAGTAGGTCTTTTCACATTGACAAATCTAGGAGATCTGGAAGCTTCCTCCACATATATTTCCCTCTCGTTCCCTAGATTTTGGAAGTTCTCTGCTATTATTTCTTTCTTTTTATTTCATGCTTTCTGCTTCATTCTCCTTCTCTTCACCTTCTTGAATACCTATAATTCTTATGTAGCATTTCCTCATTGAGTTGGATATTTCTTGGAGACTTTCTTCATTTCTTTTTAGTCTCAGTTCTCTCTCCTCCTCTGTCTGGAGCATTTCAACATGTCCATCTTCAAGTATGCTGATTCGCTCCTCTACAATGTCCACATGAGCATTCAGGGAATCCATATTTTGTTTTATCTCTTCCATTGTGTCTTTCATATCTAATATTTCTGATTGATTCTTCTTGATAGTTTCAATCTCTTTTGTGAAATAGCTCCTGAACTCGTTGAATTGTTTCTCTATATTATCTTTTACTTAATTGAGTTTTCTGATGATAGCTATTTTGAATTCATTGTCATTTAGTTTATATATTTCTGTGTCCTCAGGACTGAGTTCTGAGTGCTTGTCATCTTCCCTCTGGTCTGGAGATTTGATAAAGTGCCTGACGCTGGAACGAAGGGTCTTTCCCATTCTGGTATTATTTGGTTGCAGTTACAGCCTATCACCACTGGGTGGGGGTCGAGATCCACGTATTCTGAGCCCTCTGCCTTCAGCAGAGATGGAATGGCACGGGTTGGGGGAGGGGCATTTTCGCCTGTGTGCAGTCTTGGGTTTCCTGATCAGCTCTCACTGTCTGGTCTCCTGGCGTCTTGCTTGATGAGGTCACCCTGTGTGACAGCTTTTGCACCATTAGAGGGCTTGCCTCTAGGCTGCAAGGGCCCTAGGGAGTCCTGGGTGATCCTGCAGATGCACGACCCCTCCCCAACTCCTTACCTCTTGGAGCCTCCCATGGCACTGATCCCAGTCTTTCGGGGAGGGAGTGAAGTTCTCCCTTATCCCATTCCAGCTCCTCCAAGAGGGGCTCTAGCCTCTCCACCCTCCACCATGTGGCTGCTGTGACTCTCTGAGGATTTTGTGCTTTTAGGGTATTTTCTTTTGGAATGTGGTTGCTCCTTTTTGTCATATGTTGGAAGGGAGAACGTCCCGGGCAAGTTCACTCTGCCATGATGCTGACGTCACTCCCAAAAAAAGATATACAGAGCATGAAGAAAGGCATAAAACTATTTTTATTCACAGATGACATGATTGTTTATATAGAAAATCTGAAAGAATCAACAAAAAACCCCCTGGAGCTAATAATCAGTTATAACAAGGTTGCAGGATACAAGAGCTTGGTGATATCAGCAACATGGTGGAATGAGCTGTTCCCTTTGTCTCTCCCCCACCAAATTACAACTAAACGGACTTCCATTAACCAACAGAGGATATCCAGGCAGCACAATAGGATGCCTGAGAGAACCACCCAGCTACACATCTGAAGGTGGTGGACTGGATCCCTGGGAAGCAGTGGAACTGGGTGAGCGCACCCCTCCCCATCTCCAGCAGCAGTGATCCAGGTTGCAGAGCCTCACACAGCAGCCAGCATGACCCTAAGAGGAGGTGGAGACAGCCCAGCTTGCATGAGAACACTATTGCAGGTAATCCAGCCTACAGGAACACCCACCATGCTGCAGCAGCCCTGTCAGTGGGAACACTCCCCACCAAGGGCCACGGCTTAGCCTCTGTGAAGGAGCCCCGTCCACCAAGCACAGCAGCCGGCATGAGTGTAAGCAGAGGCAGGGGCAGTCTGGTGTGCACATGAACACCTTCAGAGGGGTAGCCCACCATGCACGAGCACTCCCTGCATACTGGCAGCCCTGCCAGTGAGAAAACTCCCCACCAAGTGACCTCAGATCGGCCCCCATGAAGGGGCCCTACTCAAAAAGCACAGGGGCCAGCATGACTGTAAGAGAAGGCTGGAGAAGCCCAGTATGAACACCTTCAGAGGGGTAGCCCAGCCTGTGTGAGTGCCTACTGTGCCCCAGCAGCCCTGCCAGTGGGTATGCTCCCCAGTGAGTGGCCTCAGCTCAGTCCCTGTGACAGTATCCAGCACAGTGCTGGCCCATGCCTGCACAACCCACACACTGAGCACAGATGCCATGCCCCCACAAGAGCAACTCACTGAGCAGCTGTGGCCAGCCATGTAAATGCAAAGCAGCCATACCTGTACAACATTCAGCAGATGAGACAGGATCAGAAAAACAGCTCCTGCCTCCTCTCAGCAGTGGCAGATGGAACCTGTGACCACATACTACCACAAAAGTCCTGGCAAAGGATCAGTTCATCAAAGACCATGAAGGCTACAGTAATACTTCAGAGCAGAAGGAAAATGACAAGTCTCCAGAAACCAATCCTGAAGTCACAGAAATCTACAATCTAAATGACAGAGAATTCAAAATAGTTGGCATAAAGAAACTCCATGAGTTACAAGAAAACTCACACAGTTCAATGAGCTCTGGAATAGAGATTGAAACTCTAAAAAAAAAAAAAAAGAGAAATTCCAATATGAAGAACACAATTAATGAGATAAAACATAATCTAGAATCCTTAAAAAATAGAGGTGATGTTATAAGGGAGAGAATTAATGATTTAGAGGACAGAAATACAGAAATGCTTCAGATGGAGAAGGAGAGAGAACTAAGATTTTTCAAAAATAAAAGAATTCTTCAAGAAATATCTGATTCAATTAGGAAAAGTTCTATAAGGCTTATAGGTATTCCAGAGGTAGAAAGGAGCAGAGAGCTTCTTCAAAGAAACAATAGCTGAGAACTTTCCAAACCTGGGTAAGGAACTGGACTTACAAGTACATGAAGCCAATATAACTCCTAATTACATTAATGCAAAAAGACCTTCTCCAAGGCATATAATAGAAAAACTGGCAAAAGTCAACAACAAAAAAAGTATTTAGGGCAGCAAGGAAGAAGAAAATAATCTTCAAAGGAACGCCTGTCAGGCTTTTAGCAGATTTCTCAGCAGAAAGCTTACCAGCTAGGACAGAATGGAATGACATATTCAAAATACCGAAAGACAAAAACTTTCAGCCAAGAATACTTTATTCAGTGAAACTATCCTTCAGATATGATGGAGACATAAAAGCTTTCCCAGATAAACAAAAGCTGAGGGAGTTCATCACCACTAGACCTCCCTTACAAGAAATGATGAAGGAAGCCCTCATAGCCAAAACAAAAAAGGAAAAGTTTTACAAAGCTTTGAGCAAGGAGATACACAAAATCAGAAAATTGCAGCTCTCTATCAGAAAAGGTTAGCAAACAATTATAATGTAAAAGATAAAGGGAGGTAAAGCATCAAAAATAACTATAAATACTTCAATTTAGTCACAAACTCACAACAGAAAATAGATAATTTGTGACAAAAATAACTCAGAAGGGGAAGTGGAAAGGGATGGAGCCTGCCTAGGCTACTGGAGATAAGAAGCTATCGGAAAATGGACTATCTCATCTATGAGATCTTTTATACAAACCTCATGGTAACCACTGAACAAAAAATCAGAGAAGAGCCACAAATCATAAATAAAGAGAAAACTGATAAAACCATCACAGAAAACCACCAAACTGAAAGGCATTCAGAAACACAAAGGAAGAGAAACAATGGGAATATATAACCACCAGAAAACAAGAGATAAAATGGCAGTATTAAGCGCTTGTATATCAATAATCACTCTAAATGTGAATGAATTGAATTATCCAATCAGAGTGGCTAGATGGATTAAAAAACAAGACCCAACAATACGCTGCCTCCAGGAAACATCTCTCAGCTCTAAAGACAAACAGAGGCTCAGAGTGAAGGGATGGAAGATGATACTCCAAGCAAATGTGAAAAAAAGAAAGCAGGCATTGCCATACTTAGATCAGACAAAGCAGACTTCAAGACAAAAAAGACAATGAGAGACAAAGAGAGGCAGTATATAATGATAAAAGGGACATTCCACCAAGAGGACATAACACTTATGAATATATATGCGTCTAACACAGGGGCACCAAAATATATAAAGCAACTATTAACAGACCTAAAGGGAGAAATTGACAGCAACACAATAACAGTAGGGAACCTTAACACCCCACTTACCTGAATGGATAGACCATCTGGACAGAAAGTCAACAAGGAAATAATGGACTTGAAACACTAGAAGAGATGGATTTAATAGATATATTTGGAACAGTCCGTCCACAACCAGCAGAATACACCTTCTCAAGTGCAATGGAACAGTCTCAAAGATAGACTACATAAACAAAGCAAGCTTCAAAAAAGTTAAGAAGATTGAAATCAAATCAAGCATATTTTCTTATCACAGTGCTATGAAACTAGAAATCAATTACAAAAAAAGATGAGAAAGTCATAAACACGTGGAGACTAAACAACATGCTACTGAACAATTATTGGATCAATGAAGAAATAAAGGAAAAATAAAAAATACCTGAAGACATGAAAATGAAAATACAACATACAACCTCTTATGGCATGCAACAAAAGTGGTTCTAAGAGGGAAATTTAAAGCAGTACAGGTCCACCACAATAAACAAGAAAAATCTCAAATAAGTAATTTTAAACTACACCTAACAGAACTGGACAAAGAAGAAACAAAGCCCAAAGTCAGCAGAAGCAGGGAAATGATAAAAATTAGAGCAGAAATAAATGAAATAGAGGCTAAAAAAAAACAAACAGTAGAAAGGATCAATGAAACCAAGAGCTGTTTCTTTGAGAAGATAAACAAAATTGACAAACCCTTAGCCAGACTTACTAAGAAAAAAAGAGAGAAGTCTCAAATAAATAAAATTAAAAATGAAAGAGGATAAATTACAATGGATATCACAGAAATACAAAGGATTATAAGAGAATACTATTAAAAATTATATGCCAACAAATTGGACAACCTAGAAGACAAGAATAAATTCTTAGACTCATACAACCTCCCAAAATTGAATCAAGAAGACATAGGGAATCTGAATAGACTAGTTACAAGTAAAGAGATTGAAGCAGTAATCAAAAACCTCCCAAAAAACAAAAGTCCAAGACCAGAAGGCTTCTCTGGAGAATTCTACCAAACATTTAAAGAAGATTTAATATGTAACCTTCTCAAACTATTCCAAAAAATTAAAGAAGATGGAATGCTTCCTAACTCATTCTATGAGGTCAACATTACCCTGATAACAAAACTAGACAAGAACAACACAAAGAAGGAAAATTACAGGCCAATATCACTGATGAACATAGATGCAAAAATTCTCAACAAAATATTGGCAAACCTAATACAGCAATGCATTAAAAGGATCACACACCACCATCAAGTGGGATTTATACCAGGGACACAGGAATGGTTCAACATCTGCAAATCAAACAATGTGATACACCACATTTACACAGTGACGATAAAAATCACATGATCATCTCAATAGATGCAGAGAAAGCATTTGACAAGATCCAACATCCATTTATGATAAAAACTCTCAGTAAAATGAGTACAGAAGGAAAGTACCTCAACATAATAAAGGCCATATATGACAAACCCACTGCCAACATCATACTCAATGGTAAAAAAATGAAAGCCATCCCTCTGAGAACAGGAACAAGACAAGGGTGCCCACTCTCACCACTCTTATTCAACATAGTACTGGAGGTTTTAGCCAGAGCAATTAGGCAAGAAAAAGAAATAAAAGGTACCCAAATTGGAAAGGAAGAAGTGAAACTCTTGCTCTTTGCAGACAACATGATTCTATATATAGATTACCCTAAAGAATCCACCAGAAAACTATTAGAAATAATCAACAACTACAACAAAGTGGCAGGGTACAAAATCAACTTGCAAAAATCAGTTGCATTTCTACATATAAACAACAGTCTAGCAGAAAGAGAAGTCAAGAATACAATCCCATTTACAATCACCACTAAAAGAATACAGTATCTAGGAATAAATTTAACCAAGAAGGTGAAAGACCTATACACTGAAAATAATAAGACATTATTGAAAGAAATCGAAGAAGACATAAAGAAATGGAAATATATTTCATGCTCATGGATTGGAAGACTAAACATAGTTAAAATGTCCATATTACCTAAAGCAATTTACTGATTCAATGCAATCTCCATCAGAATCCCAATAACATTCTTCATAGAAATAGAACAAAGAATCCTAAAATTTATATGGAACAACAAAAGCCCCTGAATAGCCAAAGCAATCCTTAGAAAAAAGAACAAAGTTGGAGGCATCACAATCCTTGACTTCGAAATATACTACAAAGCTATAGTGATCAAAATATCATGGTACTGGCACAAAAACAGACACACACATCAATGGAACTGAATTGAAAGCCCAGAAATAAAACCACACATCTATGGACAACTAATGTTCAACAAAGGAGCCAAGAACATACAATGGAGAAAGGAAAGTCTCTTCAATAAATTTTATTTGCTGGGAAAACTGGACCGCCACATGCAAAAGAATGAAAGTAGACCATTATCTTACACCATACACAAAAATTAACTCAAAATGGATTAAAGACTTGAATGTAAGACCTGAAACCATAAAACTCCTAGAAGAAAATATACGCAGTACACTCTTTGACATCAGTCTTTGCAGTATCTTTTCGAATGCCATGTCTACTCAGGCAAGGGAAACAAAAGAAAAAATAAACAAATGGGACTTCATCAGACTAAAAAGCTTCTGCAAGGCAAAGCAAACTAGGAACAAAATGAAAAAACAACCAACTAACTGGGAGAAAGTATTTGTAAATCATATATCTGACAAGGGGTTAATTTACAAAATATATAAAAAACTCATATAACTCAACAACAAAAAACAAACAATCTAATAAAAAAAATGAGCAGAGGATATGAACAGATATTTTTCCAAAGAAGATTTACAGATGGTCAACAGGCACATGAAAAGACATTCAATATCACTAATTATTAGGGAAATGCAAATCAAAACTACAATGTGGTATCACCTTACACTGGTCAGAATGGCTATAGTTACCAAGACAAAAAATAACAAATGCTGGAGAGGGTATGGAGAAAAGGGAACCCTCACACGCTGCTAGTAGCACTGCAAACTGGTGCAGCCACTACGGAAAACACTACGGAGATTTCTCAAAAAATTGAAAATAGAAATACCATACGATTGAGCTATCCCACTACTGTGTATATTTATCCAAATAACTTGAAATCAACAATTTAAAGAGATTTATGCACCCCTATGTTCATTGCATCATCATTCACAATAGCCAATACGTGGAAGCAACCCAAGTGCCCATGAACTGATGATTAGATAGAGAAGATGTGGTATATATACACAATGGAATACTACTCAGCCATAAAAAAGACAAAACCATCCCATTCACAACAACATGGATAGACCTTGAACATATGATGTTAAGTGAAATAAGCCAGACAGAGAAAGACAAACACCATATGATTTCACTCATATGTGGAAAGTAAACAAACACATGGATAAAAAGAACAGATTAGTGGTTACCAGAGGGGAAGGGGTGAGGGGTGGGCGAAAGTGGTGAAGGGGCACATGTGTATGGTTACAGATAAAAACGAGTCTATTGGTGGTAAGCATGATGCAGTCTATACAGAAACTGATATATAATAATGTACACCTGAAATTACAAAGCTTATAAACCAATATGATTTCAATAAAATAATTGGAAAAAAAAAGAAATGTAAAGGACTTGGAATAGCCAAAACAATTGAAAAAAGAAAAACAAAGTTAGAGAGCTAACACTATCTGATTTCAAGAATTATTACAGCGCCACATTATTCAATACTGTATGATACTGGCATAAAAGAGACAAGTAGATCAATGGAACAGTATAGAAAATCCAGACACAAACCCATACACACACACACACACACACACACACACATATATATACACATGAATAACTGTTTTTCAACAAAGGTATGAATGCAATACAGTGGAGAAAGAATTGTCTTTCAACAAATGGTGCTAGAATAATTAAATGTCCATATGCAAAAAAATTAAGTTGAATCCATATTTCACATCACATACAAAACTTAACTCACAGACATGTATAAAACTTTAAACTATAAAATTTCTAGAAGAAAACATAGGTGAAAATCTTTGTGACCTTGGGTTAGGCAAAGATTTCTTAGATATGAAAACAAAGGCACTCTCCATTAAAAAAAAATTGACAAGTTGAACTTCATCAAAGCTAAAAACTTATGTTTTTCAAATGATAGTTTCACAGGAAACTACATATTGTAGGATTTCATTTATACGGAATGCCCAGAAAAGGCAACTCTAGAGACAGGAAGTAGATTAGTATTTGGCTGGGACCGGTGGTGAGAACAGGGCTTAAGTGTAAGTGGGCATGAGGGATCTTACAGGGGGATGAAAATGTTCTAAAACTAACATATGGTGATGACTATACTACTCCATAAATCTACTAAAAATCACTGAATTGTAAACGTGAAATGGGTGAATTTTATGACTTGTAAAATATACCACAAAAAGTTTGTTTCTTAATTTTTTTAAAAAGATAGTGGAATGGATGAAAAGACAAGGTTCAGACTGGGAAAATGTCTCTCAAAGTATATATCTGGTAAAGGATTTGCATCCAGATTATATAAAAAACTCAAAATCTACAATAAGAAAATCAAGCAATTTTTTAAAATGGGCAAAAGATTCGAACAGATACATCACCAAAGAAGATATACAAATGGCAAAAAAAAAAAAAAAAAATGAAAATGTCATCAATATCATTAGTCATTAGGGAAATGCAAATTAAAACCATAATAAGATATCACTTCATACCTATTAGAATGGTTAAGATTAAAAGACTGACCATACTAAATGTTGAATGTAGAGAAAGTACAACTCTCAAACACTGTTGGTATAAATGTAAAATGGTACAATCACTTTGGAAAACAGTGGCAATTTCCACTCCTAACTATTTACCCACGAGAAAAGGAAATATACATTCATACTGTTAAAGAAAAAATTATTCTGATACTTGTTAAAACAATAAGGAATACTTTATTCAAGACTATTGCAACAGAGCAGAGAGACCAGGCTCAATTCCAAATACAGTAAAGGCAGTTGGGGATTTATAGCCAATGAGCAGAGTAAGGGCATCAGTGGTTAGGAAATTACATCAAGGGTAAGGGGATTCTTGCTAAACTGACCTGTGATATTGTGATTTATAGCAGGAAATATATAGTTGTTCTTCATGACTGTTTCTGGCACAGAGCTCCTAAAACCTCTGGAATTTCCTAAGGGATGAAAGCAAGGAAGGTGTCTTTTGCTATGTTAATGAAGTCACCTTCGGACTGCACCTAAGGATGAGGACTGGTTGCCCAGGGAACCAACCATGTGATTAGAGGGTTGGAACTTTCAGGCCCACCTCTGAACTCCAGGGAGGGAAAAGGGACTGGAGACTGAATCAATAGCCAATAGTCAACGACTTAATCAATCATACCTATGTAACAAAGCCTCCATAAAAAAAGCCTCCAAAAGGACAGGGTTTGGAGAGCTTCTGGGTTGGTGAACACGTGGAGATTTGGGGACAGTGGAATGTTGGGAGAAAGCATGGAAGTTCCGTGCCCTTTCACCATAGTTTGCCTTATGCATCTCTTCCATCTGTCTGTTCCTGAATTATATCCTTTTATAATAAACCGGTAATCCAGTAATTAAAATGTTTCTCTGAGTTCTGTGAGCCGCTCTAGCAAATTAATGGAACTGAAGGAGGGGGAATCTCCAATCGGTAGCCAGTCAGTCAGAAGCACAGGTAACAACCTGGGCTTGTGATTGTCATTGAAGTGAGGGGTGGTCTTCTGGGAACTGAGCCCTTTACCTTTGGAATCTGATACTATCTCTGGGTAGACAGTGTCAGAATTGAGTTGAATTCTAGGACACCCAGCTGGTCTCTGGAGCATTGCTTGTTGGAGGTGTGGAGAAATTGCCTCCTCTACACACACACATGTTATTGGGTCTAGGAACCCAATTAGACCTAATAGGACAAGGTGCTAAAGGCAGGCCAGGGTAATAAGATATCGGGATGGAAGATTCTCTCTAAAGTGACTTCACAGAATTCTTGCTAAAACTGTACTCAGCAAGTGCCAGTTTAACGCCTAGGTGAGAAGAGGGCTCAAAGGATGCTAACTAAAGTTTGATCGAGGAGAGAGTCCTTGTCAATACAAATACTTGTACATGAATAGCAACTAAGCAACCCAAATGTCCAAAAACAGGTGAATGGATAAACAAATTTTGGTGTACCATACAATGAAATACTACTTAGCAATAAAAAGGAACAAACTACTGATACACTCAGCAACATAAATGAATCTCAGAAAAATTATGCTGAGTGAAAGAAGCCAGACCAAAAAAGATCTCTCTCTCTGTCTGTCTCTCATGACTCCAAACTCTAGAAAATGTAACCCAATCTATAATGACAGTAACTAAATCAGTAGTTGTTTGTGGGGCAGGGGCAGGAAGAAAGAAATTATAAAATAGGAGGAGGAAACTTTTGGTGATGGATATTTTTGATACCAGTCTAGGATAAAGCTGACATGAAGGAAGCTATACTGTAACTCAGAATGACCTCTGACTAATTCACTCACACTGTATATGTTTTACCTTGCACATAGCCTAGGAAATAAATAGCTTCATTCTGGGAAACGTGCACACTCTGTAGATTTTATAATCCTGGCCAATGCATGTACTCCCTGTAGTGATAGGTGATGACGTTGTTCTTTGGAGTTTCTTAGGAATATGATGACCTCCTCAGAGAAGAACTTCTATGCTGGTATCCATCATCGATAACTGAAAGATCTGGTTTGGTGTTTCTGGTCACTCATGCCAGATGGCTAACATACCTGACCTCTCCTTCATAGCCCATTAGCCCTGTATAACTGCTTAAACTTTGTGCTTGTTTATGATGGTCTTTGGGACATGAGTCCACCATCTTTCAATTTTATTGACTAACTGAATAAATTCCTTTCTCAAGCACAGACTCATCTTGCAATTGATTGGCTTCAAGATTGCAGTGTGTAGAACGAGCCCTTGCTCGGTTACATTTTCCCTATCTTGATTATGGGGGTGGTTTCAAAGGTGCATATGTACATGAAGACTTTCAAATTTTACACTTTAAATATATGCAGTTTATTGCATGTCAATTATACCTCAGTAAAGATTCTTTTTAAAAAAGTAATAGTTTCCACTTTCAACTGGGCTCTCAACAACGTGCTATAATCGTGTTCCCTAGCTCTTCCATTCCCCCAAACTCCTGTTTCAAACTATTTTTACTTTCCTTAAGCCTCTTATCCTACATTTTCTCTCTCTCTCTCTCTCACTCTCGCTCTCAGGAGATTATCCCTCTAACTGCCTCTAGTCTCAGCCTTTCACAATCTGTTCTCCACCACTGGAGCCAGAATAAACTTTTCACAAGAATATCTGATATCATCTTCTGTTTATAATTCTTTATTGGCACCCCTCAGGAAAAAATCCAAATTTTCACATGGATTATGAGACCTTTTATGATTTTGGCCCTTGTTTATCTTTATAATCTCATCTCCAGCTTTCTCCTCACCAGCTGGATCCCCACCCTTATCCCAGGTCACACTGAAAAGGTCCAGCTACCCTGAGCCACTACATATCTCTAAAGTACTGCCTCTCTATTTTTTTTCTCTCTGTCTTACTCTGTCTTTCTGCCCCTACTGCCCTTCTTTCTGGCCCTTTCTCTCTTCCCTCCTCTTTTTTGTTCTTCTCTCTTTTTCTGCTCATCCCCTCTCTCTACTCCCACCCCCGATGGCTCTTAGAGTCATGAGTTTTATGTCTTTTGAATTAATGGAGCATAGCACTTCCATATATTCATCCTAATATAATGAGGTTGGTGACTACAATTTATATGTACAAACAAAAATTGAATTTTGGATCAAGTAGGATACTACTGTTTCTTCTAGTTGTTTAATACCCCCAAGTCCTGATGATACAAAGCGTTTTGGCTGTGGCAGCCTAATATCCTTTATTTAGAATTGTGACTGATACTTACTCCACATGTGGATGATATTAGCCTTAACTGAATTACAGGTTTCTTAAAGTATCTCATATACAAAGTATCTCATATAACAGTAATTATTTCTTTTAGTAATTAAAGGAAAAATGGAAAATACTACCTCATTTGAAGCATTTTCTTGCAAACTTGACCCAGAAACAATTTCATTTGAATTAACATATTTGCTGACATTTGGAAATAGTTCTTCAAAAGATGCTTTTTGCACTGAGGACAAATCAATCTATAAAAGAATATATTACTCTTTTGTAGAAGTTAAATGTTGCAAAAACAATTATTTTTAAGTAATTAAAGGAAAGTTGAAATACTGTCTCATTAGAAGCATTTTCTTGTGAGCTTGACATACCAACAATTTTATCTGAATTAATATAATTGCTAATATTTGGAAATAATTCTTCAAAAGACACATGTTTGGGGACAAATCAATCTATAAAGAAGATTATAATGCTCTTTAGCTTTAAAGTTCTTTTTTAAATAGGAATTTTTGTTTGTTACAGTATTATGTAATTTTTTCCTATTCATTCATCCAATTAATATTTATTAAGCACTTACTAAATGAGATTCATCTACCCAGCAACCACACCTCCTGGAATAATTTCCCCTGCTCTTCCCTTCAACATCAGCCTTCCCCAGTGTTCTGTGCTTGCTGTATTCTTGCCCACAAATTGAACACCAGAGATTTAAAAATCTCTGGCTCTAGCAAAGAACTCTTTCTTGAGCACCATATCCACATCACTATCAAGTTACTGAAATCACCACATATTTCTATATTGAACTGAAAATATTTAAAACCAGACTCATGATCCATAATCTTTAGGTTGGGATTCCAAGAAGCTCTGTCATGTTGACCAGCTAGACCTGACTAGAGTAATCTGGCCTGAACCTAGGCTAGACCACATGCATGGGTGCTCAAAATGGATTATCAGCTGTGCAGGGTGGGGAGTGGGCAGGTGTCTACCCTTGCCTAGCTCCTCTTTCTCTTAGGAGGACAGAACAACTTCTCACCTACTCACTTGTATCTTAGAACAGTGTCAGAAAGGCCACATTAAAGTGAGACCCAGGAAAATTAAAATCTCCCAAAGTTCTGGAGTTAACCAGCCTTATTTAGAGGTGGCCAGCCAAGGACTGACAGCTTGTAATTGAAGGGGATATACATGCTTCATTTGGTGGGAGCAAGCTGTGGAATGAACCAAAGGGCAATCAGTCTCAGACTCATTTGGTAAGAAAATGCAGACTTTAAAATGTCAAGAACATTAAATGTTCTCAAAAGTATTTTTACTTATTAAAAGATACTAGAGGGACTAGCCTGGTGGCACAGCGGTTAATTTCGCACATTAAGCTTAAGTGGCCCGGGGTTTGCCGGTTTGGATCCTGGGTGTGGACATGGCACCGCTTGGCAAGCCATGCTGTGCTAGGCGTCCCACATATAAAGTAGAGGAAGATGGGCATGGATGTCAGCTCAGGGCCAGTCTTCCTCAGCAAAAAGAGGAGGATTGGCAGCAGATGTTAGCTCAGGGCTAATCTTCCTCAAAAAAAAAATAAAAATAAAAAAACAAAAGATACTAGAATTTACCCACAAAATGGGAGAAAATATTTGTAAACCATATATCTGATAAGGGTCTAGTATCTAGAATATATAAAGAACTCTTACAACTCAACAATAAAAAGACAAATAACCTAATTTAAAAATAAGCAAAGGATCTAAGTAGACATTTCTTCGAAGAAGATAAACAAATGGCCAATAAGTGCAAAATCACAATGAGGTACCACTTCACACCTAAAAAGATGGATGATAATAAGTGTTGGTGAGCATATGGACAAATCAAAGCATATATATGATGCTGCTGGGAGTGTAAAATGGTTTTATTACCTTGGAAAACATCTAGCAGTTCCTCTAATACTTAACCATAGAGCTACCATATAACCCAGCAATTTTACTCCTAGGTACATACTCAAGAGAAATGAAAACATATATCCACACCAAGGCTTGTAGCTGAATGTTTATGGAAGCATTATTCATAATAGTCAAAAGGTGGAAACAACCCAAATGGCCTTCAACACAATGAAATATTATTCAGCCACAAAAAGGAAAGAAGTACTTATATATGCTACAATATGGATGAACCTTGAAAACATTATGCTAAATGAAAGAATGCAATCACAGAAGACCACATATTATATGATTCCATTCATATAAAATGTCCAGAAATTTATAGAGATGGAAAGTATATTAGTGGTTGCTTAGGGCTAGATAGTGGGATGGAGGAATAAGGGAGTAAAAGCTAAAGAGTATGGGGTTTCTCTCTTTTTTTTATTTTGGTGAGGAAGGCTGGCCCTCAGCTAATATCTGTTGCCAATCTTCCTCTTTTTGCTTGAGGAAGGTTGTCACTGAGCTAACATCTGTGGCAACCTTCCTCTATTTTGTATGTGGGATGCCACCACAGCATGACTTGATGAGCAGTGCACAGGTCTGCGCCCAGGATCCGAACTGGCGATCCTTGGGCCGCCAAAGCAGAGCACACAAACCCAACCATTATGTCACCAGGATAGCCCCTGGGGTTTCCTTCTGAGGTGATAAAAATGTTCTAAAAGTAACTGTGGTGATGACTGCACAACTCTGTGGATATAAAACAACAACTGAATTTTACACTCTAAATAGGTGAATTGTATGTATGCGAATTATATCTCAACAAAGCTGTTTTCAAAAAGCCCACTACAAAAAAAGTATTAAACATACAGTTACCATTTGACCCAGCAATTCTAATTCCATTTCCAGGTATATACCCAAGAAAACTGAAAACATAATTGACACAAAAACTTGTACATGTATGCTCATAGCAATCTTATTCATCCAAATGCCCATAAACTGATGACTTAGTAGATAAAATTGGTATATCCTTATTATGTGATATTATTCAGCCATAAATAACAAAGTACTAATACATCTTATAACATGGATGAACTTTGAAAACATTATGCTAAGTGGAAGTAGCCAGACACAAAAGGCCACATATCATATGATTCCATTTATATGAAATAGCCAGAATAAAGTAGAGACAGAAAGTAGATTAGTAGTTTCTAGGAACTGGAGGGTGAGAGGGGGTGAATGGTAAGTAACTGCTAATAGAGTGGTAAAAAATGTTCTTCAATTAGATTGTAGCGATGGTGGCACAACCTTATGAATATGCTAAAAAACACTGAATTCACACTCTAGCATGGTAGATTTTATAAAATGTGGATTATAGCTCAATTGTTTAAAGATGTTGGTATCATAAAATAGTCACTAAATTAGTTTTTCTGGGGAAAAAACTCAGTCTGAAATATTTATTCCCCTTCCATACATTTTAACCCCAAATATTAAGTAAAAATGCACAAAAAATGAAACACTCATTTTCTGGAAAAAGTACTAACTTTTAGAACACTGAAAAGACTGTGAGCAGAGTGTCAACAGAACACTTTTACCTAGCTTGAGAAATGGATCTTTGGGGGCTGGCCCCATGGGCGAGTGGTTAAGTTCACGTGACCCATTTCAGTGCCCCAGGGTTCACCAGTTTAGATCCCAGGTATGGACCTACACACCGCTCATCAAGCCATGCTGTGGCAGCATCCCACATGGAGGAACTAGAATGACTTGCAACTAAAACACACAACTATGTACTGGGGTTTTAGGGAGAAGGAAAAAAAAAAGAGGAAGATTGACAACAGATGTTAGCTCAGGGCCACTCTTCCTCACAAAAAAGAAAGAAAGAAAGAAAGCCAAGCAGAGCAGAGATTTAAAAAAACAAAACAAAACTTATCTTTGGTTAACTTTCTAGCTCTGTTCCACTAGGAACCTGATAAAGGTAAGAAAGTCAACTGTGTCACCAGACAACATTGCTTATGGTAAAAATGATGATTGTACCTGGAGGGGGAGAAGTTATAAATGTGCTCTAAATAAATGATAAATGCATTATAACTAAATAAATACTATAAAAAGCCCCATACTTTGGGTTTCCTTGATTCTTGTAATTAGGCATGTCCCTTGTGGGGGCCTTGGAAGCTATGTATGTGTTATTAAAAAGACATTGGATCTCTCAATGGACAAAAACTGAAAACCATCCCTCTGAGGACAGGAACAAGACAAGAGTGCCCACTTTCACCACTCCTATTCAACATAGTACTGGAGGTGTTGGCCAGAGCAATTTGGCAGGAAAAAGAAATAAAAGGAATCCAAATAGGTAATGAAGAAGTAAAACTCTCACTGTTTGCAGATGACATGATCTTATATATAGAAAACCCCAAAGAATCCATAGAAAAACTATTAGAAATAATCAACAACTACAGCAAAGTAGCAGGGTATAAAATCAACATACATAAATCAGTAGCATTTTTATATACTAACAATGAACTAACAGAAAAAGAACTCAAGAACTCAATCCCATTCACAATTGCAACGAAAAGAATAAAATACCTTGGGATAAACTTAACCAAGGAAGTGAAGGATCTATACAATGAAAACTACAAAACTTTCTTGAAAGAAATTGACGATGACATAAAGAGATGGAAAGACATTCCTTGCACATGGATTGGAAGAATAAACATAGTTAAAATGTCCATACTACCTAAAGCAATCTACAGATTCAATGCTATCCCAATCAGAATCCCAAGAACATTCTTCACAGAAATTGAACAAAGAATCCTAAAATTCATATGGGTCAACAAAAGACCGCGAATTGCTAAAGCAATCCTGAGCAAGAAAAACAAAGCTGGTGGAATCACAATCCCCGATTTCAAAACATACTACAAAGCTACAGTGATCAAAACAGCATGGTACTGGTACAAAAACAGGTCCACAGATCAACGGAACAGAATTGAAAGCCCAGAGATAAAACCACTCATCTATGGACAGATAATCTTCGACAAAGGAGCAGAGGGCCTACAATGGAGAAAAGAAAGTCTCTTCAACAAATGGTGCTGGGAAAACTGGACAGCCACATGCAAAAGATTGAAAATTGACCATTCTTTTTCACCACACACCAAAATAAACTCAAAATGGATCAAAGACCTAAAGATTAGGCCTGAAACAATAAGTCTTCTGGAAGAGAATATAGGCAGTACACTCTTTGACATCAGTTTCAAAAGAATCTTTTCGGACACTATAACTCCTCAGTTGAGGGAAACAATAGAAAGAATAAACAAATGGGACTTCATCAGACTAAAGAGCTTCTTCAAGGCAAGGGAAAACAGGATTGAAACAAAAAAACAGCTCACTAATTGGGAAAAAATATTTACAAGCCACTTATCTGACAAAGGGTTAATCTCCATAATATACAAAGAACTCACACGGCTTAACAACAAAAAAACAAGCAACCCGATCAAAAAATGGGCAGAGGACATGAACAGACATTTCTCAAAAGAAGATATGAATATGGCCAATAGACACATGAAAAGATGTTCATCATCGCTAATCATCAGGGAAATGCAAATCAAAACTACACTAAGATATCACCTTACACCCGTTAGATTGGCAAAAACATCCAAAACCAAGAGCGACAAATGTTGGAGAGGTTGTGGAGAAACAGGAACCCTCATACACTGTTGGTGGGAATGCAAACTGGTACAGCCACTATGGAAAACAGTATGGAGATTTCTCAAAAAGTTAAAAATAGAAATACCCTATGACCCAGCCATCCCATTACTGGGTATCTATCCTAAGAACCTGAAATCAGAAATCCCAAGAGTCCCTTGCACCCCTATGTTCATCGCAGCATTATTTACAATAGCCAAGACGTGGAACCAACCTACATGCCCAGAAACTGATGATTGGATAAAGAAGATATGGTATATATACACAATGGAATACTACTCAGCCATAAAAAAAGACAAAATTGGCCCATTCGCAGCAACGTGGATGGACCTCAAGGGTATTATGTTATGCGAAATAAGCCAGTCAGAGAAAGACGAACTCTATATGACTCCACTCATAGGTGGAAGTTAATATATTGAAAAGGAGATCTGATCAGTGGTTACCAAGGAAAAGGGGGAGTGGAGGGAGGGCACAAAGGGGGAAGTGGTGTACCCACAACATGACTAACAATAATGTACAACTGAAATCTCACAAGGTTGTAATCTATCATAACATTAATAATAATAAAAAAAAAGACATTGGATCTCATCTCCTTGTACCTGAGCTGTCCCCAGACTGCTATATAAGCTGCTACATGGCCTCGTATGAGGACTGCTTCCCCAGAAGGGAACACCTGATTCTGACCTGCTTGCAAGCTGTATTCCTGTTGTTCACTTGAACCTAAGAAGAACCTGGTTGGGTTTGAGCTAAATTATAAAACTCTTAGAAGAAAACAGAGGGGGGAAACTTCATGACATTGGGTGTCACACTGATTTCTTGCATATGACACCAAAAACACAGGTAACAAAGGAAAAAAATAGATAAATTTGACTACATAAAAAATAATCATTTTTGTGCATCAAAGGACTCTATCAACAGAATTAAAAGGTAACCCACAGAATGGGACAAAATATTTGCAAACCATATATCTGATAAGAGTTTAATATCCAGAATATATAAAGAAGTCCTACAACTCAACAACAACAAAAATAAACAACCTGATTTTAAAAATAGGCAAAGGACTTAAACAGTCATTTCTCAAAAGATACACAAATGGCCAATAAGTATGTGAAATGATTCTTCTCAACATCACTAGCCATTAGGAAAATACAAATCAAAACCACAGTTAGATACCATCTCACACCCGGGAAGAGGGCTATTATTCAAAAAGACAGAAAATGGCAAATATTGACAAAGATGTAGAGAAACTGGAACCCTTGTGCATTGTTAGTGGGAATGTAAAACAGCGCAGCCGCTATGAAAAACAGTATGGTAGTTCCTCAAAAAGTTAAAATGAGAATTATTATATGATCCAGCAATTCTACCTCCAAGTATATACCCAAAAGAACTGAAAGCAGGGACACAGAAATATTTGTACATCCATATTAATAGCAGAATTATTCACAATAGTCAAAAGACAGAAACAACCCAAATATCCATAGAGAGCTGAATGGATAAGCAAGATGTGGTATATACACACAATGGAATATTATTCAGCCTTAAAAAAGGAAGAAAATTCTGAAACATGCTATCACATGGATGAACCTTGAAGACATTATGCTAAGTGAAATAATCCAGTCACAAAGGGACAAATAATATATGATTCCATTTATATGAAGTACCTAGAGCAAATTCATAGAGACAGAAAGTAGAATGGTAGTTGCCAGGGACTAGGGGAGGGAGGAATGGGGAATTATTGCTTAATGAGTATGGAGTCTCAGTTTTGCAAGATGAAGAAAGTTCTGGATATGGATGGGGTGATGGTTGCACAACAATGTGAATGTACTTGATCTGTACACTTAAAAATGGTCAAAATGATTGATAAAAAATGACTGATAAAATTGATAAAATTTATCATTACCATGATAAAATTTACGTATATTTTGCTACAATAAAAAAATGAAAAACAAAATAAGAAGAACCTTGTCGGTGCTGCAGTATTCTAATCTTTCTTTCTTCTATGTACAGAAATATATAGAGTACATCCAGTGAACGTGTTAATGCAACAGAAAAATACAGACATTATTCTCTATCTGCAGTATTCCCCTGGTGTGACAAAAGTATTCTACTCCCCAGTATTCTAATGAGGAGGACAAAGAGCCAGAAAATAGATACTACAAGTGCCAAACTCTAATACTTACCACGAAGCCAGCTGTTTGTGAAGACGGAGTACTTGTTAACAGGCCTCTGCTTTTCTTATCAGGAGTACTGGAATTTGTGTTCTATCAATGTTTTGTGAAATAGGGAATTGAATAGCAGAAAGAAATAAACTACTTTAATACAGTAAAAAAAAATTTAAAATTAGTAGACTAGATCATAACATGTCATACTAATAAAATTTTAATCTGCTAATTAAATTTTAAATCACTTGACAGGTAACTAAAGAATTTTCCAGCTTGAGCTAGGTCAAACAACTCTCAAGAGACCTCTATGAGGTACAACAACTATATGAGAATACTTTGGTTGAAATAGCTGTTAATTTAGGAAGAAACCTAATTAAAGTTTTTTTTTTTGTTTTTTGAGGAAGATTAGCCCTGAGCTAACATTTGCCGCCAATCCTCCTCTTTTTGCAGAGGAAGATTGGCCCTGAGCTAACATCTGTGCCCATCTTCCTCTACTTTATATGTGGGACGTCTACCACAGTATGGCTTGCCAAGCGGTGCCATGTCTGCACCCTGGATCCAAACCGGAGAACCCCGGGCCACCAAAGCAGAATGTGCAAACTTAATCGCTGCGCCACCAGGCCGGCCCCCTAATTAAAGTTTTGAATTAGGAAACGGTGCTTTGATTATCTTTGTTAAGTGCTAATAAATGTATTTTACATTTAGCATTTGTTTAATTTCTAGTATACTATTGTACTTTTTCTGGAAAGGGATTATAAGTTATTTCTGACACTGTTAAAATATATATGGAACAAAGATAATTGGTTTAAAATACATACATTTAAATGTATATAGATACTTTTTATGGAACATAAAGTTAAAAAAATTATAAAGTAGGATACAAACTCATTTTCTATTTCTTTTTTTTTCCTTGGAGGAAGATTAGCCCTGAGCTAACTGCTGCCAATCCTCCTCTTTTTTCAGAGGAAGACTGGCCCTGAGCTAACATCCATGCCCATCTTCCTCTACTTTATATGTGGGACGCCTACCACAGCATGGTGTGCCAACGGTGCCATGTCCGCACCCGGGATCCAAACCAGCAAACCCTGGGCCCCCATAGCGGACGTGCATACTTAACCGCTGCACCACCGGGCCAGCCCCATCATTTTCTATTTCTTGAAGATGCAAAGAGACAGACAAAGAGAGACAGGCAGACAAATCAAGAAGAGTGAGAGACAGAGCAAGAAGAGAAAGAGACAGGATCAGAGAGCTAAAGAGTTTAAGAGAGAGGGGGAAGGACGGATTGACAAGTTGGGAGGAAGGAAGGGAGAGGAAGGCAGGGAGAAGGAGGAAGCGGGTAAAGAAGGGAAGAAAGGAAGGATGGGGAGACAAAAGGCAGAGGAAGGAAAAAAGACAGGAAGATTGAGAGGAGAGAGGGAGGGAGAAGAGAGATTGAGAAGACAGATATCAACAGAGACTGAGCAGAAAGAGATTCACAGTCAGAGAAACCAAGTCAGAGACATAGAAGGACGGAGAGAGATCAAGATAGAGACATGGAGAAGAGAGAGACAGAGCTTGAGACTGAGAGACAAAACTAGGGAGAGCAAAGACAAAGAAACAGAAACACAGAGCAGAGAGAAACAGAGTGATAGAGATAGTTAAAGAGAGAGAAGATGGGCAGTTTTATTTCTAGCAATCTGCGGCCTTTTCAACTCCTGGATTCCATGCAACAACCACATCTCTCTGATAAATCTCTTTGAATAGGTGTCTATTATACGCTGCCAAGTCTGGAACCCAAACTCAGTGTTAAAACTTGAACATCATAGGAAAGTTTCTGTTAGGTTTCTTTTTCGTTCTTTCCTCTTTTCTTTCTTTCTGGCTTAAAATCTCTTAAACTAGTTGTTTGTTCAAGACATAATCTGGAATAGTTTATCAGGAAAATTTTTATCAAAAATATTTTATGGGGGCTGGCCCATTGGTGTAGTGGTTAAGTTCTTGGGCTCCACTTTGGTGGCCTGGGGTTCTCAGGTTCGGATCCCAGGTGCGACCTAGGACCGCTTGTCAAGCCATGCTGTGGTGGCATCCCACATAAAATACAGATATTAGCTCAGGGCCGATCTTCCTCACACACACACACACACAAATTTATGGATATATTTACTTGTTACAATGAATATGTCAGCTCTATAATTATTAGTTATATAATCTTTTAATTTCTTCATTTGAACAAGGGCTATTATTCTACCCTAGGGATTGCTGTGCAAAGATTACAAACAGTACATGTAAAGAGAATCTATGGTGCCCAGAGAGTAGGAAACATTCAATGATAACTATTATTATTATCACTGTGGCAGCCATGGAGGTGCTCTACTCAGATCTCCTTCAACAAAGGACCCACTGTTCCACTGAAAGGAATGCAGTCAGCAGATAGCCCCCAGGTGCAACATCTTTAGAATCTCCTTCAGTTTTCAGGCTGAGGCCACCATCTTCTCAGGCAATCCTTAGCCAACATCTGAACACAGCAGCCCAACATAAGATTCCTCTAATGGACAATCTTTGCTCCAGAGGTCCCCACTGGGAGAGCTTTCGTCAGATCATTGAGCATTGAGGACTGAGGCTATTCCTGCCCAGTCCTGCTTCCTCCCTGGTTTACTTTCTCAGCTATTAGCCCCTCCAATATGCCACCTGAACTCTTAAGTCTATCTGCTTCCCAGTGGTTCCAAGTAATACAACTGTCAACTAACAGTCCACTTAAAAAACATCTGCCTGTATATAGCTGTAAGTATATAGCTTCTCTGCATTTTTTCCTAAATTTGTTAAGAAATTATGCATATCTAAATCTTCCCAATAAGTACATTTTCTTTTTATAGTCTTTTCAAGAATTAGTTAATAAAAGGCCAGTGCTTACCAATGCAGTTTCCAGGGGCTGAGGCAGCAGAACTTTGGTAACTGATCTACCTGCACTGCTTTCAAGAGTAGACTTCTGCTGAGATGACGGAACCTTGATTTTTAGATGCTGAGAGCTTAACTTTGTTTGAAAATTTGTATCTCTAGGTTCAGGATCTTTTTCAGGCTGAAACCAAATTCACAATTGTGAAATATATTTCACAGTATTCAATTGCTGTAGAAGCATTTGAAGCAGTTCTCAGATGTCCTCTTTTTATTGTAATACATATACATTGTTGACCACTCCCCCTTTTAGGAGTAAACATTCTTCTTGGCTTCTATGATATCATATTGTGTTTATTTTCCTCCTTCTTTCTGTCCACTATTCATTTTCTACTTGACTACAGAGTTTTCCAAGGATTGATCCTGGACCCTTATCATTTTCTCACTCTATAGATACTCTTTCCCAGGTAATTTTATCTATTTTCATAAATTTAAAAATATCTATAATACTGTACACTCCTCTTCTATTTTCCTGACCTGCAGACTTATAGCCAATGGCCCTTCCAACATTTTCATATTAATGTGCCTTCAGACTTCCTTCCTGCCTTTCTTTTCATGTTAAATAGCACCTTTAACCAAAGCTTCTTAAGACAGAAACCTAGAAGTCTTGACACCTCTCACTCATTCATCCTCTATATCCAATAAATGAACTCTACAGGCAAAACTATCCTGAATCCATTCATATTTCTCCATCTTCCTTACAAAACATCCTAGTCAAAACTTCCACAATCTTGCACCAAAAATCTTTGCAATTTCATTCTAATGAGTCTTCTTGCCAACACTCTCGCCCTCTTTCAATTTGCTCCCTAATGTATAGAATGACAGTAGGGTATAGCGGAAAGAATACAGATTTTAGATCCAGAAAGACCTACCACAAGCTCCTCAAACATCTTAGTTAACATCCAAACCTCTTTTTTCTCATCTATAAAATAGATAAAACCAAAACAAAGAAAAAACTTACATGATAGGAATGCTATAAAGAAAAGACATAATTAATGAAAAGTGCTTAGAATAAAGCTTAGCACTGAGTAGCCACTCAAATAGTAGCTCCTGCTACAAACAAAATAAAGTCCAAATTCCTTCTCAAAGACCTCCAGATTCCAGGTCTAATGTACTAATTCACAAGTGTTCCTCAGCATAAAACACTGCTCTGGCTACACAGCAAATGTCTCATTTTTACCTTAAATTAATGATTAATAGACATCCAACTATCCAAAAGGAAGTTGGAAAGATTGTAAATTTTAACTCTCTTTCATTAAACTTATATAGAGTACATATTCATGTAACAATAATGTAACCTAATTGCAAACTCCAAAAATGTTTTAAATTATTGACTTAGATGAAAAATAATTCCAATAAAAGTGATGGTTAAAAGTATGCCCTATACTAATGAAATGTATGGTTTTTGTAGTTATTCTGCTTCAATACTTGCTTTTTTCTTTGTTTTTTCAGGGGTTGAAGGACAAGTTTTCTCAGCAAGTAAAACTTCACAAGCTGCATTATCTATAAATAAAAACATACTTTAGATTTTAATTATTTAACCTCTATTAACTATAGGTACAGAAAAGAGAACTCAAATTTGGAAAAAAAAAACAAAAAAGATTTTACCGACTATGCCTTTTAATAGTTATCAAAGAAAAACAATATATGTTAAATCATCTGACTTGCTACAGATAGGAGAAAGTATTCTTTAAAATATCTTTATCTCAAGAGCTCCAGATTTCACAGGAGTAAATAAACTCTATATAAGATTTACTTTTCGATTAGTAGAAAAAGTTCTATGTGATTAAAATTCTTCATTAATTATCCTTCCATTTCTACTTTCCTGTATTTTCAGGCTTTCCCTTTCTACTGCAGCTTTTCTATCAGCATTTAAAAAATGCTCAGGCCTCTTTCATCTTACCAAAAACTTTATCTGTATCCCAACCCCCTTCCTGCTACATCCCCTCTCTCTTCTTATCCACAGGCAAGTTTCTTCAAAGAGCTGTCCACGTATACTAACATAACTTCCTCTCTTCCTATTTATTCCCAAACCCACAGCAATCTAGTTTCAGCTCACATCAATATGAGCAGAAACATTTCCTGTTGCACCTTACTGGACCTCAGTACGACAGGCAGGAACATCTCCCCCCTCCGGCATCTTCAATCTTGACTCTTCTCTCTTCCTCACTCTCCAGACTCAATCCAAAGCAACAAATATTTAGTGAGTGTCTGCTATGTGCTAATTTTACCTATCATATATACTTAATGGCTGTTCTTTATTCTTAACACCAGTACCTTGATTTAAGGCATCAAAATATTTTCCTTTAGATTATTCCAATAGCTTTTCAATTCACCTCCCTCTGCAGTCCATTGTTCACACTATATACCTAAAATACAAATCTAATACTATTTGCTTAAAACTCTTCAAAGGCTTTCCACTGCCCTCAAGTTAAAACTTAACCTCCTGAACTTGGCATACAAAATTCTGGTTTTTATGATCCCTGTATTGTATATATATTCCCAGTCTCATTGTCGAGGGCAATAGTTTGCTAAATAAAATACAGGATGCCCACTTAAATTTGAACTTCAGATAAACAATGAATAATTTTTTAGTTTAAGTATTTTCCATGTAACAGTACAAGCATGTGCAATATCTGTGACCAGACTATATTAAAAAATTATTTGCTGCTTATCTGAATTCAAATTTAACTGGGCATTTTGTATCTTTATTTGCTAAATCTGGCAACCTTTGAGGCTGATCACTCCTCTCATTTTCATCTGCCAAGGTAGAGAGAAGGAGTAGGTTTGAGAGTTCTGTAAGAGATAAAATTGGTACCAATTTGGTAACAGATCAGAAATAGGAAGTATTATAAAGAGGAAGGTGTTGAGGATGATCCCCATGTTTCTGGTTTGCTAAGCTACATTTGCTAACTGAAATGGAGGACACCAGAGGAGGACCAGATTAGGTCTTGGTCATGACAATTCTCAGTCCTCAATTCTCATTTTATTTAATCTCTTGGTAACTTTTGTTTTAGCTACTTCTAAATGTTGGAGTGTTCCATTTATATTCTTTTTATATATGTCTTTTCTACTTATTTTCACTTCCTATGTGATCTCATCTAATCCTATGGCTTCAAAACATCTATACTCTGGCTCTACATATTTATCTACAGCCCGTTTCTGCCCTGAACTCCAGACTCCTGTGTTACAAACTGCTTTCATGATATCTTCACTTGAAGGCTAATAAGCCTCTCAATGTTTTAATATGGCACAAATATTGTATGCATATGTATTCATCCATATAATCACCAAACAGATCACGATATAAAATATTTCCAACACCCCAGAAGTTTCCTATATATTCTTTCCCAGTGAGTTCCCTCTTTCCGTAGATTACCACTATTCTGACTTCTATCCACCAGAATAGTCTTGCCTGTTCTTGACTTCATATATATGGAATTACACAGTATATACATGTTTGTGTTTGCCTTCTCTCATGTAACATTATGTACGTGAGCTGACAGATAAAATTTAACATGTCCAAATCAAATTCTCTTAATCATTCTCCCAACTTGCTCTGCTCTACAGAGCTCCTGTCTTAAGAAATGATACCACCATTCATCCAGTTGCTCAAACCAATAATTTAAGATTCATCCTTGACTTCTATTTTTCTCTCCTACCCAACATCTAGCCTAACCAGAAAATCCTGGCACATCTGCCTTTAAAATATATTCCATATCAGACCACTGCTAGCACCTTAGTCTCATACACCATTATCTGACCACTGCAATAGTTTAACAAGATCTCCTTGCTTCCACTCTTGCCTCCTTAGTCTATCTCCACATAGTAGCCAGAGTGATGATTCTAAAAAAATATATATCTTTGATCACATCATCCTTCTGCTCTAAAATGTCCTTCTTAGCACATTTAGAATAAAATCCTAGGGCCAGCCCTGTGGCCAAGTGGTTAAAGTTCTGTGCACTCTGCTCTGGCGGCCCTGTGCTCAGAGCCTGGGTGCTGACCGACCACACTCATCAGCCATGCTATGAAGGCATCTCACATACAAACTAGAGGAAGATTGGCATGGATTCTAGCTCAGGACTAATCTTCCTCAAGAAAAAAAAAAAAAAAACAAAGAGGAGGATTGGCAATGGATGTTAGCTCAGGGTGAATCTTCCTGACCAAAAAAAAAAAGAAAGAAAAGAACAAAATCCCTACTCCTTACGACAGCATACGAGACTCTACAATACACGACTTGACTAGCTCTCTGACCACAATTTCAACCGTTTATTTTTTTACTCTCTTTGCACCAGTCACACTAACCTCTTTCCTCTTCTTCGAACACACCAAGCACATTCCCATCTCATGGCTTACTCTCTTGTTGTTCCCTTTGCCTGGCATGTTTTGCACCTAGATTTTGGCTCACTCTCTCACTCCATCCAAGCTCTGCACATATGTCACCTCCTCAGAGGCCTATCCTGATTACCCTGTCTAAAATAGTATCCCTAGTCCCACTCTCTGTTTTTACTCTGCCTTATTTTCCTTCATTACTCTTATTTCTGAAGTTGTTATGTATTTATTTGTTTATCTGTTTATTATCTTTCTTCCTCCACTGTAACATAAGTTCTGTTAGGACAAGGACTTTGTCATGTTTCCCAGCAACTAAAACTGTTTGTGTTACACTGCAGGTGCTTGATAGATATTTGCTGAATGAATGGTATTAATGAACGGCGAGATGAGGTGTCTCTGAAACATTGAAGAGAAGATGTTCAGAGGCAGCCGCATATAAGGGTCTTCAACTCAGAAGAGATTCCAGACTGAGAGAAAATTTACAAGGCCTGCTTTTTACTGGATACCTGTACATATCGGGGGTAGATTGAAAAGAAGTTAAAATCTAGGAACCAGCCTTGAAGAACTCCACATTTAATGGCTAATAGCAGTAGATAAGATTGCAAAGGAAACTACGCAGGAGTTTCCTGAGAAGTAATTTCCTGTTTATTTGTTTCTATTACTAGACTACTGGATCCTTGAGGACAGGAAAACAGCCATTTCTCAGTTTTCGAACACTTAGTAAAGAGCCTGATACACAACTGGAACAGAGTTGTATTTGCTGAATTAAGGAATGTGTAAAAAGTAGTTCTAGAGCAAGACATGATTTATTTAATTTTAAATTTTACATCGATCAACCACATAAAAGTAAGAGTACAAAAGCATACACAAATCCAGAATCACTATTCTGCCTTACTACCAGGCTTTATAAATAATATTTTCCACAGCCAAAGCAAAACTTTCTATTAGGCAAGACCTAGGTGAAATCAAGATTGTTTTTTGGTACCCCAACCACTTTCCCTGTCATCTCCTCTCTTCTCTTGTTCACAAGTTCCCTTACTCTTTGATCTATAAAACAAATCCTCCTTCTAATGCTCACCCTTCAGGGTAATAGGTGCTATTCCTTCCAAGGATGTGTGCTTTCACAGGTATAGTTTGTATCACTAGATTAATTTTCCTTAGAACAGAAACTATCTTAATCATTTTTATACCCACAGTTCATAATGTAATATCTGGCATTTAGTAAATGCTCATTAAGACAACTTCTTAAACTGAAAACTTTTTTTTTTAAGTTCATACAGACATTTATACCCATCAGGAGCAAAACCAGCAATTCTTCAAGTTTACCCTCACATAGATACTATAAAACTTGTTGCCAGAAATAAAGAAAACAGGAATCTTGAGATACAGCAGAGGTTAGTAAGGTTGTAAATGTCTTGCGAAGTTTATTCTAATAGTAAACTAAATAACAGAGTGCCTAATATGCAAGGCACTTTGATGATCCTTTTATTTTTCAATCATCACACATAACTCCAATATATCTGTTTACTGATTATCTTCCTCTGCTATGACTGAAACTTACAAGGGGAGGGAATGTATATCACTCCCCACTGGTATATGTATATAGCAAGGCCTAGTACAGAGTACATACTCAGTAAATATTTATTAAACTAATTAAGGACAGGTGCTGTGGGGATAGTTAAGACCCACTTTCTATCCTCACATATCTTCAGTTCTTAAATACTTAAACACAATAGCTTAAATACAAGCTGAAAAGTACTCAGTTTCCTTGCTATCAATTTTCTTAATATACACTACATTGTGACAAAAATAAAGAAAAACAGAATTATGAAAATAATTAGTTTCACTATTTATTACCTGATTCTGAATTTGAAGTATTCTTTGGTTTTGGAGGAATGTTTTGGTCTGCTAACAGCATCCCTCTATAATAAGAACAAATTAATTGTATACTCTTAATCTTTCAGTAACCTTCAAGAATCCTCAAATAATACTTAAAATCAGGACACTTATATGCAATCAATTATCCTATAGAGAAAATACTGGTTAGAAAAAAATGTTACCATATCTATATGAACAAATAGTTTAATAATGAAAGGCAACATATTTATATATTTATCAGTTTGAGACAATATATGTAGAGGACAAGGCCATCAGAAGACCTGAGTTCAAAGCCCAGTTCTGCTACTCGCACTTGAGTAGCCTTGGGAAAGTTACTTAATCTGCCTTGAGTCTTGGTTACCTCATTTATGCAAAAGGAATACCAATTTTGTTTCTCAGGATTCTTATGTTACCATACCTTACGGATCTCAAGTAACATGACAGATAAAGCTTTCTTAAAATTAATAGCCTTTTCTCTTTTATACTTTCATAAATAAGACCACCTCCAAATCTATCTAAATGTGTAGGAGAGGATTAGCTATTACAAGAGGAATATAAAAAGATCAAAACTCAGCCTGTGATCACCAAAATGGGATTTCTGAGTCCCTAGCAAGACAATGGAGTTGGAAATCAAATGTGAGAAGATGATTTTCTAAATTCCTTTTAGGGGTTTATTGAAAAGTTGAACTCAGTAAGCAAAAAACAGTTTTATTCTTTCATATTTCCCCTTTGAATTCATCCTGTCAAAATAGTACTTTTTCTTGCCCCTGAATGAACGTTCAGGTGTATTTCATTGCTTTTGTGGCATTCTCTTGTAGTAAATAGTCATTTTTTGGATAATAAAAAGCCCAACACCAAACTCTTATTATCCAGTTTAAATTTCTTTCTTTTCCCAGCTTAGGCCTGATTTAGATTTATAAGCTGCAGTGAGGAAAGCAACCATGGCTGGTTTCTTCTTTATTTCTTGTTCTTTTTCCTCCCCCATTTGGTAACTACTCTTTGGGGTCTTCTGGCATTGGAGTAGGGGGATGGGATTGTTGAAAGGGAGAGGAAAGGTTTTTCTTGATCTTGACTGATACTATTATAATACACTATTGGTGCCGTTTGGGTGTGACAGATAACCAAATGCTGACTCTTTCAAATTTGAAGTATTTTGAAGTGTTCAGTGATAGGATTTCCCTATCCCTGGGGCTCTCTCACTTGCTGCTATTAATGATCTCCTCAGCTTTTGCCATTCGATGAGAGAACTTCCAGCCTCTTTCAATTGAGTTTACTTTGTCCTTTGCAGGAAGTCTTACTGGGCATGATCCCTTTCAAGATAATCTATAACCGGCTCCCTTCTGAGGGATCTATGTCTGACCTATGGGCATTATGCACAAATCTTTGTTGTGCCAAACTCTGAAAGTACGTCTAGCCTCCTCTTGATTCTGGCACTCTAAATCATCTAACACACCCTCTTGCCTTTAGACTTTTCAGGTGTGAGTCAGAAACCAAATTCCAGGGGACATATGTCAAACTTTCCAAATGATTCTCCTGGAGCTTCCTCTCTTGTATCAAGGTGACAGAGAAGTCTCCCTCTCTCCTTGCATATGACACCAATAACTCTTATCAAAGAAATACACATTCTTGGTCATTTCACCCTTTCAGTGCATTCTTAGTTTTTCTTAAGTAGTTTGGAGATTGATGATGGGCTTACGCTCGAAGAATTGGGTTTTGACCTTACCTTTTACAAAGTCTACATAGATGGTCCTATACAGAATACTGATAAGGGTAATTGTCATTTTTATTTTGTTTTCTTCTATTGAGGTCACTATCCAAACTCTAAGGCTACATGAAAGCCACATTTAACATCCTGCTACATTCCTCAAGTTCCTATTAACATACGTAAATTAAGGCTTGGTGGACAAAACCACGGAGTTTTACTATTAGCCATAGAATATAGAAAGAACTCAGGCTGCAACCAAAGACAGATCCCCCTTCCGCACCTTCCAGCCTAGAGGATTCTTCGAAAGAGAAAGAGGACAGAGGCTTAGGAAACAAGAAGTAAGACAACAGGAACTGACTTCTCTTCCTCAAGCCCAAAATCTGGAGGTAGGGGTAACAGGTAGGAAGATGACATTAGAAAAGGGAAAGAGGAAGCCAAAAGTAGAGGAAACGTGTGCCAAACTCCATTTAGAACTCTAGCAGGAGACATCCACCCAGGGTGGAAACACAACATAAAAGTAAGAGCTTGGGACATTCAAGCAGAGATGGGACCTCAGTTAGCCCTTCTGAGAGTCCCTTAATTCCTGTACATTGTGAACAAGTTCTCAAGGTTCCACATACCAAGGGCAATGCAGAAGATGGTCATGTTTAGAACCAAAATACCTGGCATAGGGCTGCTGTGGTGAGGTGACTTTACCACAAAGATTGTAGAAAGCAACCAAGTCAAAGTCTGGATGAGGACTCCAATGAGACTCAAGGGGTTTGGGGTAGCAACAAAACCTAAGGTGAAGAAAAATCAGCAGTGGAGGACCTCTGGCCCTAAATAAGGCCCTTTCACCAATGACTTTATCTATGGAGTCCATCCCAGGTACAGATCCAGTCTTGAGACCTGCAGCACAAATTAGTAAAAGTCCATAGACAATTCGTGGATTCCAGACACCCTCAAGCCCCAACTTCACCCCTTCCCACCTCTGGCCTGCCCCTATGCCTATGAACCCATATTTAGGGTGACTATTTGTCCAAACTGGAACCTTTCTGAGAATAAAAGGGAGCTCAGTTAAAAATATGTCAGAACAACAGGCACGTACTGGGACTGTCCCAGGCAAATCAAGAGTTATGATCACCTACCTACATGCCATCCTCAGAAATATGGAATGGGGAGAAAACCTGAAGGACTCAGTATTCATCCAAAAGAGACTTTTAATTGGAAGTAACTGGATGGCATTAATAAGTAAGTTTAACTCATAATTACCCAGCTAAATAGGGTAGAAGGATGATGAGAGCCCATGAGCAGTTTAGATCAGTTATTATAAGAAATAAAGATATAGTTTCTTTGCACATTCAAGTGGTAGGTTTTATTTTTTAAAGATAGGGCAGCATTTAAGGGAGACAGGAAATAGGATCAGATACACATAACCAAGCGTTATGTTACGTTTGCTCCATTTCAATACTCATGCAACAGTCATTGAAGTGGGTCTACACAGATCTTACAGCAATATAAACAAAACTCCTTTTCCCCACCTCGTATTATGTCAAAGTTGTACAGTTTTAACTTTGTGAATGTGCTGTTTATTAAAGAGAATGCCAAAATGTCTAGTAGATAACAGGTGCTCAAAATTGGTATCATTATTCTTCAAACATCACTCCTTCCTTCTTAAGAATATATTGCATTGCAAATTGTGGAAAGGATTAAAAAGTGAGTCCATCATCCTTTCTCTCTGGTGACCTTAATAATTTATCTTTAGAATTTTCTGTTATTTACCAAAGAAGAATAATTCACCCAAGAATAACAGTAATCGATTTTATTTTCTTCAGAAATTTCTCACCATTTAGATACAAGCATATTTATAGGAGGCTATCACACTAATGCTATACTTCTCTTACTCTAAGCACTTTCCCAAGGGGACAACAACGTCTTCAGCCCAGAACTTTTCCCTTGCCCTCCAGGCTGGGATATCCAACTGCTTGCTAGATATCTCCACTCCAAAATACTGTAGGTATGTCAGTGTTTTCCAAACTAAAACAATCTGTCACCCCAACTCACTCTTGCTTTTCTATTTGAGTTCCTTCACTCAGTGAAAGAGTCATCCTTCATCCAGTTTCCTAAATCAGAGGGCTGGGGTTCCATCTTCCTCCCTTAACAAACCAATCATTAAAAACTATTGATTATCCCTCCTGAATTGTTCTCAAGTTTTTCCCTATGCTGTCCTTGCTGCTAAAGTTCAGATCCTAATCATGTCTCACTTGGAATGCTACAATAGTCATCCCTTTAATCTAACCACTTCCACTAATCCATCTTTTTTCTTTGCTGCAAGAATGATTGCTCTATGACAGAAATATGATCATGTATATCTCTGTGAAGAGGTGGGATAACAGGCAAGAATTTTGGTTGAGTAATGTAAAAGTTCTACAGAAAATCTGCACTCAAAAATATACCGATTCTCACCCTCACACACTCATCAGCACAGAATACCTATACTATAGATCCCCAACAAAGAAGACAACATTGTACAGTCTACCGCTTAATTCTGGTGAAAAAAAAAAAAACCTATTTATAAGACAGTAAGAGTTGTACAGGATTATTTGAAGGACACAAAATCTACAAAAAGCTACAGACTTTTTCCTTGTATTTCAAGAAGCTGAGAGCCAAAATATGGCTCAATTAAACCATCTGACTCAACTCTTATGGCTTATTCATTTTTGTTCTATCCTGTTTCTTATCAATAGCTCCTATTAAAAACTGTATTTCCAGGGCTAGCCCAGTGGCATAGTGGTTAATTTCACATGCTGTGCTTTGGCAGTCTGGGGTTCACAGGTTCGGATCCTGGGCGCGGACCTAGCACCCCTCGTCAAGCCACGTTGTGGTGGCATCCCACATAAAACAGAGGAAGATTGGCACAGATGTTAGCTCAGTGACAATCTTCCTCAAACAAAAAGAGGAGGATCGACAACAGATGTCAGCTCAGGGCCAATCCTCCTCACACACACACAAATTATATTTCCTTGGTTCTAAATTTGGTTTTTTTAAACAGCTTTATTGATATAATTCACATACCATACAATTCACCCACTTAAAGTGTATAAGTCAATAGCTTCTAGTATATTCACAGAGTTGCACAATCACCATCACAATCAATTTTAGAACATTTTCATCACTCTAAAAAGAAACCCTGTACCCATTAGCAATCAATCCCCATTTCTTTCCAAATCTCCCAGTCTTAGGCAATCACTAATCTGCTTTCTGTCTCTACAGATTCGTCTATTCTGGCTATCTCATATGAATGCAACCATAAAATACGTGATCTTGTATGACTTGCATCTTTCACTTAGCGTAATATTTGTGGGGTTCATCCATGTTGTAGCATACATCAGAATTTCATTTTTTTTTATTGTTGAATAATATTCCATTACGGATATCCCACATTTTTTTAATCCATTTATCAGTGGATAGACACTTGGATTGTTTTCACTTTTTGTCTATTATGAATAACGTTGCTGTGAACATTCATGTACAAGTTTTCACATGGACATAGGCTTTCATTTCTCTTAGGTATGCATACCTAGGAGTGGATTGCTGGGTCACATGTAACATTTTTGAGGAACTGTCAAAGTATTTTCCAAAGCACGATTTTAAATTCCCACCAGCAATGTATGAGAGTCCTAATTTCTTTTTTTTCTTTTTTTGAGGAAGATTAGCCCTGAGCTAACTACTGCCAATCCTCCTCTTTTTGCTGAGGAAGACCGGCCCTGAGCTAACATCCATGCCCATCTTCCTCTACTTCATACGTGGGACGCCTACCACACCATGGCTTTTGCCAAGCGGTGTCATGTCCGCACCTGGGATCTGAACCAGTGAACCCCAGGCCGCCGAGAAGCAGAACGTGCGAACTTAACCGCTGCGCCACGGGGCTGGCCCTGAGAGTCCCAACTTCTCACATCTAAGACAACATTTGTTACTGTCTTTCTGATTATAGACATCCCTGCAAGTGTGAAGTGGTATCTCATTAACACTGATTTGCATTTCCCTAATGGATAATGATATCAAGCATCTTTTCATGTGTTTATTGGCCATTCGTATATCTTCTACAGATAAATGTCTGTTCAGATCCTTTGCCTATTTTTAAATTGGGTTATTTGTCCTTTTATGGTTGAGTTGTAAGAGTTCTTTATATATTCTGGATACAAGTCCCTTATCAGATGTATGATTTGCAAATATTTTCTTCCATTCTGTGGACTGTCTTTTCACTTTCTTGATTGATATCTCCTGACTTTTTAAACTTGTATGAAATTTTTTATAAGATCCTTCAACCTTTCCAGATTAAGCTGTTACAAATTTTCATTCTATTTTACAGTCCTATTGAAAATCTCTCAGAGGCTCCCATCATATTCAGGATAAAAGAAAAATCCCAGCCCTTAAGACCATCCATGAGCCAGACTATGACCACCTCCTTGAACTTGGATATCGTCTCTCTTACATACACCTTATCCTTCAGTCTACATGCCCCAAACCAAACTCTTGATCTTCCCCAGTCATACGTTTCTCCTCAGTCTTCTGCATCTTAATAAATGGCAACTCCATCCTTCTAGTTGCTCAAGCCAAAACTGTGGAGTCAGCCTTACTACTTTCATACTCCACCATTCAGTCCATCAATAGATCCCGTTAGTTCTGCTTTCAAAATATATCCAAAGTCTGACTTCTCACTACCTCTACTCTTACCACTCTGGTCCATACTCCATTATTTCTTGCCTAGATTAGGGGCAACAGTCTCCTAACTATAATCTCCCTAATTTCTAGACTCTTCCTCAGGAGTCTTTTTTATTGCAGGGGAAGATTCACCCTAAGCTAACATCTATTGTCTATCTCCCTTCTTTTTTCTTCCTTTCCTCCGTCCAAAGCCCCACTACATAGCTGTGCATAGTTCTAAGTTCTTCTGCTTCTTCTATGTGACCTGCTGCCACAGTGTGACTACTGACAGGTGAGTGGTATGCTTCCACACCTGGGAACTAAACCCGGGCTGCTGAACTGGAGTATGTGGAACTTTAACGGCTAGGCGATCAGGGCTGGCTCCTCAGGAGCCTAGTCTTAACACAGAAGCCAGGGGCAATTCTTTTAAAACAAATGTCGGGGCCGGCTTGGTGGCGCAGCGGTTAACTGCACAAGTTCCTCTTCGGCGGCCTGGGTTCACTGGTTCGGATCCCAGGGGCAGACATGGCACTGCTAGGCACACCATGCTGTGGTAGGCGTCCCACATAGAAAGTAGAGGAAGATGGGCATGGATGTTAGCTCAGGGCCAGTCTTCCTCAGCAAAAAGAGAGGAGGATTGGCAGCAGTTAGCTCTGGGCTAATCTTCCTCAAAAAAAGAAAATAAACAAATAAAACAAATGTCATATCATGTCATCCTTCTAAATCCTTCAAAGGCTTCCCAATCCACTTGTATTCACCTACAATGCCTTATATGATCTAGCCTCCTGCGTCTTCTCTCATTTCATTTCCTACCTCTTTCCTCCTCCCTCACTCCACTCCAGGAACCCAGGGTTTTGCTCCAGTGATTCCCCCTACCTGGAATGCTCTTTTCTCCAGTGAGTCAGACAACTTGCTCTGTCTCCTTCTTTAGGTCTCTGCTAAAATGCTACCTTTTCAATGATAACATCTCTGACCATAATACGTAAAATAAATAGCAAACCTCCATCCCAAACTTCCTAGCCCCCTATCTTGCTTTATTTTTCTCCACAGCATTCATTACCATATAGCACAATATAAATTTACTTGCTTATTTGTTTATTGTCCATCTCCTGCAACTAGAATGTAGACTCAATGAGGGCAGGGATTTTGTTTTTAATCAATTGCGTTTAGTACTATCTATCTCCAGAAATCACAACAGTTCTGGCATGGAGTGAGTCCTCAACAAATATTGAAAAAACGAATACGTGAATTTGTGGGCTAACAATCATACTGCTATATAACTATTAGAACACAGAGTTTTAAAAAGCACAATTTAAAAAATGTAGTTCTTACATTTTCCTATGGCATTTCTGATAGTCTTCTGAAGAGGTACCTAGGAAAGGAAAAAACCCCAATCTATTAAAAATATAATTCAAACATAGGCCAGAAGCTAAAATTACTCTAGGTAAAAAGAAATAATTCCTTTAAAATACATGTTAATTGTGCAGTTTATTTTTATAATTTTATTATTTTATATTGTTTACGTCTGCCACTTAAATTAGGTGGAAGTATTTTCAAAATACCAAAATAAAACAAAATTGTTGCAAAATTTTATGAGATGCAAGAATATATCACCTTGTATTTAGATAGTTCTTTATAATTTTTGAAGTCCTCTTACATCTATTACCTTAATTGATTCTAAAAATAATCCTGTGAGGCAAATATACCAATTTACTATCCCCATTTTACATATAAGAAAAGAAAAACTGGTCAAGTTATGAAACTTGTATACCTAGCTGTACACCTAGAACTTAAACTCATGGTTCTTAGTCCAGTACCAAATACACAGGTATGCATATTAGTAGATTGATTAGTTAAAAGAATTCCTACCAGTCAACATTTTACTGCCTAGGTACACTAGAATATTATTACTAGGAATATAAAAAACCACAGGAGTAGTCTTCTAAGAAGTTATAACCCTCAGCAGCTGCTGAACTTTGCTTACGTTAAATTAGAATTTAAAAATCCCAACAGTTAAATGAAAGTGAAGCGAATAGTGCCTCCCAATCATTGCAAAGCATTTCCCTGAAAGGAAGGTTCCCACAACACAAAGAACTACTGTAGACCCTTATCATCCAGCATATATTCTCTGCTTTTGCTGATAACAGTCTCCTGCTTTTTCTTCTGATGCTCCAGACATGGCCTGTGACTCAACGCAGTAAGAGCCCTGCATCTCCTTGGCCAAAGTGACTGTTCAGGGATAGGCACATAAACTAATTTAAGCCAATGTGTATGGCTCAGGACTTCTTGTCAAATCACTGGGAAAGAGAAGCACTTTGTTCACTGCATTTGAGGCTGTGAGTATATAAACCTGGAACTAAAAGGACTACTATATGAAGGGTCCCTGGATGAGAGCACAACTGACACAGAGGAATCCTGAGCTGAGAGATGGAAAGGAACTGGGTTCTACTGATATCATTTGAAACCCTGGATCAAGTTGTATCTGCATCTGATTTACTGTTGCATTTTTCAGGTATATGTGGCAATAAATTCCCTTTCTAATCTAACATAGTCTGAGGTAGGCTTTTTTTTGTCATTTGCGGTGGACAAAGAACCTAACTGAAATACTTGCTAAAGAGACAGGCCACTTTTTTGGGCACTTTACATCAGCAAAGGAGTTGCCAAACTAACATAACACAGAAGACAAGGCCTTCAAATACTGTTAGAAATACTGCCATCCAGACAGCTATCAACTCTCCCATAAAGGATCCCGACCCCAATGCCTAATTCTTTGACTGATATTCCCCCTGCAGGCTCTCATAGGTGGGCTGACAATATCCATTTCTACTCCTCCTCTCCATTTTTCCATTTTCCTTTGCTTTCTACCACTACAGAGGCTAAGAAAGCAAAATACTTGGTTTCCCAGCCTCCTAAGGAGTCAGTAGATAGATGACTCAGTTCTGGCCAATAGACTTATATAGAAGTCTGGTGGGGAATTTCTTGGAAAGCCTTTGCTCTTCTGATAAAAGGAGATGTACATGGCTGGTACCGCCCTTTCTCATTCTTTCTGCCTGGAACACAAGTGCAATGCCTGGAGGTTTAACAGCCATTTTACACCTATACAGTAACAAGCAAATACACTTGGTAGTAGAAAGATAGAAAGAGTCCACGATCTTGATGATAGTATAGAGCTGCTCCACTAGCTCTGGCCTGGGAAGAAAAGTAAATTCAATATAAGTAAACATTTTTTGCTGACAAAAAATACCATAAACAAAAAAACCCCAACAAACTGGGAGAAAATATTCACAATATATATCATAGACAAAAGGCTAATAATATTAATATATAATGAACTCTTAAAAATTGAGGGTAAAGGATAAAAAAACAGATAGAAAAATGGGGAAAACACATGAACAGAAAATTCACACACACATACAAAATAAAAATGGTCCTCAAACATATGAAAAATGTTTGCACTCACATATAATTAGGGAAATGCTAATTAAAATAACATTGAGATACCATTTCTCACCTATTGGAGTAGCAATAATTTAAAAATATGACAATATATTTTCTTGGTGAGCATATGGGGAAACAAGCACTCTAATACATTGCTGGTGGAAATGAAAACTAGTATAATCCTTGTAAAGGAAAGTTTGGCATACTCAATAAAACTATATCCACTTACCTTTTGACCAGCCATCCTACTTCTGGAAATCTACCTTGAAGATATACCACCAATAATACGAAAGTATATATCATAAGTTTATTCACTGAAGCATTGTTTTTAATGACAAATATTGGGGAAAAAACCCTAAATACCCAATTGATAGGCAAGTGGTTGAATAAATGAACGTACATCCATACAGTGGAGTACTATGCAGCTATAAAAAACATGAGGAAGATCCCTGTAAAACCATATTGAGTGAATTCCAGAACGTACTATTAAGTGGAAAAAGCAAAATGAAAACACTATAAGTATGCTATCCTTCATGTAAGAAACAAGAGGATATAAGAAAATACATAGGTATCTGTTCATTTGTGCAAAGAAATACAAGAGGGATAAACCATAAACAGAAGAGGTTGGTACTTACAGGGGTGGGTAGGAAAGAGGTAGAAAGAAAAGGGGAATGGGATTGGGGTAGCAGGAAGAAGGAGGAAGCAAAACTTTTCTGAGAATATTTTTTTTGTATACCTATGACTCTTAGAGCCATAGTAATGTTTCACATACGTTTACATAGTCCCCTCTCCTTGAATAAATAAAGAAACCAAATAGGATGGGAGAAACAAAAATTGAATCCAACACTAACAAATGAATCTAACTATATTACAAGTGAATAACAACAGCATTGAAAAGAGAGGGGAAGAAAAGAACTAACCTACATAACTTTGGAAAACAGTATTTTGACTGGATATTGTAATGCTACAGACAAAAGGAACTGGACATAAACGCTATAATCTATTTAGTAAACGTGTTTCTCACAGAGGTCTGGTTTAACAATTCTAAAACTTCTTTATGTGTATACTAGAATTAAATAAATAAGAAAATAATGAAAGTATTGGATTTTAACCCATAAAATCAAGTAAATATCCATGAGTCCATGCTGATATAAATAATTGAATAAAGAAATGGCAGAGAAGAGACAGTTATTCTGCAGTAGAATGCCAATTAATAAATATAGCAGGAAAGAATAAAGTAGAAAATCACCATTAGTTGAACACCACAGTAATAACTGTTGTAGTCAAGTTTCTCTGATGACTGGTAATATTAGTGAATGAAAGTTTGAGGAGAAACAGGATTTACAGAGCCTCAAACTATCTTTTTTTAGATATTTATTAACTACAAAGGGAAACTAGTAACTTTACAGTGGAGAAAGCCAGCAGACACCACCTTAATCAAGTAATGAAGCTTAATGTCACCAGTAATAAGATATATTGACATCAAGAACTCCTTAATACAATGTACTGAGAAAAGTGTAACATCATTTCCGTGGTGTTCTTATAAAAAATCACATAACCTCATTTCAATCATGAGAAAACATTAGACAAACTCAAATTGAGGGACATTCTACAAAATAACTGATCAGTAATCTTCAAAAGTATCAAGATTATGAAAAAGAAAGACCGAGGAACTGTCACAGACTGCAGTAGACTAAGGGAGAAACAACAATCAAATGCAATGTGGGATCTTGGGTAGGATCCTGAAACAGAAGAAAAGACATTAGTGGAAAAACTAGTGAAATGTGAACAAGATCTGTAGTTCAGTTAACAGTTTATACCAATGTTAATTTCCTGAATCTGATCATTGTACTAAGGTTATACAAGATAACACTGGGGAAAGGTGGGTGAGAGGTGTATGGGAACCCTTTGTAGTATTTTTGCAACTTTTCTGCAAGTCTAAAATTAATTCAAAATAAAAGTAAAAAAGTAAACCCATAAGTGCTTAAGCTACTGTTAGACAGATGTTACTTGTAGCCAAAGGTAATCCTAGTTGATGAACTTAGCTTAGAAATCATTCAAAGGAAAAAATACTTGGCTTTCCCAACAGAGGCGAGGGTTTTCCACTGTGACAAGAGAAAAAGGAATGTGAAAACTCACTTAAAATTGCAGAGAGGTTTGAAAACTGTGATGCCTTCTCTATCGGTACTGCTTTACTGGTATCCAGAAGAGTTGAATTCTTGCATTGCAGGTATTCTAACTTGGGACGTTCCCAATCTAAAAAAGCAGAGAGAAATGGCACAAAACTTTGAACAACAGCACACAAATGGCAGGTTATCTTCTCCCTTCAACCCAGGTCCCCCTACAAGCTGTGGTAATTGAAGACGGTTTTGAGTGAGACAGAGAAAAATGAGAAGGATTGATGACATGAGTACAGTAAATAATCTTTGGCCTATTCCGGTGCTCTAATCGAATTTCTTTCATAGATTTTTGCCTCATAAAGATTATTGATCTTAGGGACAGATGGCATACGTGGGAGCTGCCTCTCATATTTTATGCATGAGTTATATCTATGTCCCATTAACTATCATATCACTAAATAGCACACTGCTATTACTTGACATCAGTTTTAAGTTTTCCACCGACTTCCCACTATGGAAAAATTAGGCTATTCTCTCTTATATCCCCTGTCCCCACTTTTCCCACACTTCCCATTGTCCTCATATTATTATATTACATGTTTGGTTAGATCAATACTCAGTGCAGACATTCTGATGATAAATTACTATAAAAGTGCTATTGACTCTTGCGTTATACTATGACCACCTTTTGTTTATCCTGGAGTCAACAGAAGTCTTTTTTGTTTGTTTCTTTAGTTTTCTCAGTATTTTTCATCTATTTAATCCCAAACTCTACCAAATTGTATAAATCCATTCTGTTTATTCCTTTCTCTGGTGTTCTGAAGTTTGATAATGCTTTATCTTGGTGTTTTTCAACTATTGTGCTAGGCACATTGTGACCCTTTTAACCCCCAAATCATATTCGTTAGCTCTAGAAAATTCTCTTGAATCATATCTCTGATAATTTTCATCCTCCTGTTTATTTCATTATCTTTTTCTGGAACTCCTCTCATTTGATATTAAATTTCACATACTTTTCCTCCAACATCTTTTTTTCCTCCAAATTGCAATCTTTTTTCCTCTTTTTTTCTGGGAAATCTCCTTAACCTTATCTTCTAATTCTCCTACTCAGTTTTCCATTCTGCTATTGAATTTAATTTGTTCTCTGAATATTCTCTTTTTTATAGCATCCTATTCCTATTCAATGGATGCAATATATATTTTCTTAGCTCAATGAAGAATTTTTTTTCAATATTTTCCTCTCCTTGTGTTTCTATTTCTGCTTGGTTCCTTTTATTTTTTAATTTTTTATTTTACTGTGGTAGGAACACTTAACATGAGATCTACCCTCTTAAATTTCTAAGTGTACAACAGAGTATTGTTAACTATAGGGACAGTGTTGTACAGCAGATCTCTAGAACCTATTCTTCTTGCATAACTGAAAGTTCATATCTGTTGAATGGCAACTCCCCATATCCCCTCTCCCTAGGCCCTGGCAACCAACATTCTATGCTCTACTTCTATGAATCTGACTATTTTAGATATCTTATATAAGTGGAATCATACAGTATTTGTCTTTCTGTATTTCTGGCTTATTTCACTTAGCCTAATGTCCTCAAGGTTCATCCATGTTGTTGCATATAGCAGAATTTCCTATGGTTTTAAGGCTGAATAACATTCCATTGTATATATATACTATATTTTATTTATCTATTCATCCATTGATGGACTTTTAGGTTGTTCCCACATTTGGCTATTGTGAATAATACTGCAATGAACATGGGAGTGCAAACATCTCTTTGAGATCCTCATTGCAATTATTCTGCATAAATACCCAGAAGTAGGATTGATGGTAGTTCTATTTTTAATTTTTTGAGGAACCTCCATACCGTTTTCCATAGCAGCTGCACCATTTTATACTCACATCAACATTGTACATGGGTTCCAATTTGTCTACATCCTTGCCAACACTTATGTTTTTAAATTTTTTAATGATAATCCTAACAGGTGTGAGGTGATATCTCATTGTAGTTTTGACTTGCTTTTCCCTCATCCTCGGTGATTTTGGGCATCTTTTCATATACCTGTTGGCTATCTGTATGTTTTCTTTGCGGAAAAGTCTATTCAAGTCCTTTGTCCATTTTTCAGTTGGGCTATTTGGATATTTTTTTCCCATTGAGTTGTAGGAGTTTCTTATAGATTTTGCATATTAATCCCTTTCAGACATGTAGCTTGCAAATATTTTCTCCCATTCCATAGGTTGCCTTTTCACTCTGTTAATTATGCAGAAGCTTTTTAGTTTTATGTGGTCCCACATGTCTGTTTTTTGCTTTCGTTGCCTGTGCTTTTGGTGTTATATCCAAGAAAACACTGCTAAGACCAACGTCAGTGAAGCTTTTCCCCAATGTTTTCTTCTAGGAGTTTTATAGTTTCTGGTCTTATGTTTAAGTCAAATCCATTTTGAATTGATTTTTGTGTATGGTGGAAGGTAAGGGTTCAATATCATTCTTTTGTATGTGGATACCCAGTTTTCCCAACATGATTTGTTAAAGAAACTATTCTTTCTCCATTGTGTATTCTTGGCATTCATGTCAAAGATCAGGTGACTATATATGCATGGATTTATTTCTGGGCTCTCTATTCTGTTCTATTGTTCTATATGTCTGTCTTTATGCCAGTACCATACTGTTATAATTACTGAAGCTTTGCAATATATTTTGAAATCAAGAAGTGTTTCCTGTCTGGATGTTCTATCCACTATTGAAAGTAGGGGTACTGAAGTCTCCTACTATTATTGTACTGTTGCCTATTTCTGCCTTCAGTTCTGTCCATATTTGCTTTATATGTTAGGTGTTCTGATGTTAGGTGAATATTTATTTATAATTTTTATATGTTCCTGGTGAATTGACCCTCTTATATAATGTCCTTCTTTGTCTCTTGTGATAGTTTTTGACTTAAAGTCTATGTTATCTGATGTAAGTACAGTCACTCTGCTCTTTTTTGGTCACCATCTGCATAGAATATCTTGTCCCACCCCTTCACTTTCAGCCTATGTGTGTTCTGAAATCTAAAGTGAGTCTTTTGTAGATAGCATATAGTTGGATCTTGGTTTTTTAAAATCCATTCAGCCACTCTTCGTCTTTTGATAGGAGAGTTTAATCCATTTATATTTAAAGTAATTATTGATAGGGAAGGACTTACTATTACCATTTTGCTAATTGTTTTCTGCTTTGTAGTTTTTTGTTCCTCTTTCCCTTTCTTGCCATCTCCCTTTGTTTCACTGATTTTTAATATACTGATATACTTTGATTCCTTCATATTTTTACTTTGCATATCTTCTATAGGTATTTTCTTTGTGGTTACCATGGAGCTCACATAAAACATAGTTTTAACAGTCTATTTTAAGTTGATAATAACTTCAATCATACACAAAAACTCTACACTTTTACTTCTCTCACACATACTTTGTTATTGATGTTACAATTTACATCTTTTTATATAGTGCATACATTAACACATTCTTATAGCTATTTTTAATACTTTTGTCTTTTAACTTTTATACTAGAATTAAGTGACTATTAATTATATTTGTCTATATGCTTATCAACAAATTTTATACTTTTATATGCTTTTATGTTTCTGTTTAGAGCAACTTGAAGAACTCCCCTTAGAATTTCTCTTAAGGCAGGTTTAGTGGTGATGAACTCTTTCAGCTTTTGTTTGTCTGGGAACGTCCTTATCTCTTCCTAATTTTTTCTTTTTGAGGAAGATTAGCCCAGAGCTAACTGCTGCCAATCCTCCTCTTTTTGCTGAGGAAGGCTAGCCCTGAGCTAACATCGGTGCCCATCTTCCTCTACTTTATATATGGGATGCCTACCACAGCATGGCTTGCCAAGTGGTGCCATGTCCGCACCCAGGATCCAAACTGGCGAACCCCAGGCTGCCGAAGTGGAATGTGCACACTTAACTGCTGCACCATGGGGCTGGCCCGTCTTCCTCATTTTTTAAGAACAGATTTTCTGGTTATAGTATCTTTGGTCAACAGTTTTTTTCTTTTAGTGCTTTGACTAGATCATTCCGCTCCCTTCCAACCTGCAAGGTTTCTGCTGAGAAATCCATTAACAGTCTAATGGGGGTTCCCTTGTACATATCAAGTTGCTTTTCTATTGCTGCTGTCAAAATTCTCTGACTTTGACAATTTGATTATGTGTCCCAGTGTGGATTTCTTTGGTTCATCTTATTTGAGGTTCATTGGGCTTTCTAGGTCTGGATGTACATTTCCTTCCCCAGATTTGGGAAGTTTTCAACCATTATTTCTGTGAATAAGCTTTTTGATCCTTTCTCTCTCTCTTTCTTTTCCTTCTGAAACTCCCATAATGCACATATTAATCTGTTTGGTTTTGTCCAATTAGTCTTCTAAGCTTTTTTCACTCTTTTACATTCTTTTTCCTTTTTGCTCCTCTGACTGAATAATTTCAAATGACCCATCTTTGAGTTCAGTGATTCCTTCTTCTGCTTGATCTAGTCTGCTGTTGAACTCCTTTACTTAATTTTTCTGTTCAGTTATTATACTCCTCAGCTCTAAGATTTCTGTTTGGTTCTTTAAAAAATTTTCTATATCTTTCTTAAAAATGTCACATTTTTCATGCATTGTTCTCCTGAGCTCTTTGAACATCTTTATGACAATTATTTTGAATTTTCTGTCAGGCTATTCATACATCTCCACTTAATTAGGATCAGTTTCTGAAGCTTTATCTTATTCCTTTTTTTGGACCGTGTTTCCTTGTTTCTTATTTTTCTTTGATTCTTTGTGTTGGTATCTGCACATTAGAACAAAGAGCCACCTCTCTCAGTCTTCATGGACTGATGTCATACAGAAGACCCTACCAATCAGCCCAACCAGAGATTCTGGGATTCTCTCAAACCTTCTTGCTAATCCAAATCACCACCTTTGTTCTTAGTGGCTACCAAGCATCTATAGTATACTAGGTCCCATCAGTGCTCTGAGACAGGTGAGACAGAAGCCATCCCCTCGGGCAGCCTCTGGAAACATTGCAATGTTGGACACATGATCCAACTCTTTCTCTCCCTAGAGAGAACGTGGGATCTAGTGAATGCTTGCATGCTAGACCAAACTGCTATCTTTGTTCTTAGCACCCATCAAGCTTCTAGAGTATGTCAGGTCCCATGAGCACTCTAAGATAGGTAAGACGGTATCCAATCCTTTGGGAAGCTCCCAGGAAATTTAGAACATTTGATGCCTGGTTCAGTCCTTTCCTTCCCTCCCCAGAGAGAACCTGGGAGCTAGGAGTTTGTATGGCACTGTGTCGGGGGTAGTGATTATGGTGAGAGTGTGTCTTGAATGTTTCCTACTGGCTTTTAAGTGGTTAGTCTCATGCTTCCCTTGGGTGCAGGAGCCCCTCAACTAGTTTAGATTTCTCACAAAGGGAATTGTCTGTGCATTGCTGTTGAATTGGTATGTCAATAGGGGAAGGAGGGGCCAGGGCTTCCAATTTAACACCTTGCTTACATCACTCCTATATTTTGCTTTGCTTTGATCTCTGTGTTTTATGTTACAGGCTTTCCTCAGAAGTCTGGTGATCCTTGGCTCTCTGCTCGTATTTAAGAGGGGTCCCTAAAAGGCTAAGTGGATCTCTATGGCCTAGTTGGGGCTTGTCATATAGTTGGCTTCACTGTAGGGTGTTCTTGTCAGTTTCATTGAAGAACTACTGAGGTCAGTATCTTTAAATATTTTCTTTAGGGTTGCTCAGATTTCTCATGAAAGAATCTTCCATTCTTCTGCCTAGAAAGTTCAAGTCTGGGTACTACTATTCTGAAAGCTGAGCAGAGACATGAGCTGTTGGGTTAGGATGGGAATAGGCATTGGGTGAGCAGGTCTCACAATTCAGAATGCAGAGTTTCATTTAATTCCCCCTCTTCTACATTCAGTATAGTATCTGAAGCAGTCAGCTTTTTCTGTATAATAAATAATCCAAAATCTCAGTGGCATAAAATAAAAGCATTTATTTCTTATTCCCATATTTACTGGTTGGCTCAGGCAGCTCTGCTTCAGATTAGAGGCCTGCTGATCAGCTGGTGAAGCTCTCTGCAGTTCACAGGTTGTCTGGGGCTGTTCTGCTCTGTACTTCTCATTGTGGGGTTCCATAGGAGAGGCAGAAGCTCATTAGGATATATTCTTCTCATGATGGCAAAAGCATAAGAGGACAAGCCTAACCATTTAAGCATATTTCAAAGGTTTGCATATGTTTCATTCACTGATATCCTACTGCCCAAAGCAAGTTATGTGGCCAACCCCAAAGCCAAAGGGTGAGAGAATATACTCCACCCACTACGAGGCTATGGCAAGAGCATGGATATATAATATTACTACAGTGGAATGAGTAATTGGGACCAAGATTTCAAAATACCACAATATCCCTGCTCTTAACAGTGCCTAGTATACTCCAGTCAAGAGTCCTTCCATTTCAAAACATCCCAAAGAATAAATCTGTAGACTCCGTTTGAGTAGGAAAGGAGTAATTACCACATCTTTCATGTTTCAGAGGCATCTTTTTTTTTTTTTTTTTTTGAGGAAGATTAGCCTTGAGCTAACATCTGCCACCAATCCTCCCCTTTTTGATGAGGAAGACTGGTCCTGAGCTAACATCTGTGACCATCTTCTTGTACTTTATATGTGGGATGCCTCCCACAGCCTGGCTTGCCAAGCAGTATGTAGGTCCGCACCCGGGATCCAAACTGGCAAACCCCAGGCCGCCAAAGCAGAATGCGTGAACTTAACCGCTGTACCACCGGGCCGGCCCCCTCAGACGTATCTTTTCACAAGTGTTTGCTGCAGCCAAATTGTGAGCCTTTCTGGGATACCATAGTACAAACCAGCTTGTTTCTGGTGTATTTCCATTGTTGACTTAGGACTCAGCTTTCTCAAGTCTGCTTTATCAGACCATTTGCTCTCTAGCTTTCCAAACTTTATGCTTTATTCTTTCCAATGCTCTTTACCCTTAAGTGTTTGTGTCTTTAAAAAAAAGTCACTTTTTGCTACTGCAAAAAGTTGTGGAGGAAGGCATGTGTTCAACCTGTCATCATTAACAAAGGCCTTTAATTACATGTATAGTAAATGTAAATAACTGTTAATTTGTAGAGAAAATTCAAGCAGGGAATAGCCTAGTTAACATTTAGCTTATCTACTGAAAAGTAAGAGAAGTACAGGAAATAAAAGCTAGCCCATAGTTCAAGAGAACAAGTATACATTCATTACGTGCAAAATTGCTTAATAATTGGATATGTATTACACGTAAATGCTAATCTCTTCATCTTTTCCTGATCTGAGGGCTTTCGATCTATAGTCCCAGGATTGAGGATGGAACACAGTAGACAGTGGGCAGAGGAAAAAGGTTTTGGGGAGGAAGACAAGTATGCCTTCTCAAAAAGAAAATTATTCATTGGAGGATTTGTGGACAAAGGAACAATTTCTATATGGAGCAACTTAAGGTTGAAATTATTTTCTCACCTAAACAATCTGATCCTCTGAAGAGTTCAGGTGACGGGAAGCTACTTAAACTCTCTTCAAAACTCTTATATTCTGTATAAGAGTCTGTGATTGAATAGCTCAGAAGAGAACTAGAAATATCGTGCTGCAAACTTAGCCCTGTAGAATAAACAAACAAAAAGGGTAAAATGTTTCATTAGTAAACAGACTAAAATTCCTAAGAATCCAAGGTTATAGAAATGTACATGCAGTTGTACACTAAGACTGTAAAATTACTTCCACATACAACTGAAAACACATGCTATTGTATACCACTTGAATTTCAAACTTAGAAAAGAATCTTGTTTTTGATGTAGAGAAAATGCATTATAATCCTTTTCCATTGTTTTTCAAATTTTCACAACTTATTCCTTCCCTACTTTGACTCCCTACTTTGATTCTTGTCTCAAAAATCCAAGTTTTATATATAAGTGACCCACTAACTGTAAGCTAACTAACTGAGGAGAAGAAAGGGTGATTCTAGTTATGCCATGTAAAAAACAATGAGCCTAAACATAGACAAATAGATCAAAATAACTGGACAGAAAGCCCAGAAATAGACTCACACATATATGAACAACTGATTTTGGCCCAAGACGCAAAGGCAATTCAGTGGAGAAAGCTATTCTTTTAAAAAATCATCCTGGAACAACTGGATATCCATAAGCAAAAGCAAAACAAAATAAATAACTTCATACCTTCCATCATATAAAAAATTAACTCTAAATGGATCATAGACCTAAATGTTAATCCTAAAACTACAATACTTCTAGAAAAAAAACGAGGAGAGAGTCTTCATGAAACTGAGTTAGGCAAAGATTTCTTTTATATAACACTAATGTGACGATTCATAAAGCAATAGCAATGATAAATTGGACTTCATCAAATTTAAAAACTTCTCTTCAAAAGAGACTGTTAATTTACATTCCCATCAACAGCATATGAGGGTTCCCTTTTCTGTATATCCTCTCCAGCACGTGTTATTTCTTGTCTTTTTGGTAATAGCCATTCTAACAGGTGTGAAGTGATATCTCATTGTGGTTTTGATTTATATTTCCCCAATAATTAGTGATGTTGAACATCTTTTTGTCTGCTTGTTGGCCATCTGTATGTCTTCTTTGGAAAAATGTCTGTTCATATCCTCTGCCCTTTTTTTCAAGCCACAGACTAAGAGAAAACATTTGCAAATGGACTGGAATCCAGAATATAAAGAACTATGAAAACTCAATCATAAGAAAACAAACATCTCAATAAGAAAATAGGCAAAATATTTGAAGAGAATCTCTGAGACTCAGAGATCTTGAAGTCATCCATGTGGGAGTAGACTAGCATGAAGACCTTTCCAACAAATGATAGAACCTAGTACTAAAAGTTAAGAACCAGAAGGTTTAGTAAGAAAAGGGAAAACACACTCTGCTATAGTCTCAGCATTCATTAAACACTTCCAACATGACAAAATAGAGGTCAACACTAACAGAAGCCAGTAGGGTAGGGGGTAAGGAATGAAAAGGGAGCACTGCTCTTAAATCCTATTATTTCCTGTCCTGGAGCTGACTTATGCCTATCTCTGATCCATTGCCATTAACTACCTGAGACAACTAATTCTTTGTCCTTCCTACTTTGACCTCACCACACCTTTCTCTCCCACTCCAACCACCTCCTTAAAGTTGACAATTATTTTCTATCTGGCCACCTCCTCCAGCCACCATTGCAACACTTAAACTGATCAACCCAATCTACCATCCTTCTTCACCTCCTCAGACATCAGAGGTGGGTTATCCCTCTGAGTATCTTTTGCTTCCCCTATTCCAACTGCCCTGGAGTGTCCTGTCCTTGTCCTTGCTACTTTTTACACTTCTCACTCTGTCTTCATCCTTCCCACTCACATGTTGTTACATCTCTCTTGCCTTCCATCTCACAAAATTCCCTAAATACCACTCACAGGAAAGCTATCCTTTCCACCAAACCCCAGAAGTCAAGCCAGGTTCAGAAATTTGGAAAGCCCTGTATTCACCATCTGGGTAGTTGGGTAGAGAAAAGAATAAATAAATGTTCAGACTATATCAGTGGAAGGTTGTTCCTGGTGTCACAATTTAGAAATGTAATTGCATTTAAAATTACATTTATAGCAAATTATACGATACATTTTTTAACAAGTCAAGTAGTCCTACAAGGCTTATAACAAAAACTGCAATGTCTTGTCTCATACCTCCCCATCATAATTTCTACACTCTAGAGACAGCTACTTTCAGCTCTAGTAATTTTTTCTTTTAATATCCACCTTCATATTTCTAAATTAAATGTATTCAATGATTATGATTGCTCAAATATATTTACAGATGATCCATGTACTATGAGTTATATTCATCACCTTTTTGCTACAAGTTTTTATTTTCTCTTTGAGTTGATTATGTAATGTTTAGTTTTCTAAGTATCTATCACTATTTCATCCCAACTTCTGTCAAACATGTAAATTTTCTGTCAATACTTTAAAAAACACCAGGTTATCTACCAGTTCCTTTCTTTCTTTTCTTTCCTTCCTTCTTCTCCTCTTTCTCTTTCTTTCCTTTTTTCTTTTTCCTTTTTTTAAGAAGTATTGCTATGGGCAATCTCAATACACTCACTCAAATTTGGACTGTTTGTCCTCTGGACATACTGCACAGGTGTCTTCTTGGGATTTCCCTTTACCTAAGAAATTAATATCCTATGAAATTATTTTGCATATTTCCTGTATTCCTTTGATTCCTGGATCCCATGATTTCTTATTGATTTACTCTCCAGTTTTGCTGGAATATCTCCATTTTCTGAGAAAAGATGCATGGAAGACCTGTCTAAAAATTTCTTTATACTGTCTCCATACTTGAGTGATTATTTGGCTGCGTATAGAATTCCAAACTGGTACCTTAAAAAAACTGATTCCCATTTTTTTTTTTTTTTAAGATTGGCACCTGAGCTAACAACTGTTGCCAATTTTTTTTCTGCTTTTTTTCCTCCCCAAATCCCCCCAGTACACAGTTGCAATTTTAGTCATGGGTCCTTCTAGTTGTGGCATGTGGGACACCTCCTAAGCATGGCTTGATGAGCTGTGCCATGTCCATGCCCAGGATATGAACCGGCGAAACCCTGGGCTGCTGAAACGGAGTGTGCGAACTTAACCACTTGGCCACGGGGCCGGTCCTGATTCCCATTTTTGATGTTTGACAGATTTAAACCTCACTGCTCCCTCTTCCTCTTCTGCCCCACATCTGGGCAGGCTGATAAGATAGCCCCGGTGCTCCATCTTTTGGCAATGATGGCAAGTTATAACCATGCACAGGAAACCTCATCCTGGCCCCATCCTCTAACCGCATAAAACCCCCAACCCAGTCTCCCTTCCTGCTCTCTCAAGACATTTTCAGGCCTGCTTGGGAGATGCCCTCTTCTCCAGAAAGTCTTATTTTATATGAGTAACAAACTTTTCCATATCCTTTTGGAATGTGGGTGGCATCATCAATCTTGAAATTTAAAACCAAATTTTGGGTGGGGAATCATCCTGTCTCTGCAAAATCAGTTCTCTTCAGAATTTTAAATGCATTTTTCCACCATGTTCTAGTTTCTGGAGTTGTTCTTGACAAGTTTAATGCCATCCACACTCTTGATTGCATAATTGCAATCAACAATTTTTTTCTCTGGAAGACTGAAGGATTTCTCTCTTTATCCTGAGGATTTTTAAATCACATAATGTTGTGCTTTGGTGTGGGTCTTTTTTCATTAATTGTGATGGGCAGTTGGTGATCTCTTTCAATATGCACACTCATGACCATTTTTAATTCTAAAAATATTTCTAGTTTTATGTGTTCAATAATTTCCTTTCTGTTTACTCTATAATGTCTGGAACTACTATTTTTCAGGTGTTAGAATGCCTGGACTCGTCTTCTAATTATTTTTCCTTTTTAAATAGCAGCTTTATTGGAATACAATTCATATTCCATAAATCTCAACCTTTTAAAGTGTATGATTCAGAAGTTTTTAATATACTCATAGAGTTTTGTCACCATTGCCACTATTTTTATCTTCTCGTTGACGTTTGTTCAACTTTTAGACTACCTCCTTAAATTCTTCATCTAATCCTTCACAGAATTTTTTATTCCATATTTTTATTTTTTAAGAATTGTTTTTGTTCTCTGAATGCTCCTGTCTATAGTAGCCTGCACTTGTTTCATGGACACATTTTTTTTTTTTATCATCCTGAGGATAATAATGAAAATACGGTCTTTAAAAGTTTTCTTACATTGTCTATGTCCTTCAAATTTCTTTTTATTTGGTATCTATCTTTTATTTTAAATGTTTTCTTTAAATTCCTGGCAATTCTTGAATGTTCAAGAATGAGGCACTAAAGTAGCTATTGGAAACTCTGGATTCGTGAGAGGGTTTGGGAAGTAGTGGGATTTTCTGAATGGTATTTAGACAGGAATGAGGTCATTACTGCCAGAATATAGGTCCTCTCCTGGACAGAAAAGTTTCCAAAAGAGGAATCCTCCAGTCTCCTAGTTGAGATGTATTTTCCTGAGTGGGATAAGGGGTCTGAGGGTTTTACCACTAAGTATACAGACTTCTCTTAATTCCCTTCCCTCCTCCTCTCCTTACCCCACCCACTAGTTTTCAATATAGCACCCCAGCTCTGAGCAGTACCTACCATCCCTGAGTCTACAACCTCTGCTTCAATTGTCTCTGGACTGCCAGGGTAGGAAAAAGAGTAGTTGCCTGGCCACACAGTGTTTGGTAAGGGATCAAAGTGTCTAACTGGTACTTTTAAAGATTCCCAGAAATCCTCCTATTTTCAACACTATCTATACTCATTCCTTCAGGAATATGTGATGCCTCTTAATTCCTGAACCTACAGCCTGAGTCAGTTTGCTTATTGGTTTGTCCTTACTCTAGACAACTAGCTTTCAGTTTTTTGGGATTCTTTTTCTTTTGGTCTGTTAGGCCAGTTATAATTTATTCATCTACCTTCCAAATTCCAAACTTTAGTTGATTATCTATGTCAGCTGAGGTCTCTTCTCTCTCTTTTTCTCCACCTTGTGGTTTCATGCCTTTTTTATGCCTTTATTGATATCTTAGTGAGGTTTCAGAAGGGAGAAGTAAATGCGTATATTTAATTTTCCACATTAAAAATGAAGTCCTGAATTAATTTTCATCGTGTTGTAAAATTACTAGATTCCAAGACAGAATTAAAACAATTAATTATATGTTAAATAGAATTCTGTGGGCTACTCAAAACCTAACCATTTACATTTTATTATGGGAAACAGTATTCCAGGTTTCAAATATCAATCAACAAATGAACTCTTAGAACACAACCAGTCTGTAAAATAGACAGTCTATTTTCTATTTCCCTATACCTTTTACACATCAACTTGACAAACCTAGTAACCAAGGACATTTACCATATATTTAAAGTACAATTTTAGAAAATACTGATTATAGTTAAATGGTTTATTTTCTCTAAATAGAGTATAAAACTTATTCAACAAGCATTTGAAACTATATTATGTCCCAAGTATGGGAAAGAAAGATAAAAGATAGTGTTTATTCTCAATGGCTATAGAGCCAAGAAGAACAAAAAACAATTATACTGCTGTTTTGAGTCCTATGACAGTATACAAAGAGCGCCACAGAACTACCGGGATAGAAAATTCATCTAGAAAGAAAGAAGAGCAGTCAGGAGAGGCTTCCCAGTAGAAACAGCACTTGAATTTGTTTTTGAATAAAAAGTAGAAGTTAACCAGGCAAAGATGGGAAGGGAAGGAGAGAAAAGCATTTGTTGAGCACCTCCCATATTCTTTTGCACTATATTCTGGGAAATATTCCTCTGTTCTATTCTCTCGCTCGCTAATTTGATTTTCAGCTGAATTCATTCCAATATTGGGCACATTTATTGAGTTTTTAAATTTCGTGATATTTTTAAGTTTCCAGGGACTATAATTTTTTTTTATAGCACCCTGTTACATTATGGATTCAATGGCCTCTTGTCTCTAAAGGGATATTTACTTTAAAGTTTTCTGCCTTTTCCTCAGGTGTTAGTTCTTCCATTTGTTGCACTTGTTGCCTCTCTTCCATGTCACTGGTTTTCTTCAAAGATTTGGCTGTTTCTGGTTGTCTGTTCATATCTCTATTTGAGAATCTCTGTTTGTATGGCAATGAGTATAAATTCTGAAACAGTACCCTACCTCTGGAGATTTTAGAAGAGTGATGAGACATTTGGGGAACTTATGTTCTGGGTGGGGATGTCCTCCTATATTTTCTGGGTATTGTAGGTTACATGGGGGTGCTGCCCTAATATCTGGCTGGTGTGTACACTGGAAGTCTCCTGTATTAGAATTCACACTTCAGAGAGCCATACTATATCTATATTATATAGTTAACAAGCATAAGCATAATGTGTATCTTTTAGTTTTTTCTCCCTCTGCTATCCTGTGGCAATTTGGAGTTACTTCACACTCTCCTCTGCTTCTCACTGAAGCCCCAACACTGAACCTTAGGAGCCAACCCCTTAGTTCACCTTGCTTGAGAGTAATTCCGAGGGTTTTAAACTGGCAGCAGGCACTGGTAACTGCCAGTGTTCCCAGTATAAGAAGGGGATAAGGAGAAGGGGGCCAGGTCATGTAGTGCCAGAGAGTACTTAATCCACTACCTTGACAATTCCTTTAGGGTCCCCTCTACTAGAGTTTTTTGCATTTATTGACCAAGTGTTTCAACTATCTCTAGAACTATTCTTACCTCTGCAGTGCTTTTTCTCTGCTCTTGATATATTAATCAGTCTGATCTCATCTGCTTTTAAGAATTCCTTCAGTATTTCTGGTGTGTTGACGGCATCCTTTCTTGTTTTCAAAAGTAACCTCAAGTATCCCAATATGTACTGGCTCACAAATTTCTATCAGCAGTTGTTCATAACCAACTGTCTATCTGACACTGCTACTTAGTCACCTGAAAGGTACCCATACTTAATATATTAAAAACAAAATTTGTGATCTTTCCCTCCAACAAGATTTTTTCAGCAACTGATACCACCTTATATGCAGTTATGTAAACCAGAGACAGGTGTCATCTCTAATACTTCCATCTCCTTCACTCTTCATTTGTTAAATTCTGTCAATTTCACTTCCTAAAATAGCCATCAGATAGGCCCACTTCTTTCTACCTCCAATGTCATCCCTTAGTACAAACCACCATCACTTCTCCCCCAAACTACTGAAATAACCTCCTAACTAGTCTGTTTGTATCCACTCCTGCTTCTTTCCATACTGTAGCTAAAGCAATCCCATCATTTCCTATTTAAAGACTTCAGTGACTTCTTGCTGCTCCAAAGATAAACATCAATATCTTTGACATGGCCTACAAGGCTATGCAAGGCCTCTGTCTGTTCAATCTTGTCTTATTATCGCATTTCCTCTTCTTCTCTGTACCACAGCCATACTGGCCTTTTTTCAGTTCATGAACACATAACGGTCGGTCCTACTTTGCTGTTCTTTGCACATGCTGTTCCTCTACCTGGCTTGCTTGTTACTCATCTCTTTGCATAGCTAATTTGCACTGTTTTCGGATCTCAATTAAACTGCCATTCCTTTGTGGAAGACTTCCCTAATCTCTCCAACTAAATTCAATTAGTTACACTCAAGTCGATCTCTTTTTTGTAGCATTTATCACAATTGTAGTTTACTGGTATGTGCTTGAAGGCTTTGAGGATGAGGTCCAGAGAACAGGCAGAAGGATTCACCTTGGACTAGGAGAAAGATTGAGTTGGGAAGATGGGGCAGAGACACAAACGGATGCTCATGTTTGTAAGAAAGAAAACTGAAGGAGTTCATACCTAACAGTCTTACCTGATAACAGTTCACTATTTGATGAACTACTGTCAATCTGGAGGTCATCAGGGACTGACTCCTATGTGAAATAATAATTAAAGATATAGCACAAATTAGGAGATTGAATATTTTTATATTATAATATATCACACTGATTTGGTTATTTTGAAAATGAAACACTAAGGTCAACTATGCATATCAGTTTCATACATATAATAAATTCTTTCAGTTTATTGATCACAGATGTAATCTCATATTTAATATTAAATCTAAAAATAAATATTAAAATATAATATTGTGGACATACCTAGAGAATCAACAATACACTAGTCAACTAACTACTGTGAGATAAACCAGTAACTACAAGATAAAGGTGAATATTTTTCTGATCCCCTAGGTAGGAAGGGTTTTCTTCTCTCTAAATATGAAAGGAAAATGAGTCAAAAGAAAAGATTGAAGATAAGTCTAAATACCAGAAATAAAATTAAAGGCAAACAAACACGAAAATATTTGTTATATACGTATGTGTAAAAGTATAACTATCTTCAATATATGTAAGTATTTCACACAAAAAGAAACAACATGGTCAATAAAATGAGGGGAAAAAAGTATCACCTTTCCTAGCATTCAAAAAATGGGAAATGAAACAACATGCCACATTTCATCTATCAAATAACAAATATGTATATTTTTTAAGTTTCAGGTAAGATGGTGGAAATTTGCCAATATGAATCAAAAATTTTAAACATGTTCCAACCTTTGACCCACTGCAAAGTATTTGTCTCAGGATAACAAGTTGAGGTACACAAAAACTTCCGTAGTGGGACGTCCACTGATATCTAAACAGCAAAACCTTGGAAACAACCTCATTCCTCCAACCACAGGGAACCAGTTATATAAACCATGGTATATCTATCTATAAGACAAAGCACTATACTGAACATCATATTTCTGAAGACTAATGTTAGAGGAATACACAATAAGGTAATTGTAAAATTTTAAAAAGGCACAGAAAAAAGTAATGGAAAGAAATATACAAAAATTAGAAGAAACTGTTTAAATAATTTTTTCAAATAGTCTGAATCATCTACAAGGAACACTTAACACTGTTAAAATCTAGGGTAAAAGCCTTTTCAAAAAATGCCTTTTGTTCAAACTGCCCTCTCCCCAAAAAGCATGCTATAGAGAAACATATAAGTTAAAACACTGAAACATGACTATCAAATTTAATGCTAATGTCAGATGAGTCACAGCAATTTTTAAAAATCTGAGTTTCTCCAAACTATTGCTATACATCTTTAAAATATTACACAGAATTCATATTAAATAGAGTCGATCAAGAAGTTACATAATATTCTAATGATAATGAACCCTCTGTCTCTAGTTGTTAACGGAAAGTCAAATGAGAAAACATGAAAATGGCTTTAAAATGTTTCACTGGTACCAAACATGAGAGTTACCAAGAAACGCTTTGCAGCAGTCCCACAGAAAATTAGCCAGTAACAGATATTTCTCAAATTTTTGTCGCAGGAAGGAAAAAATGAAAATGCCTGGCTATGAAACTACCAGAATCAGAAATTCAAGGCCCTGACTAAAGACACAGCATCAATGTCTACAAAAACACTAGAAAGCTGTGTGGTCTCTATGTAACAAAGACCGTATTATCCTTTCATCTGGAGGGACATCAGGTACCGCTGGTCTCTACACCAAGCGTATCCAAGGACCATAGGAGAAACATACATACGCTCAGCGGAGCCATCTTCTCATCCTGGAGCTCTTCACTAGTGCTACTTTCTTGCAGGCTTTTCTCTCCTGTAACTCTTAACTGAGTGCTAACAAACAAACAACACAATTAGTTGGCACAGTCTGGGCTGGGCTCTCCACGTGTCTGTTCACTGCTCACGCTGTTCAGAATCTGAAAGGCTCTCTGGGGACATCATTAGGAAAAAGGAAGGACCGGAGGGGGAGAATTGTACCGATACCCAACGAAAGCTATGAATGCTTTCTCGGAAGTTCGATCTCACTTGCTTTCAGGGGACTTGACGAGATTTCTTTTTTTGTTTTTTAATTAAATCTTTCTGAAGTCAAATTTGTGGGTGTATGTTTTGCGAAGAGCGAAATTAGAGTATTCTATTTTCTTCGTTGATTCCTAGAATAAGCAGCTCTTATTAGCAGAAGATCAGGACTGAAGGTTTGAGGCGGCCAGAAGGCCCGGGGCTGTTGCTCGGGGCTACGCACCTCGGCAGCCCAGAGCAGCCAGCTCCCTGCGCACTGCGCTCCGCTTTCTCCACAATCTTCGGCAAACCGTGTGCTTTGTCATTTCCTTTCAGGCCTGAGAGAGGGCGACACGTTTCAGGGCAAAAGCCCTGGAGGCCCGCCCGCTGGTCTCAGGCGTCCCCGGACCGAGGCCCAGCCGCCCCAGCCCCCTCGCCCCACGCTCCCCACCCCGGGCGCCGCCCCGCAGGCCAGCCCGGCTGGGCTTACAGCGGGCAGCGAGCCTTCGGCCCGGGCCTGGGGGAGGCTCCGCTAGGTCCGGCGTCGGGGTTAGGTTGAGTCTCTGGTCGGCCCGCTTCTTGCGGGTATAGACTCGTAGCGGCCACATTGCCACCCCACTCCCAGGCCTCAGCGGCCTCTCGGCCCTTGACGGCCTGTCTCGTCGCCTTCCTGACTAACTGAGCTACAGTCGGCGGGAGTCAGCGTCCAGCGGCGGCCTGCGCAGCAGCCTGAGAAGACTGAAGCGAAGAAACACCACCACCAGGCCTGAGCGCCCACCTCGGCACTGGAGCGAAGCCGCTCCCGCCTTTTTATCTCAGTCAAGTCGCGCGGTGGCCTCTGGGAAGACGGAGTAACGTGGCTGCGGCCCCACCCTCCTGGAGGCACGGCGCTCTGGTGTTTGGCGTGGGCCTGGTGGCTTCTGGGCACCTGGCACAGGGTCTTTCACCGTTCTCAAAGGAAGCTTATTGGAAAAGGCCTTTTCCTTGTCCAGGAGGTACTCCTTGCTTTTCATTTTCTCATTAGTCTGATGGGCGCAACATGTGCTACTGATGCCTCGGCTGGGCTGGTCTCCCTATCAAGACTGCAGTAAGGCCGTGGTAATGCAGTTTTAGGTCTCTGAGCACAGGGAATCTAGCTGGGGGTCAACCTGGCTCAGTACAGGAAGGTCAGAGAGGAACGAAAGCACATTAAAGCGACAGGGAGTATCCTCCTGAGCAATCAATTTCAGTCCTTGGGGGCACCTATTTGCTGGGGGGTCATGGTACTTGAGAGACTAACCAAGCATTCGAAGATCTTGACTTCCAGGAGGTTTCTTCTCACCAACAAGCAGAGTCCCTTAGCCCCTGCCCAGCAGTCACCTCCTTGACATCTGGGCAGCGCTGCGGTCAAAGTAGAGAATTCCACAGGGGCTCCTCAGCTAGGGCCCTGGGGCTCAGCTCTTTTGCTTTACCCAAGTGGAGGGACATAGGATTGACCTCCTTTGGTAAGGGATTTAAAACATAATTAATATATAATTTAATATATAATTAATCATTTATTTAATTTATTTATATAACTAATCGTTAAAACTTAACTTTGTAAAGAGCAGAGGGTAGGCATTCTTAGCTAATTAGATATAATGCTTTGAGTCACTGAATCTATACTTAGCCCCTTACTCTGTGTTAGGCATTGTGATAGATGCTAGGGATACAGAGGTGAGTTAGAAACAGTCCTTCAGTCGAAGCTCACAATTTTGTTGCAGTATAAAGCAGTTATCATATTTGAACATCATTTTTTTAGTCACATCCATAACATGCAGGCAGGCAGTCTCTAGTTTACAAGCCAGGTCTCCAGGCTCCTTCTCTCCCTTTGGGAGCTGTTGTGAAAAAACTTGGGAGTTCTTAAATGACCTTTGGGCAGTCTGGCTTCTAGGAGGCCATAGGCCTAGAAATGGAAGAAACACTGAAAAAGGAAAACAGCTTAAAGCAAAAGCTGATCTGCCTTTTAGTGGTCCTATTCCCTAGAACTCTGTCTCACTGTACTGAATTACATTCACTGAAGTGCCATCAAGTAAAGATTTATGGGAGTTAGTGCACAGGGTTTCAAAACTGGAAATAACCTTTGGTATGGTTTCTTGAGCCAAAAAATTCCTTAGAGATGATCTACTTGCCCCCACATTTTGCAGCAGAGGAAACCACAGCCTAGGGAGGCTCATTATGACAGTTGGCATAGGTGGCATTTGGCTAGTGTGCTTGTCATGCTCTCATTCATCCTAATACATGGCTGGGAAAAGAATAGGAGTAGCCGGGAAGTGAACTTGAAGCCCTTGGTAGCAAAGTAGGGGAAAGGACTACAGACAGGTAGTCTTACCTAGAGCCAGCCTGTAAAAGGGGAGGGAAATGTGTCCCCTACAAAAGGATGAAGTAGGGCAGAGACATCTCAATTCAGTCATCTGTCTCCCCAGATTCCATCCCCAAATACACAAACGCCAGAGTAAGCATTCAGCCATGAGTGTTAAATGGAACTTCTTCCATTTCTCTGTTGTACTGCTCCCATATCTAGACTCAGAATTCTGCTATCAATGTTTCAGTTCAGTCATGTGATGGGTATGCCTAGGTTTGGAACTATCATGGAGATGCTAACTTCCATGGGAAAACAAATTTCAAATTTCAAAGAGATTTCTGAAGAAAGCTTTTGGAAAACCACCAGTCCGTGAATTTAATATTCCCTGGAGCCCAGAAATCTTTCTGAACAATGTTTTCTTATGGAGTGACCCACTGAGCAGCTTCATTTGTGGTACCATCCATAGGCTTTAGGATCCAACAGAAAACCCGTTTATTTTTGCTTAGTTGACAAGAATGCAAAAAATCACAGTGATAGATGAAATGTACCTTCAGGTATAGCAGTCTTAATGCTATGCAACATATGAAAAAGGGCCAAGGGGATTTTCATTCAATAGATATTTCTTGAGCATCCACTGGAGTTACAACCCCAAGCAACTCACAGTCTGAGTAGAAGGGGGCAGAGGGACAATCAACCAGTCAACCATGTGGGAAACTGCTCAGAGAAAAGGATAGTTGAACTGAGTTTTAAGAGATGAGTGGTAGGAATTAGGGTGATTAAAGGAAAGGGCATTCTATGAAAAGAGGACTGTATATAATACATGAAGGCACAGAAAAGCATGTGCTTTTAGGGCACTACAAAAAGAAGTTCATATGATTGGAGCCAAGGCTCCATGGAGGAAGGGCAGGAGAAGAAATGCTAGGCCTTGTGTGCTGAACCGGGGAGTCTGAACTTTATCCTGGAAACTATGGGATTTCATCAAAGGAATATTAAGCAGGAGAGTGGCATGACCAGATTTTCAATTTAGAAAGATCGCCCTGACTGAAGTGTGGATGGTGAAATTTGAGGGAGCTGGAGTGGAAACAGGAAGACTAATTAAGAAAGCACTGTAATATTCCAGACAAGAGATGAGAGCAGCCCCAACTACACTAACAGCTGTGAGAATAGAGGAGTGGACAATAGCAAACATGAAGAGAAGGCAGAATCTGCATAACTTAGACTTGGCAGAATGTACCATTTTAAGAAAGTGTACCTGTTAACTTGTACATGGGTAAAAGACATTATGGAAATACTGTTTAAGGCCCATCATGATGGAAGATTTGAATACAGTTATTTGTTCTTTTAAAAGTTTAAAAATTATTTAAATCCAGGACACATTTAAGTCCAGGACACATTTGGTAACAGCAAATGTGTCAAGCAAAGGAGAGCCTCTCTGGTGGGGGGGAGTCCATAAGTCTTTGGAGTTTTGGAACCCTTACAGAGAATGTGGAGTATGTTGACTAGTGATATAGCGTGATACCATGTTTACCATAAGCACTATGATTGATGATTACCAAATATACTAACATCAGGGAATTATGCTATATAAACATATAAAATAGCAATTACAAGCAACTTTGAGAAATGAAAAATCTTTATTTTTTACAAAAGTTTTCATAAATGCATTTTATATTTGATATGCATGCTATTATAACAAAGCAACTAAAAATATAATTACAGTTATTTTATGCATATTTAAAAAGTAATATTTTAATCTTCTCAATTTTTAAAAGTTGAAAGTAGAATAAGCAATTCTTCAAAAAATATCCATTTCTTCCCCATGCAATTCTTGCAATGACTTAACAAGGAAAATTAAAATAACCAGTCTCATGAATGTTTGTCACCTCACAAAAATCTTTTCAGTTTGGGACTACGTTTAGAAATGCTTGTATTCCAGGTTTTTGTCTGTTGCCTCTGGGTTATAACCATTCCAGTGTGCTAACTGAGACTTTCTCACTTAGGGCTTTGTCCTCACTTGAATGCTAATTCCCATTCTTACTGTACTTAATTGTAGATTCACAGACAGGACTGTGCAGCGTACTTGAGAGAAAATTCAGGCTACCGGGATCTTTTTTTTCTTTTCATGTATATGCTTCCTTAAAATAAAAACAGGCAAGAAGATATAGCAACTTAGCTCAACATATAGTTATCAGTTTTATGTATGATTATTCATTCTTTCTGTTCCTGAGATATTAAGCAAGTTTGTAAGTAGTCTGTTTTCATGCAAAAATATATTTTCCCATTCTTTACATTCATTTTATAGTATTTTGTATTCTAAATAACTATCACATTTGTGCTTTATACATTTGTAAAATAAAGAATAATTCATTTTCTTTTCCGCAGAAAAATAAAAGATTATTGGTTCTTTGATGGCTAATACAATCAAATTAAGTGCTGGCTGACTTCAAGTTGCTAAAACACTACCTGACTATAAAAAGTGCAATAGAAAGTTCTATTTTTCTCATGCTTGCAGGTTTACCTAAATTCAGAATGAAAGGTTGACTTGCTCACGTGAGGGAGACATGGTATGTTTATACCTTGGACTTCTGAGTCTGTGAGTTCCTAATACATGGAGCTAGGCCTAATGCCACACCTTGTCAGAGTTTCCTCTCACCTGGAGAGGAATCATGATACAGTATAAAGACGTCTTTTATGGCAAAGGAAAAAAAAATTGGTGTCTATTCTATTTTATAATATACACAAGATTAGTTTGTAAAATGTGAGAATTACGAACACATTGGAATGAGAAACAGATAAAAGGCCAAACATTTAAGAACATCTTTATGCTTAAGGAGTTGACCTCTCTTATGCCTCCAGACTTAAATCGTATCTGATGTCCTCTATGAATGTGAAGGTCTTAAGTACATAGCCTTTTTCTGTATTGGTTAAAGAGAAGTGCAGACTTTTTCCCCCAAAATAAAGTTGGGAAATCTGGAGGAAGAAGGATTTTTCTAACACATATTGTTTCATTTCTCCTTTATTAAAAAATTCAGTGAAATTAAACAGAAGAATAGATAAATATACATCCAGTATGTTTAGGGCCCTAACTTTCCTCAGCACATCTGCAATAACCTGTCTTTTGACCCAAATGTGATGATGTTCACACAGATAAGGAAGGCTAGTAGAAACATAAGATCTTTAAAGTGAGAAAAAGAAATCTTAAGTTGTCCACAATCAGTTATATCTAACTACTATGAGGTATAAATAGAATCAAAATAAGTTTTAAATTATTTGCTTATATTACATTGTCCAAAATCCTTTTGGAAACAAAGCCAACTATGAAATTTTAGTTGAGTGGGAAGACAAAGGGAAACAGCTTCATTTTCTTTTAGATGTGAAGCTGCTTGTCTTTAAAATAGTATGAATGTCCAATTCAGGTGATGATTTTCTCTTTTAATTAGTCAAATATATATTGAATATAAAAAAGTAATGCCATATAGATGTGGCCTTGGACATTTTTAGTTATTTGTTTATTCAGAAATGCCTTTAAAAATTAATGTGCATAGAACTAGCTCATTTAGTAAAAGTCAAATTTATAAGTGCAAATAGTGAGTCTGCAGAGAAAATACACCAAAAGAATATGTAAAAGATTGGATAAATACATCAAATGAGCTGTGGGCGACTGAAATATAAATGCACAATCACTGATGCAGATTCATCCAGTAGGCCTGTGTGATTATGCAGTTTTTATCCAATAGCATTTATTTACAGTTTGGATTTGCTCCAGGGGAAAGGAGCTTCTGAACTGTGAACACTGCCCCCATCTCTGCTTTTTGGAGTCCTGTCTCTATTAGAAGAAGTTGCTTCTTCAGATGCACCGTCTGTAGCTTGGAACTTAATTGCTGTCTAAGCTGGGCTTTAATTATATCAAATTATTGGCACCCAGGTGTAAGAAAGATCTAAATATAATGCAAGAGAGGAGGTTTTTGTGGTTAAGCCTAGAAGCATCTAAAAATTTTATGAATGGAATTATGCCCTAAGGAGATATTTATCTATGATGGACTTAAAAAGTTTTCTAGGGGCATTTTGAAGAGGTTCTTCAAAATTATGTTGATGAAAAATTATTTCATTTGGAAATAACATCCCCACCTTCCCACATCCTGTCTAACTGAACAAAAGTGAAATTGTTCAGAATTATAGCCATATTTGGTTTCCCAGGCCTAGGACGGACATATTGAAAATGGAAGACTGGAAGAACCCAGCAAGGAAAATTAAGTACATTAATGGCTGCCACCCTGAGAAATAATTCTGGGTTTCTTCTCCCAAGTCTTCCCCAAAGGTCCATCCATTGTAGAGTCAACAGACATCTCATAGAATTCATTATGGTAAGAAGTCCATGAATCTATACATACTATCCTTGAAGTAGTTTTACATTCCATTTCTTGTAGTTCCTGAATATTTTAATGAGTTTAATAAGTGAGAAAATGAATTGAAAGATCTTTGTAAAATGTTACATAAATATAACATTTGTTTTAAGAATATCTGATTTTGAATTTTTCATGGACAAATGTAAAAATTCAAGAGAAAACTTTTCACATCAATAAGGATTGTCATGTTTAAAGAAGCTGAAGTTATGTAGAATGTGAGTTATCATGTTTTGTTTTAGCATGATTCTATACACCTAGTTTTGATTTTTTTAAGTCTGGTTTAATAGTGATTTTTTGACATCAGTTATTGAATGAGGTAGTCCACATTGCCTAGATATTTGCTGTATATGGTTACTATTCAAAAATAATTAAGTACAATGTATCAGTTATGTTTTCCTTTATGTTTAATAGGAGTTCCGTGAACATTGAGAATAATTACTTTTAGTGGTACACGGTTCTTGAGAAAAGTCTTGATTTTCACATTGCCATTTGTGATATTTTTAGCAGCTTGCTACAATATCATTTTAATAAAAATAAAGTGTACTCAGTGATGACAGAGAAAATATTGTTAAAGACCTCTTGGAACAGAAAAAGGCTCAGTCATAAAGTCACAAGCTTATTCATTTTCATTTGCATCATTCTGACTCATTACTTTCAAGAATAACTATCATATTGCTACACAGTCCATTGTACTGAGAAGAACTTTCCTTGAACTTCACATGGAGATTGAATAAAGGTCTTCTATTTGTTTTTTGAAGTATTCTCTCAGCTCAGGTCTCTTAGCCTTTAGTGTTGGTGTCAGCAAGCCGTTTTGAACTGAGAACATATCAGAGTGGATGTGAATGGCTTTAACCTAAAAACCAAATGAAGAATACATCTTTATCAGGAATATAACACAGCATTTATAGCATACATGATGGAAATAGATATATTGATATAAAAACACTACACTTAAATTATTTAAAAGTCAAAATTATGTTAATAACATTTCAGCCTATTGCCACCTTTTCTACTCCTTCCTTTAGCCAGTCAACAGAAATAGATTGGTTGCTTACTCTAGACATTAAGGATACTAACAGGAATCATGAGTGCCCTCGCCCTTAGGGAGTGCACATTCGCATCCGGTAGAACAGACACACTGGGCAGTTATTAGTATGGTATGCACAGGATAAAGGTCACCTAACTCAGTTATGGTAGGGGAGAGGGAGGAGTAGTCAGAGAAGACTTCCCCAATCAGGTGAGTGTTTTTCAGAATGAGTAAGAGTTAACCAGCAAAGGAGGAGAGGTGGGTGGAAAAGGGCATTCTAGGGAGAGGCAACTCCAAAAACAAAGCTATGGGAGTGAGAAATGGCAGTGTGAGAAAGGAAATCCATGTGGTTTCTTGTTGTAGTTACATAAAGTAAGAGGTAACGGGTGTGAGAGATGAAGCTGAAGTGTTAGATGGGACAGTTTACAAAGGAGCTCAAACTTTATGCTGAAGACAATAGGAAGACACCGAAGGTTTTTATATAGAGCAATGACATGGCTGAATACACATTTTATAAAGATCTTTCCAAGAGAAATCTGAAAATGTTTTTTAAGAACATTAATATTAGAAGCAGGGAAACTAATCAGAAGGATCTGGCCAGTCCATGAGGGAGAAGATAAGGGCCTACACTTAGGACAGTGGCAGAGACAGAGACAAGCAAGCTGTTCTAAGAACGATTCAGAGATAAATGGGCAAGATGTAGTAAAGAGGGAGGCAGCCTCAAGGATTCTTAGGTTTCTGGCTTGGATGGCTGCATGGATGGGGGTACCAATCATAGGAGGAACATAAAGTCTAGGGGGGACGTGATGAGTCTACATTAAAAAAAAATGTTCTGCGATGGAATTTTATCACACCTATTTGAAGGAGGCATGGAGGGATCAGACTTAGTGTTCACATTGCCTATTTTCATGAGGCAGATACCAGGCCTCCTCATACAAAGTCTCTTTGCAAAGCTGAATGGGGAGCCAGAGAGATATATGAACTATTCTAGGAGGGCCTGGGTAGACTCTTCCCATGTGGGGCTCCAGCTGAAAGGGTCATTGTCAGTTCTATGAGAATTTTATGATCTGGACTTAAGCTGAATCCTGGAGTGACACTGTCTCCAAGAAATTGTATCCTAACAACTGGGTCTAAATTCAGTGATTTTGTTGGGATAGTAGACCCATATCATTAAATAGCAAACAGGGTTATAATTGCTGCATATAGATTTTTTGGTGTAATATATATATACATTAGATATATAAAAAATAGAATTGCTATAATATAGACTTTTAAAAATTAATTCAAAATATGTGTTAAATACACATATACATTCATTTGTTGTTTTGTGTAATTGATATTTATTGACTAACTACTATGTGTCAGAAATTGTGTTAGGCACCAGGGATACAAAGAAGAACAAGACAGTCCCTGTCCACATGGAACTTACAATCTAATAAGAGATGTTGCAGTATGATACTGCTACTATAGGGACAAGCGCACAGAGTGGGTCACTTTTGGGGGGCAGAGTCAGTTGCTTTCCCAGTGCCCACTACCTACTTCTTCCTACTCCTTCCAAACAGAACCCTGGTTTGTTTGGGTGCCAAAACAGTCTATGCCAATCATGACAATCCTGTTTCCTGATTTTCCAGCTTCCCTTGCACCTAAGAGGTAGCTGTGAGATCCATTTTTGGCTAGTGAGAAGGGTAAGTTTTTGCTTTCCTAACAAAAGGTTCAGACATAGTGATCTCTACTCAATCTCCTTTTTCCTTTCCTTGAATATGGACAATGTCCAAAGCTGTAGCACCTACCTTGTGATCATTAGGTAGGTGATAAGCTAACATACTAAGAATGGAGAGTGGAAAGATAGGCAGAGCCTACATCTTTGAGGACCTGTACCTGCCTTGGACTGCATATCTTTGGAATTCTCATGTGAGAAAAAACACAAAACACACCCAACGTGTTTAAGACACTGTAGGTTTTCTGTTAGAGCTGAATGCATTTCTGAGATAGCACATAGCCCAGTCTTGGGCAGGGTTCATTGAAAAGGGATGCCCAGTTGAACTCTGAGGAATAAGCAGGCTTTAGCCAGACGAAGATAGCAAGGGGAAGAGACTGTGGCTGTTATACGGCGTGAGGAGAAAAGGGTGCTCTAGGCAGAGGCTACATGTGCCAAAGCACATTTGGGGCATTACAAGTGTAGGCTGAACCATATGGTACAAAAGAAGAAGAAAGAGATGGGGCTGGAGAGATAGACCAAATTATAAAGGATGAATATGCCAAGGTAGGGAGTTTGGACATGATTCTTTAAACAATTTAAGCAGTGAGAGACAGAACGAGAATGGCTCTTTGGACAGATTACTCTGTTAATAATGGATTGAAGTGAGTAAAAGTCGAAGCTGGAAGACTAGCCAAGATGCAAGACTGATGGTGATTTGGGCTATAAAGTTGGCTGTGGAGCTGGAAATAGATTTTGGGGGTAGAAAGGACAGGACTCACAATTGGTTTGGGTAAATGGTAAAGAAAAAGAGACAATAAGTTAACAAGCTTTCTGCTTGAGCAGAAAAACTGGAGAAGGAACAGAAAGATCTTTGTAGGTGGGAAGACCAAGTATTCATGTTAAGTTTGAAATGCTTCTGAAGCACCCAAGTGTTTCATCCAGGACAGAGCTGCAGCGTGGGCTTGAGACACAGAAGGAATGACTTGAGGAGCAGAAAGGAACTGGAGTGTGGGTTACAAAAGCCAGGATAACAAGAGTGAGAGGTCACTGTGTCAGATGCTACTGTCATATGAGAACTGTCAATAAAATCAATGGACACAATCAGAAAATGACTTATTTCAAAAATCAGTGTGTGTGTTACCTCACAACCATTAGGATGACTATTAATCAAAAACCAGAAAATAACAAGTGTTGGTAAGGATATAAGAGAAATTGGAACCCTTGTGCACTGTTGGTGGGAATGTAAAATGGTGCAGCCACTGTAGAAAACAGTATAGCAGTTCCTCAAAAGACTAAAAATAGAATTACCATATGACCCAGCAATTCCACTTCTGAGTATATGCCCAAAAGAATTGAAAGCAGGATCTCAAATAGATATTTGCCCATGTTTACAGCAGCATTATTTACAATAGCTAAAACATGGAAGTAACTCAAATGTCCATTGACAGATGAATGGATAAACAGAATGTGATATATATATATATATATATACAACGGAATATTATTCAGCCTTAAAGAGGAAGGAAATTCTGACACATGCTACAACATGGATGAACCTTGAGGACATTATGCTAAGTGAAATAAGCCACTCACAAAAAGACAAATACTGTATGATTCCACTTATATGCAAGACTTAGTCAAGTCATAGACAGAAAGTAAAATGGTGGTTGCCAGAGGCTGGGGGGAGGGGAGAAATTGGGAGTTATTGTTTAATGGGTACAGAGTTTCAGTTGTACAAGATGAAGAGAGTTAAGGAGATGGACAGAGTTATGGAGATGGATGGTGGTGATGGTTGTTCAACATTACAAATGTATCTAATACCACTCAACTGAACACTTAAACATGGTTAAGATGGTAAATTTTATGTTATATGTATTTTACCACAATAAAAAAAAGTTAGAAAAAAATCAATGTATGCAAATAGTTGCAAAAATTCAATATGTCAACGATTGTTTTCAAAATCTCTGATGCTAACAGTCTAGTGTCCTGGCAGGTAGGTATTTTGAGATAGTAAAGAATTCTTTCCTCAGAAAACTCTCCATTACATTCAGTGATTTTTAAGATCCAAAACTCAACAGACAAAGAAGACCCCTAAAGCAGCTATACTTCCAACTTCTTAACAAGCTTATAAGAACAATTCTAACAAATTCTAGCATTTTTAAACCTATGCTTGTAATTTAAAAACGTGAAAGTTTTCAAATGAGCACAGCATTAATAAATCAGATTTATCTTTGTCTCTTAGAAATTTGTTCAATTAAGGATTCACTTTTGCTATAAAAAGAATAGCATTTTAGGGGCCGGCCTGCTGGCGCAGTGGTTAAGTTCACACGTTCTGCTTCAGCAGCCCGGGGTTTGCCAGTTTGGATCCCGGGTGCAGACCTATGCACCGCTTGTCAAGCCATGCTATGGCAGGCGTCCCGCACATAAAATAGAGGAAGATGGCCACAGATGTTAGCTCAGGGCCAGGCTTCCTCAGCAAAAAGAGGAGGATTGGTGGCAGATGTTAGCTCAGGGCTAATCTTCCTCAAAAAAAAAAAAAAAAAGCATTTTAAAGGATTCATGTGGGGGAGAGGGGAGGAGGGAATTTTAGGCTAAAACTAGAACTAGCATTATAGGTAGCTATGTCAACTTTAGTTCACATATTGAAAGGATTTCTATTTGGACATCTAATATAAATAGCTGGAAATCTGAGGATCTTAGCTAAAATGGGGTATTATCAAATGTTTCAAAATTAGTTAAGGTTCTTATAAAAAGTGTTTTGTTTGAAAACTCTCTCAGTATTCTTGATATTCAAAGAAGCAAGGATTTGGTAAGGAATAGGGCTGCCGTTTTTTGTACCCCCTGGAATATAGTTTTTTCCTAATTTGTGTTTATCAAACATAAACCATCCTAGGGACTCCAAAATTCACTCGAAACAGGTCCCAAGGGAGACATTTTCAGACCCTCGTGTACTGAGAACTAGGAGTTCTGCAGAGACCACTGCTGGGGGTGGTGTGGAGGTAGAGACGGTGCAGAGGTGGGGTGTGGATAGGTAGGGGTGGGATAAGGTGGGGGAGAGGCAGAGGTGTGGGGGTTGGTTGATGGGGGAAGGAGGGTGGGGTGGAGGAGAGGCTCGGGCTCAAGTCCCAAACCCAGAGGAGCGGCACTGCTCTTATGTTTTGCGCATGATCAACTTTCATATAAGATGTCACCTAAGTTCTGCTGCTTAAACAAGCTTGGAAATCACCATTTGACAACAAAACTAGTTAGCTTGAAGAACATGAACACAGTGTTAATCAAACTTAACCCCAGGTACAGAGATTTAACTCAGCAACTCATGTTTACTGTCATAAAATGAAAAACTGACAAGGCTGATAGCATTAACTTTTTTTTTCCACAAAGTTCTCTTCTGATAGAAACAGTATCACATAAAGACTTTTAGTAAGTACAAACCATCTATCCACCTTCTTTTGTAAATGAAACTGATAATATGATTTTTAAAAGGAGATGCAAATGCCAAGATATAATTTCTACAGTGTCTTGCAGCCTGGGTTTCAGCTCATCTGTGTTCCTAACAGCATGTGGAGAACATCATCTACTTGCCACAAGAGTCTATGTTCAGTACAGGGACTTGGGGTGAACACCTTTGAAAATCCAGCAGTGACAAGCAGAAGCTAAAAACAATATAGTACAGGGAAGATGAATTTCATAGGAAGAGCTACATAATGCTATTTAGATGGTAAGTAGAACGTGAAAGAAAACATTATGATCTTAGGAAGAAAGGACTACATCCCCAGCTACTTGCAGCACACCCAAAGGGCTGGCAGGGACATCTGTAGTTCAGTGTGGCTCTCTACAAAATAGCCTCTGCCTGAGGAGAGGAAACATCGTTAAATACAGCCCTGCAGGAAGCCAAGCAATATGACACTTGGCTCACCTTTCAGCCCATTGATGAGCAGATCAGAGTGGCACTGCCACTGGGCTGCCAGTCCCTGCTCCAGTCTGACCTACAGCCTTGGGTCTATTTAAATTCCTCCATGAAAATACCTATACAAACTGCTGGAGTGACTAAAAGTCTAGTCAGTAAGTGGAAAAAAAATGGGTCAAACCAGATGTTTAACTAAAACTGACCTTAACTGTGGGTCCCAAACCCATAGTTTTTTTCAGAAGTGAACCAATGATAAAACCAATTTTCATTTTCTAGAAATAATCATATATTTTCTCATAAAACCAAACTGTCAAATTGTGAAAAAAAGGAATGAGAATCTTTGTTCCCCCTTTATACCCAACACACCATGAAATTTGTTTTCCAATGTTAATAAGCAAGGTTTTTGTTGAGGGAAGAAGGAAGGAGATGCATAATGTTAGCTTCCTTTCCAGAAAATACACTCTTGCCACTAAAAAATTATTTTATGGGTTTTTTTTTAAATTTAGAAATACTATAACATTTAAATATTGTATTGGAATAAAATACCTCAAAAGTGTCAATTTATGCCAACTCATTAAAGCACAGAACTTTTCATAATTTTCAAGTAACATAGTATTTTAAGTTTTTCAATGGTATTACTCAATAAAACACTGTGACACACAATATTGCTTGTAGATAATAAACAGAGTGAATAATTTAGGACAGAAGAGAGAAAGTAAAAAAAATCTAAATTAATTAGGGAAATTCTCAATTCATTTCTGCTTTAAAAGCAAATTGGTTAGTATTCATTTCAATGACAGGAAATACAATAAAATATTTTTAGTGAGGGCTTGACTAGTCAGAATTTGAAAAAATCTATCAAGTCTCAAAGTTTACTTTGTATTGCCTATGCAAATTAATGAGGCATACAAATGTCAAGAAAATATTTAAATCACAGTTAAGTATGTTCAAATACTTCCCAGGTACTTACGTATTTTAATTATTGACACAGTTATTTTAAATGCTTCCCATCTACTCATTAAAATATATCTTCCAAAGATTTCTACAAACTAATAATAGTTCTAGGAATTGTCTGTTTCTGGAAGTTAAATTACGTCAAATTGTAATTCAAAGTTTCATTCAGATCAACCCAGCCCAGTAAGTCTGAACTCCTAAATCTTTTGTTGAATGATTCAGGCCTTGGGCTTGGAGATCTATTTGTGGGGGTGTGGTTTTTTAAAAATTAGAGTTAAGCCTTAATTGATTATTTAATTTTGAAGAAAAGGGGAAAGGACAAGCTGACGTTGGATTATGGATTAATGCAAATAATTTATGTTGAGCTTTGGAACACAGCTGGGAGCACACCCTCCCCATGCATGAGGACTGGTTTTTGCTCTCTGGTCAGCTGAGGGCACACACTGGCTGTGATGGGGAGGATGCCACAGACTAATAAAGAGGAAAATGAGAACAGAGAAAATGAAGAGGTGACAGTCTTGGCAATAAAACTCAGGCCTCTGGGATGCCACATGACTTCTCTGTATTTGAGGTTACCATGGTGAGGGCAGATTATTAGAGCAGAAACTCTGCTTAAGGCATGTGGAAAGTCAAGAACACATTTCCTCTCAGTAAAAGCTCTAACTAGAGCAGTGGTTAACACTGGAAACTTATGTCCCTTTTCTTTCTTTCTTTCTTTTTTTTTTTTTGGTGAGGCAGATGTGCCCTGGGCTAACATCTGTTGCCAATCTGTCTCTATTTGGTATGTGGGATGCTGCCACAGCATGGCTTGATGAACGGTGTGCAGGTCCATGCCTGGGATCCAAACCGGTGAACCCTGGGCCGCCAAAGCTGAGGGTACAAACTCAACCACTAAGCCACTGGGCTGGCCCCCAAAAGCATAATCTTAAGAGTTGGTAGTCTTTTCCATGAAGAGGAATCAGATGGTCTGTTTCTCCACATGCCTTGTGGGGCACTGCAGGTTATGCATCCCAACACCAGCAGGGGGCGTGCAGGCCTTGGGAATGCACAAAGAAACTTCCTGGCTTAGGCAATGGCGCCTCCAGGCCCATGCAAGCACAGCACCCTTACTGCGAGCCATTCTGACCAGCATATAAGCCAGATCGATCAGGTCTCCAACCACCCGTTTGTGGCCCCTGCTCTACATGATCACATATGACCCACACAGCTCCTCTTAATGGAAAGGCAATGAAGTCAGTTCCAGGAAATTCAGAAATTTAAACAATTATCATGCCAGAATTGACCTTTCTTTCATAAAGATAAACTGCCTGAATGTCTCAGAATGCCTTTATAATTTTTTGAAATAAGAATGTATTTATCTAGGCCTTCTTTGTCCTAAAACATGCTTACAGATGAGGGTAAAGCAGTGTTTCTCAAACTGGATTAATGTAAAGATCTATTTCAAAAGAAAAACAGCTTTCTCAGACCCTGAAACTATGTTTAGATTTCTTCAGTTTGAAACTTAAGAAAAGTCTTAATCTGTAGAAATGTTTTTTAATTGCTGCAAGAAATTTATATTTAAAACTAGTTTAAAATGTTTTTAGGTTATCATCAAAATGAACATATAAAATTCAAAATTCTCATCAACCTGCAGATCCCTAATATTGTATCTGGGGACCCTACTGGAGAAACAAAATTTTATCAAAAACCTTTATATTAAATACATACAAGGAAACTGGAAAAATCAGTATTTTTTTCGCTTGAAGAATTTTTTTCTTTCTTTTTTTTTTGCTGAGGAAGACTAGCCTTGAGCTAACACCTGTGCCAACCTTCCTCCACTTTATATGGGGTTCGCTGCCATAGCATGGCTACAAGTGGTGCAGGTCTGTGCCTGGGATCAAAACCCACAAACCCGGGCCACTGAAGTAAACTGTGCTAAACTTAACCACTACATCACAGGGCCAGCCCCTCTTTTTGAATTTTTGACTAAAGAAGATGTATAAACAGCATATGTAGGTAGGAACAAGTATGCTTATAAACTCACTTCAATGAGAACCCCAACCTTGCAAAGATAAAAGTCTTAGAGGACTGCTGTGTCCCCTCTCCCAACATATTCTTTGTTTCCTCCTCTTTGTAGAGGGCATGCTGGGCTGACAGATCACTGGCTCGAGGAGCCCAATCTTTCCCATGTCCTAGCAAGTCAGCTTGCCTTCTGCACCCAAGAAGACAGTTCCCGTAAAAATAAAAATAGGACAGGACTCTGGTCTTGAGTATTGCAGGCAGCTTGGATACAGACCATGTACACATGATGTACTAGTGATGGCTAGGGTACTATTTCAGCTTCATGAACGCTTGTGATTATGAGGACAATGAGTGCAGTCTCACTCGACATACGACCTATTTTAGTTCAGGATGCAGGCTGTTGCAAAGTCATCTTGGAACAGGCCTTCAGGGGTCTGTGCATACACAGCCTGCCTGTGGGCCATAGCACGGAGGATGGGGAATCTAGGTCAGAGTCACTGTGGGTTAATTTAATTTTCATCACTGCAAAAAGGGCTGTAACAAGTATGGGAAGATAATAGTTACCTGTTCAAAAGAATGGAGTCCACCTTCTTTTCCCAAGCTCACCATATCTTCCAAAATGGCTTTCTTCAGCTCCTGCAATGAACCATAGAGGCAAAATGACAAGGCAAAAACACATTTTGAAATGGAAGTAGAGGAAATAATGAGTTTTGAGCAAAGTGCAACTGGCAATTGTGCCAACACATCCTCCTGCCCCGCTGACACTGCCTGGCAGCATGCCAATCACTACCTCTCATCAGGCAAGTACATGTTGGCCATGGCTAAAGAAGTGACCATGAATAGGCTAAGGGGCCACTCGATTTTTTTAAGTGGGCCTCAGGTCAGCCTGGTGAGTCCTAGGAGTCCTGTCACCCTCAGAAGAGCCCAAGTCCACTGGGAGTGCTAGGGTCCACGGCTGCTGCTGAGAATGGACCACCCATTGGAAGGAGCTGATGTTGAGCCAGAGCACAGAGATTCTCCTCCAGAGGACCCTACATGTGCCCTGAGAAGGTTTCTGGAAGGTGCGAGTAACTAATGCTCTAAGCAGGAAAAATTGTGTTACTTGTTCAATTCAAAGACTGTCTAAGTCCAGTAGATACAAAATCCACTTCACATTTGTAAAGAGCATGGTCAATGAGTCAGAAGGTCTGTGCTCACATCTGACACTGCTGCTAACCTGTTGTGTGGCCTTGGGCAAACCACCTCTTTCTCTGGACTAGCCTCCAAGCTGTAAAACAAGAGGGCTGGCTAAGCTTTCTATTATGTCTCCTGGCTCTAAAATTCAATAGTTTATCAAACATTCTAAGAAGAAATATAAGCTCCTTCAACAATTACGAAAAAGACAAACCTCTGGTTTAGGAGTCCCACCATCTATAAAATAATGTTACAAATTCCTCTTCGTGTTCAAATTTCGCTGGTCTACTGTTTTTCTCTCCTCTCATTATGCAGTATCATACAAGGCCCAGCGAGTTTTTAGGGAACACCCCCAAGGTACTGACCCTATTTGTGCAGAGCTCTACATACGTCCCTTCGATTCCTCTCTTCTGGGCCCAGGACGGCATGACTTCAGGGTCGGGCACAACAATGCCCACCAAAAAGGCCTGCATTTCCCATCAAACAAAAACACAATCATGAATGACAGATCCTTTAAAGTGGTTATTTGTGGTCCAGCGTTAAAAATAATCTCTTGGTATTCTCAGACTCCACCCTTTTCTAAAAATAAGTATATGCTTATATGTTATGAAACATTCTATTAATGTATCATACATTCTTGAGTGCTTATTTTCTGATATATTCCCCTAACTATATTTTAAAAAGTAATAAAGAATAAGCTTAAGGAGATTAAGAATCAGTAAAGTTAGACCGATATGTACCTTTGATTCTCATGCCACTCTTAAGTACCTTTTTAGGATGCTAATCAAACAACTCTATGATCCAAAACACATATGTTTCTCAGGATTTCCAGACCATTTTGAAATTGTTTCATTATGGTCCTCATTCACAAAGAACTCTATTTTAATTTTTTAAAGGATTTTTTCAAAAATAATTTAATAATATTTAATTATAATTCCAATGACAGCATAGAATATATTCACAGTGACCTTTCTGACTTCAAATCTAAATGATGTTGAAAAAATAAATATAAATTCTCTCCAAATAATTTAATCCTAAGAAACTATATTATCACCAATACCATTACTTGCAATACTGTATCCATTTATTTGTCATGTTCATTTGCATAGTTTAAAATCAAAACAGCAGAAACCCTGAATCTTGCATCTTGCCTCAAAATTCCTCTCGGAAGTAGGTAGAGCATGAGTTAAAAGTAGTGGGAATGTTCATTACTACCACTTCAAGCAACTTATTTACCTAATTGCAATTTACCAAACTATAAGCAATTAACATTTCTCCTTTAAAAAAGGAATTTTCTCTCATGATCTAATATGCAGGAGAATACTGGTGTCTGATTGGAAATTAGTGTTTACCACTTTAATCAAATATCAAATACTTTGGAAATTATGCCAAGATAACTCTAGATTTTTCAGCAGGCCTAGTATGCTTGGGAGGGCTGAAGAATAGAGGAGTCACCTTTAAGCTGTCCCCATGAACATAGATTTGCGCCACAGGCTCGCTCCGGATATAGATGTTCTCAATCTTCTCGGGTGCAACATATTCTCCCTGAGCAAGTTTAAATATGTGCTTTTTCCGATCAATAATTTTAAGAGTTCCTGCCTGTGGAGTTAGACAAACAGCTTCATAAAAAGACAGCATTCCCAAGCCTGAACCCCTACTCCTTAGTGCCACAGCCTCTCACTCCTGCCCTGTCCTACCCTGCAGACTTCCCCGGATCTGCTCCTCCATCTGCTGTCTCTGCTCTTATGAAGCCACTGAGTGGCTGGAGAGAGCCATCATGTACCACAGCTTAATGGTTCCCAAGCTTTACTGGGCCCTGAGTACCCACTGTGCTTTCCCCTCAGCATTTACCCGAGCCACACCCCCCTCCCACTCCTGCCACCCTAGTGCCCAGCAACAGGTGTCCTCCTCCTCAGAAGGCCCACCTACTTTCCCATCAGGGCTCCCTTCTTGCCCAGGCCCTTGCTCCAGCTGTCCCTTTTCTCACCAGCATCTTCAGTTTTGCTCCTTAAATCATGCTTAGGCCTCTCACTTTAACTATTGTAACCACTCCCAAAAGTGGTCTCTCTATCCTCCAGCAGATAGCACAGCTCTGGCAGAGGCTTCCCATGATGCCTACGTAATGAGCTAGACGGCATTAGGAGTCCTCACCCCTAGAGCAGGCAGGCCCTCCCTTGGGCAGTGAGTGCTTGTGAGTCTGGCGTCCAGGACCTCCACTTACCTCCCTGACTCCCCTTGACCTGTTTGAGTTTCTGAGATGATTAGGTGAGTCTCTCTCCTTTGGCTCAACCCTTGAATGTTGCACTTTTCTTACCTCCTCTGACAATGCTGCTTGAGATAAACACCATTTACCTCTTCACTGGCCACTCCCACATCTGTCTGAGCTTCCAGCCAGACCTCTTCACTGACCTCCAGACCCAGAACCTAATTATCCTCAGAATGCTTCAGAAACCAGGCCTGCAGGATGCAACATGCCCCCAAAGCAGCTCATCACTGTCCTCCTCAAGACTGTCCCAGTCGCCGAGCCCCAAATCTGGAGATGGCCTTGCCGTTTGCCTCTCCTGGGACTTCCAGCAGTCAGGCTCATCTGTCCTCAGTCATAAATGCCTCTCATATCCACCGCCTCCTCCCATCAAAACCACTCTGTTCCTGCCCCATCTGCTTGATCCACCAGAACCAGGACAATTTCTCTAGAAGAGAAAAACAAGCAGGCCCCGTTTTGCTCAAAACCCAGGCTGGACATCACATGCTTTCCCTACACTGGCTTCTTTGGTCCTCATGGCACCCCATAAGCTGGGTATCATCACCTCCATTTCATAGATGATAAAAGTGAGAATCAGAGAGGTTAGTAACTCCTCCAAAGCCACACAGCCAGGAGGGAGGGGAACCAGGATTTGAATCAGGTCTTTCTGGATCAGAAGCTTATACCTTTTCTGTGATCTATCTAATACTATTTCAAAATAATAATAATTAAAAGAAATTGCCTCCCAAAGACTGCCTGCCTGCTCTCTTGGGCTCTGAGTTCAAGGACTACACTAGGTGTGCTTCACATTAATTAATGTACTTGCTTCTCACAACACCCTGAAAGGTGAGTGGTTTCATCCAAGTTACAGGGCATCAGCAGCAGATTCAAGGTTTTGTGGAGCTTTAACTTTTTTCCCATTTTGAGGGCCCTCTTTAAGGAAAATAATACAAAAGGAAGTTCCTTAGAAGGAGTCCATACAAGTGAGGGGCCCTGAAGCCTCAACTTCCTTAGCTGACGGGACAACCCACCCTCTGCCGGTATCCAGGGCCCTGCTGCTTCTCCAGCCTCCCTTCTCCACACCTGTGGGCCCCCAGTTGGAATTGCTTGCCTCACACCTCTACTGTCTCTCACTTAGCACGTGCTGTTCTATGACTCCCGCCCTGACTCTCTTTCCTACTCTCTCCTCTCCCCTCAGAACATGACTCATATCCTGAGACTCAGATCCAGTAGCCGCCTGTCCTCCTCTGCCTCTCTCCAGGTAACAGCGGCCCTCGGCTCATGCCCATCACATTGGGTTGGGAACCGTCGAAAGGCACATCTCTCCCCTGAGCAGAGCCCTTGGCCCAGGGCACACACCAGGGATACATCATTGTCTGCTGCAGGAAAGAGCGTCCTCAAAGGGAAGCACACTGATTCAAGCAGGGGCAAATCAGCTCGCCAGTCCAGAGGACTCCTGGAGGGCTCGACATCATTCACATGCCCGACAAACAAAGCATCTCAGAACATCCACTCAAAACCTGAGCAACTTCCCAGAGACATGGAGAGGTCCCTGGGGTGGGCTGCTTCAGGGGAGGGCTCTCAGTTTCAGTGACAGAGCCTTTTTCTGGTCATAGCTTTCACCTAAGCATCTCCACTGGGCCAGGCTTTGTGCTAACTGTTGTGAGGAATAAATGAGATTATATTCCTCACAACAGTAACCACAGAGGTAAGCAATGTTATGGTCCCCATTTTACAAATGACAGAATGAGGCACAATAACTGGTTTTGGCTAAAAGTTGGGGGCCAGAGCCAACGAATGCCACATAGCCTTGCACTCTTATTCTACAAGTGAGTCAATCTGGAGACCCAGAGGGGATGAGGCTTTGCTCAAGGTCACAAGAGCAACTGCTGGCAGAGCCAGAGGAACTCACGCATCCTCCTGCTCAGCTCCAAGCTTTTCTCACTGCTCAGTGCCACCTCTCAGCTGGAAGCCAGAGTCCGTGGGCTCCCAGGCCCTGCCTTTCTCAGATCTCCCAGATCTACGAACCCCCTGCTCCTTCTACTCCACCCATCAAACTCCACAGCACTGTCAGATCTCTTTCTGGAAACCATCAAGAATAGAGTGGGTCTCAAACTCCAGCTGTACCCTCCCACAAAGATCCCTATCACCTTCATCAGGAACACGGAGGATGAAGCTTCAAGAATGTGGCAAAGAAGAACGTCCAGATCCCTGGAGGTGTTTCTGAACTAATTGTCAGGGAAGATATAGAGAAGACTCCTGCCTCAGGAGTGAGTCAGATTATACACCCTACTACCACCCAAATGTTTGGTGCTCCATGGTTCCAAACATACGCACCGGCAGCCATTTCCCAATGTCTCCAGTGTGAAGCCAGCCGTCGCTGTCCAGAGCCTCCTTTGTCCTGTCAGGATCTTTCAAATAACCTTTGAACACATTTGGTCCTTTCACACATATCTGTAGGGACAAACAGCATTTTCTCTCAGCCCACAGCATAATGAATCTTAATGTGAGGCTGTCACCAGGCATGTGTAGAATAATGTATGCAATCCCTCAGGAAATCCACTGTGGAAATTGCAGTGATGGAAATAAAGGACAGGAACCGTCTCCTGCCTTCTCTCAAGCAGCATCCTTTCCATCTCTTCCCTCTGCCCTGGCTACCCCAGGCCTCCTTCTGCCATCTTTCCTTCCTCAGGAACCCCCTGGCCTTCAGCATTTGCTGCTTTGTGAGACTGGATGGGGTCTCATCAGATACTGATGGCTGGCTGGTTCTACTGGCGATGCTTGAGCCCCCTACTTCATGAGCAAGCTCAGCTTTCCCATCCACTCCCACAGAATGAACAAGTACAGGCCAGCTCTATCTACACTATCTGACCTATTTGCAAACGGTCATGTTTCTGCTGGGACAGATAGACAGCAGCAGGCCATGCCAGTTAGGGGGAATAAAAGAGATTTTTTTAAAGTTTAGGAATTCCAAATCTTCATTTAGACCATCCCGGTCCCAGCCTTGGGGGTTGATTGCTTCATAAACAGGAGAGGAAATGCTGAATTCAATTGAATTCAAATTAATCAGTAATTTAAAGTGACTTTACACATAGGGTAAAAGGAAAATAATTCCATTTTCATGTTTTTTTTCTTTTACTCACTACATGTAGCATCACAGACACGAATGGCTAAATGCGTAAGTTTACCTCTCCCTCTCCTTTGCAGGTCCAATAGTTCAGTTCTTCGATATCGATGAGCTTGATATGATTGCAGGGCAGAGGCGCCCCGACATGCCCTAGAACATTAGAGTAATATGGTATTTGTCAGTGTTCAGATCAATTTCAGCAATGAAGATGCTCCATGCCATGTAAAAAGCCCCAAGTGGTCATACTGGGGAATTATGAATGGAAAGCAATATGCTTTAAGATCGGCATTTGTCACAGGCCAGTGCTGATAGTGAAACAAAATTCTGGAAAGGAGAGGCCAACCTCTGCTGGGCCTTTGTTTTACATTTGATTCTTAAGAGCTAGCCAGGCACACCTGGCCCAGCACTAACCTGCACAGGGTCCATGGTGGGGCTCATACCCACACCAACCATACAGGCAGGATTTTTTTTTTACAATAATGCCCATATTAAAACATTTTTCCCATGGTCAGATCACACGTCTTGGTTTGGGATCATTCAATATAGTCATCATCGCTTCTCCTCCAGTCACCGGACAGTTGTTTAATGTGCATGGCAATCATCTACAAATCTAGTTAAAATGTAGATTCGGATTCAGTAGGTCTGGGATGAGGCCTGAGATTCTCCATTTCTTACAGGCACCCAGGTGATGGTGAGGCTTCTGGTCCACACACTACACTTTGAGCAACAAAGGAATGGAAAGCAAAGACAAGGTAACTTGTCCCTGAAAAATAAGACTTTTCTTGGTCTTATATACTCCAACCACAAAATTATATCTAAGTCATTTTCTAATAATTTTTTGTAGTTGTTGCAGAATTAACTGGCAAGGCAGAGGATTTTTAATTAGGTGCTGGCCAAGGTCCTGAAAAAAAAAACAACCATGTAAATGAAAAATGAGGCTGTGACTCTTTGGTTCTCTTTTAAATGAGAGGCTGCCAAATCCTTTATAGTATTGTACAAAGATATCTATCCTCTAATACTCAATAGCCCTTGAAAGTTTTTATGGTAAGGGGATTAATTAAAAAGGCAAAACCTCAAAAGCCTTACATAGGAGAACTCAGATGACGTAAGAGGGAAGAAAGGGTCCAACAGGAAGGGAACATGTGAGCGTGATCAGTAAATACAATGGTGGCGATAAGAAAAAAGTTAGTGAAATAAGACCTCAAAAGACAATCTTTGTAGTAGGTTTGTGAGTGGTAGAGAGATCAAAGAATGTTACAAAATATGCTTTATTCAGCTAGAGTTTAAAGAAATAAAGCTCAGGAAAAAAGGCTTCTGTACTTGACTTGGCAAAATATGATTTCAATTTAGCATGCACCTATCGTGTTTCTGCTGACTACCTCAAGGTACTCTGAAAATAGTATTGCATTACTGAGCATATTTCTTTTGCATGCACATCATCTCAAGTTTTCCAGTTGGTAGTTGAGCAAACTTAAGCATGAAGAGTGACCCCAGGCTCATAGAGGAAGTGGGTATCCTCAAGAATTCTTTTGCTGAACGTTTTTCAGATTATTCCAGTGTCTGGTCTAAATTTGGTGATAGATGGTACATGGGCTACCCACCGCTTCCTCCTTGCCCTGAAAGATGAGGCTCTTCAGAATGAGGACATGGATAGGAGCCCCTCCTTCCTGAGATTGCTGCTGCCCTCTAGACATTAACACCACAGGAGACCGCAGTTCCCAAAGGGCCTCAGAAGTGGCCCTTTAAGAAATAGTGCTCTGGCCACCATGAACTTGCCTCTCCTTCCCAAATCATATTCAATTCATGGCCTGCTTCTTTCATTCTAAAATGACTGTAAGCAAGGCTATGTGGTATTAGGATCTATAAAATCCAATATACTGATTTTTACTGATATTATAAGCATTTTTCCACCTGGAGCCTTATTTTGTGATCTACTACTTTTTATTATTTTTTTAAACATGACTTCTATTTATCTACAAAAGAAATAGAAAAATACAAAAAAGTAGGAAAATACAAAAATATGTAACAAAGAGAACAATAGATCCATAATGCCACAACGAATAATGCCATAACCACCATTAGTGTTTTTCTTCTATTTCTGTTGCTTTTTTCCTAAGTGCCCATGTAAATTTACTTTCCATGAGGAAGCTTTAGAGCCTGCTGCCTGAACTCAGCAGTGCCCTGTGAACCATTCCCTCATCTCCAGTCCATCCTACCTGAGGTCCAGTCCCCGGGTGTGGTGAACGTACATCCAGCTGTGCACTCAGTTTGGCCATAACCTTCATAAACCTTCAAGCAAAACACGGAGACCACAATGCAGGCACACACCTCCTGCAGCTGACGGGCTGCCTTTTTCAGGCAGCTAACCTCCCACTGAGCATCAGGCTGCTCCGTGCTGGGGATGGTGAGAGGGGAGGTGCTCTGGAGGTAGGTAATTCCAGGTGAAGCTGAACACAGACCACAGGTGTGGCTACTTTGCTATTTTTACCATAGACAGTTAGATAAGGTTATGTGGTTTGGGGTAAAGATTTCTGGCCTATTTTCAGCCACTAACTATTTTTCATTTGGAGAATATGTATTAAAGACAAATATTTTAAAATCTACTATATGTTTTATTTTGTCTTTGAAAGATATTCCCCTCCAGAGCCCCATGTGCTTGCAGGAATACACCACGTAGGAGAGTCTGCCTTTAGGAGTGGTCAGGCCATGTTGGTGTAGAATAGGAGGACAGTGTAAGAAGCCCAGAGCTTCCAAAGTAAAAAAATTTAAGCATGTACATTTATGAAATAGATGTGCTTACTTTACTTCAAACCCATCAGTCACAACTATGTTACTATACCCCGCATATGTAGGAACTTAAATATTAATCGAATGGATAAATGTAAGGAGTGGGCTTTTTAGAGATAACAAAACCTATTGAATCAAATAAAAACACACAAGTGGACTTTCATCCTCCTCCCTTGTGCTCCTTTTCTGGGTTGGGAGATATTTTGCAGGCTGGAGAACGCAGAGATGCTGCTACAGGTTTGGTACAGGTTCTCCAGCACATTGATGATTCATACATAGTTTATCTGATCCTTTTTCGCAGAGTGGAACCACCTGGGCTTTCAAGACTGTCACAAGTTCATCCTGGCTTTCATTGACTTGGGCTTCTTACATCCTCAGAGGAGGGAGCTTTTATTCCACTAAAATCTTGCTCCCAGGATCTTTTTCCGTTCAGTAGACAGTATAGTGGGTTTCCTGCCCTAATACACATCCCATTGCTCCCAGGGAAGGACACATAATGGCAATACCTGGCACCCCAGAGCCGCCCGGAGGAATCCCAGGACTGTTGGTGATGCGGGGGCTGCTCCAGTAACAATCATCCGCACACACCCACCAAGACTGGCCTGTGGGAAGAGAGAAGAACCTGCCAATGTTTGTGCTGCCAGAGTGGCGTCTAGCCCATCTGGGCCTCATCTGTTCAACCTTCAACAACTGTCCCCTACCTGGACCCTAGGATAGGGATCAGAGAGAAGGTTTGAGGCTGTATAACACATGAGCTGAGGAACCCTTCTCCTTCCAAATGAATTAGTCCAATCAGCTTTGCAACTCAACCCACGATATCGTCAATTCTTTTATGTATTTTGAGATAAGTGCCACTAACCTGTATGGTATTCTCTAATTCTCATTCTCTCTTCCTTAAAATACATAGCCATTCCCTCACTCTCCCATCATTTGCTAGCATCCAAAACAAATACTTAAGACAATTTCTTCCCACTTCCGTCTCAATGGCATAGGCTTTTTTCATTTATAAATCAATACAATGCTCTATTTACTATGCACTGCAGAGGACAAAGAATTCTTTAAACACTTTGTCTTTCTAAGTTGAGCCAAAAGATTTTAAATATTAATTTTCATATCTAAAAATAGAATAGTAAGAAAAAAATGAGTAATGCTACTAATTAACTACAAATTCCTTGAGTAATGCATAGCTTGAAAACTCTAGTGGGGAGACACAAATGAGTAACTTATGACTGGCCTGGTTTGGGAGAGGTTGAAGGGATAGGAAACACAAAGGGAAAGGAAGATTCTTGGTCATCTGGCTAGAACCTAGAGCTGCTGGAAAACCACCATGGCCAGGGCTACAGGGAGGGGCGAGAGAATCTTCAAGCCCCCTTGGTGGACTTGACCCATCAAGGGCAGAGTTGCTCTGATGCCTGTGGAGGTCAAGCAACCTACTTTTCAGGAGCCCTTCTTGCTGGTTGCCTTTTGGCAAATATAACACATCTCTAAAGAACAGAAATGAGCCCTTTTAGATTTCAATGGTAGCTTAAGCTTTGATTTCATTAGCAAATGAGTTTTATTATTTTATAAGATTACAGGCCACTGGGATGAACTTCTTTAATTCTTCTGTAAGGTCACCCATTGGACACTTGGGTGTCACTCTACAATCACTTGTTCATTTTCTTACCTGAATCTTATTAAAGAATAATTCATCCCAGATACTGTCATTCCTGATGATTCCACTCCGGACCTCAGCCTGTTTACGCTTTGCTGCAAACTCCAGGAACCAACGCTTTACTGGTGTGTCTGCTTGGCAGAAGATCTAGGGAACAGAAGTTGGAAACAGCTGTTGGGGCTGCATGTGCCACCTCTAGACACACCCCCCAGGAAGAAGGCCCAGACTGGCCAGCAGAGAAGCCATGCTCTATTTTGCCCCTGTAGGAGGTCACTGAATGTGTGACATCCAGCTAAAGGTTAATGCTACCAAGGTCTGGGCATGTTGTGGGGATAGCAATTCCTGAAAAAATCTCCCCAACCACAACCAGGGTTTTGGAGAATAGCAAGGATGAGAGTTAGGGCATTCAAGAGAAGAGGCAACTTCCAGAACCTGAGGATGGAGGTGTGGAAAGCCTGCATGGGGTTCCAGACCCTGTCCATACAGCAGATAAGCAGCTTTTCAGCCTGGGCAGAGACTCCCTGGAGGGCTCACCTTGTCGTACATCCGGTTCAGCAGTCGTGGGACCACAGGGAAGATGGTGGGGCAAAGAGCCTTCATATCATCCGAGAGGAGACGGATGTCTCCCTGGAAGAAGCCGACGCGCCCTCCGTGGCAGTAGACAACAGACTGGAGGGAAAGGACAGGAAAGGAGGAGTCCCTCAGGCTGGTCAGTCTTGGCTACAGTCCAGAGCTGTCTAAAGTTCTGCCCTACATGGAGGGCGCCCAAGACCCCTTAACCCAGCTCTGGCTGCTGCCATGGGACATTGAAGAATGCTATCTGAGGTGACAAACTCCCTGCCACCTCCCCACCTCCCTACTAAGTTCCACTCAGGCACAGAGAGAAGCAGCAGGAGACAGAGTGGAATGCTGAGCCTCTGGGAGATGACAGAGCAGCCAGTCTCACTGGTGCCTGCCCCTTCATGTTCACTCCTAAACTCTGGACAGGGGCCTTAGCTCTCTGAGCCATACTACATCCTATCAATGGGTCTGCTCCAGCTCTCAGAGCGTCTGCGGATTTCCCCAGGAACACCTCACCAACTCTGAAGGGTTTGCGGTACCCATGAGTACAGGAGATGCTGCTAATGTTGGCTGTGGGAGGCTAAGGGGGACCTGGCTGGTTGCTAAAGGGACTAAGAGTATGCCAGAGGCTTAATATAATCCTCCTTTCTTTAATGCTCATAGCAACCCTATAGGAGAGCCAGTATTTCTAATATCCATTTTATAGGTGAGAAACGCAAAGGTTGGAGAGGTAAAGGGACTTGCCCAGTCACAAAACCAGTTCACAGTAATTGCTGGCATTCTAATCCAGGTCTGGAAAGCTGGAAAGCATGCCCTATTATACCAGATCTCCCCCAAGGCAAAATGGGAGAGGCTTAGAAGACACAGTTTATTCACAGGTTGATTCCTTGAGTGACATACATGGAGAATTCTTTGTCCTCAGAACCTCATGTGGACCCAAGCCTGCGTCCCCTCTGCAATCCCATAAGGCCTGTCTCAGGGCCATTCATAATGCTAGTCCCATTGACAGCCTGAGGGGCCATGACTGTCTGATTCCCCAACTTTAGCATCTTGTTTTCTTTGTTAGGAATTGGTGAGTTATGGAAGTTATGGAATATAAGTGTTTGGCCATATATAGAGCCACACAGCCGAGAGCTAGAACAGTAGAGCACTTCTGCAAAGTTGTGATGCTCTGAGTAGATGCATCAGCTGGGGTGTCTCTCAGCTGAGGTGTGTCCACAGGTAAGACAGGGCTGGCCTGGGGTCTTCCCTGGAGCAATGCTCTTGAGAGGGACAGGTGGGGTGGCCAAGGTCCTCTGACCCCTGAGGTACCTTCTGAGGACAGGGCAGTTTAGTGCTACTTCACACCACCAGTGACAAGTGACAGCCTGCTGGGGTTCTGGGTTCTGGGCACAGACTGTGCCTCCCTGGAGCCAGGGCCTTACCTGCACCATTCGCTCAAACATGTGTGCTAAAGGCAAATAGGAAACGTGCACATCCGCACGAGTGGGAGCCCACTGACTCTGTAAGAGAACAGAAGGAGCCCAGGCAAGGCCCGGTCAGTAGGGCAGGCGTCTTACCTGGATTACTCTCTCAAACATGTGAGCCAGAGGCAGGAAGGAGATGAGCACATCGTCCTGTCTCGGAAAGATCACTTTCTGCAGGTGCCGGGCATGGGAGACAGAAAGGAAAGAAAACACTGACAGGAAGACGACAAGAGAGTCATAAAACAATAAAGAGAAAATGGTCCTGGAGGGGCAAACAGGAAGAGGGGGAAGGGAAATGGGGAAGGGGGGAGGGAGACAGAGAGAGAGGTGAGATGAGAGAGAGAAAAAAATGAGAGAGAAAGAGTGAGAGGAAGAAGGTGCAGGAAGAAAAGAGAGACAGAGAGACAGGCAGCGTAGGAAGCGGAGTGTTAGGTCGCAGCGCCAGTGGGTCTAGGTTATCTGCAGAAGCAAAGAGCCAAATGAAGCACACACAAACCAGCAGAGCCCAGCTCCGCAGCGAGTCTCCTCTGGGGAGGGCCTGCGCCTCACTGCAGGCAGTCGGCTGGGATTCAGAGGGTCTCGGCTTGTCAGCACTTCCTAGTCCTTCTTTCAGAGAAATGGGCCCAGAGAACCCTAAATCTACACCAACTGTGGCTAAGATACGAGCCGGGGACAGAGTTGGGGGCAAGGTCAGGCCCCAGACAGCTGAACCAGGCCTCACGAGCCATGGCTGAGAGGCAGGCCTGCTGTGCACCCTAGCCCTCTTCTCACAGATGGGACTGACCTCAGGGCAGGGGCTGCGACAGCCAGGGGGGCCTGCACAAGGCCTGGGCTCAAGGACAGGACAGGCCGTGCCTTTGGGAGCTCTCCTTTGCTGGACTTCCCTGCTCTCTGCCTTTTTGCAGAGGCCTTCATTCTCCTGGGCTGGCTTTTGGATGTGTTTGGACAAGCCCTGGGGACCTGGCTCACGGCTCCTGACTTGGGCTCTCCAGCAGTCTTTCACCTCTTTCACCTTTTTTGACCAAAATATATAACTGTTTGGGGCATATGCTCCATAACGCCATCTGGCACGAATGTGGATAGTGATTTCTCCACAGCAAAGAAAAAGCCTAACTTATATGAAAAGATACATTCCTTTCTCCTTAAGGAAACTGTAGGACATTCGGATACTCACCACTTGTGGGAAAAGGTCCTTCTTTCCTAGCTGGTTATAAAATGCTAACATGCTTTTTTCAGGCCGAGATATCAGGCTTTTTTGATTTTTGATTTACCTTTTTAAGTACAGCCTTATAAATTAGCAGTTGCCGCTGTTTCTCAGACTCTAGTAGTCCTTAAACACAAAACGACTGAATTAAACCCTGACCTACTTGAAAAACAAGTAAGTTATTAGGGATTACTTTCTAAATAAAGGTACACACAAAACCACAGGTATCTCAATTTTTGAAGTTAAAAAAGAAAAAAAATGGTTTTTTTTCCTGGGATCTTAGCACTCAGAAATAAACTGAATATTTTTCAGGTATAGATCATTTCAGTGTTTGCAGTTAAAAGTGTCTGTAAGAAGGGGGTTGCTCTAATGAGAACAGAAACTCCTGCTTGTGAAAGGCAGTTCAGATTATATCAGGAAAACAAAAAGAAAACAAACACAAAAAGCCTCTGAGGCTTGAGGGTGTCCTCAAGAGACACCCGCATTAGCGAGTCTACTTTATTCACCTCTGTCACTTTCAGAAAGCCTGAGAAGTCAGCCACCACGTTCCCATGGGTGAGCATTGCACCTTTGGGGTTCCCTGAAAAGAGAAAGCAAGAAGGCAAATTAGTTGGAAGCTCAAGAGCCACTCCTTGAGAACACTGCCCGAGTCGGCAGTCCCAAACACCCAGGGCTCTCCAGCCGAGCTCTGGCTGGACCTTCATCCTGTAGACATTCAAAGCCCACCATCTTGGGACCAGATGGCAGGTAACACAGCTGCACAGGTGGGGTGCCTCAAGGCCTGAGGCGTTGGCAACCTGTGGCCTGCCCCTTACCCTCTCCTGCCTCCCTCAGGGAGCACAGGCTCTTGGGTCCTCACATACACCCAGTGCCCTATGCTGTTCTCTGGGCCTGAGCAGGTCTAGTCTCCAGAATCTAGTAGCCAACTCTGCTGGCAGAGGACTTCTTTGCTGCATCTGGAACCTGGGAAGGCCCCAGGCTCAGGCCAGGCTGGAGGTACAGAGGGTTGAAGCAGCCCCTCCTGCCTGCTCATCAGCAGAGATGGGACACAGATGTTCCTGCTTTGTCTCGGCACTACCTTTCACTGCTGCTTGTGAGGAAGCCTGGGGCTGCCAGGACAACTCAGAGGCCGGGTGGAAAGGGAGGCCAGCTCGGCCACTCTTCCATGTCAGGGTGGACACAACCCTGCTGCTGCTGCTGGGCAGATCTGACTGGGCTCAAATCCTGACCGTGCCTCTCACAGCTAGCATAACATGGGCAAGCCATTTCTCCTCTCTATTTCCTTACCTATAAAACAGGGACGATGATACCCACCTCATAGGGCATCTATATGGTCTAAGGATATAATCCATGTAGAAAAGATGTTAATTTTAAGTTTCCGCTGAGGCAGCAGATACAATAGCTGTGAAACACCAAAAGTGAGAGGCCAGACCACTATGCAGAATTTACCCAGGAAACATCAAATAAACCAATATGTTAACTTTGCAACCCTCACCCAGAAAGAGGCAATAAAAGGGCTAAGTGAGAGGAGATTAAGAGAGTATTGTACTAAATTCCACTGAATTATTCACTTTAAAATGGTTAATTTTATGCCATGTGAATTTCACCTCAATAAGACAGAGAGAGAGAGAGATTGAGAATTTGTGAGAAGGATCTCTTTGGAGAGAGCTACACCAATTTCTACAGCCCATCAAAGGGGAGGAATGAGAAGGTCTCTCCCAACCCTAACCTGAAACCCAAACTAATCTAGACCCAAATGGGATTGCTTCAGACACTGACTGTGTTCCCTAAAGCTGAGGGACCCAATGAGAAAGGTAAAGAAGGCTTCAGCTGCCAAAAAATAATAAATCCCAGGAACTGGATATGGAGTCTGCACAAGGCACATCAGTCTGAGGGAGTGGTGGTGGGAATGGTGAGTTAAAAAGGAGTCTTGTCCACAAGGCCAGTTTGCCAGGGCAAAGGGACGTCCCGCCCCCTCCCCACACCACCCCCCTACTGGGGGAAGCAATAAAATGCACAGCAGAGGCAGAAGCTGAAGTGGATTAGAGAACAGAAAACCATAGGAAGGGCTCAGCCTATGTCAAGAAAATTCCTGAAAGTGTCTAAAGAGTGAGTTTTAAACGTTTGCCCCAAATTATCTCCCAACTTCCCTTTCCCACTTTCTTATTTTCCCTCCCAACTTCCACCTGTTGGGAGAGGGCAGAAACCTTCATTAGCAGCTAGAGGAGGAGGAGAAACACCAGCGAAAACAGAAAAGGCAGACCATACCTTCCCCACCAAGCCTGCAGCCAGCCGAGCTGGGCACGGGAGAAGGCACAATGAAGTGGACTGACTCATTTTGGACTGACACTTGCAACTCTGAATTAAGACCGTGTTTGTGACTTACAATGACCATGGAGGTTTTTATTACCTGAGAGTGACCAGAAAAGGCATGAGATGCCTATGTTTTTATCCTGGGGCAGAAAAAGAACTACCCCCACTAAGCAAGTTTAAAGGAACAGATGGAGACAAAAATAAAATTACTCTCATGATTATATCCCATGAGGCCTGTTTGCTCAACTTACTGGTAACCCATTTGTCAGAGACATAGAGCATCAGTAATGGCCCCATCTCTGTCTAACCAAGATGTGTGGTGGGCGGGGTTTCAACAGGTGCTCTGGCACTTACATCTGTATTGCAAATCACATAGATGACTTTGGGGGACACAGAAGGTTACAGGATTTTTAAAGTCACATTTTGTAATAGGTAGATGTTAAAATATCTTCCTTTTGAAAACAATAAGATCCATGGGATCTGTGTTACCTCTGCTGGTCCTTCTTTCATTCCAGCATCTTTCCTCAAACCCAGGCCCATATTAAGAAATTGCCCTGAGTCCCTGTGCCCAGAAACTATTGGACAGTGTCACCTGGAAATTTTCACCTGTGGATTCTCAAGTTTTGGAATTTTCTAAGGGACATCCCCAAAATACTAAATATGAAATCAGAACTGTCACAAAATATGGTCCTGGGCTACAGAGCTTTAGATTTGCGAGATTGGCTGACTTGCTTATGCCTAATACAACCTCAGGGTTGTATTCATTGATGAAAAAGTTGTCTTCATTCATGAAAAGTATCTAAAGCCTCCACTGAGTTCAGGCCCGAACACATACATTGGTAGTAGTTATTCAATTCTGCTTACTTAGACAAGCCCTCTTCCTCTCCAACATGACGAGAAAAGTTTATACCTTTTAGAAACAAATGTTTTCTTGTGTATATGAAAAAAATTTTATAAACTTCTGAGTTATAGAATTTTTAAATATTCCCAGAAATGTTCAAATTATTTCCTCAAGTCATGTCTAGATGCGGTCCCAAAGGATAAAGGAGAAGTGAATGTTGACAACAAATCCTGGGAGAAGACTGCAAGGTCTAAGTTGGGAGGTCAGAGGTGAGCCTTTGGAAAAGCTCTGCTTGTGTCTCTGATTCAGGACAACTACATACCTCTGGCAGCAATTCTTTTACACATGATATGGAAAATATTCCAAGTTGCTCACATGGGGGAAAAGGCAAAGCATTCTTAGCTAGACCTATGCATAAAGTTGCAAAATCAACGTTTCCTCTGGTTCTCTCCTTTTCTGGTGCCACATCAGTGGGAGGTGATGCCACCCAGGCCCCAACGTCTTAGCAGTATGAGACCTACTGTCCATTTCCCACCTTCTAAGCATAAGTTGGCCATCCTTGCATTTCACTTCTCTCCAGCTGCGGACAGCAATAACTCTCTTAGTTTCAGGTTTTGCAAATGGCATTTTGACTTCAGCTGGGGTTCCTGGGCGGCCCACCCACGGCTGATAGCAGAAAGGTATGTGCAGATCAGTGAAGATCTGCCCTAGATGGACATGCACTCCAAGTGAGAGCAGCTGTGGGGTGAAGCTAAGCTCCAGGTCTCTCTCGCAGGGGCAGGAGTCCAGGTTGGGAGCAGTGCTGGGCCCTCTGGCTGGGGGCTCTTCTGGCTGCTTGTCTCCACTTTCACACAGTCAAAGGTGGGTTACAAAAGATATGGGTGACATAAGTGCTCTGGAAATTTTACAAGGCAAACACAGTGTTCGTCTCTCTGCTAGAGGCTTCTAAACATTCTTTAGGATTGAGTCTTACGTTCATCAATCTCATATCTACCAATTTTTTACAAATCAGACTTGAGGGCCAGTAGGAATACAGATAATAACTATAGTAGCAGCCAATCACTGAACACCCACTAGTGTGGGCACTGTGCTAGGTATTTCATACACGGTAGTTCAGTTATTTCTTGAAACAACCCTATGATACAGGTATTAGATGTATTCATTTAATATCTAAGGAAACTGAGGCTTAAGAAAGGTTAAGAAATTCTCCTAAAACCATCCAGCAGGAGTGTGGAGATAGTTTTATGCCTGTGATCACAAAAGTCTTGAACCGAACAGTGCAAAATGAATAGGTCAAGGTGAGTATTTTCTCCAGAGAGCCTGCCTCTAAGCAGCCCCAGCTGTAGGGCTGATGGGCATGTACATGCTCAGCTAAATGACTGCAGATGACTGGGCTTTCCTGGGCACCCTCAACTGGAATAGAAAAGATGCCCCATTCCAGTGGCCTCCACATCCTCCTCAGACTCCTACCCCTACTGCCACCGCTAAGAACTGACCCGGCCAGCTCCCTCAAGCTGAGACCCTTTCATAGAACTCCAGACATGTGATCCTCCCCAACCTATCTTTCCTCTCATCTCTCCCTCCCAGGCTGGACTCTGGTGTCCCTCACTTTAGCCACTCTCTCCTGCCAAGTGCTTCAGCTCCCAGGCTTCCTCTAGAACACCCTAGTCTGATAATGCCACCAAGCCAACCCAGCTGCCCATCTTTTCCACCCCTCCCACAACGTGGCCCCTGAGGCTCACGGCCTCCAGTCCAGAAGGGTTCTCTTCACAAAACTTTCACACTGTGCCCCTTTCGACTCTGATCTATTCATGACTCCTCTCACCCTCAGGCCAGGACCCCTGACTCCTACTCCACAGAGGAGGGCTCCCCACATCTTCTTGGCCTCCCAGAATCCTCTCTTTCTCCCTTCTTCCCCCTTGCTCTGCTGAGCATCACCTCCCTCTCCTCTATCCCTAGTGGCTCCTTCTCAACTATAAGAAATACACTTTCAAGTATCTCCAGGAAAACAACAAAAACCCCACCCTCCCTCAACCCCATGGCTTCCACCAGCTGCCACCCTTGCTCCCTGTCATTCCTACACAGCTGATTTTTTTTTAAATAAACTTTTTCTTGCAGCATAACATACATATGGAAAAGTGTCCACATAAGTGTACAGCTCAATAGATTGTTTTTCAAATTGAACTTACCTGTGCCACCAGCACCCAGATCAAGAAATAGAACATCACCAGCATTCCAGGGCCCCGTTATCCTGACTTCCAAAACCATAGAATAGTTTGTTGTGTTTTGTCATTTTACATTAAAGAAATTGTACAATCTTTTGTGCCTAGTTTCTTTCACACAACATTGAGGTATAATACTTGTAGGCATATCATTCTATTGCTGACGGGTATTTGAGTTATTTCCAGACTCTGACTATTCAAATACTGTTGCTATAAACACTATGGAGCATGCCTTTTGGTGTCATGGCCAAACTTCTTGAAAGAATTGTTCACACTTGCTGAACTGACATCCTCACCTCCCATTCACTCCTCAGTCCACCACAATCAGCTTCTGTTTCCAGTCCCCAGCCCATGATTAGCCTTTGCCAAGAGCACCAGCAGGCGTTTTGTGGCAGCATGCTATGGGTACAACTTAGTCACTAGACAATGCTGACAGATTCTATTCTTCTCTAGCCTCTCTGGCTGCTCCTGCTCAGCCTCCATTTGAAACTCTTACCCCTATCATTCTCCTCCCGCCGGTGTTCCCAGGCCCTGCTCCCAGACCTCTCTTTTCCTCACTCAACTCTGCCTCAAAGTGACATTTTCGTTTCTGCCACCAGTCCTCTGCACATGCTGTTCCCTCTGTGGAGAATGTCCTTCCCCCTCTTTTCCTTCAGCTGCTGATCCTTCGGGACTCTGCTTCGATCGACTTCCTCTGGGAACCCTTTCTTCCCTGCTGTTCTGACCTCTAGGTGGCCAAGTACTGCATGCATCCTGGGATGCAGACCCTCGAGGCAGTGACTGCATTGTATTGAAATGCCTGATGACATGAGCTGTGAGCTCACAAGGGTAGGGCTGTGTCTCGTCCATCCCTGTGTCCTCAGCCCCCAACACTAGGTCTGATGCATAGTGGATGCTCAATAAATGAGCTAAATGAATGAATCTACATAAATTAGAAAAAGAATACTAAAAACACATAGACTGAACAGGATATGTTTTAAAAAACCACTGTATTTTCTCCTCTGGGAAGATAAGGTACATGAACTCATAGGGAACATCTTAACTGTCATTCATGGGGCCAAATTTCCCAAATTGGACTATGTTACACCCCTAAATTATCTTTTTTTGGGTGAGGTTCAGTTTCCAGTTTAGCTAATAGTTATTGTGAAATGAATAGCCAATCATACACCCGCCCATTAGCCATCCCTGAGTACAGCTAAACTCCAAGTTTTCACCTACTCCTGGGCCTTCTTGGCTTGACCAGGGGCTCTGAAGCACTGGCTTATTCTGGGAATCTCCACATATGTTCCCATCACATGCCAAAAAGAAAATCTTCCCAGAATGATTCTGCCAGAATCATAAGCCAAATGTCAGGTTCAGATCATATTTTCCGTCTTTCCTCCCTGAAAGAACAACATGGCTCTTGATGAAGCTGGGAGCCAGGACAGGCAGTGCAGAAGGGAAGCTGTATCTGGGGCTGATGGTGAGGACATACATGGCTGATAGGCTTGACAAGAGGCTGACTATCAGGGGCACAGCACACACCCAGGCTAACACCAGGAAAACCCAAGCATTCAGCAAGAGGCCTACTCACTCCCCCAGCTCTGCTCTGGCACCGGCCACACTTTTGGGGTGGGAGGCTTGGACACTAAATCACAACCTGTTTCCCAGGCTCCATTCATCCCGCTTCCACCACACAGAGCTTCGGCAGGATGGCTCAGCTTTCGACTGTGATTACATGGTCTGGAAAAGCATTGGATATGAGGCCTGCCCTCTCCAGCTGGGCAACAGTACATTTCTGCATTGTGAAATTCTTTTCCAGATATAGGGTCAGCATCTGTGACCAAGTGACCCGTTAAAAGCTTGAAGGCACTCTTGGATGGCAAGGGTCCAAAGCTAAAGGCCACAGCAGTGACCTGCTCCCCAACCCAGTGTGGAGGGACATGTCACCAAAATTTCACGTTGTGAAACTCATGACAAAAACTAACATCAACTTGAAGGGCATTTTTGAATTCTAGGTTGGCTCTGGATGGCAGCTCCTGGAGAGCGAGGGCTGTGTTATTTCTTTTCTGACAGGGTTTAGCAGAATGTGGTGGAAATCCTCAAACCCACTTGAGTTAACGGCAAAAATCCATCTCAATTCAATAAAGCCATGTTTATCATGATCCACCCACATGAATAGTCCTTCCTGTGGGGCTGGTCAAGCATCTGCCAAATGCCTTAGAGGCTGCATCTGTGGAAGGCGTGGGGAGCCCAAGTTCACAGCCCATCAAGAGCTATCATTAAGGTGGGCCAGTCCTTGGTCTAGAAAAAGGAGGCTAGAAAGTTCTTGCCCATTCAGGGCAAAGGCAAGTGACGTCTCAAGTCATCAGATGAGATGGAGAGCAGCAATGAGAAGAGCACTGGGCTGGGAATTGGGAGAGCAGGGCAAAGTCCTCTGCCTCCACTTGCTGGTGGTATCCCCTTGGACAGTTCCCACGCCTGCTTGCCTTACCAGCTGTGCTGAGGCCACTGCAGAGCAGTGACAGGGTGAACAAGGCACTGCAGACTGAAGTCCTGTGCCCGTGGCTATGGTCCTCATGTGTATTCTGCCTCCCCCAGGAAGGCTTCCTTGGCTGCTCACACTGATGCTGATGCATGTGCACCTCTGTCAGTACCAGGCACGGGGTGCATCATTTCTGCTTATTCTCTTCCTGACAGCCTTGCCCATGACATACCAGCCCCAGCCAGCAGAGCATCTGTGCTGCTCTTTCACACTCCACCCCTTCTCCTACTTGGCATCTTTAACCACCCTCGCCACAGGTGAGAAATCTGGGACAGTGGCGGTAGAAGGTTAGGTGACTGGCTTGTAGCCTCACAGCAAGTGGTAGAGGTGGGATTCAAATCCAGGCTCTCAGCCACCAAACCCCACACTCCTTCTCCAGTCCCTGAGGCCCAAAGGCCCAAAGTGCCTCCAGTGCCCAAAGGCCAGGCAGGGGCAGAAAGCAGAGGGGTGAGAGTAACTTTTCATAAAGGAACAACAGGACCCAGCTGCCCAGCCCACCTCTGGCCCCAGCTCCAGGAAGTGTCAAACCCCGACTCTGGACCTCCCAGTCCACACTGTCCATCTGCATCCAGCCACCCCATGCTGCCTCATTCTAGGCACTGGGAACCGCAGGAGGGACCCAACATCTGGAGCCAAGCACAGGACAAGGCTCAGCCCATCCCACAGAGGGCACTAGAGACCTCTGCAGTCACCTCGCCAAGGTTGCCAGTGACCAGTGCAGGTGGCCCTGGCTGGTGAGTGGGGTGCCTCTGCTTACCTGTCGTACCGCTTGTGAAACACACAATGGAGAGGTCACTGGGCTTTGGGGGCTGCAGAGGTGAGAAGAGGCGTGTGTTAAAGAGACCCAGTGTGGCCAGCCAGGCCCCAAGATCCCTGGACCCCTCCACCAGCCAGCCCCTCTGTGCACTCCCACTGTGTGTGTGTGCTGTATGTGGGTGTGAGTATGTGTCAGCATTTGTGTATGCCCTTGCTGCAGTCAGCAAGGTGGGCAGGCAAGTCCCCAGGAAAGGGGAAAAGAAGCTGAGGAAATCTAACGGGGGCAGGGACATCAATCTGTCCCACCAACCTCACACTTGGTCCTGCTGCCTCCCCCACTGGAGGGTGAGTTAAATTCTAGACAGGATTGTGCTGCAGTGGCCACATCTAGGCCTCTAGCAAAGACCTCACCTTTCTAGTAGATGTGACCTAGTTCTCTCCTTCTTTCCCACTTTCTTTCAAATGTCTGGGGCTAGGCTTGGGAACAGAACACATAGCCCAGAAAATGAGCTGCCTAACTGTGTCACCAAGATTGTTCTGTTGTGCATCAGGCCCTTGTCCTGGCACTGAGCACATAGTCTTCAAGTCACTGGGAGGAATGCACCATGTCCACTTGCATGTAAAAGATGGCTTCCCAGGGGAAGTGACACGAGTTGAGATTGAAGGACAAGCAAGATCTCTCCAGATGAAGTGAGGGTGGGTATTCTAGGAGAGGAATTAGCCCAGGAACAGGCAGAGGCACAAGAGAGAAGGGTGTGCTGAGGGATCAAACAGCAGTTCTCTAAGGCTGGGGCACAATGTGTGGGAAGTGGGCACACACAAGGGGTTACCCATGAAGGGCCCTGGGAATCAGGGATGAGATTGCTCAGGCCCGTGTATGAGAAAGCCATGGGGGTGGTGAGGGGAGTGGGAAGGGTGGAGCTGGAGGGAGGGCTGGAGGTCAGAGGCCTTGTTAGGAAACTGAAAATCTCCACATGTCCCCCTCAGGGGGTAGTGACCCTCACTGATAACTTGACCCCAGGCAGTATCACTTGGGGATGACACACAGACAGGTTCACAAAGCAAAGACGAACAAAGATAGCAGATGCCACAAGCCCACTTGGCCCTGGAGTCCACTTCTGGTTCTGTCCATCTCATCCTCTGGAGACTTCACTACATTCAAAGGGAGAAAATAAAATTTCCCAAAGAAAAAGTTACTGGATAACCAAGGGTAGCCAGGATAGGCTGCCCCTTTTCCTCCCTCCCAAACATCTGATTCCTGTTCCAGGTCCTCTCCAGGTCCAGGTGCCACAGAAATCCTGGCTACCCCAAGTGGACACTTCTTGACTTGTTCATTAACATGGGGTGCTGCTCTGGCCTCTCTACTGAGCCCCTGCACACAGTGAGGGGGTCTGTGAGGACGGGCCTTGCACACTACCTTGCTCAATAAAGACCCGCTGGCAGACGAGCTTACCACAGGGACACGATGATTCCGTTGGCCGCAGTCCTGGAAGAGGAAAATACTGTTTTCAAATATTCAAAAGTTCTCATCAATCAAAAAACAAAACCAAAAAACTCAGCACAGTATACTTTGCCCCTGTGCCAAGCCCAGAATTCAGGATTCCCTGCCCAGACATGGCTCATGTGGAGACACTGTCTCAGTGGCCTCTCCTCAGATACACATCCAGGCCTAGGCCACCATACACATTGCAGACGGGGGCCTGAGGCCCACAGAGAGGCTAGGCACTGTGCACATGCACAACGGGGGAGATGGCTTGAGGTGACCATGGTACATCTGAACAAATACTCAGGACAGAGTGACTGAGTGGTCTGTGCTTCCAGATAAATGGTCAGGGCTGGAGGGGCAACAGAAGTTGCTAGTGTAGGTGTGACCCTAAAGCCATGGTGGAGTGCAAGTGCACAGGCATTATGGGTACAGTTAGGAGCAGACAGGAAAGCAGGAGGAGAACTGGACGCCCCAGGGACCTAGATCCAGTAGGGCATAGTGGGGCTCAGCTGCTACTGACCAGGGCCTAAGGCCCTGGAGACCACACTGTCCTGTCTTAATCCAGCAGGGCACAGGCTGCCACCAACCTGATGTCTTTGAGGAGACGACACACAGAAAAACTGGTTCTGCTGGCTGCTGGGGGTCTGGGACACATTTGTACGAACCTCTCCAAGACTCCTGGCACTCACGTCTACAGTCTTCAGGCTCAGACAGGCTGACAGCTAGCTGGAAATGAGGAGGCTCCAGAGGCTATGTGAGTAGCTCTGGGGCGGATTGGCATCCCGTCTACCTCTTGGTGCCTTTGTCATTAACTCTGCCAGCCAACTGAGCCTGTCGCCTAGAGGATGCCTATGGGCACCAAACCTACCACCCACCACCAGCCCTTGTGAAGCTGCCCTGTCTCAACCCTGACATCTACCTTTTCATCCTAGGGCATGAAAAGGGCAGATAACCAGCAGCTCTGGCTCAGTGGCCAACCAGCAGTGGTTCAGCAAACATCCCAGAAGCAGACCCTCACCTCTATAGTCTGCATGGACTTAATGACCACCCCACACTCCTGCCCTCTGTCTTTCAGAGCTTCCTCGAACGGTTCCATGAGGATGATCAGCTTGAGCCCTGGAGTCTCCTTTCTCTCCACGTGCTCTAGCAGAAGCACAGCCTTCTGAGGTTTATCCACGATCACGGTGCTGATGTCAGCTGCAGGGACCATCAAGGAGAGTCAGGCTGTACAGGCACAGGCTGTGACTGTGGGCAGCACGTGCTGGGCAGCAGAACCATGAGCTATGTGTGCCAAAGTTTGCGTGCAAATAAATACATAAGACAGGCCATGTGGGCTATGTGTCATGTGCAGAGGAAAGTACATGGAGCCTTGGCAGAACCAAGGGCAGAAGGCCAGGGAGTCTCCTGGAGTGGATTCTAAGCACTCCTTTGTTCCAGGCTCAGCTTCCATAATCCCAGGTCTGCTTGAGATATTTACCAGCCCTCCCCTGGGCATCCACCCCAAGCTGCAGTGAGTTGGCAGCCTGTGTGGGGGCTGGTGCAGAGGCTCCTTCTTGGCAGCCAGGCCCTCTGGTAGGAGCCATCAGGTCCAACTGGGGACAGCTGGACTCAGGAAGCCAACTCAAGGCCAAAGTGGAAGCCCCTAGTGTTCTCTGAGAGTGGAAGCAAAGTGCTTATTAGTGTCAATCAGCATAATCTGAGAGGCTGGGGTCCGGAGGCTGGCTGCCAGTGGTAGGGGATGGCAGCAGTGGGCTCACCTGTGTTGATGATGTACCGGATAGCCCCAGGGCCCAGGGTGTCATACAGCGGGACCACCACCATAGAATACGTGTAGCAGGCAAGCTCTGCGATGATCCACTGTGGAGACACATGGGTCGGCGGTGGGGGAGGCACAGAATAGATAGGAGGCTGTACTGCCCATAGGCCCAGGCAACCAGGGTCCTTGCTCTGGGTCTTGTGCCGAGAGGGCTTTGTTCTGGCCCTCTGTATGTGGCAAGGAATTCATCAGGCTAATAACCAGTTGAGCCTGTTCCACCACAGCCTTCTAGACCATGCTTGTCCCTGGCAATTCTGGGACCCTAAACAGCCCCAAGTCCACTTCCAGGGCTTGCATAGGTTTCTTTCTCAGATCTTTCCTCTCCCATGGCTCAGGGAGAAGCTGTTTGTGGGGTGAGGTGGGGTGTGGATGGAGCTTGGCTGGGATATCCACTCCTGATTAAGGGCAAAGCCAAGGGACTTGGGGAGGTGGCATGGACCAAGGATCTCCATTTTTCCTCTTGTTTAAGACCTTACAAACAGTGGGAGCAGAGCTTTCTATGGTACGCAATCCCCCACTCCACTCATACCTCCAAAACCAGTCAAGGCAGATGCTCACCTCTGGTCGATTTTGTGCAAAAACGCCGATAAACTGATCTGTACATGCTTTACAATTGTGCTGGAGAAGTCCGGACCCTAGAAATTCAGCCCTGTCGGCCACCTGCACACAGACATGGGGAAGTGATGGGAAAGCAAGGACTCTTCAGCAGGAGCAGGAGACCCCCAAGTGAGATTCCTACAGGTCTGAGAGACCTCCCCAACTCCCTACCCAGGTATGCCGGAAGCCCTGCAAGGTTGCTGCCTGGAGTTTGGCAGACAGGCCAGGCAGGGAGAAAATGACCCTCTGAGACCCAGAAGGATGCCCACAAGCCCCAAAAGTGCCATGTCTGTGTGGGCAGACAGGGTGGGGCCTGTCCTCTACTACTCACCTCCTGGTAGGACAGCCACTGATAAGGCTGGTTGGGCTTCCTGAAGCCAAGACAGGGTCCATTCCCTGCAGAGAGAAGCAGGCCTTGTGCCAGGGAGGAGGGCAGGGTAGGGGTGCCACCTGCACCTGCCTATCAGCCACCTGGATGGACATTCTATACTGTGGGGTGGTCCATGGGCCAAGTGAACTGTCTTCCCAGCTGCCTATCTAAACTTCGGAAGCCCAAGAAGGCCTAAAGTACACAAGCATGGCATCTCACCAGGGATCAAGGAGGCCAGGGAATAGAGACCGACACAGTGCCAGTTCCCACCATGACTTGTGTGATTAGCCCCAAGAGGACACAGAGACCTGGCAGCTACTGGGCACAGGTGGCAGGTTGTCTCCCCGTGACCACCTCCCTTTGTCCCATATCCTAGGTCACCTAGACGTCTCAGAGGCTCAGGTTCCAAACCATGCCAGCCAGCGGCCTGGCAGCTGGAGGCTCACCAGGGGTTGCCAAGGAGAGCTATAGAGTATGCGCTAAGGGACGGCTTCAGGTCAGGAAGTCCTAAGGGCTGGAACAGAGCTGAGGCCAGCCCTTGGGCCACATAACGCAGCTACTTCTCTGATTGGGTAGAAGGGCCAAGAGTGGCTTCTCTCCTCTGAACCTGACACCACTCACCTGCCATGCCCCTGGTACCATGCAGGCCCACCTCCACCCCTGCACCTGCTCAACCCCTGCCACAGTCACTCCCCACCCCCACAGCTCCCCTCTAACCTGAGATGCTAAGCCCACGGCGGAACACTTCGTACATGGTCCTGGCGTCGTCGTAGTAGTGGGTGAGCAGCTGAGGCCCATCCCCAATCACAGATCGCCGGGCCCCACCACTGTCCTATGAGCCAAGCACAGGCCAGAGAAGCTGGCTGAGGCAGGGGTGTCAAGAGAGGGCACCAGCATGCGCCAGGCTGTACACAGACTGGATGTACACCCAGGCCACACAGGTGGGCTGGAACATGCTCTGTGTGTACCCACATACATGGTCTATACACACTACTGGAGTGTACACACACAACCTCTACACATGTTCACATGCCTGTGGCTTGTACATACTCGACCTGCATGTATCCACACTCAAACCTAGTTGGCTCACGCACACAGGCCCAGTATACTGGTCTCCTATACATGTACACAGCACCCTCACACCAGGTCGGCACATACAAAATGTCCAGAACTTGACTTACTATTCATACACACCTACAGCTCACTCATACAACAGAGTGGGAAGTGTTGGCTAGAGTTAGGCTACCCTCTGGCATCAGGATCAACCTGCCAAAGTGTCTCCCATGTCATCATCTGCTGCTGCTATGCCACTAGTTAAGAATCATTTGGGTGCCAGCCATCATTCACATAACAGTGTGAATTAGTTTGAAGACTGGCTCACCAAATCCTTACCACAATCCTAGGAAGCAGGTACTCTTTCTATTACCCACTTGGCAGTTGAGGAAATCGAGGCTCAGAGAGTTAAAAAACTGACAAGGACCATACGGCTAGTAAAAGCACAGCCAGCCTTCAAACCCAGGGCTGCCGGTCACCAATGGTCATTCTGGTCACCACTCTGCTAGCCTGTCTGCAGCCCCTTTCCACCACCCAGCCACCCCAGACAAACCACCACTTCCTAAAGCCACCAGGTGCGTTATCACATACGTGCACTTTTGCACACATCATTCCTTCTGCTGGAAAAGTACCCTGAAGATCCCGGCTCTCCCTCAACCTGCACCCTCTCCTACCAGGCAACACTCTGCCGTGCTTACAGTCACCAACATGTACCATCAAGAGCAACAGGCAAGACGCTGAGCCGTGTCTGCAGCATGGTATCATTTAAAAAGGGGGGCGGATATCTGCACATTTGCTCATGGACAACCGTTACCACAGTTCTCTGGGAAGGACTGGAAGGCAAGGGGAGGAAGGCGGAAGCTTTTCAGTATACGTCCTTTTGTTCCTTTTGAACTGTGTGAATATATTATCTATTCAAAATGAATAGATTAAAGTTTAGAAAAAAGATAATTTTATAAAAGGCAAAATAAATTCCATGAGCTTAATAAAGAAATAAATCTCACTGGTGCTTCTAGACTTAGCCTGGAACCCCTCTGTCCAGGTTGGGCCACTGCACCTTCTCCCCCTTGGCGGCTCTACCCGTGAGTCTGTGTGCTCTGGGAGGGCAGGGCCCTGGGGTGGGCTCAGTTCTGAGTCCCAGCTCCAGACCAGGGCTGTGCACAGGAAGGGTTTGGGAGGGAATTTACCTGGCAGCCCCTTGAGAACCTACTTAGGCCTCCTACTGAGGCACCAATGAGCCAAGGCCTCCCACCCAAGAAGCAAGCAAACTAGAGGCCCAGTGCAAGGCCAAGGTCAGGCTCTGCCCAGTGTTCAGTTCCTGTGAGAGGCAGAAGGAGTATCTGGTAGGAGATCATGCCCAAGGCCACTGTAGGGCTTATTGGCTGGCTACCAGGGAAAGTGAGATTCTCTGGGCCATGTGAAGTCAAATAAGTCACAAGTTTGGCTTCTGCCTTCAAGATACCTGTCCTCTGCCCACTACTTTCCACAGCCCAGCCGCTTCCACCCTGCTCACCTTCACTTCCTCTGACTGCATCAGGAGGTTGCATGGTGGTTGCAAGGCCTTTGGCCGGTGAGTGAACCAGTAGGCGAGGATAGCGGCCAGCGCACCCATACTCACGAGGGTGGTGGCCGAGAGGCTGCGGAAAAACTGGCCCAAGTCACTCAGCTCGGGCAGCCTCAGTATCCTCAGGATCTCCTGTGTCTGCATCTTCTCAAGAAGTGAGAGGATGAACTCTGCAGGAAACAAGAGGAGCGTGAGGAAGGAGACCTGAAGTAGGCTAAGGAGGAGTCCTGGGTCTGTCCTCCCACACTTGTATTGGATCACGAGTGACACACTGACCTTGGCCAAGCCCTGGCCAAAAACACTGTAGGGCAGGCCCTGGGCTAGTTGGGGAATATAGTCTTCTGGTGCAACACAGTGTATCCTAGAAGCTGGCTACCTGGAAGCACCTTTCCTGGTGACAGGCTAGAACTCTTAGCAGTCACACCTGGCAGAGAGATATCCAACCCAGTTTTCCTGAGACACATATGCTCAGGCCCTGGGCCATGGTTGACAGCTGCTTCCATATCTTCCAGGGGCCAGGGCATGCTCTGACAGCTCTGGAGTTAATGCCTCCTGAGCCCTAGGGACTAGGTGTTCTGCCTCTCCTGTGTGGTCATAGCATTTTCCTATCTTTGCTCTTGGGGTGTGGAGAGGACAGAGGAGCAGCAGGATGCCTTGCACAGTGCCCAAAATTAGTGAGGGTGAAGGGACACAGACTCCTCCCACACCACCTCAAAGCTCTCAGCCCTAGCAGACAGAGAAGGGAAAGGGGCAAGGGGGCAGAGCCCACAGACCAGCCCTGATAGACACCTCCAGCCCTCACGATGTGAGGGCAATGACCTATCTGACAAGCGCCCAGTGGGGTCCTTCCAGGCCCACATCCTGGCCACCATGGGCTCTCCTTGAAGAAAAGTTGGAGCCAAAGTCCTGCCAGGGCCAGAGGTGATGCTGGGGCCAACTTTCTGAGGAATAGCAGAGTTCCCAAGAGTAGCTGAGGTGGGGTCCAGGCACTGCTCCCCTGGACCCAGACTGGTGATCACTGTGCAGTGTGGCTCTGCACCACGACAGACCAAGCAGCAAAAGGCACAGCCAGCCCCACCACTAACTGAGTCCTGTGCTGTGCTCCCTGGGATCCCATCAGCTAATGTCCAGAGGAAAAGGGAGGTGGCAGAGGGGAGCAGGTATTAAATTGGTGGGAAGGGAAAGGAACCAAGACTCAGAAAGAAGGGGCTCAGAAAGTGTTGTATGTACTTCCAGGGGTAATTAGCGTCTCCTGTGATAACACAAATGGTGGTCAGAGTGCCATGTTTGCCCGCTGCAGCCCAAGTGGACACAGCGGGCCTATCAGGGGAACATGGAGGATGTCCTGGGGTGGGCAGTGGGAGCATTTCTGTAAGAAGCACTGTAACTGACTTGGTTCAAAGAGAGCAGGGCCCAGGGGCTACCACGTGCTCCATTAGCCATTAAGTGAAGCGGTGTTGGTAAGGCAGACATACAGCCAGCTGGGCTCAGGGGTCTGCACTTTGCCCAGGACTGAGGAAGGCTGCAAGGGCAGGCCAAGCATTGGATGCTTTTATCCGCATTGGGGCCTTCTTGGTGTCACTGCCCAGTAGGACCTGAGGCTAGAAGCACTGCATGACACCTACTGGTCTGCCAGCCTAATAAGGACTGGGTAGACTCCAGGTTGCCATGTGCCACTCACAGGCACACTCCTCACCAGCCCTCAACCTTTGGAAGCACGGCTATGGATTCCCTTCTTGGGGAACAACGAGAAATCCAACAGCAGCCACTCTGCAACCATGGGATATAAGCCAAATAGCAATTGCTTGACCCCTGAGAGAGGAGAGATCTGCTGAAATCCCACTAAATGGTGTTGGTGCTAAATTATAACATCATCACACTGGAGATGAGGTCAGTGATGTGCAAAGTCATTACAGAAAAAGCAAGTAAAGCTCCTTGATTCAAATCCCTTCTTCTTCACTTATAAGCTATGCAAGGTTGAGTATAACCTACCCCTTTGGACTTCTGCTTTCCCATCTTTAAAATGGGGACAGTGTCTCTCAGGTATGTACTTCTACTGTGTCTAGCATAGTTAGAGGCATGCCAGGACTAAAGAGATGGCTAAAGGGTCTGCTTCTCAGATCAAGGAGACTGCTCAGCCCAGGCAGGTCCAAACACTGGGCAGAGGTGGCTGGGCCCAGTCATTGTGGCCCCACAGGAGTTTATGCTTTACAGATGGCTTGACAGGCTGTCTGAGTCCTGGGAACACTCATTAACCACCCAGGGTGTGGGTGCTCCCTGGGGCCAGCCAGATCATTCTAACTGAGTTCCTAAGCTGGAAACCCAGTTTTGCTGGTAACTGCCTTGAGCTCAATCAGTTTGAGGCCATCCCACAGGAACAAACTACTCTGGGCATATTGATCAAATGAAGGTCTGAATCAGCAAAGCAGAGCCCCAGCTATGGACCCCAGTGAACTCACCAAGGGAAACCAATCTAAGGAGCACCCTGGACAGGCAGCCAGTTGGCTGCTTCCTTGGGACATTTACTTCCCTAAGGTGCAGATGGAGAGACCAAGTCACAGACAGCCCCGTCAAATATATGACTGACTACATAGTGGAAAATCCAGATATGCCCACCAGCTCTTGGGGTAGGCTCTGAGCTGACTGATGTTTCCTCTAATGGGTTGAACTGACTCAATGGGCTGAGAAGCCAAGGCCTAAGAAGCTCCTGCCCAGTCCCTAAGGGCTCAGTTATATAGTCCCAAAAGTTTTAGAAAGAATCCTGGAAGGATACCTCATTACCACCAGTCACTGGTCCTTGGCAGTTGCTCACTGGCCCTAAGCTGCAGCAGAAAGTGGGCATTTGCTGCAATGCTGAGGTTTTAATACAGCACAGCCTAGAAAAGCCAAGCCATCCATTCACCCACACATTTACTCACCCATCCACTTGTGCATCCACCCACCCGTCCACTCACTCATCTACTCACCCATTCACCTAGCAGACCCTCACACTCTGCTCTCATCTAGCTCAGTGTTGGGCACTGGCACAAGCCAGATGTGGGCCTATCCTCAGTTCCATGGGGGAAACACATGAGGGAGACACATGAGGGAATGGGCAGTGCTGTGCAGCGTGGTTTGGGCTATGATCAGGTATGCGGAGCCAGAGGAGATGCCCGACTTGGTAGCAAGAGTCAGGGCAGGCTCCTGGCAGGAAGTGGCATTGATGCTGAGATAAAGAAGAAAGAGTGCCCAAACAGAAGGAAGCAAGCACACAAAGGCTGGAGTTGAGAGACCATGGAGCACTTAGTGGACTGACTATTCTACTCAGGAAATAAAGTCCTGAGTCCATGAAATCTTGTGCAAGGGTCAGCACCACCAGTTTGCGAGGCTGGCCTCCCAGATGTACCAAGCTTTCGGTAGTCACCAAAATATCACAGGCCCCGGGAGAGGGAAGGACAGAACTTGTCTAAATTTCCTGAATTCCTGGTGCCTGGGAAGCCCTTGCCTACAGACTGCACTGCTTGATCCTCCAACAGCTCTATGTACTCATTATAAGGTGGGAACACAGAGACTCCACTAATGAAATTATCTGTCATTTATAGGTACACAGTGAGCTAGTCGGGGAGCCAGGACTCAAGCACCAGATGATAGCCTCCCAAACCATTCCTTGTGTTGTATCACCACCACACCCCTTGCCAACACTGGACCATCCATAGCTACAATCCATGTTCTCCTTTGCTATGGTGCTGAACCCACAGAAAAGCAGCTCCAGACTTGCTCAGAAGAGCCCAGGCCCAGGTTCCAAAGTGTGGAGGGCAGCACAGGCCACCAGGGCCTGTAAGTGGGGATCAGTCAGGCAGGCCAGTCACTTGCCCTTCATCATGCACACACTATGGGTGGGCTCCCTCCTGGCCTCACACCCAGAACTTGCCATCTTCTCCTGGCTGGGTCCTTCTCCTCCAGGAAGCCCACTCACCTGGGACAATGGAGGGTGGTGGGAAAAGGGCTTGCCTTCCCACTTCTCCTCAGGTGCCCACCCCTAAGGAGGCATCTGAAGTGACTGCAGCTCCTCTGGCCTTGAGACTGAGACTCATCCCTCCCTGGTTGGGCAATGGCCAGAGGGTGTCATTCTTCCAGGCTCAAGGACCTTCTCAGACAGAGGCAGGGCTTCTTGCATTTACCCTGAGATTCCCTTCAGACCTGGAAGCCATTGCAGGGCAGAGCTGCAAATTCAGATTCTCTGAAGACACAGGCCTCAGAGCCAGCCTGCACCATCAAACCCTTGGCATGGAGCAGGGCAGAGCCTAGGCCTTGGAGTCTGGTCTCATCTCCTTATTTCACAGGGCCTTGGCCTCCTCTGACCTCCACTCCCTCTCTGTCAACCTACAGTGGGACTCAGTAGTCCCTGGGGCCCCAGCCATGGCTGCCGCCTTCCATGCCCCAGGAGACTCTCTTGGTTGCAGCAGCTTGGGGCACGGGGGGTGGGGGGCGCAGCACCCAAGGGAATCAGTGGTGCTAGTGTTGCCAAGTGAGCAGCTGTGAGTGTTTGTAAATATTCACCAGGCAGGAGGACCCAGCCCTCAGCATGAACTAACCTCCTCTCCTCTGGCATATCCTATGCCTTCTTCTCCTCCAGCACAGACCATTTCAGAATACCAAGTGGCGGCACAGGCTGAAGGAACTTGTCCCCCACCTCACCATGTCCTCTGCTGATTCAGGGCACGTGGAAGGCGGGTGGTGAGAGGCATAGCTCTCAAAATCCAGGAAGGGGGAGAATGGGAGGAAGGGAGCCCTGGTAGGAAGCAGATTGGCTCTAAGGTGGCAGGGTGGCAGAGGCAGAGCCCAGGCCACAGTCCCTGTGGAGATGGCCTTGGGGCCCACTGCTCAACTCCAAGAACACTTTGCTGGTCTAGCCCCCTAACTCCACACTCTAGACCCTCACAATCTAGCTAGATGGCTCTGTCAGGACTACCTCCTAAACATCCCTCAAACATGACCATTCCTCTCCCTCCACACAGCCTCTGGCCTGGTCCAGCCACCAGCAAGTGTAGTCCAGACTCCCATGCCAGCCTCCTTACAGGTCTCCTTGCTCTAACCCATGCTTATACTGATAACCAAGTTATTTTCCTAATGTACAGATGTGACTGTATTATGCCACTGCTCAAAAACTTTATCTGGCTCTATACTAGCTTAGGATGAAAGTCCAAAGTCATTCTGGTGGCACTGAGGCCCTCCATGATCCTCAGATTCTTCCCTCCCCTCAGAATCAGCCTAGAGTGGGGTGGGGTTCTTGTGATGGAGCTCTGGGTCTCTGTAAACCTCTGAGGCTTTCAGAAATGGTGGGGAAGCACAAGCAAGCCAACAGATCATTAAAAAACCTCCTCAACTTTCAGTGAAGGGCTCCAAAAAGAAAATCACAACCTCTCCCAGGGCCCAAGGTCGCCAGCAAACAAACTCTGGAAAAGGCCCAGAGGGGAGTTCTGGTGCTAGACTGACCTGGGTCCAAATCCTGACTCAGACTCTTGATAGCTGTATGACCTTGGACAAGTCACTTCAGCCCTCTGGGCTTCATATCAAACAAGCTTGTGGACAGAGCGTACGGTGCCAGGCACATAGTAAAGGAAACACTCAGCAGACAGCAGTTAGCTGAAGTGGTTGCTCCATCTCTCTGCCAACCAAAGGGCTCAGAGACAACTTGTAAAAGTACATGCATTCACACCCTACCTTTCCAGCGGGCTTCTGGCACTGGGAAGGCAGCTGAGCTGGTTCCACTAGTACCAGCCTCCCTTTATAAAGAGTGTGTGGGGCTCACGGAGAGAGCTTACCACATCTTGATCAAAGCACAAAAGTGGCAAAGGCCCGCCCCAAACCCACCCTCCCGGGGACAGCTGATGGCAACGGCAGCCTGCTCTAAGAAGTGGGTGGTGGTGGAGGTGTTAGCAGTGGTGGCAGAGGCTCCCTGGCGGCTGTAGAAGCAGGTCTGGCAGGGACCTGGGTGCAGAACAGCTCTATGAGGAGCTGCTGGACCCACAAGGCCCCCACTAGCCCCCCCTCCAACTGCACACTGTGCAGGGCTGGCTCAGATCAGCTCAGAGCCAAGCAACGCAGCCTTAACCCCCACTCTGCCAGGTTTCCAGAGCCTCAGCCTTGGGCTGGGGACCTGCAGCCAGAGTGAGTGATGGGGGTAGTAGGAAGTGGGGAGGGTGGTGGGGATGGCAGATCTCTGGTGCTGAGGGAGGCCTGCACTCATGCCCAGGAGACTCCGCCTCCATGCCCCACCCCCTCCCCAAAGTTACAACCAGTCTACTTGGGAGGAGGAAGGAAACTGGACACAGTCCCAGATAAAACACCTGCTCAGAGGTGCTCTGGGCAGTGGTGACACTCCGGACCAAGACCAGAGTCAGTAGGTGGAAGATACTGGTTTATCTTGTCTACAAGACTCCAGGGCAGCACACCAGCCGCTCCTTAATGCCTGCCCTGAGTGACATTTTCCTAGCTTGCCAGGGCATGGCCAACCTGGAGCCAGAATCCACAGCCTGGCCTGCTGGAATCAAAGTTGAGCTCTGAAACCCGTCAGCACCTCTGGCAGACAGACTGGGACACTGAGGTCCCAGGGCCTCCCATGGCCTCACTCCTGCAGAGTCTGTCCACAAGGTGAGGGGTCGGGGAGGGGATCAGGTATGGCCTTTTGTCACTCCTACTTCTGTGATCAGCATGCAGCTGGGTACACAGTAGGCACATGGTAGCCACTGCTAGAGAGTAAAAGGCAAGTTCGGGCCACAGGACCCAGATCACCACCTCCCAGGCCCCACAAGGGGTTTCCGAGTCTACCAGGATGGGGCTACTGTCCATCCAAACCCATCCGACCTCCTTAGCAGCAAGACTGTCCCAGGCCACAGCCCAGTGCTCTGAGCTCCCTCTTGAGGAGCTCTAGAGCCCACAAGGCCTTGAAACACCTTCCCTGGGGCTGATATGGCCTCTACCTCTCACCCCATCACCTGGTGGCAGGGGCATGGGGAGAGTCTCCTGCCTCAGCAGCCCTCACCTGGAACTTGGCACAAGCCTATTTGGGCCCCTAGGCCCCTGCCTCTCCTAATCCACCTGGAGGAAGCTTTAAAATGCAGAAATATCTGAGGACCCACCTACAGCCCACAGAGCCCCTTCTTCTTCCTCCTTGGCAGGCCCTACTTTCCCCTAGATATCTTCAGAGATGTCTTCAAACAAGAGAAAATCTTCCTTTAATGCTTCTGGGGCAGGAAATCCAGCGGCCACAACCAAGGTCCTGATTGATGGAAAACCACACAGCATGCCAGAGGCATGGAGCCCCCGCGGCAGTTCTTCCCCAAGACATGTGTGGCCCAGTTGCTAGGCTAAGAAAAGCATAAATCTCGCCATCACACCTGTGTGACCCTGACCTGCAGAGAAACAAACACAGCCACCTAAACTTGGCCCAGCACCCACCCCGTCCACACAGGGATTCATGCTTGTCTCTGCTGTGAGAGAGGGGTTTTCTCTCCATCTTCCTCTTGGGTTTTAATTAGAGGCACAGAACCATAGACAATTGGGGCAGAGATGGGTCCCAGGGCCTCCTTGACTGAGGAATTACCAGGTGAGACCCACTGCACATCCCCCCTGAGAGACAGGCTGTGATGTGAGTTGCTAGGTTATACGCTTACACAAGGCTCACCTGCCGAGCCTCCCCAAGGAGCCCGATAATAGCTCTGAAGGTTCACTTAAGCCTCTTGAATGTGGAAAGGCCCAATTACGGTTGGCGGTGCCTGACCACTGCACAGGGCCACCTGTCCCAACTAGCCCGAACTCACTGGAAACATGGCTGTCTTTAGCAATTCCCTCAGTGTGGGAAGCAGCCTCCACTGCCCTCTGCCCCCCGTCCTCACGCCAGCACCTCTCAAGAATCTCACTCACCCTAAGGCCCAGTTAGGGAACACGGGCCCACAGTCCTGACGATAGCACCGGGAAGCCAGGCTCAGATAACACTTTCAGGAACTTGAAAATACAAATAGCCTTGAGAACAGAGTAGCTAACTGAAACACAGTGTCTTTCACAAGCTCTGAGATAAATATTGTCCTTACCGTGAATCAGGCCTGACGAAGTTCTCAAAGAGGGGCAGGAGACGCTAAAACTGGCAGCAGTCCCTTTGGACATATTTACAGGGTACGATGACCAGGACTGACGGTGTGGATGAGCCTCAGCCTCATCGTCCTTCCTTCCCCACGAAGCCTGGGGACAGTGGGCGGAACCCTAAGGATACTGCAAGCGCCAAGAGTACCACACAAGCAGAGGGACACCCTCTGGCCAAGCCCCACTGTCAAGGAAGCCAAATCCCGTAGCTGCAACATGATCCTTTCCCCTCCCAGCCAGTCCACATTAGGACTGCAGTGTCCTGGCTCAGGAGCAGTGATCCATTTCCATCACTGGCCCAAACCGAGGACATACTGGGAAAAGGGGATGTGGGCTGCTCCTGGCAGGGCCATATTCTCAGAGCTCAACTGCAGGTGGCTAGCGTACAAATAAGACAGGATGTGACCTGCTCTAGCTAGGGGGAAGCTCCTTGAAGTAGGGAGGGTCTTGTTAAGATATGCTTGGGGTCATTGAGGTGGGGGGAGCAAAGGAGGGATTCACTGGCCCGCTTGTTCACTCAAGAGCACCTGGGGCATTCTGCTTAGGGAGAAATGCACAAAAGACAGAAGCTGAGCCACGTCCTCAGTCAGGAACCGGGAGCAAGAAGAGGATCAGAGCAGGATGGGAAGGAGTGTTCTGAGGAGGGGACAGAGTGACAGAAGTGGGTCTGTAAGTCACAGGAAGAGCCTGTAAGATGTCAGGCTCTTGAAAGGAGGCAGGGGCCTGGTTGCACTGAGGACTGGGGCAGGAAGCTAAGGCTGGAAGGTGAGCATTTAGCTGCAGAAGGACAAAGATTGTGATTGGTACTATATATACACCTCATGCCTTCAAAGTCACAGCCACAAGCTAATGGCGCCCACCAACTCATCTGACACAGTGCCCTGGGATTTTAGGACACAAAGTGTCCCTGGCAAGCTGTGCCCCTCAATCCCTGCTGATACTGCAGCCAGGAGCCAACATGGCCCCTTTTCTCACCATTCCCAGTGTCATTGTTTTTTCACAGAATAGACAATCAACAGAAAAGAGAGTTTTGCCTTTGGTGAAAGGTCAATTTTACAGAAGATTTGATAAACAGCTTAATTTTCTGGCTTCCCCACACTTTGAAAAAGTTCCTCTTCTGAAAGCCACAAGAAGAAACAAATCCTAATTTCACTCAGTTCAGCAGAAGGCTGTGCCTGTCAACAGGACCCTGCCACCTTGTGAATCATCCCACTGGAGGCCAGGGCCACACAGCAGCTGCTGCCTCTCACTGCCCTGCGGCCACCAGTGAGAGCCCATGGTGTCCACAGAGTTAATGCCTGGCTCAAGCAGCCTAGCCCTCAGCTGGGCAGGGAGCACTGAGAACTCAGACCTCCTTTTCAAGGCCAGGATGAATGGGGGATATGCAAATGACTGCCTCCCGAGGAGCGAGGAGCGGCAGGGGAGGGCCTGCTGCTGGCAGGCTGGTATCTCTCCACTCCGGGCCCCATCACATGAAACGGTTTGTATTCCTGCTGCTGGCTCCGGCGCTGGGCCAGGCTGGGGCTGTTCTCACTGGAAAACAAAAATCTCTTTCAGACCAAAGCAAAGCGAGGCCCTGGCTGGCCTGGGAAGGCTGCTGGACGTTGTTCACGCTGACCCACTAAGAGCACCCACCACGGGGATTCTCATTGAAGTCATCATCTTTCCAAAGGGACTCAGAGGCCTCTGTGGCCAGTGAGGAAGGCACTGCGTCAGGCCAAGGTGGGGGGACCCAGAAGTGGGACTGGTCATCCTGAGGCTCTGTTGGTATTGTCCTTTACAAAAATAGTAATGGCTGGGTCTGAGGTAGCAATGTTTTCTGTATGGGGGAACTTTGGTATTGTCATGGTGTTGATGATAAACATGGAGAAAGAAATGGGAAGAAAATCATGATGGTAAACCGGACCTTGCAGTGCATGGAGAAGACATTTAAGAATGGAGGCCACATGTATCCTCCTCCTGCTTCACACAGTGCTGTTGCCCAGTGCCCTCAATCTACGGGTAGCGTTTGCAGGAACCCAGAGACCAGCGTGTGCAATCACTAGCTTCTGGGACCCTCCAGGGCTTGCACTCCATCCTCACAGAGGCACCACGACAAAGTCACATTTCAATTTTGTTCAGACTCTCAGAGGCCAGATACGCTGCTTTTCTGACACCTTAGGGTCACCAGGAGCTGTCCATTAACCACAGCATAAATCTTCCCCTATGGGGCGTGGATGCTGCCCAGATTCCCATTCACAGGAGACAATGACAGAGCAAGACCTCAAACACACATATGATCATTTAGCCTGAGAGGAAATCCAGGACAAAACCACTTAGGAAATAATTATGAACCAATAGGAGGGTTGGTGGATGCTCTGCTGATCTCCTAAAATCCAAGGGAAACAGGCCTTGACAGCCTCTCAGCCCAAAGAAAATGCCCATCTCTGATGGCAGTCCACTGCTGCCTCCCTCCTCAGGTTTTCCTACTATTCACTGGGGCTGCACAGTATGCCCATGAAGCCAAGAGGCCAGGCATGCCTCTGTGAGAGTTCAAGGAGCTTCCCTGGGGAGGAGAAGCAGGAGGCAGAGGAGGAGGAGGAGAAAGGACACTACAGTCCAGATGGAAAAGGGGGTTTCACAGGTCACAGCCTGCCCTAATGTCTCACCTCTGGCAAGGAGATCAAGGACACGTACCCAAATCTCCCACCAGCCTGCTAGCCAGGGGAAGGCCCATCTTCCCTTTCTCTCCACCACCTCAGGCTTGAGGCGAGGCAGGCTGCAGGCAAGGTGGGGAGATGAGCATGGGTGAGTTGAAGTGTCCCCTAGAGAACCACGTCCAACCCATCTGCTGGAAGGTACTGTCACCATTAACACTGAAGTTCTCCAGCCACTAAGCAGAGTCTTGGAGTCTAGGTAGCTTCATGCAGCCCCAGCTCTTGGGGCCATAAGCACTGCCCTTTCCAAAGTCAAGGGGTCACTGCAGACCTGGATGGGTCCCAGCTAAGTCCACCTTTTCCATGCTGATAACTGCCTTCCCCTCATTGACCTCTAGGACCTTGCCATCTGGGCTCTGGTCACCCTCCCTGTCAAATCTCATTTGCTGACCCATATCCCATCTTGCTGCTCTCTCCATCCCAGTTCTGACTACCTTCCTCCCCATCTCTGACTGCCCTTGCTGTGTGGCCTTGCTGTCCAATCTCACTGTTCCTCCCAGTCGCCCTTATGCCTATTTGGCAGGGTCTGCAGTCAGTGCCTAGAATGGTCTATAGCCAAGGCTAGGGTAGGGGTTAGTGGTCAGGAGGAGCCTGACTGGAGATTCTTAGCCCCAACAACAGTCCCCATGCTAGAGGGGAAAACAGAGCTTTGTAGCAGGACAGAGCTCTGCTCGGTCCCTCGGGATGCACCTCCTGCGCTGATGGGCCAGGCTGCATCCCGTGTGCTGAGAGTGGGGCAGGGTTCCCAGTGCTGATTAGTTGGTTCTGTTCAACCTGGGCCTGCTTCCCATTCAACCTGGGCCTGCTGGTCCTCTCTCTCATTCCTCCAATAGCCATCAATCACTAGGTCTGTTCCTGGCCCCAAGAAGTGCCAACCCAGATTTTCTTATCCCTGGGTCTGAAAACCGAGATGCTGATTGCTCCCTCCATGGCACCATCCTGGCCTGGCTTCCTGCTCTAAAGTCCCAGGAGACAGCTGTCTCAAAATGCAGGCCTGAATGGAGAGATGGCAAATCAGAAGCTAGCCACCCCTTCCTCTCCAGACACTCCTCAGCCAAATGCCTAGACCAGCTGTTGGGAGAGGAAAGGTGTCTCTGGGAAGAGCAGGTGAATAGGCACAGGCGGGACTTCTTGGGATTTGAAATCCTTCAGGCTCCGAGATTACAGGTTGGGACTCAGAATAGATAGCTCAGCTTAGGGTTCAAAATTTGTCCCAACGCACTTTCCATCTTTCCATTTCTGCCTGTCACAGACCCCAAGCCACACAAAGGAACTAAGTTCGGGAATGACCACACCCACCATGAGCTCCTATAGCAGCTGAGCCATGATAAGGGATCACCCCTGGGCATCCTGAAGGACAACACTAAGGGCTCAAAGTAGAGTCTCACCCACAGCACTCCCCTCCCCAAGCCAATCCTGGGGCCCAATGAGTGGTTAGTGGGGACTCTAGCTACGCCAAGGTAGGGAATGGGGCCACCATACCAGAACATCCAGGGAGCAGAGGACCTTGACTGGGGCCTCCTCTCTGCTCTGCTTGGCCAGAGATTCCAGCCTACTGGGAGACTGGAAACTTGGAGCTCTAATAAAACAACAGGATCTCGCCCTCAGAGAAGAACATCTTGCACAAAACCAGTCACTCACAGCTGTGAGTTTGGTCATTCATTTATTCATTCATTCAGCAAACAGTTTTGGAGCACTTCCTTCTGTTCCAGATTCTCAGCACTAAGGGTTCCCCAGTGAGGTCTGACCTGGTCCTGTTCACAAGGAGTTCACACCTGCTTTCCCCTGCTGCTTCTACCATATTAGCATCATCCTCAGCTGGGCAGGGAGCCTGGCACCTAGTAGAAGCACACTCAAGGTCTGTAGTTTGCTAATTGACTTGTGGAGAGAAAATAGTTTATAAAACACATCATTATTAAAATAAATTATTCTCAGGGAATTCTTCATATCATTCATGTATGTAATGAACACTGATGCACACCATGTGCCTGACCCTGGGTGGGGGGCACAGAGAGGAGAAACCCTTGTCCTGCCCTCAAGGAAATCATAGGGCTAGTAGAGGAGGCCAAAGACTGTCATTCAGTGGAACATGGGCCATCAGGGGATGTGTGTGGCTTACGGAGTGCAGGAATCGTGTTACATTGGCCATCCACATGCCTAGTTTTGGCCATAAGTCCTTTTTTTTTTTCTTTCTGCTTTTTCTCCCCAAATCCCCCCCGTAGATAGTTGCATATTTTAGTTGTGTGTCCTTGTAGTTGGGGCACTTGGGACGCTGCCTCAGCATGGCCTGATGAGCAGTGCCATTTCCGCGCCTAGGATCCAAACCGGCAAAACCCTGGGCCGCCGCAGTGGAATGTGCAAACTTAACCACCTGGCCACAGGGCTGGCCCCTGGCCATAAGTTCTTAATGCAGCCACCACACATAATAAAGTCCATGCCACCTGGCCTGGCATTCTAGGGCCTGCAGAGCCCAGCCCTGGCAACCTCGCTAGCTCAGCAGGGTTTGTCCCTAGATCTCGTTCAATCCTTTGCCAAGCTATCCTTACACAGGTCCCTCTGCCTGGATTGCCTTTTCTTTCCCTACTCCCTTTCTGCATGTTAGGATCCTGCACCTCCTTTAAGGAAGGCCTGACTTAAGCTGTTGTAACTTTAGCTAACATTTAATGAGCCCTTTCCTGTGTGCCAGCTCCTGCTTTTGGCACTGGACATGTGTCCTCTCTTTAAACCCTTTCCCGTCCAGGAACTGCTCCCTTGCCTATGCCCACTGACGAGCCTGCTGGAGGGCTCAGGCCCCAGCTGACGGTGCCTGGTAGTCCCTCCCTGGACTGGAAGTCTGAGCAAGTGGGCTGGCTCACAGCTCTTAGGAGTCGCTTCATGGAGCCTCCCAGTGTCTCAGTGCCTCGTTGATGACATGGGGAAACGAGCAACACAGTGTTGTGGGGAAGATGAAAGGGAAGCCTAGGGACTTGTAGAACATGGTGTTCAACACATGACAGGTACTCAGGGAAACAGGAGACAAGTCAGCATGTTTGCAATAACACTTCTCCCCATAAATACATGCCTCCTCTCCCCCCACAATACTTCATTCAATAAATATCTGAGTCCCTACTAAGTGCCAGGCACTGGCTAGATACACAGTGTTGCTTCTGTTACACAAAAGCCTGTAACTTTTGCCTTTTCTGCAAACAAGCCAGAGCCTTGTGCTCACTCATCCTGCTTGCTGTGTGTATAGGACAGCCCTGGGTCCCATCTGGGGCTGTAACTGAGCCAAATTTGGCCTTCTGAAGGTCAACCTAAGAGCCCTTATAATCACGAGGGACAGAAAGCCAGCGAGAGAGCAGAATGGCCGGGTTCTGCCGCCCCCTGGTGTTGGTGTGCTCTCACTAGGAGCACCCCTGTATTCTACCACAGGCCAGGGAGGGTGAGAAAGCTGGAGGTCAGAATTCTCACACAAGGTGGTGCACCATGTGCAAATCCAGGCTTTCTTTTTGAGACATGCCCCAAGCTGTTGTGCCTGAAGCTCCAGTGCCTGTCAGGGCCCCTGAGAATGCCCCAGACCTCACACCAGTTCTCCCCCTAATGAGAGCCCAGAGTAGGGGAAGGATCTGATGGGGCTGAGCTGAGCCAGGCTGTGCAAGTCTGTGTCTGCCCTGGACACCTACAGCCAGATGGCTGCCATACCAATCTCTGCCACCAGGGCCAGGCCCCATTCCCCCAGGGTCATGGCTGGGGCCTCCTATTTTCCCCTTCCTGGAGCCCAGGCTTGACTGAGCCATCCTTGGGCTACATTTATTTTCACCCATAACATCACAACAGCCTCCCACTGCTCTCCCAGCCTCCACTGTCCTCCCCCAGCTCAGCCTGGCCACTGCAGCTAAATCGAGGGCTCTTTTGCCCCCTAAATAAAACCCTTCCTGCCAGAATCCACTCCTATTCAGTCTCCCTCTCTCTCCCGCAAACTAGGCTCCCCAGGCACAAGACCCCGAAGACCCACCCCTCACCACAGTTCTTCCAGCACACTTTTGCTGACCTGACTTTCTCTACCTGGAGTTTGACCTAACTGCCTCTGACAAATGCCCCGTATGATGCAGAAGCCTATTAAGATGTCACCAGTGGTCAGGTTCAGGGTTGAGCAGACTGGACTCTGTACAAGGGCATGGGGCTGCATCAGCCTAGAGGAAGGGGTGCCCCCTTAGAAATTCATCCACTAAGAGGGCTGCCCCTTTCTACTTTGCACAATAGTGCCATATAGGCAGGCGAAGTGCCAATCCATTGCTCCCACAGTCCTCTGAGTGCTCGTGGCACCGAGACCATGTTTTCCTAGGCCAGGCACAGCATCTGACTCATGCTGGGTCTATTTTATTTGTTTCCTTGTTTACTACTCAATACACAGGTGGGATCCCGGCTGGCCGAGGAATCAATGCTGGCCTGCCCAGTGGGGAAGAGGACAGATGCAGCCTTTGCTCTCCTAGGGCTCAGGGCACACTGCTGCCTCCCCCCAGATAGTCAGTTCCTCCTCCAGGTGGCTCCTCCCTACCCTTCATGTCATTCTCTCCCTGTGGCCCATTGAGGGGGCCAGACTGGGTGGCAAAAAGCACATAACTCTACAAGGAGTGACATCGTCTCAGAGGTCCTCTCCTCTTTCTGGCTGAGCTAAAGGGATCTGGCAGCTACCACAGGACTCTGGAGACTACAAGGCAGAATGCATTCCCTGTCTTAGCCTAGGCATCCCCTCTGCCCCAGAGAAAGGCCAGGATCCAGGTAAAGTCCCAAGCAAGGTGGACACGTGATCTAGGAATGCCCCAACATGTGTCTGAGGTGTTCCATCCAACAAGTGTCACACACCTGCCTCAGTCTGCCACTCTTACACCAAGTGTGGCAACTTTGAAGAACTTCCAGTTTGCATTGAGAAGTTTGGCCTCTATGGAAGCAGCTGCTACCTGTACCAAGAGGCACCTGCTTGACCTCTCTGAGACCCCTGCACAGGCCCTCAGGGAGGCAGTTTCTCCATTTGCAGAGGCACCTGACCACTTTGGGAAATGCTCCACAATGAAGCAGAACAGAAAGCCAGTTTGAGTCAGTGCCTGCCAAACCCCACTTTCTGACAAGGACCCTGCACTGTGAGGGGATTTTTCTCAAAGTTTGCTGAGGACTCCTGCCATATGAAGCCCTGTAGCCCCTAGACACCTCCCTGCAGCCACAGAAGACCACAGCTCCAGAGAGCTGCCCTTGGATCTATGGCTGGGTGGCTAAGAGTAAGGCAAAGAGGTCCTGGCACTGGGAAAGGCTCTGAGGCCATTACCCAGCAACAGATGGTGGCTGTTATTATCATCACCATCATCATGATTTTGATAACTCCTGCCCCTTACCCCTCACCCCAGCTCTAGCCCCAACCTTGCCTGCTGGATGGGCACATCAGGCCCAGAGTGGCCCTGCGCAGCCTGCCCTCGGACGCCAGCAGACAGAAGGAGCTTAGAGAGCTGAGGGGATTAGAGAGGCCTCACTCACTCCCTGGCTCTGGGGAGGTGTCCCTGTGGCCTGACTCAGGGCAATGGGGCGGGGGAGGGACACAACAGTGATCACCTGGCCCACCAAGGTTCCAGGTTCAGGCCGAATACCACCAAGCACTTAGCAATGATTGATCAGTTAAACCTCAGACAGAACCTCAGTCTGCCAGATATTATCCTGTGACTTTGGGCAAGTTAATTAACCTCTGAACCTCAGCAAAAAGGGGATAGCACCACGACCCTCCTAGGATTTGCTGTGAATATTAAATAACACATGCAAATTTTCAGACAAGGATTTCAAAAGGGTTGACTTCCTCTCCTTCTTTGGCTCATAAAGAACCTTATTACCTCCTCTGACGCTGCTGTTTGAATGGGAAATAATGATAAACATTGACAGTCATACAGCATTTGCTCTGGGCTCAGTCTGGTTTAAAGCCAGTTTAAGGTTCTAGCACTTCACAAACATTATCAGGCTGAATCTGCACACGGGGGTGGGGGTGGGAGCGGGAGCGGGAGCGGGAGGAGACCCTTTAGTGGTATTATGCCCTGGAGGAACCCAAGGCTCACAGAGAGGAGTGGTTGCTGCAGGCAAGCAAAACTGGTGGATGAAGGGGCCTGTGGTGAGATCCCAGGTGTGCGTGTGGGGAGAGGGAAGAGGACTTGGCAGGGATGCAGAAGGGGTCCTGATAGCCACCTGAGAGGGTGCGGGGGAGGGCTGACTCCTCTGAGGGGTAGGGAGGAGGCTGGCAAAGGTGTGGACACAAGCCCGGGGCAGAGCTGAGGAGCCAGGTGAACCCCTCTTTACAGAAATCTTGTACTCTGGCTGTAGGTTAGGCAAGGAGGGGTCCTGAGGAGACCCCCTGACTAGGATCAGGAAGCCCCAGGTCAGTCCTATTTACACCGTAGGCCTGCTGCGAGACCTCAGCGGTCAATACCCTTGGTCTCTGGACCTTGGAGATGGACAAGGCTGCACTGGGTCTCTCCCTGGACTTGGCCTTGGGGGACCATGGGCTCAGGGCCTAGTCCGATCAGTGGATGGTCCTCGCCATAAGGGGTAGGGGCGCGAGAACTGGAGGGAGGTGATTGTGGGATCGCAGAGAACAGGTTGTTGTGGGGTCTCAGAGAGCAAGGCCCCTTATTTCGGCAGATCCAGTTGCTTCTCAAACCCAGCCGGGTGCCCGCCAGGATTTGGGGGGAGAGGGGTGACCTGGGAGGCCAGGGGGATCCTTGAAGGGACAGCTGGGCAGCCAGGGCTGGGGGCTCACCCCTACGCAGGGCCGAGACCCCACAGTGCGCCAGCGATAGGGGTCAGGGACAAGGACAGGCCGGGGACTTACCCGCGAACAGCCACAGGGAGCCCCCGGAGACGAGGAAGAAGGTCAGCATGTCGGTCAGCGGGGCCCGGCCTGGCCCAGCACAGCCTCCCCGGCCCGCAGCCCCGCAGCCCCAGCAGTCGCCGCGCTGCTGCCGCCGATGCCGACGCCGCCGCCGCCGCCGCTGCCGCCGGGTATTTTTAGCCCCCGCCCCCCGGCTCCGCAGCGCCCCCCCTCCCCGCGCCGCTGCAGAGTCTTGGCAGAAGAGGGAGGGCGCGGCGCGCGCTCTGCACCGGAGCCCCCGGCCGGCCCGCAGCCCGCTCCGGCCTGGAGAGCCCGGCGCACTCAGTCGCATGGGAACCGCGAATGCCCCCGGCGGGGGAGGGGCCGGGCCGCAGCGCGCAGCAGCCCTCGCCACCCCCGCCCCCCAACGTCAAGACCAGGCGTTCGGGGGAAACCGGCAGGAGAGGGGCGCACGGGTGACCAGCGCGGGAGGGTGACGCCAGGCCCACCCCACCAATGCGCCACCCTTACCCCTCGCGACCCTGTCATTTATAGCTGGGCAGGCTCCGGTGGCAGAGGGGTCACGGTCACCTGTCCTAAGAGGCACACATGGGCCAGTTCCTGCTGACGCTGACGCCCCGTAAGACCCCAGTTTGCAGACACCAGGAGCCTCTGGGAGCCAAGTCTGCAAGTCAGTGAGGACAGAGGGCAGTGAGGGTCTATCTAGGCTCTGGCAAAGGGGCAGCTAGGCTGGATAGTGCCCACATTCTCTGGGTACCCCAGACTTCAGATGTCCCCTTCTGAGAAGATTGGATCTGAGGCCACCCAAGGTCACAGGAGGCTCCATGTGGTCACAGGCAACCACCTGGGGTCACATGAGGTCACAGGAAGTCACATGGAATCACAAGTGTCTCATGAGGACACAGGCAATCATGGTCTTCATACAAAACCATATGTGGCACATGAAGTCTCAAGAAGCCCCTCATAGCTACAGTGAATGGCCACACAGCCACCCACAGCCACAAATGGCCACACTGCTGGCTGAGGGATTGGAAACCTTCTGTTTCATTGTTTGGGATTGAAAGGAGGAAGCCCAGTTGTACATTTTTCTGAAAAAATAAGTGTAGATATTCTGGTGGGACTGGATGGACCCCTACACTTGGATTTCAAGGTTACCTCCTCCCAACACTCTTGTTTGTTCTCGTCTGTGGATGCCCCACCAGGACTCCAGCACCGAGGACAGCGCTAAGGCACCCCCTTCCCAGTCTATATGCAGCCCTCCAGGGCCAGGCATCAGTGGACCCAGGAAGAAGAGGGTAGGAAACCAGAGAGCAGAGGTCAGGCGGCAGAGGGTCGAAGAGCCAGGGGCCTCCTCAGACCCACCAGAAACCGCTGACCCTGTGTGCATGTGCTCTCACAGCTCAGCAGCTGAGGTGCAAGTTTGTGTAGGGGCCTGTGCCTGCAGTTCCACTACATGACATGTGTGTGCCCAGGCCTATCTGTGTACACCTGTAGGTGCAAGTGTGCCTCTGAGACACTTCCCATGTTTACAGTAGCACCCTCCACCTTTACACGTTGTAGGATCTGGACTCCCAGGAGAGCTGCTCCTGCTGGCACTCAAGCACAGCCTGGCAGGGACTTTGATGGAATTTCTCACGCTCCAGGCTTGGCAAGGTTCCTCCAAGAGGGTGTCACATGGCTGTCAGAAACCCTCCTCTCCTCCCACTGGCAGCAGATTAACTGCAGACCTGCTCAGAAGGAGATCCAGGAGAACCAGAAAGTTGGGTAGAAAGAAAGTATCTTCCTAGACCAGACTGGCCTACAGAGGTGGGCAGACAATTTCTCTGTAGGCCAGGGGCCAACAGATCATTTCTTAGCAGTTCAGGGGGCCCAGGAGCCAGGCAGCAAGCCCCTGGCCCGGCCCTCCTCTGCCACACTCAGGTGCACACAGAAGTGCTCCAGGCCCTTGCGTGGCTCCTGGCAGCCTCCTCTCCAGAGTGATGTCATGGGACACATTTAGCCTGGCCTCCTGCAGGATGTCGCATTCAGTTACTCTTCCTACAGATGTCTCTGCTACTTGTGAATATTTTAATTCAAAAGCTTGTGCTGGAGCTGTGACTGGTTACAGCTTAACTGAGTATTTTTCTGTTTTCCTCTGAGCATGGCTTGGTCCCCCTAAAGGATAAGGATAGGAAGGCCCTGGGCTAGCTGTGGGACCATGGCCAGGTATCTTTCCTCTCTAGGCCTATTCCCACCACTGGGTAAGGGGACTTGTTCTTTCATGTCCTAGTTCCTGAGGTCTCCTTTCCCCTCTGGGGGTCTCCATCTGTGGACCATCTGTGGGCCTGGGCAGTTGTGACTCTGAGACCTCCAGACTGCATGGATGTGGCAGCCATGGAACCCAGCAGGAGGGACCCAGGGCTCAGAGATACCCAGGCCAGGCTGGAGGGCCCTTAGACTTCTCTCCTAGTCAGCAAAGTCAGCCACAGGAGGAACCAGTTCTTTTCATACTTATCTCCTCCCAGATCAGCACGTCTGAGAGGCAGGCAAGCAGGATCCTGATCACGTTTTCAACAGTGGCACATGGTCTGGCCCAAAGAATGCAGTGAATTATCCCATTAAAAAGAGTGGAAGACTGAAACCTAGAGAAGAGAGCATCTGCCTCAGGTCACACAGCAGTTCTGGCCTCCAGATTCACATTCATTCATTCATTCATTCACTCATTTAGCTAATGCTCACTAATATGTTCTTGGCCCCCTGCTGGGCACTAGACAGGAGGGAAAAAAGACAAATAGGAAGCAGCAGTAACAGCAGTCCAGGCTGGTGAATGCAATGGCACACATTTGATCCTAGCTTTGCCCAGGGGAGACCTTCTGGAGGAGGAAATATTCAAGTTGCATCCTAAATCTTACCAGGCATCAAAGTGAGGTAAAGATCACCACTCCCAGTCCTGGCTCTGATTCTGTCGTGCTGTGCAGCTCTGGGAAAGCTTCTGCCTCTCTGTGTACTCGTTGATACAAGGAAGGGCTGATCTAGAGGCTTCTGGGCATCAGGACTAGCTAGCCATGACTCTACTGCCTTTTCATCATCACAAGTGGCCACCCTCTGGTCTGTGAGGCCCAGTGTCCACTCTGTGTCCAGCCCACTAGTGGCCTTAAGAACCAGTCAAGGATGGGCTCAGCCACTCTGGCTCAGGTTTTCCTGCATGCAGGACATTAGGGCCATGCTTCTCTGACATTGTGAACCCTCTGTTATTTGAGCTCTCTGATATTTTTGAACACTCTCCTATATTTTGATAGTTTCCCACATTGTAGTAGGTCCTTCCCAAAGTAGAATCCAGAAAACTCTCTTTTCCAGCCTCCCTTACAAGAATAGGTAGATAAATGATTTAGACCATGCCAATGAGATACAACCTCATGAGCTTTTCATTCCAAAGCCAGCAATGAGTGGGAGAAAGTCCTGTACGTGGCCTCCGTCTTGCTGGCACAAGGTTGGTAGCAGAAACAATGGATAATGGATGGCTTTGGGAGCTGTTCATGGAAGCTAAGATTTGAGCCTGTTTCTTGAACCCTTCCAACAATGTTGTGAGTTACCTAATGTTCTTTAATATGCTCCTTTTCTGCTTGAAATAGTCAGTATGGATTTTAGTGTTTGCAACCAGGAACTCAGACTGAGCTAATCACTGTCCCACTGCTAAAGGTCTTTCCAGCCCCCTAGAGGATGTGGATATGGGGCTGGGGACACAGCATGGGGCACCCCCACCCCCATCACTGCATACACTAGGAGATGGAAGCTCTGGCTGGTGGGGCTGGGTGAGCTGAGCCAGATCTTATTTCTCTTTATTCTGACAACCACAAATCTGAAGAGCTAAGCCAAAAACTTGAAACCCTATCTGGAGCAAAGGCTTTGAACATATGCTGAAAAGGTTAGAGAGCTGCAAACAATGTTCAACCCATGTCTTTTATTAAATAGTAGAGCTCCCCCCACCAGATTAATAAAATTGTTCAATGTAGAAATGTTGAAAAATACAGAAAAGTATAAACTGAAATCACTTCTAATCTCATTCCCCAAGGATAATGATCAGTGATAGTTGGTATATTTCCTAATAATAGTAATAATAATATCAAACAGTTACATAGTGCTTAGTATGTGCCAGGCATTATTTCTAAGCATTTTACATATGTGTTATGGACTGAATTGTGTCTCCCTCAAATTCATATGTGGAAGCCGTCACCCCAAGTATGACTGTATTTAGAGACAGGGCCTTTCCCAGAGTGATAGAAAGACAAGGAGGAAGCTCTTGGAAGTTGTCCTGAGTCCATGGGCCTGGGAGTTAGGGCCAATCAAGCCACCAGCATCAGTACCCAAGGAGACACCTGTGTGTATGTCTCCCAGTCACACAAGGTCATGATTTGATGGGAAATAAACCACATTTTTAAGACTTTGAAAATGAAGCAAACAAAAAAAATTGACGAAAATACAGATGTATGTTTATACCATCTGTGGGTAGATATAAACATGTATATATTAAGCACAACAAAGAAGGCAGAAACCACAAAGGAAAAGACTGGTAGATTTGAAGATCTGACTACATGCAAATTTAAATTGTCTTCATGTTAAACACCACCATTAAAAAAATTTTTTAAAGATAAATAGATAAATTGCAAAAAATATTTATACCACAGGCAGCAGAAAAAGGGTTTGACACGTGACCCAAATCAAAAAGAAAAAGACAAACCAGCAAAGAACGTGAACAGGCATTTAAAGAAAGAAGGAATGCGGCCCTTCTCTGCCTCACTGCCCACCTAGGTGAAGCTACTGCCTGAATATCACCGCCCGTTTTTCTGTCTCCTTCCTCCAAAGACTGTGGTGGGGTCCCCTCCCCCAGCCATGTCACGGGAGTGCTCATCCCTGTGCAATGAGGGAGGACCAGCTTTCCATAAGCCCCACCTCACTCATCTGGAAGCCCCTCCCACCACACTATGCCCATCTACTTAGAAGCCAGACCCTTTTTCCTGGTGGCCAGCTAGGCAGCTCCACCCACGGGCCAGGCCAGATGATCTCAAACAATAAAAGCAGGTTAGAGATCAGGAGAAAGTGTGGGCATCCAAAGCTCTGACATCCTGCAAACCCTTTTTGAAGGGCTGCTTGGCAAGGTGTGTCACAAACCTTAAAAAATTCTTAACTTTTAACTGCCACTGGTGGGTTTGCTTAGGAAATAACACAAAGGGGAAAAAATCGGGCCCTATTTGTTCACAAGGATTGTCATTGCAATATTATTTAAGGCAATGCTAAGTTGGAAACTACCCAAATGCCCAATCACAAAGCGGAATGCATTTTTGTACATCTATAGAATGGTGTATGCTCTGCTGGCCATAAAAGTGATGATGCAGAAGACTGCACAATGACACAGAAAGATGTTCATAGCATGTGACCAATTGAAAAATGCCGGTTATAAAACAGTATATTCAGTATGATTCCAGTTCTGTTTAAAAGCATTTATATGTTCAAAGAAAAAATGGAAGAAAGGTTAATAGTGGTTATCACTGAGTGGTGGGATTATAAGCTTTCTTTCTTCTTTGAATTTATTTGTATTCCCCAAATTTTCTACAATGAATAGACATTTTTGTAACAAGGCAAAATTTATCATAAGAAGAAGCCATTTCCAGTGCCTTTTCTTGGTTTAGACAGTTCTGGTTTACCGGACCAGGTTCTTTTTGCCTGCCCCACGATTATGCCAATCACTGAGACGACAAGTTTGCAAAAGAAAGGATTTAATCACTAGGAAGCCAAGCAAAGAGGTGGGAGAATCAATCTCAGATCTGCCTACCAAAAAATGAGGACTCAGGGATATTTATGGGGTAGAGGGCAAGGTAGTCTGAAGTGTGGGAATAGATGATTGGAGACAAGGAGAAGTGACGTAATTGATAATCTGCGTAAGTGTAGTCAAGCTTCATGCCTTCTCACAGGACACATGTTCACAAAGTGGCAGCATTGCCATGAGGTGAGAGAGGAGTTTTTAGCTCCTTGACGTCAAAAGGGTCAATTGTTGAGCCAGCTTTGATGGCCTAGTGGTTAAAGTTTGGCGTTCACTGCCTTGGCAGCCTGGTTCGCTTCCCATTCACAGAACCACACCACCTGTCTGTCAGCTGCTGTGCTGTGGTGGTAGCTCACACAGAAGAACTAGAAGGACTTACAACTAGGATGTACAACCATGTGCTGGGGCTTTGGGGAGGAAAAAAAAGAGAGAGAGAGAGAAAGATTGGCAACAGAAGTTGGCTCAGGGCAAATCTTCCCCTGCAAAAAAAAAAAAAAAAAGGTCACTTGTCGAGCATTTACGCAGGCCCACTTCATGGGTTGGTGATCAGCTGGCCTGAACTGGACAAAAGGGTCTCAGATCCCGAAAAACCATTCTTAATTACTCTCTTGATAAGATGGAGTCAGTGGAACTGGGCTTGGAGGACCTGCGGTTACAAAAGAGTTAGGGCACTGGAAAGGCAGAAGCAGATCATGGGAAGATTATTAGAGATATCAGAATGATGTCCCCTCCCATATGGCATGAACTGCAGGATATGAGTAGAGGGTCACTGCTACCAGACTCCTCACCTCCTGACCCTGGGATCTCTTGGCCTCTGGCCCAGGCTTCCCCTTTTCTGGCGGCCGTTAGAAGTCCACATTGAGCTGGGGCTGGGGAGAGAGGTCAGCGCTGGAGGTGGTCATGAGGACCTTCAGAGTGAGTCGTGTCAGCCCAGAAAGATTTTATAGAGCGAGGAGAGCAGGGCAGAGACAGACTCTTTTAAAGGTGATGGAAGGAGGAGCTCTCTAGGAGGGGCTAGGTGCCAAGGAAGTCAGAAGAGAAGAGAATTTCCGAAAGAGGATGGTGTGTTCTCTGGAGGCGGGCAGGTTGCTTCCCATTCTTAGACCTCATTACGGGGAACCAAGAAATCAATGCCTAAGATGCTACCCACTTGTGCTCAGGCTCATGGAAAACAAAAACAGTGCTTCGGGAGGGCACCCTCAGGGCCAGGAGAGAAACAAGAACACAACACAAAGCACTTCAAAGTTGGGGAAAAACCGCTGGCTAGAAATCTGCTAGAGGGTGCCAGAAAGGTGTGGAGGAGGGCTGCCAAGAGAAACAAGCCCAAGGACCAGTGGCTAATCACCCAGAAAGGCCAGCTGGGTAGGCACCCAGGAGCTAGGTGGGGCCCCAGGCATCTGAGCCGGTTGTCCTGTCCTCCATAATCCTACAGATGCCCAGGGAGGGGCAGAGATTTGCTGAAAGTCACACAGAAGATTAAGACAAAGACCAAACCAGAACTTAGGCGTTCTGACTCTAGCCTAATGTACCACCCATTACCCTCTAGGGAGAAATTTTTTTTAATTTGAAAACATAAATAATCCCTACATTATATAAATTTTTGAAACTATATAAAAACATTATTTGTCGTCTAATTCAATTTATGAGGTAAATATAGACAGAATTCCAAAACTTGATATGACATCAAATTGTTAAACAACTAAAAATAGATAGGCCACCGTGAGGCCATTTGCGACAACATCGATGGACCTTGAGGGTATTATGCTAAGCAAAATAAGCCAGACAGAGAAAGATAAATACTGTAGGATTTCACTCATGTGGAAGGTGAACAAACACATGGACAAAGAGAACAGGTTAGTGGTTACCAGAGGGGAAGTGGGCAGAGGGAGTGTGAAAGTGGTAAAGGGGCACAAATGTACAGTAACGGAAACTAGACTATTGGTGGTGAACACGATGCAGTCTATACAGAAACTGATATATAATAATGTACACCTAACATTTACACAGTGTTATAAGCCAATATGACCTCAATAAAATAATTTTTAAAATAGGCTAATATCAGACATAAATATAGGGACACAAGTACTAAAAGAAATTTTAACAGAAGGATTAAATATATAAACTGAATTTCCACTAAAATAAAATAGAATTATCTCCAGGGTGCCAGGCTGATATGAAACGAGCAGTCAAGGGCAGTACTCAAAGATTTGTTGAGCATCATCTAGGTGCAACTGCATGATGAACTCATATTCTACCCCTAGCAACTCTAAGATAAAGGATGCTAGGATCATCTCCGCAACAGCTTCTTTAGAAATGTTGCTCTCACTACACCCTTCGTTCCATCCACAACTTTGCAAGAGAGGCTGTCATATTTACACAACGTGACTCTGTCCAGATGACCAATAACTGGTCCAATAGCTGGACTCACTGTGGTTCTTCCCTTGGAATTTGGAGTTAGATTTTTAGTTCTTTTCTGCAGAGAGTGCATATCTGCAGAGAACATGAAAAATGAAGTAAATATGCTCAGAGAAGCAGAGAGGAAAAACAGAGAAATTCATTGCTGAGTTCTCTATAGGGCCAGTGAGGGGTGGAGAAAGTTAGTACAAAAAAATCAGACTAGCAGAGGGCTCAGGCCCAACTATGTTGCATCTCAAAACAAATCCCAGGTAAAGATTTTCAGCCGGTCCACGAGGGAGTCTGAACTTTTGACAACCCTCATTTCTGACTGCACCCACATTCCTGATTCTAGTGTGCCCCGGAGGCCCAGCCACATTCCTGCATTTGGAGCATGTGAGATGCTTCCTCGTGACCCTCTAATCAATCTTCACCTGGCTTGAGTAGGTAATTGTGCTTGTGGTCACTTGTACTGATATACTTGATTTTGCAGGTGAGGATATCGAGGCTTAGAGAACTGAAGCAACGTGGCTGAGATCCTGCAGCTGGCCTGAGATGTGGCCCCAAAGCCATCCAACTCTCAAGCCTGCATTTGTTCTCTTATACCTACTAACAGGAAAATTGGCAAAAATCATATACGTAAAGAGGAATCCACGACAATTCAACATCTTCCCTCCATAAAATCTCTTAAAATGTGGAATAGAAGTTTTTTAATGTAAAAAGGAAAAGCAAGAGTTAATTTCTTGGGAAAAGAAAAATTTAATTCAGGAGCCAATCTATTTTAGTGGGAAAAGATGGCAAGTGTAACCCCAGTAACCAGAGTCTTTGCTCTCATCCCTGAAGCTATTACGGCCCCACTGTGGTTCGTGTCAGGGTGAATCTCAGAGGGAAGGAAAGAGACTATCCTCTGCATTTGGAGAAACACCAGGGCCAACCACGAGCTCTCAGTGATGACACAGCAGCAGAAAATCCACCCAAAAAAACCAATGCATCCTGCATACATGTGCCGTACAACTCCAACCCCACTCAAAATAATTTCAAAAAAAATTTTTACTCTGTAAAATGAAAGGTCCCAACCAAGGAAAAGGTAATGGAATGTAAAACACCCAGGATGGACATGCTGGGGAAGGTGTGCGATGAAGAGAGGATAGCTTCACGAGGTGAATTCCCAGAGACTGTGGGGTAAGGAGTGAGGGAGGTGACTGGACCACCAACACTGGTGGAGAGCCAAACTGAAACCCATCAGGGCCTCCCTCTCCGTCCAGGAGAGACCTGCCACCCCTCACCTCCTCCACCCAGTACGTATGCTGGTGTCATGCTCAGCCACTTGGCACTCAGGAGACACTCAATAAAAGTTTGATATTGCAGAATTTTAGAATGAAAGAGAAATCATTAAGCAGAGTAAATACCAGTGGGGCCTATTCTGGTGGAGAATTAGAAATTACTTAACCCAGGCGGTACTTTTTGGGCCAGAGTCAGCATGGGCCTCTTGGGATTAGGGAAGATGGACCTTTAAACTGTAGTCTTAGAAAGGATCCAGGAAGGATTTCCTCAGGTGGTGAGGGGCAGACAGATCCTCCTTCCAGGCACCTCTGCTCCCTCTGGCTTCCTTCCACAGACCCTGCCCCACAACAGACACACATTCAGCTCCTCTTCTGCCTTGGGCCCTTCATTTCCTATCCCGTGTTCCTCAAAGGTGGGTCCTCCCTGCCAGAGTGTGAAGTTTGCGGCCTCCAACCAGCTTCAAGCGCCCAAGGCCTGATTCTGCTGAACCTCGGACCATATTAATTGCAGCTGCCTCCAAGAGCTCTCTGCTCCATCTGGCTTTTGCTCCTCCCAGGAGACCTGTTTCTCCGGTTACCTGGCTGGGAGGATTGCATCCCTCCTGTCTCACTCTGGACATCTCTGCATCCAGATCAGACTCATCTTTCCAAGGCAAGCAGCACAAATGACCCTACTGGGGGACGATCACTCATATTCCTCTGAGGACAGGAGCACGTGCTGCTCTGTACCCCTGCTCTGGGGTACTCACGACTAGTTTTGCCTCCTGTGTGGTTGAAGGGAGAAAGAGAGAAGATGCAAAGTGAGCACCTAGAGGGTAGAAACTCCAAGAGAAGCAGCTAAAGACCTTTGTACTAAACAGGAGTGTTGTAGGTGGCTGAATATTTACTAAATATGAAAATAAACATAAGAAATTATACAGGAAAAAATTTCATTCACAAAAGGAACAAAAAATAGAAAATAACTGGAATAAACAAGATTTGTGCAGGACTGAGATGAACGCTGTAAAACTTTATAGAAGGACATAAAAAAAGATTTCAATGGACAAAGAGATGAGCTATATTCCTGGATTAAAATACTAAATATTACAAAGATGTCAATTCTCCCCCAAGTTATGTTTATATTTAACGCAACCTCATTTTTAAACTTAACAAAATGAATTTGAATTCAATCTGAAGAAGGTACATGTACAATACTGCCCAAGAGACATTTTTGAAAGGAGAATAATATTAAAAATTAAAATGCCACAATAAATAATACAATGAATAACGCAAAAATTGTTTGTGGTACCAGTATAGAAATAGATAGATCAATGATTAGAAAGGTCAAATACTAAATAAAAATACGACACGAAATTTTAAAATTTTGCAACCCAAAAATATTTATTATGTGAGGAGCTCTTACAAATGAATTAGAAAAAACACACATCGAAAGAATAAAGGGCAAGAAGATGACTAAGCAATACAGAAAAGAAAAAAGATCAAATCACCAGTAAATATATAAAAGTTAGCCAATTCTACGAGTAATTAAAGAAAAATTCAACAAAAATAAGACACATATTTTCTATCAATTATCAAAGTTTAAAACATGGTAATAGATTTCATTGGAAAGGGTTTAGGATGTGAGTTTGGATCAGCTTTTTATGGGTCAGAAGGCAATTTGGCAAAATGTATGGAAATTTTAAGTATGTACATTCAATCCCACAATTCTACTTTTAGGAATTTATCTTCAGGAAATAACATGCACAAATAGCTATATATGAATGTTCAAAGATGTTCAGTATGATGTTACCTATCATATAAAAAATTCGAAGTAACTTCCATATCTAACATAAGTGGGTTTGATGAATAAGTTCTTGTATATACATAGGGTAAAATACTATGCAGCCATGAAAAATAATGGCATAAGAGAATAAATAACAGTGCCAGAAAATGGCTACATTTCATTAATTGAAAACAGGTTATGAAATCCATTCTTCCAAGAAATACTTATGAAGCCAGGTACCTGAGGGTTACTGTAGATATTCAATAAGAACATGATTGCCTTTCAACCTTGTTCCCAACACAGACATAGATCAATCTTGTCAATTTGCTGTTTTCTTGTTTCACTTGAGGGGTGACCGGTGTCTCAAGGATTTGTGAGTTTATTTTGCAGGAGAAAGAGAGTGCCTTCAGGTTGCCATCACTGGATGGCTGGCCCCCAGCTGTCATTGCAGATTGCCCAGAGGCTTATCAGGAGCAGCCCCTTTGTTTCTCCAAAACTTCTCCTGCCAAGCCCCTCAGCTCTATAAAATCCCCTTGCTCTTGTTAAGAAGGATTTGAGTGAACCCAAGCTCACACATTCTTGTTTTGGCCAGTTTGAGTAAACCTTCTTCCATCTCCAAGCACCAATGTCTCAGTGTTTGGCTTACTGTGCATCGGGCACATGAATTTGAGGCTAAGAGGTTCGGTACCATTTAATGTGACTACCACATGCTAGTAGACAGCAGTGAACAAAGTAGATAAAACTCCTGCTCTCATGGAAGTTTATACTCCATTATAATATTTATAAACTGGATCACAAGCCACGGTTCCAATTTAAGAAAAGAAGATGTGTTGGAAGGGAGTCAAGAAAGACACAGACTGATGTGTTAAAGTAAATGATTGCCTCTGAGTTTGGGATTGAGGGTGGTTTTGGTATTCTTTTTGGTGTCTTTCTGAGTTTTCCAAACTTTTTGAAATGAACGTACATCATATGTGTAACCGGAAAGAAAAACAAAAAATGTCATCTTTTTTCAAAGAATGCAAGTGGAGACATGTAACAGGTGGTTTTTCAAAATCACGCGATTAGTTTTTTGTAAACGCATTGTCCACTGCTATAGAGCAGACAGGCTGGATGGGGGTGGCTGGCTGCTCTGGGAATGGAGGCGAGGGGGCGCTGGGGAAGGGCCCATCAGCAGAAGTGGGTGTGGGATCTAGATAACACAGGATGAGCAGTGGGAGGAAAGAAAAGTCCAGGCAAAGGAACATCTTATAGGTCGTTCTCTAATATCCTCCCCCACAAAATTGTGTTGATCCTGATTACAGGGTCTTCCCCATGAGTCAGTATCCTCTCATCCTCAGGCATCACTGAGGCCCAGGCCTCCCCTGAGCAGCCAGGACACACAGGTTGCTCACTGGCTTGACTCAATCCTTCCTAACCTGGCTTTTTTTCTTAACCTCTGCTGCTTCTTTGGAAATTGGGTTTCAGAATTGATCACTCATTATTTGTTCACTTTTTGTTCACTTTTATTCATCAAATGTTGTCACTTTTGGCTCCGTCTAGTGTCCAGGCGGTGGGTGGCCAAGATCCTTTCCCATATCCTGAGCTGTTACAGACTACCCATCTGCCACCTGTACAAAAATCTATCCAGCCAAGTCCAAGCCAAGTGTCTCTTCCAGAGAGACCTGAGGCCCCAGAGTCAGCCATGGATAAGTCTTGCCCCCAGGAATTAGAGTGATAGTCTGTGCATGCTGACTGTCCCTCATGTGGTTGCTTTTACCAGTGTGGATGGAACACTGGGCTGGAGTTTGGTGTTTTCTCTTTGTGGCGTGAGCTAAGAAAACCACAGCTCAGAAGGAGGTTAATACTTCAAAACATTATCATGACACGTGCAATGGTTTGGCACAAGCTTATAGGGCTTCTCCTTGCCCACGTACACTCATCATGCTAAGGCAGCCTCCAGGGATGACCTGGACCTTCAGGATCCTGTTCCTGCCCTCTCCTTCCAGTCAATCTCTTCTGGGACTCTGGTTCTCCCCTTCCATCGCCCTTACCCTCACACATATCACACAACACACAGCAACATGGCTTTCCAGCGTTCATGCTGTTCTTCCCACTATGCTGGCCATTGGATCTCTACTGTCCTTCATTTTTCACCTCCATTACTGTCCAGCCCCAAGCCCACTGCTGCCCATCCCTGTAACTCTCCAACAATCACTTTTGTCAGTGCCCAGGACTTTCTCTCTGTGCCAATGCCACAGTGAATAGGGCTCAGTCCTCTACTCCACTCTGTGCGCATTCCAGGGCCAGCCCGGGCTGGTGAGAAGAGACAGATGGGGGTAGTCACAGAGTGGTAGGCTGCAAGCTCTGATAGAGGAACACCAAGGAGTCTGAGGGGTAAAGAGGAGGTCTTAGCCCAGAGCTGATCCAAATCCAAGTTCATCCCAGAACAGAGAAGAAAATAACTATCCTGTGGCCTGACTGCTCCTCTTGGACCACAACTGTGGACCACATGGGCACTGGTTCCAGTCACGATGGACTAAGCTTTACTTGACTCCATGTCCCTTCCAGATGCCACAATGTTTTTCTTCCCTATTCATAGCAAAATTCCCTGAAAGAATAGTCTATACTCACTATTCCCATTTCCTCACCTCAGAGTCTGTCCACTGAGCCATCACTTCTCAAGGACACTAATGACCACCATGTTGCTGAATCCAGGATCCATGTCTTTGCTCTCATCTTTTTTTTCTCAGCAGCTTTCAACTCAGCTGAAGGGAAACATTTTCCTCTCTTACTTCCATGACAACACACTCTCCAGGCTTTCCTTCTACCTCACTGGCTGCTCCCTTGTGTTCTCATTTGTTAGCTTCTCTTCAGGAGCAGTTGAAATGTTGGAGTGCCCCAGGGATGAATCTTGAGATCGCCATTTATACTCACGTCTCAGGTGCCTTCTTGTAGGTCATGTTGTAAGTACTACATATCCACCAACAACAGCTAAATGTTTATTTCCCAGTCTGACCTCTCTCCTGAGCTTCAGACTCCCACATCAAGCTTTTCTCTTGGTAGCTGCCATTGTACTCTCCACGAACCATGGCCACATGGACATGAGGGCTGCTTTCCCGGCATCCATTCCATTCCTCCCCTTTTGGTAAGCAGATGCTCCTACCCACAGCTCCAGGGGTAGTCTCTGATTGGTGAAGACAATTAGTATAACCCCATGCCCATTTGCCACAACGATTGGTGATCTGAACTGGTCCAATCAAACTGAATAAAAGTCCAGGACTTTTGTTTAGTGGTTGGGCAGTAGGAGCTTCTTCTTCTGGTGGGTGCTGGCACTGAAACCAGTGCAGGCATTTTGCCCCACTGAAGGAAGCCAGATTGAGGAAAAAGCCAGGCCAAGGCCCCATGGAGAAGCTCTGATCAAACCATGCCCAAATTCTGGACTTTTCAGTTATCAGAGTCAATACATTCCCCTTGATGTTTAGGCCAGTTTTACTCATATTTTCTGTTACTTGCCAGTTGGAGCATCATAGTCCATATAACAGCAATACAGACTCTCATATCACCACCACCCCATCAACTTGCTTTTCTGTTATTCCCCATTGCAGTTCATGGTCCAGTCTATTCAGTGGCTCAGCCAAAATCCTTCGACTCATCCCTGACTCCTTTCATACTCTCTCACCCCATATCCTGTCACAGCTTCTTTCAGCTCTATTTTCAAAATATATGGAGAGTCCATCCACTCCTATTCTTGCCCCACTGCTGTCCACTCTGTCACAGCAGCCAGACAAACCCTTGAAAAACCTAAATTAGATCACCTCATTAGCCTGCTTTAAAATCTTCTAATTTGGAATAGAGTCCAGAGTCCTTATGAGACCTGCAGCTATATGTGATCTAGTCCTGCCTGCCTTTCTGACTCAGCCCCTTCCACTGCCCCCTCCCCAACTACACTGGCCTCCTCTTCCTCAAAGACCCCCCCCCCCCCCCGTACTTCCACGGAAGGCCTTGGCACTGCTCTTCTGTATGTCCATTCTTTCTATGGTTGCCTCTTTCTTGTCATTCAGGTCTGAGCTCACATATCCCCCCCTCAGGGAGGCCTTGCCTGAGGACCCAATCTCATGGTGCCCACCCAGTCAAACTCTATCATAATGCCTTGTTTTATTTTATTAATAACACTTATCACTGTCTGAAATTATCTTGTTTGTGTGTTAACTTCTTTATTGTCTGTCTCTCTCCCTCTCCTGGGAGCTCCTTGATGACAGGCCCTGTCTTGTTCACTGCTGTATCCTAAGACCTAACATTCGTTGTGTTTTGACAGAGTATGAGTTCCAGCAATGTCTGTGGTCGTCATAGAAGCAAAAGATGGCCGAAGCCCCGCCTACGTGGGACGCTCTGCCCCACTGCAGTGGAAGCCCAGAGTTCTCCAGTAGGCTTCTGGGCAGAGCGGGGGCGTGGAGGCAGATGAGAAGGTACAAGGGAGAATCTGTAAGGCTTTCGGAGGCTGGAGCTCCAGGTGGTGGTTCACGTAAGTTCACAGCTATTCTATGGAAAAAGCGTCAGAGAAAAGAGCCCTGAGAAACCTCTGTGGCTGCAGTCATGGGAAGCCCCAACTCGGAGAGTCCTGGGGCAAGATGTGTGTGGGGAGACCTCAAGTCACCCTGTGGCCTTGGTCACAGATTCCACATGGGCTATGGCCCCAGAGTCCCTGACGCCAGCGACCACTGTGACCACTACATCTCCCAGGGTGAGCGATGACATCTGGGAGGGAGTGTGCCCTGCTGCCGTCACAGGCCTTATGTCAGATCCAGGCCTTTGCTGGACTGAGGCCACTCAGGCCCAGGCCGGGGAGGGGCTGCTGCGTGTGTTTCCTGGCACACGCTTCCTGGCACACACTTCCTTTCTCCTTTTAGATGAACAAATGTTGTTGCTGGGGCCTTGGCCACAGCTTCCTGCCTCCTTCTGAGATCAGAAGCCACATGCCAGGTCTCAGCGACTGCCCTGCCAAGTTAGGGTTGGCTTCGGAGATTCAGGGCTAGGCACACTGCCCCCACCACCAGCCTTTCCCAAGGTGGGTGCTCTATGACCCAGAGGGCATGCTCAGTGGCAGACAGCTTAGGGAGGGGCAGCTCTGGCCCTGGATGGACATGACAGCTCCGGGCAGACGTGCACTCAGCAGGGGCAGAGCATGCATCACTCCCTCTTCCATGCTCCGGAAAATCCTGCTGATCTGCTGGGCAAGGGGTACAGATGCAGGTACTGAGGGACCGGCCGCCTGTGGTGTAACATCCTTGGGCTGTGATCTTCACCCAAGCTCTCCCTGGTCCCAGGATGGACACCCCACCCACTCACCTGCCAAGCCACCTGTTTGTGGTGCTCCATGGAGCCACTCTCTCCGTCACTTCTGGGCTGTTGCCCATGCTGCTTCCTCTACCTGGACCACCTTCCCTGCTGTCTCCACTTGGTTGAATTCTCATCTTCTGCTTCAAGAGTCAGTTCACGGGGCCCTCCTCCTGGAAGCCCTCCATAAACCACCATTGACTAGGTGGAGGGCACTTCTCTCTGCTCCCACAGCCCCTGCTCTACCTTGTAATTCTCAAGGAGGCTGCCACCGAGTTCCTCGAGAGCCACCTTGACAATTGTATTTAAAATCACTATCCCTCCCTCCTCTTCTCCACTTTCCTGGCTCCCTTATTCTGCTCTACTTTTCCCAAGGCATTTATCATATTCCAGTGTACCATATAATTTTTTATTAGGACCTTATTGTCATATTGTCTCTCTCCCTGCTGAGCTTCACAAGAGTGGGGATCTTAGGCTATTTTGTTCACTTATGTATCCTAAGCCCTTAGAACAGTGCCTGGCAATTAGTAGGTAATCAATAAATATTAGTGGAATGAATGAACGAATGGACCATAATTTTCTGCTTACTTGTTAGTAAGTTCCTCAAGGGCAGAGCATGAAGATAAGTCATCTTTATATACCCAGCACTCAGCATAGGATTGTGCAAAGAGCAGGCACCAATAAATTGAGGGCCTTGGCCTGCATTCAAGGCTCCCATCATCTGTAACCAAGCTTTCTTGCCAGCCTTCAACAAAGTAGAGCAGGAAGAGTTTTTGGCTGAAAGGGTGGGTACCTAGGCTGGTTTTGCCCTCCTCACTGTGAATCAGTCATGGTTCCCCACTCTGTCAACACCTGGATCACCACATGAATTGGACAGATACTGCCCAAATCTCCTGCCAATCATCAGCGGACAGTTGTACTTGGGTGTGAGCGATTCTGACATCTGCGTAAGTGTGTGGGCATCAGCATGAGTGGTGTGCGACCACAGGATACTGCTCTGGGGACACTCAGAAATAATTGAGGGATATTGTAGGGACCTGGATGTGTGTGGGTAAAGGGCAATCCCTCCAATTGTCCCAATTCCTGGAACTACAGTGGAATGAGGATTCCAAGTTACACATCAATGAGGAAGAGACCAATTCTTCATTAAATGGTAGTGGGTAAAATGGCTATTTGGGGGGAAAAAAGCCAATTAAAATTCCTACCTCATGTTACACAACAAAATTCATTCCAGCTGATAAAAAGTTAAATGCAAAAAAAAAAAAACAACTAGAAGAAAAGTTTAAATATGTATCATTTCATTGGATGGGATAGGATTTTCTAAGAATAAATGTCAATGGAAGAATTTATCCAAGCAAAATAAAAGTGTATGTCCATAAAATACATGTACTTGAATGATAGTAGCCTTATATGTTGTAACCCCAAACTCCCAACATCTCAAATTTTCATCAATAGATAAATGGTAAAACAAATTGTGGCCTAGCCACACAGTGGAATACTACTCAGCAATGAAAAGGAACACACTATTGATACATGCAACAACATAGATGAATATCAAAATAATGATGCTGACTAAAAGAAGCAGACCAAAAAAAAGTACATACTGTATGATTCCATTTATAAAAAACTCTAGACAATGTAAAGCATATAGTGGGTAAGAGGGAGAGATTAAAAGGAGTATGAAAAAACTTGGAGGTGATGCATATGTTTATTACCTTGATTGTGGTGATGGTTTTATGCTTGTATACATATGTTAAAACTCATCAAATTGTACAATTTTAAAATGTGCAGTTTATTGTATTTCAGTTCTGTCTCAGTAAACCTACTTTAAAAATCAGTGAAAGAAATGACAAACAAAAAGGTAAAAGGATTTTTAAACTTTTTTATTGAGGTATATCTTAATAATATAATACATATAAATAATATTATTAAATATATAATTATTATATAAATACATATAATTATTAAATATATAATTCATAATTATATATTATAATATATTATGTTAATATATTATTATGAGGTATATAGTAATATGAATAAATAATATGTGTACAACTCGCTGAATTTTTATGCATGTATACATTTGTGTATGCAACACTCAGATCAGGATCTGGACCATTTCCAGCACTCCAGAAGTCTCCCTCATATCCTTTCCTACTCAATATCCCCCAAAAGCAACCTGAAAAAGACCAGTAGATTTTCTAGCATACACATTTAAAACTTCTATGTGTGAAAACCACCATGAATTACGTTCATAAGTAAGTAACATGCTGGTGAAAATATTTTCCACTAATATGACTAAGTGTTACTAACCTCAATATATGGAAAGCTCTTAAAGGGAAAACACTTGAGACCTCAATGGAAAAACGGGCAAAGGACATGAGTGAACAAGTCATGAAGGAAGGAAGAGGAAGAAAAGAAGGTAAGAGAGAGAGAGAGAAAGGGGAAAGCACATTCAATCAGTTTGTCAGTCAACAAGCATTTACAATGGGAATGCTCTCATCCAGGCATTGAGCTAGGTGCTGAGATTACAGGAGGAAGTAAGATACAGTCCTCACAGTGCAGTGAGAAAGGTGGACAAATGGCAATTAAAAGAGGAGGATAAATTATTTAATCCAAAGGGGAAGCACAGGGCTGTCTGAGCCCAGAGCAGGTGTCTGACCCAGCCATGGAGGTTTCCTGGAGGAAGAAGTATCGAGCTGAAGCCTGAAAGGATGGAAGAGGGAGGTGTGGGAGTGAGAAGGGAGGACGCCAGCATTCCAGAGTGGAAGAACAACTTGTGCAAAGGCCCGGAAGGGAGAGAAAGGAGAATGTCCAGCCTGGGTGAACCCAAGCTGCAGGGACCTGGGGAGTGATGGGAGATGAGGCTGGAGGAGTGAGGAGCCATGGCCTTGAGCATCAGGCAACAGAGAAACTTGGAAAGATTTTGGGGAGCAGGGGCATGAAATGACCAGATTTAAATTTAAGAAAGATTCCATCTGGTTTCTGGGTGGAGGAGTGATTGGCAGGGCAGGACTGGAGTACAGGAACAGAGAGAAAGGGCTGTCGCATCAGGTGAGAGGCCATGGGGATGAGGATAGGGGACAGAGCCAGAACGAGCTTCCCTTACAGGCCCGAGGGAGTGCTTAGAGGCAGAAGTGAGGTGAGTGTGCACTGTGGTGAGGATTTGACTACATTAGAATGAAGAACTTTGGTTCCTCAAAAGATATCATGGAATGACAAGATAAGAAATAGAGTTGGAGAAGATATTTGCAACATACATAATCCAAAGAGCATTAGTATTCAGAATAAAGAAATCCTACAAATAAGAAAACTGCAGACAATCCCAGAGAAAACTGGGCCAAAGGGTGAACAGGAACTTCACAATAGAGGAAATCCAAAAGAGCAATAAACATATGAAAAGGTTCTCAAACTCCTTAGTAATCACGACAAGGCAAATTTAAACCACAATGAGATATCATTTATGTCTACCAGATTGGTATACATTTAAAAAGTCTGACAATTTCACATGTTGACAAGGATGTGGAGCAACCAGAATTTTCCAATACTGCTGGTGGGAATACAAATTGTACATCATTGTGAAATTGTTTAACATAATCTAGTAAAATTGAATATATTCCATTGGTGTGTGTGCATACACACATATAACCACAAACTTAGTGGCTTAAAATAGCGAATTTATTATCGTACAGTTCTAGAGGTGAGAATCCTAAAATTAAGGTATTGTAGGGCTGCCTTCTTTCTGGAAGAATGTTTCTTTGACTTTTTCAATTTCTAAAGGCCTCCTGCATTCCTTGGGTCAGTGCCTCCTTCCTCCGTACTCAAGGCCATCAGTGTAGCCCTTTCAAATCTCTCTCACTCACGCTCTCTCTCTGACCTCTGCTTCGGTTCTTCCATCTCCTTCTCTGGATCGGACCCTCCTGACTCCCTCCTATAAGGACCCTTGTGACTCCATCAGGCCCACTCAGCTAATCCAGAATAATCTCCCCATCACAAAATCCTTCATTTCATCACCTCTGCAAAAGTAAGGTAACATATTCACAGGTTCCAGGCATTCGGACATGGACATTTTGGGCTGGGGGTATTTATTCTGTCTAATAAATATATGTACATGTGCACCAGGATAATGTTCACAGCAGCTTTGTTTGCAATATAAACTAGAAACCACTAAAATCCATTCACTTAACATTTAAAAACAGGCAAAGCTAAATTATATTGTTTAGGAATGCATACGTAGGTGATAAAACTAAAAGAAAACCAAGGAAGAGATCATCATAAAAGACAAGCTAATAGGTTACCTCCAAGGAGGAGGAGGTCATGATCAGAAGGCAAATGTGGAGAGAATTCTGGAGCTTTCGCAATGTTCCATATTTTGAGGAGCACTGGTTATATGGGTGTTTGCTTCATAATTATTTGTTAAACTGTATATACATGTTTTATACCTTTTTCTATGTGTGTGCTCTATTTTCTCTTTTTTTAATGTAAAAAATAAAATAAAATGAAAATTTTCACACTTCAAATACTGCAAAACCAAAGAGAATTAGAAAAACTTTTAGTATGAAGAGCGTTTTGCAAAATGGCAGAAAGATTGCCTTTACCACCAGCCTCTCTTCCTCCCACCCTGAGGGCGCTCCATGGGAGAGCCAAACCCGCTGGGCTGACATTCCCAAATGTCAAATGTATAGAGCACAAATTTGCAAGGAGATCCTGGGACTGCGCCAGATCCTGCTGGGAGCAGCGTCTCCAGCCACTAGAGCCATCTTCATGCGGTGCTTCCACATGCTTGCTGTCCTGATTACCTGATGTCTGAGCCCAGAACGTCTAGTCCCCCAGACTAGACCCCTACCCCCTACCCAGGTTCCTAGGGCACAGGCAGGAAGCTGACATGGCCTCAGCATGGAAACCTCTGGGCCTGGTCGCATGCTGTCATAAACAGAGAGAGGACTGCAGGTGCAGCCGCCCATCCAGGAGAGCAGGCACTGACCTATAGAGGGGAGAGGTGGCCGGGAGGGCCACACAAGGAGTGACCATGACCATGAACTGAGTCTCAAGATGGAGAGGCATTCAGTGGGTCGACAGGGGGTCTAGGACCCCCTAGGCTGAGGAATGACCAGGGATCAGGGTGGAGAGAACCCTGGGATTGGCACTCTGAGGGCCCTGTTGCTGCATGGAGAGATCTGGGCGATGGGAAACCTTAGGAAGAGTCTCAGGCTCTGAGAAAACCTTCAGGCTAGACTTCTTTTTATTGTAGTAACATATACATAAGGTAAAATTTACCATTTTAACCATTTTTAAGTGTAGACGTCAGTGGCATTACGTACATTCATACCGTTGTGCAACAACCACCACCATCTCCAGAACTTTTTCATCTTCCCAACCTGGAACTCTGTACCCATTAAAGACTGACTCCTCATTCTCCCCTCCCCCCAGCCCCTGACAACCACCGTTCTACTTCCTGTCTCTAAGACTTTGGTCACTCTAGGTACCTAAAATAAGTGGAGTGCAATATTTGTCCCTTTGTGTATGGCTTATTTCACTTAGCACAATGTCTTCAAGGTTCATTCATGTTATAGCATGTGTCAGAATTTCCTTTCTTTTTAAGGCTGAATAATATTCCATTGTATGTATATACCATATTTTATTTATCCATTCATCTTGATGGACGCTTGGATTATTTCCACCTTTTGGCTATTGTGAATAATGCTGCCGCTAGAGACTGAACGTTTTTGTCCCTCCAAAATTCACATGTTGAGATCTAATCCCCAGAGTGATGGTATTTGGAGGTGGGGCCTTTGGGAGGTGATTAGGTCATGAGGGCAGAGATTCACAAATGGAATTAGTGCCTTTATAAAAGAGACCCCAGAGAGATCCCCTGCCTCTTCTTCCATGAGAGGTTATAGCAAAAAGATGACTGTCTGTGAACCAGGAACAGCCCCTCATTAGACACTGAATCTGCCAGCATCTTGAACTTGGACTTCCAGCGTCCAGAACTGTGAGGAATAAATTTCTGTTGTTTATTAGCCACCCAGTCTGTGGTATTTTGTCAAAGCAGCCCACACAGACTAAGACAGCTGCTATGAACACTCCTGGACAAACACAGACAGATGTTTCAAAGTGAGGAACTAAGGTAATTTCAGTTAAGAAAACAACCGTTAGAGAGGCCAGTACAATTACAACTACCAAGAGGAGAGAGCCCCATAGACTCCAAATGCATTTCCCACCTGCTGTTGGTGACCTCATGGCGCTGTTGACACAAACATCTCACAAACATCTGGGCAGAAATGAAGTGTGACATTCCAGGTCATGGGCCTCCCAAACTGCAGCCACATGGAGTACTGGACACACTCAGTGGAATAGCAAGAATGTGACTCAGCAGTTAAATCTGAAAATGTCTTCAGAGTTGAAAAAGTCTATTGCAAACCCGTGAGACCCAGCACACAAAGAAATGTTTGGAAAACAGCGCTCAATAGTCAAGCAAATATTTCAACCTGAACTCCTGCAAATTTAAGATAAGTTCCATAAGAAGCCAAATGCAGGGTCCTCTGTGCAGGGGGAAACAGGAGAGGAGGAGGTGTAGAACCCATCAGTTAGGCACAGCACAGAGAGGGTGACAGTTCAGGAGCTAAAGTGCTTAACCTCCCCCAGAGAAGTGGCCCAGGGGAAGAGACGCGTGAGTCAGAGGCAGAGCAGTGAAAATGTATCCAAACCCTGCTCCCTGGGTCCCGGGGAGCTTCCTCCCACCACCGCAGGAGTGGAATTTATCCTTATCTGACAGGTCTCCTGCAGAAGAAGTCAGTCAGGGCGTTTGAATTGGGAGGCAAATGTGTGGGAATAATTGGCTTTGGGGGACGGGCATGAGGGAACTTCAGCAGGGGCTTTATGCCGCTGGGCCAAGGATGCGCTACAGCTGCAAGTGGCTGTGGAATGACTGGAACATGGTGGGGCACACACACGAAACGTCAGTTCTATCTTTTCCTACCACTGCCTTCAACTGTGCTCCCTCCCACCACTCATTCCTGACTCTGGTCAACTTCTTGGGCAGATTCCCAGCTCCTGAGTCACTTGCAGTATAAAAGAAAATTTAGTGCGGCTTAGAGCCAATTTGACACCCATCTACTCCCCTCCTAGGGCTGGCTGGCTCCAGCCACAGAGAACTGAAATGTTGGGGGTGGGAGAGGGCACGGTCTCATCTTTCTCTTCTCTCCTCCTCCGTGAGGGATCTTTTCCCCCAAGTTGTATTGGGGTGGGGAGGATGGAAAGAGACCCATGTCTGTTACATGAGAGGCACTATTATCATCCTCTTGCCTGTTGTTGCTTTTTGGACTGGGTTTGTCTGGCTGTGAGGTTCTCTGTGGCAGGTGGGTCCCCATGGGGGAGGAATATGCATCCTTCAGGATTCCCTGTAGGAACAGGAAGGAACCTCCCCACTTCACAGTTCTCTCTCAAGGGAAAACCTCTCACTCGACCTCTTGAGCCCCCTGTTCCAGTCCCTGTGGTCATCATACAATCTCTTCCTCCTGGGTCCCCTTGCCTGGCAGGTGGCCTTCTTCTTGGGGGTTTTAGCTCTTCTAACTTCCAAGTGTCTGCTTAGGCCATAGGAAACCATATATTCTTGCTCTACCAAACTGTGGGAGGACAGAAGTCTTCAGGGTCCTCTGTCCCAACGTGTGTCTTCTTGGCTCAGAGAGGCACAGGGTTGGATGCTGGTTATCTTTTCCAGGGAAATAGGTAAAATTATACTCAGCATCCTGTTAAACCATTTTAACCTTGCAGGGTTTGTTTAGAACAAGCCAACGTCCTCCAGTTGACAGCAAATTAAGAAGAAGGCAATGCTGCAGTTGCTTAGTGTCCGGCCATTAGAGTTGTTTCATATTGAGTCTGACGGGAGGATTTTAGAACACAAAAAATGGGAGCACATTTCATATCATTGTGTGGGCTATGCTATTCTCACCCTGTAAACCCCTGGAGGCTCCCAGGAGGTGGAGGATGGTAGGAGGGGTGAGAGAGAATCGAGGGCTTAAACAGGAGTGAGGGGACTTTGGCGGGCCAGGATTCCACACTAACAAGTGCTACTTGTTTCCTGGACTGGAAGGAACCCTATGGATCCTCAGTGGGGATTTCCTTAGGAAGAAAACTAGGCTGTGTTTCTCCTGGGGCCTGGTTCAAGTGGGCCAACCATAAGTCATTGGAGGGACAACAGAGAGATGTCCAGAAAGGCCACTCTGACCACTGTGGGAAATGGGATGGGAGAGACCTGCTCTGGGAGCTATGGTGGGAGTTCAGGTAGCCAGGCTCGGGTCATGATGGGGGGTGCCCATGGGAATAATAAATGGATGGAGCAGAGAGTAGGAGGCAGATGTGGGCAGCAGGGAGAAGGATGAGTGGGGGGTGGGGCTGATGGTGGTGACTGAGGCAGGCAGAAGGAGCAGGGTCAGGGTGAGCCCACTCAGGGGATAACTCAGGGAAACACTCAAAGACAGACTCCCAAGAGGAATAAAAACCACAGCATTAAAAAAATTAAGTGCAGAGTGTGGAAACTGCGACCAAGACCCAAGTCAGATAGAGAAACCCTCTAGAAATGCAACACTGGGCACAAAATGACTCTTTATGAAGTATTTATTTTTCCCAGAAGAGGAGGAACACTTTTGAAATCTGAGACACAAATGAAAATGGCTTCACACCCCCTCTGAGCTCTACTCAAAGGCTCCTGAGAGGGCTCTACTATTAAAATAAATAACTCCACAAAAGGGCAGATAATAAATAAATAAACTGCTACATAAATAGACAACGATCATCTGGGACCCAGAGACCAAGCTTGAGCACGGCCAGTTCAGAAGTCAGGGGTTCAACAGCTGAGACGTGCGACAGGGTGGAGCATTAACTGGGACATCAGGGGGAGTGCTGGAGACCCAGGACCCGAGCCCTGCTCTGAGCCCTGGGTGTGCAAAGGCCTGGACTAAGGGTCTCTCCGCAAGGTTTTGAGAGTTTGTGTGCAGTTCAGCAAGGACTTCAGGGCACCCTCCAGGGGCTCCAGGAAGATAATCAACTTCTCTGAGAACTCGTTAAAATCTCTTGCTAGGATGTGCTCTTCTCCCTTGGAAGAAATCAGAAATTCCTGTCGGGTGCGGGGAAGGTGGAAGGGGTGCGGCAAGTGCCCTGCTCAGCCTGGGCGGTGGGCATCCCAGCCTGGTTGGCAGCTTACCTGGGATGTGGGCGTGGGTAGGGGCAAGGTTTGCAGGAGTCCCTGTGGACCAGAGACAAGAGAAGCCAGTCAGACTTTTGGGGAAGCCAGGAAGGCAAGGGGCGTCTCACCAGGAGCCATGGGGCCTCCGTGACTAAGAAGGTACTGGGTGGTAGCTCTGCTCCCAGCCCTGGAGGGGTTCATGGCAGGGGAGGGGATAGGAGTTGGGGGTGGGGCAGAAATGCTGCTGCTGTTTGGGAAAGGGCAAGACAAGGTCATGCACTCTGACCTGGGGTGAGCTCTTCTGGGGACATGGAGACCCCAGTGCCAGAGGGACCCTCCTCAGCCTCACACACCTCAAGATGCTTCAGATTTTTAGTGATCATCGCCGCCTTAGAGATACCGACGAACCTCTCTGAGGTGTTCCGGAAGGCAGCCAGGTTAGACTTCAGAAGGGTCTGGTTCTGCAGGGACAGTGTGTGAGCTAGGGCTGGGAGGGGCTGTCCTTCTCATGCCTTGTTTGTCATCCCTCCTGCCTCCTTTCTGGGGAGGCCTTCACCAACCCCCTCTGCCATCTCCCCAGCCCTCTGCCTCACCAGCTCTGTCCTGCCTCAGACCCCAGGAAGAACCCAGCTGCCTCAAGGACACAGCACCTGAGGTAGTCACAGCACATTCTGGCAAAGTCCAGTCAAGGCAGATCCCGTCCCACCTCTTGGCTCCAGGTGGGATGGGGAAGAGGCCCAAGTGAATGGGGAACTTCTGGAGCCAGCTGCCAGAGAAGAACCCGAAGTGAAGGAGGCCAGCTTTGCCAACATAAATCTTTAGAACTCCCACACATGGGAAAAAACATCTACTACACACCCCCTGCATGAGGCAAAGAATAAGTTGATGGAAGTATTTGCAATTGAGATGCCAGATAAAGGGTTAAGACTCAGGTGTGACCATCCAAGTGTGCCTGACCCAAAGGCACCCAATCCTGGGGCAGTGACCAGCAACATGATGGCAGTCACTGGCAGGGAGGCAGCGGGCCCCCAGGGCCAAGCTCTCACCATGAGCATGTGCAAGTGATTAATGTCTGTAGATTTCTGCAGAGGAAAAGAGAGAGAACCCATGAGTGCCACTGGCCCGAGGTTGAACTCATCTGTCCCCGCCCTGTGCCCAGCATGACCCCAGCTACTCACAGAGGTGATGGCCAGGTTATCACGGATTTCGGAGATGATGTCCCAGTAGTAGCAGGCCTGAGGCTGGATTCCAGGGGTCCCTAAGGGCAGGGGGTTTGGGAGGCTGAGGGGAAGGATGAAGAGAAGTGGGAGGCAGAGGAATCTCCACATCTCTGAGCTGCTGGGAGCTACCATGTTTCCCCCTGACCCTATGGGAATCTAAAGCGGCATGCCCTGCCTCCTCTTTTATAGGACCGGGGTGGGAGGGATGGTGGGGGAGGGGGGTGCAGGGTGGAAAATGGGGTGATGGTGGGATGTGGGGAGAAGGCTAGATGGGCTGATACCCTTTTCTGATAGGGAACCTCCATGACAAATACATCAACCTATTCATCATTTTCTGGAACTCAAGATCAGTAAAACTTGAAAAAACTTTCTCAAAGGGTTTCACCTCACCTTACCAAGGAAGATAAGAGCTTCTGTCCACAGGACAGAGTGGGCACAGGTGAAGGGCAGACTGGCTCTGGGCTCATCTGCACCTGTCTGTGCCTCTGCGCACCCAGGATCTGGTCCTGCTGTCTCCTGGACAGTTCTGACCCTCTGCCATCCACCCTTGCCAGCCCCCACCCTCTGCCTGGGAGGCAGACAAGATTTTGACTGGCAACATCATTGACATGGCTAATGATCTGCGTGAAGATGCAACCACTTAGAAGATCCTGGAATACTGTGTTACCAGCATTTAAATCCCAACATCATCATCTCACAGTTTTGGGGCAGCTTCTTTGAGAATGGGGAGTGTGGGGCTGAGGGCCCTATATGCCTATCCTTCCCCCGGCTCTTGGTTTAGTCTGAGATAAATACTATGAACATGATAGGATGCATGTCCCAAATCTTCATGTTCCAGGTGGGTAACAAGACAGTGACTGTTACTGAAGGCCCATACATATGTTAAAAACAACAAGAAAGACATGGCTGCCCAGTTACCCGGACACAGAGCTGTGGCTAGTAGACTTGCCACATCTGCATCCCCAAACCCAACTCTGCTTGGGGACCCCAAACCTTTCCTATGTGACATGCCTGGCTCCAGATCATCCTTCAGGTATTAGCTGTCCCTTCCTCCCATCTTCCCTCTAAGTCAGGCTGGGTCAGGCTGTACCATTTCTGGGCTTCCCCCCATTCTTACCAGGCTTATTATTCTAAACTGTGATTCTCCATCTGTCTTCTCTATCAGACTGGACTTGGGGAGGAGATCCACTCTGCACAGATGGGCCCCAAGGAGGCCACATCTGCAGCATGGGATTGAAAGCTGAGGGCGCACAGGTTGAGGCTGTGTAGGCCCTAGGGAAGGAGTACAGAGCTGGGTGGGACGGGAGGCCAGGCCTCTCTGCTTGGACCCACCCAGGTGGCTTTTTCCTGAGCTCTCTGCTCAGGTAGGCACATGAAACCTGATGGCACTGCTGGCTGGCCAGGAGCCCTGAGCTGCCCTCTGTATCAACAAAACCAAGCAGTGTGGTCAGGGCCACCAGCGGAAGCATGACTGAGGTCATGGCAGACTAAATCTGGAACACGATGCCATGGAGAGTGTGGCAGGGGAGCTCGTCATGGTGACTGAGGCCTGGGTCCCTGTCAGTGATGGGCACCTCAGAAAATTCCACTAGGCCTGTGGGGACAAGTGACGGGAAGGAGCAGGCGTGGACCTCCCAGGTTGGATGGACCCTAAGGCCCAGGACCTCGGACACTGTGCCCCACTTTGAGTGAATCAGGCCACAGGCAGGACAGAGACAGGTCCATGGGCATTTATTGGATGGGGCCCAGAGACCCACGCTGAAACCCACAGTCTCTTTCCTGCAGACCCCGGGCAACAGTCCTCAGCTGACTCTCCTGCTTCAGCCCAAGCAGGGCCTCCCTCGTGCCTGCCAGGGCTGGGCACTCAGCTCATTTCCCTTCCTGATGGCAATCAGCCCAGCCTGCGGAGGAGGCCCTCCCTGGGCTGGGCTGATGCAAATACGCAGGGTGGAATCTCTTTCTTACAGGGAACCAGGCCTCTCTCAAGGTGTCAGGCAGGACTGTGGCCTGCAGGGGAGGGCAGGGGGAGTCCTATGATTTCACCCGAAGCTGCTCCTTTAGAGACAAGGCAAACCTCAAAGGAGACTCCTGGAGGAGGCCCAGGCTCCACCGTGTTCCCTGAGAGGCTGCAGAGCACTGTGGAGGGTACCTAGCTGCTCTCTACAGTGGCAGCTGGTCACCCCCCTCTGAATCACCTTTGCTCTGTGAAATGTAAGGCTCTGTTCCTCACACAGGAATAGGTGTTGAATTGCAGTCGATGGGCCTCTCCACCTCCTGCCTCCCTTGCTATGGCTGTCCCTACTCCCTTCCCTGCCCCTCCTGGCCTCCTCCCATGGCCCCATCACCCTGTCTCAGGGGCCTTTCATTCTACACTCTGGCCCAGTGGGGCCCTGGATTCTCCCAAACTCCTCACCCCATGACCCCAGGCTGCCAGCCCCTCAAGGTCATCCCCAGGCAGTCAGCTCACAGATACACAACCATGCCGTCCTCCATGCCCCTAAACCCTAAACCCTCAGGGGCTGACTTTGCTTTCTGTGTCATAGGGAACACAGAAGCTATTGTCCCCTCCTGCCACCAAACCCATGGACCCAACCAAGTGCACCTTCCCCTCCGGATAGACTGGGCCCACCCAAGCACTCTTTCCCTGCCCTCTCTGCTCAGGTGGGCATGTGATACCTGATGGTGGGAGGCCTCCCTGTGCACAAGCCCCCTCCCTCTGCCCCAGCATCCCCTGCGCTGGGTCCGCCATCCAATTATTACACCTGTTCCCAGCTCATCTCCAGCAGAGAGATATCAAGCTTCCCTGTCTGGAAAGATCCTTCTCTGACACCTTGACTACTTTAGGTGCCCCTATCTCTCTCCCTCCCTTCAGAATAAAACTTCTTCCAGAGTCTTCTACCCTCTCTGTCTCACCCTCACTCACTCCTCAGCCATTGCCACCAGCTTCTGCCCCCACCACACACTGAAACTGCTCCCCCAGAGGCCCCAGTGGCCTTCTTGTCAATAATCCCAGTGACCACATCTTATCCTCACCCTACCCCTCCCTCTCCTGCCACCTTGCATCACCCCCTAATCTGTCACTTTCCCATGCTGTTGAGGTGAATGCTCAGCCTCTGGGGTCAGACAGACCTGCTTGCTTTCAGTCCTGATGACATCACTTCCTAGCTATGTGAACTCAATCTCTCTGAGCCTCAGTCTCCTCATCTGTAAAATGGGGATAAAAACAGTCCCTGCCTCATAAGCTGATTGTGAGGATTAAATGAGTTATCCCGTGAAAAGAACTTCGTGCCCGGCATTTAGGAAGAGCCACTCAGTGGAAGTTAGCTGTTAGAGTCTTTCCCTCCACCCAGTGCTCTCCCTCCCCACCAGGATCAACCTAGTCCAGCCTCCCCACCATTATGGTTCAGAGAACTCCCCCGCCCCCTCACTGGCCACCCTGCTCTCCTGACTCTTCCCAGCCCTTTTCCCCACCCGTAGCTAGACTGGGCTTCCTGGGACCCAAACCCTCCCAGGACAGGCTGAAAAACCCCACAATGCTTCCGATGCTCCTAGCGTGAAGTCTAAACTTCCTTCTCCTTTAATAGACTTTATAATTTTTAAAACAAGAGACAAATACTATAAACATCAGGATTTACAATAGCACTACTCAGGACTTTTCTTTGCTACAATACAACACAAAGTCAGGACTTTTACGGAAATGTTTGCAGAAATGTTTAGCCTCCATAGTTTTAAAATCCACTGAGCTTTAAAATTCCCTCAAAAAGTCTATTTACATAAGAAAATACAGGTTTTTCTCTGTAAGAAATCACATCTTTTTGTGCACAGGTGCCCGAAACTTTTATATAGAAGGTAACACCAACCCACGGTAGAGTAATCAAGCAGCTCGGGGTCCCAGGGCCCGGACCCAGCACCTGCCTGAGCTGAGTACCTTAAATCAGAACTCCTGGTGTATCTTAAATTGGAACTTCTTAAATGTCATTGAGTCACCTGAGGACCTCGTCAAAATGCAATTTTTTTTTTAAAAGATTTTATTTTCTTCCTTTTTCTTCCCAAAGCCCCCCGGTACATAGTTGTATATTCTTCGTTGTGGGTCCTTCTAGTTGTGGCATGTGGGACGCTGCCTTAGCGTGGTTTGATGAGCAGTGCCATGTCCGTGCCCAGGATTCGAACCAACGAAACACTGGGCCGCCTGCAGCGGAGCGCACAAACTTAACCACTCGGCCACGGGGCCAGCCCCCAAAATGCAACTTTTGATTCAGAAAGTCTGGAGTGGGTCCTGACGGTCTGTACTCCTAACAAGCTCCAGGTGATGCTGAAGCTGCAGGTCTGAGTCCAAGCTGAGAGTGGCAAGACTGCCTCCCCCACAAGACTATGAGTTTCTAAAGGAGAGGGACCATGTCTGTTTTATTCACGGTGCCCTGCACACAGCAAGTGCTTAAGGAAAGTTTGTTGAATGAATTGTGCCTCGTGGGTACCCAGTCCTAAAGCTCCCCACGTGTTGTCTCATTTCACTTGTGCCTTTGAGACACTCCACTTGCTTTCTGAGGATGCTTTGGGCCTGGATCCCAGGGCCTGGCCCATGGTGGAGTCAGGACTGCGTGTATTGGCTCTGGGCACTATGCTCACGTCATTGTCTTGGGTTACAGCCTCTTCACCTGCCTCCTCCGTAGCCACATCCTGGTCCTTGTCTTCACCAGATCTGCTCCTGCTCAGAAGCCCAAAACACCCAAATTCCCCTGCCTCGGCATAACCTCCTATCCTTTATCTCCCCACACTGATTGAATCACACCGCATCCTGACCCCTGGCTTTTCCTTCCTGCCTCTCGTCTTTCCACAACCCCAGGCCCAGTCACCTCAAATAATTCTTCCAACGCCCCCGACATACTCCCCCCTTTACCAAAACACCGTTCCCTGGGCCTGCGTCAGGGCCTGACATACCTCATAGGGCAGAGGTCTACCTTTTCCTGCAGGGACTGCCCTCTGGGCCCCCCACCCTCCTGGTCTTCCTGCTTCCTCTCTGCCTGCTGCTTCTCCGATATTTTGTGGACTCCCCCTTGGTCTGTCCCTGCCCTCTTCCCTACTCTGCAAATCATTCCCTTTGGGCCTGTACCTGCTGAATCCGTGCTCTAGCACAGACTGGGATCCAGATCCCTGCAACACAACTCTCTCCTTTGGTCACCAGCCCCCATCACCAGAGGCCTAGTCTGAAACCAGGTTGTCGCCCTCCTCTGTCCTCCTCCCTCACCTCTCAGACCTTGCCAATTCCACCTCCTAAACCTCCCCAGGCCAGCCCTCTCCCCTGTCTCCCAGTGACAGCTTCCTCAAGGGCCCCTATCTTCAGGTCCCCAAGCCCAGCTCCTCAGTGCTACCAGAGGGACTGCCCCGGGCCTGCAGCCAGGCCCTCACAGGGGGCTAAGATCCCACAACACAGGGCAGAGTTGGGCTGTGCTGTTATCAGACCAATGAAAGAATGAGTACCTGGTACCCACCAGGAACAGAAAGTGTCGACGAAAAGCTGCCCAAAGCCCAAGTGGCGAACCACTGGGGGCTTTAACACCAGTAACTCAGCGTCAGGAGGGGGTGTGAAGCCATGTGCTTCTCAGTGAATGAGCCTACACCTGGATGGTTAGCTGTGTGACAGGCTGCCAGACAAACTCTTGTCAGTTCCATTGGGCCTTCCTCTGGCCACCCACGCAGGACCAGGCAGTGCCAGGTCAGGTGGGCAGCAGAGGGTCAGGGCTGTCCAGGGGATGGCAGCACGAGGTTCCACTAGGCAGGAAGCCCCAGGGAGCTCAGAGTCAGGCAGCCCCTCACCTGTCAGAGGTATCCTCTCACCTGTCCCCTCTCCACCTAGAGGTTAGCCCATCTCTTATCCTCCTTGGCAAGATGAGGCGATACCCTCTGAGTAATTTTTTTTTCCAAGTTTCACTGATCTAAAGTACTAGAAAGTGATGAATAAGTCTGTGGTTTTCTATGGAGGTTCCATGTCAGATAAAGATTCTTCCGATGCCCGCCCCTCTCGTCCTGGGTGTGGGCCGTTGCCGCTGTGCATAAAAGACAGGGACCCATCTCAGACACTTCAGAACGCCACAGAGGACCAAGAAACGACAGAACGCGTCTGGCCAGCACAAACATGAGCAGCCTCCCCATTCTGCACCTTCTCCTGCTCCTGTTCGCACTCCATGCTCCCCAGGCGCACGGGAGGCCCTCCCCAACACTCTGGGAAAACCTGATCAAAGAAATTATGAAGGATCTAAACACGACACCTTTGCCTCCACAAGTGAGTATCTGGGATAAGGCTGGCATGGGACACGGAGGGGCTGGCGGGTGCCTCAGACCAACAGGACTCATGGGCTCTCTCTCCCTCTGCCCCCACAGGACAACTTGAATCCAAATGAGATACAGATCCTCGGGGTAAGAGCTCAGCCCACACTTGGGCGCACCTGCATCCCAATCTCCCTCCTGCCTAGGTGACCTCAGGCATGTCACTCCACCTTGCCTAGCCTGTTTTTTCATCTGTAAATAGGGTTTAACAGCACCTATCTCAGTGGGGTTTTTGTGAGAATTAAACGGCACGATAAAGTCATAAAGTTCTCAGACCAGTATCTGGGCTTAACAGCTGTTCAGTACATTTCCCCAGGCACGGCTCTAAGATGAAAGTGATTTTTTTTAATTACAAAATAAAAAGGTAGCTCTAGGTGAACAATACCAAAGGCCTTAAACTCGCTTTTAGTCTACCTGGACTGGTAGACTAAAATATCCCCCATGAACGTGCCTACTTTCTTCTTTTTCCTTAAAAAAATTGAGCCATGTGTTCCACCCTGCAGGCCCTGTGCATTCTCGTTTACAGTTCCTTTCCTAGTTCCAGGTGGCTTCAGTGGCCATTGCACCTTGGTTTGCACAGCATTCTTGGTCAAACAGAGGTTGAGTCTCTCCTGAGTGCGTGGGCTGTCTGTACTCCCCTCTTCCAGGAACTCACCATCCACGTGCTGCACCTGTTTCCATGCCGGGGTCTCTGGGACTCTCCTCCTGATTTCTAGAAGCCCCTAATTCAGTCAAGGCATTAACCCTGTTATCTGGCCTCTTAACTGCAAATATGTCCCTTTGCCCACCCTCTACCTTTTGTAGAGCTTCTTTTGGGAAATAGTTTTTTCCCCAAGTGCAGAAGGATCCCCCCAGGCCCTTTATGCAGCTCACTCGGAGCCAGGGCCTCTCCTGGGGTGTGCACTCACTTCTAGGCCTATGTCCTTTGGGACAGCTCAGGGACTCACCTGGGGCAAGCAGGGGACCAGCAGGGGATGATCCAAGGATTTCCCTGAAAGCAGGCTTGGTAAACTGTGGTGGTCACTTCAGCATGGCCGTGATAAGGACACTCCTCAACTTTCACCCTTAATATGTATTCTTTGTCCCATTAGGAAACGACCCTTCTGAGGCCAAACCTGGAGGCATTCTGCAGAGCTGCCCCTAGTTTCAAGGAGAAAGTACACATTGAGAAAAATCTTAAGGTGTGTGAAGCTGTCGAGGATTTTTGGGACCCCTGCCTTGGCCCTGCCCTGCCTCTGGGGAGGAGGGCCTGCTCCTTTCCCAGGGGGTTTCTGACTGTCTGCTTTGGTCTCTTCCCACAGGAATTACAGTCATACCTGCCTACCCCCATGCCCATGGTAAGCTGCCCCCCAAGATGCCCCTGAAGAAGGTGCCCTCAGTGATGACCTCACCCCTACCCTGCCATTTGCCTTCCAACTTGGCCTCATCTAATGCCATCTTCCTGTTTTTTTCACAGGAGACAGATTGGGAACACTCAATTAGCATCAAGAAGGATAGCTGGGGTGATTTCCAGAAGAAATTGATAAGATATCTGGAAACCCTTGAGAACTTTCTGAGAAACAAACACTGAGCCCTAAAACTTTCAGTCCAGCATCCAGCTCTCTCTGCACCTTCTCACCACAGAGCCTTGGGACGTTGGAAATAGCAGACTCTGAAGATTCTGGCACATCTCTCACACGGTCCAGGACTGGAAGGATTTCATTTTCTCCTGGGTAGAAAATGATGAATTTTTAATTCATAATTGATGATAAATTATTAATTTAATTTCTGAGCCGTGTAGCCCCCAATTGGCCTTTTGCAACTATGTTCTCATTTTTATCCTATTGAGGCTATTTATTTATTTATGTATTTATTTATTACCTTGTGCAATGTGAAGTGTATTTATTTTAGCAGAGGAGTCGTGTCCTGCTCCTTCTGAACAAGACTCAAGGGAGGAACTCAGGGGCATGTTCATTCGTACCTAAGGTTTTTAAACTGGTTTCTACGCATCTGTGAAAATAAACCAAACTCTCTGAACAACTGCTTTGTCACCAGTGTCTCAATTTGACTCAGGTCTTGGTAACTCTCTTGCCTGATAATTTACCATCTCTCCCCACCCTCAAACTCCACCCAACCCCTGCAGCCCTCCCTTCCACCCGATGGGCCCCAGAACCCACACCCTGGTGCTCTGTGGTCTACTGGGAAGCCAGACTGAGTTTGAGAAAATGCAGATCTGGCCAGGTTGGTCTGATACTTAATTTTCCAGTCCTCAGGGTCTTCTAGACCTTGTCCATATCATCAGGAGAGCATAAAAGGCCTGCTTCTACCTGTTAGTTCTATTTCCTTACTCCCACAGCAACCAGCCTTCCTCGAGGCTCCAGCCAACAGAAGCGCTGTGGCTTCCTGGATGAACTACACACCTTTCTTGACACCTCTAACCCTTCCCCCACACTGCCACCTCAGCCTCGCACGTCCTGATCCTGACTCGGCACGGTGAATTCCTACTTCAGAGACCAACTCAAATGCTGCCTGCCTCTGGGTTGTCCGCACTATTCCAGAGAGAGCTCTTCTCTGAAATAGGAAGGTAGGCAGGGACCCACTGGAAAGGCAGCCAGTGTGGCCTGAGGCGGCACAGACCTACCTGGATGATGAGGCTGGGGTATCAGAGTGTGGCTTTGGTCTGCCACCTCACCCTTGGGGCCCCACTGACCCTTTAGCCCCTGAGTGCCTTCCTCTCTGGCTCCCCAGCCTCCCCCTGGGTGCACCTCCTCCAGTCTGCGGGCAAGGGGCAGAGTGAGCCTTCCTCTGTCACCAGGCTAAGGAGCAATCAGCCTCTCTGACTCCTCACAAGTCCCAAAAAGACTTTGAGTACTGACACTGGATTCTGGGGTCCCACTCCTTTTGTTCTGTTTTCCACCCCTCGCCTGAGGTTGTCACTGGGAACAGCCCAGCTACTTGAATGGGACAGGAGGAAGCGGAAGAGTCATCTGCTACCAGCTCAGAAAGATATTCCTCCACATTTCTCCTCCTAATAAATTCTTGTGTTCCCATAAAAATAGTTTTCTTCTCACCCCGCCCCACCTCCCTCCATCTGGGCCCAGTGACAGCACTATAGGTGCTCAAGGAAGAGTCATTGTTAGGTTTGGCCCTGGAAGGAGTTGAGGATGCTGCTGCAGTTTCCAGTGTAGCCACTAGGGGGAGGCATGCCACTGGGTTAGTGCACTCCAGGGCCCTTGCGGGGAGTTGAGACTGAGAGGACATAGTGAGAGGCCTGATTCTACACTGGATTTCCCATTTCTCCTGCTCCCCTGCCCCCACTTGCCCTCCCACCCACACCTGGTGGCTGGTCTTATTTTCATCCTGGGCTGAGGCAAGCATTTCTGCCCCGCTCCCTTGTTCCCAGAATGAGTCACTGCTTGTCACCTCCTCTTCACTCTTTAGAGAGTGGGTCAGCAGCTGTCAGCCTCTGCCAGTCCTGCTGCCCTCTGCCCTGGTGAGAAGGAGCTTGGCCCTGTGGCCCGACCTGCCATCCTTCTCCCACACCTTGTCCTCAGGGGGCCAGAGCCCAGGGTGCTGGAACCAGCTCATACTGGCTCACAGAGCCAATTGTTGAATCTTTTAAAAGTTGCCAGGCTTGGGGCCGGCCCGTGGCCAAGTGGTTTGCTTTGCGCGCTCTGTGTTGGCGGCCCAGGGTTTCGCCAGTTCGAATCCTGGGCATGGACATGGCACTGCTCATCAGGCCACGCTGAGGCAGCGTCCCACATGCCACAACTAGAAGGACCCACAACTAAAAATAGACAACTATGTACCAGGGGGCTTTGGGAGAAAAAGGAAAAATAAAATCTTAAAAAAAAAAAAAGTTGCCAGCCTGTTATCAACCATCTGTAGCATGAACTTGGCCACAGTGAGAGTATTCACACTGTTGAAATCAGCAAATGCTACAAAGCAGACTCTTGAGTCTGTTGTTAAATTTATACCAGCTGCTGGAGCTTCCCTCACCTGAGGTGTGGGGAGGTAGCCAGCAATCCGCCATTTTGTTCTTATCTGGCTGCCCGCCCCCCCCCCCCCAGGACCCCTTCTCGAAGCTTCTGGCCCTTTGTCCTGGAGCCACACTATTCTCACTCCAGGCTGGATGGCTGTATATTCCTTCAGTGCCTTAGAGTTCATACCTTCAGCAAACACTGGCTGAGCACCTAGGTGTCAGGCCCTGTGCTGGAGCTGGGGATATGACCATCAACTAGACAGATGGAGCGGCTCCAGGAAGTTGCGTTACGTTGAATGTTCTCGGAGGGCCTTTCAAACACATAGTTTGAAATCTGAATTACAAGAAAGTACCAGCCATGTGGCAATCAGGGAGGAAAGAGCTCTGGACAGAGAGAACAACAGCCAGTGCAAAGATTTGGAGACTGAAATGAAGGAAGGAGGGAAGACCTGTGATAGGAGTGGCAGGGAGCCCACAACTCTTCCTCAATCTCTCTCCCTTCGCTCCTCAGGCCCAAGCCCTGTGTGTTAGTGACTGATGACTGCAGAAGGCAGGGAAGAGTGGTCAAGTCAGACACAAACCTGGCGCGGGAAGATCAGAGGGTTGAGGGAGGGAGGTCAGCAAAGGCACGACCCACTGCAGTGAAGGGGGTGACTGGTTGAGGCGACATGCTTGAGAGGAGGGAAGGGTCTTTTCACATATGGTGGGGGATCCTCGTTGCCCTTCTTATGGAGCAGTCCAGCTGCTCCAGGTTGGACTGAGATGAATGTGAGCCCAGCCCACTCAGGCTCACCCTTGACTGCAAACCTCAGACCCTGCCTGGGGCAGCACAGTCTGGTCCAAGCACAGCCCTGGGCTGGGGCCCAGAACCAAGTGGGGGTCAGTTCCCAGTCAGCTTGGGCATTTCTACTTCATGCTCAGCCACAGAAGGCTGATGACTCCCTGACTTCCTCACCCAGTGATCGCTGCATTTCCCCCGCAGTCTATCAGTTACGTCTTATCTCCCAGCCTGCCCAGACCATGCTTAGTGCCTGGTCTATAAGTCCAGTTGCCAGAAGGGGGCAGCACCACCCCAGAGTACATCCCCAAATGGCCCTCTGAAGACCAAAGTTCCCACCTGCGCAAATCCAAGGTGCTTCTTCAGTAGGAAGGTAGATTACCTCAACCAGGAATTTTATTTTTTATTTTAATTTTAAAATTCTAGTTTTTCATTGGGATGGCAATAAAAGAGAGCATATATGCACTTTACTGAAAAACTTGGAAATGTAGAAAAATAAAGCAAAGAGAAATTGCCAGGAAGGCAAGTGGCTAAGAGGAGGAGAACTCAGAGAGGAATCGCCCACGTCATTCTACGATGTGAATCCTCCTGCTCCAGGAAGGGGCTCTGCTCCTCCCACCCTGGCCTAGAATCTGTATTTGACTCAGTTCAGCAAACACCCTGAGGACCCTCCCCGGCTTACCCAGGCTGGGCAAGGGGTTAGAGAGACACCAAGTCAGGGCTTTGGAGGCCTCTTGGCCGTGTCCACTTGGTCGAGAACAGTGTGATAGGGCTTACAACAGACAGAGCGATGGATGGACGGGTGTAGATCTGGTCAGAGATGCTTCCCACAGGAGGTGATGCACAGGGAGCTTGAGGAAGTAGGAATTCTCCAGGCAGAGAGAGGTGCAGAGAAGGATGTCAGGCAGATGGCACTGAGGAGCAAGGACATGAAGGTCTGAGAATGCAGGGTAAGCTGGGGTCACAGGAGAGTCCAAGTAGTTTATGGGGCCAGAGGGTGGGTGCCACATAGCCAGGGGGAGGCAGGCCCCCCAGAGCTCCCTTGGTCACTGTCTTTACCCCTAGAGCCCAGCCACCCTGGACCCCTGGAATCTCTGGGTCTCAGCCTGGTCCCTACCAACCATTCCTCCCTACCTGATCTCAGCCCAGCCCAGCCCAGGCTGGACACTGTGGAGACAGCAAGACTGGACAGCCATGGCCTGAGGAGTGGTGAGTATACAAGAGGGAGCAGTAGGATGGGACCACATCAGACAATGTGTTCAACACTAACAGGAAGGAGCCAGGGCAGAGGGAGAGAGATGCTGGAGGAAAGAAGGGCTGGCTAAGGAGAGGAGGATCCCTGAGCCCATGTTGGCAGGGAGGGAGAAGCAGAGGTTGTATGGGCCAGAGTGCAGGGCTGTGAGTTCTCACTGGGGACGAGGGTTCAATTTTCCCCCTTGAAAACATCAGGTCAGGCTCATGGAAGGGAAGATGGATCAGGCAAAGTTGCTGCTGCCCTCCTGGGCTGAGGAGGGACTCAGGGAATCCCCTCAACAACCTGACAAAGTCTATATTACCCCCATTTTACATGTGAAGAAACTGAAGCACAGAGAAACTAAGGGAGTCTGACTCCAGAATCACTGAATCCTCAAGCCACAGTGCCTTGGCCAGTGCCCACTGAGGCACAGGAGGCTTTTGAATCTGGCCCAGGGCCCACCTGTGGTCTCCCCCTTGACTGGACCCAAGCCTTCAGAGGTACCTCCTGGCTCCACAGCCTCCTGGTTCCAGCCCCAGGGGTGAGCAGCACAGCTATAGTGCCTCAGCTCCATCCTCCATTCACTGAACCACCACACGTTTATCACCAAAATCCTCTGCATGCCCATCCGTCCCTCCTCCTACCCAGTACCACCCACATACTCACACACTGAGGCTTAGATCCAGAGCTTGGCCATCCATGCTCCTGTCCATGTGTCCCCCCCTCCCCACACCTCATGGAGCTTCTGAGAGAGAGACTACTGGCTCACAGCATCCCCTGCCTTGGCTGGCAGTGAAGGCCTGCTCCCTCACACCACCCAGCTCCTGAAAGACCTCAGGCTCAACTTGCACCTCCTAACTTGGCTCATGCTGTGACACCCTCCCTTCCCCCTCCAGGGGCTCTTCCTGCTCCCCGGGGTCCATGGAATCCTCATCTGAGGCCTTCTCACCTCCACCTCAGACAGGAGCCCTCAACCCAGGCTGCTCCTGGGACTTCCTTCAGCAGACACCGGGTAAGTGTCTTGACCTGGCCTTGCCCTAGAGGGCACATGGGCCATGCCTGAGACTGACTAGGTGCAGCCAGGGACAGCAAGCTGTGATGATGAAGATGTGCACCTCTGAGAGAAGCTGTGTCAGGGAAGTATGGGGATGGAGGCCCCTTGGAGGGAGAGGGAAATAAGCGTGGCCCTGGCCAGATGCGTGGGGACGTAGGGACAGAGTTGTAAGAGCACCCAGGAGTGGGGAGTGGGCTGGTGGGCACAGGCTGCAGGGCGCTAGGAATGAGGGCCCACAACCAGGGGTGATGGGATGGGGTGCTCCTTCCCCTCCTCCTTCCACTGTGTCTGTCCTGATGCCTGTGGGCCAGGCCAGGGCCCTCCTGAGCATGGGTGATAAAAAACAATGGGCAGCCACTTCTGCCCCTCAGAGGGCTGTGAGCCTTGAATTGGGGAGGAGGATGAAACACCCCGGCCAGGCCCACCTTGCATCAGTGGGTATCCAATCAATGTGACTCTCCTCGGGCTTAGGGACAGACTTCATGACTGCTTGTTCCTACCAGGCAGCACCCTGGGCCCTTAGTAGCCTGGGATCACCTCCTCCCGGCCAGCACAGAGGGCAGAACGGGCGAGGATATTTCCCTGACCTGGTGTTCTCAGCTGGCTCTTTCCAGGAAAATCCATGTGCCTGACTCATTTCCTAGTCAGCTGGCGTTGCATACCCAGGCTGCCCCACAGGGTGTGCCTCCAGTGTTGAGACACTGGAGAGGGGTCTGCACAGGGAAATCTCTCATCAGGGGAGCCTAAACCCACTCTCACCTCCATGGCATGAGAAGGTTCTGGAGACTGGTCCAGACCCCAGCAAGCACTCCCTTCTCTTACAGACAGGGAGACTGAGGCTGGGAGGGGAGGTACCTAGTCAGCCCAAACAGAAAACATGCCTCCCTGTAGCCCAGCGCTCCCTGACAACCTGCAAGGTGGGCCTCCACCCCACTGTGGAGATGAACCAACTAGGGCTCAGAGGTGGAAGTCACAGCCCAAGGTCGTGCAGGGAAAGGTGGCCAAGCTTGAAGGCAGGCCCGTGGGCCTCCAGCTCTGCATTCATCACAAAGGGAGCTGCAGCGCCCCCAAGAGGCTACGCAGGGGATTTTGCCTGAGATGTGGCCTGAGGGAACGTGAAATAAGTGTGTATTTAGAGAGAGAGAGTTATGAGTTGGTGGCCTGAGGGCTGGGAGGAGAGATCCCCAAGGACCCCCTCCAGCCATCTCAGAGACACTCTGTGGGCCACCACCCCCTCATGCCCCAATTCATGTTACCTTTATCACAACTCCTGCTGGGCCCTCAGCCTGAGTGGTGAGGGGGACTCTCACCTCTGTGAGGGTTTGGAGGGCCTCTAGGGGAGGTGCTAGAAGGAGGTAGAGTGCTCTGCCCAGAAGCAGAGGTGCATAACAAGGAGCAGAGGGTGGCCTCAAGGCTCAAGGCCAGGGCCCTCTGGGACCTGAAGAACCATAAGCAGATGTGCCTGCCCAAACGGTGTGTCAGGGAGAGTCTGAGGGAGCCCTGGCACTTCAGAAAAGTCCTGAAGGAAACTTGTTCCAGAACCACCCATCCTGCCCAGAACAGAAAGCCTGCATCTGCAACCATGATCCTGGCCCGTAAGCTCCAGAGGCAGGCAAGTGTGGGAGCAGGGCCAGGGTCCCAGGTTCCCACTCAGCACCGTGGCCTGGACTCCATCTCCAAACACAGAGGGCAGTGAGGGATGTCCCTCAGGACTTTGGGAAGTTGTAAAAGTTTCTGGTCTAATGATTTCTCCTCCTTTTAATTTTTAATGCAGCCCCCAATGGCTCTTTCCCAAGGAGGCAGATAAAGGCAGTGGCCACTTCTGGGTGCCTGATGACACTTCGAGCTGGAGATGAGGCTAGGGGATTGAGATCCACAGGTGGGGGATGCATTTCCAGCCCTGGAGGGAGTACGCTGGCTAGCTGGAGGCATAGGTGGGGGAGGGCATCGTCGTGGGCAGGCCTGATGCACCCACCCATGGGGTGTCATTGGCCTGAGTGTGTAGTTGCTGGGTCCTGAGGAAAGAGCAAGGAAGCCCTAAGAACCAAGGAATGAAGCAAAAAGGGAGGGCTGATGGTCCTCGGATCAGCCTTAAAAGTTGGCATCCCTGGGCACTCCCCAAGATCCAGCTGGCTTTGTGCAGCCCTCTGCTGTTGGGAACTTCCTCTTCACCAATGACTTTCAAATGTCTTGGGCCCTGACCTCTCCCTGACCTCTGCGCCCATGTTGTCACAATTGACTGTCTTCCTGGAGGTCTCCTGGCTCTCAAACTTTCCACATACAATTCAGTCCGGACTGACCCCCCCAAACCTCTCTGCTACCTTGGATCTCCCCCATCACAGCAAATGGCCCACTGTCTGCCCAGCTGCCTGAGCCAAAACCCCGAGTCTCAGAGACTCCTCATTTACCTCCTGCCCCAAACCCACACATCTGAGTGCCCTCAAGTCCTTCTCTTAACTTACTTCCCTCTGACTTCATGACTGCCCCTCCTGGCTGTTCATTCTCTGCGCACATCTTTGTTGGTGCCCTCAACACTGTGCCTATGAGCCTGGGCCTCGTCCTCCCTGTGCCCTAGCCCATGTGACCACCAGACACGAGCTCTGGGTGAAGGGGGCTGTGAGGTCAGCTGTACATGCAGGGCCCTCCTGAAAGCTTGGCTGGATGGATGCAGAGTCCACACATGGTTGTTACTGAGCGTTAACAACCCTCAGATCCTCCCACACCAGTCAGGACTCACCAGTGCCAGGGGCCTGGGGACACCCAGTGAGGAGGACCAGAACTGGGGTTTGGCCTGGACAGCCTGAATTTTTTAAGGTACCTCTCTGGGGACCTAGACAGAGGCGATGTAGGAGGGGTCAGCCTGGAGCTGTGACCACAAAGGCCAGAGATTTGGCTTTGTGTGTCTGGTGTGGCCTGAATCGACCAGGACCCCCCCCTCAGGGAAGGATGAGATACTCATGGTGCGTCTCTGTACCAGGGTCTCCAGAGGGTGATGCAGGACCCCATACACCCCGAATCTGGGGGAAGGCTGGGTGCTCCACCCTCCAACATCTGTCCAGAAAGATGCTATGTGGGGCTGGGGCTGGGAAAGAGGCAGCCACCCCTGAAAATTCCAGCAAGGCTGAGTCCTCTGCCCAGTTTGGGTTTCAGAAACCCCCCAAAGGGGTGGGGAGAGGAGAGGGAAGGTTGAAACATTGCCTCCTCCCTGGGAGGACTCCCCTCCAAAGTTTCCTGGGACAGGCAACAATTCCCTCTGTGAGGCAACGATAATGAAACCCATTGAACAGATGAAGGAGCTAAGGCTCAGAGAGGAGGAACTTTCTTGGGCTATCCATGGATCAGTGGTGGAGAGCCCAAACCTGAGCTGGAGACATAGAGATGCCTGGGTGGTAGGCTCTGCTGGAGAAACTCTCCCTGGGCCCCCAGGGCTTCCCTGGGATAGTCAGTCACAGGCTGCTCTAGCTTCCCTGTCAACACCAGGAGGAGTCTCCCTTTACAGCCGCCCTGAGGGGGACATCCCTCTGCTCGTCTAGCCAGGTGACCAGCGTTTCCTGGCTTTCTGATCCCTGAAATAGTAGAAGACATCAGGGGAGCAGGAACAGATATGGGTTCAAATCCTATCTCCTCCACCATTGATTGTGTGGACTGGGCAGGCCATCGGTCTCCTGGGCCTCAAGTCTCCAGTGAGGACAAGGACCCTCACCAAGGGGTCGCAGGCCCAAGGAGGATGAGATGAGCTGAGATGCCCATGCCCAGCTCCCACAGGCTGCGCGGCACTCAGAGGCCCATTTCCTTCTCCTGTGATAACTTCCTCCGTGATAAGAATCTGGTGTGGCCACAAGCCCCTGTTTCCTCCAGAACTTGTGGGAGGGACACCCACAGGAAACCCCTTCCAGAGGGTTTTCTCCTGGCTGTGTGGGCAGGGGGCCAAAGAGGAGTCACACTGTCCGTCACGGTCCTCGCCCCCGCCCTCCCACAGTCCTATCGGGGCCCCTGAGTCAGCGCGCTGCTGGCTGCTGTCGCTGCCACTTTCCATGCAGTGCAATCTAGGAATGCCTGCTCGTGTCATGGCCTCAGCCCTGATGTCATCTTTCCAGAAGATGTGTGGCTGACCACAAAACTCATTTCCAAACCTGTGGACTTCTGTCCTTTACGTGCTAACTTCGGCGCCCATGGGCCACACCACTGGCATGGACCTCTCTTTATTGTTCTTGCTTTCCTGCTCTCCCAGCACCCTTGGCTACTGGCGAGTCTCTCACCCAGTTATCGTGCCCCTGGCCATTAAGCATCACTGTTCTGGCCCTCAGCCCTTCTTCCTGAATAACCCTCTGTGGCCTTAGCGATTGTGCAGACATGGACCACTCCCAGGTCTGTCCCCTGTGCATGCAGCCTCCAAACTACAGAACCTTCTTGTGGGCCCTTAGACCGTGCAGACCTGCTCCTTCGTCCCCTGGGTCCCCACCTTAGACACCTGGACAATGGTTCTAACTCTTCTTACTTACATTCAAAAGCACACTTTGGGGGGGGGGGGTGGTGAGTGGATTAATCTTGCTCCTCCATCCACGGGGCTACAGCGTCCATACGGCAGGACCCTGTCTGTTTTCTGTTTTCCGTCATCCTTTTATCCCTCTTCCCCTGCAGGGAACCTAGTAGGTGCTCAATAAATATTGAATGAATGAGTCCATTATATCACCAAGTCCTTCCAGATTCTCAAATCTCTTTAGAACCTGCCTCCTCTTCACCACACCTGCTCCTAAAACCCTCTGCCTCTCTGTGCCCCAAACACTCTCCACTATCCCATCCTCCCCCTCCATCCCACAACCTGACTTGCCCATGTGACTCTACTTGCCCTTTCAGCCTGTGTTGGGAGGCAGCATCTCCCAGGAAGCTCTCTGGTCCCCTTGAGCCCCAAAACTGGAAGAAGTGGTTCCTTGAGATCCCCCAGCTCTGAACTTCCCCTATCCAAGCCTGGACCACACAATGGGAGGGTACACTGCTATCTCCCCCACCAGACTGAGAGCCTCCAGGGCTAGATGTGAGGGTTAATGGGAGGGTCCTACCTACCTCCTCCCCAGCACAGGGCCCAGTGCAGATTGGAAAAGTCTGTTGACTAACTGTTTTTGAGTGTGACCACTCATTTCCAGGAGGAAAGTGATCTTCCCTCTCAGTGGGGCCAAATCAGCTCTCTGCCTCCCCGACCACCAACTAAGCCACTGCCTATGGCCTCCACCCCACACCACCCAGCCTCCAGGGCACTGCCTGACACAGACCTCCACTCTGTGTGGCATCTGCATCTAGAGCGAGTCTGCCCTGCAGAGGGAGACAAGGTTCACATAGCTCCCAGGGAAAAGTCGCTGCATCCTTGACCCCTCTTGTACCCGCTGAGAGCTCCCTGGAAGGGGCTGAGCAGAGGCCTCAAGGAAAAGGTGGAGGAAGGGCCAGGGTCTGGAGCATGTCCAGACTCTCACTCCCAGCCTGGCCACCTAGGAATGTTCCACCAGGCTCAGAAGGGCAGGGCTGGCTTCACGTTAGGCTCTAGATCCTGGCAGGGACCCCCAGTGGGGTCTGGAGGACTAAGGCCTGGCCTCTCTATGCAAGGGTAGCAACCCTTCCACCATGCAGTGAAATTTGCCCGGGCTGCAGGCTTGGGTCATGGTACTCAGACCATGAGTTCTACCTGTTCTCAAGGGCTGTCCACTTGAGCCCAGAAGAATGTCCTCGCTTGTGTCTAACTCCATCATCTAGGCTGAATCAGCCTCAGGGGCCCACAAACATCTCATCTCTCTGTGCCCCAAACACTCCCCCCTATCTTATCCTCCCCCATATCAGAGGGGCACCTTCAGAGGCATGGGGGTTCACATGGATGGCCTCATATAAAACATTCCCCGCTTCTACACACCTGTAAGACACAGCCAGGCACACCGGCACACCGACACTCAGAAACACACATGTGGACCCACACCCCTGCGGCCTTGAAACTCAGAGCAAACACAAACTCATGCTGTCCTCTCCAAACTCCATTGTGAAAATCAAACACTTATCAGTCCCTCAAGAGCCTGTGGTTTTCCCAGAAGCAGTTCCTGTTCCACAGAGAGGCCTCTGGAGCTGGAGGTGGGCTGGGGCAGGGGCCACATAGGAAATTAAGCCTGGACGACGTTGTTTGAGAAGCTGTCATCTCCTGTACCTGGTGTGGATGCATCCATGACACCGAAGCCAGCCCCTGAAGCTCTTGGTGCCTGCTGGGGGCTGTAGGTAGGAGCACAGTGCCCACCTCGGAGAGGCAGTCTGCCCTGCAGAGGGAGGCAAGGCTCACATAGCTCCAAGGGAAGTCACTCAGCAAGAGTGCTGGAGTCAGGATTCTAACTCAAGGCCCTGACCTGCCCAAGCTTAGAGCCCCAACCCACCTGTGCAGCTTGGGGGTTGAATATGGCTGTGTAAACCAGGACTGTTGCTGTCAGATGGAATCTCACCATGAAGAAACACCGCAATCTTGCTGGCTGGATGTGTGCGTGGTTGTCATTCTCTGCTCACAGGGGCTGTAGGGCAGAGGTCCCTGGCTGGGGTGAGCTTGTCGACTGCTCTGGGTCCTTGGTGGGAGCTGTTGCATGACTATGCCATTTGGCTGGAATCTGCCTAGGTGGACAGAGGGGTAAGTCTGTGAGAGTCCTCCTCATACTCAAATCTCTCACTGTGGCCAGAGTAGAGGGCTTTAGGAGGAAGGGAAGGCTGGGGTTGGAATAAGCCCCTGGTGGGCACAGCCAGCCCAAAGGCCTCTTGGGATAACAGGCAGGATTGGGGGATCTTGGGAATAGGAGCTGGATTCAGTGTCTCCCAGGCCCCGCCCCTGCCACTCCAGGCCAGGAAGTCCAAGCTGTGCCCAGAGGCCCCTCAGAGGGAGGGGGCAGCCTCAGCAGGTCAGACTGCCCAGGGAGGGCTGGAGAGCGCTCAAGTAGGCGGGCAGGTGGGCTGCCAATTCTTGGAAGGGCTCATTAATGAAAACCCCCGAGCCTGACCACCTGGGGGAAAGGCTCATGGTTCCCATGTGTAGCTGATAAGGGCCAGGAGATTCCACAGTTCAGGTAGTTCCCCCGCCTCCCTGGCGTTTTGTGGTCACCATTAATCATTTCCTCTAACTGTGTATATAAGAGCTCTTTTGCCAGTGAGCCCAGTGCTCAGAGAGAAAGGCTAAAGTCCTCAGGAGGATGTGGCTGCAGAACCTGCTTCTTCTGGGCACTGTGGTTTACAGCATGCCCGCACCCACCCGCCAACCCAGCCCTGTCACTCGGCCCTGGCAGCATGTGGATGCCATCAAGGAGGCCCTGAGCCTTCTGAACAACAGTAGTGACACTGCTGCTATCATGGTGAGTGAGGGAGGGAGCACGGGCTGTGCCTGGGCCACCTTGCTGGCCCCGACTGGCCCTGCCTGTCAGTTTGATAACATGACATTTTCCCTTTCTACAGAATGAAACAGTAGAAGTCGTCTCTGAAACGTTTGACTCCGAGGTAAGATGCTTCTCTCTGACACACCTTCCCAGAGGCCTCTGCCTTAGGGGGTGGCTCCATTTTAGAAGGACCCTCACAGGGTTGTCCACTTTCTCTCCTGTCAGCAGGCTGCCAGAAGGAGTGCCCAGGAGACCACTGGCCTTGCCCCTGTGGCAATCATGTGAACTCCTTTATTAGCTGAGCAGCCATGGACAGACCTAGCATTCAAGGGGTCAGGGGTGACCAGAGGACAGTTGGCTAAGCGGAAGTTACTTCGTGAGACAGGGACTATGGAGTTGGGGCACTCACTGTGCCCTGAAAGTGAGCTCTCTGGAGACACAGTGCTGGCTACGGAGGGGCACAGAGGGGTTTCAGGAACAAGCCTTACTCACACAGCAAGTCCAAGTGATGTCCCACCCCGTTCCTTTCTCCCTGAATGGTTTGGGGATAGTGACCTCATTTCCTGGGGGCTGGGACCTTCTTGAGATGCCAGACCAAGGGAATGTGACTGTGTTGGCTGAGGGTGGCCTGAGCTGAACGGCGAGAAGGAGTCAGACTCATGCCTGCAGTGGACAGGGAGACAGGGTAGTACGTGGGACTGGACCCAGCCTGAGACTAGTCAGGAATCAAGTGCCCCTCCCAGGCCCTACTGGTGGAGGACAGAGATGAGAACAGGAAAGAATGATAAGGAAGGTGTCCTGTGCCCACCGAAGGGCACTTGGCCACTGCTTACCAAGAAACGGACGTTTCCCACAGGAGCTGACATGCCTGCAGACTCGCCTGAAGCTGTACAAACAGGGCTTGCGGGGCAGCCTCATCAAGCTCGAGGGCCCCTTGACCATGATGGCCAGCCACTACAAGCAGCACTGCCCCCCCACCCTGGTGAGTGCCCACATTTGGACCCCAAGCGGGAAGGTCTCAGTCTAGGAGAGTGGAGGACTGGGTAGGGAGAGACCTTTGGCTGTGGCTGTTCAGGATCCCAAGGGGTTTCTGTCTTAACAGATTTGTAATGATTAGCTTTTCCCGAGAGGGAGCAGTCCAGCCCTTTTTCATCTCTAGGAGTTAAAGCTACGGAGCTCAGGAGCCTACAGCGCTCCCTAGCGGGAGCTGCTACCATTCTCATTATCATTGTTGTCATTAATGAAGTCAGAGGTGAGGCAAACCCAAGAAAACTCAGGGCCTGCCTAAGATCCAGAGGAAGTTCTGGGGCCCAAGTGCTACCTCCCGACAGGATTTTCTTCTTGCCCCTTGTGGGTGCTGGATTGCATGGGAGCAAGGAGGGGAGCATACCCGGAATGGACAAAGGCCCCAAACATTCCTTTCCTATGGGAAGGGAGGGAGGTGTGTGGCCTTGACTCCTGCCCCTTTTGGGATCCGGGAGGAGCCTCAACCTGGCCTGGGACCAAAGAGGCGGTGGCCCAAGTGCCCAGCCGATCAGCCTCAGGCTGGCACTTTGTCAGGCCCTTGACTCTGGCAGAGCTGTGCACCCTTTGAGTGGCACATGGGTAGCAACATGTTACCTGACCCAGGTCAGCAGGAGGACCCCAGAAGGGCCTTCTGGCCTCTTAGTTCTAAGAGGCCGCACAGAAAACATGCTGGTACTTCCCCCATGTTACCCACTCACGTCTGGACTCAAGTTTTCTTTCTTTTTTTTTTTTAAAGGAAACTTCCTGTGCAACCCAGATGATCACCTTCAAAAGTTTCAAAAAGAACCTGAAGGATTTTCTCTTTGAGATCCCGTTTGACTGCTGGAGCCAGCCCAGAAGTGAGGCAGGCCTTCCAGCTAGGAGCTAGCCCTGGGAGCTCACCTCACAGATTGCTGCTGTCCCACTCACAAAGAACCAAAACTCAGGATCTTCAGCTTGGAGGGACCAAAGGGTGGGCCATGGCTGTTGAGAACATGGACTTGCTCTGGGCCGTACTGACCACGATATGGGTGTGGTAGGGGAGTAGGGGATATTTTACACTGGCGGGGATCAGTAATATTTATTTATATATTTATGTATTTTAATATTTATTTATTTATTTATTTAAGCTCATACTCCATATTTATTCAAGATGTTTTACCATTAGAATAAATTATTAAAAATCCGTTCTTATTTGTGCTGTTTTCCAGTTTGTTTTCAACCATGAGCAAATGCTGGTGACTCTTTTCTCCTCACAGGGAAGGGAAGGGAGGAAGTTGCGAGGCAGGGGAGGGCCTGTGGCAGGTCAGGCACTGTCCAAGGGGCAGTCAGAGAAGACGGGAGGCGACAGCTGGCTTGGGTGCAGCATTCTGCACACCAGGACACGCTTCCCTGGGTGCTCAATGGCTCCATCCCAGAGAGAGGTTTTCAGGTTCACTTAAAAGTCGAAGGGACCTGGCCAGCAGAAACCTTGGCCCAGAAGAGGGGCATCGTCCTTCCCAGGCAGGCCTGGGGTTGCTGGGAGTTGGCTGGTCACGCTGAACAGGCCCGCCCTTGCATCAGGCAAAACACTTGTACCCCTCAGAGCCCCAGATCCTGTAGCCACACCCTGCCCCTCATACTCAGGGCTTCAACCACTCCTAAAGTGAACCAGCAGATAGACTAGCTATTCATGGAAAAAGAAACCAAACCACAGGGGTCAGAGCTCAGCAATATTTACCAAACTTTCCCCTAAATGGGTGATCTTAATCTTTGAAAGTCAGAATGTAAGCTCATAGTTTGTTGGCACATGGCTCAAGTGTGGCATTCTCCTGAGCTGATTTTTGTTTTTACATGAAGTTTTGCATCCAGTTAGACACTTTCCCCTAAAATCCATGGCCTTCAGCCCAAGGAAATAGTAGCTATCCTCTCTCCTCTTGCTTTGCCAGCCAGATATTCCCAAACATGTTCCCCTGTGTCCCTCCTGAGGAGTGCAAGGTAAGTGGGTGTGTCCCCAGATGTCAGGTGGGCAGCCGGGCCAGACTTCTCCTTGACGGGTGGGCTTGGGAAAGCTGGCTTGGTGCAACTTTAGCCCCTGCCTGGCTCTCTTCCCATCTACCTGCTCTCTCCGCCCTGGCCAGCACCTGAAGACAGAATCTGTCTTGGCAAAGACCTGCCCCACATGCAGGCAGAAAGGTCATGACTCAAGATGTGATTATGAACAAAAATTCTTAGACAAGTCTGAATTTCAGCAAAGACAAGAATCCATGAAGTGTGCTGTGGTCATAGAAAATGCATGAAAAGCACATCTTGCCCAGCGATAAGGTCCTGTCTGTCTTCCACGTAAGCCAGTGATAAATGATAAGAGATTTAGCATTTCCTTAGACTCACATATATAGGTACCCCTCTCCACAGAAACGCTGCCAAGCCCAGGGCTCGGATCAGCTTGGAGCCACCCTCAAGTCATACCATGTACCTGTACGTGCTCCTGGCTTGTGTGCTCTGGGGCTTGGAAAGTCACTCCACCCCAATGAAGATAGACGGCGTGTCTCCCCATGACAATCACACAGCAGTCTGCGCTGAGATTCAGAAAGAACTTGCGGCTGACAACATTATATACAACGTAAGTCTGGGTCTTCATCAAACATCACTTTGCTCTCAGTGGCCCTTTGTGCTTCTGACCAACTTTTCCTTCTTCCAGGGTTCCTTCAAAAGGCCCCAGAACACCAGTGAGGTAAGGAGCAGTCACCCCATGGACCTTTCTGACCACATTTGAAAGGGATCACCCCAGCTGGAACCCAGGGAAGAGATAAGAACAAAAGACACTGAAGCAAGAATTCTGGAGAGAAAGCTGCGAGGTTGAGGATAGAGCCTCCAGCTCAGGCAACAGACGAACCAGTGGCCAGGTCCTAGGCTTTGCTGGGCTCTCCAATCACCATTCCAGAGCAGCCTTGGGTCTGCGGAGAGACCAGACACCCACTGCACAGCTCACAGGACCCACAGGCCTCCTGTGGGAGAATCAGGATAGGGCCTGAATTTGAGTCCAGGGTTCCATCTGGCCAGGGTGACCAGGGATGGATGAGGATGGGGGTCAGCTGGCACCCTGCTGTGCACGACCACCATCCCAGTGCCCCCAACCCTGTTTCAGGAGCCCTGCTATGGGGAGTTTACAAAGGACTTCATCTCTACCCTGAAGGAACTCACTACAAACAAGGAGGACCAACATATACAAAAGGTTTATAAGGACATGAAAGAACTCACCAGAATCTGCCCAAAGCTGAAAGTAAGTTGCTGTTTGCTCTTAGGGGAACCTGAGACATCATTTCTCTTGCCACCACAGCCAGGGGCCCAGTAAAGCAAAGGGCTTATTATGGCCCCCACTTGCCACATGTGAGACCTCAGGTACTACTTTATGATCCAAAAAAAGTCTACTCACTGACAGGTGTTGGGGCTTAGGGGAGTGGGGATTCAGGGGTCGTTCTGGAGGTTTCTGTCACACCCTCTGCCAAGCCCCCATGCACAGAGGTAAGTGTGGAGCAGGTCTGAGACAGGTCAGAGAAGGGCTGGTGATGGACTCAGCCTGAGGAGAGGGAAGGCCACTGAATGTCAACCCCAGTTGGGCAGCCAGGCCAAGCTGCCTCTGGTTTGCCCTGCCCTTGGGGTCCCTTCTGGGCTGATGAGCCCCACTGGGAGCCCACGATGTGGGGAAGGACAGTGGTTTAGGGAGGCATGTTGTGGGGAAAATGATGGAGGAGCTCCTCTGTCTGCCCATTGCTTACACAGTCCCCTGTGTGCTCTCTCCCTGCTCATCCTTGTGTCCCTGTCCTAGGCAGCTGTGGGACCTGCCCACACCCTGCCGGCTCTCTCCTCAAGGCTATACAGAGTCCTAGACCTTGGGCCCCACCATCACCAGATGGCCCCCAGTGCTCTCCCTAAGACAGATGGGGAGGGCCTGCCTGAGTTACCTCCTAGGGGATGGGGGGCTTACAGCACCCTTGTGGCTGGGAGAACAGAGTTTGCTTTTATTTTTTTCTGCTAAGAAGATGACTTAAATATGTATTTCTTATTTAGCCAACAGAATCACCCAAGAACTGTACTACTGAGAAGAGTAACTTCTCACAGTTCAAGGAAGCCTTACAGAGTGTTGTCATATCCATAGAAGGATGGAAATCATGTAAAAAGATCGAAGGCAGCCTCTGAGACAGGAGCCTGGTGTACATGGTTAGAGCTGCAGAAAAAGGGATTGGAAGAGCCTCAAGAACAATTAACAGCTGGGATAGGTGGGAGTTTGCCGGCCCTGGGCTGGCAGATGAGGACGCAGGTGGGTCATGGGGAGGGGGTGAGCCTGAGGAAATATGTCTGTAACTGATACATCAGCACCTGCTGCTTCAATAAAGCCGGGGTATGGAAATAGTGGTGAGTGCCATTCATGACAGTGTCCAGTCTCCCTGGGAACTTGATAGACTGGAAGGGGAAGGGGGCTGGGGTTGATGGCCCCATAACCAGGGCTCCGGATCTGGAGGGCCAGAGGTCTCCCAGGAGGAGATGCCTGGGAGGGCAAGTGGGAACCCCACCTCCTCTGCCCCTCTGCTGCACCTCCAGTGCCACTGGATACACAGTAGAGGCTCCATCAGTGTCTGTGCAGCTTGTTACTGGCCCCCCTTCTCCCTGTGTCCTTCAGAACTCAAATCAGATCCTTTCCCAGACCCCTCTCCCCAGTGTCAGTCAGCACCCACCCACCCCCAGACCAAGGGCCAAGGCTTGAGGCCTTCCCTCCTTTGGTCTCTACTACAGATCCTGGGGAGTTCTAAGTCTAATTCATCCCCATCCCTCGAGGGCTCAGAGTGGCCACAGAAGGGTCAGCCCTGGTAAATGGCTCAAGGGAATGGGGACTTTCAGGCTACTCACAGAGGACTGGGCATGGTGGGGAACCCAGAGAAGGTGGGGGGCCCACAGGGGCTAGGGACATCTTTACCCCCAGCTTCTTATAGACCAGCAAAGAGCTATCTGACTTCAAAGTAAAGCCCTCATCTGGCCTGCAAAGCCGCTCAAACACCCTCCAGTATCTTGTTGGCATAACAGCCCCCTCCCCAACTACTAATGCTCTCACACCCCCAGACCCCAGGGCCCTGTCTGTGGTGAATCTGCCAGTTGCTCAGGTCCTAAGGTGCTGCCAGACTGGGCTACCAACCTCTGATCCCCTATGCTCAATTCTAACCCAAACTCTAATCACTTGAATAGTTTATTGGAGGTGACCATGGATTACCCCATAATCTAAACAGCTTCCTATATTCCTGTATTCCTTCCAAACCTCTCAGACCATGAGCTCCTTCACCAAACCAGGAAAGATAGAGATCTATTGTTCTGGAATATAATTAGGTACCAAGCTGCAACCACAAACTGGCCCAGGCCAGACCTGCAGTGAGTCTGTAACTTCTCCCCATTGACAGACCTGGTCAAGCTGTAAAGCTTCGGATTGCGCTGCAGCCAGTGCACAGACCCAACACAACACAGCCCTGCCCACCCTCATCCCTTGTCCTAGAATGCCCAGGACATTCCCTGCTTATCTCCACCTTGAAGGGCCACATCAGGGTGGAGGTCAGCAAGTGAGACAGAATGAAGTTGCGAAACTATCTCAGAACATGGAGAGCGGCCCTGTGACTCAGGGTCAGGTATCAAGGCTGGTATGGAGCCAAGGGCCAAGGGTGGTTTCAGCCCTGAGAGCCCACAGTCCAGTCCCCAGAGGCTGTGAGGTCCTGTCCCTTGGGCACATCACAAGGGTGCTCAGGGTTCCAAGGCCACTCCTCTGTGACTAGCAGTGGAGTCTGCGGGGTGCATGGCAGGACGGGATTCCTGAGACACGCTGGCAGGAAGACCTGACAGACCTCCACTGCCCCAGCCTCTTCTTAGCCTGAGGCCCCTAATGGTAAACGGTTGGGGGCTTGCACATACATCCTTGTCATCTCATTGCCGTGTTCAAGACAGCAGGGTATACACAAGTCTGGCCTGCCACTAGCTTACTGTGTGACCTTGGACAGGTGCCTCACTCTCTTGGCCACAGAGTCCACAAAGGCAGGGTGGACTCTAGCCCCACAGGCCAGACCACAGCCTACGTTCAGGGTCTTTGTCAAGCTAGAGGACCTCAGAGCATCTGGCTCAACTCTAGGGAAACAGATTGAGAGAGAGGCTCTGGTGTCTTTCCTGGGAAATGGGAAACTTGGGAAGGATACAGGTGGAAAGGTGGCTGTAGCACGTGGAGTAACTGCCCTCATTGCCCTGACAGCCTTAAGCTCAGGCCATGGCCACCCAACAGCCACCCATGAGGAGACCCTGCAGTGAGGGCCACTTGGGTTTTCCCTGTGCCCTAGTTTTCCATCCAATTAGGCTCAGATCTGGACAGTGGTGCTGGTAGCCTGCTGGGGGCTGGAATCAGGTAGGAGAGCTATGGGGGCACTGCTCCAATGACTCAGGCAGGTCTGAGCCCTCAGTCCCCTGTGAGTAAACTGGAACTACTCTCTTGGGATCTAAGGAGAGACTAGTCCATTGGAAGGCCAGAGCTCTAGACTAGATACCTGGGCACGAGAGGCATGGCCCTGACTCCTAATTGGCTGGCACTGGCCCTGGGCACCCTCTTTCCCTAGGAGGCCAGGAAAATGGTCCAAATTATATTCTTCCCTGGGAGGTAACCATGGGCAGGCCCACCTTGACCCTGAGGACACACTATTGGTTTTCCTAGGCCCATCTCTAGACCAGGAGGGAGAGCAGGACTGGGCGGTCTGTGGAGAGGCTCATCCATATATTAAGACTTCCTAAGACAGTGGAACAGCCCGCCTTCACTGGGCCCTCCCCAGGAACCACCTCAACTCCCTATCACCTGCCTCCCAGGGGCCCCCTCCACCCTCAGATATCAGTAGTATTGAGGTTGGAACGAGGAATCTAAGACATGTACTAGAGCAGCAGTGCAGCCTGCTCTCATATGCTAGGGCTTGAGAACTGGAGCAGCCCTGCTGACAGCCACACGGCAGTCTCTGTCACAGGCCATACTGTGGCCACATCCTTTGACTCAGCATTCACATTCAGGGAGATCATACAGGAGGAAAGAAGCATCATCCACAGAAATAGCCAATCTGTCAGTCCACGAATTAAAATGAAGCAAATATGAGGCAAAGCATGTGTGAAAGGTCCAGAACGGCAACAGTGCTGGGATGATCCCATGGGGGCCAAGGGCTGGAAGGGAGTTGGGATGATGACTGGGGTGCTGGGGTGAGAGGTGACTTTTCTCCTTGGTTTTCCACCCTGTGATGGCCGTAAATGTGGCCATGGCCGGATCCAAGGAGAGAGGCTGAGTGCCAAGGTCAGCAGGCATCATACGGTTCCCTTGCTTACAGAAAATTTGCATCCTCAGTGTCCCCAGCTAAACAGGGTTCTCGGCGGTGGCTTGCAGTGTATTAACTGATTCCCCAAGATGGTTGTTCAGCCAAGATGCTGGTGATCAGCTTATAACGGGGGATGCTCTCCTCAAAGCCCAGGGCACTGGTACCCTCTCTCTGAGATAGCACGGGCAGCAGAAGAGGCCTGTCTGCTCTTCCTTGGCAGGTAGGACAGCTCATGGTGTAGGCCTGGAGGGTGCAAGGTACTGTCTAGGCATCCCCAATTAACCTCACAACTGTCCTTTGCATGGAGTCACAGATGGGGTCTACACATCTGACCTGCACCACACAGCCCCAAGTGGGCAGGACTGGCCCTGGAAAACAGGTGTGCCATGTTCCTGAGTCCTTACTCCTCTAGCTTCCTGGCTGCCTGCACATGTATATGCTTGGGAATTCAGGGTGTATATGATTGGAATTGGAAGGCAGGGGCTGCATGGACCAGGCATATACTGTGCCAGCCTCAACTTCTGAGCACGTGCTGTCTGTATTGAAGGCACATGGCTGGTCATTCTGGGTCCAGCAGCTCCTGCCCTGGACCCTTCCACCTTGTTACATGGGCTTTACAAATGAGCAAACTGGCAGGTAGGTCCCTCCTGGTCCCTATCTGTGAAGTGGGGTTGTGGCAGGGACAGAGAGGTCCCAGTCCCAGAACAGCCTGCCCTGACACAAGGAGGCTCCGACAGACACAGAGCCATGTTGCCCTGAGGCCTAGGGCAGAGCCAAGAGTGTCCTGATGCTGGCTCTGTTCCTCTGAGGAAAGGAGAGGCCAGAATGCTCATGGCATCCAGGTCTGCACAGCAGGTCAGAGCAAGGTCAGCCCCAAGATGCAAATTGGGCATGAGGAGGGGGCATCTCACCTACTATCAGGGCTGGAAGCTTCCTGCTCCCAAGGCCCAGAGAGGCCCAGGACTTCCTCAGGACCACCCAGGAGGTGAGCTAGACAGAATCCTCAGGGCTGGCCCCACAAAAGCCCCTTCCCAGGTTCTCAGAAGGCTGCTGGGCACAGACTCTCCCTTGGAAACAACTGACCAATTTCCCTTCTGAGACCCTGAGCTATGCCTGCTAAGAAAGATGCAGCTTCACAAGTTATTTTTCACTGTGGTTTGAGATAAGAACAGTGAAACAGTTTTATGTTGCTGCCACTGATGTTATCTCTGGCCCAGACCAGCTCTTTCAACCTGAGAGATGATTAATTGAAAAACCTTTCTCCCTCTCCTTTTTCTCAACTTCAAGGGAAGATGAGCACAAACTCCCCAGGTTCTGTCCTCAAACACACCTCCTGGGCCCTCACCCCAGGGGAAAGTTGGCATTTCAAGATCTGCGGTTCTTCTGGAGGTGGGGAAAAGCCTTCATAAAATTTATTTTCATTTTTTATTGAGTTATTATAAAGTACACAAATCTCAAGTGTACAGTTCAGTGAATTTTTATATATGTTTACACCATTATAACCAGCATGCAGAGTAGGATATAGAATACTTCCCAGCACACCCAAAGACTTCCTGTGCTTTCTCCCTCCTAGTCAGCCTCCATCCCCCTACGTAGAGCCACTGTTCCAACTTCTCACCATAAATTCGTTTAGACCATTCTTGAACATCATTTAAGAGGAATCCTAGTCTATGGTTTCTTTTAATTTGACTTCTTTTGTTAAACACTATGTCTGTGCACTTCTTTCTGGCTGTTGTACGTAGTTGTCATCTGTCCTTTTTTGCTCCTGTGTAGTATTCCATTGCATCCCACAAGGTATTTCCCCATTCTACTGCTGATGGATATTTTAGCTGTTTCTGGTTTTTGGCTAATATTAATAGAGATATGATGAACATTCTTATACTCATATTTTGGTGAGCATATGTATGCATTTCTGTTGGAAATACTGGAAATGGTATAGAATTACTGGGTCATAGGATACACATATTTTTGCTTTAGTAGGTACTGCCAAACATTTTTCCAAGGAAAAGTCTTTTATAAACAACACTGCTGTTGGTTTTCCACCTTTTGTAGACACTGCTTGTCCATCACATAATGGATCTCTCCCTCCCTTCACATGATCTGAAGCTGCTTCCCAAAGGTCCTCGTCATTATTGGAAATTCTTCTCTACATTGTTCAGTCTTGCCCAACTGGATGCCTTCTGACAAGCTAATTGTGGGGAAACAAAGCCCAAATCTGACTAAGCCTGGGTCAAGGTCAGCCCTTGCTTACAGGGCCATGGGGCCTGCCCTTGGGGCTTGGCTTGGGCAGGCTGCAGTGAAGCACGTTCATTGATAAGAGCAAAAGTTAGCCAGTTTATTACTCGCCAGTTCCCCGCGCTGCCAGAGCTGTGGAGATGCTGCCTCCACCTCCAGCGTCACCTTCTTGCGAGAGTTAGCTCAAGAAGGGCCCAGTCTGACATGGATGTGGGTGGTGTCTTGCTAGTACATTGTGGAGTGCAGCCCTTGTCCACACATCTCTAGACAGACCCCTCCTGCTTCTCTCACCATGGCAGCCGGATGGAGTCATGCACCCGTTAATTCATTCAACAAATATTTAGTGAGTGCTTATGAAGTATCAGGAACTGTGCCAGACTCTGGAGGAACCCCACCCTTGAGATGCTTACATTTTAGGGGATTAGTCTGGCTGAGTCCCATATGGGCTGCTTGCTGGCTCAGCCTGAACTCCAAGCCCTTTGGTCTGGCCTAAGACCCTGCCCTGCCACTCTGGCCCTCATGGCCCCTGCAAACCCCTCCAGCCTAACTACTCACAGTCCTATCTCCCTCACAGCAGCAGTGGGTCACAGGAACACAAACCAGCCACAGCTTTCCTACCATCCCCTGGCCTCTGTGACTGGAATGCACCCCAGCCAAGTGGCTGACATCTGTCCCTGCAACGGGGTAGAAGAGTGTCCAGTGAGTGGTGGACAGGTCCTCTACTGGGGCATCTTCCTCCTCACCACTTACTCTGGGGTTTGCCTGCCAGCCTCCTGGGTCTCGGGGCTGTACTATCATCTGCCCCTCAGGGGACTGTGGGGTCCCTGCTCTGAACTACTGCTTTATCCTCCAGGTGTGGAGAGGACCCCTCACTGCATAGGTGCCAGCAGTGGCTATGCTCCAGGGTCTGATGAGTGAGCCTCTTCTTGCCTCTAATTAAAAGAAATGCACGTGGATTTTATGGAAGTCAGGATGGAAAGGCAGCACAAATTTCCCAAAGTTTAGAAAATGCTCTAGAGACAAAGATCAGCACCAGGCTATAAGGTACTCAGTACACAGCCAGGAATGTTATCATTACCCTTATCAACAACAGCGTCTGAGAGGTGAGCCAAGAGGATGATCTTGGGCCACTCAGGAGCCAGCGTGACCGAGGAATCCAACACCAGCACAACTGGCTGCTCCCTTTCCCACTTAACGGATTTGGGAACTATCTGAAAGGAAGCAGAAGGGAGGGAAGCTCAGCTCTCTGGCAATGTGTCACACTTCCTTTTGCCCAGAGCCTGGGGCAGCCCCAAGCTCTCCTTGGAGGCCCTGGCTCCAGCCTATGCCTCTCCCGCCAGCAGGGCTAGATAAGGGTGGGGTCATTTCATGTGCTGGGAGGGGAGGCCAGGCAAACAGCAACTGCTGCTGGAGCCACAGCTTCAAGTCAGAAACTATACGATAACTCATAGTCTTCCTTCTTCCCCCACACCCCAGGAAGCTCTCCTTGACTGACCCCCTCAGGCTCCTTCTCCCACCAGGATCTCTCTGGGGCAGTTGCTGTGGGCCCCTCCCAGGTCCTCAACTGAAACAGAAGCTCTAGCCTTCCCCAGGCTGGGGGCAGGGCTGCATCCAGCACAGATGTACAGAGGGCTGTGACTCAGAAAGACCCTAATACCCCCTCTCACCAGTCCAACCCCTGAAAATGCACACCAACCAGTGTTGGAACCTAAGCAGAAATCAGAGGAAGCTCTGAGAGCCTCAGGCCATACCCTGGGCCACAATAACACCAAAGGCTCCTATGCCTACGAAGCTCAGGGACAGAGAGACACAACCTTGGGCTCCATGACCAAACAAAAACCTCAGGCATGGCCATGGGTCTGGACACCCTAGTTACTGTGAACCCCTGTGGTAGGAAGGAGCACCTTCCCTTAGAGTCAGCCAGTCTGACGTTCTAGGAGTCACAGGCAGGCAGACACCTAGAGCAGGCCTGTGACAGTGACAGACAGGTAGACACAGCTCGTGGCTGCTGATAGTAACAAATGGACAGACACTGACAGAGTCCCTAACAGTGACAGATAAATCCAGCCAGAGCTTCGAAGAGGTAGATGGAGAGATCAGCTGGGGACAGTGGCAGTGACAAATTGATAGACTTAGAGGCAGATGGATAGACAGACTTAGAATCCCTGCCAAGGACAAACACACAGCTGCTGCTTTGTTCAGGGTGAAAGGTGGCAGCTCTATCCTGAGCTCAGCCCCAGAGGCTCTCAGAGTTTCTCCTTCTTGGCACTGTGATCAGAGGCTTTGAGGGACTCTTTCCAGGGCCACAATTCCCCCTACCCCGTGATTCCCAGTAAGGGATCAGGCTGTGGCCCTCACTGTCCCTGGAGCCAGACTTAAGAATCAATCCATTCCCCTGTCCCTGCCTCCCCTTCCCAACCTTGTGGGACAGGGAAAGGCTCACAACATTGCTCCTGGGGCCACCCACTCACAACATGGTGGACTTGTTTGTCCTGGAAAACATCTTCTTAGGGACGACGTGAGTCCAGACTCTGTGGGCACAGCAGACAGTGCCAGGTAGAGGCTGAAGTCCAGTGCTCCTACAGTTATCAGAGGATGCTTAGCTCCAATTGGCCAGTTTATCCCTTCACCCCTCTGACCTCCAGGGCCTGGAAACCTGAGAGCCTAAAAGGTCCTGGCAAAGGGGAGAGACTCCAGGCCAGGCAAGGATGGTGCAATTAGCCCCTTTCATAAGTAGGGAGACTGAGGCTGACTTGGATGTACTCAGCTCTGGGTGTATAGAGTCCAAGAACCCCCTGGGAAGGAATGAGACTTTTCTACCTTGACGGGACCTTTGTGCTAAAACCATGACCAGGCTGGCTGCCTCAGGTTTAATCCCTGGGTTGGAGACTCTGAGACAGACGTTAGCATGCAGGATTGCTTGTGGAAGGAGAGGGAAGGAAGCAGGACCGAACAGAGAAAGAAGCAGAATTCAATGCAGTTGCAACAAAAGGCTCAGTTGACCCAAAAGAGAGTTCTAGAGCTGGGATGGTCTTTCAGAGTTCTTGGGGCAAAGAGGAGGTCAAGTCTTTATTTCTCCATGTTGATTATTAATTGGATGTAGGCTGTCCCTACAAGGAGGTATGACTTTAGGCATGGCAAGTGTTTTCAGCCAAGGAAATGCACTAAAAGGGGGGTTGCCTCCCAAGGGCTGTCCTCCAACAGCACTCCTAAACTGGGGGAATAAGCCCTTGACTCCTGAAGGGCGTTCTGGATGGCATACCATCACGTCCACCACAGTCCACCCCTTGAGCTGTCAGGATCCACTTCCTCATGTAACCACTTGCCACAGTTCTCCAGGATTCCAGTGCTGTGCTGTTACATGTTTAACAACTGGCTCTCCAAAAAAACCCACGCCAAACCTTGATTGGTAACATTTGTAACTTGTCATGGTGTAAATACTCCCACCAGGGCTGATTTGAAGCTTCTAATGGTTTAAAAACTGGATGGCAAAAATTTAGCAATGGACTCTCACAAGTCAGACTGAGTCAGCTCCAGCACACTAATGATTCTGATGGGCTTCTATTCCTGAAGGAAACTTAGAAGAGGAAGATTAATGAAATGAACCACAGCCCCTCCTGTTGTAGCTGATCTCAAGCTCACAATTGTTATCCTCCTCTACTATCTATTCCAGATTCCCCCTCACCTTCAGTTAGCATATATGCTGATCCTGGAGGCTTCCCTGGTGGCATGACCCAGTCTGTCATCCTTGTCATCAGACCAGATTCCTGATCTGATTTCATTGTAGCTTGGGGTTGCTGTACTTGTCCCTTTACTGACAAAATAGGGGGAGGGAGTACCAAACAGACACCCAAGTGGATCTCACTGTGTAGCACTCTGTAGCAGTAGCCTTACCTCCTTCTGATGATCAGTCTCAGGTATCCCTGCCAAGATGGTGACTACTCTTCTTTACTGCTGGTCCCTAGACACAGGAAGTCAGTGCCCTAGCGGCAGCTTTGGCTGATAGTTTAATGAGACTTTTGCTGTGGTCCCTGATGGAAGTGTTTCCTCCTGGGGAACTAGGATCTCTAAACCCAAAGAGCCAAGAGTTGCAGGGATGGGAAGCACAAATTTCCCAAGTGAATCATTGGGATGATGGTAAAAGGGGCCATTACTGCTTCTATCTCTTGATTGTCAGACCTTTGTATTATATCTCTTGGGACACAGCTCCATATAAGGGTCTTCAAATTATAGGGAGAACTGTGTCCTGGAGGATGGCTCATTATCCATGTAAACTACCACTCCCAAGCTAGCCTTCAACAAGTTGTTGCCTAGCACGCTATCAAGTTGACAGCTCCTGGATGGTGCCATATGTGATATGACCAGTGGACCCTATGGTCATGGACACACTCCTCTACATTTTTCCTGAAAAATGGATCCCTTGGTTTGAAATAATATTGAATGAGATCCCATGCGGGTGGATCAAAACTCTGAAAGTCCTTGGATAGCAGTTTGGTTGAGGTTCTGCAGATAGGAAATGCAAAGTCATACTTGGAGTGTCTATTTATTTTTTTCAAAATGAATCACTGGCCCTTCCAGGGTGTAAGAGGGCCAAGGTAGTCAATTAGAAACCCAGTGGCCTATTGATCTCCTTGAGGCACAGTCAGTGTTGTATCTGGAGCTCAGGGTTGGTCTCTGTTGCTGGCAGGCTAGACATTTAACAGTGGCAGTAGCTAGATCAACTGTGCTAAGTAAGAGCCCACGGTATTAGGCTTATGCATAGCCTCCATGCCTGCCCCCATAGCTACTCCATTCATGTACCCACTGAGCCAGCACTGGGCTACAATGATAGAAGCTGGATGATATCAACTGGAAGAGTCATTATGTCTGCCCAATTATTGTACCCCTTCCATTGTGGTACACTTCCTGGTGGGTATTAACATGCAATATGAAGCTCTTCATACCTCCTGCCATTAACATTTATCCATCACATGCCTCTCTCCTAGACTTCCTGTCCAAGGTCTTCCAGTCTTTCTCCTTTCAGGTCCCTGACCAGCCAGCCAAGCCATTTGCCACTGCTCATGAGCCCCTATATATTTTAACTTCAGACTACCTCTCCACACAAAATCAATGGCCAGGTGTACCTGAAGGTTAGCCCATTGGATTTGTCCTCACTATCATCTTTCAAGGTCACTGCTGACTGGGTTATAGTGGGGTTACTAACCATTTTTTATTTGAGCCACGTATTGATCTGATCTATTTGTGAAGTAAGTTTGGACTTTTACTTCCTCCATCAGCTGGGGATCACCCACGCAGCCATAAGTGTGAGCTGGGGGAGAGGCTCTGGTGCCATGGAGGTGGCTGACATGGGATTCTGGGTTACCTGTTTGCGCAGCTTACCTGTGCCCTCCCATCCTGCTCATATTTGATTCCAGATGCATGACTTCCATCTGATGATGGGTTGTTGCTAGGCCTGCCTGACCTTATGGCTTAGTAGGTCCAATAGAAACCAACTCATCACAGGTAGTTCTAACTGCATGGTCACTCGATCAGGCCCTCCAGTCCCACTAGGGCTCAGTAGTATAACAGGAGCTATTTTTCAAAAGGTGTATAATTCTCCAGTGCAGATGCTATGGTCTTGCTCCAGAACCCTAGGGACATTACATATTTTCCCACTACTGATACCTTTTAAATCAGAGTCTGATGATTCATATGGCCCAAATGGCAGGGCTACTTGTACCATAGCCTGAAACTGCTGCAGAGCCCTTTCCTGCCTGGGGCACGACACAAAGATGGCAGGCTTTTATGTTACTGCCAGGTGTATGGGACAGAGTAATAGTCCCAGGTATGCAATAGGTTGCGTTCATAACCCTAAGAGGTCTACCAAACATTGTGATTCCTTCTTCATGGTGAGAAGTACAAGATATAATAATTTCTCCCACACTTCAGAGGAAATTTCCTGACATGCTCTAGACCACTGGATCCCTAAAAACTTTACTGATGTGGCAGGCTCTGAATCTTAATAGGGCTTATCTTCTGGAGTGCACGTGTCTTGTCATGCCAAAGTGGCAGTCACTTCTTGATCATCTCATCTGATTGGCATAACATTATTGATAGAGTACACCAGTGTGATGTTCTTTGGGATGTCCAGATGTTCCAGACTTCTTGGAACTATATTATGACAGAGGGAAGGAGAGATAATCTAGCCCTGGAAATTTATACTATTGTTTGTTCCGAGTGAATGCAAACTATTCTGGTAAGAGTGGGAAAAATGGAGTCACCAGATCAGTGGCCACACACTGTGCCTGAGGCCAAGTTTTTTATTTACTATTTTGGCTGGAGTAGGGAGAAGTTTTGGAGGCTTCCACTTAGCTTTCCTCACTATGATAGCTCTCACCACATAGGCCAAAGACCCAATGTAGGGGATTGTGCTAATCATCAAGTGCATTTATCCAATTATATCACTGGGTGGGTCTGTGGACCTAGAGGGTCTGCTATGAGCGGGATTCAGGCCAAGAATCTATCAATCATCGGAACTACATATGCCTCCAACTCTAACAAGAGAGTCTTGTTGCTACTTCAGGTCTCCAGATAACAATTTCAACTCAAATCTTGTGCAATAGTCCTTGAAACATCTCAGTATTCTCTTTTTCCCAGTATCTAAAGTTACCCAAATAAATACCCAAAACAAGTCTCCTTGGGGAAGGGCTGGGGAAAATCATTTTCACGCACCTTGATGTGAGGTTGTGGGATCCTCCCTTCAGGTGGTCTGGCTGCTTCTTCAATCAGTGTGTTCTGAATCTGAAAACTGGTTCAGATCTGGAAACTTGGCAAGGGACTTTTGATTGGGGTGACTGGACTCATCATCCTTGATTGATTGATTGAGATTGTACAGAATGAGCAGTATTGCCATCAGTGAGTTCAGTTCTGTGACAACATCTCCTACTGTCACTCCTGACCTATAGAAGACAGTTATCACTTTTACTTCCTAGTGATGCTAGTACCCTTCTTCCCAGCACATTCCTTATTATTTTGCTATCTTCTGGGCACTTGGGTGAGTTTTCCAACCTTGCTTAGTATATCCACTCCTGCATACCTGCTTCCTCCACAATCTGCCACAGCACTTCTGACATATCTATCTCACTTATTTTTCCATGCTTCTAGGAAACATTCTAATGGTGTATTGGCACCATTTCCTGGGGTCCTTGCCACAGTTTTTATTACTGTATCCTTAGAGAGTGATCTCATGTCCAGAAACTCTTATCCAAATTTCTGTTCCATCTCTTTGATCCAGAATCCAGTCCTGTATATACTTTCCCAACTCCTGCTAGTACTTGCTGGCTAGCTCCTGCATTTTCTTTGAGGTGTATATCCTTTTCTCCCTTAGCAGGTCCCACACATCTCTGTCCAGGTTATGTTGTGACTTAATTCTAGTTATTGGCCTAATAGCCAAGAGTGGGGGTGGAAGCAGATCCTGGGAAGATGAGAGAAGATGTCCTGCAGGACAGAGGCCTCTGCGTCATCTTCAGTTAGGCAAGAGTTAGAGTCCCTAACTCTTAGTAGGGAAGAATGGACCACTTACACAGGTTCAGAGGGTACAGGGAAATCTGAGGATGCAAGATATTTAGGTGCTACAGTTGTCCCCATCTCAGAGGGTCTCATTCTTTCCCAACAAGGGCTCTGACCTTGGGATAGAAGACCTGCCTTGGTTGGGAGTTTAACTTTCTTTGGAGCTTAACTATCTTGATAACTAAATTCTGGGCTTGATTCTTGGCTTTTTCATTCTCTTCCACTGCAAGAGATGAGAGCTCTTTATATACACCAAGGAGGTCTAGGGCTCTCACACTTAGCTTTTAATTGCCAATTAATCACTCTAAGCTTTTCATTATCTTTTTCTCAGAGTCAATCAAGTTTAGCCATAGTTACCCAATTCTATTGTCCTTAGAGTAACTAATTCCTCCACATTTCTCAAATACTTGATAAATTGCACCAGCTAATGCATTCTCTTCCAACAGGAGTGAAAGTTTTAACAACTGCACTACTACTTTGTGCCAGAGGCTGTGCTTCACCTGTCAACTGTGAAGGCATGGGTCCTCACTGGAAGCCAGATGGTAGGTGATCCAAAATCCCATCTTAAGGTTTTTTTTTTTTTATCATCACTCCTGGAACCAAACACCACAGATTAGGTGCCATGGGAAGCAGACTCTAAGTCAGAGATTAGCATCAGGACCTTTATAAGGGAGAATTCTTAGAATCAATACCTGCAGAAAACAGAGGCTGGAAGCAAGATTAGGCAGAGGGAAGGTGAGCTGCCATGCACTTCCAACAAATGTTCCAGCAGAGCCCAGAGGGCCCTCCTGGAACGATCATTCAGAGTTTTCCGAAGACAGAGAAAGGAGCGGTGCCTTTGTACCCTCACATTTATTAGTCACCAGACGTGAGCTTCCCTTGGAAGCAGGTGTGACCTTACACAAGGCAATTTTCTTTAGCAGAGGCAAGCGCCCCAAAGAGGGCTGACAGCTGAGGCTTTCTTCTGGTAGCCCTTCCAGCAGCTGAGAGAATAAATCTTTCATTCATAAATGAGGATTTGGGCTGCATATCACAGCATCCACCACACCACCTTCAAAATGCCGTGTACAAAACCAGCCCCTGGGCAAATGGGTCAGAAGCCTGATGCTTAGAAATCCCCCCTTAGAATCTATTGCTTTAGGGGCCGGCCCGGTGGTGCAGCAGTTAAGTGCACGCGTTCCGCTTCGGCAGCCCAGGGTTCGCCGGTTTGGATCCCAGGTGCGGACATGGCACCGCTTGGCAAGCCATTCTGTGGTAGGTGTCCCACATATAAAGTAGAGGAAGATGGGCATGGATGTTAGGTCAGGGCCAGTCTTCCTCAGCAAAAAGAGGAGGATTGGTAGCAGATGTTAGCTCAGGGCTAATCTTCCTCCAAAAAAAAAAAAAAACCAAAGAAGAAGAATCTATTGCTTTAGCATAAACCTCTCCCTGTCTTGGGACATATAAGACCAGGGAAGGCCTCACTTTGCTGTTCTCAGGTACCCAACTCCTCAGGAGAAATGACTTCAGGATCCTTCTCTCTCCCTAATATTGAGCACTTACTGTGCCTCACCACCAGGTACCAGAGACACCTGTCAGGCAAGAAGCAGATTCAGCCCCATCTGGTCGGGGTCTAGGGGAGTTAGGTATAGTTCCTTGGGCAGGTAGTCCCAGGGCAGTCTTTGAAGGAAGGAGGAGGAGTCATTTGTCAGGTGGCAAAGGGGTAGGGAAGAAGATGCCTGTGGTAGAATGCCTTAGAGAGAGCCCTTCACTCACAGCGAGGTCTGGTGAGAGGCACAGCAGGGATAAGCTGACACTGGGGTGGGGGCTGAAGCCAGATGGGAGAATTCTGGGCCCCACAGCTCATAGTTAAGGTGGCTTCATAATGGTGGAATTTCTCCCCAAAGAAAGGCATGCAGAAGCATGTCTTGGGAATACCATGAGTCTGAGGTGCTGTTTGTCGGGTAACACATTAAAAAAAGGCAGGGACTCTGATTGGAGGGTGCAGGCCCTGATTTGGCCCTTAGACCATAAGTTTGAGACATCTAGTGTAGCCAAGAAGAAAAAGGACCAAGCCTCAAGGAACTTGGAAATCTAGAAGGTGGGCAGAGGAGGAGGCAGCTGCAGAAGAGCCCATGAAGACCGGTCACAGAGGAGGGAGGAAGCCAGGAGTGGTGGCCATGGAGGCAGGGAAGAGCAAGAGGTCAGAAAACACCCTGATCCTGGAGAGAGAAGGTCTGCATGGGGTGAGGTGGCAATTGGTGGCAGGGGCCTTAGGGCAAGGGGAGGTAAGGGAATGATGGGGAATGAGGAGATGATGTGAGTGGAGGAGGCCTGGATAGTTCAGGCACTGGGGGCTGGGACCTTTGGACAGGCTAGATGTCAAGCAGGATTCAGGAGAGGGCAGCCCTTGGCCCTGAAGATCACCCAGCCTCCCTTTCTGAGCTTTCCCCAGAGCCTCATTGGAGCAGGATGGACAGGAACTGTACTCAGGTCCAAGTGCCAGCTCATGCCTGGGTTTCCCCAGGGGGCAAGTCCAACTGGTCCATCCGTCCATTCTGGCAGTTTTGAGCTCTTCTTAGGCAGGGCTACATCCAGCTCTTTTGAGGGCTTTCCAGCAAGCTACAATGCTTCTGTCCCATGGGACCTACAGGGAAACCCCAGCTCTGACCCCCACCCCTTGACTAAGGCCTCCAGAATCTGGGCCAGAGGCCAGGGTGGGGCAAGCCACTGAGTCAGGACAGCGGTTTTCTGGCTTCCTTAGTTTATGTCCACAGATCCCCTACCATCACCACCCCAGAAGATGACCTTGGTAGGAGTGGAGAGCTGCAGCCCATAGAGTCACTGGAATGACTTATATCATTTCTTTAATGCTCACCATACTCATGTGAGAGAGCGAGCCCATAAACCCCTCTTTCACAGATGGCGTAACTGAAGCTCCGAACAGAGAGATAACTTGTCCAGAGTCACATAGACAGAGAGTGGCAGAGATGGCACTTGAACCCTTGCCAGTGCTCTTCCATTACCCTCCCCACCACTCACCATGAACCAGCCAGGATAAGATACTGAGGTTTGCCAGGACTTTGTCATGTAGCATCAGGAGACTAGTAGACCTGGGGGCTTCTAAGTGTCTGCCCTGTGCCTGTCTCAGGACCCTCAGTGTGAGCCTTATTCTGGCTCATCCACGACCCCAGGGCTGCCTCTCACACCTCATATCTCAGCCTTTTGGAGCCTCACTCCTCCTTGAGCCTCCAGCCCCCAGTTCCCAACAAGACCCTCCTCTCAGACATCTCGGCCTCTTCACAACCAGCAGTGTGGTGGAGCCATTTTACTAACAGAGAGACTAAAACACAGAGGAGCCTAGGGAGCCAGGGCAAAGAGCACATGGGTCCAACACCTGCCCTAGGGCAGGCCCCCAAGTGTCAGTGAGTGGCAGATGTGAAGGACAGCAGCCCTGCGTCTTGGCCACTTCAGTGAGGACAAGAATGAGGCACTGGGGGCAGCCCCAGCTCCAGGGCCTTCAGAGGGGATCTCCTCTCCTTGTTCCACACAGGAAGCGTGTGGTGCCGGCTGGCCAGCCACAAAGGCCTGGGCATCCCCAGCTCTCCACCCTCTGGCCCTCTCTCCCTCTTTATCACACTGGCAGTCACACTTCTAATCTCAGAGCCTGGCTTCCTGCTGCTTTTAAAGAGACACGTGGCCTACTGGCTGGCTGCCACCCTGGCAAGAGGCCCTTGTCCCATCTCCCAGGGTCATAGCGGGCTCATATTGTGTCACCATCAAGGAGAGGCTCTCTCCTCTCCACTCAGCACCCAGGTCACTCGAAGGACTACCGAACAGCCCAGTGACTGGAATGTGAGCGCTTCTGAAGGATGGATAGATGGATGGATTGAATGATCCATTCAATAAATAAATACTTATTGAGCACCTACTTACCATATATCAGGCACTCTCTGGGCACTAGAGTCAAGCGGGAAGCAAGACAGATTCTCTGCCATCTTGGTGCTTACATTCTAGGACAGAGACAGTAAAGTAGTAAACAAAAGAATTCCCCAGATCATGTCAGAGACAAGAGCAATGAAGATAATAAAACAGATGATGGCATGGAGACTTTGGAGTAACCAATGGGACCCCTTCTGAAGAGGTGACATTTGCCTGAGACCTGACTGACAAGAAGGAGCTAGATTTGCATTCTTAAAGGATCACTCAGGCTACTGTGCCAGCCAAAAGCGTCAGTAGGGGGATCAATGAGGAGGTTGTTATAACTGCCCTACCAGAGATGATGGCCTGAACTGGACAGTTGGGGTAAGGAAGGGCAGAAGTGGTCAGGAAAGGGGTCACAGGGCATAGAGGATAAATAATGGAGCTCAGGAGGGAGGCAGGGTGCAGGCTCCTGGCCTCAACCTTCCCATCCTCTGCTCCTCAGCTGGCCTGGGCTTTGGGAGGCCTCTGCCAAATGCCCTTGGACAGAGCCAGAAGTATCCAGAAGGAAGTGGGGATAAATGGCGAGGGAGCCCTGGGGCCTGATCCAGCCAGGCTAGGTCTTCACACTCAGGCCATCCTGATGCTGGTCATATGAGGAATTAGACTCCAGATGCAGCAAGTGTCTTTCTGCCTGATGCTCCTATACTTCACACTGCCAGAACTTTGAGGCATGAATGCCATAGTTGCTGCCCATCAACTGCCTGCCACTCAGCACCTTGACCTGGCCATGATCCAGGCTGACACCCAGAGGGTGATGCTCACTGAAGCTGTAGCATGTTGGCCATCAGGTGCCCAAGCTGGTGTCCTGCCTGTCTGGAACAGTTTTGGGGCTCTTGGTCATGGGAGGGCAGAGAGAAGTGTTAGACAAGAGGTAAGCAACATAGGGCCAGGAGAGGACAGCTGCTAAGAGGAGGAATAGTCAATGGTCAGCAGAGGCTCACTGCTCACCACCTGCTCACACCATTGCCCACCACCAAGGAGAGCTCTCCTCTCTACTCAGCATCCAAGCCAATAGATACCAAAGCAGGAGGGCTGGGGTATCAAGATGAAGGGGGCAGAAACAGAGGCAAGGACAGTTGCAGCATAATGGAAATATCAGGGATAAGGCAGAGGCCCTCTGGGAGCATTCAGTGTTGGGGCAAAAGTGGTCCATTGATGTCACTCCTATCAGTAGACCTCAGTGGCTTGTGGGGGCAGGGTGAGTGTCTGTGACACATCCACTGATATTCCCCCTAGTCAGTTTGGCACCCTGCAGTGAAACCCCAAGAGTCAGAGAGTATGAGAATTGTGTCATTTTTCAAGAATTGGACTGCTCTGGACTCTAAGAACGAGCCCAGGGAAATATTGTTGGCCAGGACAATACTAGGGCTTCCAATCTAGAGGACCCCAAGGCTCAAAGGCTCAAACGCTCTGCTTTTGCACAATTTGATAGCTTTCTTGAGAGACCATGTGGGAACTTAGCCTGTCTTTTGAACTATTTAACAGGCCAATGAAGCCTGTGCATTTAGGATTCATTTGCTAATGCCCACATTGGCAGGCGCCCATGAACCGATCTCCAGAATTTAAACAGAATAAGGATGAGATCACTGTTCTCACGGATGCCGGTCCTACAGGTGGCTCTCAAGTAGAACTTCTGGATACAAAGATTTTGTTATCCTGGAGCTGTCAAAGATGTCTCATGTTTACCTGGAGCCCTCACACCATCAACCAGTGTACAGAAGCATAATAAAAATCTAGAGTTGTTCATACATTTCTGCCTGGAGCAAAGGCTCACTCCGAGTGAGAGGAGGCAGTCACCAACCTCAGTGGAAGAGGGAAGTTTGGGCACTTCTGAGGAAGGGTATCTATTTTCCTAAGTTGTCGTCATCCCAGGTGTCCCTACCTGGCCTATCCCATTGTGGTTACAGCAGTGTCAAGCTGACCCTCAGACAAAGCAATGTAACCACTGAAATTACCTCACGAGAAAGCTGATCCTTCAGACTGGTGCCACACAAATCTTACTTGAACATTTCATAGGCTTCTTAAAAATTACTCTATTGTCTTAAGAATGATATAAGTTTATTGTTAAAAATCCAAACAAAGTAGAAAGTATCCTGTATCCAGAGATGGCACATTAGTTAGCATCCTTCAGGCAACCCTTTCCCATCCATAGAGTCAAGTATATACATTTATACCCTTTGTGAAAAACTTTATTATACATGTATGACCATTTTTGTTTGGTTCGTTCAGCAACTGTAATGTGCCACACGCCAGCAATTTTATTCAGAGTCAAATGATTCAAAGATCTAAGAGAAAGTTGTGACCTAATGCTATGTCAGCTAACTACCTCTTGATCATAAAAAGTGTACCTTCTGGAGAAACTCCTTCTCTTAATCTCTGTTCACTGTTATGAGACAGTCTTGCCTCCTGCTCACTGGACACCAGCAGAGTGACTGACATGGAAAAGGTGAGCGCAGAGATGAGGGGGTGCCTGGGCCCTGAGGTGCCACTGATACAGAAACTCATCATCACATCAATTTGTCAACATTGCTGAGAAACTTTTGACAAATCGAAAGACCCTGTTAGCAACAGTGAAAGTTTTCTGAAGGGTGAGAAAACCACCTGGGAGGAGACTGTTTTGGCATCTGATTGGCTTATTCTTTCTTTTTCTTTCTTTCTTTTCTTCTTCTTTTTTTTTTGGTGGGGAAGATTGGTTCTGAGCTAACATCCATTGCCAACCTTCCTCTTTTTGTCTTTCTCCCCAAAGCCCCCGTACATAGTTGAATACCCTAGTTGTAAGTCATTCTAGTTCTTCCATGTAGGATGCTGCAACAGCATGGCTTGATGAGTGGTGTGTAGGTCCATACCCGGGATCCGAACCAGCAAACCCTGGGCCACCGAAGCTGAATGCGCGAACTTAACCACTCGGCCATGGGGCTGGCCCGTGGCTTATTATTTCTACCAAAAGGCAATTAGTCAAATTGGTTTGGAGGACCCCAGTTGCTCATGTTACACCCACCTAAATGAGAGAGGAAAAGTGAAAGTGACATTTACTGAGAACTAGCTATGTGCTACGCTGAGTACTTTCACATATTATCTTACTTAATCCTCACTACAGCCCTGCAAAGTGGATATTATTATCCCATTTTACATGTTCCGAAGTGAACTCCTGATCTTCCCCTTCAAACCTGCCCCATCCATAGCCTTTCTTATCACAGGTGACATCAAGTCCTTCTTCCTAGCTGCCCAGAGCAAAACCCTTGGGGTCATCACTGACTCTGCTCTCTCTCTCATATTCCACATCTAATCCATCAGCAAATCCTGATGGCTCTCCTTTCAAAACATATCTAGAATCCAATATTTCTCACCGCTTCCACTCCACCCATGATGATTCAAGCCACTATTATCTTCTGCCTAGAATACAGCTCAGTGAATACCTAATTTCCTTGCTTCTCCCTGTGCTCTGCTCTATAGTCTATTCTCAATCTAGCAGCCAGAGTGATCCTGTCACAATCTAGGTCAGATTAGGTGACTCTGTTCAAAACTCTTCAGTGGCTCTGTTTTACCAGAGCAAAAACCAAAGTTCCCACAATGGCCTACAAAGCCCAACGTCATCTGCCCCTTTATCTTTCCATCACCTCTCTGACTTCTTCCCTTGTGCCCCTCCCCTCTCATACACTCCACTCCAGCCATGCTGGCCTGTTGCTGTTCCTTCAACACCTCAGCCTCAGGGCCTTTGCACTGGCTCTTTGCTCCATCTGGAACAGCCCAACACCTTCGCCACCTTCCAGTATTTGCTCAGATGTTATTTTCTCAAAGATATCTGTCCTGCCGACCCTATTTAAGACTGCAGCCCCTTCTGCCACCACTGCCAACACCCTAAATTCCCCTTATCTTGCTCTGTTTCTTACTTTAGCACTTATCATCTTGTTATCAGGCTTGTTGCTTATTTTGTGCCTCCCATGCTATGATACACATTTCTGAAGATAGGAATACTTCTGTTTCCTCTACTGATGACTCCCCAGTACCTAAACTAATACCTGGTACATAGAAGATGCTCAAGAAATAGATGTTGAATGAACGAATAAATGAACAGGAACAAAATAAGTTAGGAAACTGCCTAAGGTCTGGCAACTAGTAGGTGGCAGAGTCAGGAACCAGAACCAGGTCTCTTAGACTCCAAAGATGAGGTTATTTCTACCAAATGACTCTCAGAAATAATGAAGCAAAGAGCCAACAGAAAATTGACTTGTGAAACTTTTACCTAAATGATAGTCTGAGGACTCTTTAGTGGTTGGTGCCCTTTGAGGGCTGGTCCTACCTCCAGCTGCACCTGCATCCTCACCTAGATTCAATGCACAATGGCCAGCCTGAGTAGTGGCCCTGAGTCAGTCTGAAAGGCATCAATTGTGGTCAGCACTGTTGATTAAGGTGGAGAAGTGTAAGAAACACTGTGAAAAGGATGTCTGTGAAAGAAGGTTACGGTAATGTCTGGGGCTTGCCCACCTGTGTTATTTAAAAGAGTCACTTCCCTGTGAACTCAGACTCCTGTTTTTTTGAGGGCAGAGTGGCCACCTCACTCCTACTCAGTTATCCTCTTGATTTCTTGTCTGTACTTTGTACTTGAACCACCATTCCCCTGACAAGCCTCCCTGTAAACCTGCCCTGGATACAGTGCCTGCTCGTTTGCTACTCTCCTTTCCCTACACATGGCAAGCCAACCTCTTCCTGAATCCTCTACTCTGAGAAGACAGTCCAAAGTTTGGAGGCTAAGAAATTTCTCAGCCTCCTCCTCGGACCCACATTAGCACCAGGGGCATGAGTAGGGTGGGTAGTGGGTTGTGTCACTTCATAGGCATGAAAAGGGCCCTTGGAGGTTCCCAAACATCTGGGACATTGGGCTAGTCCTTGGCCCCTCCAGAATCAAGGCAGCATCCTGGACTTCAAAAAAAAAGGGGCTACTTCCAAACAAACAAACAAACACACAAACAAACCCACCCCTGTGGCCACATTAAGACTGCAATAGAAGGGGGCCGGCCCTGTGCCGCAGAAGTTAAGTTCGCATGCTTCGCTTTGGCAATCCAGGGTTCGCCAGTTCGGATCCTGGATGCAGACCTATGCACCACTTACGCAGGGATCCCACATATAAAGTAGAGGAAGATGGGCAGGGATGTTAGCTCAGGGCCAGTCTTCGTGAGCAAAAAAAAATGAAAAAGAAAAATGAGGACTGGTGGCAGATGTTGGCTCAGGACTAATCTTCCTCAAAAAAAAAAAAAAAAAAAGACTGTGATAGAAATAAGACCAGGAAAAGCCCAGCTCCTCCAGCTTCATCCCTTCCTGCCTACCTCAAAGGCAGAAACTCCTGCTTCCCTATGTTCTTGTCTACCGCACACATGCCCTGACTAAGAAAGCATCGCAGAGTCCAAGCTGAAGACAGCTGTAGGAGGAGGAGGAGAGGCCAGAGGAGACTTCCACTCTCGCCCTTTCCATTTAGGAATATCACCAGCTGGCAACTGAGATGCATGACTGTCCCCACAGCTTTGAGTGCAGGGCTCAGAGGCCAGTTCTCAGCTCTCAGCCTGGCAGTGCTCCACCAACTCCAGGAACAGAACTGCTCCTCAGAGGCAGCCAGATGACCCCAGGAGCTGGTATGAGACTACCCAGGAGTTTGGAAGAAGGAGCTAACTAGGCAAAATTCCCACAGAGGGGATGGCTGCACCTAATTCTGCCTCCCTGAGTGAAGCCCACCCTGGGGATTCAGGTGTGAACATCACACAGCCCAATCTTTCTAATAGGCAAGGAGCTCCGAGGCCTGCATGGTTTCCTGGAAGTACCTTATGAAATACCCCCATTAATGTATTCCTTTGGTTTAAGACTTTCTCTTTTCTTCATATGAAAATGCCTCAGAAAGGTCATAGACTGGGCCTCACTGTTATTGGTACTACAAAGTACATGGGTCTTCCCTGGAGTGGATTTTCTGGGAGCTTCTCTCTACTCACATCCCTTCCTTAGGATCTTAATGGATTTCTTCCCCAAACTAAATCTCCTTGGGAGGACAAAATGCTCAAGAAGTCGGGGAAATCTTGGAATGGGGCTGTGAGGTTCCACAAACAAGGCAGGCACACAAAGGGCCCAACTTCAGTGCTCACAGCCTCTAGGGCTTCTAGCCTGCTGCTGAGGCTGCGCATCGGAGTGCTACTGCTGTCAGCCTGCGGCAGCACAGGAGCCAGGAGCAGGGGGCAGGGATCACTTCAGTGACTAATAACCTAATTGTGGAAAATTACAACTTCCTGAGCTGGGTCTATCAGGGGTGGCCACAAAACTCTTTATGATGTGGCCAAAAATTCCTCCTGCCACCACAGCCGGTGAAAATAGGTCAAAGACATCTTCTATGGAACGCTCAAAGCAGGGCTTAGCTCACACCATCTCACTCTATGTCACCAGGCCACAAACACTGGAGCTTTTGTGAGAAGGCTTTCCTCCTTTCTGGGTCTGAGCCCAGCCTTGGCTCTGGACTGGTCATCAGTCCTACTCTGCTTGGTCCTTTTCAGGGGACTGATTGGCCACAGAGGCCAAAGAGAAGGCTGCCCGCTATTTGCCCCTGCAAACATCTGTCTGCAGCCTCTCCAAGGCAGAAGCGTCTCCTTTTGCACCAAGACCTAGAGGCCTGACCTCATCTACCAGGTTATATCTCTCCCCAAAGAAGGGCAAGGGGTAGATTAGGCACCTGCAGAGGCTTCAGTTACGCTTTCCCTAGCTTTCCAGAGGCCCCAGCCGTGTGGCAGGGACTCACGGCTGGCTGTTGCCTGGATCAGACATGCAGAGCACCATCCCTGAATGTTGGGCATCCCACTGGCAGCATGGTGCGGAAGCCAGCACCCAGCCTGGCTCTGATGCCACCTGCACTAATTGTGTAATTCTGGGCCATCTCCCTTATGAAGGGGGGCCCAGCTTCTTCTTTGAGAATGGGGGTGACATTCTCTTTTGCAGAGTTGCTGTGGAAGCCCTAGGGATGGGATAGAGATGAAAACGGGCTTTGTAGACTCTTGCGGAGGTGAGCAGGGAGCTCCAGTCTTCTACTTCCTTTGCTCAGGACTTAGAAGAGACAGAAACCATTCGGTTCTGAGGGCGCCAGCCAGTGGGGTTTCAGCTCCAGGAGACAGGACTCTCTGAAAGTTCTGTGCCTATTCTTCTGCTGCTTTTGTGTCTGCTACTACCAGTAGGAGTCCCAACCTCCAGGACTGAAGCAGTGATGGGATCTCTAGGGTAGCCATCACGAGTTTGAGTGCTCTCCCTTCTAAGAAACTCGGAAAGGGGCTGACGTGGAGAAGATGCCTCACCTAACTGCCTGCCATCCAAGATGACACTTCCCTTGGCCCATAAGCCTCATCTCATCTCTGGCCTAGGCCTCAGCCTGGTGGGGATGGATGGCCCTGTCCTGACAGGACCTTCAGAGCCTCCACGCAGTCCTCACTAGGGATAAGATGTCCTGTGTCAGCCTGGCCTGGAGCCAGCCTGTGCTGAGTCACAAGAATCTGCCTGGAGCTGGAGGCCAAAACCAATGACTCAGGCAGCCTGTAATCCATGGAAAACCAGCCCTGGCTTTCCACTGAAGAGCTCTACCCAACTGGGCATGAGCTCACCCAGCTAGACAGTGACAGTGGGAAACTGCCAGTGTCTTGTAGATGAGAGGATCAAGGGGCTGAGCCTTGAGCCTGAAACCACCCCTGAAACATTCTTTGAAAACCCCATATCAACTCATCTAAAATTAGCTTTCAGCATCTAAATCACTTCCTGTTACGGAAACCACAGGTCTGATGCTTCAGTCATCACCCTGCCTGCCTCTAGAGGGTGGGGCAGGAGATATAGGGGTGCTGCACACAGAAAACTATGACAATCCAAAAGAGACACAGCAGTCAGGAGCCCCTCTCCCACCGCTGCAGAAAGGACAGCTAAGCAGGGTCCCATAAGGCTGCTGCTAGAGGGACCAGGACCAGTGTGAGCATGCAAGTGCACCATGCACACACGTACACACTGCTGCATATGCACTTGTACAGAAGTCAGAGCCTTCTCCATTGCCATAGTGAGAGACTACCATATGCATAGCCCAAGCACATTTCTGCCATGCCCGTTCTGAGCATGGACTCACCAAGAGAGGAAGGTGAGTGTCTAGCCTGCTTGGAGCACCCGCAGCCCTGTCTGCTTCTCTTGTGGCCCTGGCTACGTTATGCCTAATGGGCTGTGAGCAAGGTTAGCTCAGTGCTTGGTGCTTGGCCTTTGCTCGCTGTTTCAGCCAATTCTTTGTATATTAGGACTACCAGGAAGCGTCCCTAAAAAGATCAAGGATTATAACAGAAATCTATAGCACATATATTTTAATATAAGTATATTTTATAAATATATAAAAATATATTTAATAGAAATATTAGAAGAAATTTCATTAAAGTCAGGAACAAGACAATAATACCTGTTATCTATGCTACCATTCAATACTGTATTGAAGTCCTAGCCAGTGCCTTAAGAAAAATAGATATGAGGATTGGAAAAAAACCCAAACTTGTTATTTTTAATAAATGATGATATTGATGATGATAATGATTACTGCCTTCTTTATATTAAATGCTTTACGTATCTTAACTCATTTAATCCTAACAACCTCCTTATGAGGCAGGTATTAGTATTAGACCCATTTTTACCGACGAGAAAACTAAATAATAGAGATGTTGAGGTACTTGGCTAGCAAAAGGCAGAGCCAGAATTTAAACTCAGCCAGTCTGACTTCAGAGCCTGTGCTCTTAATCACTATACTACATTACCTCTTAGTGATGTGAGACTCTACACAGAAAACCCAGGAGCTGAATGATGTGGCCAGATATAAGATCAACAAACAGAATATCAGCAGCTTTCCCAAATACCATAAAGGTCAATTCTCCTCCCTTTAGTCTGTAAAGTCTATCTTACTTCTCTCAAAAGCAAAATCCCTACAGAATTTCTCATGGATCCTGACAGATTGATTCTAAAATTCATATGGAAGAACATTCCAGATCATTTTGAAGACAAACCATGGTGAAAGATTTGCCCTATATGATATCAAAATATGTTATAAAGCAACAAGAAGTAAAACAGTGTGGTACTGGTACATAAATAAACAAATAAATCACTAAGGTAGAATAAAGAATCCAGACGTAGACTCATGTATTTATGGAGCCAAATAATGTTGACTTGGACTCTCTTCAAGGATGCTTTTATTTTGGTTTACTCTTAAGGTAGTTAATAACTAGGAGTACAAAGGATATTTGTGAGATGAGAATGCATGTGGGGGTTGTGGCTCCCCATTACCTTTCTTGCTTTCTCACAAAGGCATCTCCCCAGTTCAATGGTCTTGGCAGCCTGCATAGAATGAGATGACTGACTACCAGGTCAGAAGAGCCCAGAAAAGCAGTCATTGCCTTTTACAGTTCTACTCACATCAGCACCAGAAACAGCTTAAACTACCAAATAAAGCAATATCTCTGCTATTCAGTAAGCCACATCACATAGGCCTAATATGTATATCCTAGGCCTTGAAAATTCTCATTGCCAGTGTTTCAGGAAATCTATCCTTACCTAGTTGTAGAGTCTTAGAGTTTTCTGTTCGTGTTTACTCTGACTGAGCAGGCCTGAGTCTACTCCAAATCATGTTTCATATCAGTGTGAAACAGATGAATCTTTCAATAAGCAGTATCGAGACAACTGTTATTAAATTGGCTAGGAATACTTTTAGTTTTAAGTAAAAGAAAACTCAGCTCAAACTGGCTTAAACAATAAAGAAAATGTACTAATTCATGTAAAAAAATGTCCAGAGGTAGGTGGGATTGCAGAACAGTATTGATCCAGCAGATCAATGATGTCAGCAAGAATCTGATTTCTTTTGCTCTCTTTTCTTTGCCTTCCATTATACTGGCTCATCCTAAGACTAGCTTCCCTTGTGGGAGTAAGATGATTGTCAGTGGGAACAGAGCCAACAGTAAAAAGAAAGCCTCTTGCACAGAAGCTCCTAGCAAACATTATTTCATGCATCACTGGCCCCAAAAGGGTCACTTACCCATCTAAATCAGTTATGCCTTATAGCCAGGAGGATGGGATACATTGATTGGCTTAAGCCGAGTAGGATCTACTTTAAGAGGTGAGGGTGAGAACAATCCCACATAAACCACACAGCTTGGAAATTCAGAATATGTTAGCAAGGGAGGAGGAAAGAATAAGTACTGGGGAGACATTCAACAAATCTTCTACACAGTTATCCCTTAAGAGGAAAAATAAAGCTAGATCCCTCCTCACACCACTCAGAAAAACAAGTTCAGATATATTAAAGCCCCCAAAGTAAAGAATAAACATAGTACAAAAATATAGGATAATATGTTTTCAACCTTGGGGGAGAGGAAGCCTTTTTAAATAAGACACAAAACAATCAAGCCATTTAAAAAAATTGATCACTTTACTCCACCAAAATGAAACACTTTGGTATAATAAAAGATATCAGGAAATAAAAGACAAGTGAGACACTTGGAGAAAACATTTTTAACACCTATAATAGACAAAGAATTAATATCCAGAGTATATAAGGAATATAAAAAAGTTAACAAGTAAAATCTCAACAACTCAAAAGAAAAAGGATAGGAACAGGTAATTAAAATAAAAGGAACAAAAATGCCCAATAAATATATAAAAAGATGTTTAGCATCACTAAGGAACTTGAGAAATGCAACAGTCAGAAATTCTGAATGCAACATTTGATAATATCAAGACAATGGTTTCAACAAGCTGTTAATGGGTGTATAATGTTAGTGGCTGTTAGTGGGTCCAACTTTTCTCTAGAGATCAATCTGACAGACTCTACTAAATGTCAATATATACAACTTATGGGTTTATAATTTCTTTTGTTGTATCTATCTGAAAGACACTTGCTCATGTGCTTATTGAAGCTTTACAGGAGTATTCGTTGCAGTCTATTTGTAATGGTTAAATTTGGGAGACACACAAAATGTCCATCAACCAGAGATGAGTAAATAAACTGAGATGCGTTCATGCTAGAGAATATTGTGCAGCAATTCCAAAATGCACATGATCTCTTTGAACCTACATGGAGAGATCTGTAAGACACGTCACTGACTGACAACTGCAGAGTGATAGATATAGCACAGCATTTATGAAATAGAAAGAAAGAAAGAATAGATGAAAGAAAGAAAGAAAACCTGAAAACCATAAAAAAGTCCTATTTTCTATAGATGTACACAGTCAGTAAGTAAATCTACAGAAAAAGATCTGAAAGGATTGTACAACTAGCTGAGAACTGTGCCTACTTGTGGGAACTGGGAGAGGAGATTGGGATTAGGTGAGGCAGTCAAAGGGCACTTTAGCATTACAATTTTACAATCATAAGGCTAAATAACTTTCTTTTTTTTTTTTTACAGGAAGAGAACATTCTCTTCTCATAACATGTTATGAGAATGCATTCATGCATCATTTGGGTAATTAAAAAACAAAACCAATTTTTATAAAATTAGGAGTTGGCTAAGCAAGGGCTAAAGTTTGCAGCCTGCTCCCTCTGCAGGAGATCCTGCAGACCACGGGTGACTTGACACCAGATGTCTCTACTCATCTGCCATGTCTCTCTGCTTAGGCCTTGCTGCCATGCTCATGGACCTCCCTGGACCCTGAAGGAGGGAGCACGGGCCAGTTCTCTCCCATAGCTCAGCTAAATGCCTACAAATAGCGGATAGGGGGCAGGGACAAGATGCTGGACTGCCAAGGGGCTGACTGACAAGGGCTTCTCTGTTGAAAGAAGTTCAAAGACAGAAAGGAGGGAAGGTCATGGAAGGTCCAGCCCTGGCGGGCAGGTACCAGCATTCAGAGAGTCTATGTGCCTCTCTCCACATCCTCACCTTGCCTCTCAGCAGCACCCCACCCCTGAGGCTTTTTTGTCCAGACTTTGAGAGACTGCCTCCTTTAGCTCACCCTGAGTCTGGGGCAGTGGCTAGAACAGTGGCAGGGTAAGGGACAGAGAATTGTCTGGGATAGCATCAGGGCCAGAAAAAGGGGTGAGTAGAAGTCAAAACAGAATAGGAGCTGGGAAAGGGCCAGGGGCAGAGGCAGGGGTCTGCATCAGGAGCAGAGGTTCTATTCACAACCATATGTAGTAACTGTGGCAGGTGAAACCAGTACCTACCTCTTTCTCCAACATGGAGCAAAATGTCTTTTACCCACAGGGGTGGTAACCCTAATTCCCACTTTAGTTAACCAAGTAAGAGAGGAAAGAGCCTGCTCACCAAGCCAGGCAAAAAAAGTCATTGTTTCCACTGGAGAAGTAAAAATGGAGCTCAAGGCAAAGGACAGAGCCCTCCCAAGGCATGGTCCAAAGGCCTGGGCCAAGATGGCGAGAGGTGCTAATGCCACATCTGCAGGAAATGGAATCTTGGGGGTGGTGTGGTAAAGAAAAAACCCTCGGTTTTAATAGATCCACTCCTAAGGTTACCCAAAAAGTTCAGACCAAAGCATTGCCCTCACCTCCCTCCACCCACTCTACAATGACTTCAGAGAAGAGTTGTGGGAACTAAAGTGCTCCATCCCAGGAAAAAGAAGGACTTCCTTTGAGGTTAAGGTGTGAAATGACTAAGACTATAGCATCTAAGAAGGCCTTCCCAATGCTGAAACTCCCTGTCTCTACCCCCAGGGCCTTAGCAGAGACTGGGGAGAAGGTGAGTACTTCCTTGGGCTCTTGAAAGGAATAGATAAGAAAAGCTTCTACCGCATCCTTTTAGAGCTGAGTGACCCACCATTAAATGAGAGAGGTTCAAAAATGGGTTTATTTTCTTATTTATGACAGGCCCAAAGAGGCACAACTTGAAAGAGGGGACTTACTTGCATATTAATGTGAGGTATTAACTTTATTGTGGTTAAGGAAAATTATGGAGCATTTTGGAAAATGCTTCTCTTCTTTCTTATGAGTTTAAAATATCCAGCGCATAAGAATTAATGGGTGACTCTGTGCGTGTGTGTGTGTTTGTCTAATCTAATAGTTACCAGATGGCCAACTGGAATAATGAAGAGGTATACCTGCTTCACACAGTGGCAAGGAAGAACTTGAACTTGCCTTGGAGTACCTACATCCACCTGGATAGTCCTGCTGGAATTTGGCAGTACTATTTCAGATTGGCATGTCTAACAGAGCTTTCTGTGATGATGAGAATGTTAAATATCTGCACTGTCCAATATAGGAGCCACTAGCCACATGTGGCTATTGAGCACTTGAAATATGGTTAAGGCAATTGAGGATTTTAAATTTTATTTAATTTCAATTAATTAGTCATATTTAATTAAATAGCCATATATGGCTAGTGGCTATTGCACTGACAGCACAGTTTTAGGTTGAATTTGTCCTGTTTGTTTGGGGCAGAGTTTGTCAACAGGTAGAAGATGCACAGTGGAGGTTGATAACAGAAAACACTACCAAACGCATGAGAAACAAAGCCCTCATGACCAATGAAGATGGGAGCAAGCATCACGGCAGCATAAAATGCCTTTGGCATCTCAAATCTTCTCAAGCACCTGTTGCACACAATAAAACCTTGTACAAGTGATGTTTTCAGAAAAGTCCAAGGAAAGGGGGTGTATTAGTGAAATTGAGTGATGTGGAACAGGTATAACAAACTCAGAATGGTAGAAGAGTTTGACCCTGATAATATCTGGGTGAAACCTTCATCTCCATTCCCTCTAATGAGAAGCTCCACTTTGGCAAGTGGCCAAAGGAACCACCAGATTGGACACAGTGTTGGGATTGGACTTTTCTGTCTCTGTATGCAGTTACTCAGGAGGCAGAATGATGGGTTGAGGGAGACTTCCACTTTCTAACTATTAGACTGTATGAAGATCTCTTGGGGCCTTTAGGCAAGGTGGTTCTTCAGATGGTGCAAAAAATCTTAGAAGCTTAGACAATCAGTGAACCTAATAGTCCCTCTTCCCCATCCATCCCCAAGGCATGGAGTGACCACATAATCTTCCTTCCACTCATTATTTCTTTTCTTCAGGCCAATTTTCATAAGCCATATGACAAGAATATGACATATACCTTGTATGCTCCCAGGTCAGAGTTCAGGATGCAGAACTTCCCTTCGGAAAACCCTAATACCTCTGCTACATCTCGCATACTAGCCAGGGCCCAGATTGCAGTAGCTACTAGCACGTAAGGGGTATGGTGTTGAGCTTGTTACTGCTTTGGGGATGGCAGAATTCAGAAGGCACTCCAGGGAATATCTCAGGAGACTGACTCAGGTTGAGGGAAGGGAAGACATAGAGAAGAGATAGATGAGGTAAAGGGAAAAAGATACTAGAAGAGACATCTTACATCCTGTTCATCTCATACCAATGGAAATTTACCGATGGAGCTTCTGAAGCAGTTCTAACCATAGTTCTTTTTTCTGGGCTCAAAGGCCTCCAACACCTTCCTACAGCCAAAAGGTAAAAGTTAAAATCCTATGCTTAGCAATTAAGGCCAAGGTTCACTGGGTAAGGGCCTTCTTACTCTACATCCTACATGCCTTGTCTGTCCCGGACAAACTGATCCTTTTACTTCTCCCACACACATCATGCTGATTAGGGCCTCTACCTCATCTTTATATCAGCTACTCCCACCACCTAGTCCACCCAAACCACATCCTTCCTTTTTCCAACCACTTCTTTAAGACCCAGCTAATATTGTCCCCTTCTGGAAGACTTCCCCAACTAACCAGTTCAGAGGGAGCTCTCCCTTCTTTTAGCACACCTAGATTTCTTGAGAAATTTCTTCCTATGTTATTTAACTCTTCAAATGGCTAATATCCCCTACTATATGGAGTCCATTGCAGAAATGAGATGTGCCTTTATCATCTCTGAATTTCCCATAGCACCCAGCACAGAGGCAGGCATACAGCAGTCACTCAGTACGTTTTGGTTCATTTCAACAAATATATCTGTGTACTAACTCTGTGCCAGGACCCATGCTAGATGTTCCTGCCAGAGTTGACACAGATAACTGAGAAGAGGCTCTAGTTTGTTAGTACAATTATCCCATCTTCAGACACAGCTGGACTAGTCCCCAATTCCTCTGATTCTCCAAGGCTGGACAGTCTCCCTTTGATGAAAGAGACTATTCCCTAGATCAGATCTGACTCTTCCCTTAACCACAACCTCACTCTCCATAATGGTGTTGCACATCTCAGGAGGCTGAAAGCATTCAAGATTTTTCACAGCAAAATCGACCTCAACTCCTAGTGATGAGGATTTTTAGGTTGCTTAATTTTAAAACGGTTTATGATGAGGATTTTTAGCCTGGTTACTTTTAAAACTACAGACGAGAAGCAGGCTCCAAGGAGTGGAATTTGCTTGTCCCTTTGTTGGGAAAGATTTACATTTCTAAGGAAAACCTCTATCTGTGAAGATGCCTCCCTCTCTGTGCCAGGAAGAAAGGGGATGGCCTTATCTCTAGAAACTCTTAATCAATGCCAGAGGCAAGAACTTAAGTGGTTTACTGTCTGGCAACCTCATGTAACTGACACCCCCCCCCCCCCAAATCCTCCTTTGTCTTTAGCTGAGGATAATATTCAAGCGGTGACTTCTGCCATTTACTCAATCTGGTTTGATTCTTATCTAAAAGTTGTGGGACCACCAAACGGCCAGACTCTACGGGCACTGATACCATTTTAACTTTTTTACATATTCCTTTGTCTTGTAAAGAGATAACTCACATACCTCTGCCTTAAATTTAGCCTTACTCTCCACCCAACTTTGCAGCAGAAGCGGCAGCAGAAGTGGCAGCAGCAACATGCCGGCAGCAGCTCTGCCTGCCCGTGGGTCCTATCCCCATGCCAGCGGCGGCAGCAGCAGCTCCCCATGCCAGCAGCATCTCTGACTGCCCGTGGGCCCTGTCCCCAAGCAGCAGCCTGACTGCCCGTGGGTCCTGCCCCCATGCTATTCTATTCTCTAAATAAAAGAGCACTACTGCCAGATCTTAAGAGTCTAAGAAATCTTTCTTTCGACTCCTCGGCTCACCGACCCCGCATCATTTCTGGTGGCCTGTACAGGGATTTGCTTCATCGGCTTGTGAGCTCGAGTTCTGGTAAGTGCCCTTTTGCCTTGTGCCTTTCTCTTTTTCGAGGATGGATCTAAATTCACTTCTCCATTGGGAACTTTCTTGGATAGCTGTATGAATCCACGTTTGCTGCCCATGGCTACTCTATGGGGCAAATCGTGGCATTCAGCTTGATGAGACTCAGTACCTTAAGCCTCAGGGTGATGAGAATGAATTAATCCATTCCTTCCTGACTCTATCTCTAAGGACAAATTTTACGTGGGCACGGGTCGGCCACTTAAGTCATTAGGACGGTCACCAATCTCCAAGACTCCTGTGGAAGGTTTCTTTTCCTAAGGCTGGACTGGGATCCCTCCCATGGCACTTGACCACTCTTTGAACTGCGGGAAGGTCCCAATCGGGACTCCAGTTCAAGGAAAGTACCAAACTCGAACCTTTGGTGGAGTATGGGAACCCCTTCTTGGGAGAATGGCTCCAGGATGCAATTGGGTAGAATGTCCCCCAGTCTGGCGGAAAGTTCCTCACTGTTTTTCTCTATCCTTTATCCTGGGGACCATTCACCAGGCACCTATTACTGCCAGGCATAATAGGGAAGATATTCAAGGGATGCCCCCATCATCCCTTGCTACAGGAACCCCAATGGGGGGATTTTCAAGGTAATGGCTCCTTTTCTCTCTGGGACCATTCACCAGGTACCTATTCCTGCCAGGCAGAATAGGGAAGATGTTCAAGGGATGCCCCCATCATCCCTTGCTACAGGAACCCCAACGGGGGCATTTTCGAGGTAATGGCTCCTTTTCTTTCATCTCTCTTAAAGTTCTCCTTTCTTCTCGGGGACCATTCACCAGGCACCTGTTACTGCCAGGCATAGCAGGGAAGGTATACAAGGGCTGCAATGCCAGGGGACACCCCCATCACCCCTTGCTATAGGAACCCCACAGTAGGAACGACAGGTAGGATGCTGCCCTAGGTTCAGGGGGGATTTTTCAAGGTAATCGACCCGTTTCTTTCACCTCTCTTAGAGTTACAATGGCCATTTTCGCCTCCTTTTGAGCTTTGCAACCGGGAAACAAAGAAATCTTTAAAGAGTAAAAGGCTCCACCCCTGGGAGCCCCAACTTTGGGTTTCCGGGCCTGATCACCCAGCAACCCTAAGTGGGGGTGCCCTCTCTTGACGGTTGACTCACTGAGTATTTTAGTCACCTACTGAGTCAGTTATGAGGGTAGGAGACCTGTGATTTATTCTGTGAGCTATCCTGCTGGGGTACTGTGCCCCGGCAGGGGAACTGTTGTGTGACTCTTATCTTGATAACCCTCTGGAAGAGGCCATGAGGGCGAGGTCTGATCTCTTCTTTTCCTTTCTTTGTCTGTCTTGTTCATCACCTCCTTTGTTGTCACCAAGTCGAGGTTAAGTTCAGGCTGGACCTGAGTAGAACCTTGACCTTCTGTAAAATTGGAAAAATAAGCCTTTTGCCAGGAACTTAACTCTCAACTCTGGCGCTGGGAGCCCCAGCCTCCAGCCAGTTCCAGGTCTTTGCCTCCTTCTTCCCTGCCTCAACTGTGCTGGCTCAGAGAGAAAGTGCCCAGGCTGAGCGAGACTTGACTAAATCTTATAACTATGTCAACACCCACAATTGGACTCTGCACCCTTTCTCCAGCTGCTGTCAGTCAGACACTGACTTTACCGCCACGGGGAAGGCCCCCAAGCATCCCCAGAGACCCACCTTTCGGATGCATTCTAACTCCATCTGGGAGAAAATTTGAGGGGTTTCTCTGTGCCTTTGTGATGCAGTTGGACAGGTAGATCAACCTAGAACGTGATTTGAGTTACAACCCAGTTTCTGAGAAATCAAGAGCTCCGTTTAATTGGCTTAAAGTAAGTGCTTACATAAATTTTAAATGTAGTAGAAATTAATCCAATGTCTTTCAAGTTAACTTGATGTGAATTAACCTTTGGTAAATGAAAGCTTGTTTAAGTTTGTTGGCTTGATTGAAAATAGTCTTCTTGTCAGAGTTGTCGGTATTTGCATATGATGCAGGCATGCAGCCTGGGTTTACTAGTCAAATAAGTTCACGTTGTCTGTTAAATTCATCAGCAAAAATAATAGCTTTAAACGATGACCAGTTTTGTCTAATGTCTCGTGACGTTTTCGTAGGTAATCGGAACATAAGTGTTGGAAACAAACGGTTTAAATAGATAAAAGTGGGTATAATAACTGTTTTATGGTCTGTATACTTAAAAAAAAAACAGCTTCGAAATTCTTTTTGGTAACAATCTTGAGTTTTGCCAAGTTAAGTTAAATGATAAAAATCTGAGTATCTGGGTCATTTTTTGGATTGAATAGAACATTGAAACATTATTGCTAAACGTACCTAAGTTATTTACTTTTGGCTTCTTATTGTAAAGAGGTGAAAAGCGTTTGGGTCTATTAAAAAGCATGCCTATTGTTGTATTGTGAAGTGGCATGTTTCTAGAAATTATGAAGTGTTTAGAATGCTGGTATAAAAGACAATTTGTAATTGCTTACCTTTTTAGTGTTTACTAGGTCTGTTAAGGGTTAAAAGTTCTTATTAACCTATATAATTAAAGCTACTGGAAATTAATAAGGAAACAGCTCTGTATTCAAGGAAAGTTAAAACGTATGTTTTTAGTAAAGAGGGTATAAAGAATGGAAGTATTTTGTTTGATGGGTTAAGAAAGATAAATTTGTCCTAAAGTACTAGAAAGAAAAAAAAGAAAGACTTTAGGACAAATTCTGAAGGCAAAAAGAAAGTTGTAGAAGGTTTGTGAAGGAGAAATTCTGAAAGGATTTCTGGTCAAGTTGGCTAAGATTAAAGTAAATCCAATTAAGTGAATGAGTTTTAATGTTAAAAATAAGCTGGTGAAATTACAGAATTCTAACAGAAACTAAGCTCATAGATCTGCTAACAGAAGGTTAAACAATAATCAATTATACAGAACTGTGTGAACTGATGAGGATGATTATAATGTTTTATGACTTTGAAATATTGTTTTTGAAATGTTGTTTTGTTTTCTCATATTTAAGGAAATCTTTTTCTCTTTTCTCTTATGCTAACTATGACTTACAGCAATTTGGTGAAATTATACCTTTATGAGCAAAACTGAAACATTTATCTTTTTCTCCCTACCTGATCCCTCCGGAATTTGGAAACCCTTTGTGAGTGAGTATGCTTATTTCATGGCAATATTTGCATAAGTTCAATTAAGAATCTGTTCTCCTTATAACAGGACACGTTGATTATATTACCAAAGCTTTGACTGGAATGTCATATTTGAGAAACATACAGGTTTGGATATGACAATACTGCCTTTGAGGAATAAGGTTGACTTTCTGGAAATAAATCCACTTGGAAATATGGGCCTGGTATCTTGTTTACAGAGATTCTGGCAATCTTACCTGGTAAGTAAGGAAGCTTGCTTATCTGGCAGGTGCAAGGAACCTCAGAATATTTTGGGGGACCTCGAGAAGAGAGAAATCCACCCAAATTTGTAGGTACTGCAGGCAAAATCTGACAGCATGTCCTTGGCTTGGCTTTTCTGACCTCGAGAGGCCTTCAGAGTTCAATCTGAGATTCCTCACAAAAAATTCCAGCAAAGCAGATTTAAAAAGCCTGTATAATCAATTGCCATTCTTGCTGCACTTATGTAAATAATTGGACCAAGTTTTATTGAAACTATACTTTATTTGCAAACCAGTTAATCTTAATTTGGCTAGCTTTTGTAAAAATGAGGGTGATTTTAGAGAGAAGAACTATGTTTCAGTAGAAGCTATAGTACGCATTCATGGATATTAGATTCTGGCTCTCCTCTTTTACAAGATTCATCTATTACTAATCGTAATGTCTCCTTGTGGCCATCCGTCTCTGGCACCTGGGAGTTCCCTGTCCACAATCAAACCTTTCCCTTCAATACTACTGTCCAAATACTAACTAGATTTGCCTTATCACAGGTGGATCATAAACAACAAGTTCCAAAGGTAAAGTCCCCAACTTATCGATACACACGGGATGGACTATATCAAATTTGGGACGAATATATTTGGCTCACTCCTACTAGTGGTCAACACAGTCAAAAGGCCACTCTATGTTGGGAACAAACTAATCACACCTGTGACACATGGCCTAATAGCACCCGACCTATGGGAAAAATTCCCCATTATATGTGTTCTCATATCATAGCCTTAAGAAATACTGATTGGTTTGGGACTGACTGGGATAGATGGCCCAGCATACGTTGGTTAGCCCCTAATGGTACTCAGTGGTTATGTGGCTCCAACTTATGGCCTTGGCTGCCACCTGGATGGATTGGACGATGCACCCTAGGCTTTGTCTGGATGCAGGGTAGAACTACATTTACTATAGCTCCTCCTGCTAACCTACCCAACCTGCAACAGCGCTGGACCCGCTCTGTCTACCACTGGTATGACCACGTTGCCTCAATTTCCCTTCCCCAATTAGGAATCGAAAGTGTCATCTGGCACATGGAAGCTCTAAACAAATTTACTATGAAAGCATTAAATGATACACAACATAGCCTTTCACTGCTCGATTTAGAAGTATCCCAAATACGTAAGGCAGTCCTCCAAAACCGAATGGCACTGGATGTCTTGACAGCAGCACAGGGGGGCACTTGTGCCATTATAAAAACTGAATGTTGTGTCTATATTCCTGACTACCATCAAAATATCTCTGGCTTCCTATCTGATATGAGCCACCAAATTAAGTCCTTGTCTGACCCTGCCCTATCTCTAAATGATTGGTTGAACTCTTGGTCAGGTCCATGTTTCTGGACTACTATCAAAACCTTATTCATTGGGTTAATCATCTTACTTCTATTTCTTATTATAATTTGTTGTCTATTTCGTTGTTTGCCTTCCGCACATCAACAAAGTTTCACCTCCTGGACCATCTCTCATCAAATGATTCTCTCGTCACCAGAGGATCTGTACAATTTGTCAGCCTTGGACTCCACGGGCGCAGCTTTCCGGTCTGCTGAGCCTCCTACCTGTACCCATGGCCCCATTTAGGGACAGCTCTATGACCTTGTACAGCCAGAAGTAGTTACAGAAGACTGACCATTGTCCATATCCCCAAAAGATTTCAGGGCCAAATGGGTTCGGGGGGGTTTATGATGAGGATTTTTAGGATGGTTACTTTTAAAACTACAGATAAGAAGCAGGCTCCAAGGAGTGGAATTTGCTTGTCCCTTTGTTGGGAAAGATTTACATTTCTAAGGAAAACCTCTATCTGTGAAAATGCCTCCCTCTCTGTGCCAGGAAGAAGGGGGATGGTCTTATCTCTAGAAACTCTTAATCAATGCCAGAGGCAAGAACTTAAGTTGTTTACTGTCTGGCAACTTCATGTAACTGACCCCCCTCCCCCACCCCTGCCAAATCCTCCTTTGTCTTTAGCTGAGGATAATATTCAAGCGGTGACTTCTGCCATTTACTCAATCTGGTTTGATTCTTATCTAAAAGTTGTGGGACCACCAAACGGCCAGACTCTACGGGCACTGATACTATTTTAACTTTTTTACATATTCCTTTGTCTTGTAAAGAGATAACTCACATACCTCTGCCTTAAATTTAGCCTTACTCTCCACCCAACTTTGCAGCAGAAGCGGCAGCAGAAGTGGCAGCAGCAACATGCCGGCAGCAGCTCTGCCTGCCCGTGGGTCCTATCCCCATGCCAGCGGCGGCAGCAGCAGCTCCCCATGCCAGCAGCATCTCTGACTGCCCGTGGGCCCTGTCCCCAAGCAGCAGCCTGACTGCCCGTGGGTCTTGTCCCCATGCTATTCTATTCTCTAAATAAAAGAGCACTACTGCCAGATCTTAAGAGTCTAAGAAATCTTTCTTTCGACTCCTCAGCTCACCAACCCCGCATCACTAGTACTGGGAAACTCAGGCCTCCCTCTGTAATGATAAGCAAACAAATACATCAAAATGTGAGACAAACAAAAAAAATTAGCAGTTCAAAAGAGTGACTCAACCTGAAGAACGATTTTTCCAACATAATTCCAAAGGACATTATGTCAAGAGGAACGATATCATCAGGAAAAAAAAGAATACAGAGAAAAAAACATGATTGTAGAAGTGTAGATTTAAAATCTCAATGGAAGCACTGAACAGAAAACTATTTACAGTCATGGGCTGCATAATTATGTTTCAGTCAACAACGGACCCACATATACGATGGTGGTCCCACATGATTAGTACCATATAGCCCAGGTGTGTAGTAGGCTATTCCATCTAAGTTTGCGTAAGTATACTCTATGATGTTCGCACAGCAACAAAATTGCCTAACAATGCATTTCTCAGAACTTATCCCCTTCGTTAAATGCACGACTGTACTATAGAAAAAAAGAATCACTGAATTAGCAAACTTGAAAGAAATTCTGAGAAACTGAAGGAAAAACATAAAAAGAAGAAAATTATGAGATCTTGTAGAAAACTCCAAACAAGATAAAGTCAGTATAAAATAAATTTTAGAAGGAGAGAACTGAGTAGATGACGATCCAATAATCAAAGAAACAGCTGAAGAAAACTTCCCTGAGATGTGCAGGGTTAGAGAAACCAGAGAAAGAGCAGTAAACAACTCATACAAGGTACCCACTCTCACTGAGTGCATAAGTAAATAATCAAGAATATTTCAGATATTAGCAAAAGCTTTAAAGAAAAAATAAAACAACATAATAGAGTGACTTGATGATAGAACGGCTACTCTACATTGGGTAGCCAGGGAAGAATTCTCTGAGGTGACGAATGCCCTTAGTCCTGAATGAAAAGAAGGCATTAGTCATGAGAAGAAGCCTTCTAGGTAGAAGGACTATCTAGTGCAAAAGCCCTGAGGTAAAAGCATGAAATGGTTAAGGAAAAGAAATAATGCCAGTACGTCTAGAGGACAGTGAACAAAGGGGAGAGTGGTATGAGATGAGGTTGGAGAAATAGGGTGGGGATAGACTATATAATATAAGCCATAGTAAGAAGCATATGTGAGAGAAGCCGTGGGAGAGCTTTTAGCTGGAAAATGATCATTTTGGCTGTTGAGTGGAGAATGGATTTTAGTAAAGTAAAAGAGGAAACAAGGAGACCAACTAAGAATGTATTTCAGTAGACTAGAGAAGGCATGACAATACACTTGGATTTGAGTTTTTGCAGTGGATATGGACACAAGCAAAAGGATTAAAAGTAAAGAGATGGGCAAAGATACATGAAGCAAGAAGAAATCAGAAGTAGCAATAGAAAAAAATTACTAACTCCAAATAGCCAGAGCAATCCTGAGAAAAAAGAACAAAGCTGGAAGTATCATATTCCCTCAATTCAAAATATACTGTAAAGCTATAGTAATCGAAACTGCTTGGTACTGGCACAAAAACAGATGTGCAAATCAATGGAACAGAATTGAAAGCCCAGAAATAAACCCACACATCTATGGACAGCTGATCTTTGACAAAGGAGCCAAGAAAATGCAATGGAGAAAGGAAAGTCTCTGCAATAAATGGTGCTGGGAAAACTGGACAGCCATGTGCAAAAGAACGTAAGTAGACCATTATCCTACACCATAAACAAAAGTTAACAAAATGGATTAAAGACTTGAACATAAGACCTGAAGCCATAAAATCCCTAGGAGAAAACATAGACAGTACACTCTCTGACATCAGTCTTAGCCACATATTTGTGAATATCATGTCTCCTCAGGCAAGGGAAACAAAAGAAAAAAGAAACAAATGGGACTACATCAACTAAAAACTTCTGCACAGCAAAATAAACCATCAACAAAAGGAAAAAACCCATCAATTGGTAGAAAATATTTTCAGATCATACATCCAGTAAGGGGTTAATTTCCAAAATATATAAAGAACTCAACAACAAATATATACAACTCAACAACAAAAAAATAAAGAACCTGATCAAAAAACTGGCAGAGGATATGAACAGACATTTTTCCAAAGAAGATACACATATGGCCAACAGGCACAGGAAAAGATGTTCAACATCACTAATTATTAGGGAAATGCAAATCAAAACTACAATGAGATATCACCTCACACCCATCAGAATGACTATTATTAAAAAGACAAGAAATAACAAGTGTTGGAGAAGATGTGGAGAAAAAGGAACCCTCATACACTGCTGGTGGGAATGCCAACTGGTGCAAATACTACGGAAAACAGCACGGATATTTCTCAAAAAATTAAAAATAGAAAGAGCATATGATACAGCTATTCCACTTCTTGGCATTTATCCAAAGAACATGAAAACAGTAATTCAAAAAGATCTATGCAACCCTATGTTCATTGCAGCATTATTCACAATAGCCAAGATGTGGAAGCAACCCAAGTGTCCATCAGTGGATGAATGGATAAGGAAGATGTGGTATATATACATAATGGAATACTACTGAGCTATACAAAAGATAAAATCACGCCATTTGCAACAACATGTATGGACCTTGAGGGTATTATGCTAAGCAAAATAAGTCAGACAGAGAAAGACAAATACTGTATGATTTCACTCATATGTGGAAGATAAACAAACACACACACAGATAAGGAGAATAGATTGGTGGTTACCAGACGGGAAGGGGGTGGGGGTAGAGCAAAAGGAGTAAAGGGGCACATGTGTATGGTGACAAATGGAAACTAGATCTTTGGTGGTGAACACGCAGTCTATACAGAAGCTGAAATACAATGATGCATACCTGAAATTTACAAAATGTTATAAATCAATGTGACCTCAATAAAATACTTTTTTAAAAAAGAAAAAAATGACTAAATGAAATCAGAGGGTTATTTTGTTATGATATTCCAAAATTAAGACATTTATAAATATTTTGGGGCTGAATAACAGCTTACAAAGTAGCTAAAACAACCAGGAAGAAAGGTAATTCAAGAGAAAATTGATAAAACTATTATCACAATGGATACCTTTAACATACTTGAGTCTTTTTTTTTCCTTGTGATGAGAACTTTTTTTTTGTTTTTTAAGATTGGAACCTGAGCTAACAACTGTTGCCAGTCTTCTTTTTTCCTTCTTTTCTTCTTCTTCTCCCCAAAGCCCCCTAAGTACATAGCTGTTATATTCTAGTTGTGAGTGCCTCTGGTTGTGCTATATGGGATGCCGCCTCAGCATGGCCTGATGAGCAGTGCCATGACCGTGCCCAGGATGTGAACCAGCGAAATCCTGGGCCACCAAAGCAGAGTGCCTGAACTTAACCACTCGGCCACGGGGCCAGCCCCCTTCTTTCACTCTTTAATAGATCAAACAAATAAGGATACAGAGAACTTTATTATTATTAATAATTAATAAACTTGGCTTAGTAGAGATATTAAATACTATATCTCATAAATATTGAATATACATTCTGGTCAAATGTCATAAAAACAACTTTAACATTTTGACTTTTGAAAATTTAATTGCCCATATTCTTTGATGATAATATTGTAAAAGTAGAAATAAAGATCAAAAGATTAAATAAAAATCTCAACTACCTTGTTTTTAAAAAATTCACTATTTAACTGTAAGTCAAACAGGAAATCAAAACTGCAAATAAACAAAAGGAAACATCAATCATCATGCTACATATTAAACACTTATGGGATAGATTATGGAAAAAATTCCTAAAAGCACAAAGAATTCCAGGATGTAGAAAGCTGGGAAGAGTATTACTCATACCCTAACAACAAAAACAAAAATAGCCAGATAAACTACAAAACTGTAACTTTTCCTCACCCCATCTGAGATCTGAGGTCACAGGGCAACTCAAAAGCCTAAAATCCAAGGAAAGACAGGTACCACCACTGAGAGATGGAAGGTGAGCACAGGTGTGGCAAAGCACAAAAGGAAGAAACACTGGGCACCACAGAAGCAGGTAAGAAGAATTTACCTAAAATTTTTAAACAAATTGCTAAAGGCAAAGTATGGGCTATATGAGAGAATGGGACCTCTGGGAGTCACAGACACGAGGGAAATTCACAGCTCTCACATACTCTACTCCACAGACCTTCACTGGGTGCTCACAACAAAGTCTGGCCCTCTGTCCCTGGGGCTTTCTCAGTGATCCCGACCCTCCTCTCCATGACAGTCAAACTCTTCCTTGTATTTTTTGTTGGTCTTGGGCAGGAGAGAGTACCATGCCTCTCTCACAGTGTCAGAACAGCTCTAAAGATGTGGGGCCAGATTACTTCCTGACCCTCCCACAGGGTAACAGAGTTTGCAACCTGTCTAAGACTGAGACTGGACCAGGACAACATAGAATCCTCACTGGTCCCCACCAGCAGGCTAGCAAGTATGAGTACCAAGCAACAGAAGATTACTGCTGGGGAGGGGCAAGAGTGCATCAGGAAATCTCTCTGAGATATAAGTGCACTGAGAAATCTCAAAGCTGCAGGTGAGGTAGGAATATTAAAAAAACAAAACTCTCTGGAAACTCAGCCCCTACCCTAAGCAAAACGTTATAAAGTTGGAGGTACACTGAAGGCAAACATAACAACAAAACATCTCAAAACCAGGTCACATACTAACTAAATTGACTCAACTCCCCACATTAATGGTTTAGGAGAAGAATTGTGTACATTTCCAAAGAAAATCATGTTTATATCATGATCTTACATATTATTTACACATAAGTATGCAATAAAAATTATAAGACACACAGAAAAGCAAGAAAATAAAGCGCTACTAAGATACAAAGCAATATAGACATACCTCAGAGATACTGTGGGTTCGATTCCAGAACACCTCAATAAAGCAAATATCAGAATAAGGCGATTCACACAAATTACTGGTTTCCCAGTGCATATAAAAGTTATGTTTACACTATACTGTAGTCTATTAAGTGTGCAATAGCGTATGTCTACGAAAACAATGTACAGACCATAATTAAAAAATACTTTATTGCTAAAATATGCTAACCATCATTTGAGCCTTCAGGGAGTCGTAATCTTTTTGTTGGTGGAGGGTCTTGCAAAAAACACACTATCTGCAAAGTGCAAAAAAGTGAAGCACAATGAAACAAGGTATGCCCGTTATCTGAAACAGAATCAGGGAAAACCCAGATATTGGAATGATTTGATAGGGAATTTAATATATCTATGACAAATAAGTTAATGTATTGGTGAAAAAAAGTGGATGACATATGAACAGATGGGGAATTTCAGCAGAAATATGGAAATCATATGAAAGAGTCAAATGGAAATTCTAGAAATAAAAAATACAGTAAGGGAGCTGAAAAATGTCTTTGACAGGTTCATTGTGGACTCAACACAGCCAAGGAAAGAATCAGGAGACTTGAAGATAGGGCAAGAGAAATTACTCAAACTGAAATACAAAGAGAACAAGTGTGTATCTATACATTTAAAAAAACAGAATAGAGTATCCAGGAGCTGTGAGACAAAATCAAATGGTCTAACTATGTGTAATTAGAATCCCAGAAGGAGGAAATATAAAGATAAAGAAAAAACAATTAAAGATAGGTTAGCCAAGAATGTTCAGAAAACAATGAAAAATATAAACTAGAGATACAAGAGGCTCAGAAATCACAAACAGGATAAATACCACCACTCCAAAATCACACTTAGACACATCATATTCAAATTGCTGAAATCCAAAGACAAAATCCTGAAGGCAGCAAGAGAAAAAAGAAACAATTCACACAGAGAAACAAAGATAAGAATTATAGCAGACATATTTAGAAACTACGTAACCCAGAAAACAATGGAGTGAGATCTTCAAAAGGTTGAAAGAAAAAATCTGTCAACCAGAATTCAATACTTAGTGAAACAAACTTTTAAAACTGAAGGAAAAATAAATAGTTTTCAAAAAATAGACTTTAATTTTTAGAGCTGTTTTAGGTTCACAGCAAAACTGAGCAGAAAGTATAGAGTTCCCATATATTCCCTGTCCCACACATGTACAATCTCTCCCACTATGGACATCTTGCACCACAGTGGTACATGTGCTACAACTGATGACCCTAAATTGACACATCATTATCATCCAAAGTCCATAGTTGACATTAGGTTCACTCTTGGTGTTGTACATTTTATGGGTTTGGACGAATGTATAATGACACGTTTCCACCATTATAGTATCACACTGAATAGTTTCACTGCCCTAAAAGTCCTCTGTGCTCTGTCAATTCATCCCTTCTTCCCCGCGACCTCTGGCAGCCACTGATCTTTTTACTATCTCCATAGTTTTGACTTTCCCAGAATTTCATGTAGTTGGAATCATACATTATGTAGCCTTTTCAGATTGACTTCTTTCACTTAGCAATATGCATTTAAGGTTCCTCCACGTCTTTTCATGGCTTGATAACTCATTTCTTTCTTGTGCTGGATAAGAGCCCATTGTCTGGATGTACCACAGTTTATCAATTCACCAATCTTGGTTGCTTTCAAGTTTGGGCAAATATGAATAAAATTGTTATAAACATTTGTGTACAGGTTTCTGTGTGGATCCAAGTTTTAACTCATTTAGGTAAATACCAAGGAGTGTGATTGCTGGATGACATGGTAAGACTATGTTTAGTTTTGTAAGAAACTGCCAAACTGTCTTACCTGGTGGCTGTAAAGTCAATATTGATATAGTTTGATTAATATCTACTATATTTATTACTATTTTCCATTTGTTGCCCTTGTTCTTTGTTCCTATTTTTGTCAACCACTCTTTTTATGCCTTTTGTGGTTTTAATTGAGCATTTTATATAATTCCATTTTCACTCCTTTCTTAGCATAACAATTATACTTTTTTTACAGTCTTATTGAAGTATAATTGATTATTTTTGTTTTTTACTTTTTTTCAATGGTTGCCCTAGAGTCTGCAGTATACCTTTACAACTAACCAAGTCCACTTTCAAATAACACTATACCACTTCACAGAGAGTTATTTTTTACTCTTGGCTTCTTTCAAGATTTTTTTCCCTTATTTTTCATTTTCTACATTTTGAACATGGTACGTCTAGGTGTAGTTTTTTGGTATTTATCCTGCTTGTCATTCTCTGAGCTTCCCACACCTGTGGTTTTGTGTCTGACATTAATTTGAGGAAATTCTCAGTCATTAATGTTTCATATATTTCATCTGCTCCTTTCTCTCTTCTTCTGGAATTCTGAGTATGCATATTTTACACCTTTTGTAGTTGGCCCCACAGTTCTTGGATACTCTGTTATTTTTTTAAGATGTTTTTCTCTTTGCTTTTCATTTTGGGAAATTTCTATTGACATATCTCCAAGCTCACTAATTCTTTCCTTGCCTGTGTCTAGTATCCTGATGAGCCCATCAAAGGCATTCTTCATTTCCGTTACAGTATTTTTTATCTCTGGCATTTTCTTTTGATACTTTGAGTTTCCATCTCTCTGATTACATTACTCCTCTGTTCTTATATGTTGTTCACTTTTTCCTTTAGAGCCCTTAGCATATTAATCATAGTTCTTCTAAATCTATGGTCTGATAATTCCAACATCCCTGCCATATCTAGGACTGGCTCTAGGGCTTGCTCTTTCTGTTCGAACTGTGTTTTTGCCTTTTAGTATGCCTTCTAGTCTTTTGTTGAAAGGAGGACATGACGTATCTGGAAAAAGGAATGGTGATGAGTAGGCATTTAGTAATATACTGGTAAGGTACGGAAAGAGTGAAAGCATTTTATAGTCACATGATTAGGTCTCAGTCTCTTGGTAAGCCTGTGTCCCTGGACTGTCAACTTCACCTATGCTTCTCAGTTTGCCCCCCTTAGGTAGGAGAAGATGCCAGAGGGGGCTGGAGTTGGTATTTTCCTTTCCCGACATAGAAGACTAGGGTGAGCTTGAGTAGGGTATCTCCCTTTCCCCAGGTTGGTTAGGCTAGAATAAAACTCCAGCAGGTTATGCTGTGGTAAAACAGTTTCTCCCAAGGGCAGGCCTTGTTAAGAAGAACAGAATGCTCTGGCATAATTAAAATTGGTTCCTTTTTCTCTATCCCTGCTGGAAGCCAGAGAAGATTTTCCGATGATCTTCACTGTGAGAACTTAGTCGAGCTCCTGGAGGTAAAACTCATAAACGCATGAAAGCCTTCTGATGCCCAGGATCTCCCTGGAGTTTTTAATCTCTCAAGCTTGTCCACAATGAGCCTTCAGCAATTTGTTAATCATAGTTCAGGTTTTTCTTTTCCAGGACTCATTCCTATGGTGGTGAGTTTTTGCTCCAGTTAAGTTGTGATTCTCTCTACCTTTTTGACTCTCCAATTTATGTGGGAGAGGTTCAGCCTTTGACCTCATTTCTCTGATGGATCTAAAAACACTTAGTGATTTTTCAGTTTGTTCAGCTTTTTTACTTCTTAAGATGGAATGACAACTTCTAAGGTCCTTACATGCTCGGCTGGAAACCAGAAGTCCAAAATATTTTTTCAGATAAATAAAAGCTGATCATTCACTACCACAGACCTGCCCTCCAAAAATGTATATCTACACAAAGAAATAAAGATGTTTGGGAAAGGATAAATAACTGGAAAAGATATGTTTTCATATTCTTAATAGCCTAAAAGATAATTGACTGTCTAAAGCAAAAATAGTAGCAAAGTATTATGGAATTATAGCATATGATCAAGTAAAATTTATGACAACTATAGTAGAAAATTGGAAGAGAGAAGTTGAGAGTGTTATTATAAGGTTCTTAAACTATACATGAAGTAGTATAATATTATTTTAAGGATGATTGTGATTAATTAAAGGAGTATATTTTAAATTCTAGAACAATTACTAAAACTTGTTTAAAAGAGGTACAAATAATAACCCAATGGAGATAAAATGGAATCAGAAAAAAGAGTCAATATAAAAGCAGGCAGAAAAAGAGGGAAAAACGAAGAAAGAACAGATGAAACAAATAAGAATCAACTAGAAAAATGGTAGATTTTAATCCAACTATATTGTAATTATATTAAACATAAATGATCTAAATACACAAATTAAATGATAGAGATTATCAAATTGGATGAAAAAGCAAGACAAGCATATGCTGTCTACAAGAAACCCACTTTAAATGTAAAGATAGGTTAAAAGTAAAATGATGTCAAGAGAATGAAATACAAGTCACAGACTGAAAAAAGGTATTTGTAAAACACATATCTGGTATAGGACTGTTATTCAAAACATACAAAGAAATCTTAAACTAAACAATAGGAAGACAAACAACCCAGTTAGAAAATGGTCAAAGTATCCGAACAGACACGTTATCAAAGAAGATACAGAGAAAGCAAGTAAGCGTATGAAAAGATGCTCAACGTCATATATCATTAAGGAACTGCAAGTTAAAACAATGAGATACTACTACATACCTATTAGAATGCTGAAAAAACAAAACACCAACAACACCAAATGCTAGTGAGAACAGAGAGCAAAAGAAACTCTTATTCATTGCTAGTCAGAATAAAAAATGGAACAGTCACTTTGGAAGACAGTTTGGCAGTTTCTTACAAAGCTAAACATAGTCTTACCATAGGGATCCCGAAATTGTGTTCCTTGGTATTTACCCAAATAAGCTGAAAATTTATGTCCACACAAAACCCTGCAAATAGATGTTTATAGCAGTTTCATTCATAATTGCCAAAACTTGAAAGCAACCAAGATGTTCTTCAATAGGTGAATGGATAAACTAACTGGTACACCCATATAATAAAATACTATTCATCAGTATAAAGAAATGAGCTATCAAGCCATGAAAAGACATAGAGGAATCTTAAATGCACACTGCTAATGAAAGAAGCTAATTTGAAAAGGCTACATAATGTATGACTCCCATTACATGACATTCTGGAAAAGGCAAAACTATGGAGACAGTAAAAAGACCAACGGTGGCCAGGTGTTCAAGGAGAAAGGAGGAATGAATAGGTGGTGCACAGGGCATTTTTAGGGCTAACTATTCAGTATGATACAGTAATGGTGGATACATGCCACTATGTATTTGTCAAAACCCCCAGAACTGTCTAAGACAAAAAGTCAACCCTATTGTAAACTATAGATATTAGTTAATAATAATGTATCAATATTTTGCTCATGAACTGTAACAAATGTATCACACTAATGCAAGATGTTAATAGTAGCGGAAACTGTGTTTGAGGGGAAAGGAAGTAAACAGGAAAGCTGTATTTTCTGCCCAGTTTTTCTGTAAACCTAAAACTTCTCTAAAAAACAAAGTCTATTAAATTTAAAAAAATAGTAAAATGATGAAAAATGACATATGATTAAAACACAAACAAAAAAAAATCTGGAGTGGCTATATTAATATCAGACAAAATAGAATTCAGAATAAGAAATATTAACAGGTAGAAGAGGGACATTACATGATAATAAGGGGGTAAATTAACCAAAAAGACATAACAATCCTAAATGTGAATGAGCCTAACGAGTTTCAAAACACAAGCAAAAACTGACAGAACTGAGTAGAAATAGACAGATCTACAATTATAGTTAGACTTCAATACTCCTCAGTAATTGACAGAACAAATGGAAAATAAGCAAGGATATAGAAAACCTAAACAACACTATCAACCAACTTGACCTAGTTGACATTTATAGTACACTCAACCTAGCAACAGTAAAATACACATTCTTTTCAAGTGCACGTGAAACATACACCAGATATACCAAGAAACAATTCTTTTCCATGAAACAATCTTTAAAAACTTTAAAACCAAAATCACACAAAGCATGTTCTCTGACCACAGTGGAAAAAAATTAGAAGTAAAAAACAGAAAGATATCTGGAAAATCCCCAAACATTTGGTAATTAAGCAACAAGCTTCTATTCTAAACAACTCATGAGTCAAAGTGGAAGTCATAAAGGAAACAAGAAAATATTCTGAATTGAATTCAAATGAAAACACAACATATCAAAATTTATGTGATGACCTTGACCAAGTGATCAACGTTTACATCACCGGTAATAAGTCATGTTGATGTCATGTGCCTCTAAAATGAGAGGCAACGAGAAGGGCACATTCTTCTTCAAAACCCATAACTTTAGTCTAATCATAAGAAAACATTAGACAAACCCAAGCTGCTGACAAACACTCTTTAAAATTGTTAATGCCACTGAAAACAAAAAATAAATGAAGGAGATACAACAACTAAATGCACTGTGGTATCCTGGATTGGATCCTGCAACAGAAAAAGGACATTAGTAGAAAAGTCTGTAAAATCTGAATAAAGTCTGGATGTTAAGGTAATAGTAATATGTAAGTATTAATTTCTTAGTTTTGAAAAATATACCATGGTTGTGTTAAATTGTTAACATTAGGGGAAACTGGGTGAAACATATATATGGAAACTCTGTTTTCACTATCTTTGCAACTGTTCTATAAATCTAAAATTATCCCCAAATAAAAAGCTTTATTTAAATTTTTGCATGATACAGCAAAAGCAGTGCTTACAAGGATATGTATCATTAAATGCTTATATTAGAATAGAAGAAAAGTTTCCAGTCAATAACCTAATCAACTATCCTAAGAATATAGAAAAAGAAGAGCAAATTAAATGCAAAGCAAGCAGAAAGAAGGAAATTATTTGGTAAGGGCAGAATCAATGAAACTGGAAACAGAAAAACAATAAGAGAAAATCCATGAAACCAAAAGTTACTTCTTGAAAAAGATAAAAAACCCACAAACTTCTATTCAGATTGGTATTGAAAAAAAGAAGACACAAATCACCTGTATCAAGGATGAAAGAAGGCTATCACTACAAACCACTCTGACATTAATAAATTCAACTTAGAAGAAATGGAAAAATTCCTTAAAAGATACAAACTACCAAAAGCTCATTCAATAGGAATCAGATAACCTGAATAATCCCAAACTTATTAAAGTACATTCCAACAAAGAAATCTGTGGGCACAAAGGGTTCACTGGTGGGTTCTACCAAACATTTAAAGAAGAAAAACCAGCAATTCTACACAAACTCTTCTGGAAAATAGAAGAGAAGGGAATACTTTCCAACTCATTTTATGAGGTCAGCATAAGGATGACAACAAAACCAGAAAAAAACATAGGAAAAGAAAACTATAGACCAACATTCCCCATAAATGTAGACATGAAAATCTACAACAAAATATTAGCAAATCAAACTCATCAATATATCCAATGGATAACATCACAACTAAGTGGGATTTATCCCAGGAATGATGAGTTCAACATTTAAAACTTGACTAATGTAATTCACGACATCAACAGACTAAAGAAGAAAAATCCCATATGATTGATTATGCCAGCAGTTAAAGAAAGAGCATTTGACAGAATTTAACTTCCATTCATGATAAATACTCTCAGCAAACTAGGAAGAGAAAGGAATACTCATAGCCTGACAAAAGTCATCTGCATAAAACCTTTAGCCACTATCATACTTAATGGTAAAAATCCAAATGCCTCTCCCTAAGACTAAAAATGAGACAAAGAGATCTGCCCCCACCACTCCTATTCACCATCATGCTATAGGTCCTAGCCAGTGCAATAAGGTAAGAAAATGAAAGAAAAGGCCTATGGATTGGAAAAGAAGAAATAAAATTTTCTCTATTTGAAGACATGTTTGTCTACATAAAATTATGAAGAATTTATAACAAAGTTAATAGAATGAACTAATAGTTAAGCAAGGTCACAGGACAAAAAGTCAAAATAAAAACTCAATCCTATTTCTATATATTATCAACGAACTGGAAGTTGAAATTCAAAAGAGTACCATTTATAATAGCACAAAAAACCAAAGCATTTAGGCATAAATGTAACAGAAGATGTGAAGGTTCTGTATGCTGAAAACCACAATAACAAAAAATCAAAGACCTAAATAATGGAGACTATTATTTTAAGGCTTGTAATGGACTGTAAGGTTCAATATTGTTAAGATGTTAATTCTCCCTCAATTGATCTATAAATTCAATACAATCCCAATCAAAATCCAAGCACACACAAAAATTAGTTACATTTCTATACATTAGCAATGAACATCTGAAAAGGAAATAAAGAAAAAAATTTCATTTAAAATAGAATCAAAAATATAAAATACAAAAGAATAAATTTAATCAAGGAGGTGCAAGACTTGTACACTGAAAACTGCAAAACATTGCTAAAAGAAATTAAAGACAACTTAAGTTGAAAAAGATCCCATGTTCGTGGACTGTCAGACAATATAAGACAGCAATACTCCCCAAAGAGATCTACAGATTCAGTGTGATCCCAATCAAAATCCCAACGGCCTTTTTTGCATAAATGTAACAGCTGATCTTAATATTCACATGAAATTGCAAGGAAACACAAATAGCCAAAACAATATTCAAAAAGAGTTGGAGGACTCATATTTATCAATTTCAAAACTTACTACCAAGTTCCAGTAATTAAAGAAGTAGGGTACTGGCATAACAATAGGCATACATAAATGGAATAGAACTGGGAGTCCATAAATGAATTTTTTGACAAGAGTGCCAAGACCAATTAATGCAGAAAGAACAGTCTCTTAACAAACGGTGCTGGGAGGACTAGATATCCAAATGCAAAATAATGAAGTTGAATCCTTACCTTACATACAAAATTAACTCAAGATGGATCAAAGACCTAAAAATAAGAGCTAAAACATAAAACTCTCAGAAGAAAAGATTGGGGTAAATCTTCATGACTTTGGAATTGGCAATGGTGTCTTAGATATGACACCTAAAGCACCAGCAACCAAAGAAAAAAGCAGATAAATTGGACTTTACTAAAATTTAAAAAAGCTTTTGTGCTTCAATGGACACCACCAAGGAAGAGAAAAGACAACATACACAATGGCAGAAAGCAAATCATATTATCTGATATAGGTTTAGTATCCAGCGTATACAAAGAACATTTACAACTCAACAATTAAAAGACAAACCGCCCAATTTAAAAATGGGTAAAGGACTTGAAAAGACATTTCATTAAAGAAGATATGCAAATGGCCGATAAACACATGAGAAGATGCTCAACATCATTATTCCTTACTGAAATACAAATCAAAGCCACAATGAGATATCACTTCACAATCACTAGGAGGGCTATTTTTTTTAAAGGAAAATAACAAATGTTGGCATCAATGTGGAGAAACTGGAATGTAAAATAGGGCAGCTGCTGTGAAAAATAGCTTGGTGTTCCTCAATAACTTAAATATAGGATTACCATATGACTTGGCAACTCTACTTCTGGGTATATAATTGAAAACAAGTGTTTAAACAAAAACTTGTACACAAGTGTTTATAACAGCACTATTTACAATAGTCAAAAAGTAGGAATAACCCAAATGTCCATCAACTCACGAATGGATAAATAAAATGTGACATATCCATATGTATTAGTTTCCTAGGGCTGCCATGAAAAATTACCACAAACTAGGTAGTTTAAAAGGAAAGAAATTTAATCTGTCACAATCCTGGAAGCCAAAAGTCTAAAACTATGGTGTCAGCGGACTGCACTCCCTTGAAAGGCTCCAGGGTAGAATCTTTCCTTGCCTCTTCCAGCTTCTGGTGGCTCCAGGCATTCCTTGGTTTCCTCGGCTGCATCACTCCAATCTCTGCTCCCATCTTTACATGGCCTTCTCCTTTTCTGTGCCTTATCCTCTTCTGTCTAAGGAGACTTGTCATTGAATTTAAGACCCACTGGATAATCCAGAACATTCTCATCTTGAGACCCTTAATTATATCACTGAAGATTATTTTTCCAAATAAGCCACACATACTGTTTCTGGGGGTTAGGATGTGACATAATCTTTTGGGGGACCACTATCCAACCAACTAATCATACAATGAAATATTACTCAGCCATAAGAAGGAATGAAGCACTGATACATGCTGCAACACAAATGAATTTTGAAAACATTATGCTAAGCGAAAGAAGCCAAACAAAAGGCTATCCATTGTATGATTCCATTTATATGAACTTTCCAGAACAGCCAAATACATAGTAACAGAAAGCAGATTAGTGGTTTCCAGGGGCTGGGAGGAAGGGGAAATAAGGAGCGACTTCTTAATGAGTACAGGCTTTCCTTTTGAGTTGATGAAAGTGTTTTGGAACTCGATAATGGTGGTGGTTGCACAACATTATGAATGTACTGAATGTTACTGAATTGTTCATTCTTAAAATGGTTAAAATGTTAAATGTTGTTATGTATATTTTACCACAGTAAAGAAAAAAATCTCATCACAATTTACTTTGTAGAAATCAACAAGCTGGTTCTAAACTTTATATGGAAAACTAAAAGAACTAAGCTAGCTGAAACAACTGACAAGATGAACAAAATTGGGAGTCCTCACGTTACCTGATTCTAAAGACTTACTATAAAGCTACAGTAATCATGAGTGTGAAATATATAAAGGAAGTCTAAACACATAGATTAACAGAAAGTAATAGGCTAGAAATAGACCTACGTATCTATCGTCACTTTATTTCAACAACATTTCAAAGGCAATTCAATAGAGAAAGAAAAGTGTTTTCAACAAATGGTGCTGGAAAAACTAGTCATCCAAAAGAAAAAAATGACCCTCAATCCTTACCTCATGCTATATACAAAACTGGCTCAAAATGGATCATAGACATAAATGTAATATCAAAAATTATGAAATTTCTAGAGGGAAACATAAGAGAAAAATCTTTGTGATCTTTCATTAGGCAAAGATTTCTTAGATATATCACAAAAATCACGATCCATAATAAACAGATAAATTGAACAAGGGATACACTGGGAGAAGATACTTGTAAAACAAACATAAAAACTTGTATTCAGAATATACAAAGAATTCTATAAACTCAATAATAAGAAAATAAACAACCTAATTTTTTAAAGGGGCAGAAGAGTCGAAGAGACATTTCACCAAAGAAAACAGAAGGCGTACAAGCACATGAAAAAATATTCAATATTACTAATCACTAAGGAAATAAAAATTAAAACCATAATGAGATACCACTACACACCTATAACGGCTTAGATAAAAAATAAAATGACAATACCAAGTTCTAGCAAGGATGTGGAACAACTAGAATTCTCATATATTGCTTGCAGGAAAGCAAAAGTATTTTGGAAAACAGTTTGGGCAGTTCTTAAAATATATATATATATATATATATATATATATATACACACACACAACAGTTATAATACAACTCAGTAATCCTGCTTATTGATATTTACCTAAGAGATGAAAACTTATGCTCACACAAAAACTTGCATCAAATATTTGTAGTGGCTTTATTCACAATCACTAAAAACTAGAAAAACCCATAAGCTCTTCAACTAGTGAATAAATACACAAATAGTGGTACATCTATACAATGGAATACTACTCATTAACTAAAAGGAACAAACTACTGACACAACATGAATGAATATCAAATGCATTACACTAAGCAAAAGAAACCAGACTCAAAAGGGTACATTCTGTATGACTCCATTTATATGAACTTCTGGAAAAGGCAAAGTTCTAAGGATGGAAAACAGATCAGTGGTTGCCAGCAAGGGTTGAGGCTGGGAAGAAAGGTTGACTCTAAAGGGGATGATGAGGGAATTGTTGGGGTGATGGAACTGTTCTATGGAACTATGGTGGTAGATACATGACTTTATGTAATTAACAAATACCAGAGAACTGAACATTACAAAGAGTAAATTTTACTGTATGAAAATTAAAAAAACCACCACCAGGATAAAGGGAAAACGATAAAAGCCAGACTATGACATATTAATCCAACTTAGTCAAACTTACATTGACGGCTTACTAATTGTACTGCAAATGAATGAAAGGAAACTGTCTTGGCTTTATAAGAATTTGGCAACAGTTCACTTCCAGCTCAGAGTCTGAGCCCAACCACCAAAGCCCAGTCTGAGGCCACCATGGCTAACCCCACATCTTAGACCACTCACCCCACTTGCAGCCCATAAGCACGGGGCAGCCAGCATGTCTTGTTAGGTGGTCACCTTTCCCACTCCGCAGAAAGTTATACCAGAACAAGACTGTCCCATGGAAAGAGAAGGCCTATCAGAACACATCCTGGAGTTGGTTTTGAGGAAACAAATCAGAACAGTCCCTGGAAAACACAATTCTGAACTCCAAAAGAGATGCCACATATGAAGAGCATGGGCTTTGTTTTTGTTCAGGAAAAGTCCTCAGTTACATATATACCCACCATATCAGCCCCAATGGTCCCTGGGACCTGACCATGTCTTGCTCCTGAAACTCCAGCCTGAAAGGAAACACTCTCACTTCCTTGTGTACAAGGGGAAAGAGCTCTGGGACTCAAGGGACATTCTCCAAGCAGCATCTACTCTATATGGTGAACATGTGGAAACCTACCTGTCCTTGAAGGAGCTCCTGCACCTTCTCCCAAAGTAGGGGCCACAAGATGGGAGCCTAGACAGGAAGTTCCTGAGATCATCACAGTCATAGTCAAGCAAGCCAAAGAGTAGGGCAGAAAAATGGACAAGGCCTGAGGCCTGAAGCAATGAATGACCTACAAAGAAGAGACCTTACCTTCTTGGGCGAAATCATAGCCCCCGAGTCTGGGAAGACAGTGGCACCACCAGCTTCTACATCACTCATCTGGGAAAACAAAGCACAGTAGTTGGCCCTTCTCACCTGAGGATCTGAGACTCTACATCCTGCCTGACCCAGGGAGAAGCTGGTGTGTACCAAGCTATTTTTCCCCTACCACACATGGCCAGGCCTCAATGAAGATCAAGTTGGGCAAGAGATTTCTGGTCACTGATATTGAGGCCTTTCTCTTCCAATAGGAACTGTTTCCTAGAATAATACATTGGTTTCTATTAACACTTTCCCTGTGAGTCCTTCCCTCAAGCCCTGACTCCCCTACCTCATGAACTCCTCAACCTGGCAGAGGAGTACCTGCTACACAGTAAAACAGTTCCCAACCGTGGGACACAGTAACAAATAAAATAGGCACATGTCTTCCCTGCCTCATAGTTGGAGCTCTCAGGTATGCACTGTGGTTCTCAAATTTGCTTCTGCCTTGACACACTCCATCTGTCAGAAGGGCTAACCACAGTAGCCATACACTTAGAAGGGGTCATGAGAACTCCAGAGTAAGACAATGATGCCAGACATCTCTATTGGAGTCTGATCTCTAAAGGAGTCAGTGGCTGAGTCCAAGTGGAGGATATTTAAGCCGAGCTCATTCAATACTTCTCAGCTTTTCCATTCCTTTAAATGGACATCTGTCTGGACTGACACCCACTTAGTCCATAAACCTACAATTTTCAGAATTCAAGTAATACCCATGGGCTGCAGTATTATCTGGCCCCAAGCTGATAAAGCTCTGCTGCTTTCCCTTTCTTATGCTGGGATCTCTACTCTACAACTCATCTCTGCAGGCCCCAAGCTTTCTTCCAACTGCCTCTTCCTTGGAATCCATAAGAAAGGTTCTATAGACACTACTTGGCCCACTTTACCCTTCCTGAGGCTTGGCAGCAAGAAACAGCACCAGGAAATTCAATAAGCCATGCTTTGTCTGTAACCACCCCAGGAGAAGCTGATCTAATCTTGCCTTGCCAGGGCCACTTGAAAAGAAATAATATTTTTGATATTTATTAACCCATGTTCTTCTGCCCCTTCCAGTCTAGTACTTATCCCTTTCTCTGCCTCCTTTCAGCCAATCAGCCCAGGTCCCACAAAGTAAAGAGGCAGACAGTGTGGTGAGCCATCCAGATACTCCTTTCTACATTGAGGTACTCATTCCTGAAGCTCCTGGGAATGTTAGTTGCTGACAGCTCACAACTATGTCCCTCTCCAGATGTTGCCCTCATCTGAAGAGAACTGCCTCACCTATAGTTATGCAGCCTCCCTGGGGACAGCCTGCATTCAATGTTTGTCTGATGCCAGAGTACAAAGGCCTAGAACCTTGCCTCAGTTTAGGGCAAGTGTAAAGGCTTTTCCTACTTCAAGAGCTCACCATAGGATTAACTGAGGTCCATGTTGAAACTGCATCATAGTTTACCTTATTGCATTGCCCAACCCTGTTTCCCCCAATGTCTTATAGGGGTTATGCATGAATGCAAATCTCCAGTTCAGAGTTCGTATCTAGGCCATCTGACCTAAAACCAATTGGTACCCTGAGTGGTCCTAAGACACAGATTGTAAAATGGGATTTTGGCACTGGATCATCTGCCTAGTAGTTGGCAATGAGGACCCCATCACTGGTGGCAGGTGGAATATTGATAGTACCTGGCATGGCGTAGCTATATATTTGCTCAAACTTTCACTAATGGTGAATTGGGATGGGATACCAGTGGAAAGGAACACACTGGCTGGTGCAACACTTCAGGTGATTGAGAGATACAGGGGTGTGGTAAGAAAGTTAATGTCTTCCCAGAGATGTCCATGTCCTAGTCCCTGGCATCTATGAGTATGTCACATTACATGGCAAAGGTTAAAGTTGCAGGTGGAATTAATGTTGCTAATAAGATGCCTTTAAGAAAAGGAGGTTATCCTGGATTATACAAGTGGGCCCAACGTAATCACAATGGTTCTTTAAATGCAGGAGAAGGAGGCAGAAGAGAGAGATTTGAAGATACTATACTACTAGTTTTGAAGATGGAGAAGGGGTCATAAGCTAAAGCATGCAAGCAGCCACTAGAAGCTGGAAAAAGGAAGGACACAATAGCACAACAATGTGAATATACTTAACACTACTGAACTGTACACTTAAAAATGGTTAAGATGGTGAATTTTATGTTACATGTATTTTACCAAAATTTTTTTAAAAGATAAAGAAATGAGCCTCCAGAGGGAACAAAGAATACAGACTTTATAGATTTAATTCAGAGAAGTCATTCAACAGGAAAATAACAATACCTAGAATAAATAACAATAACGGCAAACCCAGTTGGATGGAGGGAGTCTAATCTGTAAAGCAGCCACATTCTATTATTTAAAATGTCTAGTTTTCAAAAAAAATTACTAGACATGCAAAGAAACATGAAGATGGCCCATACACAGGAATAAAAGCAATCAAGAGAAACTGTCTCTTAGGACTAGGAAAAGACTTTAAATCAGCTACTTTAAACATGCTCAAAGAATGAAAAGAAACCATATCTAAGCAACTAAAAGAAAATATGAAGTATGATAATCATGTCTCACCAAAGAGAGAATATCAATAAAGAAAAATTATAAAAAAGGACCCAATAGAAATCTTGCACTTAAATTCAATGACTGAAATGAAAAAGTTAATTAGAGGATCTCAATAGCAGGTTTGAACTGGCAGAAAAAAGAATTAGCAAACATGAAGACAGATCAGTTGAGATTATCCAGTCTGGGGAACAGAAAGTAAAAGAATGAAGAAAAATTAAGAAAGCCTCAGAGACTTGTGGGAAACCATTCAGGATACCAACAGACACATAATGGGAGTCTTAGAAGGAAAAGAGAGAGAGAGAAAGGGACAGAAAGAATATCTGAAAAAAGAAAGATGAAAAACTTCTAAAGTTTGATGAAAAACCATAAATCTACACCTCCAAGAAACTCAACAAACTCCAAATAGGATAAACACAAAGACCTCCACACCTAGACACATCATAATCAACTGTCCAAAGACAAAGAGAGTATCTTGAAAGCAACCACAGGGAAACGATTCATGCACAAGGGATCTTCAATAAGATTAACAGCTAATTTCTTATCAGAAACCTTGGAAACCAGAAGGCAGTGAAATGATATAGTCAACCAAAGGGGGAAAAAAATCTGTCAACCAAAAATTCTATATCTAGCAAAACTATCCTTCAAAAATGAAGGAGAATTATAAACATTCCCAGATAAACAAAAACAGACAATTTGTCACTAGCAAACTTGTTCTAAAAAAAATATTAAAAGAAATCCTCCAGGCTGAAATGAAAGGACACTAGAAAGTAACTCAAATCTACACAAAGAGATAAAGAGCACCACTAAAGGTATCTACACAGGTAAATATAAAAGACAGCATAAATGCATTTCTAATACTTTTTCTCCTATCTGATTTAAGAGACAACTGCATAAAGCAATAATTATAAATCTGTGTTGATGGGCACAAAATATATAAAGATGTAATACATGACAACAATAAAGGAATAGGGGAACAGAACCATGAAGGAATAAAGTTTTTGTATACTATTGAAAATATGTTAGTATTAATTCAAACTATTGTAAATTAAAATGTTAATTGTAATTCCCATGGTAACCACTAAGAAAATAACTCAAAAATATATAATAAAAAACATTTTAAGAAAATAAAAATGTTACCCTAGAAGATATCTAATTAACACAAAAGAAGATAGTAGTGGAAGAACAGAGGAACAAAAAAGACATGAGATGTATGAAAAGTAAATAGCAAATACTATCTTATCAATAATTACATTAAATGTAAATAGATTAAACTCTCTGAATAAAAGGTAGAGACTGGCAGGACAGATAATACAATATGATCCAATTTATATGTTATCTACAAAAGATACACAAAATTCAAATACATGAACAGGTTGAAAGTAAACAAGTTAAAAAAGATATACCATGCAAATAGCACCCAAAGGAGAGCTAGAATGGCTATAGTGAAATCAGATAAAACAGACTTTAAGAGAAAAATTGTTACTGAGACAAAGAAAGGTATGTTATAATGACAAAAGAGTCAACCATCCAAAAGAAGGACATAACAATTACAATCATATATGCAACTAAAAATAGAGCCCCAAATACATGAAGCAAAAACTGACATAATTGAAGAGAGAATATAGAAAATTCAATAATAATAGTTGGAGACTTCAATAATGGATAAAAGATAAGCAATTAAATAGAAGCCTTGAACAACACTATAAGTCAAATAGACCTGGCAGACATCTATAGAGCACTCTACTCCATCTTAACTTATAACAATCAAGTTCAGATTAACACTCCAACAACAATAGAATATACATTCTTCTCAAGTGTACATGGAATATTCACCAGGCTAGGCAACACATTTGTTGTCAACACCCATTCTACACAACATTGGACTGGAGGTTCTAGCCAGGGCAATTAGGCAAGAAAAAGAAATAAAAGCATTCACACTGGGAAGGAACAAGTAAAACTATCCATATTTGCAGATGACATTTCACAGAATGGAAGAAATATTTTCAAATTATATATCTGATAAGGATCTAGTATCCAGAGTATAAAAAGAACATATTTTATAACTCAATATATATATATCTTATAACTCAATAAAAAGACAATCTAATTTAAAAGTGGACAAAACATTTGAATAGACCTTTCTCCAAAGAAGATAAACAAATGGCCAAGAAAAACATGAAAAGATGCTCAACATCATTAGTCATCAGGGAAATGTAAATATAAACCACAATAAGGTAACACATCACACACCATAGGATGACGATAATAATAAAAAGCAAAAAATAGTAAGTTTTGGCAAGGTGTGAAGAAATGAGAACCCTCACAGATTGATAGTGGGAATGTAAAATGGTGCAATTGCTGTAGAAAACAGTGTAACCGTTTCTAAAAAAGTTAAACATAGAGTTACCATATGACTCAGTAATTCTACTCGTAGGATACACAAGAGAATTGAAAATATATGTTCACACAAAAATCTGTACACAAATGTTCATAGCAGCATTATTCACAATAGTCAAAAAGTGGGTGGGGCTGGCCTGGTGGTGTAGTAGTTGGGTTTGTGTGTTCTACTTTGGTGGCCCAGGGTTCACGGGTTCAGATCCTGAGCACGGACCGGACACTGCTTGTCGGGCCACACTGCGTGGGCATCTCACATTAAATAGAAGAAGACTGGCAGAGATGTTAGCTCAGCGACAATCTTCCTCACACACACACACACACACACACAAGTGGAAACAACCGAAATGTCCATCACCTGATGAATGGATTTAAAAAATGTGGCATATCCACACAATGGCATATTATTCAGCTATAAAAAGTAATGAAATACTGATACATGCTACAAAATGGATGAAGCTTGAAAACACTATGTTAGGTGAAAGAAGCCAGACACAAAAGATCACGTTTTATGTTTCTATTTGTATAAAACATCTATGATAAACAAATCCACACAGGCAGAAAACAGATTAGTGTTTGCTAGGTACTGAGACAGGATCCGGGAGAGGAGAATGGGGAATGACTGCTAATGGACACAGAGCTTATTTTTGGCATAATGGAAACCAGAATTAGATAGTGGAATTCTGGTTTCTGGAATTAGACAGTAGTGATGGTTGCATACCCTTGCTGTGCAATATACTAAAAACCACTGAATTGTACACTTTTAAAGAGTAAATTTTATGGTATGTGAATTACATCTCAATTTAAAAAAATAAAAATTTTAAAAGGTTAGACCTACTCCATCTTTGAAGATGATGGAGAGGTCTCAGCCTTGCCAAACCACGTGCAGACCCGTTAGACTCTATTTCCATCTCCCCTTCTGGTCACTATACCAATAACTATGGTAAGTAACAATACAACCTGACTGAAGAACTGGTAGGCCTGAGAAGGGAAAACAGAGACTATATACTGAAGAAGCTATAGGACCTAGTTAACATGTTCCATCAGGATCTCATTATTGGGTCTGGATCCTAAGGATGTGCTGGTTCAAGGCAAGGGGTGTGTGTGTTGGGTGGGGGGGGACCTGCCTCGTGACATGTAAAACTGGAGTGAGTCTGTGTTTATTCTTACCTTGGCCCAAACCTTTTTTACACAATGTGAACAACTCAGAGCTCTGACCACTAGAAAGATTTCCAAAAACACTGCTTTTCACGACCATTACCAGTAGGAGTGCATTTTCAGCTTGCACCCATATTGGAACTAACTCATCCATGAATCCATCTCAGCCATTTCCTACTTCCATCTTAGGAGGACTGCTGCTGGTCCGGCCCTATCTTACGACTTGGTAGATCTGACAGACTCGAACTCATGATGGGCAGCTCTGTTGCACAATCATTCAATGTTCCACGGTTAAATTCTTCATGTCTAACAGGGCCAGGAGTATGGCAAGGGCTGATTTTGAATGGTGTATAGTTTTGTTTTGTTTTTTTCTTTTTCTTTTTTTTTCTTTTCTGCTTTTTCTCCCCAAATCCCCCCAGTACATAGTCGTATATATTTTAGTTGTGGGTCCTTCTAGTTGGGGCTGTTTTCTTTTTAAAGATTTTATTTTTCCTTTTTCTCCCCAAAGCCCCCCGGTACATACTGGTATATTTTTAGTTGTGGGTCCTTCTAGTTGTGGCATGTGGGATGCCGCCCCAGGGTGGCTCAATGAAAGGCACCATGTCTGCACCCAGGATCCGAACCAACAAAACCATGGGCCACCGCAGCAGAGCGCGCAAACTTAACCACTCGGCCACAGGGCCGACCCCACTGAATGGTGTATAGTTTTTGAATGAGGTTCCTGCTGAGGACACAGCCTCAGTCCAGAGCCCAAAGGGTGATCCTTCTATTTTGGTTTGCCAGATACTCCACATGGCTTCATTTGCCACCACACATACCTCTAGTGGTTTCGGGTATTCCTGGTTGTATGGCAGAGCTACTTGTATCACAGCCTCAACTTACTGTGAGGCCCTTTCCTGCTATGGGACACATCTAAAGCTGGCCAACTTCTCTTTTTGCTGGTAAATGGGTAGGAGCAGTTTTCTGAATTATGGAATATGCTGCTTTGGACCAACTACTGGATTCCTAAAGACTTCACTAATATGGAAAAACCCTGAATTTTTGCAGGGTTTAGTTCTCATCCTTTGTATCTTATGACTTACCAAAACGAATCTAGCTATGCTCAAAGGGTCCACTGGTCCTATCACACAGTCTACCACCCAGAAACTGGTAGCCTGATTTAGTAGAGGAACGGTCTCTTGAAGATTCAGGTAAGGTGTTAGCTTGAATATTATACCCTGCAAAGAGAGGGCCATCTTCCAGGATGCATTATACACCCCAAATTGAAAACCATAATATGTAGAACACATGGATCTGGGAACCTAGGGATGGAAATAGGAATGGCTACACTTACTGCCATTCAGAGTTGCCTACTTGGACAATCTCTGTTTCCTATCTCTACATTTTAGGCTCTGTGGGTCTAGAGCTACACTGTCCAATAAGGTAGCCACTAGTCATGTGTAGCTGTTTAAATTTAAATGTAATTAAGTTAAATTAAAAATTCAGGGGGCCGGCCCCATGGCCAAGTGGTTAAGTTTGCGCACTCCACTTCGGCGGCCCACGGTTTCACCAGTTCGAATCCTGGGCGTGGATATGGCACCACTCGTCCGGCCACGCTGAGGCAGCATGTCACATGCCACACCTACAAGCACCCATGACTAAAAAAAAATATACAACTATTACTGGGGGGATTTGGGGAGAAAAAGCAGGAAAAAAAGAGGAAGATTGGCAACAGTTGTTAGCTCAGGTGTCAATCTTAAAAAAAAAAATTCAGTTCCTCAGTCCTACTAGTCATATTTCAAGTGCTCAACAACAGCCACCTAAGAAAGTGGTTGCCATATTAAACAGGACAAATACGGACCATTTCCACTATTGCAGAATGTTCTACTTGACAGCAATGCTCTACAGGACCTGGTTTCCAGAAAGGAATGCTTCTACTATGGGATACAGAGAGTCCCACTGAAATTTAAGCTATCGCTAATGCACTGTCACTTTGAGCACTTCATGCCAAGAGATCAGCAAGCAATGAAAGGAGTCAATTTACTGGCAGGGGTCATTGAATCTGATCATCAAGAGGAGAGAGTGTTGATGTTACATAATGGAGACAGGAAAGAATATGGCACTCAGGTGATTTATTGGAGGGTTTCTTAGAACCCTCCTATTAAATTTTAATGGTAAATGGACAAGTCTGTCATCAATGGTCTCAAAAGTTAATGGTCAATAGGGGCTCAGACTCCTCAAGGATGAGAGTTTGGGTCAGCCTAATAGGTATGCTACCCACTCCAGCAGAGGTGCAAGCCTGACACAAGAATGAAGGACATTTTAGCAATTTCCTGTGTAGTGACATGATAATGACTCAAGGTCCAAATGAGCATGTTCCAATGCTTTGTTACCATGCAAGTCTCTTTGAAACAGTGAAACAACTGCCATAACTAAGGGTTGGGAGACCAGGATTGTCTGAGATTGGATTCTTGCAACTCTAGAAAAATGGTGGCTAAAACAGAAAGGGCTACCTGCAAAATATTTTTCGCCAAGTTTTCCCCTGACTTTGCGCTTGCTATTCTTTTTGCCTCTGAATATGCATCTTCCAGATCTTTCACACAGCTGGCTCATTATCATTCCAATGTCACCTCCTTAAAAGAGGCCTTCCCTGATCAACAAACTCTTCCATAACAGTTATTTTGCCTTACATCACTCTAATTAATTACTTAATAAGACTCTAAAATATGTATTCAATTTATTTATTGATTTTTAATTTTCTTATTTATTGTTCAATTCCACCCTGGAATTTAAATCTTCACAAGGGTGGAAACTGGTGGTTCTTTTCGTTGTACTATCTTCAGCACCTGAAACAATGTCTGACACATTGTATGTGTCAAGTAAATATTTGCTAAATGACTGTGTTACAGAGACTAACAAAACTAGACTGAAGTTAAGAACAGGTTATTTCAACACCTTCAGCTGACCAATAAGCTAATGGGGACCAAAAAAACCTAAAGGAAATAACTTGCCAAACGAACGCAGCAAATTTCCAGCAGATTCAGCATCAGAATCATGGTTTCTGGCTACTAAATGCCTTGCTCTTTCCATTGTATCACTGACACAAAAGTAAATGACAAATATCACAACTGTTCTAAGAATGTGGCAAGCAACACCGAAGCCACAGCTGACGGCAAAGAAAGTGAACTATAATTAGCATCAGCTTTAATTATTATATCTACCACCTCTTGTCTGTGTAATTCTTAGAGAAGCAAACAGAACAACTCTCAAATATTCAAGGCAGCAGCAAAGACTGGGAGAGACGGGAACATACTCAATTCACAACAGCACCCAAATTACATTTCTGTACCATCCTCTCTTCTAAATTCTTTACTGACGCTTCTTGTGGGACCATAAAGACACTGTTCCACTGTTCATGCTGGAGAAAAGATGTGGGGTTTTGCTGTGGATAATATGTACCTAGAACAATAGTTCTAGCCGAAATATAGCCGAAAATGCCCTACATTCATTTTGTAATTAATGATTTTTTTCCTACTTTATCTTGGAGAAAACAAGAAATTTACACATTATGACTATTGTCCATTGTACTAAAGCAGACCACCCATGTCCATTTTCCAAATTATAGTCATGCATCGCAACAAACAGAACAAGTCATGCTCAGAAAATTCCTGAGGGGCTGGCTCAGTGGCGTAGTGGTTAAGTTTCCGTGCTCCGCTTTGGCGACCTGGAGTTCACAGGTTTGGATCTTGGGCATGGACCTACACACCGCTCATCAAGCCACGCTGTAGCAGCATCCCACATACAAAATGGAGGAAGACTGGAACAGATGTTAGCTCAGGGACAATCTTCCTCAAGCAAAAAGAGGAAGATTGGCAACAGACGTTAGCTCAGGGACAATCTTTCTCACCAAAAAAAAAAAATCCTGAAAAAAACCTCTGTCAAAATCAAGTTTCTTTTTCTGCTCATCAATGATGCTATGATTAAGAGAACATAGAAGGATCTTCATTTTGTACCAACCTCAATTTGGGTAAAACAGTATGACAGAATTTCAATATTTCCAATTATTTCTTTTCAAAAAGAATGAATTAGAATGAGTCAGAAATCTTCCCCCTTTAAAGCCGTCACTATTTACGAGCGAAATTCACTGGGACTGTCTCCCATAAAAGTGGAGGTCTATATCTGCTATAACTTTGGAATTAAGAAATCTTAAAAGTAGTGTAACAATACAATTTGGGGTGGAGAAAGAAAGACAGTAGAAAAATACCTGGTATATATATCTAGGAATCCTGAGGTTTTTTCCCCTCATTGATTTTATTTGTTTTTTCAAAGATTGGCACCTGAGCTAACATCTGTTGCCAATCTACTTTCTTTTCTTCTTCTTCTTCTCCCCAAAGCCCCCCAAGACATAGTTGTATATTCTAGTTGTGGGTTCTTCTAGTTGTGCTATGTGGGACGCTGCCTCAGCATGGTTTGATGAGTGGTGCCATGTCCACCCCAAGGATCCACACCAATGAAACCCAGGGCTGCCTAAGCCGAGTGGGCAAACTCAACCACTCGGCTGTGGGGCTGACCCCTCCCCCTCATTGTTTATTTTTAAAATTAGCTTAAAAATTCAATAACTATTTTAAGAATTAAAAAATTAGTCCTAGGCCAGAGGAAGAAATCATACCTGGTTGGCAAAACCAATGGTTCTAGATCTTTACCCTTCAGTGGAGAGACTGGCAACATAAGGAGTAATAGAATGAAGAGGCGCTGTGTGATATGAAAAAGTCCCTCAGGTAATTCTGAGACTCTTCCCTTCCCCTCTTTCTCCCTCTGCTTCTTTTTTTTTGTTTTTTGCTTTTTCTCCGCGAATCTCTCCAGTACATAGTTGTGTATTTTTTTGGTTGTGGGTCTTTCCGGTTGTGGCATGTGGGGTGCTGCCTCAACATGGCCTGATGAGCGGTGCCATGTCCGTGCCCAGGATCCGAACTGGCGAGACCCTGGGCCACTGAGGCAGAGCGCACGAACTTAACCACTTGGCCACGAGGCCAGGCCCCTCCCTCTACTTCTAATCAATAAGTAATAGCAGCTCTTATATGAGTTTGATCATTAGAATCTCCTGGGGTGTTTTTAAATATAGAAATTCCTGGATCCCAACCCTCAATATTTTGATTCAGTGGGGGCCCTTCCAGCCCATGCTTGGTGTGCCTATGGAGCAATCCAGTATCACCCATACTTACATAGCTCATGAATGTGGCCACACGATTCCCTGTCTCATCAGGCTCCAAAAGGCTTGTCCTCAAATCCCTGTGAAATTTAAGTAAGGGTGAATATCCAGGTTTTAGGCTTAAACTAGTTAAGAAGCATGAGAAACAGCTGCTTTCCCATCCATTATAATTAAGGATGTAATATGAGAATGAGAAACCTATCACAACCAAATGGAGGTCACCCCACCCCTTCAGTATGGACATGAGCAGACAAGCAGGTGAGACTGGAACCCAGGCAGGAAGAGAAGATACAGGAACTAAGTGATGCATTCACAGAACAAACCGCCAATCCATATATTTGTCCATGATGGAGACAGAAAACTCAACAGAGGAAGTGGGTCAGAAAGCATGGCTAAAAAGGAATGCATGCCACTCCTGCAAAACATTTGATCTTAGGGCTGGCCAGGTCAGGAACAATTCAGAGTGGAATCACAAAGGGGGCTTATCCATAGGGAGAGTCTGGCTTTTGCTTTCAAGGTTTATGTGGTTTCCTCAGTGAAGGGTGTTCCTGCAGCACCAAGAATGTGGTTTCCCAGAATCCTATAACCAGTGGATAGATTTTGACTGTAGAGATGGCTGCTTTCAGCCTATATTCTGGCAGCAGTGAGAGGGCTTTGATTGCTGCAGCATCTTCTTATGAGGGGATAGGTTTAAAGGAAAAATCTTAGCTCAGACCTAGCTCTTCCAGGGAGTCTCTGAATTTCAGGCCACATGCCTGTTCACTGGGTCCCAGGACCACGATGTACATACCTCCTTTATAGCACTTACTCAATTATTTTGAAAGTAGCTGTTCATATGTATGTCTCCCAAAAAACTGTGGTCTCTGTATGGGAACTGACACTGTCTTCTTTGCCTTCCTATCCCTAGTTCCCAGGAGAGTAACCAGCACATCAAAGGTGCTAAAGGAACATACGTTTTTCAGTTTGCTAATTCAGCTTGTCTCTCCCAAAGCACAAAACATCTATCTTCTCCCTGTGTTTGGCTCAGCCACACTAGGGCTTGTGCTGGGCTAAAGTACTGGAGCTCAGAGCAATAGACTCAAGTGCTCCTCCTGTTCACAGAAAAGTGAGGTCTGCCTGAAGAGAGAGGCAGGGGAACCTAGCACAAGTAGGGCCACAAGTGGGAGCAAAGGATTCTGTGTAGTTCTCTCTCCATCACTTTCCATCCCAAGAATTCATCTCAATTCCAGGTGCCTAGTGAAGAAAGTATCACATTAGATGGAGGTAAAAACTGTTTTCGCTTCTGGGTCTGATTTTAAAACAGTCCTCAGAGATTTATCCTTGAGAATTTAGAGGCCTCTGAGCTAGAAACCAAACCTCCCATATGAACTCTGACCTTCTCCTGCCACTTGAAACACAGTCCAAAGAAAGAACATTTTGCCCTTACCAAAAAATAATCCAAATGAGGTTCAAAGAATTCTCCAATACCACAATCAGCAACCTGGCAGTGAAAAAACAGACATGGTTAGTTAGGTGGGCAGCCTTCAAACCAGCCCAGGAACTCTTCCTTCACAGGCCTGCTCCTAAATGAAGACAAAATAAGCAGCTTATCTAGCACCTGCATCTGGATGAGGAAACTAAGGATAAGACAGTATATAGAACTTATCCAAGGTCACACAGCTAGAAAGTGGCAAAGGTCGGATTTACAACCAGGCTTTCTCATTCCTGGGCTCATGCTCTTAAACCACCAGCCATTTGTGGACCCACAGAAAGAAGTGGCAAACAACAGACTGGGTAGGTTTCTGTGGGAAGGGGCATAGAAGTGGAGCTCCTGACATTTCAAGGTCAGTGTCCCCAAGATAGAGAATAGAAAGCTTCAGGGTAGAGGTAACAATGGCTCAACTGCCAGATGGGAAAGGGCAAGAAAAGGGGAAAGACAAAGATGTCCCACTCAGGTTGACTCAGATACCTCATACCTCTTCCATCAGAAATACACTGGATGGAGAAAACGAGGTACAAGAAGAAAGCATGGGGAGTAGAGAAAAGGGGACCAATGTGAGTCAGAAGAAACAGATAGGGCAGAAATAAGAGGAGGATTTGAAGTGGTTCAGAGATCATTCCTCTCTCCTCTGGACACTGTGCCGCAACTGTCATTTCTGGCTTAGCAATGCCATATGAGGACATTCAGAATCCTCACAATGTCAGCATTCACAGGGTCCTTGTAACTCTTCCATTCTAATTCTCTCATCTGATAATGACAATACTGAGACAATACTGAGGAAGTAAATTGCCCAAGTTTATAAAGTCAGTAAGTGGCAGAGCTGAGAATATAACTGAAGTCTTCAAGATTTTAGTCCTGTGTCTTTTTTTGTGATATAACAAGCCCCTCCCAAATTTTTAAGTAAAACTCAAAACTAGTTAAACCATAATAAAAAGGAGTGTATTCAAGCTAGGACAAAATCACTCCTGGGGCCCATAAACAAATACAAATTGCACACAATTACACATAGGCCCACATGTAGGTAGGCACAAAGAGTTACACCTAGGGACAGTGTGAGAGACAAACAGTAAACAAATGGAGAGACACCAAATGAACGTCCAGAGCAGAGAAATCTCACATATATGAGTAAGGTTATAGGGAGAGATGCCAAACCACCCCACCCCAGATTACCTTTGGCTGACCCTGACTTTGGATGGGTGAGCAGAAGCTGAGGTGATATTAAAGACTCTGGATCGCTTCATCTAGGAAATAGAACCTGAGAATGAATACAGTCTCACTTTACCCCTAACTACCTGCAGACCCCAAACACAGAACTATCATTAACTGACTCATTCATTCATTCTTTTAAGAACCTAATCTGAACTATTTCAAGTGTACAGAGAATTTTGGAGAATAATACAACAAATTCACAGGTACTCCTAACTCAGGCCTGCGAACTTTTAGCATTGCCCAGATGAGGCAGAGACTAGCTACCCATATGATATTCTTTCTCTCTTTTTGCACTAATAAGACAGTTCTGATTTTATTAAAGGTACCAATGTGCCCAGAAAAGACTATACCTTCTCAACTCCCTTATACCTTGATGTGACTCTGATTATCTTATGGAAAATTATTTGTAAGCAAAAGTTTTTGTTGGGATAAGGGATTTCCAGGAAAGCTCATTAAAGGGGGACAGCTAGTTGGAGCAGACTCTTTTTTGGCCCTTCCTTCCCTCCACCTGCTTCTGATCTCAAACCCAGGTATGGCTCTATCAGCCATCTTGTGACATTAGGAAGAAAGCCATGCACAATAAAAGTTGAAACAGAAAGAAGCATCCAGGTCCCTGATGATACTGTGGAGCCACTAAAATGGTGCTGGACCATATTTCTCTTTAAGTCTGTTTATATAAAAAAAACTTTAGAGGGCCAGTCCCATGGCCAAGTGGTTAAGTTTGTGTGCTCTGCTTCAGCGGCCCAGGGTTTCACTGGTTCGGGCCCTGGGCACGGACATGGCACCGCTCTTCGGGCCATGCTGGGGCGGTGTCCCACATGCCACAACTAGAATGGACCCACAACTAAAAATACACAACTATGTTCCTGGGGGCTTTGGGGAGAAAAAGGAAAAATAAAATCTTTAAAAATAAATAAATAAATTTTTATGTGTTTAAGTCACTGTAACTGGGTCTCTATTATAAGTAGCCTAATATAATTCTCAACTGATATATTTATTTACTATGGAACTTTTTCAAAACTAAATAAAACAATACAGATAAAATTGAAACTCTTTATATAGCCCTTCCTAATCCCATTCTCCTCCACAGCTCCCCCAAAATAATCACTACTCTAAAATTAGTGCTTTATTCTGGAGCATGTTTTTACACATTTACTATTTATGTATAAAGTAGTCAATATGAACAGTACTGTCTTCCATATATTTAAACCTTATATAAATTACATCACATTGAATATTGGGTTCTATAAGTTGCTTTTTGATTTAGTATTATGTTTTTTGAGATATCCACGAGAAATATGTAGTTGTAGTTCACTCATTTCCACTAAAGCTGAATAACGAATTGTATGCAAATTCCACAAATTGTTTATCCATTCTCCTTTGATGGACATTCAGATTTCTGCAACCTTTTACTGTTAGAACAGGCTGCAATGACCCTTCTGTTACATCTCCTTGTCCACATATTCAAGTGTTTCACTAGGGTAGGGGGCTTCAAACTAGGGTACGTGTACCCCTAAGGTGTGCACAATTTTAGCAGTAAGTACACAGGAATTAACTTTCAGATCCTCAACTTCTATGCATACTTTTTATTAGCTTTGTTCAATTTCTCTTTTCAAACAGTCCTTCCTCCTACTATTCAAAAGAAAGGTCTACTCTTCATACACCTATAATTTTACTGTAGTGTATTCCCCTCAAGTATAAAAACTTCCAGGGCATCAAAAAAAAGGACAACATGAAATACTGTTTTGGTGAAGCCTCCTCTAGGTTAACCAAAGCAGCCATTAACTCACAGTAGGGTTTCCTGTATCTAACACATTTCTGATAAGTGTAAAGTATAGAACTTAGAAATGGGGCATTTTGGTCCTTGTTGAGATGTTTTGAATAAAACTATTTGTAAAGTAGGACAGTGTTAACTGATATATACTTTTGTCTCATGACTTGGCCTCCTTTATCTCTTGACTATTTTTGAAGAAGTCACTGCTCTAGGGATGATCCAGGGAGGGCAAAATGAGTATTGATAGAGAATATTTACAGGAGAAATGGTGGATTCACGTATTTAAATATAGGCAATTCTTTTTAACTATTCTTAACATTCATCCCTAATAAATGTCATTCACTAAAAAGAAAAGGAAATTCAAACAGCTAAAAAAGTTCAGGTTGATAATGTTGATTCTTTTACATGTAACAAGGTGTCACAGAATAAAAATACACTTCTAAATGCAATTTCCTCCACATATCTTCCTGGAAACCACCAAAAAAGAAAGAAAACAAAATCACCCATTACTCACGTCTACAATATTAACTAGGAAACAGAGTAACTACAAATTTTTATTTTATTTTAAGTGGGTAAATAAACATCAGATGTCAACAGAGGGTTTCAGAGATTTCTAAGCAAAGACTCTGGGTGAGGCTACAGAAAGGGTGAAAAGTGCAGTGTGGTCTTAATGGTAGTGAAACAGTGTTAATGGTAAAACACCATATAACGTCATCTAAGGTCTTGCTTCCAGAGGGAAAAGGCCCTCCTCTGAGTGCAGAAATTCTGAGAGAACATCTGAGACTTAGTGGATCAGAGTTCTGGCTTTTGGACATTTTAAGCACAGGAGCTTCAAAAGCATACTGAATCATGGGTGGCAATATGGGGAGAGCACTATTCCCAGAGTGAAGGAAGGAGAGTGAGACATCCCTTATAAGTTTGGTGGTGACGAAAAGAAGGAATTGGCTAAAAGTAAGGGCTCTATTAAAATTGTATTATTATAATTAATAATTATAATTAACATTATAAATATTTATAATTAACATTATAAGTATTATGATATTATATAAATATTACTATATTTATATAATATCATTATATTTATATAAATATTATATAGTAAGAAACAATTCAAAGAAGACAGACCAAAAAAAAAAGTACCATTAATTAAAGAAACTGCATTTCACTGTAGGAATAGCAGAGGAAACATTTAACATGAGATCACTGGTCCAGGAAAATCCAACAAAAATAAATATGAGAAATAAAAATAAAAAAGAACTCAGTGTCCATACAAGTTACCATAAATAGAAAAGTATACAATGAAAATCAAAACTTTTCCGGAGTTGAAAACACAACAAAACAATCCAGCCCCAGCCAAGAAACAGAGGAAAATTATAACAAAATACTGTAAGAGAAGATGTGAAACAAAAACTGATCATATTCAGGAAAGCTATTGGAAAAAACAATAAAATTATCTCAGAAATAAAGACTAAATCAGAAGGTGCCCAAGAAAGAGAGATGACCAAAAGTATACCAAGAGATACAGAAGACAGAATGAGAAAAATAAATAAAATGAAGCAAAAATGAAGATAAAGGTAAACAGGATCAGAGATAGTGATAAATATAAAAGACCGACGAAGACAAGCAACATAGGTATCACTGGAGTCCTTAAAAAATAAATAAAAGAATGGAATTTACCTAAAATGGTCAATTCCAAGATATATTGTAGTAAAACAGGAAATATAAAATAATAAATATAGTAAATTAACCTAAATGAATATGTCAAAACTGAGACCAAATATATCAATCATATGAATAAAGTATTTATTTACATGGATAAATACAAATTATTTTTATTAAGAATAAAAGATTTTTAAACATAGCTGAGTATACTCCCATCAGACTGACCCTCCCCCAAATAATAACTATAAACTCTGGGCAAAACACACAAAAAAATTACCAGAAGGCACCACGGAGTAAACAAAAGCATGCAGATTATGGATGGAAGTCTATCCTTGAAAGAAGGGAATGATACAGGGTGGTTTCCTACTTTTTTAGTGGCTGTTAGCCTCAGGATGACCAAAGCTGACACAGCACAAGGCAGCTAAAATTCTGACAGAAAATCCAAAGTTTTTCTAACCTGAGAATCACATTACAGGGTTTGGAGCAACCACAGGTGCTAAAAATTAAAGAGTAAATCCCGATAAGATGAAAGAGAGAGAGGTATCTCCAAATTCTATGCATAAGCTCTACCCAAATCTCTTGCAGACCTCTAAACAATGTATATGTAGGTTGACTACAAGCAGCCCAGCCAAGAACAAAAGAACTGAAGCGCACAAAAAACAGAGCTTGCAGTTTGTGTCTAACGAAATTAATTGCCTGTTATTAAAAACGAAAACAGGCTGTCCATTTCAAGATGGTGTTGTAGGAGACTCCTGAACTCACTTCCTCCCAAGGACACACTGAATCTACAGCTACATATGAAACAATTCCCTCTGAAAGAAATTCAGAAAGTGAGCAATTCCAACACATTGGGCAAATGAGAAAAAACCCACATCAAAAACAGTAAGAGGCTGAGACACAATCTCGCCATATGCCCTGACCCTGGCACAGTGGCACACAACCGGGAGGCAAGTCACAACTCCCAGCTTCTCCCTGAGGAGTGATGGGTTTGGACCCCACAACTAGCAATCCCAACTTTAAAAACATTCACCTGAGAGATGGTCCCCTTTAAAAACATCTAGCTTTAAAAGCCAACAAGGCTTGCATCCACGAGATCCATGGCTACAGTGAATTAAGAGACAGTTGTTAAATGGCTTGCACAGACTCACTGTGGCTAATCCCCCAGGATCCAGCAGAGGTAGCAGACTGAAACCACTTGTACAGTGAAAGAAGCTGCAACCTGACGGGCAGGCTTCTAACTTAACACATATCAGGGGGCTGATGGTAATACTCTTCAGAGACCAGGTAAGTTGGTGGGCGCTATCTTTGTATCTTCCCTCTGCCTAGCTCCAGGCAGCCAGTGTCTCCCAGAAAGAGACTGTGCACACTGCTGGTACCCCAGATTTTGTGGCTGCAGCCCAGGGGATGCCCCTTGAACACCTGGCTCCGGTAGCCAGTGGGGCTTGTGTACATGAGTTGAACAGATGGTAGCAAACAAAGAAACAGTTCTTAACTGGCTATCATTCCAGGGCTCAGTGCAAATGGAGCAGACAGAAACATCCATCTCCCAGTTCTTGCCTGAAAGAGGTATATATGCATACTTTAAAAGCTGCTGCCTAAGGGTCCAGCTTACAATCAGCCTGCCTCATCTAGGTGCTGATGAGATTCTTTCCATTGACACAGTAACAGGTCTCAACTAATGGAAGCCATTAAGAACAAATAAGGCTGCTTCGACAATCACATGGGTTTGAGAGACAACCTCAAGAGCTAGGGAAGGGTTTAATGATAAGGTACATCTCCTACCCAAGACCACTACTTCAAGAATGGAAGATATGTGTATTTATCTAATGTATAGAAACCAACACAGAGAGTCAAGGAAAATGTAGAAACAAAGGAATATGTTTCAAATGAAAACACAAGATAAAACCTCAGAAAAAGACATTAAGGAAGTGGAGATAAGTGGTTTATCTAATAAAGAGTTAAAATAACAGTCATAAAGATGCTCACTGAGGTGAGGAGAACACAGTATGAACAAAGTGAGAATTTCAACAAAGAGACAGAAAACATAAGAAAGTACCAAACAGAAATCACAGAGCTGAAGAATAGAACTGAACTGGAAAATTCAATGCAGGGTTTCAACAGCAGACTAGATGAAGCAAAAGAAAGGACTGGTGAAGTCAAAGACACAGGAGTGCAATTCATTCAATGAGAGCAGTAAAAAGGAAACAGAACGAAACGGAGTGAGGTAGCTTAAGGGACTATGGAACAACATCATGTGGACCAATGTTCACATTGTAAGGGTCCCAGAAGAAGAAACAGAAAGAAAGGAACAGAAAACTTATTTGAAGACATAATGGCTGAAAACTTCCCTAGCCTGGGGCGGGAAACAGGTATCCAGAACCAGGAAACCCAGAGAATTATAAATAAGACGACCCAAAGGAACCCTATAAAGACACATTGTAATTAAATTGTCAAAAGTTAAAGACAAGAATCTTAAAAGCAGTAAAAGAAAAACAACTAGTTATGTACAAGGGAATACCCATAAGACTATCAGCATATCTTTCAGCAGAAACTTTGCAGGCCAGAAGGGAGTGGCACAATATATTCAAAGTGCTTAAAGGAAATGCTACCAACTAAGAATATTCTACCTGGCAAGACTCTACTTCAGAAGTGAAGGAGAGATAAAGAGTTATCCACACAAGCAAAAACCAAGAAGCTCATCACCACTAGAGTGGCCTTATAAGAATTCCTTATAAGGAATTTCTTAAGCTGAAATGAAAGGGCACCAATTAGTAACAAGAAAACATATGAAAGTATAAATCTCACTGATAAAGGGAAATATATAGTTAAAATCAAATAATCTAATGGTGTAATGGTGGTGGGTTAATCACTTATAAATCTAATATGAAGGTTAAAAGGCAAAAGTAGTAAAATTAAGTATAACTACAAAACTTTGTTAATGGATACACAAGATAAAAAGATGTAAATTATGACATCAAAAACATAAAAACATGGGGCAGGAGAGTAAAAATATAGAAGATCCTTTCTAATTACTGAAGGATCACCAGTAACTGTGATAAAAGAAACTAATAAAGCAGGTTTAGAAAGAAAAATTGCCTCCATTGAGCCTGTCATCAATCATCTAGAACATGAAGAAACAATTCTTCTCCAGATGCAAGAAGAAAAAACATAGAGATTAGACCAGCGAAGGATGAATAGAAGACAAGAGTTTTAATCCTTGGGGCTCTCTGAAGCTGACACAGGATTTCCATGGAAAGAGCAAAAAAAAAGTTTCCTCTGTCTTTGGTCACAGGTTAGTACAGTTAACAGGAGGTAAACATTTGGAATCTGCTGCATAACTCATTCATGTAATAAACTAAAAAAAAGCCATATAAAAACTTTAAAATTAAAAACTAAAATAAAGCTTTACCAATGAGTAAACAAAACTTAAATAGGTTTTTAAAAATCTCCTCTGAGACACTAAATTAAAAGATAATATATAATGATATAGATTCCTTCTGAGAGGTCTTGGAGGACTGGATCATAAAAAAACCTTCTGAAATACTTAGGTCTAAAACTAACAAAATATATAGGAGCTACATGAGGAAAACAACAAAACTCTAATGAAAGATATCAAAGTAGAACTAAATAAATGGAGACATATTCCATGTTTATGGATAAGAAGACTCAATTCTGTCAAGCCGTCAGTTTTTCCCAACTTGAGCTATAGATTCAATGCAATCCCATTACAAATCCCAGCAAGGGGGCCAGCCCCATGGCCGAGTGGTTGGGTTCGCACGCTCAGCTTCGTTGGCCCAGGGTTTCGCTGGTTCAGATCCTGGGCATGGACATGGCACTGCTCATCAAGCCATGCTGAGGCAGTGTCCTGCATGCCACAACTAGAAGTACCCACAACTAAAAATACACAACTATGTACCAGGGGGCTTTGGGGAGAAAAAGGAAAAATAAAATCTTTAAAATAAAAAATCCCAGCAAGTTATTTTGTGCATATTGACAAACTGATTCTAAAGTTTACATGGAGAGGCAAAAGACCCATAACAGCCAAGACAATATTGAAGGAAAAGGACAAAGTTAGAGGACTGACACTAACTGACTTCACGACTTACTATAAAGGTACAGTAATCAAGACAATGTTTATTAGTGAAAAAACAGACAAATAGATCAATGGAACAGCATAGAGCCCAGAAATAGACCCTGATAAATACAGTTAACTGATCTGTGACAAAGGAGCAAAGGCAATACAATGGAGCAACAAGAGTCTCTTCAACAAGTAGTGTGGAACAACAGCACATTCACATGCAAAAAAAGGAATCTAGACACAGACCTTACACCCTTCACCAAATGTTACTTGAAATGGATCACAGACCTAAATGTAAAACACAAAACTATAAACTTCCAGAAGATAAAATGGGAGAAAATGTTGGTGACTTTGAGTCTAGTGATGCCTTTTCAGATAGAACACCAAAGATATATCCATAAAAGAAATAACTGATAAGCTACGCTGCATTAAAAACTCTGCTCTGAGAAAGAATACCACAAGAATGAGAAGAAAAGCCACAGACTGGGAGAAAATATTTACAAAATTCAAATCTGATAAAGGACTGTTATCCAAAACATACAAATAACTTTTAAAACTCAACAGTAAAAAACAAACAACCTGATTAAAAAATGGGCCAAAGATCTTAGATACCTCACCAAAGAGATACACAGATGGCAAATACACATATAAAAAGATGCTCCACATCATATGTTATCTGGGAATTACAAATTAAAACAATGAGATACCACTACATACCTATTAGAATGGCCAAAATCCAAAAGACTGACAACACCAAATGCTGACAAGGATGTGGAGCAAGAGGAACTCTCATTCATTGCTGGTGGAATGCAAAATGGTAGAGCCACTTTGGAAGACAGTTTGGCTGTTTCTAATAAAACTAAACTTACTCTTACCACACAATCCAGCAATCGTACTTCTTGGTATTTACCTAAAGGAGCTGAAAACTCATATCCACACAAAAACCTTTACACAGATGTTTATAGCAGCTTTATTCATAACTACCAAAACTTGGAAGCAACCAAGATGTCCTTCAGTAGGTGAATGGATAAACTGTGGTACATCCAGACAATGAAATATAACTTAGCACTAAAAAGAAGTGGGCTATGAAGCCATGAAAAGACATGGAGGAATCTTAAATGCATATTACTAAGTGAAAGAAGCCAATCTGGGCAGGCTACATACTGTATGATTCCAACTATATGACATTCTGGAAAAGGCAAAACTATGAAAACAATAAAAGGATCAGTGTTTGCCAAGGGTGGGAGCAGATGAAAAGGCAGAGCAGAGGATATTTAGGACAGTAAAAATACTCTGTATGAAATTATAATGATGGATATAAGTCACTATACATTTGTCCAAACCTATAGAATGTACAACATCAAGAATGAACCCTAATGTAAACTATGGACTTTGAGTGATTATGATGTGTCAGTATAGGTTCATCCTTGGTGAAAACGTACCATTCTGGTGAGTGATGTTGATAACGGAGGAAACTATGTATGTGTGGGGGCAGGGGCCATATCATAAATCACTGCACCTTCCTCTCAATTTTATTGTAAACCTAAAACTTTTCTAAAAAAATAAAAGAAAAAAGAAATTTGCTACCAGCTTGTCCCTTAAGTTTCCCCTAAATAATGACAGTAAGGTAAGTCCCAGGAAGTGGCAGAGGGAAATGTGGTCAGAAGAAACTTATTTTGGGTTTTGCAATCTCCTTGATCTTCCTGATTTCCTGGTCAGACATGACATTGTAGTACCTGATGATGCGTGGGCTGTCCCACTCATCCTCCTCTTTGAAGGGGGCAATGAGCAGCTGTGGTGTCCTGTCGCCATGGTGGTACCTACAGAAAAGCCTCTTCCACTTCTGTGGTGTCTGGGGAGCAGAGAGCAACAAGCCCTGACCTAAGTCCCAGGCCCCTCTGGCTGAAGGCAATGGGCTCACTCCTTAGACCCACATCCCTATCCCATCAGAAAGGAAGCAAAAGCCCTTTTCTTGGTTGGCATAAATGACAACACAAACCATTCAATGCCTTCTTCTCTCCCAGGAACATCCCATCTCACATCCACAAGCCCTATGAGGGAGGCCACTCTTAGACTGAACTTGAACAACAATGACAATTTAGCTGACATGGGCTTTGGAAAAAACAGCCTCTCTTCTATCCATCTTCCTATAACATCCAGGGGAGACCAGCTCACTCTCGACTGAACCCTTTAGTGGTTCCTGTTCTCCAAAGCCTTGCAACTCATAGGATGGCCCATGGACCAGCAGTGAGAGCATCAGCTGGGCAACTGTTGGAAATACTGAATCTTAGGCTCTACCCCAATATTGCCAAATCAGAATCTGCATTTTAGCAACATCCCTGGGTGATTCTCATGCACGTTAAAGTTTGAGAAGCAGTGCCTAACAAAGTCAAGTCCAAGTTCTATATTATGATCTACCAGACCTTCCATAATATTAAAATCCTGAACACCACAGCTTCTTTTTTCAAATTTTATGCTCCACTAATACAAAAAATTCTTGTTATTCTCAAAATACAACGTAATTTTTCTCACTGTACATTTGCACATGGTGTGGTCTCAGCCTAAAGCTTCTCTTAGTACATTGTCCACAAGGCACACTAGTTCAAGAGTCCTTTCTTTATGAATGCTCATCCCTCTTTGTCCTAAAGTTAATTTACCTCTTCTTCTGTGTCATCACCAAATCCTGCATATACCATTGCTGTAGTAAAATTACTTATTTATGTTTTTAATTTCCCTTTAATAGACTACCCTCTTCCAGGACAGGGTCATACATTATTCATTTTTGCACGTTTCGCTATTACTGAGCCAGAAACACAGTGGATGCAAAACATTAATGCTAGTTATGCCAAAATACAGGCAAAAAGGAACTTTCCAAAGGCAGTAAACTAACAAACTATCAAAGAAAAAAAAAAGCTTTGTGAATTAATCAAAGTAGAGCACAATAAAGATTTGGTGAAGAACTGAAAAAAATTGCTTAATTTTTTCCATGGCATATAACAAAAAATTGTTGAGTAAATAATATATAAATGGTCTTAATGCCTAACATCTAAAATAAACATTCAATATAACTGTAACACTAAAAAAAGACCCAATGGTGCATTCAAGGGACAGGTATGAGGACTAGAATACCTTCTCAACCAAATCTGGCCTTCCAAAGCCCAGAGCCCTACACAGTCATACTGCCGGGTGATCTGAAGGTCTCCCAAAGATCCCAAGCAATCCTTTCAACTCCATCGACCCCCTTCCCCATCTTACAAGTTTAATACCCTCTCCACAGCAGAGGCTCTCATAAAACAAAACCTCTTGGTTTTGCAGATGGTCCAGGGAATCCTGAGGGCATTGTTGGATATCTCATGCTTGGTCTCTGATGCCCCACTTCCAGGCTTTCCTGTCCTTTCTTCCTCCAACAACTTCACAAAGTATGGCAGATTCAGCCAGGCTTGTTCATGAGAGGAGTCTGAACAGAGAAAAGCAAACAGCTAACAATCAGAGAGGTCACTCAGGGAAGCTCTGCAATTCCCCTTCTTCAAACTACTCTGACAAAACTGTATGGAATTTGAACATTGTCCAGAATTAGAATTGAGAGAGAAACAAAAACTAGAATGGAAAAAACCCACCCCACTTTGCCTCACTCACCACTCCAGAGAGCTCTAGCACAGACAGGCAGCCAGGGGTCCTGCCTCACATTCATAACTCAGCTTTATCCCCACAATACCCAAGAGAGAAGTATAGGCAGCATTTTGGTTCTCCATTCCTCAGATAAGAAAACCAAGACCTAGAGTAATCAAGGAACTTAGGTCAAGATGATATAGAAAGAAAAAGGCAAACCAGAACTAGAGCCCAGATGTCTAACTCCTGGTCTAAAGCTGTTACTGAAACACTCAAAGGAATTTACAAAGCTTATTTCACACATAGGATGCTCCCGGGCTAGCCAAAGCACAAATGAAAAGGCTCTGATAATAATGTAAACACGAGAAAGATTTCCCTGAGTCAGGGCAGCAAAGACTAAGAGTGTGAAATCTTCCCAAGCTTATGAATAGAAAATAGGTGTTCATGATGGTGTAACTGCCCTTTTCAAAAGAAAACATATTACAGTCAAATTAAAAGTGGCCCTTTGGTCATCCAGAGTGACTCTGAATCCAGCATTGGAGTATCTTCTTCTAAGCTCTCACAGTTCTCTGAACCTCTATCATGTCATTTTCTACAATCCATTGAACTTATCTGTTTACATGACTAATCCACGACTACCACCCCCAATTAGATGATAACATATTTAGAGAGTAAGCCATAAATATTTTACTTTGTTGCCTAGTACAGCATTTGCTGACTTTAATAACAATGAGGTGGCTCTGTAATACCCCCATTTGTTGGTTGCCTTTATGCCAGAACATCTTCCTGGAAAGAAAGGGAATGCACCACCTGTCAAGGAGCTCCTTCCACTTTTTGGCATCCGTTAAATTTCTCTTCAAACAGAACCCAAGTACATACTGTTTCCATATTCTCCTCATGTTCTAGGGCTAACCTTAGGCCACAGAGAACAAACATAATTAATTGCTCTAATTCTTTAGTGAATCCTTCCTTCTTCCAATAATTTCAATTATTCATTATGATTCTGCCACCAATCTGTAGGTTTTACAATACCAGCAAGCAATTCTCTGACACCAGCTGGGTGTCCTATAATTTAACTCAATTCTGACATTATCCACTTGAAGACAGCATCAGATTCCACAGGTTAAGGGCTCAGTCCTACAAGACTGTCTCCTATCCACCCCCACTTCAGAGGTACCAATGGGTGTGTCTGACCTACTGGCTATAGATGAGAGGTTCTGACAACCCCCAATTTGGATGTGATTAATTTGCTAGAGTGGCTCAGAGAACTCAGCGAAACATTTTACTTACTAGAATACCAGTTTATTATTAGAATATAATTTAGGAACAGCCAGATGAAAAAGATGCATAGGGCAAAGCTATGTGAGAAGGAGTATGGAGATTCCAAGCTCTCTGGGCTTGCCACTCTCCCAGCCCCTCCACATGTTCAGTAATCCAGAAGCTCTCTGAACCCCATCCTTTTGGGTTTTTATGGAGGCTTCATTACATACACATGATTAAATCATTGGCCATTAGCAATGGATTCAACCTCCAGTCTCTCTCCCCTTCCCTGGAGTTCAGGTGGCTGTGACTGAAAGTTTCAGCTCTCTAATCACATGGTTGGTTCCCCTGGCAACCAGCCCTCATCCTCAGGTTACCTAGCTTTCCAAAAGTCGCCTCATTAACATAACAAAGACACCTTCATAGCTCTCATCACTTAAGAAATTCCAAGGGTTTTAGGAGCTCTGTGCCAGCAACTGGAATGAAAACCAAATATATATTTCTTATTATAAATCACAATATCACAATTCATTCAATACAGAGCAAACTAAGTATTTAGCATTACACTGAGGTGAAAAATGCAAAAATGGTAAAAATTAGTTTTTGCTTACTGGGGGAAACAATTTAATAAAGGCAATATAGTTGTTGTGGGGGATCAGAATTGGCCACCCCAAAATGTGTCTCTTTGGCTTGATTATTTTTATTTTTATTTTTTGGAAGAAGATTAGCCCTCAGCTAACTACTGCCAGTCCTCCTCTTTTTGCTGAGGAAGCCTGGCTCTGAGCTAACATCCGTGCCCATCTTCCTCTGAGCTAACATCCGTGCCCATCTTCCTCTAGTTTATACGTGGGACGCCTACCACAGCATGGCTGCCAAGCAGTGCCATGTCCGCACCCGGGATCCAAACCAGCAAACCCTGGGCCCCCATAGCGGACGTGCATACTTAACCGCTGCACCACCGGGCCGGCCCCCTTTGGCTTGATTATTTTTAAGAACAAAAGACTCTGAAAGAAACTTTGACCTTCCCCCTAATCGCCTAAAAGAATTTAAAACAGAAGGGCCTCTTTCAGGAAAGAGCTAATACTATAAGATAACTGTAATGTAATGTAAAATGCGTCTCTCAGGTCACACTGTCTACAGTTGGCCTATTTGCATTTCCACCTCCATGTAAATTGCCTTCCTTCCCCTTGAAGCCCCAAACCACTACCCCCAACATCCTCCACCATTTTGGCAAGTTACTCAGTTTTCCTGGGTCTCTCCCATGTATACATGTTATAAAGCTTTGTTTGATTTTCTCCTGTTATTCTGTCTCATGTCAATTTACTTCATAGCCCAGCCAGAAGGACCCAGAGTGTAAAGGAATTGTCTTCCTCCCCTTCAATGTAAATGAACAAGTAAAATAAAACATAATAAACTTCTAAGGGGGAAAGAATCACAGGCTACTATAGAACAAATGGAAGATACACTTGCAGAGGGGAAGAGGAGGAGGTCAGAGTAGATTTATCAGAAGAGAGAACACCTCAGTTGTGATCCCTGTTACTTGAGGACAGCTTGACGTCCCAATGGAGTTTTTTCTTTTTCCTCCTATAATTTATCTCTATCAAATTTATACATGCCTGTATTTTAAATTCAAATAGTTCTTGAAAGCTTATGAAGAAAAATAGGAATCACCTGTTCCCACTCCTCCCTCTCCATTCCCATGTCCCAAAGGTAACCCCTGCTTTCCTGTGCTCGGGGAGAGCCATGACTTTGGAAATGATTCCACATGGTCTCCTATTTGCTGCAAATATACTTTATGTTATGCGTCAACTACTTCTGGTGGAGAGTGTGAGTTTTAACTCAACAGCAAGTAAACTCGCTTTGGTTTGGTTACAGTATCTCTTTAGCGAATTTCTACTACTATGTCAAAGACTAACCAGTTGTTCACCAATCCTGTTTCAGCTTCTGAGAAACAGAGAAACTCTACATTTCCTAACCTTCCTTGAAATTAGATTGGGGCCATAATAGTTCTGGCGAAGAGAATGTGGTCAGAAGTGATGAATGCCACTTATAGGCCTGGTCTCTAACATGTATCTAGGATGAAAAAACTCCAAAACAGTAGAGTCATTCTGGAGTGGAGGAAATCTAAATCCTTGAATCAACATTTAGAGGAGAGCCACCCAACCTGCACAGGACTTTGTGTGAATGAAAACTAAAATTTTATCCCTTTATGTCTTGAAGATTTGGAAATTTGTTACCATACATAGTCTAGCCTGTTCCAACTAATGCAACTGAGTCACAAGAACTCAGTGAAATATTCTGCCCAAGGCCAGGGGAGGGGTCAGCTGGTAACTGGGGTGAAGAGGCAGGCCAACAGAGCAAATCACTTGCTCTGTCTAGCTCCCAAGAGGTCTTACCAAGAGAAAGCAGTTGATGGGTGAAGTCTGATGTGGATTAAGGCTGCCCCAGCTAGAGAAGCCCAAGGTGACCTGGCCTACATGCCAAACTATACGACCCAGTGGACTTTTTTTATGGTATGAATTAGGACTGCCCCAGGGAGAGAAGCCCAGGGCATCCTCACCTACATGCCGATCTATGTGGCCAGATTCGTATCTAAAGTTATATGACCGCACAATAACCAGACCCCATCTGCACTGAAATCATTTAATGACTTTTTACATTATCTTTTCTTTTTTCCAGTAAAAATAAGTCACGTACCCATGCCTTATAAAATTAGCCCTAACCCTCAACTCGGGGCAGCAGCAGGAGCTCTGACTGCCCGTGGGTCCTGTCCCCACACACCAGCTCTGCCTGCCCATGGGTCCTGTCCCCATGCCAGCGGGGGCAGCAGAAGCGGTGGCAGCAGAAGCTCTGACTGCCCATGGGTCCTGTCCCCATGCTATTCTATACTATTCTCTAAATAAAAGAGCACTACTGCCAGATCTTGAGAGTCTAAGAAATCTTTCTTTTGACTCCTTGGCTCACCAACCCCGCATCAAAGTCCACCGCCCTATACAGGTCCCCAAGCTGGAAGCTAACATTCCTAGATAATCCAGGACCTGGACCTTAGAGATGGCGCTGTGCTCCCCTGCATTCAGTTACTTCAGCACCTGTTCCATCCAAAAAATTCAGTGGTGAAAGTCGCTGATGTTGTAGGCTGTCTGACCCAGTCTGAAGCAATCACTAACACTCAGGGTAGAACAATACTTGGTCCCTAAAAGCAATAAGAACAATGATAGTCCTGAGAGAGGACATAAAATGTGATCTCCGGGGTCAATAAAGAGATTCATCCCACTCCATTACCACTCCCCCCAAACAGCCAAATACAGCTGTTTCCTTTTTACATTTATCTCTAAGTACATGCTTCAGAAAATCGTCAAATGATCTTCAGAACTATGTTTGGTTAAGGTAAGGGGTTTAACCCTACAAAAGATACTGACATGAGCTCCCGTGGACCAGCTTATTAGTGGGGATATAATTTGTTTAAAAAGGTAGCATGGGGTGGGGAGAATAAGTATGAATCAGGAGATCTGGGCAGGTTCTTATCTAAAATAACACAAAAATGAGAGACTAATAAAGTCTATGTTTGATGAAGCAGGGTACTGAAAGTCATCTGCCTATTATACCAAAGCTGCTAAGGCACAACCATTCAGTTTCTCTTATTTTTCCTAAAATCAGATCTCAGCTTCCTAGAACATGAAGCCTTCCTGATTTTCATCTCCTAGATCCCCATGAAAGGCTCAGTGTCAGTGTCCAATGTACACATTAGGATAGACGTGGAGAGGGCTGATGGCCACTCTGAGTTTACTATAACCAGCGTTTCAATATATACATAGCTTACAGCTGTTAAACATACACAGGTGTTCTGGATGAAGTAATTAGTGAATGCCAAGAACTCTTAGTGATTTCTCAAGGAGCCCTTCCTCGGTTTCTGTTTTGATATTATCATGTTATTGCTGTGCTCGTATATTTTTATCTCAGAGAAAGCAAGGTCTCCTAGGCAACAGCCCCTCCTGCTCCCAATATCGATATCGTGTCTCCATCTGTGCCCCCAGGCGACTGCGCCTGTCTTAGGTTGCCTCCCCCGGAGGTCTTACCCATCATTGGCTGACTGCTCTTCTCACCTCTGGGTCACAGTTTGTTGGCAAGCCTTTTCCAGTGATTATTAACCCTTCCTGCGTCAGGGGCAGCTACAGCTCAGAGTTCCCAGAACACCTCACAGCCAGAAAAGATGATACTAGGGCATAAGTAGCTTCTTTTTCTATATTTCTCAAGTCCTACAGGATAAAATAGCAAGTTCTGAAGGAAAGAAGGGCAATTTTGAAGCAACTGTTCACAAAGGGAACCCATGGATATTGCTTACCTGCCAGCACCCCCTTGGAAAGAGCCTTCAGATCCAGTTTGTACGTGTGCTGAAGAAGCAGCAGGGCCTTAGCAGCCTGAATGTCATCCTCCTCTGTAGGGAAAAACTTGTGCAATCATGTGAACCTGGCAATAAACTCTTCCACGTACCAGAGAGGCAGAAAGCAAAGGAGAGACCAAAAAAAGATCACATGAAATTAAAAGGAAATAAAGCAAGTAAAGAACAGACTAGGGCATACCAGCTGACCTCAATGCAATCTACTTTACACAAACCTGAAATAACCTGGAAATAGTGGGAATGAGGGGGCTGGGATGATGACTTTCTCAAACTATGTTGTCCAGTACGGTGACTACTGACCACATGTGGCTATTAAAATGTAAATGTATTAAAATTAAATAAAATTTAAAATTCAGTCCCTCAGTCACACTAGTTACATTTCAAATACTCAATAGCCAGATATGGTTACTTACTAATGGTGGATAGCACAGATATAGAATATTTCCATCATCACAGAAAGGTTTATTGTACGGTGCTGTTCTAAAAGAGCTCCTAGAACAAAAAAAACTTGAGAAAATTCTGTTGCAGACTTACTAGAATATCCTTAAAATGAATCCTTGGTAGTGCTGCAATGTAGCTTACTGAGGTGAATGCAAATTATTTCTAGAGGAATTCACTTTGGCGCAGACCTCAAAGAATTTCCACAAACTTCCAAGGAACGCAAGTAGCTCTCAGTAGGAACAACAACAAAACAAGCAGAATCAGTGCCATAAAAATTCAGATGTTAGAATTATCTGACACACAATATGAAGAAGTATACTTACTATGTCTGAAGAAGTGAAACAGGGACTTGAAATACAACAAAATTGCAAGAAGGTGTGAAACAAACAAAAACTATTCAATTTGAAATATATAATAACTGAATTAAAAACTCAGTAGATTGGGACTTCTGGTTTTGGCCATGATAATGTAGCTTGCATTGAACTAACTTTCCCATCAAAACGAACTATAAAATATGAACAGAATCAATAAAACAATTATTTGAAGGCATTGGAGAACAATTAATGCAGACTATCTTGGGGGCTATATTCCTTAAGAAAAGGAGGTACAAGAGGTGAACTCCATATTTAGCCTGAATTTTCTAAAAACCACTTAATTGTACACTTAAAAATGAATGGATTTTATGGTATGCAAATAGATCCTCAATAAAGCTGTTTAAAAAAAATCAGTGTTCTTCTCTAAGGAATTGAATGGTCCCATGGAAAAGATCAGATATACTGGCATTTTGATGCTTCCTAGAGTATGACCAGCACTCTACCCAATAACTAAGCCAAATCCTGCCAGTGTAAAGTTCTTCCCATATTTTCAGTATTTCCAACAGGTTTCTAATTTCCTCTCTCAACTTATCCTCTCTCATATGAACAGATAAACAAAAATTCACCAGGCATTTAATGAAAGCCTCCAACGTTAGAATCCATGATAATACTAAAAGGGAGAAAAAAGAATCCTGGATGAAATACATACAATAATGGGAATAAACACAAATTTCCTTAAAATTATTATATAATACTTAGAGATATCTATGATGATAGTACATCCAAAACACAAATGCAAAATGCTACATAAAAAAGAACAATGATCAGAAAAATTAAAAAGATCTTAGAAATTCAAAATATGACTACCAAAATACAGAATGCAAAGTAAAATAATCAGTTCTAGGAAGTACAAAAAATAGGCAAAGAAATGAAAAATGCAAGAAAAACAAAAAGTAGCATTAGGATCAATGCAACAGATCTCTCATCCACCTAATGTGAGTTTTAGAAAGAGAGAAAGAGAAAATAGATGAAAAGGAATTATCAGAAATACCATTTTCCAGAGCTAAAGAAAAACACAATCTCTATATTGAATGGGCTCACAAAGTGCCATCCTGAGAAAATGAAGCAAACAAACAAAAAACTCCCCAATATTTAAAATATAATTTTGAAATCTCCAGCCCAAGGATAAAGATAAGATCTTGCAAGGTTCAAGAAAGAAAAAATAGGTATTTTGCCATAAAGCCAGAATCACACTGGTATCAGTCTTCCCATCAGCAACAGTAGACACCAGAACAACTACAGTTCTGAGGCAAAACTACTTTCAATTTTGGCATGCTTGAAGCAGGACTAAAGAATGAATAAGATCTATTTGAACAGGAAAATGAAAGTCTCTAGAAATATTTTTTTTAAAGCAACTCATAATAACTCATTATATTAGACTTAGAAAATAAAAATAAAAGATATTCTGACTTCTGCTTCTGCCCACAAATATTAAGTGCTACAAGATTTTCCCTCCCACCATAAACAACTAGAAAATTGGACAAAATAAATCAAGCAACTGTTTTCTGAAATCGAAGAAAAGGCAAAGCAGGACTGATCCCTGAGAAAAGAGAAACGAACGAGGTGAGCCCTACAACAGCCCCATCTTTCTGCCTGGAGACAAATTCTGGACATCACTATAGGGAGAGGTAACCCAAAAAGACCTCAGTGATGTTCTTAATTGAGGAGACATAGATCAGGGTTTTGGGATGCCAAGGCCACAAGAAATTACAGAACAGAGCACCACCAAAGAGGAAGAAGCTAATTACACACATAAAAGATCCTGAAATCTGCAAACGAGTCTCCTTTAGTCTTTGGCTAAATACCATTCTGCATACGCATAAAGTGAAAATCCAAAAGCTAGACAAATAATGTGGGGGAAAGAACAATTATCAAGCAACTTTAAGCCAAACAATTATCCGCATTTACACAAGGCAGGGAATCATTTGATTTCCACCATCAAAGTGGAGAAACAGTGCTGAATATATGGGGCACTGAGTAAAGATCCCACCAAAAAGAGGTCTTGTAAGAAGGGTTAAATAATCCACAGAATCAGACTACACTAGATCCACTATAACAAAATTAAAAGCAAGTGAAGAGGTTCAGAATAGGCCTCCCCAAGGTGTGCCACTTTGACATGTGCAATATTTGCAGCTAAAGGCAATCGAGACTCTTTGGGCTCAAGAGATACTTTTATCTCTCCCTTAAAGAATTTAAATTGGGGGCCTTGCCCATAATAAATTATCACCAGAAATAAATTTTCATGACCTATCTGTATGGCAAGGCAAACCTCTAATTACTGAACATCTGCTCTTCTTATCATCCTATGAATTAACCTCCTCCCCTCTGAAGCCAGTGGCCCCATCCCATTCCTTAGCTCAAGATGGCATATATACCTCATTTTACCTTTTATCTCTGAACCTGTCAAGTATTGAGACTTTGACTCAATACTTTGACTCTGTCATGTATGTGGGGTTCCCATTAAATTGGATTTTCTCCTATTAATCTGTCTCATGTCAATTTATCTCTTAGAACAGCCAGAAGAACCTAGAAAAGTAGAGGAAAATTTCTGCCTCTCCCACACAAGCTTCAAAGGGATAAAACTGATCTGTAATTTAAATACTTGGTAGAATAAATAAAACACTCTTTAAAAGCATACAAAATCCAATGCAAAATTCACAATTCTGGCATCCAATAAAAAATTACGAGTCATGTGAAGAAATCAGGAATATGTAGACCATAATCAGAGAAAAAAAATCAATCAATAGAAACAGACTCAACAATGACAAATTATGAACTACCAAATAAGGATGTTAAGACAGCTATTATAAATATTATGAATAAACACAAGGCTATAAAGAAAAACTTGAACAAAATGAGGAGAGAAATAGAGATTATTTTTAAAAAACTGAGTGGAACTTGTGGAAATGAAAAATACAAAATCTGAAATAAAATTATCATGAGGTGAGATTGCAACATGTTAGACACTGCAGAGGAAAAGATCAGTATATGAGAAAACAACAACAGAAATAATCCAAATTTAAAAAGGGAGATTTAAAAAAAAGATGGAAAATACAGGAATAAAGCCTCAGTGTAGGAAAATACAAAGCAGTCTAATATATGTGCAGTTAAATTCCGAGAAAGAGAAGAGAAGGAGTGGGAAAATAGAAAAAAAAATGTATTTGAAAACTGATAGCCAAAATTTTTCAAACAGATAAAACTATAAATGTACAGATTCAAGAGGATCAAGGAACCCAAGTATGACAAACACAAAGAAAACCACATGAGGGCACATCATAGCTAAATTATTACAAAAACAGGGAAGAAAATGAAATCATTATGTTCAGAGGAGCAAAGACAAAATGACATCAGATATCTCACTGAAACTACGAAAGTACATAGCCAGAAGGAAATGAAATATCTTTAAATTGTTGAAAGAAAAAAAGCCAATGTGGAATTTTACACTTCATAAAAATATCTTTGAAAAATAAAGGTGAAATGAAGACTTTCAAGACAAACAAAAGTTAAAAGTACTCATTACCAGACCTCCACTACAAGAAAAGTTAAAGTTCTATAGGCAGAAAGAAAATTACACCAGATAGAAACTTGTATCTACACAAAGGAATAAAGAGTGCTGGAAATGGTAATTATGTGGATAAATATAAAAAAGATTTTTCCTCATCATTTAATCTCTTTAAAAAACAACTGACTGTTTAAAGCACAAATAATAGCAAGGTACTGTGGGGTTCATAACACATGTCCAAGAAAAATGTATTACCATAATAGCAAAAAAGAAGAAGAGGAGAAAATGGAGGCATGGGGTTATAAAGTTTTTTACATATATGTAAAGAGGCATGCCAATTTTTAGGTGTACAGATCAGGAGTGTTACGTACATTCACATATGTGCAACCAGTCTCCAGAAATCTTTTTATCTTGTAAAAGTGTAAGTGAAAAATGGTTAAGATGGTAAATTTTATGTTATACATATTTTACCACAATCAAATTTTTTTAAAAAAACAGTATGTAACTGGCCTAAGGACACACATACAAACCGATGGAATAGTTTAGAAAGCCCAGAAATAAACCCTCACCTATATGGTCAACTGATTTTCAATAAGGATGCTATGATCATTCAATGAGGAAAGGACAGTCTTAAGAATGAATGGTCCTGGGAAAACTGGATATCCAGACTCAGAAGAATGAAACTGGACCCTTACCTTACATCATATACAAAAATTAACTCAAAATCCGTTAAGTTTAGTCAAAGATCTAAACTTAAGAGCTAACACTATATAACTCTTAGAAGAAAACATTGAGGAAAATCTTCATGATGTTGGATTTGGCAACAATTTCATGAGTATGATCAAAGGTCTGATAAATAAATGGCCAATAAGCACATGAAAAGGTGCTCAATATCATTAGCCAGTAGGGAAATGCAAATCAAAACCACAATGAGACACCACTTCATACCTACTAGGATGTCTATAATAAAAAAACTGGAAAAAAGGACACGTTGGCAAGGATGTGGAGAAACTGGAACTCTCATGCATAACTGGTGGGAAAGTAAAATGGTGCAGCCACTGAGGAAAACTGTTTGTCAGTTCTCAAAAAGTTAAACACATAACTACCATATGACCCAGCAATACAACTTCCAGGTATATATCCAAAGGAATTGAAAGCAGGGACTCAAACAGATATCTATAGATCAATGTTCATAGCAGCATTATTCACAATAGCCAAAAGGGGGAAAGAGCTCAAGTGTCCACAGATTAATGGATAAATAAAATGTGGCATACATACACAACAGAATACTATTCAGGCATAAAAAATAATGAAATTTTGATATACGCTACAGCATGGATGGACTTTGAAAACACACTTACCAAAATACATCAGACACAGAAGGTCAAATATGACAAAATTCCACTTATATAAGGTACCTAGAATAGCCAAATTCACAGAGGCATCACCAGGAGCTAGTGGACGGGGAGAAAGGAGAGTTATTATTTAATGGTTACAAAGTTTACGTGGGAGATGATTAAAAAAAGTTTGGGGATAGATAGTGGTGATGGATACACCACTGTCTTGTGAATGTGTTTAATGCCACTGAATTGCACGCTCACAAATGGTTAAAATAATAAACATTATGCATATTTTACAATAAAATAAAAAATAGAGAAAAAATAAAAACAAAGGCTGATTCTTTAAAAATATTTTTTAAATAGTCAAAATCGTCAAGAAAAAAAGATATAAATCAGCAAATGCTGTTAAGAATGAAAATAATCAATAAAACAAAGGACATTTAATATCACAAACTAATAACTATGAACAAGTATAGGCCAATACATTTTAAAACCTAGAAAAAACAAAATGACAAAAGTAGGCATAAGAAGAAAAAGAAAGCTTAATTAGACCAACAGACATTAAGGAAATGAAAATACATCAAATACCTCTCTCTAAAAAATTCCCCAGGTCTTGACAGTTTTATTTGTGAGATCTAATAAAGTTTCAAGGAACGCATTCTCAAATACCCTCACAATCTCAGAGAGAGATTCATAAATATGAGGGAAAGGTCACGTACACACATGCACACACAGTACACACATACACACACACACAAACATACAGCTCAGCTCACCAATGCATGGGTCCTGGAGGATAAAGCTCTCCACTAATGACCAATCCTTATTTAGATGCTTCAGCACCTTGTATACATCCACTAATTTTCCTAAGTCTTCCTTATCTTCAGGAATTATAAGGTTCAGAGCATCTCTTTTCTCAGTCCAGCTATGGGATTTGTTGGGGGAAAAAACAAAAAGACAAAAATAATTAAATCCAAATTAAGATATTTTATAACAAATTTTAAAAGCGTCTCTCAAATATTGTGAATTTAGTATGTATCAGGCCCTAGAATAAGGAATTAAAAACATTATCTCCAATAATCTTCCCAATCATCCCATGAATCAAGTATTAACACCTCCCCCGCCAACTCCAACTATACAGATAAAATCGGCTCAGAGAGTTTAAGTCACATGACTTCCCCAGGTCTTATAACTGGTAAATAATAGAGTCAGGATATAAGCCCAGGTAAGTGTAACCCCAAAACCAATGCTTTTAATCACTAAGTTATAACTGCCTCCAGATCAGCAAACATATCACCAATATCTGGTTGAATAGATTAGGAAAGAAGATAAGTACATCCACACACAGAGAGTGAGATATACTCTTTCTGAAGGACAACTCTGCAAGTCTGGAATCTAACAATTTCATTTCTATGACTATACTTTCAGCAAGTGTGCAAAGATGGAAGTATAACAAACATCGTTCACTGAAACGTTTTTCCAAATACTTAAAATGTTCAACAAGAGGGAATTTATTAAATTAATTATGATATCGCTACATAATAGAATATGGCACCATTAAAATGATGATGAAATCCATATTTACTAACAAAAAGGCATTAGCTAGAAACCTACTATGAAATAGTAAATGTTATGATCCAATTTTGGTTAAAACTTAACTAAAATTGGCTAAAATAAATAATATTTTTGTGCCAGTGTATGTAAAAAAAAGCCTGGAAACATAGACATCATGGTCATCTCACTGGGAAATTATGAATGGGTTTTACTTGCTTCTTTATTCCTACAATTGTCATGTTGGTTGCCAACTTTCCTGTCATGTTGGTAACCCCCCTCCAGCTTCCTATGAAAATAACTCTGTTCAGGTATCCACCCCCTTCCACACAGCAATTTGCTTCAGGGAAAGCTAGGGCCATTCACTGATCATGTGCTGAGCAGTCCAAGGCTCAAAGCTAATCATGGCGGTACTGTGACCCTTGTCAGTGATTTCTTTTAGCTTGAGCAAGTGATGCAATTTATGCCAATGAGACATAAGTTTACCGGGAGACAATGGAAAAGGTTCCTTCAGTGTTATAAATAAAAGTAAGAAATGGCTCTTTAGCTGAATATTGTGTTGTGTCTAAATATGACACCTTAAAGACACCCTGGTTGAAGAGAGTTAATCTGAGAAGCAGCTATGTCAACAGCAACAGAAAGAAAAGATGAAAAGAACCTGAGCCTCTCTATCAGCTAGCCCTAAAAGTGCCTTATCTCAGGATTTCTTTTTATGTATGGTATTACATTTTCCCCATTGTTTAAACTATTACTTTCTGCCAAAAGCATCTTGAAATCAAAATATTTTTGTATAGTCTTCATTTTGTTTACAGTATGAATGTATAATTTCTATGTCTCTGCTTAGAAGTATAACAAATACTTAGAATACTTAGTATACTTAGAAGTATAACAAATAACTCAAATTTAACTGCTAAACTTTGCCCCCAAACGTGCTCCACCCATTCACTCCCTTCCCCATCTCAGTTGACAGCAACTCTATTCTTCCAACTCGATCTAAGGCTAAAAACGTTAGACTCCTTCTCCTTCTCTCTGTCTCTCTCCTTCTCTACTTCATCATGAAATAACAATGGTTCTACCTCCACAATTAAACTAGAATATGACAACTTCTCACCAACTCTGCCACCACCACCCTGGGCCAAGCCACCATCTTCTCTTATTTAAGTTTTTCCAGTAGCTTTCCTAACAGGCCAACCTGCCTCTACACTTGCTCCCAAAAAGCCCATTCTCAGAATAGGAGCCAGAGGGATCCTTTGAAAACAAAAACAGACCATGTTACTCTTCTGACCAAAATCCTCCAAAAGCTCCCAATTTCACTCAGTAAAAATTAGTCTACCATGGTTTACAAGGTCCTACCTAAGCTGGCTCTTCGCTGCCTCTCTGACCTCCTCTTCTTCTACTCTCCCCCTTGCTCACTCTGTGCCTTCCTCATTCTGGCTTTCCATTATTCCTTAAACCCACCAGACACAGTCCTCCTTTGGGATCTTTGCTATAGGTGTTCTTTATACCTAGAACATCCTTTCCTTGTATAGCCACGCATCTATCTTCCGCACATCACTGTTTGGCTTAAATATCACTTCTTTGAAGGGACTACATTGACCATCCTATTTAGTAGTACAAATAGTCCCGACTTCCAGCACTCCAGATCCCCTTTACCCTGTTTTACATTTTCTTTTTTCCATGGCTCTTAACACTTTCTACACTACTAAATAATTTACTTATTATGTTTGTTGTTTTTATGTCTCTTCTTGCTACCCTAGGGCTAGAATTATGTTTTTGTTTGTTTTTTACTGCTGTAGCCTAGCTCCGAAAAGCAGTGTCTGGCACATGATAAGTACTCACTAAATATTTGTTGAATGTTGAATGCACAAGTAAATGGAGGGCGGGTGATAAAATCATTGTCATTATTCCAAAAATACCTCTCAATCAATCTTATCTGAGAAATAAGAAACTTAAGATAGCCAAGAAACTATCCACGTGTCTTAATAGGTCAGACAGCTGAGTATACAGTGCAGGAAGAGTGCTGTGAACCGGGCATCCAGTATGTCATGAGAACCCTAGGGCAGCAACAAGCAGACAAACAGCCTGCACTGGAGTCTGGTTCTCTGCAGCTAGCTGAAAAGGTGAGCATTCTTAGCAAAGTAACTGTCCCCTTCTCCCCCAACCTCAGGAATCCTGGATTCAACACCTAACTATCAAGCTACCACCCATAACACCAGGGGGAATACATGGAACAGTTGACAATGGGGAAAGTCCAAAATAGAACAGGGCAAAATGAGCAATTTCAAAGTAAGCACGTGAAATGTCAGATCCACATTTTTCCAGCATGAACCATCAGGGAGTAGGCAAGTGGGAGAGCTTCCCAGAATCTTATCAAGCCTCTTGAGCAGCTATTTTAAATGGACCCCAACTGGAAAAATTAATGAAAACAAAGGTTTCCAGGCAGAAGTTGTACAAAGACAATTTCAAAACAGAGACTACTGGGGAAAGACTGAAGAGATTAGATTGGCTAATGCAAAGCAGGGGTGGGGGAAGCAATGGAATTTAATGCTCCAAGTGTGAAGGGACCACATAGAGAAGGGACATAGCCTCCAACCTGCCCTACCCATCAACTCTTCCCTCACTGCTCTCACTGGCTGAGATGAGAAGGGCTGAGGTCAATCACAGCAAAATGTGGGAACCAAAGTTAACAGTGGTTACTATCTTTTTTTGGCAGAATTAAAGTTTGAATTAACATCTTTAGCAATCATAGGTCTATTCATGTTTTCAGTTTTCTAAGATATTAACCATTTAACTTTTCAAAATTATTAGCATACAGTTGTTCATAAAATCTTTTATTAATTTAAAATATTTTTAATTGGGGTATAAACTTTACCATCTAATCATTTTGTGTGTGTGTGTGTGAGGAAGATTGTTGCTGAGCTAACATCTGTGCCAATCTTCCTCTATTTTTTTTGTATGTGGGACACCACCTCAGCATGGCTTGATGAGCGGTGTGTAGGTCCCCACTAGGGATCTAAACCATGAACCCAAGGCCGTCAAAGTGAAGCACACAAACTTAACCACTATGTAGGCTGGGCCCCATCTTAAACTTTTTTTTTTTTTTGCTGAGGAAGATTCATCCTGAGCTAACATCTGTGCTAATCCCCCTCCATTTTTTTGTACATGGGAAACCTCCACATCATGGCTGGTGAGTGGAGCAGGTCTGCACCCAGAATTGAACCCATGAACCTGGGTCGCTGAGGTAGAGTATGTGGAAATTTAACCACTCAGTCACAGGGCTGGACCCCATCTTAATCAATTTTAAGAGTACAGCAGTGTTACATATACTCACACTGTTGTGCAACCAATCTCCAGAACTTTTACATCTTGCAACTGAAAGTCTATACTCATTAAACAACAACTTCCCATTTTCTCCTCTCCCCACAGCCCCTGGAAACCACATTCTACTTTCTGTCTCTATGAATTTGACTACTCTAGATACCTCATATACATAGAATCATGCAGTATTAGTCTTTTTGTGACTGGCTTAATCCACCTAGCCAAGGTTCACCCATATTGTAGCATGTCAGAATTTTATTCCTTTATAAGGCTGAATAATATTCCATTGTATGTATATATGCCACATTGTGTTTATCCATTCATCTGTCAATGGACACGTAGATTACTCCTACTTTCTGACTGTTGTGAATAATGCTGCTATGAATATAAGAGTACAAGTAAGTCTTCGAGACCCTGCCTCCAATTCTTTTGGGTATATATACCCAGAAATGGAATTGCTGGATCATATGGTAATTCTATTTTTAATTTCTGAGAACTACCATACTCTTTTTCCATAGTAGCTGTATCATTTTACGTTCTCTCCAACACTGCACAAGAGTTTCAATTTCTCCAGATCCTCTTCAATACTAATTATTTTGTTTTTGTTTTTTTTTTTAATAGCAATCATCCTAATGGATATGAGGTAGTATTTCATTGTGGTTTTGATTCGCATTTCACTAATGATTAGTGATATTGAACATATTTTCATATGCTTGTTGGCCATTTGCATATCTTCTTTGGAAAAACATCTATTCACACCCTTTACCCAATTTTGAATCAGTTTGTTTATTCATTTTCAACCTCAATGTATATATAGTTATGTCCCAATTTTTACTTCTAATACTGTTTATTTGTATTTTTTCTTTCTTTTATTCTTGACCAACCTGGCCAGAGGATTGATTGTTTTCTTAATATTTACAAACATTACCAACTCTGGTTTTGATAATTCTCTAAATTGCATCTTTTTTTCTACTTCAGTAATTTCTGCTTTTTCTTAATTATTTCCTTTCTTCTACTTTCTCGGGGGTTTCCTCTATTGTTATTTTTCTAACTCAGTCTTGGACACTGTGGAAATAGAAAACTGTAAGCCCCACAATTGCTAATTTGATTTGTCTAGACAAGTATAAATGAAGTCAGGGGTTGGCAAGCCTCAGTTAACAGCTTGAACAAACTATGAAAGCACAGCGGACTCTTAAAGGTATTTTGAAAAGACAAGTCATATTATGATTACAACTAGTTAGATAGATAAGGAAAAGATTACCAAATCTTTAATATCTATTTGTACAAAGTTTAATTTATATCTATACTTATTTTTTATCTTGTCATTACATGCAATCAAGTTTCTAAGTAATGTTGAAAGATTTGTTTTAATAACTCCAAAGTATGTTTACCTTATAACTTTGAGACTGTAAGTACTTGCTATAGGAAAGGAACATTTTAGAAATAATTGTTGTAGAAAGAATATATGCTCATTAAAGATGTCAACTATATTTATCATAAGAGATTGGTTATCTTCCTGATAATTAAGGTATTATGTCTTCATGTGCTAATCAACAAAACTGTTTGAAAGAACTATAAAGATTCTCTTAACATTTGGAACATAGATAAGATTCATCCTTGTAAAATCAATTTTACAATTAAAAGATAAAGTGATTGCAGCATTTGAGCCCTAAAATAAAATGAATAATTTTCATTTACCTTAACAAAGCTTAGCTCATTAATTCCAGCCTTTCCTCCTTTGTAATTTAGGTATTTAAGGCTGTAAATGTCCCTCCAAGACAATCTAGATGTATCCCTCAGGATCTGATATATAATATTTTTATTATATTTATTCCATTCAACACATTTTCTGGGGCCGGCCCGGTGGCACAGTGGTTAAGTTCGCACATTCCGCTTCTCGCCAGCCCAGGGTTCTCTGGTTCAGATCCCGGGTGCGGACATGGAACTGCTTGGCACACCATGCTGTGGTAGGTGTCCCACGTATAAAGTAGAGGAAGATGGGCACGGATGTTAGCTCAGGGCCAGCCTTCCTCAGCAAAAAGAGGACGACTGGCAGTAGTTAGCTCAGGGCTAATCTTCCTCAAAAAAAAAAACATTTTCTAATTTCTATAATGCTATCATTACTGATTCATTAGCTGTTTATATGTACATTAAAAAAATTTTAAACATGAACTTTTAAAAGTTACTTTTGTTATTTTCTAACTTCATGAAGTGGTGATCAGAGAACATGTTCTGTTTAATATCTATTCATAAAACTGAAGTTTGTCTTATGACCTAGTGTGTGGGGATTTTTTTTTTTAACTTTAATTGTTCTTGAGTCAACTTCTTTTTTTTTTTAAAGATTGGCACCTGAGCTAACAACTGTTGCCAATCTTTTTTTTTCCTGCTTTTTCTCCCCAAATCCCCCCAGTACATAGCTGTATATTTTAGTTGTGGGTCCTTCTAGTTGTGGCATGTGGGACACCGCCTCAGCACGGCCTGATGAGCAATGCCATGTCAGCGCCCAGGATCTGTACTGGTGAAACCCCCAGCTGCCAAAGCGGAGTGCATGAACTTAACTACTCAGCCACGGGGCTGGCCCCCAGGAATTTTTTTTTTAATGTTCTATATGCACTTGAAATGAGCATGCAGGGTTCTATATGTATTCATTATACCAAGCTTATTAATCTTGTTGTTCAAATCATCTACAACTTAAGTGTGTTCTGATTTGCTTGATCTATCAAGGACTGTGTATGTATATTAAAATAGCCTATAATGATTATGGCTTTATCAATTCTTCCCAGTAATTTTATAAATATTTGTTTTAATGTTTGTATGCTACATTGTAATGCCTAAACAAGCTTAGTATCCATAATATCATTATTTGCCTTAAAGATCATTTTGTCTGATATTAATTTGTCATATTAGCTTTCTTTAATAATTGCTTGGTATATATTTTACAATTATTTAACTTTAGCCTTTCCGTATTTTCAGATTTCATGTCTCTTTTGTAAACATAATATAGCTAAAATTGTTTATTGAATCTGAGAATATATCAGTTAAATTGTAGCTTCCCAGCACCTCCACTCTTGCTTTCCCTAATCTATTTTTCTTCTTTTTTCACAGCATTTGTTATATTTTAGCATACTATACAACATACTTATCTGGTATACTGTATTGTCTTTTACCCTTGCCTAGAATGTTAGTTCCATGAAGACAAGACTTCTTGTCTATTTTGCTCACTGATGTCCCAAGTGTTTACAACAGAGCCTAGCGTAAAGTATGCACTCTGTATTTGTTGAATATTAAACGAATATTTCTTTTAATTGCTAAGTTTAATGCATTTACATTTCTTGTGATTACTATTATATTCAGAGCTATTTCTACAATTTTATTTTTAATGCATATTTTAGTAGAGCACCTAAGGAACAAAAGATAAATTTCTGAAAAATTATGGCTTTTCCCTGCTAGCCAACCAATTCTACCTTCATCACGAAAATCAACAATTGATGGAATCCTTCATTGAAATGTTCTTTGATCAACATTTTTCCCTTGATGAAGTAAAGGGATTCTACCATTCATCATAACTGAGGATCTTTTGTCTTAAATGTAAAATTGAGTGAACTCACTTTTTAAAGTAACAACTTTATTGATATAGTTATGAGCTGCATAACAATGGTTCAGTCAATGGTTGTCCCATAAGATTAGAACCATATAGCCTAGGTGTGTAGTAGGCTATGCCATCTAGGTCTGTGTAAGTGCACTCTATAATGTTTGCACAATAACGAAATCACCTAACGATGCATTTCTCAGAACATATCCCCATCAAGTGACATATGATTTTATATAATTCACATACCATAAAATTCATCCATTTAAAGTGCACGACTGAGTAGTTTTTAGTGTATTCACAGAATCATACAAACAGTACCACTAATTGCAGAGCATTTTCATCACCCCAAAAGAAACCCTATATTCATTAGCATTCACACCCCAATCTCCTCCCCCCAACTCCAACACTAGACAATCACTAATATAATATCTGTCTCTATGTATTTGTCTACTCCGGACATTTCATATAAATGGAATCACATAATATATGGTCTTTTATGTCTGGTTGATTTCTCCGGGCATTCTTCCAGGACACTTGTTCTCTCTTTAGCTATTACTAATCTGCTGTGAAACCACACCATTAAATCAAAGAGAATTCACTACAGGGAATGAAAAGACAGAAGGCAAACACTGAGATATAACACAGAGATAACAACTGTAGAAAGCAGCTCCCACCCCTACAGCCAGGGGAACAAAGGAAGAAGTATGAGTAGGATCCTCGTTTAAATCTAGGGACTCTGCAGAGCTTATAATAACCGAGACTTCCAGAGGAGATGATGTTGTCTGACCGTTTCTGGAGCTGGAGTGGGGGGCACCAAGGGTTTAGGACTCAAGCCTTTGAAGAAAGAGCACTGATGATGTTACTGCTATCTATGAAGGGACACAGTAAGGCTGCTTCTAGGAGATTGGGGGAAAAACTGGAAACTAGAAACAACTACCAATGCTGAAATTTAGAAGTACTGATGGATTAACACTCACAGGAACAGAAAGCAAAACAGGAGTGCAGGCCATTTCTTCTTCCTGCTGCATTTTAGTCTACCTCTAGTAGCCTCGAGTTGGCAGAATCTGACAGGAAGCAAACGGATAACGGAGAAGTGTAGTTTGCCAAGTCCTATCTCCAGTATCAAAGCAGAGTATAGAAGGGTAAGTTTAGATCCAAGATGTCTCTTGAATAGCTTAATAACCAGTACATGTTGTTTAACCTATCCAGTGAGTTTACAGTTTCAAGAACTTTTTAAAACTTTTAAAATATATATTTGCTTCTGCCTGGCCTTTTTGATAGAACTGCATTGCTTTCTTTTGTTTTCTATTTCATCTTTTATTGTTTAATTATTTTAAATACATTTGTCTTAAAAGCCTCTATTCTATTATCTGAAGTTCTTGAGGGTCTAATTTAAATTCTGCTTTCTGTTGTTTCTGTTGATAGTTACAGTGAATTGTTTTTGTAATTTAGAATTTGAACTCATATTCAGCAGGGCCTGTATGGCCTGGATTTAAAGTGTGTCCTTTCAGAGAAGATCTGCATTTACTTCTGCTAGGTACCCTAGAGGATCATATTCATGTTAATTTCTATGTTTGGAGAGTGAGAGAAGGGCAAGGTCCTAAGCAGACTGTGGGAGTAACGGATTATCTTTACCTTTTTATCATAGAGAGTTTGGCTTCATTCAAAAGGATATATTCTTTTAGAGCCTGGACCAGTTGTTTTTCCTCAGAAATCAAGTTAGCCATGTGCCCTACAAGAGGATAGAAGAAAGGGCCAGTCAGAACTGGACAAATGACTTCCTAGCTTGCTTCACTGTGACAAAAGCTCCAACGAAAGTTAGGTCCCCTGAGCCAAGAGAGAGTCAGCTCTTTCTGGATCACAGGGTCTTGGAGCTTAAGGAGATCTAATGGTCACATTGTTCTAGCCTTTGGCTTCAAGAAAAAAAAAGACAGGAACTCCCACAGGGATGTTCAAGACTTTAACCCATACAGTGAACTCTGTCACTAGAGAGGGACCTTTATCTCATCCTTTCACCCCGTGGGTAATATTGTCATGTGCGACATGAAAACCATGGGGGATAAAACCACTTCAAAACACAAGAATGAATGCTGAAGTTTCAGGTTAGGAAGAAAAGAGTAGATAAGACTTTGAGGCCATAGAATGTACTCCGCCCACAATCACTGACATTCCAGAAAAAGTGTTTGAACATTCCTAAAGACCCTGAGAATATCTACACCTCACAAAAAGGATGCATACCACAAACCCCCGTTTCCCAGAAAAAAACGTTTGGGCTGTCAAGGTCCAGTTCCTTAAGGGCCTCCAAAAGGAAACATATTAATGTCTGGAAACTCCTTTCTCACTGTCCCCTAGTTATAGGTGAAAACATGTGGGTGAGACTTCTCCATCCTGATAGAGAACAAGTGGGCTATATATGTGACGTTGGGAACTAAGAATCATTTGTGCTTCCCTGGCTCATACCAGCAGATGTGAAGATCTCAGCCCATGTGCAGCCCAGGAAACTGATCCAGGCCAGTATGGACATTTGGAGTTTCATGATTCTAGATGTCAGCCTCTACAAGGCATTTAGTAACATTCACTGGACCAATTTAGTTAGAAGAAAGAATGACTACGATGAGGAGGCTAATACAAATGCATGCGCATGTGCAAACACACACAACACAAACCAAAGTAATTGACTTACAGTGTAAAAGCTTAAAGGAACCTATTTGATTATATGCTCTTCAGGAAACCAAGTAGTAGAGGGGAGCAACCATTTGGGAAGTAACTAGATGTAGTTCAAGGAGTATTTTAATGCCAAATGATTATCACGAGCTGGCTGCTGAGAATCACAAGTTAAGCATGCTACGAATCTCAGAACTAAACAGTTCAGTCTAGAAATGATATGCTCAAAGTTGAGCATACAATTCATACAAACTCAAGTCCAAATAGTTAACTGGTCAAAAGTCTATGGGCATCAAAAATGGCAGAGCTCAACCAGAAAAATAAGCTAGAACCGACAAGGCATAATTCTAGATTGCACAGATTACTCAGCTGTCTCTATTAAATTTAGTCCCCACAGTCAAAGGGCAAGGAGCATGTCCTGCAACGTTTCAGATCCCAGTGGGAGAATAAGCAAGAACATAAGTGAGCACATAACAAAAAAGCTGTACATTTAGATTCAGGAAACGCAGAACAATCATTTACTTTTCAAAGGACAAATTTCTTCATCAGTAAAATAATATATTTGGATATCATGATGTTTAAGGCCATGTTTAGTTCCAAACAGTGTCTATGACATTTATCAAATCCCACCTCAAAGAAGAAATATAATATAGGTATACATTGTGGTAACTCTGAAGTAAGAGTTTACTAGCTGTGATGCCTTGGGAAAATTAATTTAGCTTTCTAAGCTCTATTTTTTACTCTGTAATGTGGTTAGTATAATGATTAAGTAATAGATAATAATGATTAATTACAATAGATAATAATAGAACAGAATAGAATAATAATAGATACAATTCAACTGGCACATAGCCATCATTCCATTAAAGATAACTACAGCCACTATTGTTTCATAAACGTAAAAAATAAAAAGTGTCTACTGTTTTTATGCTGTTATATTTGCCCAAATTCTGTCCTTGGTCTATTTCTCCCTCTCTATACTTTAATAATAATAGTACCTAACATTTATTGAGTGGCTACTAGCACTAAGTAACAAAGCAGATAATTCCCAAATCTAATATTCTAGTGCTTTGCATCAACATTTTATTTTTATTTATTTATTTATTTATTTTAAAGATTTTCTTTTTTTCCTTTTTCTCCCCAAAGCCCCCCGAGACATAGTTGTATATTCTTCGTTGTGGGTCCTTCTAGTTGTGGCATGTGGGACACCGCCTCAGCATGGTTTGATGAGCAGTGCCATGTCCGCGCCCACGATTCGAACCTACAAAACACTGGGCCGCCTGCAGCAGAGCGCGCGAATTTAACCTCTCAGCCACGGGGCCAGCCCTGCATCAACATTTTAAAACAAGGCTGAAGCCAGGAGGGTGTTAGAACCAGTCAATGGAATTTCTGTCCATATGGGTTGGGTCCCAATGGTCAAAGTTGCAATGACAATTTAAAGAGTGTGCTATATGTATAAAACCAGTTGACAGTGATACAGCAAGGCTCCTGCTAAGGAGAACTTGAAGGAGAATCCTACAACATATTCATGGCATAGGCTCAAACATCAACGATACACATCCTACCTGTGGTAGATTTTTTGTGTGTGAGGAAGATTAGCCCTGAGCTAACATCTGTGCCCATCTTCCTCTACTTTATATGTGGGATGCCTGCCACAGCATGGCTTGACAAGTGGTGTGTAGGTCCACACCTGGGATTCGAACCAGTGAACTCCGGGCCACTGAAGCAGAATGTGCAAACTTAACCACTGCGCCACTGGGCCGGCCCCTGGTAGAAGATTTTCCTATATCTGCTTAGTCTTGTCCCCATCCTCTGGAGAGTAGCTAACATTATTGAGTGATTACTAATGTTTGAAATTGAGTCTAGGAAAAGATAATTACCTCACCAAGGTAACATAGAGTTGAGAATATAGGGAAAAGGTCAAGTGTTTTTAAAGTCTACTATTTACTGAGCACTTTGTACCTGGTATCAGAATACATGCTTTATAAATATTATTTTATTTAATTCCCATCTCAGTAATCAACACACCATTCAACCTGTTCAACCAAAAAGCTATGGAGTCATCTTTGACTTCTCTTTCCCTTTCATAACACACATGGAATCTATTACCATATCCTGACATCTCTACCTTCAAAATCTGTACCAAATGCAATCATTTGTCATTACTTTCACCACAACCGTTTTCATCCTGAAGTCCCTGCCCCAGCCTGCAAGGTCCTCCATGCTCTGGTATCTGGCTACGTCATCTACTAAACCTCCCCAGCCTTGCTGGTCCACTCCAGCCACACTTGCCTGTGTGGGGACCTGGAATTGGCCACCCCAAGATATGTCTCTTTGGTATCAGGATTATTTGAGGCTGATTGCTTTTGATAAACTAGGACAGGCAAGGAGGCTCTGAGGAATGGAACTTGCCCTTTGTTAGGACACGTTTACATTTGTAAGGTAAATCTCTATCTGTAAAAGGTGCCTCCCTCTCTGTACCAGGAAGAAGGAGATGACCTTCTCTCTAGAAACTCTTAATCAATACCAAAGGCAAGGACTTAAAATCAGCATTTTATTGTGCTTCTCTGGTAACCTCCTGTAACTGACTTCCCTCCCCCTCCCAACATTGGCATCTCCTTAAAGATTAAGCATCTTTCTTTAGGCTGGGAACCGATTGCAGCGCTCATCTGTGACCCCCCCCCCAGCCTGAAGTAACACACCTGCCACCCTGAGGCGCTCACTGAGACAGCAGACCTATCTGCCGTTTCCACCAAGAGCTGTGCTGACAGAGCAACCTCGTGACTATTGTAAAAGGGACATTTCAATCACATGTGAAACACCCTGTTTGGGGGTATATAACCAATATGTGTACCCCATTTCTTCGGTGCCCCTTCTTCCTTCGGGAAGAAAGGCCCCAGGCCATGGTTCCTCATAAAGCTTTGTTTAATTTTCTCTTGCTATTCTGTCTCATGTGAATTTAATTCGTTCTCCGGCCAGACGAACCCACATTTGGGGAGAGGAAATGTCTTCCTCCCCTACACCTGACATATACCATTCCTCAAAAACACCAACTATTCTTCATCCCCAGGTAATTTATATTTATTATTCCCTCTGCTTGAAATGCTCTTCTTTATTGCGTTCAGGACTCTACTCAAAAGTTACCTACTAAGAGGAGACCTCCCTGATCTCTTTCTATAAAATAGCAGACTCCATCACTCTCTATCTCCTTAGGCTACTTTATTTTTCTTCAGAAAAAGCTAATCAGAAATAACTGCTCTTCCTGTATTTTTTAAAAATCTAGGTGAGACTAAGCTTAGAGCTTTTAACAAGAACAAGAGAAGAATAACTTCTGAAAACAGACAAAAAGGTCAGTAGAGGAAGGAAAAAGACAAAAGTCTAGTTAAGAGAACTGAGTGCTACATTCACAGGCAGCATCCTTAAGAAAGAATTAGATCTCAGAATTGCTGGTTCTATGGTACACCAAAAAGAGCACCAGGATTCCAGCCTCCACAGATTTCTGAACCCCAATGTGGCACAGAAGCAGAAAACTGTCATCTTTTAAGGAAACACTGTGGATATGGACAAACATCCACACACTATCAGAAATAACCATGACAAAGTCAAAGTTAGAAACCTTCCTTCTATTTTCTGTGGACCTTGTTAACCTCCCATACTTTGGTGGGGACTCTGCAGAGGACAGAGCTCCCATAATGACCGACAGTAAATTTTGCACCCAGCAGGAAATAGGCTCTAAGTCACATTTAACTTGAATTAATAAAATTTAAAAATATGCTAGTTCTTGCCTACTAGGCTTTAGATTCAGACTTAATACACATAAATTGAACCAAGTTTCTTCTCTTTTTCAAATACTTCAATGATTTCACACCATATTTTGAATAAAATACAAACTCATGACCATAGTCTTCAGGACTGCATGATCTTGCCCTTTTTTAGCACTCTATCTCATCTGCCCCGACATTCCCCTTGCTCTCTAAGAACCAGACTTATTATTCAGTTGATCAAAAATATCAAGCTTTCTTAGAACTCAGAGTCTGTTCCCCTTGCCTACAATTAATTCTATTTCCCCTCCTCTCTACACTCTGATTCTGTCTCATTTTCAGGTCTCAGTCTATATGTCACCTTCACAAAAAGGCCTTCCCTGGACATCCTATCTGAAACCCCCCTGCCCCAAGATTCTCTATCACTGTACCTCCTTGATTTCTCTCAGCAAAAGGCAGAGTTTTCCAGTTTGAATAAACAAAACAAGATCCAAATACATACTACATACAAAAACACACTTTAGATTCAAATAATCTAAGAAAATTTTGAAGGTAAAATATATATATCATACAAACAGCAAACCATAAGAGAGCTGGAGTAGCTATATTAATAACTGACAAAATAGCTTTTAAAACAATAAACAGTACTAGAGACAAAAGGAACATTTTATAATGTAAAAAGGATCAATATATCAGCAAGATGTAAGTTATAAATGTATACACACTTAATGACAGCCTCAAAATACATGAAGCAACAACTGACAGAAGTGAAAGAAGAAATCACTAATTCAACAATAATAGCTGGATATCTGAATAACTCATTCTTAATAATTCATAGAAAAACTATACAGAAAATCAGTAAGAATAGAGATCTGAACAATATTACTGAAGAGTGGCAGAATATAGCCCTCCAAAATATGCCACTTTGGCCTAAGGATTATTTTAAGCTAAAGACACTTGAAAAACAGCAGGTGCACAAAGAGCACTGTTACCTCCTCTTCTCTTCCTGAAAGCAGGATATAAAACTCCTATGTGAAAGATGCCCTCCCTGTACCAGGCAGAAAGAAACATTCTCATCACCAGAGATTGGGAGTAGAGGAGAGAAATATGTACAAACAGACCTTGTTAAAGTAACTCTTATCTTCCTTTAGTCTCCCCACATGTTTTAGTTACTTTTCCACAATCGCTGCTCTGTTCAACCTAGCATACAAGCACTTGGGCCTATCTACTCTTTGGGTCTTCATTTCCCTATGGGGACTCTCATGTACATGTTACACTCTGTATGCTTTTCTCTTGTTAATCTGTTTTGTATTAATTTAATTCTCAGGCCCAACCAGAGACCCTAAAAGGGGAGAGGTAAAGTTTTGCTTCTCTACACTATCAACCAGATTGACCTGACATCTATAGAATAATCCACCAAACAACAGCAAAATACATATTCCTTTCAAGTTCATACAAGGCATTCTCTGGCATAGACCATATGCTAGGTCATAAAATAAGTCTCAATAAACTTAAAAAGATTTAAATCATACAAAGTATGCTCTCCAATCACATGGTATTAAATTAAAAATAAAAAAATATATAGGGCTGGCCTAGTAGCGCAGAGGTTAAGTTCACACGTTCCACTTCAGTGGCCAGGGTTCACTGGTTCTGATTCCAGGTGCAGACCTATGCACCGCTTGTCAAGCCATGTTGTGGCAGGCATCCCACATATAAAGTAGAGGAAGATGGGCATGGATGTTAGCTCAGGGCCAGTCTTCCTCAGGAAAAAGAGGAGGATTGGCAGCAGATGTTAGCCCAGGGCTGATCTTCCTCAAAAAGAAAAAGAAAAAGAAAAGGAGGGGGAAATAAATTAAAAAAATACGGTAGTCCCATCTCATTCTCAGTTTTGCTTTCTGCAGTTTTAGTTTCCTTTGGTCAATAGTGGTCTGAAAATAGTAAATGAAAGATTCCAGAAATAAATAATTTGTAAGTTTTAAATTGCACACCGTTCTGAGTAGCATGATGAAATCTTGCCACCATCCCAACCTGGACATGAATCATCCCTTTGTCCAGCATATCCATGCTGTATACATTGCCTACCCGTTAGTCACTTAGTAGCGCCTCAGTTATCAGATCAACTGTTGTGGTATTGCAGTGATTATATTCAAGTAACCCTTATTTTACTTAATAATGGCCCCAAAGCACAAGAGTAGTGAGGCTGGCAATTCGGATATGCCAAAGAGAAGTGCTTCCTTTAAGTGAAAAGGTGAAAGTTCTCACAATAAGGAAAGAAAAAAAATTATATGCTGATGTTGCTAAGACCTATGGTAACTCTTGTTACAGTACATTGTTACAATTGTTCTATTTTATTACTAGTTGTTGTTAATCTCTTCCTCTGCCTAGTTTATAAATTAAACTTTATCTAGGTATATATGTACAGAAAAAAAACATTGTATATATAGGGTTTGGTACTATCCAGTTTCAGGCACCCACTGGAGGGCTTAGAATGTATCTCCTGAGGATAAGGAGGACTACTATAGCAAGAAATCCTGGACATCTTCAAATATTTGGAAATTGAACAACAGACTTCTAAATAACCCACAGGTCAAATAAAAATTTGAAGGGAAATTAGAAAATATTTTAAATTTAATAAAAACAAAACTACTATATATCAAAATTTATGAGATGTAGCTTAATGCAATACTTAGAAGGAAATGTCAAGCTTTAAATGCCTATATCAGAAAAGAAAGGTCTCAAATCAATAATCTAGGCTTCCACCTTAAGAAAATAAAAAAAAGAAGGGCAAACTAAACTAATCAAAGTAAGCAGAAGGAATGAAATAATAAGGATAAGAGCAGAAATAAAATAGAAAACAGAAAAACGAGAGAGAAAATAAAGGAAGCCAAAGGCAAACATTTAGTCAGACTGACCAAGAAAAAAAAGAGAGAAGATTAAAAAAACTCCCAAAACAAATAAAGGAATGAAAGAGAGAACAGCATTATTAACACTACAGAAACTTAGGGCATTATAAGGGAATATCATAAACATCTTTATGCCAACAACGCAGACAACTTAGATGAAATGGAAAAATTACTAAAAAGGTGCAATTACCAAAACGAACTCAAGAAGGTATAGAAAACCTAAACAGATCTATAACAATTAAAGAAATTGAATTAGCAATTTAAAATATTCCCACAAAGAAAATTCCAGGCCCAGATGGTGAATTCTATCAAATATATAACTAAAAAACAGTACAGGGGCCAGGCCCATGGCCAAGTGGTTAAGTTCGTGCACTCCACTTCGGCAGCCCAGGGTTTCCCCACTCGGCAGCCCAGGTTTTCCAGGGTTTGGATCCTGGGCGCAGACATGGCACCGCTCATCAAGCCATGCTGAGGTGGCATCCCACATAGCACAAGCATAAGGACCTACAAATAGAATATATGACTATATACTGGGAGGTTTTGGGGAGAAGAAGAAGAAAAAAAAGAATATTGGCAACAGATGTTAGTTCAGGTGCCAATCTTTAAGAAACAAACAAACAAACAAACAGTATGAATCTTTCACAAACCCTTTCAGAAAACAGAGGTGAGAACATGTCCCAGCTAAATCTGTAAGGCGAGTACTACCCTGATATCAAAGACAGACAGACAGCATATGAAAAGAAAACTACAAAAGCCTCATGAAATTCCTTAACTATTAGCAAACCAAATCCAGCAATATGTAAAAAGTATTTATACACCAAGACTAAGTAAGATTTATCCTCAGAATATAAGGTTGGTTTAATATTCAATTAATGTAAGTCACTATCTAGAATAAAGGACAAAAAACATGACCTCAATAGATGAAGAAAAAGCATCTGACAAAATTCAATACTCATGCATGACCAAACAAAAAAAAGCAACTCAACAAATGAGAAATAGAAGAGAATTTCTTCAACCTGATAAAGAACATGTATGACAATCTCACAGCTAACATCATATTTAATGGTGAAAGACAGAATGCTTTCCTGCTAAGATCAAGAACAAGGTAAGGGTGCCTACTCCTGCCACTTCTGTTCAACACTGTACTGGAAGTTCTAGCCAGAGCATTGAGATATTTTTTAAAAATTAGAAAGGAAGTCACAAAACTTATATGCAGACTACAGGTAGAAAATCCAAGGAATTCAAAAGAAACTACTAGAACTAATCAAAGAGTTTAGCCAGGTCACAGGAAATGTGATCAATACACAAAAATTAACTGTATTTATATATACTAACAATGAACATTACAAAAACGAAACCAAGAAAACAATTCCATTAACAATAGCATCATAAAGAATACAAAGAAACAAATTTAACAAAAGTATAAGACTTGTACCTTGAAAACTATTAAACACTGCTGAGGGAAATTTTAAAAGCTCTAAATAAACAGAAAAACATTCCACGTTTGTGGACTGGAAGACTTAATATTAAGTTGGCAATGCTCCCCAAACTGATTTACAGATTCTGATTTACAGATTATGTGCGAAGTCCAGGTAAGTATGTCCACTACGAAGTTGTATACAAGAGTCTAGAATAGAACTGAAGAGAAAGACTTGAGTGCAAAAACATAGTCTAATAAATCACAAGCATATAAATGGTTGTTAAAGCAGTGGGAGTGGATGAGATCCTTCCTCCTACAGTATAGTATTGTGATAAGGAAACAGGAACTAGACTAGGGAACACAGACATGAGAAAGATGAGCCCATGAAGAGGAGCCATACAGACAGGCTGGGAGAGAAAGGAAAACCAAGAATCAGGAAGTGCTTCACCAAAGAGGAAAAAAAAGCCAGAAGTGTCGACTGACTTTGGCCACTAGGAGGACCCTGAACACTTTACCAGACAACTTCAGGGACTTAGTCGGGGTAGACTTACTGTGTCAAAAAATGAAGGCTGGGAGCCGAGAGAACAGTAGATATAGCATCTAGTTTTAAGCAGCTTGCGGATGAAATCAAGAGGACAAGATGACAGCTATGAGCCCATCATGACCAAGAGGGATTTTAGTTATACCTTTAGTGAGGTTTTGTTGGCTGCAAACTCGTGAAGTAAGAGAAGGAGACTGACTTTTCAGAGCAGAGAGTAAGAAGGGGGGTGGGGGTGTGGGGGAAGACCTCTTGGGGGCTTGTTGATCCTCCACATTATAAAAGCACTTTCAGAAAGACACTGAAAAGTTTCTTTAAAATACAAAACTTCAGGCTTGCCAAATACCCGTGGCCTTTTTCTACCACTTACTTCTCTTAACGCCCCCTCCCCCGCCCCCCCCCCGCCACAAAAGCTTTACAAAAAAATTTTCTCCAAGTTTAGAAAAATAAAGGATCTTCACAAAAGTTAAATAAACCTCTTCCTAGTAGCCTCGGCCTTGGAAATGATGTCCAGGACATCACGGGCGCTCCCGCGCCCGTCCCTCAGAACAGATCCTCTCCTCCCACGGCCTGTGAGCTCCCCCTCCCACGACTCACATCGCCTTGCCAAGCCGGTCCTGAGGGCTGCTCCGGCGGCCAGACGCCCTAACCCAGCACGGCTACAGCGACACCTTCGGACACCTACACCCCGGGGGCCCGCAGCCATGGCCACTCTCACAGCGTCACCTCTAGGTACACGTGCCACATGCCCATAGCCTTTCCAGAAACCTCTGGCCCCGCCCCTCACGGAAGCGCCCACAACACGCCCCGCCCCTCCGGAAGGCCGCCCGCAGGCCCCGCCCCTTCCTATGGCCGCCCGCCCGTCCCCCTTCTGGGTACTGAGCTTCCTTCGGCATGGCATGCTTCAGTGACTCTAGAACGAGAAGTTGGGCGTAGCGAGGCCAGTGCTATTTCGGGCGCCGGGGATGGAGAAGGGGAAGAACAAAACTCCTTTCCTCAAGGAGCTGCTATTCCAGTTGGGGGCCACAGACCGTAAGCTAAGACACAAGTATATCACTGAACGGGTAAGTGCTGTAAAGAAAAACAGAGCAGGACCGGCGGAGGGGAATGAGCACGCAGGTCGTTGATGGTAGTCGTGAGGGGTCTGTCTGAGAAGGTGGTATTTGATCAGTCTGAGGGGAATGAGGGCAGAAAATGTGACTACCTGGGAGAAGAACCGTCCAGGCCGAGGGACAAGCACAGAGGTCCTGAGAGGACAAGTGTGGCTGGAGCGGAGGCAGCCTGGCGGGTGGTGGGAGCGGGAAGGCCCTCCCCTCCGCCTTCCCCAGCCAGCCGCCCCCAGTGGGGTCTCCCAGACTGGTAGGGAGTGGGCGTGTCCACAGCCCGCTCCGCGGGAGGCGGAAGCCACGTGACTGCCCGCCTGTGAGCCCAGTCGCTGCTATGTGCCAGCGGCAGGAGTGACCACGGTGTTGGGTGGACCAGTAAAATTGGACCAGGAAGCGGGCAGCTTTCTCAACCATGTGAGATAATTATGTTTAGGGTTGATATGCAGGATGCCCAGTTAAATTTGAAGTTCCGATAAGCAACGAATAATTTGTTAGTATATCTTATGCAAAATTATTCGTTGTTTACCTGAAATTAAAGTTTAACTGGGTGTCTTGTATTTTTATTTGTTAAATCTGGCAACCCTAATGTTAGAGTTCAGATACCAAATTTGGAAACTTGACAACAGTGCTGTGCTGAGCCATGTCAGAGCCTGAGGCAAAAGGAAACGTGTGCCCCTCGTACACATGTTTTTGTGTATTTTTTAATGGTTAATGTTCCCCAAAAAGTAAATTAGGTGAAAATATTGAAAAATTTAAAAGGTGGAATACTAGAATTCACTTTATTTCTAAGTTTATTTTATTTATACCAAAAGTAAAAATTACTATAAATTTTATTTTTCTGACTTTAATGGAAGAAAACTCGTCAATAAAATTTTCAAAATCTATTTCTCTTGACCAAGTGCAATCTTAAGTTTTAATTAACTTCAGTTTACTGAAATTTCTTTTGTATGGTGCCACTGTAACTGATATTGTTTAAAAAAAATTCCCTAGACCACTTCCAAATTTGGGTAAGATTGCAGTAAAAAGAATTTGTGAGTCAGTTTTAAAGGATCCAAATACAATGCTTTTATATTATAAACTTGGTATTGTATGCTGCTTAAAACTACTTCAGATGGAATTTCTACAGGATTTAAATCATCAGACTATTTAAGAAGCTGCTTTTTGTAAATCAGATGTGTTGATAGAAAATTAACTTTTCTCCATGTAAAAATTCTAAATATCTGAAGACACTTCATTTAATTTTTCCTGTCTCCATTTCTAGGATATCTATAGTCTCCTTAATTTCTATTTGATAAACATTTTTCCTGTAATAATTTATACACTCATCCAATGATTTGTACATTTCCAATTTCTTTTCATTTTCAAACTCAGGAATTATATTCATATCTCTTGCTAAAGTTTTACATTAATCAAACATACTTCCAGAGTTACTGGCTCTCGTGTGTTATAAGCAAAGGGAGAGGTCTTCTTTTAAGCATGCAGCTTTGTATATAGTCCCTTTTTTTTTATTGTAAACCTTTAACTTTTTCTACTTAGTTCAAAATATCGTCCCATATGGTTACATTGCATAAAAATTTGTAATCTGTTTGCACTAACATGCCTTATATTTCAGCAAACTGTACTTTGTCATTTGATGTTATATCTTTTAATATTTGACAAATCTTTAATAGGTGTGGAGTGCCTTGATTGCATTTGCTCTTGATGCCTCTCAAGATTCGTATGTGTGTTTTAATGTAGTTTTTAGGACAGGCATAATATTCTATCTGTTCATTGAATTAAAAAAATATGTATATATCCTTTGTACAATACTAAGAAGGTTATATTTCAGTTCATTGAAAGCAGCATTTTTGCTCATTAAGATTATGAGCTGAGCAAGGTACAAACTTGGCATAATCATTTTGGGGGGAAATAATGGCTTGTACACCCTTGTATACAGTTTGTTCCATTCTCATAACCCTGGCCTCAAAGATTTTTTTTACATCAATATCATCTTTTTCCAGTTTATAAAGAATTTCATAAGATAGCCCATATCCCTTTATCTCTTGAATAAAATCAATGAAACTTTCTTTTATTGTTACCATATTCTTAATGTAAATATACTTAATAATCTGACACACTTGTTTACGATGATGGTCTATATCTGGTGTACAAAGAGTAAGGAAAAATATTTTGCTTCTTTTATTCCCAGCAGTGTTTCAGACCTAACACAATTTCCTAGTAGCATTACATGTTCCCCCAAAATTCCTTTGTTGAAGTCCTAGCCCCCTCAGTATCTTGGAATTCGACTGTATTTGGAGATAGGGCGTTAAAGAGGTAATTAAGGTAAAGTGAGGTCATATGGGTGGGCCCTGACTCAATATGACTGGTCTCCTTATAAAAGGAGATTAAGACACATACAACACAGAGACCATGGGGTGACCGTGTGAGGACATAGCAAGAAAGCTGCCATCTGCAAGCCAAGGAGAAAGGCAGAAGAAACCAGTCTTCTCAACACCTTGATCTTGGACTTTTAGCCTTCAGAACTGAGAGAAAATAAACTTGTTGTTTAAGCCACCAAGTCTCTCAATATTTTGTTATGACAGCCTTAGCAAACTAACACACATTGTAAATTTGTTCTGAATTTTATTAGTCAAGGCACCGATTCCTTTTTATGGTAGTATTTGGTTTTTCAACTTTTAGAATCAACTTATCCTGGATACTAAAACAGTGTCCACAGTATAACTGACAGAAGTTAGAAGGTAAAAGGGCACATGATAATTTTATATGTTAACTTGGTCAGACTATGGTGACCAGCTGTTTGGTCAAACACTAGATCTTCATCTCACATACTAGAATGTCAGAGATGCTGCCTTGGCTTACAGAACAAAAAGATTTATGTTACCAGGTGACCAAGATAGGACTCTAAAATAACTATCAAAAAATGGCAAATGCAGGGGCCAGCCCCGTGGCCAAGTGGTTAAGTTTGCATGCTCCACTTCAGCGGCCCGTGGTTTTGCCGGTTCGGATCCTGGGCATGGACATGGCACATCAGGCCATGCTGAGGCAGCGTCCCACATGCCACAACTAGAAGGACCTACAACTAGAATATACAACTATGTACTGGGGGGCTTTGGGGGGAAGAAGGAGGAAAAAAAAAGATTGGTAACAGATGTTAGCTCAGGTGCCAATCATTAAAATTTTTTTAAAATGTCAAAGGGAGGGGGCGGTGTAGTGGAGGATAGTGACTATAGGTAGATGATCAACTCTCACATTTCTAAAGTGGAAAAATCAAGAAATCGCAATTGCTAAGTATATGATTTATATCAGAAAAATTAAAAAACAGATAATTGAAAGGTTCCTCTAGGAAGGTGGGCTAGGGGAGAACAGTAGGGTGGGGAAGAATTACTCATGGTAAGCAATTCTGTTTCTTATTTTTTTAAGCCATGTGCATGTATTTTACACTGGGATAGCGGAGAAAGCAAGTTTCTACTTGTCTTTCAAGACACAGATCTAATGTTGCCTACTATAATACCAACTTCCCTGGTTAAATTAGACTCTCACTCTCTTGTGCTTTTTGAGCACTAGGTTCTGAGACCTCTCATATTTCATACATCTACTTATGAGTCTCTTCTATTACTCTGAATTATTTAAAGGTAAAGGCAGTATTTTTATCTTTGCTTCCGCATCAGATCTTTAATAACTGTTAAATGGATGAAAAGGTAAATTTTGTAGAGTAAAGGCTTTGGGAAGCTGCCAAATCAGGGTTTGATTCCTGGGCCTTTCACTAACCAGTAATAAGACCTCATGTGACCTCAGGTACATTGCCTAACCTTTTTGACTTTCAGCTTCTTTATTACTTAAAGAGTTGTTGTACAGTCTATAACATCCCTAGCACTCTACCAAAGGCATACTGAAATGCTCAACTCTTCAATGACATAGTGAACATGTTAGTGCTGGGCTAAGTAGGTTAATAAAGATTACTGAAAGCAGTGTCCTCTCTCTGAGGTTATCCTGTTTGTTTCCAGGACCACACTGGGTTTGACAGGCAGCCACTGGCACCTAACAGATTCCTTAATGTTAATACCATGCTTCACGCAGGAAATGTTCAAGATGACTGTGGAACATCTTGTTATGCTAGATAACAAAGGAGGATAGCAAAGACAAGGTTTTCTTATCTGTATTTTATTTCACATGAAAATGAATTTTAAAAACTCAAATGAGCAAGAGACTTCCAGTCCCAGCTAAGATGGGGTTGCTTATGGTAAAACAACTTTCATGTCAAAAATAACCATTAAAGCTGGATAAAATCTCTTAAAAATCTGTTTGAAGGCATCAAAGGACTGCTGAAGCAGAAAGAGCTTGGGCCATCAAGATCCTGGGAAAAGATGAATCCCAGTTTGACGAGCCAAATTGTATAGCCTTTTATCCTTAGATCATTTATTGATTCTAGGCATGGGGTAAGAGACAGGACCCAGATAAAGGACTCAAGCAATGGACAACTACTAAGAGGCAGAGAAACCAGCAGAGCTCTTGGCAGTCTCAAGGGGCAATGAAAGACAAAAATTAGACTGTAGTTTGTTAGAATATTGAATAGGAGGGAGAGGTGGAGAGCTTAGTCAACCACTCAGCCCATTTACCCATTAAGACACTTTCTGAATTCTGAAGCTGTATAGAAGGGAAAGTTAAGAAGCTAAGCAGAAAACCTCTGGAAAGAAAAATGAATTTTGGGGGCCCTGTCTAGATACTGAGGATACAAGGATTAGAGCTGTGGAACTGCAGCAGGCACAGATCCAGTGAACACTCTAGGCTGTCAACTGGAAAACCCCTGGATGACTATGTAGGGGAGAAAGTGAGGGTAAGAGGTAAGATCTTAAGAAAACTGTAATCTAGCCTTAATTAAGTCAGCTCAGGCCCTGATTGGATTATGGTGATCAATCCCCATTCTGCCTAGTAGAGGAAAGGATGGACTCTTTGTGTAAGAGGTTCTCACTATCCAGAGCCTCTACTACAAATGTCCAGTATTCAATCAAAAATTATCAGGCATACCAACAGAGTGGACCAAATGATCAGAAACCAAAGAGATCCACAAAAAATCTAAATCATGGAGTTAATCAGACAAGAACTTTTAAATAACTGATTGAGGGGCCGGCGCAGTTGTTAAGTTCGCACATTTCACTTTGGTGGCCTGGGGTTTGCTGGTTTGGATCCCAGGTGCGGACATGGCACCACTTGGCAAGCCATGCTGTGGTAGGCGTCCCACATATAAAGTAGAGGAAGATGGGCATGGATGTTAGCTCAGGGCCAGTCTTCCACAGCAAAAAGAGGGGGATTGGAGGCAGATGTTAGCTCAGGGCTAATCTTCCTCCAAAATAAATAAATAACTGATTGATTAGTTCAAGAAAAACATGGAGAAAACAAAAGAAGTTCCCCATGGAATTAGAATCTATTAAAAATAACTGAATGGATATTCTAGGACTGAAAAATACAAGAAGTGAAATTAAGAACTCAATAGATGGGTTTAGCAGCAGTAGAGATAAGTGAATTGGAAGACAGATCAATAGGAAATACCTAGTCTGAAGCACAAGGGGGAAAAAAGGATGAGAGACACAGAAAACAGAGTAGGAGACATGAAACACAGTGAAAAGTTCTAACATCCAGATTATTGGAGTCCCAGAAAGAGAGGAGAGACAGAAAATAGGACAGAAACAATACTTGAATAATTCATCTGAGAAATTTCCAAAACTGATCAGAGACATCAACCCATAAATTCAAGAAGCTCTGTAAACTCCAAGCTGGAAAATAAACCCATACTAGGTACATCATAGTGAAACTAGAGAAAACCAAAACAAAGAAAAATCCTAAAAAGCAGACAGCAGGGAGGGGGTGGGGGGGAATACTTTTAAAGGAGCAACAAAAAGACAAGATAGCTGAATTTTCAACAGAAATGGTATAAGCCAGAAAATAATGGAATTACATCTTAAAATGTTTAAAAACTCCTAGATGCATTTAATAGAAAAGAGAATTAGTAAACTAGAAGACAGCTGGAAAAATTACCCAAAAATATAGTATATAAAAAATATGAAAACCAGGTTTAGAGATGAGAATAGTATGATATCTTTTCACTTACATTTAATCAGAGTTCCAGAAGGTACACAGAAAATACTGAAAGTGATTTAATAACTTTCCAAAACTGATTAAAGATACTGTACAGATTCAAGAAGCCCAAAAGAATGTGGAATAGGAAGGGAAAAAACATTTAGCATGCCAGTAATTTTTCTGTTATTTCTCAGCTCTAAGCTCATCCTTCTATACTCTGCTATTATACTGGAGTTGTAACTCTGTAAACTGCTATATTTTCGAGATTCCCTTACCAGCTGGTTTCCTGTTAGGTTCTGCCAATGGAAGGCACTAGAGGGCGATAGATGGCAGGAGATAGGCAGCAGTTGCCCTAGACCTGGTGACTTTTTTCATAAGAGACAGTTTTATATAGTAAGCCACGGAGATTTAGGGATTATTTTATTACGTTAGCATAAGCCTATCCTATCCTAATAAAATATGCAGAAACTATTTTTTTAAGTAGACCTTTGCACCTCATACCATATACAAAAATAAAACCCGAGTGTATTAAAGACATAAATGTAAAAGACAAGACTAGGATGCTTTTAGAGAAGAATATAGGAAACACTTTCATGATCTTGGAGTATAGAAGAATTTCTTAAGACATAAAAAGCATAGATCAAAAAGGAAAAAGCTTGATAAATTTGAGACAAAAATTAAGAACTGTTCATCAAAAGACAGAACTAAGTGAAAAACTAGAAAAAAGATATGGTAAAACATAACCAACAAAAACCTTGTGTCCATAATATATTAAAAATTCATATGAATCAGTAAGAAAAAGACTTGAATAGACACTTAAAGAAGAAACCTAAAGACTAATAACCATACAAAAAGGTGTTCAATATCATTAATAATCATGTTAAAATAGATAATACTGTACATGTAACGAGCTAGCTAAAATGCGAAAGTATGACAGTACCAGATACTGGAGAAGGTTGGGATGACAAGAACTCTCATTTAATCCTGGTGGGAGGGTGCATAAGCACTCTGGAGTAAATTATGTACATGGTAATGTTGAAGACTCACCTTCTAAGACTCAGCATTTTCACTTCTAGATATATATTCTACAGAAATGTGTGTTTATGTGTACCACAAATCATATATAAAAATGAAAATGGTAGCATTATTCATAATACACAAAGACTGAAACCAACTCAAATGTCTATCAACAGTAATATTGGCTATATTATGGTATTGTCCTACAATATACAGTAACAAAACTGAATGAACTATACAAATTAAAACAAATTACAGCTAAACAACAAGATGGATGAATCTTAAAAACAACTGTTGAATGAAAGAAGCTAAACACGCCCAAGAATATACTTTGATTCCATTTACAAAAGTTCAAAATCAGGGAAAACAAAGTAACTACTTACTTAGGGATGTTGACACAGACAGTAAAACTATAAAGAAAAGCAAAGGAATGACTACTTCAAATCACTAGACAACGGTTACCACCAAGGTCCTGGGGGCAGGGCAGGAGATATGACCCAGGAGGGGCTCACAAGGGACTCCTGAGCTGTGGATTCGAAAATGACCTCTTCTCTAACCTGGACAGTGGTGACATGGGTGCTCATGCTCACCTTCATATTCTTTAAATTATACATCTATGTATCACGAACAATTCTCTGTATATATCTCAAATTCCAAAATAAGAAATTTCAAATTATAACAGCATTACAATCATGAAAATAGATGATTTCTATGCTCTCTGGGAGGCAAGGAAAGACTATTTCCCTCACTTGCCAAAAAGGACACTGAAGCTTGGAGAGACATTAAGTGTTGAAACCAGATCTAGAACCCAAGGTCAGGGTTTTGCCACTAAGATATTCATTACCCATATTTTGCCTGCACAGAGGAGATGCAGAGGAAACGGTGAACTTGGTAAAAAGCTCCCCCATCTTAAAAAATACTCCAAATAAGGCTCTTTAAGGCTTCTGGCAGGGACATTTTATTTTTTGGTTAAAGCCACATTAATAAAAATGCCATAAAAACAAACATGTAAACAAGGTATCAGAACTTTGGTTCATTGAAATATCTCACATCTAAAGCATCTGAGGTACAAAGGCACCTGGCTAGGTGCTAGACAGCCTGACACTGCTGCAGCCGCTCGGACCCTACCCTTGCGGCCAGAGATGGCTCAGGCTGACCAGAGAGGCTGGGACCCAGGTCACCCAGGACCCTCCCAAGTCTGCTCTCTCTGCCTGACAAACATTCACTCTTCCAAAGACCCGCCTGAGGGGCTGGAAGATACAAAGGTGTCTGTCACGTTGAACTTGAAGACAACAAGGGATGTGGGGCCAGGAAGAGGAAGGGCAGAAAAGGATGTCAGTCAACTTCTGTTGATCCACATGGCCTCAAGAACTCCTGTCCTCGTTCATGGAACCACTTATTGGAGACTGCAAACAGACAGAAAGTATGTTACAATCCTGTTCGTTAATTCAGCAGCCAAAATTAATGACTTCTTCATGATGAAGTTGCACTGGGCCCTGGGAATCAGACACAGATAAGACAGTTGCAGGCCTCAAGTTGCTCATGAGCTGGTGCGGAAGACATACATATAAACAGATAATTGTACAAAAATATGCCAGTGACACAAGATACATGTGTATAGGGTGCCATGGAAACAGAGCTAAAGGGCATCTAACCACATGGGGGAATAGGAGACCCTAGGGCTGGGACATGAAGCTGAATAGCAGTTATCCAGAGAGGAAGATGGACAGACCATGATGGTTCTTATACCGAGGGAGTCCAGGAAGTAGGAACAGGTTGAAAAAGACATCAAGGCATGAACCACCCTGGAGTGTGTCAAGTACACCAAGCAGCTTGATGTGATGGGTAGGAACTGAGAGGGAGGGGATGAGGAAGCCTGTCAAACTGCGGAGAGCCTGGACGTTAACCTCAGGAGCTATGGCCTGCAGATCCAATTTGTGTGCTGTGGGTAGCAGAGTGGCAGAGCTGATGCTAGCACTGTTTCTCACCTAAAGCTGTGTCTCAAATGCACATGAACCATGATTTTCTTGCTTAAAAATAGACTCATAATGATAAAACAAATTTATTCTAATGAACTACTGTAGTAGAGCTTTTAAAATATAATCTAACTTAAAGTAATACATGTACTTAATTGAAAAAGTCAAATTGTCTACAAAGCTTATAATGATAAACAGCAATCTCCTACCTACCCCTTCCCACTGCAAATCCCCACTTCCAGAGGACCTTCAACTCCTTTAGTTTTTCTTCTGATATTCAACGACCTATTTCTAAATAACATGCTTATAGTGCTATTTCTTGACTTTTGATTTTGGAATTCTTTTATACTACTTCTAAAACATATTTTTCCCTATCTTTCCAATAGAGTTAAATCACAAGTTTTAGTTAAATTAATATTCAGTGCTTACAGTATTATGTCACATACATGTTGCTCACACCTAAGCCACCTAGTAGAGTATACTGACATTTCTTGTACAACTTTTTCTTTTCCCCTAGGTCAGCAATTGTCTCACTTTCTTTTTCATTTGCTTAACATTCTGTGAACCTATCAGAAACCTATCCCCAAAACTCTCCAGGGAGGCTATAAACTCATCTTTTTGCAATCACTTCCAGTCACATTCTGATTCAAGCCTCTCCGTGGCTTGCCACAGCTGCTTCCAGAACAAAGCTCAAGCTTCAGCCTCCGTGGTTTGGTCCTAACCTCGAGCCTCATCTCTTGGCCCCTGTGCCACAGGCCTTCCCTCATCCAAGTGACAAAGGCAGCCAGTCCTCACACTGTGATGCTGGTTTTAGCCTGTGCCTTGTTTCATATGGGCCTTGCTTGCCTGGGACACTCTTTCCCCTCTCTGATTCCAGTTCCCCCACTGCTCCCTCAGAACCCTTGCCAGAGTCCCGTCCTCTGGGGAGCCATCCTGGACCTACAATGCTTGTGCAGCTATTCTTCCTTGGGGCTGTCTCTCTCTGGGCATCTCTGAGAGTGTTGCCAACCAGCTGTCTTGGCACATACCAGCTGAGTGGACAGCTACATGGCTGGATGGGACTACTAGTTAAAAGGAAAAAAAGAAAAAACAAAAATACCTCAAAAAAGAAGACAGCCTTAGCTTTGTGAAAATTTGGCAGCAGTTGTCTCCCAGCTCAGAGTCTAAGGCTGGCCACAAAAGCCAACACGTTAAGCCACACCTTAAGCCACTCACCCCACTTGCAGCCCACAAGCACGGGGCAGGCAGCATGTCTCGTTCGGTAGTCACCTTCCCCACTCCGCAGTAGGTTGTACCAGAATACAGCTGTGCCCTGGGAAAAAGAGATGACCTATAAGACGACATCCTTAGACTGGGCTTGAGAATCTGACCCTAAGCACCACAGAGCCCTCCCTGAGCAGAGATACCCTCACTTTCCATGTACAGGACTTTTCTATGGACAGGGCTCTGGGACTCTAGTGATAGAGAAGTTCCCCAGAAAGCACCTACCCTTCATGGTGGGGCGGATATTTGGAAACTCACCTGCCTCTGAAGGGACTTCCCTCCCCATCCCATCTCCCCATATGGAAGCTGAGGCCACAAAGTCAGTTCAGGTAGGAAGGGACTAAGGCCCCTCACAGTGACAGTCAAGCAGGTCAGGGAATGGGACTGGGGAACATGGACAAGGTCTGAGCCTTGCTTCAACCTCTGACCCACAAGAACCAGAACTTACCTTCTTTGGCCAAATTGCAGCCCCCAGATCAGGAAAGACAGTGGCACCACCAGCTTCTACATCACTCATCTGGGAATACAAGGCATAGAGTTTGGCCCTTTTACTCAAGGCCCTCAGAGCAACTGAGCCAAAAAGGACATGACAAGATACACAGACCACTCTCCTCTGAGCATGAACAGCACTGCTTGGAGGCTCTGCTGTACGGCCAGCCCTTGAGCTAAGAAAGGCTTTTCTCAGGCCCTGCCCCTCCCTAAACTCTGCTTAATTTGTGTGGCTCATCAGGACAGTCTCCATGACGGGTGCTCAAGAGCTGTAGGCCTGCAGAAGACCCACATCCTGGCTGCCCTCACATAGGAACAATCTTGAGTCTGTAGTCAGTAAATGCCTGATCAACCCCTACCCGTGTATTCCCATTCAGCCTGGGCCCTGCCTAAGCCACTGTGCACTGTGAGCTTCCCTGACTGGGAGCTCCCTGCTGCTTCCAATAGCATCTGTGGCCCCCACTGTGGGCTCTGTTTCTCTGATTCTAGTCACTTTTTGTTCTAGTCAGACGCTCACTTTTCCAGAACAGCCACCTTCCCTAGGGCTAGTTGGGTGGGCAGGTAGGGTAGTGTCTCTCCAGAAACCCTGCTTTCTCCCACAGTGAGACCTCAAACTAAATGGAACATAAGTTCCATGGTAGTGAGGCTGCACTCATGCCCACAGAGTGGGCATGCCTCAATCCATGCCCAAAGCACCACTTCCCCTCTCATCTGGCTCTTTTACTTCAAGTTTTTTGCCTATAATGTAATAAAATTGGAGCTAAAAAATATTTCCACAGGACACATACCAGACAGACTGAAGGCACTCAACAGACATAGGATAAATGAATAAGATAAAAACCCCTAATGGCTTCCCACAGCCCTGGGGATCAAATTCAGGCTCTTTTCTAGAACCCAATGGCCCTGTCAGTCTCACCTCTAGCCACTCTCGACTCATGCACTGACTCTGAGCCACACTAGCCTTTTTCTATTTTTCCAATATCCCAAACTCCTTCCCTGTTCCAGGTCTCTGCACATTCTCTCCTTTGCCAGAAACCATGTTCCACCAATAATTTCCACTCAACCTTCAAGTCTCAACTAACAAGCTACTTCCCAAGGGAGGCCTTTTCTGAACCCCAACCCTGAGCTTCAAAGCACTTGCCACCACGGTAACTAAATAATTACTTCTCCTGTGTTTAAAGTCTCTCATATTAGATCATAAGCCCCACAAGAGAGATCACACATGTCCTGCTCACCAGCATGTTCATGGCAGTCCCTAACACATAATGACCACACAATAAAAACTTAAATGAGGGGCCGGCCCTGCGGCCAAGTGGTTAAGTTTGGCATGCTCCACTCTGGTGGCCTGGGTTCGTGGGTTCAGATCCCAGGTGCAGACCTACACCACTCATCAGCCATGCTGTGGTGGTGACCCACATATAAAATAGAGGAAGACTGGCACAGATGTTAGCTCAGGGCTAATGTTCCTCACCAAAAAATAAGTAAATGAGACACCAAAGGGAAAAACAGACAACGGCTTCTATCTCTGTTACTTGACAGCTTCTATGCCTCTTTAGAGCTGGCACTCTCAGCAGAGGGGACAGGAAACTATTCCTTGTGTGAGCGGTAAACTCAACAGCCTGTGGCTGGAACACAGGCAGCAAGTGAGAGGCAGGCCACTGAGCTCTGGGGAAACAAAGGCAGCTTTCATCTAAGAGCATCTCAAGGCTACCTCCTCACTCTGCTGCCAAGGAGGGAACCCTCCAGGGAATCATCCCAAAAGTCCACAGTAACAGTGGGCCCATCAAAAAGGAGCCAGGGATGTGAAAGTCATGGGAGTGGTAAGGAGCACACAAATGTGAGCAAAAGCCAACTCTCTACTTCAGCCAAGAAGGGTGCAGAGGGCCAGAAGGGCCCAGCCACTGAGAAACAGGTGGTACTATCACCCTGACAGGAGTGCATATAAAACAGCACTCTGGACCCAGGCTCCCCTTAAGGCCCATATGATGCACAAATCATACTCACGTAGTTTAAGAATGTGGCCACACGATTCCCCGTCCCTAAACGCTTGAAAGCATCTTGCTCATGTTTCTATAAAATTAAGTGAGAGTGAACAGGTGGGCCTGGACCCGATACTTACATAGTTAAGAAACGTTGCTACCCTATTCCCCTCCGTTTTGAGGCCGCTGTCAAAAGGTCGCTGCAACAAACAACAACTTTCACCCAAGTTTGCAACTGCCTTTACCCACCACCCACAGGACTGGGACCAAAAGGTTTAGAAGAAGGTAACAAGTGCATGTTCCACACGTCAGCCTGGACCATGGGGCAAAGACTGCAAAGGAAACCCTGGCTGGGGCACAAGGGAAGGAGGGCAGGAACAGCTTTCACAAAGACCTAGTGAGGTCCTTTGCTTTAGAGTTGGGGCAAAGAATAACAGGGTTGGGGCAGGAGGAACACTCCCCACATCAAAGGGGAAACAGCCAGGTTGCACTGGGCTCCACAGGCCCCATGGTTCCAAATTTGGGCTTCTCCAGTAACAAAGAGTTGGCCCTGATGAGGCAGGGGGCCTGATGTGCAGGCTGAAGTGCTTCTACAAGCTCTAGCCTTCTCAAACCACCTGGAGGAGGGCCCTTTGAAAACATCCATGATTCAGGCCTTACCCTAGAGAAGTCAAAGTGTGGCTCATATTGTCCTCCCATTCCATAATTAGCAACCTGGTGGGAAATAACAATGTTGGACCTTGTCAGCAGCATGAACAGTCTTGAAGCAGCCCATCTTCTCAGAGATACCATCTCCCCAGGACAACCAGAACAACCTGAACACCCAAGAACAGCTTCTCCAAGGTGGAGGGTAACAATGCCCTGCCACCACAGGCAGAGCACATGCTGCAAACATGTCGACAGCTGTGTCCAAGGGTAAGGTTGTAGCACAAACATGGTTTCCCAAACAGAACAAGATGGGCAACGTGCAGATGATCGCCACTGTGAAGAAGCTCGAGTCCTTCAGAGACACACAGAAGGCAGCAGAGGGAGCCCTTCTTGAGGCAGGCCCTGGCCTGGGCCCTGTTTGTTTGGGAGATAATGAAATGGCAGTCCAGAGGAAAGCCAACAACAAACTCAAGATTGGGGTTTTTTTGTTTTGTTTTGTTTTTTAATGCTAGTCTGGGAGTTACTCAGTGCCTGGCACAGCTCCTGTCACCTTCGCCACCCTGCCCCAGGAGCTGTCCCTGGTCAGGCTGAGTGGGGCAAACATATCCCACCCCATCTCTCAGTGGTCAGCTGAATGGAGTACTTCTGCGTCCAAGGGAAGCAGAAGGACACAAGTGGCTGGCTGCAGGGAAGCCAAGAACCGCTGTTCTCCCTCAGCACCCCCAGCAGGAGCCTCAGCTTCAGCAACTACCAGGCATCATGAATTGGACTAGAAACTGTAAATGCCTTTGTGAACAGTTTATCAGCACAATGTAAGTCCTAAAACACAATGACTATTTTAGCTTCAGTAGATAGAATGAGAGACAAGGTTCAAGATGAAGTGCAAAATCTGATATGGAAGCTGATGGATCAAGTGGTACCACCAATGTCCATCTGGAAACACTTGGCTACTGTGTCTTACTGAAAACCTAAAAACCTTTGAGGTTCAGCTATTGGTGCTCAGAAAGTTGGTGTTTTTTTGTACATCGTTTTTGGTGATTCCAACAGTCAGCTGAAAGGGGCTGCAAAATTGGTAATAATGAAGACCTATAGACATGAGGGAGAGAAAGTGGATTTTCTCCACTTGCCAAGAGAGGAGATCCTTCTGTTGAAGAAAAACACAATATTTATCAAATGTGATGAAGTGCAGAATTTGGGCAGCATGATTTTCAGTGTCCACAAAAATAAAAATTTTGATATGAAGAATCAGTGGATGAAAATATGCTGTAATTCACTGCTTCAGCCTTCAAGATTCCCACATCAAAAACACCTGGAAATCCTGTCAACAGTGCAAGGAGGCCTGGTCTAGCAGGTGGCCCTAAGGCTGGAGGTCCATCTAAGGAAGGAAGTGCTAGAGCACTTGAAGAAGTGATATTACAAAATACTTTTTCTTTGGATCCACTCTAGTCAAGAACTTGAAGAAAATTTTAAACGTGACTGTGATTAGAGCCAATGCACTCAGGAAAATTCAATCACTGCTTGTTGCTGGAGCTACACAGTATGACTGCATTTTCCAACACTCCCATTGCTAGATGGAGTGCTTAAACTTTCAGATCTCAGGTAGTGAAAGATGCCGCATTGCTATAGCTAGCTCATCTTTCAACAGTTTTGGGAATCACATTTGATCATGGTACTGATCCTACTGTACCTACGCTATTTAATACTGTCCCAAAATAGTGCAAGTGTCATGGGAACTTCTGGATGTGCAGCAATCAGATTCACCATCTGGACAAACTCCAGGCCCCAGATTTGTACCTTTAATAACAAGCAACTGTACATCAAAACTGATTCCTGTGAGGAGGTATTCATTTGCATCTTCAGATTTGTTGTTACAAAAGTAGAAGGGTCAGTCATTTGAAAGACATGGGTATTTATGATGCTTGAGGTCATAGTGAAGGCAAAAAAAAAAAAACCGTTAGAAATTACTTTTCTGGTGAGGCTGAGACATCAAGTCAGCAGTGTCTTCAATCTTAGAAAATTCTGGCAGTGTAGCATCTCTTCCTCTAAAAGACAAGCCCTCATCCAATTCGCAAGAAAGACTCAACTGCCCTTTTTCTTCCAAATGATCTATAGCAAACATATAAACTACAGCCAAAAGAGTGTCAACAGGTAGCGAAAAAGCAGTTCTTTTCCAGAAGCCTGTAACATTCCCATAAGGACCCTGGGGTGAAGGCTATTGCTGGTGCCTGGGCATTTATCAGACTGTAAGCAGTCCATGTGGAATGAACACTTAGAGACAGGTGCCGAAACCCAGGCTTCTGTCTCCCAGAGCATGTAGGATCAAAGCTTTCAACACTGCTGGTTGGCAAAGGAAATGCCAAGACAGTTCCTAGAGGAAGAAAGCGAACAAAAATGGTGTCTCAGCCCCCTGGCAGCTGTGGTCTGGGTGTTCCAGAAGAGCCCTTACTATAAGAGCCCCTCCACTGAGAGTTCTGGCATTCAGATCCCTGCCATCAATGAGCAACAATATGATGAGAGGCCAGACAAGATGAAGCCAGACAAGGGTTGTGGCAGAGAAGCTAGTCTAAACAGGAAGCTGCTGTCTCCTGGGGTTGCATGTGAGATAGGGTACAGAGGGTGAAGCCAGGAAGCCAGCTGGGAGAGCAACAGGGGCATAGGTCCTGTCCACTCTTCTCAGCCCCTTGGTCCAGGGTATGGAATCAGCCAATCAAACAGACTGTATGAGCCAATCAAGCAGACTGTCATCCTTAATCAGGGCCATGAGAGTCCTAACACTGGTTCTGATGCACAGGAAGCTGTGGCAGATATCTTAATAACAACAAAAAACCTGCTGCAGGAAGATATGAATCACAACAATGCCAACAGGGATGCACCTAGTGCATGGAGAGCCTCTACTGCTCTTGAAATGGTGGTGTTCTCACAATGAGAAGGAAGTGAGAAATATGGCAGAAGTCTTCTCTCAATGTGCTTGTTTGCAGAACTTGCTTAAAAATTAGACAACACTAAGTTGAGCTGAACTGAAAAGATTATATGAAATTTCTAAGACTATTTGTAAGGTAATCAGCATATTTTTTAAAACTCTGGGAGATTTCACACAAATCCATAAAGATGACCTTCAAAATTGATTTTCTGATTACTGACACAGTTATGGGGAAAACAAAAAATAGTGATTTGCTTGGGTATGTCCAGGCAAAAGTTCAGAGACTCTTTTCCAAATGATCTTCAGTTCACTGTTCTCATGAGATCTATGGTTGATCAGACGCAAATGCCAAGCTTAATGGTGAAGGGTGCAATCCTTAAATACATAGAAACTACGGCCAGACAGATCCAAGGGACTCTAGAAAAATGCCAGTGAAACTTCTTTGGCAGTGTCTCAGGTCATCACTTTACAAGAGAATCCAGAAGTTCTAATGTTCAGAAAAGAGCACAGCCAGTGTTGATTTGAACTCAAAAAACCAGATGACACATTATTAGGAGCTTTACCCGAAACTTTCCAGCATGGTGCCGCCATGTGTCTTCACAATCACCTTTCAAAGAAAACCAGGAAGCCAGGGTTCCACAGGAAGTAATTCAAAAAGAACACTCCACCTTCACCAGCTGAAACCCAGGCTTCTGTCTCCCAGACCAGAGGTCGCAGCCTCTCACTTCTACCAATGTATCACAGAACACTTTATCTCCAAGTGCATTTGACTACGTCTCAGACCCATGACCACTGAAGATATTTACAGGTCTCTTGGAGGTATCCCTAGAACAACTCAGGATTTCAGGTTCTGTAATCAAGAAGACATGAATGGGCCTGCCATGCCACCACTGATCCCTAGCGCTGCTAGCATAATACTTGGGCACAGAGAAGATATTCAATCGATATTTGTTGAATGCTAACTGTTAAATGCCGGCAGGCATGCTTAATTCTGGTTTCCCAATGTGAGGTCACTCCATATTCATAGTATTGTGCAGTCATACAGTTTATTGGGCAAGCCTCCCGAGGCCTGGCCCTGGACAGCTTGGGAAACCATTTAGCCAGAAACACTCACTCCCAACCCCAGGCTCCCAGGGCTGACCAGCCATACCTGCAACAATTCTGCAGTCTTTACTGTTAGACCTGTGATGTGCTGCATCCGAAGATTAACTCGAGCCACAACAGGGTCATCATCCTCCTCCAGCCAGGAGCTGGGCCAAAAGAAGAGGGAAAGAAAGGAAGGTGGGGACAGCAGGCTTAGATGAGGTCCTGCACTCTCTCCCCAGAGTCAGGGCCAGCACTAATAGGCAGCACAGGGAGAGTTCTCCAGGTGGGTGAGGTGCCAGCAGGCAGGATTAACCAAGCCATCCTCCCTTGGGTAGGGACTGGGAGGCCCTAGAGTTGGGGCTTGAGCAGCCATCCCACCACTACCACCACCATTTTTGCTAACCTTTTGGAAACCCTGTAGCTGGCAACAGTGAGGACACCTGTCTTGGGATCACGAACAGTGGCTCGTGCAAGCTGGAAGGCAATAAGAGAGGGAAAACTTATCCTTCTTTGCCTTGAGTGTTTTCCTGGAGAGACTGGGACCAGATCTGCAAGCCAGGCCAGTGGGGAAAGAAGCTTTGCAGAAAGTAGCCCTAGCCAAGGCCCCATGATCCTGCAAGCAAGGGCAATAGTCTGAAGCCTCCACATTCCTGCTCACTGTCAGATTATGGCCACTGCCCTGTTCGGTCACTGCCCATCCCTGCTCCCACCCAGATCTGTGCTGTCTACAGAATACCTATGAAGTCTGCTTTGTCCATCCAGCCATCTGCCTGAATAGCCCCCTTTCTCACCAGGCCTATGTACCACCCCTGCCTGAGCAGAATCTGTGCTTGGCTGCTCCCAAAACATTCAGACTGTGCCACCATCTCTGAGCCTCAGCCTCGCATACTCCTCTCAACTTGGTCAAGTTCACCATCCTTCTGAACCTCAGCATCCTCCTCTGCCAAGAAACCTAGCCAAACACTCTCCTGCTGCACCAGCTCACACGGGGCTCCCACTGCTGCAAGGAGCAAACACAGGAGGCAGAGTTTTAATTCCCTTAGGTGCCTCGCAAGAGCAGATAATAGAATGAGGAAAGGACTTGACAAGTTGAAATAAGTGAACTGTCACCTGGAAGTGACCCACCTCCACATACACATTCATACATACACACATACTCCTCACCTACCTCATCTCCCCACAGTCTCCACAGAAAGGTGTAGTGATACTTCCAGGAAGGACCTGCTGCCCATAGCCAGCCCCCAATACTTCAGCTGTGGACTGCCCTAATGACCTCACATTGGTGGAATCATAGACCCAGATACCCCCACTCCAGTTAAGTACCTGCCCGTAATTTCAATAAATACCTAATGAGTGCCTACTAAGTGCCTGGCACTATGCTAGGTGACTGAGATATGGCCCCTGCCTTCACACAACTTAGTCAAGTGGGGAACACAGAAAATTAGCTGGGTAATTGCAGCACAGCACAGTACAAGCTGGGAGTTGGGTAAGCTTAATGTCTGTGGGAGCTCTGTCTATAGGGTCAAGAATGGTTTCCTCAGGAGGGAACCACCAACTGAGACTTGAAGGGTAAGTAGGCGTTAGCCAAGTGGGGATATATTACAGGAACAGGGAAGAGATGGCAATATAAGAGGCCCAGGGATGAAAATGGGTATGGCACTATGACTGTGGATTAGAATTTAGAGATAAGAGATGAGAATAGGCTGACAAGGCAAGTGGGGGCTGGGCCTGGATGCAACCTTGTGGCCAAGGAGAAACAGGGAAGACTCTACGCAGGGAAGGGACATTCACAATCTGAATGTAAGAAGGATTGCTGTGGACACTTCATGAAAAGTTGACTAAGGAGGGGCAAGAGTGAAAACAAGGCGGCCAGTGGGGAGGTCAAGGCAGAGGTTAGGGCAAGAGGTGATGGTGGCCTGGGCAGGGGGTAGCAGAAGGGATGGAGAGGAGGGGATGGACTAGAAGGCTGGTCAGAAGGGGAGACTGACCAACCTGGACACTGTGCTGCTGCAGCATGTTCTGGTAAGATGGCAGTGCACCCAGGACAGAGGGCTTCCCTGAGCTCTACCTACAGTTCCTCCCTGATGACACTTTCAGCCACAGCTAGACCCCATCCGAACATCTGAGCCTCAGTGATGGCCTGACGCCAAGGAGGTTCTGGGCAGCTGTGCTCTGCTCCAGGGGACAGACAGGGCTATTTTGAAAGCAGGCCAAGAACCCAGAGGCAGATGCCAGGCATTCCCCACAGGCCAAGTTAAGCTCATGGGCCCTACTTCAAAGACAGAATAGCATCTGTCCCTCACAAGCTCTGGAAAGGAGAGGTCAGCTTCTAATAGCCAATATGTTTGGCTCTTCACATGGCTTCTGTTCAAAGACAAGTTTTCCCAACACTCCCCTCACCCACTGCCCCTGCCATGCACATGTGCATCCACACACACACAACACGAACACACATACATGCAGAGAAATGTTTCAGTGCCTTGGTCTGAGGGACAAGTGAGTAATCTCTCAGGAGGTTCTGGCACAACAGTGCCTCTCTCGCGTGGCCATCAGGAAAGCAGTTTTCTTCCCTGGAGGACTTTGGAGATGATCCAGGGAGTTGAAAGGGGAGCTCCTGGACCCCATTCTCCACACACACTAGCCAGACCCTCCCTCAGCCACATCAATGATATCAACTGACTGTGAGCCCTAGATGTTCTAGTACCTCAAGCCAAGGTCGTTCCAAGATGAGGCCCAGGGGCTAGGATAGAAAACTATTTCAGGTCTCTCCACAAGCACTGGGCCTCCTGGTCACTACAAAGCTATTAGAAGCCTAGCAATAGAGGATCCAGCTAAATCCTCCCTCCTAATCACCAGTGATAGGAGGAGGATGGGGACATGACAGCAAGTAGTTCTCTTTGAAAGATGTCAAATGGGAGCAAATCTTTTATGAACTAGAAATAGAAGAATAATTTTATAACATGATGATATATATACAAAACCAGCAACCAACTGCATACTTAGCAGTGAAATACCAGAGGAATTTCTAGGAAATGCAGGAACAAGACAAAGATGCCTACTGTAACAATGTTCTAGAAGTTCTGGGCAGTTCAACAAGGCAGTAAAAACAAATGAACTATAACTATTAGGAAGGAGAAAACAAAATTTTCCTTATCTGCAGGTGATGATACTATCTGGACAACCCAAGAGAATCAGCTAAAAACCAAAAGAGGAATAAGTGCGTTCAACAACTAGCTGTGATCTGCACAAGTTTCAGTTTCCTCATGGCTAAAATGAAGGTAATGACAGAGCCTGCTTAATAGACATAATAGTTAATATATGTCAGTCACTTAGAAGAGGGCCTGTCACACTTAAGAACTCAGTAAACATTAGCTATTACTGTGAAATATATTTTCACAATCAACAGTTTAGTATGTAATAGTAAACTAATATAATGTAACCAGCAAAAATATAATGAAAAACAAAGTGAAGTTACAATAACAAAAAAACCACCTAGGAATAAACAAGAAATGTGCAGGGCTTATATGAAGAAAATTTTAAAAGGTATGAATAAATGGAGAGATCTGGAGTGCTCGTGAACGAGAAGACTCAATGTTGTAAGGAGGTTTGTTCTCCCCCAAGTCACTTTCTTTGCAATCCTAATCAGGAGTTCCACAGGATCCAGCTTGTCAGCACTCTGTGGCATACTTCCTAAAAAATCATCCACATACCAGCTTGCCAACCAGGTGAGCTGACACTTCTCACTGTGGACGTGTCCTGCTCCTGGCATGCCCTTATAACAGAACTTGGCAGTCCACATTAGTTCCCTCAATTTTCTTCCCCACCGGACCACAACCCCCAAGATCAAACTGAGTCTGTAGTACCTCCGTACCCTGAAGGTAGACACGTGCTAGACATCAGCAAAGGTCAGCTGGATAAGCAAAAACTGCCCCATGGTACCAGGGATGAGTGACCCGAGAAGAAACTGCAAACACCTACTTTGGGTTTCGCGATCTCCTTGATCCTTTCAATTTCCTCATCAGACATGACATCGTAGTACCTGACGATGTGCGGGCTGTCCCACTCGTCCTCCTCTTTGAAGGGGGCAATGAGCAGCTGTGGTGTTCTGTTGCCATGATGATACCTACAGAAAAGCCTCTTCTGCCTCCGGGGTGTCTGAGAAGCACAGAAGAACAGGCCCTGAGCTGAGAGAGTCCTAACTCTCAGTTCTAGGCTGGCTGGCAGCAGACACTGGTCTCACACCCTATGTCCAGCAGCTGCTCCCTCCTGCCCCACCACAGAAGAAAATAAAAGCCCCTCAGCTTGACTGGCATGAAATGATACCCCACAAATCACAAAATATTTCTTCTCTCCCAAGAATACCTCATGTCCACAAGTCCTGTGGCAGAGAGTAATCCCTGACCCCTTCCACAGAAATGTGAAAAGGTCAGAAGCACTAGGGCAAGGGAAAAGCCTTTCCAGGTGGAGGAGCCAATGGGAGCCAAGCAGACATAGGCATGGAAAAAGCCGAGACTGCCCCACACCTCAGCCTCCTTGAGGAAGCACTGGGATCCCAGGCTCTAGCAACTACCATGTCTTTGCTACAGAGACGAGACTTCCCTTGGGGCCTGAGGCACATCCAACCCAGGTTTTCTTCACAACAGTGAGTCAAGCAGAGGCTGGGCACATTGGGGTCAGGTGGGGAGCTCAGTAATAACTTAGAGGACGAAACTCTATCCGGGGCATCAGGAGAGACCATCTCCTGCTTCACCTCAGAAAACACCCACATGTCAGCCTCAGCAGATGCTACAAAGAACTGGGGAAGATGCTGAAAAAATGACCTGCAGACAGAGGAACATCCTACCCAAATCTGTTGTCCAGAGCCAAAGTCTAGGTCCACAGCCTGGGCCCCTGACCCACCCACATGGCTCACCAGTTTGACACCCTCCCCACGACAGAGGCTCTCGTAGACATCCCTTTCGGGCAGGTAGTCCACAGGCCTCTCATAGATGCCTTCCTGGGTTGCTAGCTCAGCTTCTGTCTGATTTGATGATGGTTTTTCTCTTTCTTCCTCCAACAATCGTTCAAAGTACCGCAGATTCCCTCCAGCTCGTTCATGGCTCGGGTCTAGAAAAAGCAAAGAACAAGAAGGAAAAGGAAACCACAAACATCTGTTAGATCATTTAGAGAAATTATTCTGTAAGTGGTTTTCTCTTGTAGCAGTTCACTTGCACGCATCGTTCTGCCTTTCACAGCACCTAACCAGGGTTCGCTGGTCAAAGGAGAAAAGTCAACAGAGGTTCTCCCTACTCTGGTCAGAGATGAGAGAGGAGCAAGAAGGGGATGCTTAGCCAGCCACTGAGGTGGCTCTCCTTTCAGTCCTCCCTGGAGGTCTCAAGGACGCAGGTCCAGAGAAGCAGCCCAGAGTCCTGCCTTCTCCTCCCAACTTGGCTGTGTGCCAGTTACATCTATCCTCCAGACTACATCCACTATTGGTGACCAGATTACATGCCAGCCACAGCTAGAAGGCAGGCTAAAAACTGGCAAAAAGAGCAGCCATGTGACACTGCCACAGCCTCATCTTGTCGGCCTCACAACATGCAGGAACAAGTTTGGCAGGATTACTGTGCCACTCCTCAGATAAGGAAACCAAGGCCCAAGGATGTTAAGAGATTTAGGTTAAGGTTATACAGAATAGGAATCCAGGTGTCCCGACTCCCTGTCCAAGGCTCTTACTAACACGACAGAATCTACAAAGCTCTCTTGCCACGTCAGTCTTGCAGGACACTCATAGATCAGCTGGCATCAGACTCAAGCCCCATAAAAAGCAGCAGCATAAGACAGTCTTTGCTGGTCTGTGAAAAAACAGACCATGATATTCCCATATATCAGTAAGAGGTGGAACAGATGGGTTTTAAAGACACAGTGCTTTTGATCTCCTTCAGTCCAACACAAGACACTTAAAACACCAATGCCATGGTAAGTTCTACCAGTTAGACCTCGGGCCTCTAACTAATGGGTCAGGTCACTGTCACTGCAGCAAACTCGAAGTACAGCTTGCCTCTCAAGCTGCTCCTGACACAGTGAAAGCTCACTGTGCACAGTAGCAGATACACTGCAGCACTGGATTCCCATTAAAAAAGGAAGTGTGTAGGGCCACAGCTGCCACAGGCCTGAGTGTATCTACCAGTGACTGGGCAAGGGCGAAGGCCAGAAATGAGGTCGGTAAGGAGCTAGTTGGCAGCTGGATTGGGCCTGAAAGCAGTAAGGCCAGGTGACAGATAAGACTGGCTCAGTCCCAAGAGAGTGGCCATCAGAGCGACCAGTTCTCCTGCTAGTTCGCCATCCACATCTGACCTTCCCCGAGAACCTCCTCACCAAGGGAGAGTAGGCGGCGGGTAAGCTCCAGGGCGCGGTGCAGGTCGCCCAACTGGAAGACGGCGTAGCTCAGGTAGTCCAGCACCTGGGTCTTCGCTGTGGTGGCCTCCTCCCCAGCATCAAGCTGCTTTAGCACCTGCTCCATCCATAGCACTGTGTGGTAATAGTCCCCATCATTGTAGGCCGAGCGGCCCATCCCAAAGCAGTCATCCACACTCAGCACTGCCTGGTACTTGGTTCCTGCAGCAGAAGAGGCAAACAGTCAGGCTCCAAAGAGCCTCTAGGGAGAGTTAGGGAGAGAGATGCCCACATCAAGGAAGCCTAGGCCACTAGAAGGAGGTCATCATTCCAGAAAAGCTCCACCAGCACTTCAGACCACACACCTCAAAGGGCCATTGGTAGAGTGAGCACAGCCAGGCTGGCCCTGCCTTGGGCTGGGGTTCACAGCCAATCTCCTAGCTTCAGACTTCCCTTTTCCCAAGTGGGAAGGGGCATTTTTTACAGAGGAGCCCAGGAAGCCCACCAAGAAGTAGTACTCAGGAGAGTATGAAGGTTCTGTGAGCCACACAGGAGATGTCTGCTGGGCAGGGGGCCATGAGAGTCTGGAGGGTAGAAAAATTAGCTAAATATAAAAAATCAGAACTTAGGTGGCAGCTAAAGGCATGGATGAGGATAATCTCTTGCAGGAAGACTACAAGGAAAGACTAGAGAAGGTGGCTGAGGCCAGAGCCCCAGAGACCACCTACAGAGAAAAGACAGTGAGTGAATAACAGTGAGAAGGACCTAACAGGTAGAAGAAACAGAGGGAGCAGAACTGGTGTGACAGATGCCAAGGGAGACCAAGAGCCAAGAGAGCAGTGCCAACTTTGGCCGTTAGGTGGCGGGGACCTTGGTGAGCATCAGTTCAGCAGGTCCTGTGACCATAAGTCATCAGCAGTGGGCTCAGTGCTGCAAAGTAACCATGAAGATAGTTTCAGGTCAAAAAGAAGAAGGAGATGTGGTGTAAGATGATGGGGAGATGCAGGACTTAGGGTGGTGGCAAGGTAGGAGTCACCATAAGTATGTTTCTCAGAGAACAATGAGAAAGCAGGTCCCACGGAGAGCCAGGAAAGGCTGTGACCCTCCCTAGAAAGCAAGGGAGTCTCCCTACAACCCCAATAATAGCAACCTAGGCATTGCTGACATAGAAGAGCTGCCTCAGAGTGGTCTGCCTGATGTCCAGGATGGGGCTCTGTCCAGAACAAAACCCCTGCTGTAATGGGTTGGCTGCCTCAGAGACCAGGGTCTGCTGTGCCCTGATAGCTCAGGAACAGACAATGTGGGATAGGAAGTTGGGGAGAGTAAACACCAGATGGAGTCAGTAGGCAGGCCAGAGATTAGGGAGTTCCTTGAGCCCCTGTCCTCTCTCCAGAGGCGTCCCCAGATCTCCGCTGGCTCCTTAGGCCCAGGAACTTGCACTAATGGAGGCAGTATAACACAGCTGAGTGAGCTGGATAAAGCTGGGTCTGTGCAGGCCTCACTATGGACAAATTACTTAGCCTCGCTGAGCCTTAGTCACCTCACCCCTAAATAGAGATAATACCATCAACTGCGCCAAGAATTCAATGAGATGAGGTAGGAAAATGTTATCTATGACCCTCAGGATGCTAATAATCAGTAGCTATTATCAATACGTCTCAAAGATGCCAATGATGTCAAGAATGGCTCCCAGACACCCAGTATCCTCCCCAGAAGCCAACTCAAAAGTTTACCCCCTGGAGAGCACCAGCTGAGCTGAATGATGAAGGGCAATCACACAGGAAACCCAACTGATGTGGGTAAAGGTGTTCTTGTAGAGGGCGTCAGTTGAACAAAATAGCTAAGCGGTGGGGAAGCTTAGTACAATAGGCGAGGAGGCCAGGGAGATGGAGCCACACAGGACCTCAAAGATCACATCCAGGAGGAATTTGGGTTTAGCCCTAAAAGTTAAGCGTTATGATCAGGAACTCATGTAAACAGATATGTGCTTAAGACCAGATGGAGGAAGATTTTAAGAAGTGAACTGAAGGTAGACTATAAGTCAGAATGATATTTCAATAATCCAGTTGAGAAAGAAGTGACCATGAGGCTAGCATCAGGGCCTCCAAGTACGGAAGACATTAGGGAGGTAGAATCCACAGCCTTAGGACTCTGGCTTGGGGAGCCAGTAGATGGAGGTGCTTTTTGCTGAGACAAGAGGTGAGAGAGGAAGGTAGACAGTTCAAAAGGGGATGAGGATTTCAGTTTGGGACACGTGAATTTTGAGGAGCCCATGGAACATCCAAGTAGAGATGTCCCACAGGCATTTACCTACACTATTTGGAAGCTTAGGAGACAAGCCTTGACAGGAAACACAAATCTGGATGTCATCCACGTACAGGCTATACCTCAAGTAATGGAAATCGCTGAGCTCACCTGGAGAAAGCGCTAAGAGAGAACATGAGGTGGGGTTGGAATCCTGGGGAATAACTCCCTTCCACCCTTCATGGCCCCTCCAGAACATGCATGAGTCTGTTAACTGAAGGTAAGAGGTCAATGCCTGGGTGTGGCCCCCTCTTCCCACTAACCATTCTCACAGCTACAGGGTAAACAGATCTGGCAGGTACCTTCTCTCTCTGGACTCATGGTCTGGCTTGGTCCAAGACCTGACTGAGGCAGAATAAGGAGAAGTCTTCCTTCTGACTCACCAGACTCCTCAGTACCAGAGCTCCAGGCCCTGACCAGCCAACAACAGAGTGTCTCTTTCTCCTACATACCATGATTCCCTCTGCTTGTGCCTCCTCCAGGGTCCCCATGGGTGAGGTGGTATTCAAGGTCTAATGGAGTCTAACTGAATCCCTGGGTTTCTTGGCTTCTAACAGCCCCCAAACCTAAGGTATCTTCTTATAAACATACTGTGGTAGTCACTAGAAAGGCGTGTGTAAAACAATGAGAGAGAGGGGTATTGAAGAGAATCAGCTGAGATCAGTGTCCTAGAATTAAAAGGAGGGGAGAATATCAGGAAGAATGAGGCAACCAATGTGCCAAATGCTGTTAAAAAGTTAAAGAACATTATGCCTGAAACCTGTCCACTAGCTGTACCAGCCAAGTGGCTACTGGTGACCTTGCAGGGGCAGGACTGGTGGATGATAGGGAAAGAAGCAGTCTTTGTGTGTTTAGGAGGACATGGGAACCAAGAAAGTGGAGAAACAGTGTAGATGACTCTATCCAGCAGCCAAATGAGGAGGGAGAAGAGATCAAAAGGGCCTCGGATCCTGAGGGAGGGGTTTGCAAGATGAGTGAGAACAGAGCATATGTGTGAGTTCAGGAGGAATAGCCCAGAGAGGTGGACACAGAATGGACGGGGCAGAGCCTGTAACTGAGGGCACACAGGACATGGGGCATTGAGTCCAGAGATCAGCCTTGGGCAAGAAGAAATCAGAGGGTGGGGGATGGAAGTGGGTCTGGACACAGATCTGAGTGGTGCTTCTGGGGGCAGAGGCTGAGGGGTGCTGAACAGCAGCCTTGGCTTTCACTGAGATGTGAGAGGAGATGGCATGGAGGAAGGCTGAGGGGCAGAGGCTGAGGGAAGGCAGATGTCATGGGAATGGGGGACTGACACCAACTGGAAAACCGAGAGATCACCACCAGAGGTAATGGTGCACCCGAGGGTGCAGACCACAAGTCGGCTGGGGCTCCAACCCTATCCAGACACTGTAGCAGACACACACACTGGACAGGCAAAACCTGGGGTGGGGAGTTACCTGGAAGTTCCCCTTTGGAAATTGTATCTGGGTCCAGCTTGTATGTGTCCTGAAGCCTCATCAGGGCCTTGGCAGCTCCCATTTCATCCTCATCAGTGGGAAAGAACTGGCGCTGCACTGAGAAGTTGGCAATAAAACCTTCCAAATGAGAGTGAGAACAAGAGGTTACCCTTGATCCAAGGGCAGAATTCCACCTGAGACCAGAGAGAGGCACCAGCTGGAGGGTCTCTGGCTAGTGAAACCTCCCTGCCCCTTCCCTCAAAGGCTGTTTCCCCTTCCTCCAGGAAATCTCCCTGATGGCTCCAGTCCATGGAGACCTCTCCTTTCTTACACCTCACTGTATTGACTGCCTGTGTTGCTCATTTAGAACTGAACAGAAAGAGCTCTACACACTGGTTAACATGTGGGAGTCTGGGAGTTTTGGCTCCAAAGCACTCTGTCAGACCTCGTAGAGACAGAAGGGACAAAGAGGGTAATTGGGAAGGAGACAGGAGAGGACTGAAGAAGGATGTACTGATCACTCAGTGGAAAATTAATCATCTAGAAAACCTTGATCCAGGATTATTGGGCTGGCCAGGTAAACACTGACTTCCAGCCCACATCTCAGGTTAAGGAGCCCAAGGGACAGAGGTGGTCAACTCAGGGAGCCCAGCTGGCCACTCATTACTGATCACTGGCCATTATTATAAAGAAAGGTGATGACAACAGTACTGGAAGCATTTGGTGCTGTCCCCACCTCCGGATTAGGGACTGGGGGACCACGTAGCCAGGCCAAGCATTGAGGTGGGACTGCACAAGCCCAGCATGGCTCCCTGAGAGATCACACTGGGCCTTGCTCTGCTCTCTAAGGTACTCCCACCCTTTAGACCTGCTACAAGTTCTGGGCATGAGCTCCCCGATTGTGGTGCTCAAGACCACAGCCTGGAGCCTAGAGAGTCCCTCATCACAGAAGCACCCAAGGAGGCTGTTCTGGGACTCCAAGCCCTAGCTGTGAAGCAAGATAAGCACCTCCCACAATCTCAGGACTCCAAGTGGGGACCAGGCCCTCCCATGCTGATTCACAGGCTTCAATTCTGCCTGTGAGCTGAGAAATGGGAGGGGAATCCCAAGGCTATTTCTTCTCTTGTCTCTTCCCCAGAGGAACAGTACGCATGGCCACCTACTCTCATGACCTCAGGCTCAAACACCCACTTCTAACTATGCCTGGGGACCCAGGGACCAAGAAGCTGCAACCCTGTCTTCTTTATGGCTGCATGGTCAGGGACTCTACCAATTTAGAATCTAGGAAAAAGAAAACATGCCCTTAGAAAAAGCCACACTGTCAGCGTGTCCCTCTCATTTCAGGGGCAAGAACTCTCAAAGTCAGAGGCAAAAACAACCTATTGCTCTCTGGACCCATCCTGTCTCCCTCCAGATAATTATAAGGTTTTCCAAAGGAACCAGATGTTGACAGGGGGGTGGGGTGTGGAGAACAAGACTGGAGAGTGGGAAGTCATCTGGGCAGGCTTATTCTCCAATAGGGCAGGCAAAATAGCCAGTTCTGAACTCCAGGCCCAGGCTGGGAGACAGTGGTCTGGGAAAGGCAGGCCATAGCTTCTGGAGGCAGTGAGCTCACCAGGCATATGTCCAGCTCAGCTGAGCTCACCAATCCCTCCCCAGAGGCCACCCTGCCCCCAGCCAAGCCCAGCCCAGTCTGGCCACAAGAGCTGAAATGCCTCAGCCAGAGAGACAACTAGTCTGAAGTTAATCAGCACTCTCAACCTAGGAAGAAGAGGCAGTGAGTCCAGGGGGCTGAGCCCAGGGCTGGAAGTCAGGAGGACCCACCTCCATGCCTGTTCCACCATCTCCTGTTGAGAGGAAAATGTTAGAGCATAGAAAGTACTACCACTGTAAAAGCACCAAGCACAGTTAAAGCTTTAAAAAAGTTCATACGCTGACCTGCCAACATTTTCTTAGGAAAAATTCCTAGAAGTGGTAATCAGAGGTGGGCACCAAGATGTATGTGCAAAACTGCTGAAAATTTGGAAATTCATGTCTACTGACTTGACCACTTTTATGCTATATCGGTATAACATATTACTGTCCAGCCATTAAAATCATGTTGCAGAAGAACATTTAATGGACATATGGAGAAGCTGGAAAATTCAGGAAAAGAGTACATGCTATGTCACAAATCTGCTGACAGATTTTTTTTTTCTAAAATATACAAATGGGAATGAATTTAGATAAGGTCGATGCTCCCCAGCTTGTACTGACCCCATTACCCAGCCCACTTAACTCATTTTTGTTAATTCATTTGGTCGCTCAAAGCAAGTGGGTTTGCATGCCCTGGTATATTTGTATGGTTCCTTTTTTCTTTTTTTTTAATGTATATGCATGTGTAGAAAGACTGGAATTTTAATAGTGCTTATCACAACCTGGATTAAGAATTGCAATTTTCTTACATGATTATTTTTGTTTTCCTATTTTTCTATAAAACATATTACAAAAGTGTAATTAGAAAAAAATCACTGCCAAAGAAAGGGAAACACACTAGAAAAGCTAAGAACTGACTATTATTACATATTAAAAAACAAGGACAGCCAATTGCCAGGTCCCCAGAGAAAGGAAAGAGCCATGAGACAGCAGGGTCCATGTTCACATACTGCACATGCCCACCAACACCCAGACCCAGGACAGGCTCAGACACACACTTCCCACGTGTGAGCACACAAACATACAGGCTTATCCAAGCACCTATTCACCAGCCCTCACCTGCAGCTGAGTCCTGCAGGACAAGGTCCTCCAGTGCAGGCCAGTCTGTATTCAGGCGCTTCACCAGTTTGTAGGCATTCACAGGGTGGGCCAGGTAGCCCTCTGGGTCAGCAGCTGACTTGCTGGTCAGGGCTTCCATTTTGTCAGCCCAGCTGTGGAACCAGAGGAAAAGGAAGACTAATACACTCACCCACAAGAGTCTTGACTTGTGGTAATTTCCCTGTTAAGATTCAGGACTCTTTTCAACAAGAGGCAATAAAGAAACAAAAAATGAATACAGGGGCCGGCCCAGTGGTGCAGCAGTTAACTGCAGACGTTCTGCTTCGGTGGCCCGGGGCTCACGGGTTCAGATCCCGGGTGCGGACATGGCACCGCCTGGCAAGCCATGCTGTGGTAGCATGTGGTAATTTATATGTGTCCCACATATAAATTAGAGGAAGATGGACACAGATGTTAGCTCAGGGCCAGCCTTCCCCAGCAAAAAGAAGAGGACTGGCAGCAGATGTTAGCTTAGGGCTAATCTCCACTCCCCCCACAGCAAAAAAAAGAATACAGTAATTCCCCACAGTTACTTCCAGACCCTTGATTTAGATAAGAGCTAGGAACCCTAATGTATGCAAAAAGTCTCTTAAATAGAAAGGAAAAAGCAGTGAGTGCTTAGCCCATGTATTTAGTCACTCTGGAGGACTGGCATCAAGTAACCTGGAGGCCAGCCCCATAATGCCTTTTTAAAGGCTTCCTTTTATAGGTACCCTGGATGGGTTCCAGTGCAGGCAGGAGGACTGACTCAGGGTGGGTGTGGGGACATAGGATGACAGACACCTCTTAATCTTGGAGAGCTTGGCTTCCTCCACAAGGATGTACTCCTTCAGAGACTGCACCAGGTCCTTCTCTGCATAAATCAGGTCTGTCATGTGCCCTGCAAGGGAGAGAAGGGCCAGAGAGAAATGAGTGAGGGATGTCCAGTCCCCTTCCTCGGGGCACAGAACACCAGGATAGAGGCAAGTCCCCTGGGCCAAGGGCATACCAGTTCTCTTGGGATGGTGGGGACTTGGAGTTAAAGAGAGCCTAGACACTCACATGGTTCTGGCCTCCAGCTTCAGGAAGAGAGAGGTAGAGGCTCCAAGGGGAGGTGGAGATAAGTGCACTGGAGACACCTTAAGGAGGAAGCCCCAAATCTCATTCTCCCACTGTCACCCAGCTGGGTCATGCCACTGGGGCATGGACATCCTGGAGGCATCATGACATGGAAACAAGCTCTGAGACTTTGTCAGAAGAAGAGCAGCTGGATCCACTGGCCACAGAGTGTTCTCTGCTCAGAACCACTCTGATCCAGGAGAAAGATAGTCAGAAAAGAACAACCTGAACTCCCCAGGGGGTGGTCCCAATTGAGACAACTGGCTCCTAGGAGATCCAGGTCATCAGGGCCTCAGAAGGGGAGAAAGCAACTCTGCAACTCCCACTCTCCCCAGAACTGGTCAAAAGTCGTGGGTGAGGTCAGTCCATCCTAAATGAGAACAGGCCTTGGGCAGTGACATCCCCTGGCACTTAAGCCCAAGATTGCTCAGGTAGATAACAATCCTGTCACCACATACCAATAGAAGTGAAGAATTCGGCCTGCACGCAGCCCAGGACACCAAACCAGGCCACCAGCAACACGGACACCCGGAATTTCATGGTCACAGAGGGCAGTGTCTGCAAGGTATTCAGTGACTGTCACTGGATCAACAGTGAAAAAAAGCAACTTAGGTGAGGAAAAACGTACACATGTGCACACGCAAACACAGATTCAAACATGCCAAAATCCTGACCTAGCACACAGAAGCTAAGAAAGACATTCAGGATCAACAGTGGCAAGCACAGGGAGTGGAACCAGTGATCTGTGCTCAATTCTGGCCCCTGCTCTAGGGGGCCACATGCCTTTGGGAAAGAGTCTGCCCTCTCAACTCCTGGTAACCACTGGCAAACATGGGAAGGCTGAATTGCGTGGGGGACAATCACCCCTGGTTCTAATAGTCTGTCAGTCCAAGATTCTAGCCCACTCCTCATTTCACAGACTGCTTGTCTGTTCCTATCTTTCCTTCCAACACATGTGCCAGGACAGTGCCAGCCACTGGGGACCCAGATGTAACACGGATCCCCTGCCCACAAGAAGGTTGACAGTACAGGAGAAACAATGACAGAAAAAGTTGGTATAATATGCTCCAGAGGACCCACACCCAAAAAGAGGTGGGCAGCAAATGGTCGGCCAGAAGAGGAATAAAACTGCCCCCTGCCAGTCTGTACCTAGCCACAGCGAGAGCAGTCTGAGGAGTGGACACTCTGAGCAGACACTGCTCTTCCTGTTGTGAGGCTCCTTGGCAGACACTGTCCTCACTGGCGAGTCACCATTCACAAATATTTACCAAAGACCTACATACGCCATGCACTGAGCTAGGCACTCAGGATACAAAAATGAATCAGCTTCTCAGGGCCAAAAGCTCGGGCTGAGCTGGGTTGCTGACATGGGTAAGAGGCCAGTGGCTGTCTTCTCATCAGCGTAGAAATAGTCAGACCCAGCTCTGAAGGCAGCAGGCACAACCTGGGGCAAGCCCTGCTGGCAGTGGACCTAAGCATACAACAGAAGCTTGAGACATCATCTCCCAGCACAGCCACGCAGCCCAGAGCATGCTGGAGGACCAGCAGCTACCTAAGCCCAAGCTCTGCCAGTCCTTCCTCCTCCTGCTCTAGGTCAGACAGGCCCAGTGGAAATTTACTAGGAGAAAACAAGGAAAATAAAGGAAATACAAACGTTTCCCCCCCAAAATGTATGTCTCATCTGACAATTCTAAGTCTGAGCTGACTAATGCCAATTCATCCATTTTTTTGCCTATTAAGGTCGATTAGACACAGTCACAGCCCCCATTCCTCACCTCGTCCTTTCAGGAGAAATTCCAATCTACTGTAGTCGCAGGAGAGGCTCAGAGAAGTCCAACCACAACTCCCACCCCCAAACCAGTTTCATATCAGGAAGAGGAGAGAATAAGTGAATGACCCCATTTGTTCAAGTCCCTGACAAGCGTGGGCAGAGCCAGCAGCATGCCCCTCAGTGCCCTAGGGGTTGGGGGCCCAGAGATACAGAAGACAAGATCTTTCAGCCCAGAACCTGCTGCAGGGTCAGGAGCACTGGGTTAAGGGATCCATTATGGAGTTAGGGAAGCAAAGGAAAGCAAGTCTCAAAGAAGGTGAGCAGGCCCAGGCTAGTCCTGAGGTGGAGCCCTGGTCCTCCTTCTTCCAGCCCCACGTCATTCCAAGGCCTCACCATACTGCATCTCCACCCCAAGATTCCAGAAGGCCTCTCTGCTTGCTTACACAGCCTCTTTCACAGGAGATGGTGTCTGTTCCTTCTATCTCAAGAGGCTTGACTAGCTGAGAGAGCACCTTCTGTACGTGTGTAGGGAGGGGCAGTAAAAACCCAGGGCTAGGAAGCGATATCTGTGGACAGTGAAGCACCAACCAACTGCCTGTCAGACTGGGGTAGTGGGAGAGCAGGGCCCAGGCAGGAGACCAGACCAGACATGGATGGAAGTAGTGGCCCTAGCACTTTTCCCCTGTTGTGTCATCAATTGAAATGGCATATCTCTTCACAGATCAGGTAACAAATTCAAGCGAGGGAGAAGCCTCTCTGTTCCTTTTAAGTCACCCTGGTGATACTGTCCACAGTTCATGCCTTACAGCACTCAGGAAAAAGCTGCCAGGTTCCTTCATTACATGAACACCAGCTGTCATTTCTCTGGAATGTGCTATCTGGCTTAGACAGAGCCCATCCACGAATCCCAGCCTGGAGGCAGAGCCCCAAAGAATCACAGAAGAGGTTCTGGGAAATGGCTTACCAAGAGCCTGCAAAATCCTGCTCTGATGGAGGAAGGGGAGGATGACTCTGCTGGCCCAGAGAGGTAGGTACCCTGAGCAGCCCCAGACTGCCACATTCAACACTGCCAACCCAGGCAGGGATGCCTTTGAGCCTCACCCTATTTCTCCTGATTCTGGGCCCCTGAACACTTATACAAAAGATCACCTAATCAGGGCCAGACTGCGAGAACGCAGTGTTCAAGAGGTGACTGTGTCATACAGTGCAGGAAAGGCCAACCACCTACATGCCCCCCCATCCCATCTCATACCTATACCCAGAGCTTGCTTAGGACAGAGTAGGTGGGAGTATGTGAGCCTGCCCTCACAAAGTATTCATTGCTGCTGAAAGTCCTGCCAGGAACCCTCAGAAATCCACGCTGAATAGGCCTGGAAACGGGCAATGTTGAACCTCCTTTTATGAAAAACAAAGTGACACCAAGCCTGAGCAGAAAACCAATATTAAGTTTTATCTGAGCAACATCCTGAGTTTAGAACAATGTCTGGCCCATATCAGGAACCCAACAAATAATACTTCAACACAGACTTATTCAAGTTAGGAAACTACAACAACTGAAAATTTTACATTTCTTCCATACAACGGACTGTTATGGATTATGCAAGAATGGATACCGGGGCCAGCTCCATGGCTAAGTGGTTAAGTTCACACGCTCTGCTTCGGCAGCCCAGGGTTTCACGGGTCCAGATCCTGGGCAAGGACCTAGCACCTCTCACCAAGCCTTGCTGAGGCGGCATCGCACATAGCAGAGCCAGAAGGACCTACAATTAGAATATACAACTATGTAAAGGGAGGCTTTGGGGAGAAGGAGGAAAAAACAAGAGAGAGAGAGAAGATTGGCAACAGATTTTAACTCAAGTGCCAATCTTTTGAAAAGAAAAAGAATGGATACTGTATGCATACGTACATGGAGAAAAGATGAAAGCATACTGTTAAATGAGAAGAGCAGGCTCCCAAATGTACTCCATGATTTCATTTTTACAAGGAAAAACTTATATGTATATGCATATATATACACATGTATATACACAAGAAGAGAGTCATGCATCTGGTTATATCTTGGCAGAATAATTTTTTCTCTTTATACTTATTTGTACTTCCTGACATTTCTACAAAGAGTTCTATGTGAAATTTAAAATATATTTTATATTGGGGCTAGCCCGGTGACGCAGCGGTTAAGTTCGCACGATCAACTTCAGCAGCCCAGGGTTCCCCGGTTCGGATCCCAGGTGCGGACATGGCACCACTTGGCACTTACCATGCTGTGGTAGGCGTCCCACATATAAAATAGAGGAAGATGGGCACGGATGTTAGCTCAAGGCCAGCCTTCCTCAGCAAAAAGAGGAGGATTGGCAGCAGTTAGCTCAGGGCTAATCTTCCTCAAAAAATAAATTAATTAAATAAAATATATTTTATAATATGCTTAAAATGAAAAGAAAACAAAGAAGGCCCTCTCAAATGGACTCCAAAGCAGCCCCAGCAGCCAGAGTTTGGATCCCCACAGGGAGGTCCTCCGAAGCCTGCCAACAAGCCAGCAACAGTGATTCACCCACCAGGTGACCGGCACTGTTTCTAAGCATAGGGCAATTCCAAGACATACAATCAGAGGCCCCAACAAGCCTGCTCTTTGGAAAGGACATTTACAACCTGGCCAAATGGCCATGAAAAGATGTTTCCAGCTGCAAACCAGCAGTGTCCTTAGCTTCTCCCCTACCTCATCAGGCAGGAACTTCTGCCAAGCTCCCAGCTGCAACCCAAATGCAACAGCTTGAGTTTTAACAATGCATTTAACAGCCTAGAGACAGAACATGGGTTTGCTGAGAACAAACAAGTCTTGCTTGGCAGTTACAAGAGGTGGCCTGCCTTCTGTGAAGGGGCAAAACCTGCCTGCACAGGGCTCCCCCCAGCGGCCCTGCCTCTCAGTGGTGTGGCCAAATCTGGTATGGCAGAGCCAAGAGGATCTGTGTGCTCAACCCAGGAGGAATTGTGCAGAGGCTCCAGGAGACCTTGCCACCTAAGCACATGGATGTTCATTCAGGTCCACAAGCGGCTGTCACTGGCACCCCAGGGAAAGATGGGAGGCACCCAACTCTCCTTACCTGATATCATGCCTCAGTCATCATCCTGGTCGGAGTCATCACACCTAATTCCCTCCTGCAGCCATCCTGGCCCCTGTGTGCACTGGTCTCTCATCTCACCTCCCTCCCAGCTCTGCTCTACAAAGTGGCCAGCATGGCTCACTACAGACCCTCGTTTGGTCTCTTTCTCCCTAAGAACCCTCGAAAGGCTCTCCACTGCCCTCAGGATAAAGTCCAAACTCCTTAGTCCTAAGGGCCTTTTTGACTCTGCATGACCTGGCCCTACCACCCTCTCCAGCACTCTCTCATGACTCCAGGTTTCATATCTTCAACGACTACCTCACATGAAAAATATTCTCCTTCACTGAGAACCTAATGAAGCCTAGATGTTCATCTGTATCTATCCTTATACTTTCCCTAGCTGGTACATGAAAACGTTGATTTGTACTTCCCACTTGGGTACCATCAAAACCACAAAGTCTCCTGCTTCAGTAACTAGGCAATGAAGTAGCAGAGAAGGCTGTAAACAATGACATGCAAAAGCCACATTGGGTTTTCAGTCACAGTCTTGGCAGAGACTTGGCAGTCTAGGTGAGACTAATTCACAAGAAGGAAGTACACACGAGGACGAAATCCACACACCACCATATTAGATGCATCTGATGTACACCACCTCATACTCTCTTGGCCTCACCTGTCTCCTGGGCCCTGGGCCACTTCCTCTGGCTCAGACCCAGGAGAGGAGGCTGTGCAGACCCCAAATCTGTGGCTCCTCCCACTACTTCCATACTCCAGTGAGGTGCCACACAGGCCTCCCCAGTGACTTCTGGAGGGCCCTGGTAGTACAACAGAGGAGTAAGGGGGAGTTAACGTCTCACGAGGCAACTCTGACCAATGAAGAACAGAAGACAAGAGGACGTCAGCAGATAAATTCCCTCCTCAGGCCTCCACTAAGAAACTGCTCTGTGGCATGGAGTTTCTGTAGAGCTTGCCCAGAGATGTCCTGTACAGCTGAACAACCAGTGTATCACTATGCAGACTGGCCAGCTTGCTAAAGCACCACCTTTTATTTGCTTCCTATCCTTCTCTACCTCATTTTTCGTTTGCCTTTCCCTTGCTGCCCTGCAATTGCACCTTCAATAAAGCATTAAGCACTTAAGCTCTGCCTTGGGCTCTGTTTTCTGGGAACTAGGCTAAGATAACCACTATTTATGTTTCCAAAAATCTTTCATTTCTACCATCTAATCCTCATCAAAACCTTGTAAACTAGATAATTATCTCCATTTCAGATATAAATATATAAGATAGGTAACTGAGGCTGAGAGAGGGTTTCCTGCACACTTGACATGCTACAACAAATCAATGGCAGAACCAAGACTCAAATCCAAAACATACTTGCCACTAGAATTGCTGCCATTCAGTCCTACTCAGTCACATCTGCTGTCTTACAGCACAAGGGCCTCCCAAAAGGAGGAGTCTCATTTTGCCTGTCTAGGTCAAAGACTTTATGGTGGTTCACAAAGCCGCTTCACGACATCCATGGCTAGAGGGCACCAGAAGGCAGACAGCAACATGGACCCAGAAGACAGGAAAGATGGTGCCTTGAGTTCAGGTGAGCAGTCACTCCTGCTCCAGACATCACAGCACTCACAAATGACCAACCAGACTAGCTCAGGGCAAGGCAACACAGTCCAGTAGGCAAGCACATCCACCCTGGGGTCAGACAGTCCCAGAGTTAAATCTCAGCTCCACCATCACTTCCTGGCTTTTGTGACCTTACACAAATTACAAGTCTCTCTGAGCCTCAGTTTTCCCATCTATATAATGGTGATAATATTAGAACCTACTTCTTATAGGGCTGTTGTAAGGATTGAATGAGATGACAGATGTCAGTGGGCAGCCCAGTGCCAGGCACAACTTATACCAGTCACTAGCACCAAGAGTACTGGAGGAACATCAGTAGATCTGAAGCGGCCACCTGCCCAGCTAATCCCTGGAGAGGAAGAAGGTCCAGTCTAGGGGACAGTGAAAAGGAAAGCAAGGCATAAATTGGGCAAGCTCCACATTCCAGGAGTGCCCAAAAAGATGAAACATAAACTTAGAAGACAGTACGGTCAGGCATAATGCAGCACACTGACCATCGGGAAATAACCCTGGAACTGGGCATCACTGGCTCTGAAGTTCACCAATGAAGAAAAGTTCTCTTGCAAAAGGCAGGGCACTGGACCAATACTCTAGGATTTCTATGCCTGTAATCTGCTCCCTCTAAGTTCCTACAAGTACCACCCTCAGGATCTTGGCCACACCCTGGCCCTCAGGAGTGCCAGGTACAGAGCAAGCTACATTCTAGCAAGCACTTCCTGAAAGGTATAGAGCAGATGCTGGTCTGTGACCAAGGCTCAGACAGATCCTTTCTGAGCTGGAGAACGCACTACCCAAACATTTAATTCTCTGCCATACAATGATACCATTTGAATAAAAACTGTCTCCTAGGACTCCAAGAAGTCTAGCCAACTTTTCATTCCCCTCTGCTCCTCGTGAGAATAAAAACTATATCCCTCATTCCATATCCCCAGCACAAACCCCAGAGACCACAGGAGCCACCAGCCCTCTCTGCTCTAGGACAGGCTGATGTTCCACCCCGGGGCACTTCAAAAGCCCAAATTGCTAGATTCGAGCAACTTTTTCAAAATTTAACTCTTGCTCCAGCATTCCGTCTGGGCTTGCACGTGCCTGCATCACTGCATTTCCTGCCAAACTCCATCTGCATAAAATTAAACTCTTGACAGATCCCAGGAGCCAAGGACACACCCACCAGCCCAATGCACACTATCAGCCAGCAGGGCCATGAATCGGCCAAAGTCTCGCAGCCAGCCTCAGACCCTCCCAAGGATGTGGGAGGGCAGAGTCAAAAAGGGAGGTTCTATCAGGAAATGAATAGATCCCAGATTCCTTCACCCAAATCATCCCTCAGGGCTGCACCCACGCAGTCTCTCCTTCTGATAAGCACTCACACTCTGAGCTCCTCCCCTAGCTCATGGCAAACTGCCAATGTGAAGCAGCAATCTCAGAGAGATTATGAGCTAGCCAAGGGCAAGGACAGCGCCTCCTCCTCTCCCTCCTTCCTCATTCCAGCCCCAGGCACACTCTAAGCAGAAGCCAGGCACACAGGAGGTACTCAAGGAATGAACAGAGATCAGCTCTGGCCAAGCTAAACCAGTGGCAAAGTAAGCACTCTCCCAGGCACCCCATTTCAGAGCCTGTGACAGGGTAAAAGGGCCTATCACAGGCCAAAGACAATGCCTAGTCATCAGCATGTCTGCCTGCTGAGCTCTCAAGAGAACTAGAGTGGCCCAGTATGACAGCATCTCTGGGATAAGGCCCCCAGCCAACTCACTCCATCCTTGCTACGTGGCTTCCTTGGCTGTCAGAGAAAAAGAAGGCCCCAGAAGAAAAGGATTCAAAGCCCAAACACATGAGGAGAAGTAAACAGAGAGGCTGGGCCCTGAAGCCCAGAACTACAGTGAAAGACTGCACCCTGGACACTTCAGGAGCAGTTTAAGCACAAGACAAAGGACGTTTAGCAGAGAACTAAATCACGGAACCTGTTGCCCCAGATGTGATACAGGCTAAGAGGCAGCAGCCTGCGAGAACATTCTATAAATTATCAGGTGGAGAGTGGATCTCTGCAAAATCTGGGACATTTGACAATGGCCTCACTACAAAGTGATGTCCCCCAACCCTTGCTCTCAGGGCCAGGATCTCCTGCAAGAGAGCTGAGGCTGTCAGGCCTCAGATGGTTTACATCAAGAAGCACAAGCCTTAGGTGTCACTCTACAGTGGAAGACACTTAAGACTAGTCTCAGTCTTGGGACAGACTCTAATGTTCTTCTACACCATCTTAAAGGTATCAGATTAGAATACGGAGGCCAGGGGCCCACCTATGCTGTGCCGAAGTAGGAAGTGCCCTGATCCACACTCATGCTGCAAGGGTTCACTGAGCACCCTCCACACGCAGGGCACAGTACCAGGTACTGTCCTCTCACTTGAAGCTCCTGCGCACAGGTCCATGGGCAGCTATCCTCTGAGGTGTCCCTTCTCCCACTACCTTGCTTCCACTAGAGTGCCCAGGTCTGCTGCCATTCACGCAGGCTGTGCCTCTCTCTAGGTTATCCTTTATTCAGCCTTCATCTGACCACTCCAGCTCATGGGTTACCTCCTCCCGGAAACCCTCTGGCCTGAAGCATCCTGTCCTCTACTAAGTATCCACCGCCCGGGGCTCCCTCCCAACACATCACTCACCACACTGCCTGGGGCCTGGACTTTCCCGGTCTTCCAGTCCGTCTGCCCCACTTGGGCTAGCAATTCTTTGCAGTTTCTGACACACAGAAGGGTCCGTTTGTTGGATTAGTTAACTAGTTACCACAGGTCTCTGCAGCTGCTGAGGAAAAACCACCCTGGTTCGAAAGGGATGTCTGGAGGGAAAAAAACTTTCTCACCCAACAGCCCGTCTTTATGGGCACCAAGCTGGACCCTGCCCGGACAAGGCCACAGACTCGCAGTCCTTTGGAGAGAGGAAAGTGGACCTCACTAACATTAAGCGGCCCCTCAGGGCCTGCCCCACCCGCCGCGCCCCCCCCCCCACCCCCGACCCGGCCGCCACGCTCCGGCAGCCCCCGAGGCCAGGCCGTCCTTCCCGGGAGCCTGACACGGCAGGGCGGCCAAGTTCCCGGGCCGGCGCGGCCGCCGAAGGGACCGGCAGGAAGGGCGCCGCTGACCTCACCACCCTGAGCTCGGGGAGGGGACGCAGGCGACAGGACAGGAACCCAGACGGGTGTAGACACGAGGCGGAGAGCGCGGGGCTGCGGGCGGCGCGACCCCCGACCCCGCGACCCCAGCCCGCACCCGAGCCCCGCGGGGGAGCGGCGGCGGAGCAGGCGGGGCGCTCACCTGGACACGCGCCGCTCCCGGCGTTTCCAGAACCTCCCGCGGCGGTGCCCGGCCCGCTGGCGCCTCCTCCTTCGGCGGCTCCGCCTCCCTCCGCCGCCCGGCTCCGCCTGCTTGAGCCGCCGCCACGTCCCCACCTCCCGCGCCCCGGCCGCCTCGGCCCGGCCCTGGCTCAGCGCCCGGAGAGTCTCCGCCCGGGGTCGCCACCGCCAGCGACCCTGTGGAGGTTCAGGCCGCCCGACCGCGGGGGAGCCGGGAGGCCGCCTCAGGCCGGGGGGAAGCCGGCTGCCCGCGCCCTTCATGCCGCCCGCCGCTCCCCGCACGTACGCCGCGCGCCTCCCCTCGCCCGGCTCCCACCTGGGGGACTCGCCCCGCCCTGCTCCCAGTCCCTGGGCGGCGGGAGAAGGGCCCACGACGCGCTCCTGGCGCCAGTGCTGTGGGAGGGAGAGTCCCCAAATGCTGACGGACTCCTCCGGCCTCCCTTCATGCCCATTTCCTCGGTGGTTCTGCCGTGTATACGGGCTCCTACTGCCCCCTCCCCACCCTCACTACCCTCAGGTTACAGAGGGGTGCGATTACCCTGGCCAGGAGCCGAGGTGTCACGGGAGGGGACAGACCTTGGAGAAGGCCCTGAAGAAGACTAGGGACCTGGGGTCCCCCGCCCCCCAGGGCCAAGCTCCCAAAGGGATTCAGACTGCCCCCAGCTCCTGAGTCAGGAGCTCATTCTGGTGATGTATGTGTGGGTGATGGGTTGATGAGAAGGGAGCCCATCAAAGAGTTGGGGGGTGGAGGAGTGCACATTGGGGCCAAGCCCTGGTTTGCCCAAACTCTTCCATACAACACTGGCCGAAGACAGTAGAGAACTCATTCAGCCAGTCCATTCTGGGAGGATGTAGCAAACCTCAGCCTGAGCTGGAGGAGGCACTGGCGGCCAAGCAGGTTCCCACGCCTGCTCTGTGAACCTTCCTGGTCATGAATGAGGGGAAACACGTCTGAGAATCTCATCAGGGAGCTAGCCCAGAGTGGGAGGTGCCCAGCCTCCGCCCAAGCCGTGTAGGGATATTCTCTATGGCACACTGTCCAGGCTGGCAGCCCAGACCTGGGGAAGGCACGAGCGCAACTAGAGAAATACGACACACATAAAATAGGAAGGAGCCACTGTTCCGGCCTGTGTCAGCCACCAGCCAGAACTCAACTAAAACCAAACAGAAACCTTCCTGCATCTGCTACATCCTGTCATGCCACAGGAGCCTCCCTTTGTCTGCCCAGATCCTCCCATCCTCTCCCCCTTCTCAAGAGCTTGCCCTGTAGATCATCCCTTTTCTCTCCTGAATGTTCAACCTCCCTTTCTCAGCTGGATCCGTCCCTCCATCTACAGTAGTCCCCCTTATCGGCAGTTTTGCTTTCTGAGGTTTCTGTTACTCGTGGTCAACCCCTGTCCAAAAATATTAAATGGAAAATTAAAAAAAAAGCAATTCATAAGTTTTAAATTGTGTGCCACTCTGAGTAGTGTGAATGAAATATCTTGCTGTCCTGCTCCATCCCACCTGGGAAATAAATCATCCCTTTGTCCAGCATTATCTTTGTCCGCTGTATCTCCTACCTGCCCATTAGTCACTTAGTAGCCATCTCAGTTATCAGATGGAGTGTAGAGGTATAGTAGTGCTTGTGTTCAAGTACCCTTATTTTACTTAAAAATGGCCTCAAAGCGAAAGAGTAGAGATGCTGGCAATTTGAATATGCCAAAGAAAAGTCATAAAGTGCTTCCTTTAAGTGAAAAGGTGAAAGTTTTCAGGTAATAAGGAAAGAAAAATAATTGCTGAGATTGCTAAGATCTATGGTAACTTTCATTACAATATATTGTTATAATTATTCTATTATTATTGTTATTAATCTCTTACTATGCCTAATTTATAAATTAAACTTTATCATAGGTGTGTGTGTATAGGAAAAAGTGTATATATATGTGGTATGTATAGGGTTCGGTACTCTCCAAGATTTAAGACATCCACTGGAGGTCTTGGGAGGTATCCCCTTGCAGATAAGGGGGTACTACTGTATAAATATGTGCAAGCCTATACTATGGCAACAAAACCCTCCTTCAAACCCACCAGCAATTGCAGTGTCTCTCTCCTTCTCAACCACAGCAAAATTCCCTGAAAGAGGTGTCTATCTCCTTGTACTCATCTCCTTCCTGCCCCTCAGGCCCCTGCAATGGGCCTTCTGGCCCCCTCACACCACCAAACTGGATCTCAATAAACTGTCTATAAGCTCCAAGCCTCAATTTGACAGCCACTCTTCAGTCCTCATCTGCCGAAGCCCCCAGCAGCGGTTGACACCCTAGCATCGTTTGATCACTGCCTCCCTGGAACACTCATTTCCCTTGGTTTCTAGCATTCTCTCTGGCCACCTCTGCCCAGGCCCCGCAGCACATCCTCCTCTCTCCCTCTCCTTGTTACTCAGTAAAGGTAGAGGGTTCCTCAAAGCAGGCCTAGGCACTCACTTTCCTCTTCCCTTTCTATAATTTCTTCCTGTACACAGATGACTCACAAGTTTCTCTCTCTACCTGCCTTGACTCTGAGCTCCAGACTCATATAACTGACCGCTGAGTCTACATCTCCACTTCAGTGTCCACAAGCACCTCAATCACAACATGTCCAACACTGAGTTCATGCTCTCTCCCTGCTGCCCTTCACCTCCCTTATCCCTGCTTCATTGAAGGAGCCGTCCCTCATCAGTTAACTAACCAGAAGCCTGGGACTCATACTTCCCTCTGCCTCACCCTTGGACCCTATCCTTCCATATCCCATGTCCATTTAATTCTACCACCTAAATCTCTCTCAAATCCATCCATTTCTCTCCATCCTCTTTCACTTGAATGATTGCAACAGTTTCCTGACTGGCTGGCCCCCCCTCCATTTTTACTCCCCCCATCTCTCCTCCACCCTGCAGCCACAGTGATCTCAAAAATGCAAATCTGAACCCATCACTCTCAGCTTAGTAAAGTGCATTGTTCTTAGGAAAAATCCTAAAAATGGTCTGTAATGCCCCACATGGTGTGGCCCTCGCTCTCTTCTCTAGCCACACTGACCTTCATCCAGTCTCTCTCATTGGCCATTCTCCCTTCCCAGCCCACTCCTAAGCCTTTACACATGCTGTTCCTTCTGTCTAGAAAATTTTCTCGGGGCTGGCCCCGTGGCCGAGTGGTTAAGTTCGTGCGCTCTGCTGCGGCAGCCCAGGGTTTCGCTGGTTTGGATCCTGGGCACGGACTTGGCACCGCTCATCAGGCCACTCTGAGGCAGCATCCCACGTGCCACAACTAGAAGAACCCACAACTAAAATATACAGCTACGTACTGGGGGGATTTGGGGAGAAAAAGCAGAAAGAAAAAAAAGAAAGCAAGAAAAGAAGATTGGCAACAGTTGTTAGCTCAGGTGCCAATCTTGAAAAAAAGAAAATTTTCTCTCCTCCCCAATTAAATCCTTCAGATTCCCTCAAATGGATTTTCCACTCTTCCCTAACCAGGTCAAAACCTTCCATAACAGCCTCTCATGCCCTATGTGCTTTGTAACACTTGCCACAGTTGACATATAGTCATGCACTGCGCAAGGATGTTTCAGTCAACAATGGACTGCATATTCAACAGTGGTGCCATAAGATTAGCGCCATATAGCCTAGATGTATATTAGGCTATACCACCTAGGTTTGTGTGAGTACACTCTATGATGTTTGCACAATGATGAAATCGCCTCAGAATGTATCCTTGTCATTAAGTGACAAATGACTGTAGTTGAATGATGGTTTGATTAATGTCTGTCCCCCCACTGGCCTGGGAGCTCCAGGAGTACATAAACTACGTGCATTTTTGTCCATTATCATAACTGCAGCCCCTACCATAGAACTGGGCTCAGTAAATAGTTGCTGGTTTCATGAAGGGATGAGTGTCTCCTTAATGTCTTGCTCTACACAGCAGTAGCCAAAGGCCTGATTAAGGCCTCCACAGAGCCTCAGAGTCCTGGACCCCACTCATTCCTCAGTGTCTGCATCTTCTCTTCTGTCTCTTATAAAGATACTTGTCGTTGGATTTAGAGCCCATCCAGGTAATCAAGATGACCTCATCTCATGAACCTTAACTCAATTACATCTGCAAAGTCCCTTTTTCCAAATAAGGTCGCATTCACAGGGTCCAGGTATTAGGACTTGGACATATCTTTTTAAGGGCCACTATTCAACTCACTACACCTGACATTCCTTCATACACTGGGGGTGGGGGGGCTACTGGGCCCATGTAAAACCACGACTATCAATTCTGAATCTCCAGTCCAGGCCCACTCCAGACCACATAGCCTTTGCTTTGTGGCCACTTGATAGGTGAACTCATTATCTCCCCACACCCTACCCCACACCACCCAAACTGCTTCTGTCCAGCATTTCCGGTGTCTTGGGAAATGAAATCAATAGTTCTCAGTTATTTCCATTTTCTTCCCCACCACATTCCCCCGTTGCAGATCTTACCTGGTAGATCTCTCAATCCATTTACTGCTCTCCATTCCTGCAGCCATAGCCCAAGTTCAGGACACCACCATCTCTCACCTGGACAATCCATCCTTGCCCCAGCTTCCACTCAGCTCTCTCTATCCCTCCACAGGCAGAGTGATATTTTAACAAAGATTCTGATCGTGTGATTTACATATATAGAACCCCTCAAAGGTGTCCCTGCCCCAAAGATAGACAGAGATCTCACCAAGGCTACCAATCCCCTTTATCCAGCCCTGATGACCTCTCTTACCCTGTGTAGCCTCAAACTTGGTGCTCCAGCATCCCAGGGATTTTTCAGCTCCCTGGCCTTTGACTGTGTCATTCTTCTACCCTACAACACCCCTCTCCCAAAAGGTTGTTCCCTCCAAAAGCCTTCTCTGGGCCCAGGCTGAGACAGGTCACTGCATAGACCCCATGGTTCCACATGGATGAATGTCATTCATGCTACCTGACATCATTCATTCATGTCTACCTCCTTCGTCACTTTGCCTTCCTGGGGATGGCAACTGCCTCTGTCCTGTGCATCAGCTTTAGCATATGGCCTGTACCCAGGACCTGGACAGGGAGTGGAGCACAAAACTGCATGAATGAATGAAGGAACAAGGAATAAATGGACACGCCTCCACTATTGTAGCCTCCAGCAAACCTCATTAAGCACACCCATTGTGTGTTACTTAATGAATCAACAACCATCTCAACAGCCATGTCACATTCCTTTTCCCCAAATCCGTTTTGTAAACAAAACCACGCCTTGCTTCTAGTAATGGCTCTATTGAGTTCATTCATGCATTCACTCCACAAACATTTGCTGGGCACCAGTTGAGGCCCTGGCTGGGGATTCAGGGACCATGGATGTCCAAGTGGCTCCGTCTAGCAGGGAAAACTAGCAAGTAAACAGAGGCCCACACAGCAAATTTGTCCAGGAAAGCAAAGGCCTAGCCCTTTCCAGCTGGTGAAGGCTTCTGATAAGAGGTTCTGCCTGCCTAGTCCATGTCTTAGGGACCCTTCTCAAGCTCAGGATCAGATATGGACTGCCACCTTTGACCCCAGCATGGCCAGGGGTGTTGTCAAGTGAGGCCCCACCCCCATGCTGTCCCCAAGCAACATCCCTGGCCTATGGCTCTTCAAAGAAGGCTGGACTTGTCTGCTCACCACTCCCATCCCAAGGGAAAGATCTGATGTCTCTCCAGAAGGAATGGCAAAAATATCTGTGCTGGGTGGACAGGTAACTGGATGAATGGGAAGGTGGGTAGGGTACAGCCCTTCCCTCTAAACAGAGGCCTCCCCAGCCTGCCCTCCCCCTGCCTTCCCCCACTCACCCGTGATCCCTGTCCTGGGGAAGGGGAGGGGGCAGGCTCCACTGCTTGGCCCTGAGGCCTTCCTGACTGCTGATGACTCTTGCAGACCCTTAGCAACCACCACAGAAGCTGGAGGCCTGCCCAGAGCACCTGGTCCCTCCATGGAATTCCCCAGAGTGGGGAATTGTATATGTTGACACACATCTGTACCCATCAGCACATTCAGTATAGAGCAGTCCACTGGGCTCTTTATGGAGTTGGAGCAGTCCAGTCCTCCTCTCCAGGTTCCTCCCTTTAGGGACTGAGGAAAGACAAAGTGTGTCCCAACGAACCAGAACTTTGACTCAAGGCTGGTGACAGAAGGCAGGAGGTACAGCTTGAGTGGGGCCACCTAGTGGTGGCCTAATTGCTTCAGAAATAGGGCCTCCCAGGTAGTCTGGTTTTACAGCCTGGTGCAGAACGCAGGGGAAGGGAAAGAGAATCTGGCAGAATCCCCAGTAGGCTGCAGGCCCAAACCTGGACAGGGCCAAGTGGGTCCCCAGGGAGTGCCCCCCACAAAATCCCTGAGTCCATTTGGTGCATGCAAAAGATGAGGCAAGCCCCATAGAATGGTTACAAGTTGTCTCCCAGCGGCCTCCCCCCATGGAACCCTGCAGCCCAAGACAGAAGAGCCAGCAGAAGCTGGGCTGTCATTACAGGGTGGAGAGAGGCAACCCAGGGTCTTTGGGAGCTGTAATTACCCAGCAGGTGCAAGGCAGGCCCTCATGGTAGAGACAGCAGGCTTAGATTTTGGCTTCTCTCCTCACTGCACCCTCCCTACTTCCATCTTGGGCAAGAAGCTTCCAGACTGATGCAAATGCCCAGAGGGCCAGGAGTTAGCTAGGTAAGGTACTTACAAATCTTGATGTTTTGATGCATACAGTGCAAAGCACACTTCTGTAAATTATTATTATTACAACATAGAAGCTTCCCCCTCCCCCAGGCTTGAGCCCAAATTGGGGCTGGGGGAGGATTAGGGATGGATGAGGATGAGGTAAGGGTTGGGGATAGCTACTGCACATCTGACTTAGCTACTGCTTAAAAGGCTGAAAGTTCGGTGGTTTTAGTATTTTTTTCAGGCCTTGTCAAAATGTTGGGAAGCTAGTAGAGCAGAGGGTAGGGAAGAAATGAGAGGTGAGGCTGCAGAGGTCCCAGAGACCTCACGGGCCACCAAAAAGGGTTTGGGTGTGATGCTGAAGACAGGTAGCAGCCACCCCCGAGAGAAGGCCAGGGATGTGCAGGATCTGATTTGGGATTTAGGAAAAGCACCCTGTCTGTCTACTGTATGGGAGGCAGGGAAGGAGGAGCAGAGCCTGGAGATGACTGGGGACGGGGCTGGTGCAGAGTCTAGATGACAGCTGATGGTGACCTGAACTGGGGAATGGCAATGCATATAGAGAGAAGTGGCTAGATTTAGGAATTAATAAAGAGGTAAAATAGGAAGGGCTAATTTCATTCACCTATTCATTTATTCAACAAGTATTTATTGAATACTCTGCTCTCCATTCTGAACTCCTCTTCGGGATGAGTCCTACTTTTCTTATCCAGAACGAGGTCTTTTCACCCTTGGCTCCCTCAGCCTGTTGCCCCAGAGCAGGCCCTGCTAAAGGAAATCAGTGTCAGCCCCCAGACAACACAAGAATAGGGAGCGAGTTGGTTACCCACAGAGAACACACAAGCATCCTTTGAGCTTTCAGACTGACATGGAATTCTAATCACAGCGTCTGGTTTCCTCAATCATAAGACTCCTTCCACTATAAGGTAACCACCCATTTAATGATGGTTTCAGCACTAACTCACTAACACCACCCTTCCTTTCCCTGTGCCTCATTTCCCCCTCCTATTTTTAAATGAATGCACTTTTTTTTTCCTTGAGGAAGATTAGCCCTGAGCTAACTACTGCCAGTCCTCCTCTTTTTGCTGAGGAAGACTGGCCCCAAGCTAACATCCGTGCCCATCTTCCTCTACTTTGTATGTGGGACTCCTACCACAGCATGGCGTGCCAAGTGGTGCCATGTCTGCACCCAGGATCTGAACCGGCAAACCCCAGGCCGCCGAAAAGCTGAGCATGCAAACTTAACTGCTGCGCCACCGGGCCGGCCCCTAAATGAATACGCTTCATCTTACTATAGTGATCCAGATTGTAAGGCACCTTATGTCCTTTTTGGAGTAAGAGGGGTGTCAGTCAATCTATCTGTGAGTGACTCTATCCAATCAAGTTGTGCAAGTTCTTTTCTGTGCAAGCCTGGGGTTCTATTTACATCACAGACAATGTAGATTTGCATATTCATTGCAAATTGCAGCCGATCCTCCTCTTTTCACTGAGGAAGACTGGCCCTGAGCTAACAACCATGCCTATCTTCCTCTACTTTGTATGTGGGACGCCTACCACAGTGTGGCTTGCCAAGGGGTGCCATGTCCACACCCGGGGTCCAAACCACCAAACCATCCGGCCCTGCCGGCTCCTGGCTGGGGGAACATGATCAGAAAGACAACGGCCACCTTCCGGTGCTTCTGCTGGACTTGCATCCATCCATCCCCACCCCCTCAGTTCTCCAGTGGGTGGAAATAAAGTGAGTTAAAAAAGGGGTATCATATATGATTTTGTACATTTACCTCCACATGATCACAGGAGCCTGAGTCGCCCGTGTGGATGAGGCCTACCTCAAGGACCCCAATCCCTCCTGGGGACTCTCCCCCAGCCTGAACTGTCCGCCCTGTATCAGCTCTGGTTTTGGCTCTGACTCTCCCCCAGTCTCTTGAGTAGACACCATCATCCAAACTTGCTGGTAAGCCCTGTGCTCTGCCCTTGTGAGACACTGCCCAGGACTCTGACCCACCACAGGGAGGCCAGGGCACTCATTCTTCTAGAGGCCCTGACTACTTCACCCCATATCAAACATATGCCAATGTACCCAAATCCCACATAAGCACGTTTTATACTTGCCCAATAAGAACATGCCTGAGCTACAATTGACTAGGTTCCATGAAATAATGTTACATTTGCTAGCATTTAGTATTTATATTTTCTTTTTTGTCATTTTCTACATTTGCATGAGCCCGTGAGAAGCTTGATGATTCCTGTGCCTCTAGTGCCTGAAAGACAGAAGTGCTTTGCCACAGCCTTTAGTGGGAGGGTCCTTAGCAACTCGACACACAAACACACACACACATGCACGCAGGGATGTGAGTGCATGCACAAACTTATGAGACTTGACCTCTTACATGAGGAGGAGGCAGTTATGTGCTCTGTATTTAGCTCTGCCCTTAACCTTGACTCTGACTCAGAACCTGATGTTGACTTTGAACCAGAATCCGACCTTATCCCTGACCCTGTACCAGCCAGTTGAGGCTTGGAATCAGGAAGATGTCCACCTGCATCATCTGCAGGAATAAGAGCCCCCAGGGAAGCAGGGATAGCTTGGCCAGGGAGTCTCTCTGGCTGAAGAGTAAATAATTCAGGTGGTGAAGGTGGACAGGTGGCATTCTTATAGTGGCTGGGCCACTGTAGGACAGTAGTACAGACACTATCATGTGTCAGCAGTTTTGGGAGCAAGCAATGCTCTCTCACCCAACAGTCACCCAACAGCTCTAGGTCAGGCTGACCTCCTGCCCTCATTAAAACCAGAGATTCTCCTACACTCTATACTGGGACAGCAGCAGTTATCATGTCACTGGGTAAAGACCTATGGGGCCTCAGAACCCTCTGGGAGCATTCTGCTGCTTCTGTCCGGCCCAAAGAGCTGCATCTGCAAAAATGAGGATGGCCAGCAGAGGGTGCATGGAGTCTACCACGGAACACCAGTTTAAGACACAGCCCCAGTCTTGCTCAAAAAGCCTCTCGGCCTGAAACCATGCCCTACCCCTCCAACCTTCCAAGGTTTAGCTGGGACCCTTGCCTGGAGCTGTGTCAGCACGAGCAACTGGGGCAGACAGAGATGTTTTCCAGGTCATAGGGAATGACTCCAATGCTGGGACCTCTGGTGGTGGGGAAGGCAGGGAAGATGTTGGGTGGGGTCCCAAACCCCTTACTCAGCCATGGGCGACCAGGACACTTCACAGCTAGCTAAGCTGACTTGCACCCTTGGGGAGGCTGAGGCCATAGGAGCCAGTAGGCCTAAAGAAAAAACAAAGGCTAGAAGTGCAGTGAAATTAGGTAAGGAGGTGAGAGGCCATTGACAGGACTCACATAAATAAATATCCTGGCTCCTGTTGAGATGAGCCCCTTGAGGAGAGGGGCCAGAGGAGCAGGAATGGGCCATCCTCATCTGGGTTCCTCTGATGCTCTGAACTGCTTCTGTGGTTGGGCAGCTAATGTACGGAGCACTCTCCCTCTACCAAGTGTAACCTAACACTTGACAGACATCATCAATGTCAGAAGGTATCTGCTTGCCCCTTCAGAGCCTCTCCTCTCTTTCCCCATTCCCCCTGTTCTGTGCCTCTGGCTGCTGACCTGTATAGATGACATCAACAGGTTTTCCTGCCCTGTGACTTCTGATTGGGTTCAACCAATGGAAAGTACCAAGAAAAGATCAGCCAGAAGGAGGAAATGGACTTTGGGGAGGTTGCCTGCAGCCAACACTTGAGGGCCTGGCTCACCGACCTATCTAGCCTCAGAACTGTCTTTGAGCTGCTCTGGCCATGCTGAGGGGCAGCCAGGCCCATCTGCTCTAGAAGGTCCTCCACACTAGATCATTCAGGCGGAGCCTCAGGAACCCTCTACACCTTCAGTTGCCCGTGTTCAACCAGTCAATAAACATTCACTGACACCCACTCTGTGCCTAGTCCTGGGTGCCCAGGGACACAGACACAGAGATGAGTCTGACAAAAGCTCTGCCCCCACGGAGCTTACGGGTTTGGTTTTGTTTGAGGGGGAAAAGGGAAGGCAGGGACACAAATGAGGAAACTGACAGTGAATCCCAGGAACTGTGATTCTGCAGAAGGGGCATCTCACTTGCTGAGTAGTCAGGTGAAGAGGATGGGGCGCGGGTCTCCATGAGTAGTCAGCCGGGGGGCGGGTTGGGAGTCTGTGAGACAGAAGGAGCAAAGGCTGGGATGAGGGGATAGCTAATTCACATGGAGGCCTGTGGTAGCCAAGCAAGGCCTCATTCCATCCACTGGAAAGCCAATATCTCCTACTTGAACTTCACAGACCCCCACCAGCAGGGGTGGAATGGCATGAATAGCTAGTGCCATTTTAAACTTTTGTTTAAAAACTTAGTTATTAAGATATAATTAGCATTCAGTAAACTACACATACCCTAATATATAGCTCAATGTGTTCTGCGTACATATAAATTCATGCAACTACTACCTAGATCAAGATATAGACTATTTCCACAATACCAGAAGGCTCCCTTGTGCTCCATCATAGTCAATAAACCTTCCCCAAATTGACCACTATTCTTTCTTCTATCATCTTTGGTTATTTTTGTCAGATTTTTGAACTTTATAAAAGTGGAATTATACAACATTCTTCTGTGTCTTCTTCTTATACTCAACATTGTGGTTGTGATAGCCATCCATCTTGCTGTTTGTGATAGTACATCATTCTACTTTGTGGCTGTATAGTAGTCCATAATTTGAGTATACCACAATTAACCCACACTATTGTTGGTGGACATTTAGGTTGTTCACAGTTTTGAGTTATTTTAAAAATAAAGCTGCGGGCTGCCCCATGGCCGAATGGTTAAAAGTTCGTGCGCTCCATTTCAGCGGCCCAGGGTTTCGCCAATTTGGATCCTGGGCATGGACATGGCACCACTCATCAGGCCATGTTGAGGCAGCATCCCACATGCTACAACTAGAACGACCCACAACTAAAATATGCAACTATGTGCTGGGGGGCTTTGGGGAGAAGAAGGAAAAATAAAACAAAATAGAATAAAATAAAATAAAACAAAATTAAATTAAATTAAATTAAATAAAGCTGCTTTGTATATGTTTGCACATGTCTTTTAGTGGAAATAAACATTTATGCAGAGTATAATCCCAGGAGTGGAATTGCTAGATCATAGGATATGCATATATTTAGCTATATTAGTTACTTCCAACCATTTTTCTAGATGGTTGCACAAAATCACACTTCCAGCAGCAGTATATGAGAGTTCTAATTGCTCTATAACTTTGCCAATATTTGGTATTGTTAGCCTTTTCAGTTTGGGTCATTCTGTTGAGTGTGTAGAGATAGCTCATTGTAGTTTTAAATAATATTTCCCTGATGACTAATTATGTTGAGCACCTTTTCATATGTATATTGGTTATTTCTTATGACATGTCTGTTCAAGTCTTGGTCCATTTTTCTTTCTTTCTTTTTTTTTTTCTTTTTGGAGGAAGACTAGCCCTGAGCTAACATCTGCCAATCTTCCTCTTGTTGCTGAGGAAGACTGGCCCTGAGCTAACATCCATGCCCATCTTCCTCTATTTTACATATGGGATGCCCATCACAGCATGGCGTGCCAAGCGGTGCCATGTTCAAACTCGGTATCCGAACCGGCAAACCCTGGGTCGCCGAGAAGTGGAACATGCGAACTTAACTGCTGCATCACCGAGCCAGCCCCTCTTTGTCCATTTTTCTTTTGAGTTTTCTGCATTTTTGTTACTGATTTGCAGGAATCTACATATATTCTGGATACAAGACCTTTGTTGGATATATATATTGCAAATATTCCCTCTCAGTTTGTGACTAGATTTTTCATCCCCTCAGTAGTGTCTTTTGATGAACAAAAGTTCTAAACTTTTATAAATCCAATTTACCAATCTTTTGTTTTTTGGTTAATGCTTTCTGTGTTCCATTTAAGAAATCTTTGCCTATGCAAACATCATGAAAATATGCTCAAATGGTTTTTTTAGAAGTTAGATTGTTTTAGCTTTCATAGTTAGGTCTATGACCCATCTTGAATTAATTTTTGTGTGTGGTGTAATGAGGAATCAAGGTTCAGGTGGATACCCAATTGACCCAGAGCTATTTATTGGAAAGACCATCCTTATCTCACTGAAATGTAGTGGTGTCTTTGTTTTAAATCAGGGGACTGCATATACATGAGTTTGTTCTGTCATTTTCTCCTCTATTAACTTTTTATTTCTTTTTTATCCATCTAGAAGTTTCCCTAGAGATCTCAATAAGTAAAGTTAACTTATTACAGTCTATGTTAAATTAGAACTTTCATAATTGCCTGGACAACGCAAGAAACTTTCCACAGAGAAACTCCACTTAGCCCTCTTCCACCCTTTGTGCTATTGTCTTCATATATTTTAATTCTACATATGCCATAAACTCCTTAATGTATTACTGTAAAATGATACATTGTCATTTTATAAAGTCAATATTCATTTATTTTACCCACATAGTTGCCCTTTCTGATGTTATTCATTTCTTCCTATAATTTCATCTTTCTATATGGGATTATTTTCCTTTAGTATTTCTTATAGTGAAGTTCTACTGGTGACAAATTCAGCCTTGGTTTTGCCAAAAATGCCCTTATTTTCCCTTCATTTGGAAAGATATTTTTACTGGGTAAAGAATTCTGTGTTGGTAGGTTTTTTCTTTCTACAACTTAAAGATGTCATTCCACTGTCCACAAATTCCACCATTTCTGTTGATAAGAGAGTCGACAGTCTTATAACAATTTCATTGAAAGTGCTATGCCTATTTATCCCCTTTTAACTACTTTTAAGCTTTTTTCTTTGTTTTTCAAAAGTTTGACTATGATGTGCCTATGTGTAGCTCTCTTTGTATTTTCCCTACTTGGGATTTTCTTTTTTTTGGCCTTTTGAATCTGTGAGCTGATATCTTTTATTGGTTTTGGAAAATTCTTCGCTATTATGTCTTCTAATATTGCCTTGTTTCTTTGTATCATCTCTTTCTGGGATGCCAATTAAACATACATTAGTATGTTTGACAACGTCCCACATATGTTTCATTCTCTCCTCTGTTTTTTCTTTTCTTTTGTTTTCCTCTGTGTGCTTCAGTTTGGATATTTTATAGTTCACTTATCCTATCTTCTGCTATGTCCAGTCTGCTATTAAACCTATATTATGTGCTCTTAATTTCAGATATTATATTTTTTTCAGTTCTATATGTCCATTTGATTCTTTTTTATGTATTGCAATTCTATTTTTAAGTTCTCCAACTTTTCGTTTACTTTAGCTTTTTCCTCTGTCTTCTTGAATATTTTAATTATAATTATATGAAGTCCCTCATTCCTGAAACACCTGCGGGTCTATTTTCATTGTTTGCTTTTTCTCTTGATTTTCAGTCATTTGGTCCTATTTTTTAGAATGTCTCATAATTTTATATTGGATGAAATGCATTTTGATGAAAATTGGAAAGGCTCTGGGTGATGTTATCTTCATACAGAAAAAGAGGATTAAGTTGTTATCCGGCAAGCAGGATGCTGATAGATCACCTTACTCCTGTCAAGTCTTAGTTTTGTGCTGTGTATTGCCTAGTGTAGTTCACTTTTTTTGTCCTAGTGCAGAATTCTTACTCCTAGGATGTGGCCCTCTCTCCTAAGGCATGACTCTTTTAGGACCTAGCTGAAAACCTGGGTGTCTACCAAGGTGTCTCCACCTCCACAGGACCTGAATTCCTATTTCTGTCCCTAGCACTTTGTAGCTGCTAAAATTTCCACTCCATTCTTTAGCTTCCAAGCTGCTGTTTAGAACTAGGCCAATAAATTCAGAGGAATTTGTATGAAATTACTGGGTTCCCTCTCAGTTTCCTCCTTTCTATAATCCATCCTCCCTCCAAGTTCCAGCCTCTTTGGCATCCCTGAACTCCAACCCCTGTATCTTCTGTCTGGCAAGACTGTTGCCTTCTGCTTGGTCCTTATTGCTCCTTGCAGTGACATGGGAAATGCCCCCAGGGAAAAAGCCACGGTAAATGTGGAACTCGCTACACAGTATTCCCTTTTCTCAAGGATTATAATTCTTCCATTCTTACCTATAGTTGTTGTTCTTCAATACCCTCAAATAGTTGTTTTATATATTTGTCCAATTTTTATAGTTTTTGGCCAAAAGATTATTGCAATACAACCTACCATCATGGCCAGAACTGGAAGTTTTATTCAGTCCAATCTGATGCCAGATTAAAAAGAACTGGAGAGGGGTAGGAGCCACTGGCCCAGATGTTAAATCTTAGATTTTTAGACACATGTGGCATCAGATCCACATCCTGAATTAGGGCTCCCTATTTTCCTTTCCTTTCCTTTCTTCTTTTAAACTTTTATTGGATTCCAACCATGACTAAGTAATTGGTAATAAACTTACTTCCCTACTATAAACAACAATAAAACATTTATAGCAACTGATTACAGGCATTGGACATCAAATAGCCTTCATCCTTGAGAGAAGGGGAACACACAAGGTGAATTCCATATTCACTAAAGTTCTTTGCCTGGGGCACTTCCCAAACTAAGGTAGAGAGAAGTGGAGCCCAGACAGAGCAATGGTCTCACCGGGTGAAGGATGCAGAGGTTAGAGACAGAGGATGTTGAGATGGCTGAATTTGTGGGGCAGAGTATCAAAGAGGAGGGAGCTGCATAGAGAAGGAGCTCTAGAAATCTGCATAGATGTCCCCTGAGATTTTGTCTACACTGCACACGTGCAGGGCAAGAATCCATGAGGCCTGTGAACTAAATGGGGATTCCAGAGGTCACACAGTGCTGAGACCTGTTCTGGCCAGCCAGAGCGGAAAGAACTTGCTGAACATCATGAACATTTAAATAAAATCTAAAAAGTCTATACTTTATGAATAGGGCTACTCTAGCTCTACAGTATGCTCTGCTTTACACCTGCCCTAACAAAGCCTAAAATCAAGCCTCAACAGGATAAAATCAAACCTCTAGTAAATTTATTGCCTAACAAGACAAACAACATTCTGTAAAGGAGACAGCATAATCCAAACTCTCAACAATGTGCCCTCCACAATTCCCAACATACGATCAAATATTACCACAAATATGAAGAAGCAGGAAAATAATATTCATAACCAGGAGGAAAAATAATGAATAGAAATAGATTCAGAGATAACACAGATATTGGAATTAGCAGATGAGGACTTTAAAACAGCTATTATAAGTATGTTCAAGAATTTTAATGGTAAGATGGACATAATAAATGAACAGATGAACCACCTCAGCCAAGAAATAACTATAGAAAAGAACTAAATGGAAATTCTAGAACTGAAAAATATAATATACAAAATGAAAATTTTACGAGGTGGACCTAAGAGCAGACACTGCAGAAGAAAAGTTCAGGAACTTGAAGTCAAGTCAATAGAAGCTATCTAAATGGAAACATAGAAAGAAAAAGAACTGAAAAAAACAAACAAAACGAACAGAGCATCAGTGAAGTGACCTTGAAACAATATCAAGCAACCTAATACACATAAGGAGGAAAGAAAGGGGAGAGAGAGATTAAGGCAAGTTTTTTTTAAAAAAATAGAGACTAAAATTCTAAATTTGATTTTTAAAATTATTAGCTCACCATCCCAAGAAACTTAAGATTATAAAACCCCAAGAAAGATAAATACAAAGGAAACCACATCCAGGCACATCATAGTCAAATATTTTAAAATCAAAGAGAACACCTTAAAAACAATGAAAGAACATTAAGAGGAACAACGATAAGAATTACCATTTACCTCTCATCAGACGTAATGCAAGCCAGGAAACACGGAAACACGGAATGATACATTATATATTAAATATGCTATGAGAAAAAATATCAGACTAGAATTCTATATTCAGAGAAATTGCCTTTTAAGAAGGGAATGAGAAATAAAGATATTTTTGGATTAAAAAAAAAAGTTGAGCAAATTCATCACCAGTGGACCTGTGCTACCGGAAATGTTAAAGGACGTTCTTAAGGCTAAAGGGAAATGATACTTGATGGAAATTCAGCTAAACAAAGGAAGAGAGACTATCAGTAAATTTAATAAGTAAATAGAAAATATGTTTTCTTGCTTCTTAAATTATTTAAAAGACAACTGACTGTTTAAAGCAAAAATCATAACTATTGTTTTGGAGTTTACGACATTTCAAGAAGTAAATGTACAACAACACTAGTATAAAGGAAGGGAGGGGTAAATGGAAGTACGTTATTACAAAGTTCTTATATAAGAAGCAGTACTTATCCTTTTCTTCTGGTCTTTATTTTCCATTTTATTATCTTCTTTTTTCTAGTTCTGAATACAATACAAATTTATTTATATAAAATTAAAATAGTGTAGAAATACATAACCTAGAAAATGTAAAGTTCCCAAAATACTATCACCAGCAATAACAGTTATAAACAGTTTACAATACATTTCTCCATTTTTTCTGTATGTAACAGAAAAATATATTTAAAGTATCTTGATGAAAAAGACGTTTATTACAAAAATTTTTTTTTTGGAGGAAGATTAGCCCTGAGCTAACATCTGCTGCCCATCCTCCTCTTTTTTACTGAGGAAAACTGGCCCTGAGCTAACATCCGTGCCCATCTTTCTCTACTTTATACGTGGGACACCTACCACAGCACAGCTTACCAAGCAGTGCCATGTCCACACCCTGGATCCGAACTGGCGAACCCCAGGCTGCTGAAGCAGAACGTGCGAACTTCACCATAGCTCCACCGGGCCAGCCCCCTCTCTCTATATTTTCTACCAGCCCTTTTTTGAGTTTAAGTATATGAATAGTTTATGAAAACACTCACATTGGAAAAACTGAAACAGATCAAGAATCAATTTGGAATTCATTTATAGTGTGGAGTAGTATATAGTATATAGGATTATAACCATATTTTTTTGTATAGATGAGAAATGGCCTCAGCACGATTTATTGAATAATCTGCTCTTTATCCTCTGAATGAAGATATTTCTTTTATCACATGCTACGAACTCTCTTTTGTTCCATTGATATATTTGTCTTTTCCTATGCTGCCACTACACACTTAATTACTTTAGCTTTATTGCATACTCTGAGGACAATAGGGCAAATCTCACCTTATTAGTCTTTTGATCTGATTTTGGGGGTTTTTTTGTCCTTATTTACTCTTTCCATTGATCCCTAGAATCATCTTGCTGATTCCCCTACCCAAATGAATTTTGACTGAATTGCATTGAATTTATCAATTAATAAATTTAAGATATTGAGTTTTCCAGGAACACGACATATGCCTCTATTTATTTTGTATTATTTTATATGTATCCTAGAGCAAAGTTTATATGCCTTCCATGTGCTGAGTGAGTTTCCAGCTATTTCTCATGTGTCACTGTTATTGTGAATGGTAAATTGTTTTCATTACATTTTCTAATTAGTTGTGACAGCGCTTTTAAAAGCCATTCAAATCTATATACATATACGTATTTATCTTATTCTGCTCCTTCTAACTGGATCTCCTTACTAGTCATAATAATTTTTCAATTGATTCTTCTGGATTTTATGGAGGGGTGGTCATAATATCATCTGCTAATAATGATCATTTTGACTCTTTCTATTTATAATTTATTTCTTTTACTTATTTTTATTTCTTTTTTTCACTTTATTGTCCTAGTCAGGACTGCCAGAGAAGCCCTGCACAACGGCAGTAAAAGGGACGCTAATGGGAATTTTAGAGTATTAAGTCCAATATTGGCTTTTGGTGAATACATGTTGTTTAAAATGTTAAGAATTTTTCCTTCTCTTCATGTTTTCCAACTTTTTGCTGTGAATGGCTGTTGAATTTTATCAAATGCCTTTTGAGATGACCACAGGGTTCCTTTTTTCCTTTTAATCTTTTAATCAATAGATTTTATAATGTTAAGTCAATCTTGTAATCCTAGAAAAATCCCCACATTGGTAACTATTTTAACCTGCTATGGAAGCCAACTTGCTGTATTCACAAATTAGACAGATCTACCACTTTCTTTGCAGGGGCTGTCTTGTGTTAGGATAATAAATAGATCTTCACAAGGATTGTGGAAGCTCTCCATCTGTCTCTGGCTCTGGAACACCATGGTTCTCTGAGAGAGAATGCTTATGCTCCTTCTCTGGGCCAACAAAGCTTCATGCTTGAACACCCAATGTCACAGCCCTTTGTGGTCAGCTTGTCTTAATCCTAGACACAGCTACTTCTCAGGGCCTGCTCGTCCCAGAGTTCTGAGCAGAGCCCATTCCAACACTCAGTGCATCTCCAGTCCAGACCCACCATTTTCCCTACCTCTTCCCTGAGACGAGACAGTTCTTGTTTAACTCTCAGCACATGGAAGTTCTCATTATACATTCTCTTGGAACAATCCTAGTTTCTCATGTGGGAGAGACACATCCCCCCTGTTCCATAGCAAGTCTACCTTCCCATAAATATGGTGATCTCACAGGCAGCAAACAATCTAATCAGGCGTCCTCTCAGTGAGGGTCAAGTCACATGTATGCTCTTGCCATTATGGGTGGGTATGAGAGATGGGGGGTGTGAGGAGTTCAGCCCCCACCACTGAGGGCTCTGTCTCCCACTCCCCAGTGTTGAGCCTAGGTATGCATAGCTATGGACCTCACCTTGGGAGGAAAAGCAAGTGGGAAATGGTTTTTGAAGATTCTTGGGTGCCAGGAAAATAGCCACCCAGGACATGTGGCTGACTCACAGGTCCTGCTCCAGCCCATTCTCCACATGGACCTGAAGCAGGCTCAGCCCAGCTTCATACTCGCAGGCTCTTCTTGCTGGCTCTTCTTGCTCTAATCCCCATGGCCCCCTGCACCTGGACTCCCAGACTCCAGGGCCAGCCTGCAGCAGCTGCACTCTGGTGGCATGGCTCTGCCCCACTCTCCCAGCAACACGGGCGGCCAAGCTCACACCAGGTGGCCACAGCTGGAGTGTTCTATGGCCAGGCCCGGAGGTGAGGTCAGCCTAAACAGTCCCCGCCAGCCTGTGACTCAGCCACAAGAGGCATCACTGGGCAGTGCTGGGCACCACTGGGCAGGGCACTTCACCAAGACCAATCAGTGACCAAAGGAGCTGGCACTGCAGGGGAGAGGACGGCCATAAGAGACAGGAAGGACAGGCTGGAGACCGGCCTATGTTAGCTGGACTCTTGAGGAAGCCTTCACTGCCTCCACCAATTTCATCGTGGTCTCCAGGGTCCCTGGGAGCAGAGGACAGAGGCCTAATCTATACGAGTGAGAAAATCATGGAGGGTGGGGGCTGTGGAGGTCCACCCTCAGGAGAAGGGCCAGGAAGCCTGGCACTTAAATCTTTGAAGTTATCTCCAGATGAGGCTATCCATTTTGTACGTATGCTACAAACATTTAAGTGTTCAATACTTAGGCCTAAAACAGTGCCTGACACATAGGAGCATCTCAAAAATATTTGTTGAATAAATGAACAAAGCATAAATAACATATGCCATAATTCTTAAAAGACTATTTTCACATTTCTTCCATTTTTATTTTACAGAAAGCCAAGAAATATGGAATTGGCCTGGACCTCTCCAGTACTCCAAGTGGCCCTGGATGTCAGCTCTAGTGGTCAGGAAGAGGAGGAAGGTCCTCAGCCAGGAGACCAGAGTGCCCTGGCCAGGACACTGCCAAATGTGAGTGTCTGTGGATGTGTGGACTGGGGCAGGGCTAAGCTGTGCCAGGGGACCAGGTCCAGGCAGCAAGTCCCAAGTGACAGATGAGTGGCAGTGTGTGTCTGAGGAGCCCCAGTAACTGGATCTCTGAGCTGCATCCCATGCTCGTTTCCTCTTTGTCATCCCTGCACTTTTGGTAGAGCCTTACCTGCACCCGATAGTCATGTCTGTCTCCCTTGGCTGAGAAGGAAAGGGTCCTACACCTCTGCCAGTGGCAGAGCATGGTAATATTGTCAGGCCAAGGCCAAGAGTGTCCAGGGCACAGAATGAGCACACAGTCCAGTTGCTCCCCAATCCCTCTGCTGCTCCACCTGGAGGAGCTGATTTGTAAAAGAGGGCACCTTTTCTGTGCATGGACCCCAGCACGGCTGGTTGACAGAAGTCTTCAACTGTCAAGGGAAGCTGGAAACCTGAGAACCCCTGGGTTGGGCTTCTATTTTTGGAGCTACAGATTGAATTGAAGCTTTTGGTACTAGGGGAGGCTGGGTGATCTAGGGCAGGCTGCCTACACCCTCTGGCCTGAATGAGAAGTGGGAGGGAGGGTAAGGATGGGGGTATCCTTGAAGCAGGAGCAAAATCACAGTGCCTTTGTAAGCTGCCTCTTTGAGGCCCCAGTTGCACAACATTCAATCACATGGGCCTCACCGCTACCTCAGACAGCCTGTTCTGTCACTTCCCTGCCTGGGCTGGGCTGAGCTGCCTCTGGGTCTCCCACCTGTGTCTGCTGCCTCCCTCCTTGTGTGAGATGCCTCTCCTCCCAACACCCTCCACTCCCAGGCCTCAGGGCCAGGCCTCCCTGGGCCCAGCTGGGTAAACCTGCCCCCACCCTGCTGCCTGGCAGCCCCTTTGTTGGATCCCAGAGCAGATGGGTTTTCTCTGTGGAAAGAGAGACAAAGCAGGTCTGACAGGAGTGCTGCTGGGAATTGCAGGTATGACTGAGACATGTCTAGTCTCTGGTGCAAGGCGCAGGGCATAAAGTCACCAAGGCAGGGTCTAAACCCCAGATCAACTGCTTAGAAGCTATGTGAGCTTGGGGTGGTCACTCACCCTTCCCCAGGCTCAGTTTCCTGACAAGAATTGGTTCTGCTTTTCTGGATGCCCTGGAATCTGGCTCAGGGCCAGGAACTAGGTTCCAATTGTGAGAATCAGCTTTGTCCCTGTTTGGACCCTCAGAGACTGGCTCCTCTAGAGCCTCTAGCCTCTCAGCCCCCAAAGGAGGCGTGGCAGCGTGGGGAGTCCCCACCACACCTCTAGTCTAGTTGATCAGGTCTAGGCTAGACACACAGCAAGCATTCAATAAGTGTTTGTCGAGGGATCGAATGGCACAAAACTAGAGCTGGGAAACTCCCTTTGGCAGAGGCACGCCCTCCCCTTGTGTTCTGCTGGACCAAGCACAGCTCAAAGGCCAGCTTTGTTGCCTCCAGTCCTGTTGTCCCAGGTATGTCAGGGGCATCAACTCTCAACCCGCCTCACAGGCTACACCACTCTAGACTCTTCTTTTGGTTGTTGCCTGATCCCCATGCCCCTGGCTGTCTCCACCCGTTTCAGAGCCCCTCAAACCCTGCCTTGGCTTCCTCTAACTGTAGGGCCAAGTTCTAGCCCTGGAGAGGCCTGCACAGTCCTGCCCCTCCAGCCCTGCCGCAGATTGCTGTTCTCTCCATCCTGTAGACTCACAGGCTCCTAGCCTTGACCAGCAGGCCTCTTGGACAGTAGACCCCTGGGTGGCCAAAGGCATGGGACCTGGAGCTAGTTCAGGCAGGCCACACTGAAATGAAGTCTTCTCAGGTTCTTCTTTGGCTGCCCTCTGGAGCCCTGGAGTGGTCAGTACTGTGGACTAGGCATCCCATGAAGAGGGAACACCCCATCAAGGATTCAGATCCCCTTGAAATCCAGGATATTGACTGGGGCGAGGGAGCTGGGCCTTCAAGGAGGGATGTATTGGCCCTCAGGAGCTGAGCCTGAATGGGGCAGACTCTACCCAGAAACCTGTGGCCACTGAGCCAGGGTGAGGCAGGTCAGGGTCTGAGCTCCCTGGCTAGCCCCTAGCACCTCACAGGAAGGTATCCTCAAGGACTGCTCCTTCAGCTTCACTCCACCCCCTACTCAGGGCTGAGTCCACCTCTGAGCAGTACCCTGGGTTGGCCTTGCCCTTAGCCTGAGGTTGTTCCTATCCCAGCCCTCCCCTCCCCCTCCCCCTAGGCTCAGCCCCAAGGGCATCTCCCAAGGGCATCTGCTCCTGCTGGAGCCTGCCAGCCCATTGAGGAAAAAGTACTGTGGTTTCTCCTGACCTTGGACAGACTTGGCTTTACACAGAGGGCCTGGGCATAGTGCCCTGATCGACTTGGGGCTCCCCTGAAGGACAGGGCCACTGGGTGTGGCCTCCAACACAGCAGGAGCAGAAGTCTTCCCCCTCCTAGGCCCCCTCATGCCCTTTCTGCTTCTCTCTGGGCCGTGGCTAAAGGGCAAGCTGAGATAACAATTCCCATAACAGTGATAATGTTGTTAAAAGCAAATGTTTTCAAACATCCTCTGTGTGCCAGGATCTCTGCTGGGTGCTGGAGAAACATAAATAAATAAGATAGACATAGTCCCTGCCCCCATGGATGCCTTGACCCCAGCTCTGGGCAGGCGTAGGCCGTGGCATATGGAAAGCACTCAATACATATTTTTTGAATGAATAAAGAATGCATGAAATGAGCAATCTGGTTATACCCAGCAGCATAGATGCCTGGTGGGGTGTGCAGTGAGCAAGTGAAGGCCACTAAGGCAGAGGTGAGGCATGACCCAACTGCCACCCATCTCCACCTTGGAGAGGACTCCTAGACCCCGTGGACACCTTGGTGCTCCATCATGACAGGAATTCAGCAACACAGCAATCCCCCAGGAACAAGGCCATTAGGAGTGAAAAGGAAATTCTGAGGGCTTTCTGGAGGAAATATTGGGGACGGGTTGGAAACAGCTTGTCTGACCTGCTGCTCAGGATGCAGGGTACTTCAGGAGTGAGCCCACAGTGTAGCCCCTAAGATGGGCTGCCCCTAGTCTCCAGGAGCACAGCCCCATCCAGGCCTGTGTCCTGTGGGAGGGCACTGTCAAAAGTGGACCTCTGATTTCCTCTCAAGTTAGCGGTGTCATCAAGGACCCACTGTGGGGATGACTGGCATGGACCCTGGAACTGCCCCAGAGACTGCACAATGAAATGGGAAAGTTATGTACCAAATTCTACAGGAGCCACTCCCTACTCCACTCCACCCCCCATCTTCAACCCTGTGAGGAAAGCCTTCAGAGATGGATTACACTGCCCAGATGCTGAAGGGTTAGGAAAGTCATACTCAGGAGGACTACTTCTGGAAGGGAGTAATATGCTCCCCCCAAATGGAAGTAGACAGGAAGGCAATGAAGGGATTTCAGTATTGGGGATGGAGAGGGGATTTTGGCAGTCCCTGGGGGTGTGTAAGTTGGAAGAAGAAAGAAATGTTGAAGGAAGAGTTTCAGGAATCTGCTAAGGGATACCTTTGGTGGGAACCTCCGCACTTTTGAGGCCCCCCTCCTCCCAGCAAAGCTCTGCACCATTTACATTCACTACGGCTCTTGGAGTCCAGATGAAGCATCTCTGAGCCTCCAGCTATGCTGTGCACCTGACTTTCAGACACTCAGCGATAGGCAACGGTTGCCCTCATTCTCTACGCCCCTCAGTGGGGTCCAAGTCCTGGGGAGCTTCTGACCTAAGGGCCTCTGAGAGACCATCCAGAGTCCACTTCTCCTGCTGGCCCTTCCACTCTGTCCATGTGGGGCCTGTCTGTACGGGGCTGAGCAGAAAACTCCTCCATCTCACAGTATTGAGAGCCCAGTGACTGGCACTCCATGGATATGGACACCCCCCTCCCCACATACACACCACTCATGTTTCTCTGCCAGCTGAACAGACAGCGGCTCTCTGCCTCCCAGAGAGGCACCCATGTTCCACCCTGAGGGCTACTCCCCTTCCTCGGACTACCCTAGGTTTGTGCCTCTCAAGAGGCCCTCTTCCTTGGGGGTGTTAGAGACCCCATGGACACATCTCACCTCACAGCCTTAGCCCTCTGAGGGCAGGGCCCCTACCAGAACTTGGCCAACAGGGCACACAGGGCTGTCAAGAATGGCTAAATCTGGGGCCTCCTCAGGGCTGGTAGAAGCAAACAGTGATGCCCTGATGTAGCCAATCGCAAAGTGTCCAGGAGAACCAGAGGGTGGTGGGTGGGGCCCTGGCCAAGCCATGGTACCTGCAAAGGTAGTTCAAGGATGATCCTGGAGGACAATTTTGAGAGTGGCAAGAAAACCAGGAAGGGCCCCAAGTGAAGGGCTGCCCACAGTTCCATCCCCCTCAGGTACTTCACTCCCCTCTAGCTGGCACAGCCACCCTAGCTGCTCCTTTTCCAGGGGACCTGGGGAAACAAAGCTCCTTGCAAAGGAGGAAGGGAGGAGTCTGTGCAGACAGGGAGAAGGCCTGGGAGGAGAGGGCAGCCGGAGAGCGCCTGAGTGTCCTGAAGAAGCAGTGACACCTGGAAGGACAAGACAAGGCACCTTGCTTCTAGATTCAAGTCAGTGGTCACCTCTTCCAGACAGCTTTCCTGGCCTCCCAGAACAAGGCTGGGTATCTTTCTGTTCCTACTCCCATACTTGGTGCTGCCTGCTGTCATTCTGGGTCTGTGTCCCTGGCCCAGGCCTGCTCAGGCCCAGGGCACCCCATCAGTGCTCGCTGTTCACACGACTCCCGAACCAAGGGGTGGGGCCGCAGGTTTGCCGCCAGGACCTTGAGGAGGTTTCTGAGCAAGGCAGCGCGGCCCCATCCCCCATCTGGACCGCCCCCCCTCCCCCGGGCTGGGGCGCCGCCTCGTAGAAGCGACTTCAAAGCGCCTGTGCCAGAGTTTCCGCAGCCCGGCTCCGGGCCGGGCCCGCAGAGCAGAGGCCGGGCAGGATCCGGGCCGTCGGGGCCATCCCAGGCCGGGGGTCTCCGAGAACCCGGTGGGGGTGCCAGGCTGCAGGCGGCGGGGGGCTGAGGGGCGGGTCCTCAGAGCCCCCCGAAGTGGGAGGGTCGGGCCGGCCGCGGGGCCAATCCGGGAGCGCGGGGCGCGGGGGCGGGGGCCGGGCGGAGGGGGGTACGGGGGGCGGGCGGCCGGGGGCGGGGCGCGGCGTCCAGGCGGCGGCGGCGGCGACGGCGGCGGCTCCTCAGTGTCCGGCTCAGGCTCCGGCTGCGGCTCCGGCCCGCGATGCCCCACTCCGTGACCCTGCGTGGCCCTTCGCCCTGGGGCTTCCGCCTGGTGGGTGGCCGAGACTTCAGCGCACCCCTCACCATCTCGCGGGTGAGTCCGGCGGCCACGGGGCGGTGGGGAGGTCCTGGATCTGAGACCCAGTCCTCCCAGTCCACCCGGGACCGGGATCCCCGACGTCTCTGAGGTTCGGAGGCCAAGGGTTGGCTTAGGTGACCCACAGGCTGTAGAGGAGGCTTCCAGGCAGGGGAGCGCCGCCCCAGCTCCCTCTCCTCCCTCCCCCTGGGCCTGCCTGCCCTATCTCTTAGAGGATCCCCCAAGAATTCACACACCAGTCTCCCTGCTGGCCTTATTTTGGGGGAGGTCACTGCAGGCCAGAGAAAGACTGCAGTCATGGGCCAGGGGTCTGGACAGATCTACAGAAGCCCAGAAACACCGCTTAGACTGAACCTGTCTGAAGATTTGGGGCAAAATGACTGAGAGCCCCTTCCCCTATCAAGGGTCCCTGCCAGCAGGGCTGAGTGTTCCCAGGGATCAGGTCTGGGGTGTTCTCTGAATCTGAAAAAGAGATCCATACACTTCCCCACTGTAGTTTTGGTCAGTCTCTCATCCATGACCTCAGTCGTCCTAAGGGGAAGTGACTAGGAGGAGTTTTTGGCTTCTAGGGTGAGAGAAGACTTGACTGTGAGGTGGGAGACCCATCCCCACAAGACAACACAAGGCCAGGGGCCAGGGTAGCCTAGACCCAGTTTCTCAAGGTTCCAGCACCATACGCTACCCCAGGCTAGGACAGAGGAGGAAGAGGAGGGGGCATAACCCTGGGCCGTGGCTAATGTGAGCGGGACGGGAGCAGAGGAGAGGACTCAGGCCCTGTCAGAGGGGCTATCCAGTCTGGGGGAGACAGGATCCTGGCCAAGCCTTGGGATCCAGAAGAGGAGACTCAGACTCTGCCCCTGGGTGTCCCAGCCTAGGGGACAGAAGAGGAGAGAATCCAGGCCCTGCCACTGGGGGCTCCCAGTTTGGAGGGAAGAGAGGAGGGGTCCTGGGGCCATCTAAGGGCCATCCCTTGCCCCCACACAGACTGCTCTGGTCTTGTGTCAGGGGAACTGAGAACCCCCTTCCCCCACCCTACCATCACCTCTCACCATAGGGGCTGGACCAAGCTGGCTGGGCTTTCAGAGACTTCTTTCCAGTTTTGGGGAGGGGGGTGGGCACCCAGTGGAGCGTGGAATCATGGAATCCTGTTTCTGGGGGCCAGGGTGATAGGCAGGCCCAGCTGTCTTGGGAAGCTTCCCACATCTGCCCTCGTCTCCCAGCCACCAGGTCCCTGGAGCTGAGTGAGGTGGGCCTTCAACACATCCGGCAGCCTTTCATCTCCCACTTCCCTGAGGGAGTTTTGCTGGGTGTGTGTATGTGAGCATCTGTTTCTGCCTCTGTGTGTCATGCTGTGTGTCCACCCCGGCGGGCTGGTGGGGGTGCTAGGCCAGCCAGCGGGCCAGGCACCCTGGGTGTGAGGCCGCTGACAGGCTCAGTGGCGGCGGCTGGGCTGACGGCCGCAGGCGGCAGGGAGCAGAGACATCTGTTGCCCACGCGGCTGCCTGTACGCGGAGGAAAGGCCTCTACATGTCACAGCGGCAGCAGCAGCGGCCTTGTTTGGAACTGATTGCGACGCAGGCCCCTGGCAGGCAGGCAGGCTGGGAGAGAGTTTGCCAAGAAGAAGCCCCCTTGTCTCCCAAAGTCACACGGCAGCGGCAGCAGCTTAGGCCGGAGGAGCCAGGATGGCTGAGCCGGGGTTTGGGTGGGATCTGGGGAGATTTATGGGACTAGGGAGACACAGGCCACAGCTTGCCCAGCAGGTGCCTCAAGGGTAGGTCTACACTTACTGATAATACGTGGGAGTGTCCTCATCAAGGGGGCTCAAGACCAGCCCCTCCCCTTCCAGGGCCTCCCCTACCCACTGGGGACAGCCCCACTGAGACAGGGAGGAGGCTGACTGCCTGGCAGAGGGGGGCCTTGCAACTTTGGCCCCTGAAGCTCAGGGAGCCCCCCAAAAACATTGTCTAGGGCTCCTTCCCCACAAACAATTGTGATTGCTGGCCTTGGCTGAGCATGTGTAGCGTTCCAGGCCCCACCCTAATGGGTGTTGGTACCTGCTCCCCAGCAACTGGTGCCTGGAATAAGCACCACCTCCAGTGGGGGCTTTTTTCCCTGATTGTCTCAGGTAGTCCTCAGAAGTAAGTAAGTAACAGCCCTTAGTAAGAAGTAAGTAAGTAAGTAAGTAACAGCCCTTAGAAGTAAGAACTCCCTCTGGCCTCACTTTATAGGTGAAGACACTGAGGCTCAGAGAGGCTAAGGTAATGTATCCAGAGAAGCAGAATGGGGACAGGAATCCAGGCCTGTCTGGAGCTTGCTGTGACTGTACAGGATGATATGGCACCCGACTCTGTGGCTCCTAGTCCAGCACAGTGTCTAGGCCGGGCGGTGTGGAGCAGGGGCTGGGAATGTAGCTGCTACAGGTAAGGGGGCTGGTTTATGCCCCAGCCTCCTAGCTGACCTCACTATTTCCCTCTCCCTTCCTTCTGTCTGTTTATCCTGCACTCAGCAGCCAGAGGGATTGGCCTGAATTCAACTCTGTCCTGTGACTTCTCTGCTTAGAATCCTTTATGGTTCCCAACCACCCAGGAGAAATGCCAGCTTCTCACCTGGGCCTACCAGGCCTGCAGGTCTGGTCCCTGCTTCTTCTCTGACTTCATCTTTTGCACTCTCTCCTCACTAATAATGCTTCAGCCCCAGGAGCCTGCTTTTGCTCTCTCTCCCAAATGAGCCATTGTACATGCTGATCCTTCTACGTGGGACACTCTCTCTCCCCTCGCTCCCTTTTGGCAGGAAAGCACACCGTGGTTAAGAGCATAGTACTTGGAACCAGTTAGCTTAGATTGAAATCCTAACTCTGCCCTTTATCAATCGAGTGTCCTTCTGCACTTCTCTGGACCTCGGTTTCCTTCTCTAGGAAATGGGCTTGCCTTGAGGATTAATGAGATAATACATGTAAAAACGGTTGGGAGAGTCACGGTTTCCTGGCCTCATGCCTTCTCTGACCAGAACTCCCGGAGCCAGCAGAGCTGGCAGAGTCCCAGCCACCCCTGCTTTCGAGAACTTCCTCCACCCACAGGGGCCTGAATGCACCCCTTGTGCTGGCTGAGTCATCCTGCAGCTAGCCACTCTCCTGAGGAAGAAGACTTTTCTCCAGTTTGGGGACTGGGGCAAGATACCCCTTCCCCCAAGCCTTTTTTTCTTCATTTGTAAATAGGGATGAGAACAACCTCTGTCTCATGGGGTGGTTGAGAGGTCGCCATGAGCTAGTTATGGGTAAAGTGCTGAGCCAAGGCAGTGTCACAGAGCAGGTTTCCATGAAGGAGAGGGTGCCTGCAGCAGGGCCTTGAGGGGAGGGTGGGATGGTGCTAAGTGGGTGCCTCTCCCAGGAGGGCAGGCAGGTGCCCAGGCCCCATGAGTGAATGTTAGTGGTGGGCTGGTTGGCTGAGGGTGTCATGCTCCAGAAGAACATTCCTTGGGGCAGCCTATTTTAGGACAGGTCAGCTCGGGCAGTACCCACACCAGGACTGAAGCCAAGGAGCTGCCAGCACCTCAGCTTTCTCCACTCACTACAGAGAACTGGCTAAGTTGAGCCTGGCCGGGCTTCCAGGAGCCCCCACACCCACCAATAGGAACAAGATCACTGGCAGTTCTTGAGCTGGGTACTGCTGGAGAGGATGAGTAAGAATGAGGGTGCCTAAAGTCTATTTCCAAAGGTTGTGCTGGGACTGGGGAGGGGGTGAAGGGTGCACTGTTGCCTGAATTCCCCTGGGCTGCTTACTCAGGTCTCCCTGTGAGCCTATCCCCAACGTCATGCATGGGACCCTCATTGGGGGACCAGCATTGTAAGAGGCTCCAGATTTGGACATTGGTTGACCCTCTGGGGACAATAGTGGCCGTGTGGTGGCCTGAGTGAGTGCCTGTCCTGCAGAGGAAATACAAGTGAAATTGTGACCCAAGTGTGCAGGCTGGCAGCCGGAAGTAGGTGGCCTTGGACTTGCTTGGGGAGGTGATGATGCAGACCTAGAATGTTAGGGGAGCAAAGCAGTAAAGAGGATGCACCGGGTGCTGTGAGAGTCCAGAGGAGAGGCTCCTAGGGGAAATGGCCTCTCTGCTGAGGCCTGAAGCATGAGGAGGAATAAGCTGGTAATTAGGGTTTGGGGTGAAAGGAAAGAATGTTCCAGGTAGGGGGAACAGCATATGCAGAAGCATGGAGGTGAGAGATTATCTGGTGTCTGTGAGTACCCCCTGGACAGTCATATGGTCTGGATAGAGTGTGGGTGGGTGGAGGTGAATGTGAGGGGTGGGGTTGAGGGGAAACAGGTAGAGAGACCAGGTCACTAAGGGTTTGAAGGCCTTGTCAGGTCAAGGCTGCTGTGCAGTCTGGCTGCATGGGGCAATATCAGCAATGTCTATGTAGGGTATTTGTGACATGTCCATGCTTTGTATGCATCTGGAACATATATGTCCCTGTGTGTCCCTTCCATGTCCTTGGGCACATATGCAGGCTGCAAGAGTGACATCCCACTTGTCCCAGCCCAGATGAACCCCCTCTCATATGCCCTCGCATCCCACCAGGCCTCCAGGTACTAGAGTCGGTGGTGTGTAGAGCTGAGGCTGCCACAAGGCCACATGGGGACTCAGCCAGTCTCTTGGCTTGCCTACGAACAGGTCACATTGACAGCAGGGCCACACTGGCCAGGTTCTGAGGTTGGAGGGGCTCTAGAGCAAAGCCTGCAGCAGGGCCACACAATGACCAATGCCCAGCCATCTGGCTTGTTCACTCACAGGTCCATGCTGGCAGCAAGGCCGCACTGGCTGCCCTATGCCCTGGAGACCTGATCCAGGCCATCAATGGCGAGAGCACAGAGCTCATGACACACCTGGAGGCGCAGAACCGCATCAAGGGCTGCCACGACCACCTCACGCTCTCCGTGAGCAGGTACGCATAGAGCAGGCTGGGCCAGAACAATGAGGGGGAATGAAGGGGAGGATAAGTTATGGGTGGCCAGCATCCTGGGTAAGCTGGGCCTCGCACAACCTCTCTGCCTGGCATCCCAGTCCTAAGGAGTAGTGCTTTCATGGGGCTTGGCAGGCACTGTTTGGAGATGGGCTTAAGAAGGGAACAAGCCCTCTTCTAACTCAGGTCTGGAAGTGTGTGGGGTGATTTATGGCAGGGGGTAGGCAGCCCCAAATCAGGGCTGAAATAAGACCTTGGGTAGCATCTGGGGAGTGACTTCAGTCTTTTCCCCACCCATGATGACCAGCTTGATGACCATTTCAAAGAAGTTACTTGTCCAACCCCTCTTTTAACCCTCATACCAACTTGATAAGGTAAAACTTAATATAGTCCCCACTTTACAGATGAGAAAACTGAGGCTCAGAAAGGTTAGAAGGTACTTAAAGTCACACAGTTAGGGAGTGGGAAGCAAAATTTGACCTCAGGTCACTCCCAAAGACTCCATTCCTTCTTCTTGGCTGCTGACCACTCCTGCCAGCCCCACAGCTTCCCTGCCTCAGCTGTCCCTACCATGGCCCATGCCTCTGCCCTGTTTAAATCTGGATGCTATGAACTGTGTAATGCTATACAGCCCATCCTGATAGGGAGGATTGGGGGTCACCAAGCCACATCTGTGCTCTATACATGGTCAAGGATAGAAGTCTACCTGGGGCATCCCCGGCCTTGCTCAGGCCCTGGGTCATTGTTCAGCTCTGATGGCAGTTGGCCAGGTCCTGGCTGAGTGGGATCTCCCTGCGCTCTGTGTTGTCTTGATCCAGTGAAGTCAGACATAACTGTTCAGCTCTGCCACATTCACTGCTAACAGGGACTTTCCATGACCCCCTGTGGATGTGTGTGGGCGAAGCTTCCTCAAACCACAATACAGCTAACCATGCCTTAAAGCTAGCAGGGCAGGGGGTGATCCAATGGCTCAGAGCCATTAGATGAGGTGGGAAGGCTTCTGGAGTAGCCCCAGTTTGTGTCTGTTCCAGGTCTGGGTCCAGGTTGGGGTCAGAACTCCTGACTGTGCTCTCGGCACTGAGTGAGCCCAGCTGCAAGTCCAGGGCTTTATACACTCCACCTGGCCCACAATGAGGAGGCCCTGGCCTGGGAGTTCAGTAGAGCTGGTCCTCATCCAGACTCTGTGGGAGCTTAGAAACACCAGATGACCTCTGTGAGCCTGGGTTTCCTTCTCCATGAAGCAGGATCACACTCATCACCCTCTCCCAGACTGAGGTACAGTCTGGCTGGGGGAAACGTCAGCACTGCTCTGCCCATGAGTGGCCTCTGAGGCTACCCTGCTTGGCTGGGTTCCTAGACCCTGACTCACATCTGGCATTGACTCTGCAAGGCTTAACAAGGGAAGCCCTGGTAGTAGTGGGGCAGGGGGCAGGGGAAACTCACAAGGAGCCCGAATCAGGAGGTTCCCAGAGGGAATGATGTCGGGGGAGGGTGGCGGGGTGGGGGCAGGGCAGAGGGCCCCCTTGCTTCCTTCCTTCCTTCCTTCCCTAGTCATTTGTTCCAAGCCAGGCATGGATGGAGCCAGGGGTCCACTGACCTGTTCCACTGTGGGTGTTTCAGCCCCTAAATGCTGCCTGGCCAAGGAGCATATTCTGTACTATCACTGATCTGGGTTCCAGTACCAGCTCTGCACTTGAGAACTGTGTTGTCCTCTGGCAAGTGATTTAATCTCAGAGCCCTTAGCTTCCTCAACTCTGAGATGGGGATTGTCTTGTGATCTGGGGATTGAGTGATGCTGACGTACCAGGTCTGCTCAGTCAGGGTGAAAACTGGGGGTCCTGTCTTCCAGCCCCCATCCCTTCTCACACGTGCAGATTCTGGGGGATGAGGACATGGGGACCACCTTGACCCTCTAGGCCAGCATCTCTCCTCCTGGGTACCTTCTCACCTGCAAGGCCTCTGACCCTGCTCTTTATCCTGCCTGCTATACCAGGACCTATACCTGGGCCCCAAAGACCCTCCAACATGGGCTCTGTGGAGGATCAGCCTTATGAGCTGGCTGGAGGGAGCTACTCTGTCCCCATACCCCCAGAGCTCCATCCAGACCAGCTTCCCTACCTGCCTTATTGTGTCCAGAGGGCTCTAATCTCCACAGACTTCTCCAGAGGATGAAAAGTGAAGTAAAGGCCCAGCTTCCCTGCTATGCTTATTTTGTCTGGAACTCAAAGCGTGGTATCCAGCAATCCCAGCTAACCTACATTTTCTGGGCATTTTCTGTAGGTCCAGGACCTTCCTGGCATCAGCTCCAACCCTGGGGCCTCTGTTGCCATTATGTGTGGTACAAGATGCATTTGCACAGCCCACTCATCGATTGTCATTTTGCGTAAAGATAGCAGATGGAGCCACCTGCCCAGTTTGAAGTGGAGGCCTGGGGATGGAGGTTGACCCATGAATAAGCCGTTCATTCTGATCTGATGTCTTGGGCCACCCTCATGGCTCTGGGTACTTTGTGCCTTCTGACCTTCACATCTCAGGCTTGTACTTCTCTTCTGGGCAGAACTTCAGGGAAGTACAAGGCCAAATGGCCACGCAAGATGTCCTAGCTTAGCCCAGCAGACTTCAGAGTCAGTGGAGGCCTGTTAGAGCTGTGAGTTAAGGCAGTCACTTGGGGACATGGCTGAGGGGGCTGGATCCAGATGCCAGTAGGGGTGGTGGTGTCCTGGGGCAGCAGAGCCTTGGTGCCACAGGCCTCTGAAGGCTGTGGAGGAGAGGAGGTAGCCTACAGGGGGCCAAGGAGTGGGCAAAGGTGAGGAAGTGCAGAGTGAGTGTAAACTACAGGTTTAGACAGATTGTTAAAACCCTCCACTGAGTAAGAGAGAGAGGCAGGGCTGAGCTGCTGGCCCAGTAGTGAGACTTCAAGAAGCCCTAGGAGGGCTTTTGGGGTGAAGTGGGGACGTTATTCCCCTTTGGCCTAACCAGCCTCACTACACACCCGCCTCCCAGCCTAGGGTCCAGCACCCTCTTGGCCTGCCTTCTCACAGGGCTACTGACTGGCAGGACTGGGCCCCAGGCCTGTAGCCTCTCGGCCACGCCTGCCCTGCTTATGGCAGGTTTATGATGTTTTTCTCCCTCCTGAGTGGTGTTTGGCTTTTGGTTTCTATGGCGAAGCAGGAATTTCCTAATGGCCTGTTTCCCATCTGGGCTGGGCAGACACTGGTGATGACTCTGCCGGCAGCAGCAGGCGGGGAGGCGCACCCTTTAGAGCCTCCATTCCACTTCCCCAAGAGCCCATGGATGCCTGACCCCCAGACCCAGCCAGAGGCTGTGGATAGAAGAGAGCTGAATGGATGGGCTCCCAGCTGATCAGTGTGTGAGGCCTGGCTCACCCTGCTGTGACCTGGCCCTCTTTTTGCTGAGCTTCCATAGGCCACAGAGAGGGTGGAAGAGTGAGGAAGCTGCAGGGCTTCTGCTGCATCCTCTCTAGGAACCAGACCAGAGAGGGGTGGAAGAGCTGGTCGGGGAGGGACACATAGCCCCGCCCCAGGCTAGTGGCAGATCTAGAGTTGTGTTTCCTTGCCACAGTGGCCACCATTCTGATGCAAGGGAAACTGCTGTGGTGGTATCCTTCTTGGTGCAGGGTGCCAGGCCTGGTCCTGGGTGACTCTGGGCCCAGAGCCCAGCCCCTCTAGGTCCTGGTTCCCAGGCATGGTGGGCATAATAAGTAGACCTGTCTGACCATCCTAATTCTTGCCACAGGCCTGAAGGCAGGAACTGGCCCAGTACCCCAGAGGACAGCAGGGCTCAGGCACACAGGATCCACATTGACCCTGAGGCCCAGGTATGTACAGACACTGCCTGGCCTGGGCAGGCGGGAGCCCAGGGTAGAGAGTCCAGGCCTCGTCCACAGGTTTAACTGCACTAGATATCCTCACCATGGCTCTCAGATGCCCAGGCCAGAGACTGAAGCATGCCCGTGCCCCATCCCATGCTTCTCAAGTGATGGGCACCTGCTAGGGGCTCTGTACTCCAGGCAATCCTATATTCTGGGACAGAGGTGCCTGTAGTGGGTAAGGACTGGGCCAGGCCTTGGCTCAGAGCTACCACCTGCCCAACTGAGTTCACTCTGGTGCCCAGTGATACCGGACCAGGAGGAAGTCACCAGGCTTGGGGGTAGAGTAGGGGGCAACCTGAGGCTGTGGAGTGACCTCAGGCTATGGGACACTCTCATCCTAGCCTTGGGCACCCACCTGGCAGGAGCCAACCTCAGGCCACAGGGCTCACCTTAGAATATAAGGCACTTCCTTGCCCTATCCAAGGCTGAAGTTTTCTCCTGGCCATCTTGTGATTGCACCTAGCAGACCTCAGGCTGCAGACCTGTCTGCTTAGTCACCTTTCCCTATATGACAGGAGTCACAGTTATGGTACTAGCTTCAAGGAGAGCAATGGGGGCCAGGCTGCTTTAGGGGTTCATTTTGCCATAGGCTTGAGCAGTAGCCAAGTGGGCAGACTGAGATATCCAGAGTCAGCTTGGCATCTCTGAGTCACAGGGACTGGGCAAGGTGGAGACTGGACTAGTCTGTGATGGATCCAGAATCATGGGACCCAACATGTGGGGCTATGGCCTCCTGGGCCTGCTTGTGTCCACTCTCACCATGGAGCCTTCGCTGTACCAGAGAAAAGGATCTGCTATGGCCTCTCCCTCACCATCTTCCCAGTCAGCATCTTGCTCTGACATTTGTTCCCTACTTAGCCTTTGCTGGCATCCTTGAGGCCAGATGATTACCATATGCTAGGGAGTGCCTGTTCTGGAAGGGGAAAGGGACTTAGCAGTTCTGGAATGGTGGAAGCCAGGGGCCCAGGGAGTCCAGAGTAGGCATATGACCCAAGCAAGAGGTCAGAGAGGGCTTCCTGGAGGAGGGGGTATCGAAGGCAAGACCTGAAGGCCTATGAAGAATAAGGCAGGCAAAGGGGCGTGGAGAGAGGAAGTGTGCTGGGAAGCACATACAAAGGCCCAGAGGTGAGATTGTACACCATAGGTTCAGAGAAAAGTCCCAGCGGGTGGGACGGCAGAGGTGAGGGATGAGGTCATGGGGCAGGGCCACAAAGAGGCTCTCGATTTCTTTTCTTTAGGACCTCAGCTGTTCTTGCAGAGATTCATAGCCACACCTGTGTCTCAGAAGCTTGCTCTGGTAGTCCCATGGACCCAAGGCCCATGGTAGGGGGGAGGTGGCATCGACAAATCGGCCAGACTTGACATGGGCCAGGCAGAAGGGAGCAGTATAGTGCAGGCCCCCAGCTCACATGTGAGGGCCAGCTTTCATGTGTGAGTGCCAGGATAGATAGGACAAGGGGGCCTGAGCTTTGGAATTCAAAGCTCAGCTCTGTTCAGTCCTCCAGGAGAGGCTCAAGGCCAGTAGGCCTGGGGGGCTCGGGCTGGAAAGCAACTCCTCATGCCACCACACTTTCCCTCACTGACCTCCTCAAGGACCAGGCTGCCAGTGGCTCAGGCTGGAGGCAGAGGGATTTTCCACAAGCAACAGGGCAGCCCTCAGCTGCTGCCCTCCTTTTGTACTTAAAAGGTCATGAGCTCCATGGGTGGTGACAGAAACACCCCCACCCAGCCCCTGCAGGGCTGTGTCCTCAGTAACACAGACACTGGGCCCATTGTCCCCATACTGTTCCCCCACTCTGCCTACAGTGGGTAGGGGGTGGGCCCAGCTGGAGCCATCAGAGGAGGAGAAAACCACAGCTGGCCTTAAAACTAACACAAGGTACTCTGGCATGCACCCCAAGTGGGATGGGACAGGGCCAACTCGGGCTTCAGGCCCACCTTCCATTTAGGGTCATAGGAGAGAGACCCTCCTTCTCAGGCTTCGTATGGGAACACAGAAGGCACTTGGCCCAGCCCAGGATAGAGGAAGGATGGTGGTAAGGAAAGATTTCCTGGAGAGGGTGGCATTTAGGCTGAGAACCAGCTGATGGGTTAAGGCAAGCCAGGTGAAGCAGGCAGCCCTCGCACACCCAGCCTGTCCTCTCCAGACCAGGAGAGAGCTGGAGCTGGGCCTCTGGGAGGTGCCACCTGCTCATCTGGACTCAGCGCCCACCTCCATCCAAGTTGAGTGTCCCAGATTCTGACCACCTCCTGTGGAAGCTGATGAGCAAGCAGGCAGTTACCCCCATTCTGCTGACTAACCCACTGAGGCTTCAACAACCAAATCAGCAGCCAGTGGGTAGTCAGAGAGGGAGCACATGGTACCAGGTGGACCACCCTACAGAGAGGGGGAATCCAGGAACAAGGGCTTAGGAATGCCCATGACAGCCCTTCATCCAACAAGCATTTGTTGTGTGCCAGGCACTATGCTAAGTGCTTTGTATACAACTGTCTCATTTTATCCCCACAAGGAACTTATGATATAGACACCATCAAATTCTCCATTTCACAGATGAAGAAACTGAGGTTCAGAGGGGTGAAGTGACTTGCTAAGTTAGTGAGTGATAGAGCTGGGACTCAAACCAAGACTGAGGTCACCATGTGTGTCCTAACCACTGAGTTCAGAGCTAGAGAGGTGGCTGCATGGGTGGCCGTGGGAGGGGCAGTGGCTCTGATGACCCTGCAATAGAGTCCCACACCCTGCTGGGTGGGGGTGAGTGAAAGCTTCTTTCCTCCAGGTGCCTCCAACTCCCACTTCCTGTTGCAGCCTCCTCTGTACCAGGCCCAGCCCTGCCCCCACAGCCCATGGCCCATCTGGTCCCCATTAGAGGCCAGGCCAGCCTTGCCTGCCTGCCCTGCAGACACATGTGCAAGAGTGCTCAGGTTTTTTAGGGGCTTTTGTTGAACCCAGTGGGATGAGGTTTTCCTGCTGCTGTTGCCTCGTTGATGGGGGCCCAGCTGGGCAGTGAGAAAGCCTCTCCTTTGTCTGTTGGGGGAGGGATAGTGGGGTGCCTCCCTGACTCAGCTGCGGTCCACCCATTCCCCAAGCTCCTACCCACCTCAGAGCCTGCAGAAAGCAAGGGCAGTCGGGGCAAAGCCCTGCAGGCTTGACTGTGCCCCAGTGCCGGAGGCTGCCTGAGTCCAAGCCAGGCTCTTTCCTTCTAGGGTATGCATCCTTTCCTCCCCACCTGCAGAACAGTCCATACTGTAGAGCAGAGGGGAAATTTGTATGTCACCTCCCAGGCTGAGGCTGAGACAGACCTTCATGGCCTGGACTCTTGGGCCCCACCATAATGTCAGGCTGCTCTGGCCACCAACCTCATCCCAGGCATGGAGGCCACCATGGTCATCCCCAGTGTGACCAGCACTGGCTCTGAGTATATGTGATTGTGTATGTGTAATTAGGTATATGTAGGTGGACTGGCTGGTGTGTATGTTGTCTTCGTGCATGTGTATGTCTGTAAACACATTTGTGATAGTGCGCCTGCCTATGTTCACATTGCTGTGGGCATGCCTGTATGTGCCTGCAAGCTGGGGACAGCACAGCCGTGGACTCTGCAGCGACAAAGATCCCCAGTTCCCATTCAGACCCACACCCACAGAGATACTACCTTCTCATAGGCCAGTGAAATATGTTCAGGGAACTTCTCCAAACGTTACAGCCATGGGCATCAGGCTGGCCATGGAGTAAATAGAGGTGGGAAGCCTTGAGCCCTGGCCCAGCCTCTGCCTCTCATCTGCTATGGCTACAGAAGTTTACCCATTTTAGCCTGGGAAGCAGGAAATGGGGGGAAGATTCAGGCCTGGAGGTGGGTGACCTCATAAGGCACCTGGAACCTCAACCTGCCCTCACCAAAGGGCTTTGGGCACACAGTGATTGATGACCCTTCCTGGCTGCACGACAAGAGTTCCTTTTTGTGTTCTAGCCATGGGCCCATCCAGTACCAAAGTACAGTTCTGGCAGATAGGAAGGTTTGGCACCAGGACCACTTCTGCAAGGAGGCCACACACTTTTCTCCAGCTACTCTGGCCTTAAAAGGCTTCTTGGGATGGTTCTGCCACAACACCATCCCTCATGGGCACTGGTGGTCAGAACCACCATAGCACTCATGAGCCAAGGTTGAGTCCCAGGCACTCAGGTTTTTGTGTCTGACTTTTCCACAGGCATTTCTCATTTCTGCAGGGGCTGAATCAGGCCTGAGGCTCAGCCCTTCCCCCATAGACCCCTTCCCTGGCTGGGCACCATAGCCCAGAGATGCCAGAGCAGGGGAAACCAGCCAACATCCAAGAAGGTCTGGCATAGTAGGGTAGGGGTGGGGTGTACAAGGAATGGCCAGAGGCCCTACCTCAGGGGGTCTCTCAGTGCCTCAGGCGCCTCTCTCTTGTAGGATGGCAGTCCAGTGACTAGCAGGCGGCCCTCAGCCACCGGGATTGGGCCAGAAGATGGCAAGCCAGGCCTGGGATCTCCTTATGGGCAGCCACCTCGCCTCCCAGTTCCTCACAATGGCAGCAGCAGTGAGGCTGCCATACTGGCCCAGATGAGCACCCTGCAAGTGTCTCCACCCCTCAGGTAGTACAGAGACACCTCTGAAGCCACTCAGATTCCATCCTCATCCCTGATGCCTCAAATCTCACCAGGTCCCATCCTGACCTCTGACACTTGATCCTTGGGTCTCAGCTGGTTGCATTCTAACTCATGAAACCTCACTAGACCCCTGAGCTGGCAGAGCGAAGGCTAGTACTGCAACCCTGTCCCTTCTTGCGTCTCTTTCGCCCAGCACTGACCCAGCCAGAGGCCTGTCGCGGAGCCGCGACTGCGGAGTCGACCTGGGCTCAGAGGTGTACAGGATGCTACGGGAGCCGGCTGAGCCTACGGCTGCGGAGCCCAAGCAGTCAGGCTCCTTCCGCTACTTGCAGGGCATGCTAGAGGCCGGCGAGGGCGGTAAGCCTCCCGCCACCTTACCCCGCCTGCCCTCCCATTCCCTGAGGTGCCGGGAAGCCCGCCATACCCCACCCCCCGCGCCCCTTCTCCCAGTCTGGTCCTTGCAACCCCACGGCCCGCTCCTCCCCTGTCTCCTCCGCGCGGTCCAGACCCCTTGCTGCGCCTGCGGGTTCTGATTCCCACTCCGCTCCATCGCGGTCCCTTGCCCCTGGTCCTCCAACTCCCCTCCCCAGTCTCTGTGCCAGTGGCCCCGGAAGCAGGGCCCAGCCCCACGTCCCACAGAAGTGCAGTTTTTCCCTCTTCTGACCTCCTCACCCGGCTCATGCCACCCGCGCTGCGGCTTTCAGGGGAGCGGCCCGGGCCTGGCGGCCCCCGGAACCTCAAGCCCACGACCAGCAAGCTGGGCGCTCCACTGAGTGGCCTCCAGGGTCTGCCCGAGTGCACGCGCTGCGGCCACGGCATCGTGTGAGTACCCACCCCTGCCTTCCCGCCCGGACCTCTCCCCTGATCCCCGAGGCCCTGGATGGGGGCGCATTCCGAATCTGTCAGTCTCCCGACGCTGTCCTCTCCCGGTCTCCCCATCAGGGGCACCATCGTCAAGGCGCGGGACAAGCTCTACCACCCCGAGTGCTTCATGTGCAGCGACTGCGGCCTCAACCTGAAGCAGCGCGGTTACTTCTTTCTGGACGAGCGGCTCTACTGCGAGAGCCATGCCAAGGCGCGCGTCAAGCCGCCCGAGGGCTACGATGTGGTGGCAGTGTACCCCAATGCCAAGGTGGAACTCGTCTGAGCCGTCCCTGGAACTTCCAGTCCTCTCCTCTGCTTCTTTTAATGTCCCCGCGTGGCCCGTGTAAATATGAGTTTGCTTCCTGCCTCTCTAATAAACTCCCTGTGCTCTGCCTCGACCTTGTCAGTGCCCTGGCTTGCCTGTCTCCAGCGCAGTCCATGGCTCCCGAGGGCTACATCTGTTCAGGTGCCAAGCATGTCTTAGGCACTGTGTGCACTGGTGAGCAAGACAGGTGCTGTGCTGTCCTTAAGGAGGCCACAGCTGGGGTGAATGGCAGACGAATCACAAGGGGCAGTTCTACTAATGGGAAGGCGAGGTCTGGGGTGGTATAAGGTGACGACAGGCCAATGGATCTGACCTAGGTAGAGTCAGGGAAGGTGTCAGCTGAGAACTTAAGGGATGAGGAGGGAAGAGCTCTTTCTACAAGGTGAGGAGCTGTGTGCACAAAGGTATGGCAAAGGTGAGCAGAGACAGAAAAGGCCCCGTCTGGCCACCAGCACGAGCTTGGGCGGCCCCTAGCAGCCGTAGGCGGGATTGCCCCGCGGGGAAATAGGGCTAGGGGTGATCACCGGGATGGCTGTGGGCGGTATCCGCCTCTGGGCGTTCTCTGGCATTCTCTCTTCCGAGTTTCTCCCTCTCTCTCCCCTCCTGTCGCCACTTATCCTTTCTGTGACCCCTTTTTCTTTCCCTTTCCCCTCTCTCCCCACCGAGGGGGGTGCTGTGTGCGTGTGTGAGAAGGGGAGGGGCGGAGAGAGAGCGAAGGAAGATTTTAGAAAGAAAGGTACAGTTGTCTAGGGCCGCAGCCTCCACGATGCTCCTATCTCCAAAGCCGAGGATTAAACTCCACGCCTTGGAGGCCAGGCGGTTACAGCATGACGGGGCGGCCCGGAGCCTTTCACGGCTTGATTGCACACACCGGTACAGACTCACAGTTTTTAAAGATATGGATAGTATCAGAGTAGGTGAATTGTGGCTATTCACACCCGACGACGCGTCTTTGGACTCCGGGTCACGTGGATCTACCCTCTCGTTAGCTTGCTGCGGACAAGAAGCAGCTTCCTTTATTTAGTGCCGGTTTATTTAGTGAGCCCCAAGTAATGTACGTTTGTGCTGTTTTCAATTTTGTGCTATCACAAACCACAAAAGACTGCTATCAGTTTACACTCACACCATCGGCACACGACAGTACCCATTTCCTCAAGCTCTTGCCTACACAGGGTATTGTCAATTTTTTTCTCACTTTTGCCAATCTGATAAGTAAAACGCGATATGGAGTTGATTTAATTTGCATTTCTTTGATTACCAGTGATGACCATTGATTCAACAAGTATTTATTGTTTGCTGTTGGGCGATGAGTGACTAATGGGGAATAGAATGGTCTTCTTCCCCCAAGAGTTGTTCTTGTGTGAATTGCCCTAAACCCTTAACTCATTTTTCCATTTATTTGACTTCTTAATGACAGGCAGAAACTTTTCATATTTTTGTAGGAATCTTTGTTACTGGACTCTGTTCCACTGACTTATTTTCCTATTCCTGTGACAATATCACATTTATTTAATTAGTACCGTTTGAGTTTAATATCCCAGTCTCTCCTCCTTGTTCTTCGTTAACAAATGTCAAGGCTATTCTCACACATTTCCAATTGTCACAGGTTTAGACCGAGTATGTCAGGCTCTGGAAAAACTGACAAATCTTCGTGAACCGTGACTTGGGTTGCCCTGAATCTAGAGACTCACTTGACGAGAGATGACGTAGAGTCCTTTCCTCCCGGAGAATACTGTGATCTGTGCTTCCTCTGCGTTTATTCAGGTGTTTTGTACGTATTCTCGTACATTTTTATTTCCGTTTTCTTCTCGAGATCTTGTGTTCCTGCTTTAATTAGTTCCTAGGGATTCCTTCCAAAGGCTCCCTGCGCTGCTCCCTCCCCTCCCTGAGGGGAGCCAGGCCAGGGCAGTGGACAGGTGCTCCGTGAGAAGTGAGGCGAGAAGAGGAGGCTAGAGCCCTGGGCCCTGGTTCTGCGGGTGACCCTGGGCCCCTTGTCCCCTTCTGTTCCGCGAGGGGTCAGACGCTAAGCAGGAAGGCCCCGCCTAGAGCGGACGGAGTGCGTCCGCCGCGGCGCCGCGCTTGCACACATACTCTCTTGGTCGCTCATTCACGCCCCCAGCGGCCGCGCCCGAGCAGGGTGCGGCGGTGGACAAGTCTGCCCTTCCCTCCCCGCCCAGCTTGCCGGCAGACAAGGTCCTGGCCCCACCGGGTCACAGGCTGGAGCAGAGAGGATGACGGGCAGCCAGAGAAGCCACGAGGCGTAGGAGTGGGTGGAAAAATACCAGAGCCACGGGCACCAGCCCCACCGTTCTCCCAGACCCACACCGCCAGAGACTCGGCTCCCCCACTCCCATCCCCTCGCTGCAGATCTACCAACTGCAGATGCTCGCTTTAATCCCAGGACACACCATCACCCCTTCTCCCCACAAGGACTACCCACCCAAACTGAGGGGTCCTTGAGCCGCCTTGGCAGCATCAGCGCCCCCCAAGACCAACAGCTCCGCCCTCGCAGGGCTGCAGCGACCACAGCAGCCCCTGCCTAGGTAGGCACCCTAGTGGACCGTGGGAGGGACAGGAGCTAAGAGGAGTGATGCCCAGAGCTGCCAGACTGATTTGTCCTCTCCCTGCTTCGAGGCCCAGGCTCTGCCCAGTCCCCCAGCCACCTTCTCTGCCCAGGGGCCCTGAGCGAGCCTAAATGTGATGGATCATGAAAAGGCTAAGACAGGGTCCCTGTGGACAAGGTCTCTGTGGCCCAGGATCCCAGTCCTGAGACAGGGGGCAGCTAAGTCTCTCTCCAAGAGGAGGTGCCAGATTCAGAATCCCCACTCAGAGTCCCCTAGCCAACATGGCCCAGACCAAGCTCTCAGTATTGTCCCCAAACCTGCCTGTCTCTCAGGTCCTCACCTCAGGGGACTTCACACTAGAGACTTGGACATCATCCTCTACACGCTAACCCCAGCCATCCCATTCTACCCAGCACTGTGTCTGGGGTTCTGCCTGCTAAGCATTTCTGGGACCCAGCTCAGGCGGCTGGAGGATTCTCTCACTCCTTTGCTTCCACTACCCCTCCACGGCCCCCAGGACCCTCAGGATGGAGTCCCTGATCCATCCATTGTAGGCCTAGCATTTAAAGCCTCTCTGACCTCAGGTTGCTGACTACTTGGTCTCACTTCCTCTGCTACCCCAGACAGTTCCCCATTCTCTGAACCATCTTGCCTTTTCTTACCCCTCAGACCTTCTTTCAAGCTCAAAATGCTTTTATTCTTTCTTCTCCATCCAGCAAACTCCTACTCACTCTTCAAGGCCCAGCTCCACTGTCCCCTCCCCTAGAGCAAAGTCTTTGCCTGCCCATCCCCAGGCAGAGTCAGTAGTTCCCATCCACATGCCCTCCACCCTGCCCCTTCCATTCCTGCCTGGTGCTTCTAGCATAACTTGTTATCTCCTTGGTCACAGCCTGGCCCAGACCTACCTCCATCCTGCACAGACCCCAGGCCAGGCACAGAGAGGTGCAGGAGCCCTGGGGCCAGCACCCACTCTCTCTCTCTCTCTCTCTCTCACACACACACACACACACACACACCCAGGGCCTCCCTGCCTCCCCACTTTCCTCCTCACATTGCTCTCCTGGTTTCTGTTCGCATAATGCCTAAGCCCTCAAGGAGGGTAAAGCCTGGAGGACAACTGCCTCCATCCTGCATCCGCAGCCTCAACTCATTCGTTTAATTAATTATTGATTAAGAATCTACTGTGTTCCACACAGGATGCTGCATACTAGGAAAACATTTTGAGCAAACATATAAAATAGTACAGATTATAAGCAGTGCCATAAAGGAAATAAGTAGGAGATTACAGTAGAGAATAAATGATCCCTTCATATAAAGAATTTTTAAAGACCTCACAGATAAGCTGACATTTGAGCAGAAACTTGAGGGTGAAGGAGCATCTATGTGAGTGTCTAGGGAAATTGCCTTCCAGGCAGCGGGAGCAGGGATCACAAACACCCTGGACGGGGCTGGGGGAAGAGGCGTGTGCTTGCTGAGTTCTTAGAACAGTGAAGAAATGGCTGGAGTAGTGTAAGTTTTGTGGTTCAGAGCAGTAGATGAGGTCAGAGAGATGTGGGGGCAGGAAGGCTGCCCATGCTGACCTTGTAAGACACAGGAAGGACTTTGGCTTTTCCTCTGAGATGAGAAGCCAGAGGAGTGGTGTGGCCCAAACTTTAATGGTTTAACCAGGATCACTCTGGCCGCTGCGTGGAGAATAGACGGTAAGGGGCAAAGGTGGAAGCAGGGAGACCAGTTAGTAGGCATGACTGCATTCATCCCTAATTAGTCCCTAACTAGCCCACTGGCCCCTGCGTCCATAGCTGCAGCCCCAGTCGAGACCCCCACATTCTTCTGCCTGTCCTTCCTGTCTCTGCCTGACCCCTCAATCCTTTCTCCACACAACAGCCAAGGGAGCTTTTTAAACTGCAATTCGGATTATGTCAGTCCTGTCTGTTAAAGCTTCCATGGCTCCCCGTTGCTCTTAGGGCAAAGTCTAAACTCCCAACCCCAGTCCACAAGGCCCCATGAGGCGCAGCCCCTGCTGGCCTCTGCTGACAGCCCTGCTCTGTAAGTTCAGCTTCATCAAGCTCTCCTCCAGACTCTTGCAGCCTTCCTTGATCCTCCAAGGACCTTGAAACAAAAACTGAGTCCTTCCTTCTAGTTGTCTGAGTGACAAGCTTTTTTCCCCCACCTTCCTCCTTGAGAACCAAGGAAAGGGGTGAGGGCGTGAGAAGCTCAGATGCTGCTTCAGGCCGGCACTCCCTTCCTGGCCCCTCTGTGGGGCACCGTAGCCTGGCTCTGGGCTCACAGCCCATGAACAGCTGAGTTGCGGGGGTGTTATGACCTGCACTGATGACCAGGCTATGGGCCTGGAGAGTCCCTCTGCCCACCTAGGGAGTGTCCTGCCCCCTCCTCCACTCCAGGTCTCCCTGCCCAGCTTGTCTGCACTCTGGTTCCATCCTGGACAGCTCGTGCTTACCCCGGGTAACAGCTTCTTGTTCTTGGGCCTCAGGCCAGCCTCTGACTTGCTCTTCACAACTCTGGGTAATTTCCTGGTCTATCATTTTCCCACACAATATTCAATATTTTCCCACACAACATTCCTCAGCATCTCTGAATGGAGGTGGAAGTCCAAAAAGGATTGAAGGTAATAAAGTAGTCTCTCTAAAAAGCAAGGACTGTCCTCCTGTGCCCCCCCTACCACAAGTGACAAACTCTATTTGGGTCCCCAAAGAAGCCATATTTTGTCTTTGCTCCTGTCTAACGTGGACCATTTGTGGTTGGAAGCAGAGGCTAGACATCCCAGGAGAGGCTACCAGTGGCCTCACTTGTTCCTACAGGGTCTGAGGTTGGCCCCAGCCATGCAGGCTCAGAAACTCAATTGACCAGCCCTGTGAGTGAGTCTGTCTCCCAGTCAGACCTGGTTAGCCAGGCTCAGAGACTGAAGCACCACACCACACACCAGCTTCTTCACCGACAAAGGCAGCAGTAGGACACTCGGCCACTCTTCAGGGCATTCTTGGCCTAAAGGCACGTCTACATGGGAAGCCAGAGCACAGCCACAGACTTAGAGGAAGGGATGCAAGTTAGTAATAACTAGAGCAGGAGATAATGTGTTTCAAGCCTTCATCTCCAAGTCCTCAGTGAATTCATATTAGTCTTCTTTAATCCTTACATCAACTCAAAAGGAAGTACAGTTATTATCCCCATTTTGTGAACAAGCTCAGAAAGGTTGAGAAACTTGCCAATGTCACTTTCTAGCTAGCCAGTCTTGGTGACAAGGGCAGCCAGGGCAACTGCAAGTACTCATCTTCCTTGGAGAACATTGCCTGCCCTACCAATGGTCTGGTGACTCTGACTAGTCCTCTTCTGAAGAGAGCTAACCTGTCTCTGTTTGACAAGGTTCCCAGAACAGCCCAGAGTGCAGGCTACAGACTCACCAACTTCTTGCACAGGGCTGGACTCCCAGTTCTCCATGGGGCATGCAATGGTGGAAGCTGGGCTGAGCCAAGGTGACCCCTGAAGCTTTGGATCTGAGTATAGACAAGGCTGGTGCCCACAGCATCTGATCATAAACTCTGGCATGCATGAACCCACCCTCGGGTCTGCTTGACTTGTTTCTGAGGTCAGGTCATGATCCCTGCTAAAAGGCTGTTCTGGCTGCTCACCAGCTCCTCAGTGGTTCCCGGAGCTGCTGAGAGAGCCTGGGGTGACCCCTTCCCAGCCCCCATGGCTTTCTCTCTGATTGCAGGAGTTTGCCTCATCTCTCAGAGAAAGATTCCTGGGTGGGGCAGTCTCTTACCCCTCGGCCCTGTGCTTTCTCATGCTGTGCTTTCTCAGCCCGTGTTTCTGTCTACTCTTCTGCCTGTCACTGAGGCCTCCTCAAGGCTCTGGCCTAGCTTTGCCTTTCTTCTCCAAACACTCATTCACTAGAGTGGCTTGGGTTGTCTGGGCCATCTAATGGTTAGATCCCTTCCAAACTGCCCCAGCCCTCCTTTTGTAGTCTCACCCAGTCCCACTGGATTTGGTCTTGGAGGACAGAGATCAGAGGCCCTTCTAGCCTAGCCCAGGGGTGGTTCTGCCTCTACAGACTTGATCTTAAGGAGACCGTCCTGCTAGGACTCTGCTGTGATTTGTCTACTTCTCAGCACCCAGAGCTGCCTCCCCAGCAGATTTCTGCTTATCCCTGCTGGTTGTCCAGCTTTCCCATCAACTCTCTGAGCCTGCTTGCAACTAGAAACTCTGAACTAGTTCTGCTCCCTGATGACCTCATCTATGCCCAAGGCCTCAGGAACTCCGCAGTCATGACTCCCAAATATATATCTCTAGCCCAGATCTCTAATTGGCTGTATGTCTCTACCCGGATGTCCCAAAGACATCTCAAACTCAAAACATCCCAAACCCACCTCATCATCTTCTTTCCAACCTACTCTTATTCCTATGCTTCTATCTCAGACAGACACCATTATCCACCCACCCATTCAGTCCCTCAAATTAGGTGTCTTCCCTACCTCTTTCCCCTCCATGACACCCACATCCAGTTGGCCATCAAGACCTGTCCTTGCCACTTCCTTAACAGCTCTAGAATTCACTTCTTTCTTGGCCACCCCAGCATCACTCTCTTGGATGCCTACAACAGTCTCCTACCTGGTGTCTCTGCTTCCACTCTGGCTCCCTTCCTTAAATTCTCAACTTGGCCACCAGAGGGACCTTTCTATCTCATCAGGTTTTGCTGTGACTTCCACTGGCCTCAGAATTCAAACTAAATCCGTGTAACAATTAAGAAGTTTTAGGGTCAATCATGGTCTAGCCTCTGCCAACCTTTCCAACCTCATCCCTCTGCCTTCCCCCACCACTGGTTTAGCGCTTACATGGGCAAGTATCCGGGCTGGATCAGATTATTCAGGTGCCAGGAGGTGACCTGCACCTGACTTCAGGCCCTCATGGCCAGAAAGAGCAGAGGTAGAAGTTCAACCTATAAATGAGGCTGCCAGGGTCCTGCCTTCCTTGTGCTCCTGGGCAGCATCCACTGAGGGAAAGCACAGGCCACATCCTCCCCAGTCATATATGAGCAGGATGACTGAATTCGACTCCTTGTTCTCATCGCTTCAGATCCTCCGGGCCTACTGTTTACTCCAGCCACTGATGTCGCAACCAGCTTCTCTGAGGTGGCCCAATCTCAGTGGCACTTTAACTCTCACTTTCTGCTCCAGGAATCCTCTGACACTGAGGCATGGAACACATACAGAAACGTGCTCAACACTCACACATGTGTGATCTGGAAGTGTGGGGAAGTTAATACCCAATGGAGCATACTTGAGCCAATAAGGAATAGAAACCTATGGATAAATGTTGCCTACTTCTACTTCTGAACTTTAGACAGACATTTCTGAGACACATTCCCCCAATTTCCCATAACTGTAAACAACTCTACGCTGTACCCTTTCATTTGCTTTTCTTCTCTGTTTCACTCTCCACAGTCCCTTACTCCTGTTCCCTTAGATCCACTGCCAAATAGAAGGCAGTCTAGAAGGCAGATTTACAAGGAAGGGATTCTAGAACTGGAATATTCACCTTTCAAACAGAGATAAGGACCCCATTGCTGTTAGTGAGTAGGATGGTAATAACCCCTGGCATGCAGTAGCATCACTTACCAGAGTTCTTATCCATGGTAGATTAGAATGGGATGCAGGCAGAAAGTGAAACATTGGCTTCCAGTAGTGTTTTTTAGCCAGGGGCAATTTTACCCTCCAGGGGACATTTAGCAATGTCTGGAGACATTTTTTATCACAACTAAGGGAGAGTGCTACTGACATCTAGTAGGTCAGGCCAGGGATACTGCTAAACATCCTAAAATGCATAGGACAGCCCTCTACAACAAAGAATTATCTGGCACAAAACTTCAAGAGTGCCAAGGTCGAGAAACTCCCCGTTTTGGCACTTAGAATGTATGAAGACAGTGGTGATTATAAGGATCGTGGAGTTGACTGGCTTTTGTTAAGTGCTTTAGAAGCCTTGAAAAAAGAAAATGATAATCCCAGGTCAGCCAACTATAAACTCAAAGCACACTGTGTAAGCCAGGAGGCCTCCATGGCAGCTTCTGGAGAGACCCTCTTCTCTTGCAGCCACAGGGCAGATTGTGCTGGAAATCAAGCCCAGGACTTAATTGATTTAACTATAAGGGTAGGAGAGTCACACACTCAAAAAGGCTGCATGCCCAGCTTTGTTGGGTCTCCTATGACAAAGTGATAGCCCTGATAGGAAATGTGTAGAACACTGGAACACAGAATAGGGACATTTAGGTAGATTAATGTGAAAATTCCCCTAAAACATCAAGGCCAGCAGCAGCAGCTCTCCTTGCTTGCTACAGTTCTCCTCCCCTTGCTATAGGAGAGCAGCCTCTCCTTGCCTGGAATCCCTGCCTAGGATCCTCCTGAGGCAAGTGGCTCCAAAGACGATGCTTATCCTCCTCAAGATCTTTCCCTACTTCCCCTCATTGCCTCCAGACCAATAACTAGGGTTAGTTCTCAGCAAAGCCTAAGTGGGGAAATTCAGGCCCTGATCCACAAGGGAACAGCATACAAATTAGAAAAATGACACACCCATGTTCTGGTAGGAACAGGGATAACGTGTGGGAATTTATTAACCTGGGAGCACTCTCTCATTATTCTAGGTTTAACATCCAAGCAAGGATACATAAAACCATCTTCATATGCTTCTGGGATGGCTCTTTGAAACTTCAATACAATTAAGGTCTATAGAAATGAGGTGGAAATGCCATAACTTTCTTGACAGAGTATCAAAGGAGTCAGAAGGCTCAGGAGAGTGGGAATGTTACATTTTATTTATCATGCAAGACCAGAGAACCTGTTGCCAGATTACATTCCCCAGGCAAGTCCAGAAGACACTCCCTTCACTAAGGCAATACAAAATGCACAGGTGAGGATCCCTAGTGTCAGTGGGGGTGATAGGATTCTAGAATAGCAGATGCCAGTTGGTGGCACTTAATCAACACACAAGCAGGGTAGATGTAATTGCAAGACCAAAACGGTAGCCAGAGGGTTTCCACCCATGGAGGCTGTGGAGATGGCTAATAGACTATGGTGTTCCTAGGAGTTAAATAAATGAGCAGATGACTAGGTCTTACCTGACTTGTATAATAACCTCATCTCCCAAATCAGGAGCTAGTGAGCAGAAGGCTGATGACAGTTGCCACAATGGAACATGGTATTTCCTCACAAACTTCCCAAATCCAGGCCAGTTCACAGGCTTAGAGCCTATGGATTGAAAAGGAGGCCAAGTCTCCTTTAGGAAAAACCCTCCTATACTGCCAAAAGTATATATAATGATTATTTCCCCAAGCTTTTCCCACAAGGGATCTGTGGCTAGCCTGCTCAAGTTAATATAACAAAGTACCACAGACTGGGTGGCTTAAACAACAGAAATTTATTTCTCACAGTTCTGGAGGCTGGAAAGTTCAAGATCAAAGTGCTGGCTGATTCAGTTCTTGGTGACAATCTTCTTCCTGGCTTGTAGATGACCACCTTCTTGTGAGCTTTCTGATGTCTCTTCTTATAAGGGCACTAATCCCATCATGAGGGCCCTCCCTTATGATTTTATCTAAAACTAATTATTTCCTAAAGGCCCCATCTCCAAATACTTCACATTGAGGATTAGGGCTTCAACATACAAATTTGGAAGAGACACAACTCAGTCCATAGCAATGGCCTTTTACCAGAGTGACTCTGGCTTGGGAAAGGGAAATACCCAGACCTTTCAAGGCCTGTTGGATTCAGCGTATGAGCTGGCACTGATGTCAGAGGATGGGAAACACCACTGTGGTCTTACAGTTAGATTAGAGGCTCACGAAAGCCAGGTAGTAAATGGAGTTCTCATGCAAGCAGTTCTATCATGTCTAAAGATCAACACTGTAGTTCCCTGGTCCTTAAATGCATAACTGGGATAGATACACCTAGCAGCTAACAAGACCCTAACGTTTATTCCCTGTTCTACTAAATAAGAGCCATTATCGTAGGAAGAGCCAAATGGAATCCTCTAACACCCCCACATTTTTGACCAACTTATTAAATCAGAAGCGAAACCACATCCTGGGAGGAATTGCAGAGATTAGCAGCAACATCAAAGATTTTCTTCTCAATTTCCTTTAGTAAGGAGGATCAAAAGCTGTTTGCTTTTATGTGGGATGAATAGCAGTACGTATTCACCTTCTTGCCCCTGGATTATGTTAATTCTCCTGCTCTCTGTCCCAATATAGTATTTAGTGACTTTGATTGTTTTTGATATTCCATAGAATGTCATGATGGTCCACTGTACAGTATTGATGACATAATGCTAATTTGACCTAGTGAGCAAAAATAAACAAGTTCTCTAGATGTCCTAGGAAGACGCATGCATGCCAGAAGATGGGATTCCTTCATACTGGTGAAGTTTTTTTCATACCTTTTTGTTGTGGAATGAGTTAAATGTATATAAAGATAGACAAACTAGTAAAATGAACTTCTAGAAATGCTATCATGGCCAATCTTATTTCATCTGTATCCTCATTCACTTCTTCTATCCCATATTATTTTGAAACAAATCGGTGAAGTGAAGTTAGTAGAGATCTAGTAGTCTGGAGCATACCAGATCATCCCCTGTAGGTTAAAGGCAAGTTGTTGTACCCTGTACTTGCCACCACTAATAAAAAGGCATAGTGCCTAGTGGAAATACTACTCTGACCCATTTATTGGGTGACTTGAAAGGTTCACAATTTTGAGTGAAGCCCGGAGCAAAAGAGAGCTCTACAGTGTGTCCAATTATAGTACAAGGTTCCCTGCCCTATGATCCATATGACCCAGCAGAATAAATGGTGCTAGATGTGTTCATGGTGATAAGGATACTGGGTGGTGTCTCTGATAAACTCTAATAAAAGAGTTTCAGTACAGATCTCTAGAGTTCCAAAGCAAGGTCATGTCTTCTTCAGCAGAGAACAGCTATTTGGCCACAGTAAAAACTGAGTGCCTGGCAATGGGACATCAAGGATCTATGCAACTAGAGATGTCTAGTATGAGCTGGGTATTGTCAGAGTCTATCAAGTCATAAGATTAAGCAAGCACATCAGCAATCCATCATATAATAGAAATGGTAGAGGCAGGATCAGGACTGAGCAGGTCCATATGACTTATGTAAGTTAATGAATAAGTGGTTCAGACTCCTATGACACCTACCTTAGCTATACCAACACTTCTCCCTCAACTCAAAGCTATGGTCTTATGGGGGCGGTTCTCTACAACCAACTGATAGAGGGGGAAAAATATTCCACCCTGACTCACAGATGGGTTAGCTTGATACTAGCCCCAAAATGGATTATTACTGCAACACAGCCCCACTTAGGAGTGCCCCTAAAGGACAGTGGTGAAAGGAAATCCTCCCAACGGGTCCAACTATGAGCAGTGCACTTGGGCATTCATTTTGTACGGAGGGTGGAAGGATGAAATCCAAGTTAAGTAAGACAATGACCACATAAAATATTGTTCAAAGGAGGATACTTTTGAAAGTAAAAGGAAGCACTATTAATAATTTCACTGGACTAGTTGGCATAAATTAGAGGTGTCCTGGCACATCAGGATATATGGTCTTATTATAGATAAGGAAACAGGTTCCAAGGGGGTGGAAACAGCCTAAGAGGAGGGGTCAGACTGGAGACTACAAAAAATAGGGCAGAAATGTCCCTCAGCCTCTTATCAGGTCCTGGAGGAGCAAACACACTTGTACTAAATCTCCTGTCAGTCTCGTTGGCCTGCCTCCTGAACCCAGGACTCAGAAGGCACCCCGCCCGACCCGCCCCCACCCCGGTAGCTCACACAACAGGGCAGGTGCCTTAGGACTCGGCACTGAGCAGAATGTGGTCCCTGCTCTGGTTACCTGCCAAATCTGGGCGCCAGACTGGGCCTTCTCTTCCTCCCTCCCTCTGTTCTTGGACTGGGGTCAGTCCCTTCTTCAAACCCGAGGCCTTCCTGTCCGAGAAGGCTCTGGCAGCCAGCCCAGGTAAAGAGCGTGGGGAGAATGAAGAGATCAAAATCAGAAGCCAGGAGTGGTGACAGCAGCGCCTCCATTACTGCGCTCCGTGTGGAAGCCTTCTCTAGAGGCCCCAGCAGGATGCTGGGAGGACCTGGTAACTCCTGCCTCCCACCTCCCTTCGTCTGAGCTATCTCTGACGCAGTGTGACCCCGCTCATCCCTTCCGGGCTCTGGACTTATTTCCCCTTTTTCAAGGTGAGACTCCTGGGTGTCCCGAAGACGCTTCTCCGGGCGCCGTCGGCTGGTGACTGAATGCAGCCCTCCTAGGACTGGCAGGGAGTGAGCGCCCTGTCAGCTGGTGCCGGCCACGTGCGCGGCGTGCGTGCCAGAGAAGGGCGCGCCCCGGTGACCCTGCGCCCGCCCGCAGAGGTTTCCCGGAGCAGCAACTCCGCTGCCTCGTTGGTCCGCGCCCCGCCCAAGGCCACGCGAACTCAAACTCGGATTGGAAGGGACAGCAGAGAGACCCCTGCCTCAGGCAAGGCCTGGAGCGACGCCGCTGCAGAGGGCCAGAGCCAACCTCTCAAAGACTTTGCTCTCGGGCCTCGGCTCCTCCCTCTCGCCCCCTCCCCACCGTGGGGCCCAATACCGCGGCCCGGGGCTGGGAGCTGAGCACGTCGGGGTCGCGGGGGACGCGGGTGCGCCGGAGCCGCGCTTCCTTCCCCACAGGCAGGCTGCACCGCTGAGCTCCAAGCCCCTGCCGCTTCTACAGCCAGGTCGCCGGGGACAACAGGGGCGGAGCACGAGGCGGAGCAGCCCGGGAGCCCCACCCGGGCCCGCCCGGCCGCTTTCCCCTCCCCTGCCCCAGCCGGGATGGAGGTGTGGTCTCCAGTTTCTACGGTGACTTCCAGCTTTGCGTCCACCGGAACGTTCCCACCCCTGTCTCCTGGGAACGGTCCCCGAGTGTGCGACCCAGCTGCCCGCGGCCTGGCTGGTCTCCGAGAACGTTCTGACACCCTCTGGGGGACGCCCTCAACCGCGCGACACTGTCCGGGGAACGTTCTTCTCATCCCTTGTTGCAAGCTAAGAGCAGTGGCGGGAAGCATGCGGGACTACGACGAAGTGACCGCCTTCCTGGGCGAGTGGGGGCCCTTCCAGCGCCTCATTTTTTTCCTGCTCAGCGCCAGCATCATCCCCAACGGCTTCAATGGTATGTCAATCGTGTTCCTGGGGGGGACCCCGGAGCACCGCTGCCGGGTGCCGGACACCGCGAACCTGAGCAGCGCGTGGCGCAACCACAGTATCCCGCTGCGGCTGCAGGACGGCCGCGAGGTGCCGCACAGCTGCCGCCGCTACCGGCTCCAGGCGATCGCCAACTTCTCGGCGCTCGGGCTGGAGCCGGGGCGCGATGTGGACCTGGAGCAGCTGGAGCAGGAGAGCTGCCTGGATGGCTGGGAGTTCAGCCAGGACATCTACCTGTCCACCATCGTGACCGAGGTGGGTGTGTGAGCGACCGCCATCTGCGTCAGTCCTGGGTCTGCGTCCTCCACTCCCGGTCAAACCTGGCTGGCATGCAACTAACTAGGTTATGCTTCTAACACAAGTGTGCAGCCCAGGAGAGCAGGACTCACCTGAGGCTCACTCCTGGCCGTTTCTGTCTAGTATGGAGGGCGTGGAGAAGGGAGTGTTGTTACCAACCGTCTTTTCCTTTCCGAGTTTCACAACAGATGAAAATGTTCCCTAACAGCCTAGAGGCTGCCCAGATGTACAGCCTGAGTCAAGTTCCTGCCACAGGCATGAGGAGGGGTGCAGGGATTACTGCTGAGCCCAAGTGCAAACACAGAGAACAGCCTTTCTGCTGGGCAAGGCATAGGAAGTTCTGCCCTGTTGCCTAGCCACAGACTTCTGGAAGCATCATGGGGTCTGCTGCTCTGCCGTACACCTATGGTGAGGCTTGGGGTCCTGTCCTGAGGCTCCAATTTCTCTGAAAAGGAGCAGAGGGCCTCTTGATGCTGGCTGAGTGTAGGGAACCAGAGGAGGCATATCTCTGGCCTGAAGGTACTCAGGGAGAGACAGACTCACAGAGACTCCTCTGAGCGTAGGGCCCAGCAGTAGACAGTGGCTCCAGCTTATGCCATTCGCCCCTTAGCATCCTAAGTGGTTTGGTAGCAAGTTTTCTAAGTTCCAAGAGTTAGGCCACACACATACTACTTCACCCACTGCGTTTCCTGCTTCGCATCTGGTAAGAGACAGCAGATGGTGGGTCAGGGCATATCTCCTTCTCAGGAAGGGATCCTCACAGACTAGTTTCCTACTGTTGACCAGGCAGGTAGGATTTCCCAGCTTCTAGCCCTTCCTCTGCTCTATGTTCTTCCCAAGAAAAACTTGAGGGTGGCCTCTGAAAGTCATTAATCCCCTTCCCTCAGCACAACTTGGCAATCATCAGACACCATGTCTGGCCTTGTGCTGGGCACTAGGCTGTAGACATCTGAGGTGTAGGGCCTGCCCTCAAAGCTCAGATGCCCATGGGGCACACTGGCCCTGTTCCAGAGAAGGCTAATATCAACCCTAGTTAGTAATAGGGTTCTGGAGCCTGAATTCAAATCCTGGCTGGCTTGCCGTGTGACCTGGAGCAAATATATTACCCTTTCTGTGGGCATAACAGGGTGAGGAAATACTCCAAGAAGAGTTGATAAAATTTGAGCTGAGTCTAGAAATATGAGTAGGATTTACCCCAGCAAAGAACACAGCAGCTTCTGTAGAAGGAATTCCTGTAGATCAGGGCAGCTGGAGCTTGGGATGGCAGATGAGGCTAGAAATGCCTGCAGGGATCAGTTCACAGTGGGCATTGTAGGTGTGTTGAGGAGTTGATTTTATTCTGAGGACAGCGAGGAAATAGCAAGGGTTCTAAGCAGGGGGGAACATGGTCAGATTTGTGTTTTTAGAAAGAGCTCAGTCTAGCTGCTATGAAAAACAAGAAGACCAATGAGGAAGCTGTGGGAGTTGCCTTGGCAAGAGACTGGTGGCCAGCTAGGAGTGGTGGCAGCAGAATCTATAGGACCTGTGGAAAGTGGACTCAGCCCATGTGATTGCCCACCTCTTGCCCACGGCCTGGTCCTGAGGCATCTAAGACTGGGGGTCAGCTCACCCCACCTCAATTCCTGGAAGTGTCATCAGCACCTGAGCTGGAGCTGGCCGCACTAGCTACAGCCCTCCTTGACAGCTGGGTTGACCTGCCTCTTTCTTCTTCCTCTCTGGTTTTGTTTACTTCAGGGTGTGAGGGGTGGGTAGCTGCTGGCCTCCAAGTCCATAGCTACCCCTGTTGGGCCCTATTCACAGGGGCCTGTGGGCACATCTGGGGACGCACATCATCACACGCTCATACACATGCACCAGGATTTGCCTTTTTCAGCAGCCCTTCCCTTCCTTGCTTCCTTTTTGGGCAGTTGGAGTAAAATCAAAGGCAAGTGGTCCTGATGGTTGGGAGGAAGGACGGGAGAAGCACCAGGGTGAGCAGGGTGGGGTGGCTCTCCGCAGAAATGTGTGGCACAAGGAGGAGTTCTGGAGTCAGACAGGAGGGTCAGTTCTGTCCCCATCCCTAACCTCTTGGCTGACTTCAGCAGGTTACATCACTGCTCAAGGCCTCAATTTCCTTATCTTTAAAAGGGGATACAAGCACATGAAAAGGTGCTCAACATCGCTAATCATCAAGGAAATGTAAATCAAAACCACCATGAGATCCCACCTCACACCCACGAGGATGGCCGCTTCAAAAATACAGACAATAACAAGTTTTGGCAAAGATCTGAAGAAATTGCAATCCTTGTGCACTGTTGGTGGGAATGTAAATTGGTACAGCCACTATGAAAAACAGTATGGCAGTTCCTCAAAAAATTAAAAGTAAAATTATCATATGATCCAGCAGTATCACTTCTCAATATATACCAAAAATAATTCAAAGCAGGGTCTCAAAGAAATATTTGTGTGCCCATGTTTAGAGCAGCATTATTCACAATAGCCAAAAAGTGAAAGCAACCCAGATGTCCATTAACAGATGAATGGATAAAGGAAATGTGGTTTATACATACAATGGAATATTATTCAGCCTTAAAAAGGAAAGGAATTCTGACACATGCTACAACACAGATGAACCTTGTGGACGTTATGCTAGGTGAAATAAGCCAGTCACAAAAAAGACAAAAACTGTATGATTTCATTTATATGAGATAAGAAGAGTAGTCAAACTCATGGAAACAGAAAGCAGAATGGTAGTCTCCAGGGGCTAGGTGGAGGGGGAAATGGGGAGATATTCAATGGGTGTAGAGTTTTAGTTTTTTTAGTTTAGTTCTGGAGATTGATTTTACAACAATGTGAATATATTTAACTCTTCTGAACTGTACACTTAAAAATCGTTAAGATGGTAAATCTTATGTTATGTGTATTTTATTACAGTTTTTTTTAAAATGAGTCTCATAAGAGTGCCCCACTTGTATGAGTTATTGAGAGGACTCAGTGCGATTGTGAGCTGTGCTACATCCCCCAGCACCAGCAAATGGACATCATAGGTGGGGACTGAGGTAAGGGCAGGACCTCATCACCTCTGGCTAGGCACCATGGGCATAGTGGGAGCTATCCTAAGGTCCAGGTTGCAGCCAGTATAGTGGGTGATGAGACTTGCTGGAGGATGAGTCCCTTTCCCCATGGTGGAAGTTCGAGGGCCCAAAGAATACGACAGAGGTCCAAACCCACACTGACTTGGCCAGTGCCAGTAGGAGAATGGCCCCAGCCCTCCCACAGGGTCAAGCTCAGGAGCCCTGAGCAGGTTCTCTGCATCCCAGCTGGTACAATACAGGTAGAGGGACTGTCCTCAGATTGTCTCTCCCTTACACTTCTGTGCAGGATCTCCCAATGGGCTTACCCTCTGGGACACCTGAATCGACCCCCTCACCCCTCACAGGGATGATAAGATCAGCCAGAAACCCAAGGACGGCATGTTCTGTTGTGGAAATGCCTTTCATAGAATCCTAGGAGGCAGGAATCTGGTGTCTAAGTTGGGACTTGCATGAGTACATCTATCTGTATATATATATGCATAAGGTGGTTTCCTTCCTTGGGGGCTTTTTGTGAAGTCCAATTTATTCATCCTGGGCAGTTACTAAGAATCACATTCTTTAAAACTTTATTTTGAAATAATTTTTGATTTAGAGAAAAGTTGTGAAAATAGTACAGAGATTTCACATATACCCTTCCCCCAGCTTCCCCTAATGTTAACAATTTACATAACCATAATTCATTTGTCAAAACCGGAAATTAATGTTGCTTACAATATTATTAACTAAACAACAGACCTTGTTTGAATTTTGCAAGTTTTTCCACTAAGGTCCTTTTTCTGTTTTCTGGTCCAATCCAGAATTCCACATTGTATTTAGTTGTCATGTCTCCTTAGTCTCTTCCAATCTATGACAGTTCTTCAGTCTTTCCTCGTCTTTCATGACCTTACACTTTTTATGAGTCTATCAGTTATTTTGATGAATCCTTCAATTTGGGTTTGTGTAATTTCTCTCATGGTAAGATTGAGTTTGTGTAGTTTTTGGTAAGAATCCCATAGAAGCAATGTGTACTCAGGGCATCATACCAGTGGGTACATAATGTTGATGTGGCTTATTATGGTGATGTTAACCTTGATCTCCTGGTTAGGTTGGTGTCTGCTGGGTTTCTCCACCATAAAGTTACTATTCTTTCCCCTTCATAATTAGTATCTTGGGGAAGATACCTTAAGACTATAAAATATCCTATTTCTCCTCCAACTTTTACCCATGATGTTAGCATCCATCACAGGACCTTAACTGAAACAACCATTACTGTGGTGTTTGCGTAGTGGTGATTTTGCATCTCCCACATTCCTTATACGTTCCTTTCAACTTCTTAATTGGAATTCTTCTGTAAAGAAGAGCATCCTCTTCACTCCCATTTATTTATGTATGCAATTATTACTTTATATAAGTATAGATTCATGCATATTTGTTTTATTCCATGAGTTATAATCTAATACTATCCTTATTTATTTTGTTGCTCCAGTTGTTCCAGTTTGAACCAAGTTATTTTTCACTTTAGGGCTAAAGAATGTAAGGGCCTTCATCTGTCTCTACAGTCAGGGCTGGAGAAGCCTGTGTTCGCCCCTAGGGATGCCAGGAATGCCAGTTACCTCTTAGCTAAGTTGTCCATTGGTGGCAGTGCAAGAACAGGAGCGGGGAGTGGTGTTCTGGCCCAGTGGGTTGGGACTGAAGCTTCTGTTGGGAAGGAAGGGATGCCAAGTATCCCAAACAGTCTGTCTGATGATAGAGTTCTTGTCACTGAGATCTACTGCGGTGGCTTGGCATCGTCCTCCATTTAGCCCATCAGTGCCGTGGCCTCCCACAGAGCAAAGGCCTTATGTATGAGGAAGCTCAGAGACCTCCTGCCCTGAGGCTGTAGGAGCAGGAAGGATAGCAAATGCCCTGCTCTCCATGGGGCCGAGAGTTATCAGCAGGGCCACAGGGCAAGCAGTAGGGGTGAGCCTGGCTCCTGGCCAGGGTCTAAGTATGGGCTGGCCTTGGCCTCAAATATGTCCTCTTTTCCCGTGGAACAACATTAGGTAGACTTGACCCTGTTTAGTCCACGGGCTGGGAAAACTAGGCAGTCATCTCTGAGGTGAGCACTGCTTCTCCTAGGCCCCATGCTCTAGAGGCCCTGAGCGAACCTTGTTTGGTACGGACCAGCTTTCTGTGGCAGGCCACCAGTGGCCTGAGGTAGGGCTGCTTCTCCACCATATGGACTTCTTTCCTCTCCTACAGCTGACTGCATCCTCTAGGAACCAGTGGGTGAAGTTGCTGGTGGCTGTGCCCTTAAGCATGATAGAGCCTCTAGCAAAGAGCCTGGACCTCTGGAGGCACAAGCCTTGTACTGTCTTTCTTGGGACTTGGGGTCACAACATAGACAATAGGACACACTGATTCTCTACTCACAGCCCAAAGGTATGAAGTAGGAACATGGAAGCCTCATCCTCTGCTCACAGGGCACTTATGGGAGGCATTGGGAGCAGCAAGGGAGGGAACTATGAGACAGAACGAGCCTGGATCTGGCTGGCAGCTACATGGGACTCCATATGGCAGTTCATAGGGATGTGCCTCCTTTGGGGCCTGGGTAGGCTCTGGCAAAGGTGAAGACTTTGGGCAGTAGGTAGGCTTAGGCTGTTTTCTTTCTATCAGGCCTGCAGGCTGCCCTGTAAGTGTGGGAACTGGCAGCTTGGCTGTCAGGACAGCCTGAATATTAACCAAATTCATACTCAGACCTGCCCTCTGGCAGATTCCAAAGGGGCTATGTTGTGGGGACCTCTGCCTCTAGCCAACACCAGGGAGACTTTTATTTCCAGTTAATGCTTCAGGAAGATCTTGCCGCAGAACAAATAAAGGAGACTCGGGGGCCTTTCCTAGCTCTGGCCTGAATCTACTTTCCTGTTTGTTTATCAGCTGCCTCACCCCCAAAACAGTTTGCCTGTTGCCTCTCAGCTATCTTCCTCTGACAATGGGCATCCAGATCTCAGAATGTGCTTTTGTCTAGAGGCTGCTTCGCTCGCACCTCCTGCCAAGTTTCTGAATAAACAGACTTTGTCCATCCCTCTGGTAGGCAACAGAACCCTCACACAGAGTCCAAAAGGTAGGGTGGTGTATTAAGAAAAACAAGGCTTTGGCAGGGCTGGTCAGAGGAGCTTTAGGTGCCTCAGGCCTCTGAAAGGACTGTAATTTCTCCCTTGTGACAGGCTAAATTCAATTTGTGTTCAAAGCTAATGCAGGCCTGCCTTGTTATCTGAAACCTTGGTATAATTTGAAGCATGTCTCTGGAGCCCAAAAGAAAAGCACCGATTTCCATTTGGAGCAGAGATGGTGCAGAGAGGATGCAGGCTCTGGGGAAGGGCTGGGTTGACTCACATGCACTAGCAATTGACACAGACAACCCAAGGCTGGCGGCTCCTGCTCTGTGTTCACAGCACTGGAGGGCAGGTTCACAGTGGCACCTTCCAGAGATTCTCCTTGGTGCTAGGTGGCTGGCATCATCCCATTAGCTTACATTCCCAGAGTGGAGCCTGGCAGTGCTGTGGCAGATCCACTACCAGGATGCAAGGGGGGAAAGCCAGGTCCCTGAGCACCCCTTCTCCTTCTCTCAGGCCCCTCCACTCCCATCCCTACCATCCCACTCAAACTCCTTGAGTCTTTTGCTTTGGTTCAGCCTCTGATGATCAGAACTCTTCACTGAGGCTGCTCCACCTGTAGTTGCTTTTTCTTTGCCTATAATACGAAGAAATAAAGATACTGAGAACATTTTAAGAGGACATTAGCCCCATCTGTAGCCCCTGAGCTCCAAATTCCAGAGGCTTAATTCCTGGGGAGTGAGCCAGGAGATTGGGCGATCCCATCCTCCACTCAGCCAGTAGTCATAAGTGGCAGCTCCACCCCAAGTTCCACAGGCCGAGAATATTGGGGCCCTGGTTGCCCTAGTCCCAGCTTGTTTGTAGGATAGAGATTCCATGCCAGGAGAGGCAAGGCAAAAAAGACAGAGGCTACCACACCCATCCAGCATTCAACTCATAAAGTGGGGATGTCACTCTGAGGGCTGCTTTCCCTGCCTCCAACTCTGGAGCAGGGGCTCAGAGATTTTGCCCAGGAGGAGAAATAGTCCATAAGAACAGAGAGCTCTGAATATGTACCCACAGGAAATACTTTCATTTGAAACAGAGTATAGAGAAGTTGAAGACTACGAGTGCTCTTGAAAACAGTGGAGACTGTGGTGGTAAACAATTAAGAGGAGACTGGTAGCTCCATTAGAGCAACAAGCTAACCCATAGGGCAACTACTTCACCAGAAAAAGAGACAATTCAGAGCAGCCCTCCTGGAGTCAGAACAAACCTCAAAGACTTACCTGAAAAACTACTCCAGCAAAGGGCGGCCCCGTGGCATAGCGGTTAAGTTCACACATTCCGCTTTGGTGGCCCGGGGTTCACCGGTTCAGATCCCGGGTGCAGACATGGCACCACTTGGCAAAAGCCATGCTGTGGTAGGCATCCCACATACAAAGTAGAGGAAGATGGGCATGGATGTTAGCTCAGGGCCAGTCTTCTTCAGCAAAAAGAGGAGAATTGGCAGTAGTTAGCTAAGGGCTAATCTTCCTCAAAAAAAAAAAAATTTCCTTAATTGAACTAGACTGTAGGATGATTTATGCTCCAGGGCCTTGTTGGGAAATAGTAAAGCAACCAGCCAGAAATTAGTGGAGCCTAACAGCTGGGTGTGATATCAGCTGAGGCAGACAAGTTAATAGACGAATCAGGGAAAGACACAATCAAAGAGAGTCCTGCTAAAACCATTGTCCCAGAGTGACCATTCCTGTGCCCAAGGCTGTGCCCTCTAAAGAGTGGCATGAGAAGCTTCACACAGCAGGGGAAATAGACTTCACTAAGAGTCTGGCCAAGTCACTAAACAATAAACAAACAAACAAAAACAAGTCGCTTCAGGGTGGGCGGTTGCAATGCTCAGAGTTTCTGCAATATATTTCCTAAAATGTCCAGTTTTTAACAAAAAATTAAAAGACAAGCAGAGAAACAGGATAATATGATTAATATGCAGGGAAAAAAGCAGGCAACAGAAACTGCCTGAAAGGACCCAGGTGTCAGATTTAACAAAGACTTCAAGGCAGCCATTCTGAATATGTTCAAAGAACTAAAGGAAGTCATGCTTTAAAAAGTAAAAGAAGGGGGGGCTGGCCCCGTGGCCGAGTGGTTAAGTTCGTGCGCTCCGCTGCAGGCGGCCCAGTGTTTCGACGGTTCGAATCCTGGGCGCGGACATGGCACTGCTCGTCAGACCACGCTGAGGCAGCGTCCCACATGCCACAACTAGAGGAACCCACAACGAAGAATACACAACTATGTACTGGGGGGCTTTGGGGAGAAAAAGGAAAAAATTAAAAATCTTTAAAAAAAAAAAAAAAGTAAAAGAAGGTATGATGACAATGTCTCATCAAATACAGAATATCGATTAAGAGATAAAAATTAAAATTTTATAAAGAAGAATCAAATAGAAGATCTTGAGTTGAAATGTACAGTAACTGACATAAAAAATTCACTGGAGAGACTTAATAGTAGATTTGAACAGGCAGAAGAAAGAATCAGCAAACTTGAAGATAGAGCAATGGAAATTATGCAATCCAAAAAACAGAGAGAGAAAAGAATGAAGAAAAATGAACAGGCCTTAAAGAAATGTGGAACACCATTAAGCACACCAACATATGCATAATGGGAATAGTAGGAGGGGACAGAAAGGAGCAGAAAAAAATAATCAAAGAAATAATGCCTGAAAACTTCCCAAATTTGGTGAAAAACATTAATCTACACAGCTCAGAAGCTCAATGAGCTCCAAGTAGAAGAAACAAAAAGAGTTCTACACACAGACACATCATGGTAAACTGCTGAAAGCCAGAGACAAAGGGAAGAATTTGGAAATAGCAAGAAGCATATGACTTGCCACATACATGAGAACCCCAATAAGATTTACATTTGATTTCTCATCAAAAACAATGGAGGCCAGGAAGCAGTGGGATAAGATATTCAAAGTGTTGAAAGAACCAAGAATCTTATATCTAGGAAAACTATCTTTCAAAAATGAAATAAAGACATTCCCAGATACAAAAAAACTGAGAGAATTTTTTTGGTAGCAATGCTGCCTTACAAGAAATGCTAAAGGAAGTTCTTAAGGATTATTTTCAAATCTACAAATTATACTCTGAAAACTACAAAACATCATTGAAAGAAATTAAAGAAGGCCTAAATAAATGGAACATCTCATGTACTGTTCATGAAGCAAAAGACTTAATTTTGTTAAGACGGCAAAACTTCCCAAATTGATTTACAGATTCAACACAACAGATGTTCAATATCATTAGTCATTAGGGAAATGCAAATGAAAACCACAATGAGATACTTACCCACTAGGATGGTTAAAATTAAAGACATACAATAACAAGTCTTGGTAGGAATATGGAGAAATTGATACTCTTGTTGATTGTTGTTGGGATTGTAAAATGGTGCAGCCACTTTAGAAAACAGTTTAGGAGTTCCTCAAAAGGTTAAGCATAGATTTACCATATGCCTCAGCAATTCCACTCCTACATATATACCTAAGAGAAATGAAAACATATGTGCATGCAAAATCTTGTACCCAAAAGTTCATCGCAGCGTTATTTATAATAGCCAAAAAATGAAAAGAACTCAAATGTCTATCAACTGACAAATGGCTAAGTAAAATGTGGTATACCCATATAATGGTATATTATCCAACCATAAAAAGGAAAGAAGTGTTGATACTTGCTACAACAACATGGACGAACCTTGAAAACATTATGCTAAGTAAAAAAAGCCAGTCACAGAGACTACATGTTGTACAATTCCACTTACACTAAATATCCAGAATAGGCAAATACATAGAGACAGAAAGTATATTAGTGGTTGACAGGGGCTGCGGGAAGAGAATGGGAAGTGACTGCTAATGGGTATGGGGTATTTTTCAGGGGTGATGAAGATGTTCTAAAATTAGGTGGTGCTGATGATTGCACAATTCTGTGAATATACTGAAAATCACTGAATTGTACACACTAAAAGATTGAATGTTATGGTATGTAAATTATATCTCAATAAAACTGTTTTAAACAAAAAGAATTAAATTTCCAGCTTTTTTTCCCCCAATGGTCAGGAATTTCCAGCTTTAAGTCACAGTTAAGTTATAAAGAAGAAATCGGGGTGGATGTGTATTCTATTATTAACTATCTACCACATCCTTCCCCCCCCGACCCAGAATGAAAAATAACTATAAAAGGACACAATAGAAACCCATTTTTCATTCTTAAATGGATTATTACTAATTTTTCATTCACAGTCATCTCTGAGATTGAAGTCCATTTATAAAGGGATTTTACACCTTGTGAGAAGCTTTTCTGGTTTTTAGTCATTGAATAGAAAGTTTTTCTTTCTAAGAATCTCTTTTGTCTAGTCAGGCTTAAGTGTAACCTGCTTTGCTTTTTCATTCATGCTGTTTGTTCTAAGTCATGGCTTTACTTAGGACAAAGGCGTGAGGTTAGTAGAAAGGGAACTACCATTTAATGAGGCCTGTAACTGTCAGACAGTGTGTCAGATACTCTCCTTACGGTCCTGTCCAATGCTCACAACCCCAGGAGGGAGTGTTATTGTCACCTCTTTGAAGACGAAAAGCAGGCTGACAGAGGTGAACGAGTGGCCCAAAGTAACAGAGAGATGTGGCACAGAAATGGCAGAACCCAAGAGAGCCCTACTCTTCGCTCAACATCAGGCTGCTTCTGGAGTTCTCAGTTCTGTGCAGATCAGAGGGATACACTTATCTTTATGATCCTTTATGGCTTTGGTAAAGGCTAAAACTGTTGGACTTTGGCTACTTGGAGAGTTCAAGATTGAGGGTGATTCTCAAAGGACAGTGTGTGATACCACACATTTTCCAAACTCATTTTCCATTACTCCTAATTGTTCAACATTCATTCATCAACAATTCGCAAGCATCCACCATGTGCCTAGCCTTGTGCAAGCATTAGTTATCTAAAATGATTATACGAATGAGTTCAGGTTTTAGCACTCTGTCCATCTGGAGGAGGATGAGGAGGGGGTTCCTCTTTTCCTCTCTAGCCAGAGAGCAAGGGCACAGTGGCCCAGAACAGAGCCCACCCTGCCCAGGCCTGCTGGGCTGATGTATGCACATGTGCACACCTGACCTGTCCTGGAAAGTATGCTTGACCTCAAGCTTTGTGGAGGCAGTGACTATGTCTGTTTTGTGCCCCACACAGAGTCTGGCCCAAATCAGGTGCTCAATGACAGTTGAATAAATGACTAAGCAATTCCTTTTATCAATCCACTAGAACTTGGACTGGTTACTTCATTGCTCTATGCCTTCGTTTCCTGATTTGTAAAACAGGGATAAAGAGAGTACCCATTTTACATGGCAACTCTGAGATCTCATGAGACAATACAAGGCATACAGTGAGCACCCAATACACTGTAGTTGTCACTCCTATTGTTATTACTGTTGGGAAGGATGAGAGGCACATCCTTCTATGCCGAGAGTGACCTCCCGTCCTCTTTTACCTTGTGATCTGGATTTTTGTTTCTTAAAGCAGAGCTGAAATCTAGATGGCCCAGCCACATGGAGCTCTCCCTGCTCTGTTAGAGGACATTGGTCTAAGACCCTGAGGATGAGAAGGACAGAGTAACCCTGGGAGGATACACCCAGTGCCCCTACTCTGCACAGCTTGGGCCATTGGGTTCCCACACTCCATTTTCTGTCCAAGGTGTGTGTGGGGGGGCAGGGGACAGGGGAGTTATGTTTCGGAAATGTTAATGTTTGACCTAAAAGCACAGCTCTAGAGCAATGCCAACCAGCTCCTCATCAGGCCATCCACCATTAGCCTCTGAGCTGGCTGTGTGTGTGTATGTTTGTGTGTGCATGGGTGTACACACATGTGCAGAGACATAAGGGACTGTTCTGTCCCATCAAGAAAAAAACTCTCCCACTGGGCCTATCGTGTCACTGTTAATCACTGGGTCCTGGCTAGTGGGGGTCCAAGACTTACCCCTCAAACCCAAAGGGGCTGGAGGAAGGCAGGGCCCAGCCTCCCCAAGAATAGCCCTGTGAAGAAAAGGGCCTCTCTTCAGGCTGGCCACTGATTTACTAGACTCTAACCCCATGAGCCCCAGCTGGAACTTTGTCTGCCAATCCTATTGTACCATTACCGGGCCCCTGCAGCTTTCCAAAAAGACTCCTTGGGCACAGTAACTTCCCAAGAGAAGGCCCAGCCCTGGAGCCAACCACAGGTGGCTGTGAGACCCAGCTGTCTTGCCCTGCTGAATGTGAGCAGGAGCTCCAAAGCCAGATGGCAGCCTGCATGGACACTGTGTGCACATGGCCTTTTCCTGTGTTGCATGATGCTGACAGGGCTTCTCGGGCCCCTCTTCAGGAAGAGAAGGGGGACCTAGAGCCTTGGCCAGATGACCCTCAGTAGGAGAGTGATGAGGAGCTGGCCCTCCTCTCACCTTTCCCAGCACCCCAATTCAGGACTCTTTTTCTTGCTTCATTCCCCAAAGAGACCAGGCTTGACCCACTACCAGGGCCAGCTTCATGGGGGCATACGACCTGTGCAATTACACAGCGTCCACACTTGGTTTTAATGTTCTGATATTGATGCCTTGAAATTCTTAATCATTTTTGAACAAGGAGTCCTGCATTTTTAGTTTACACTGGGCCTTCAAGTTGGGCAGCCAATCCTGCCCACTACCTTTGCTCATGAAATGCCTGCTCCATATCTGACAGGCTTCCTCTTTCCTTTCTATCTCTAAGGCCTATGTATCCTCCCCTAAAGCAAAGAAAAATATTTTAGAAACCACAAAGGAGAGCACATTAGCCTTGGAAGAGCTTTTGTGCTCCACAGCATATGCAGTGGTGATGGTTGATAACGGACATGTTAATACCCCTACCAAGCTTAAGATTTTCTTGGCTCTGTCTGAAACTGAAGGCTGTGGTGGAGGCCTTCTACCCCTAATCCTGGTGTCACATTCCTTAAGAAGTGTAGGGGATGATATTTACTAAGCTCCTTTTGTCTGGCCTTTGGAATTCATGTCTAAAGAAGGATATGGGTACAAAGTTGAGTTCTGAGGCCTGAGATGGTATCTAGCATGCCCATTTACCTGCTATGACTTCAGACACACCCATCTCAGAGCCTCAGTTTACTCTTCTGCAAAATGGGTCACACTCTACTTCAGGAGGCTTTGGGGCCTCAATCACTAATCTCTTTGTGTGTTGGGGAAGATCCAGAGCTCTTTTCTGACACTTTAGCCAGTGATTTTGGGAAGTGGGTAGCATTAATTCAGGTACATGTCCTATCTATGACCACTGGGCTGGCAGGGCACTTGAATCTGGCCATACAGGTTTGAAGGGTTTCTACCCTTTCCCCTGAAGCCCATTCAGGGACCCCAGGTGAAGCAGCCCTTCTCTGGATATGGGCTCAGATGTATCCTTGGATTGTGCTGAGGGGTAGAGAGCCAAGTTCCTGGCTCACGTTTTTCTTTCTCAGAGCTGTGCTTGGGCATTTGCCTGTGGCCAGCCTTATGGACATGGTGAGAGGCAGCCTCATGAATCTTGCTATTGTCTCTAGGACTGGGGACATTATCCTCAACATCATAAAGTGACCCCTTTGTGGAGGGGAGTATACAGAAGAGACTTCTCTCTGGTCTCAGTACTCAGAAACTCTGTATTAGGGCCAGCCCAGTGGCTCAGTGGTTAAGTGCTCACATTCCGCTTCGGTGGCCCGGGGTTCGCTGGTTGGGATCCCTGGTGCGGACATGGCACCAATTGGCAAGCCATGCTGTGGTAGGCGTCCCACATATAAAGTAGAGGAAGATGGGCACAGGTGTTAGCTCGGGGCCAGGCTTCCTCAGCAAAAAGAGGAGGATTGGCAGCAGATGTTAGCTCAGGGCTAATCTTCCTCAAAAAAAAAAGAAAGAAAGAAAGAAAAAAAGAAACGCTGTACTTCTGCAGAATGAGATATCACTTTGCATACTGTGATCCTGAGAACCGAGCTGCTGGGGTGCTCAAAGCCATGTCTGAAGCCCTCTCTGGCAAGCAGGCCTTGGCTTACCGGTGACTTGGTTGTTTTGCAACAACTCTCCTCCCCTGTGCTTTCTATTTGCTCTGATTCTCTTAGCTCTTTGTTTTACACTTTTCTCTTGTATGTGTCCTCATAAACACCTCTCTCTGCTGCAAAATGAGTTGTGATATAAATATGTGAATTCATTTTTAGATCTATTTCAGGGTAGTTGTGAGGTTTGAGAGCTGCATTGCTTTGTGAATGTCACGGAAGCAGCAGTGCACCAGTGGAGCTGGGATGGAGTGGCAGGCAGGGGGTCTTTCCTTTGGACTGGATCATCTTCTCACACACAGCAACCCCTGACCCACAGCCCTGAAATACCTATTGGCACCTGCTTGTTTCTTAAATAAATGAAAGCTCATTGAACACACTGTGAAATTTTGGCAACCTCCCCTGAGATTTTGCTGAATTGACTAGGTCAAGAGCTGGGGACTGAAATGGAAATCATTTTCTGGATCCACCAGCAGGGACAGCCCACAGACCCTGGGTAATGGGAGGGACCACACTTCTGGGAAGGCTGGGTGGGAAGGAGGGTGGAGGAGTGTACAGGGGAGATAAGGAGCACCAGAGAGGGGTGGCTAGCCTCCACCCCCCCCCTCCCCCACCCATACAGTGGGGCCCTGGATCAGGCCCCAAGCTTGGCCTATAGTGTGAGTGGACCAAGGAGCACAGGGTTCTTCGGAGGAGCTTGCTCAGAAAATATAATCACAGACCCCATGGGACCACTTGCACTTTTCAACAAGGTAGAAGAAACTTATGCCTGGACCAAGTGACCATGCCCCTTGCCCTGCCCCTCAGGGCAAACACCTTTCAAACACCTTCCCTCCATGCTGGGATGCCTTCTGAAGCAGAAATGCAACCTTTGCTTCATGCCACTTTGCCAGCTTCTTGCTGTGTGATATGAGCAGAGTCTAGGGCATCAACCTCCCTTTCAGAAGAGGGAGGTGAGTCTCAGGGAGACCAGTGACTTGTCCCAGTAAATGATAGAGTCAGAAGTCAACCCCATAGCTGTAAGGTCTATGCCCTTTGCACAAAGGTGACAGCCTGGAACAGAGTAGGAAAGCCTGCCTGGCTGCCATGCTGACATTCTCTTCAAGCTGGGCTGGAGCTGGGCCTGCTGGAGGGTTGGGCTCACACCTCATGTTGTCTTCCCTGGCAGTGGAGTCTGGTGTGTGAGGATGACTGGAAGACGCCCCTCACCACCTCCCTGTTCTTCGTAGGCGTGCTCCTCGGCTCATTCGTGTGTGGGCAGCTATCAGACAGGTAAGGACGCTAGGAGGGAGGAAAGGTGGGATAGGGCTCCTTGTCAATTCATTGTCTGTCTTGGGTTGACTGAACTCAGAGTATTTCCACCAAGAGAAAAGGAGGCCCTCAGGGAGTTTCCTCTTCTTCCTGCCCTCAGTCCCTTGCCAGGACCCACTGGAAAGTAGAGTCCCTGTTTCACCAAAACTCAAAAAAAGACACTACTACCTTATCACTGCCTCCCTAACTGACCACTATCTTGGTCCACAAACAGCCATCAGCCAGAGTCAGGGCCAGACAGTGAGAACTGAGTTGCTAACGGTGCACCCACCTCTGCTTTGGGTCAGGCCCCTGGCCAGGCACTGGGGCCACAGAGCTGACCCAGGCTCGTTCTGGGCCTCCTAGAGGTCACAGTCTGAAGGAGACAGCATCACAGCTCTGGAAGAAGTGCCCCCACTGACCTCTGAATGTTCTGTGGGGACCAGAGCAGGAAGGTAGGAGTGCTAAATGGCAATGTTGGGGAAGGCTTCCCAGAGGCGTGGCTGTCCTTCCCCAGTTACAAAGCCCAGTGGGACCCCAAACCCAACAGCCTGAGACCTGAGTTTGGAAAATCGGACAGGAGACCATTCTGCTTACACCTGTGCTCCACTGTACCCTTTGGGCACTATCAGAATGTGAAATTAACACTTATGCCAACTACAGTGTCACTAACGGACATTGCTAGAAGCTACACTTTCCACAGAGCAGTGGTTCACAATTTTGGTTGCATATTAGACTCACCTGGGAAATTTTTTTAAATCCCAATACCCAAACTGCATCCTATGCATTAAGAATCTCGGGAGGTGGGGTACTGGCACCAGTACTTTCTGAAGCTCTCCTGGTGATTCCAAGTGCAGCCAAGGTTGAAGACCACTGCCATAGAGGGATTCTTGCTTCTAGATTTACAGAATTCCCATGTTGCTGATATTAGATGTATCTTCAATCTGTACTGTACCTGCCTTCCAGAAATGTGGTGGCAGCTTCTAATTGTGGCTTGTTCGAAAGAGCAGATTTCCATGTGGAATTTCCATGTGCATGAACTGCTCTGCGCTTTTGAGATACAGTACCTCCAAAGGAGGCTTAGAATCTTGAAAGGTACCTGCAGGACAGATGCATACCTGAGGCCTCACCAAAGAGGAACTTGGGAGGATGTGACAGGGTAAAAAGTCTGTCATGGCCCTGAAAAAACAAAAATCTGCAGTGATACCTGACTCAGGACTTGCCACATGCCCTGGGTGACAGCACTGCTGCGACTTGCACAGGCCATGTTTTGTGCTGTGCTGCACTCTACAGGTTTGGAAGGAAGAACACCCTTTTTGCAACCATGGCTGTGCAGACTGGCTTCAGCTTCCTGCAGATTTTCTCCGTCAACTGGGAGATGTTCACCGTGTTATTTGTCATCGTCGGCATGGGCCAGATCTCCAACTATGTGGTGGCCTTCATACTAGGTAGGAATGGCTTGTGACTCACAGGGCTTCTCTTTCCAACCCTCTGAGAGACCCAGGAAGGGGGGGCCACTGAAGAGGGCACAGGGAGTGCTCTCGACACAGAAGGAAGCACCACAACCTACAGGCTCTGTTTCCAAAACATGATCAGCCTCAGATATATGTGTGTTGGGGAGAGGGCTGTAGCCATAGGTTCTTTAATCTGGTTGTGGGCAAGGCAGGCACTCACTCTGTGCTGGGCCCTGAAGTGTGGTGGTGAATAAGAGCTGGAGCTGGTGGACACCAGCCACACGGTTATTGAGACACGTTTCAGGAACACAGGGCTTGGGAAAGGCACAGAGAAGGGGTCTTGTGGGGAGGGATGGCCTAGAGATGCCTTTGATTTGCACTGTGAAAGCTTGAGATTTCTGCCTGGGCCAGGGCAAAAGGGTATTCCTGGCAGCTGTGCATGACCCATGGAGGGACTTAGGATAGTTGGTGTGGCCAGTACACAGGTGGAGGAGGCACGTGCCAGACAGGAGTTCAGTGGCAGTCCGTTGGGCAGATCTGGTTTCATCCTGAGTCAGAGTCCAACCCCAGAGCATATCAGCTGTGTGCAGGACGAGCCTCACTGCACTGATAGCAGTCCTGTCTCCTAGCAGCAGCCTTGCTTCTGGAAGATCAGACTGCATGAGGGGGACTCACAAGCTAAAGGTCATGAGGCCTCAGGGCCCTCACCACCTTTTCCTGGGAAGAAGTGAGGTGAGCTGCAGGCAGGTTGATCAGGGTCTTCTGCAGAAGTGAGAGTCCCCAACACGCTCTCTGAGCCCCCTTGCTCTCTGAGCAGGTGAGAGAAGTGGAGATGAGGGGAACCTCTGGGACAATACACACGGATGTCCATAATCTCTAGTGTGATAATATATCCCTGTTGGCTCAGCACTGTCCCAGTTATCCCTATTGTCACAGTGTAATTATTAATAGTGCCCCTTTAATGTTAAGTCTAATGATTCTCCTCGTCTCAAAAGTCTGAATCTGGTAAGATAATTCTGATCACTTTTAAGAGTCTGGGTGACTCCTTGGCTTTGGAGATGCTGTGTTCTCTTAGTTGAAGATGTGTACACCCTCTGTCAGGTTGCCAAGATGGAATTGTTCAAATTCCACTCCTTTAATCATTTGTGAAGAGCCCTTGCCCCAGGCCCAGCCTCAGTGTCTGCAGAGAGGAGGAGGGGAGAGCGTGCTGAAGCCACATGGTCCTGATGGTCCTGGGAGGCAGCACCCTCTTCAGCAGTTCCCAGCAGGAGGGTGGCCTCTCTCCTCCCTGTAGGGGGAAGGAGGGAAGCAAAATTGTCTTAAAGAAGGTCATTTGTATAGAGGACGCAGAGAGCTTCAGGCTAGTGGTGCTGGAAACTGGAGACTGGAGGAACTTAGGACAGAAATTGCAACCTCCTGATGCACAATGGCCCCAAGGACACAAGGCTCTTGGGGGTAGCAAAGCCTATTGTTCTCATATTCTAAATCTCCCAGAATCCATCTTCCTTGTGATGACCCTCCCTATACCTGAAAAGCCCAATGTGTGGCTTTGCTTGGGCCAGACACATACTAGAGACTAAACAGGCCTCCCCAAAACAGAGGACTCTACCCAAGGCTAGCAGACCCCTTTAGGAAGACCTAAAGGGCCCTCTGAAATGGAAGGGCAAGAAGTTGTGATGAAGCCAAAGAAGCCCTGTCACTGGGATTGGGAGCCAGGTGGGGTTTGTGCCAGACACGGAATTCCCAGCTTCCACTAAATGACCGGCATTGAGGCCTGCCTTTTCATGGCAATGGAGCCTCCTCTGTGTGAGTGTGTGAGGCCTGGAGAGCCCACCCCAGGCCTCCTGTAGCAAAGGCCTTCCCAGTTGGCCCTGACACTATAACCTACTCCCCTTCTTACTTTCCATGCTGAGAAGAGTGAGAGGGCTACAGGGAAAGTAAGATCCTGTAGGATCAGTCAAAGCCTAGATGTATCAAGCCAGCCATCAGTGGGCAGTATGCTGGGTGCAGCGGGCTCCCATCAGCCTAGGTCCAGGGCTGTTGTAAGGTGCTCTGGGAGCCTCCCTGGCTGTAGTTTACTCCACTGTGCTCCACAGGAAATTGCTGACTTTTGTATCCAGATATAAGACTGTTTGTGTTGGGTTCTCAGATCTGAATGTTTAAGAGTATCATTGAAAACCAACCTGCCCCTTGAGCAGCCAGACTCCCTCCTTGGCGCCTAGGGTGGGGGTGGGAGGGATACAGTTGCAAGGGAGTGGTGGCAGCTGGCCTCCCCCACAGCACAGCAGCACTCTCTGCTGTTTCAGGGCTAAAACAGTCAAATTTCAGGTTTATTTGACAAGAGGAAACCTAAGCTTGGGATTTGGGCTGAGAAATTCTATCTGGGGCTTCACTTTTGCCCTCTGGCTCTAGAGAAGGGTTGGCAAGACTCTGCAATGATAATCTCCAGTTTTAAGAGTCTTCACATTAATTTGGGAAGTTGAATTACTCCCACTCTCAAAGCAGTCCAGAAATGGATCCTCTTCTTATTCTGGTTTTTAAAAATTATAAAGCCTGTCAAAGTCGTAGGAGACAAGAAAAGGGAAGGAAGGAACAGTGCTACCCAAAGGAACATCAAGTGGATACACCTGGAAATGAGGGTGCTGCCAGATGATGCTGGTTTATGAGGAAAGGACCACTCAAGACGAAGGACACTGACCCTCCCCACACGCCAGCTCCTCCCTACTGTTTCCCAGAAATAACGGCTTCAGCCTGTTTACAGCCTTCTGGATAAAATGCCAGCAGCATCCTCCTTTATCCCTCTTAATGAGCTGCTTGAATTTATTTTGCACAGTTAACTGCCTCCTGTCTTGACTGATCCATTAATTCAGTATTTTCCCAGTACTCCTAACATCAACCTCCTATGCAATATTTGTTTCAACATGTTGGGCTATTTAAAGCTCTGCTTTCTCTGATGTCTAGATGTGTTCTTCCTTTTGGTAAGTAATAGATGGCATCTTCCTTTATAACTCTGGCTGCCAGAAAGCACAGGCAAAATTGAAATTAAGCATATCAATTATGTAGCCTTTATCAACCACGTATTTTTAAATTGGGATATAATTTGCATACCATAATATTCACTCTTCGAAAATGTATAATTTAGTGGTTATGAGTATAGTCACAAAGTTGTACAACCGTCAACTCTATCTAACTCCAGAGCATATTCATCACTCCCCAAGGAAACCCTGTACTCATGAGCAGTCTCTCCCCATTCCCCTTTCCCCAGCCCCTGGCAACCACTAACCTACTTTGTCTGTGGGGATTAGTTTATTCTGAACATTTCAGATAAATGGAATCATACAACATGTGGCCTTTACGACTGACTTCCTTCACTTACTGTTGTCGAGGTTGATCCACGTTGTAGCATGAATCAGTATTCCCTTGTATGGATGTACCACATCTTGTTCATCCGTTCATCACTTGACTGACATCTGGCTTGTTTCCACTTTATGACCACAAGGAATAATGCTGCTATGAACATTGAGTACAAGTTTTTTATGGATATAGTTTTCAGTTCCCTTGGGTATGTACCTAGGAGTGGAACTGCTGAGTCATGTGGTAATTCTACCTCTAACTGTTTGAGGAACTGCCAGACTGTTTTCCAAAGTGATCAGCTGCATATTTTCATTCTTTTCCCCAAGGCCTAACTTTTTACTTTTCTTTGTATTTTACTTTAATGCTACTATTATTTTATTGTATTCAAATTATTAGCTACCTCAAAACCTTCAAGGGATGAGATGGGGTATAAATACATTAAAAAGATGCAGAAATTTGCTGGCACCACTTGTCTGCACTGCACTGTGAGGGAAGAACTGGGGGGACCCAGGGAGGACTCGCTCCTGTCTGTTCTCAGGGAGCTCACATCTGGTTGGCAGAGCCAGCCAAGGCAGTTGTTACTGGGGTCATGGGTTATGGGTGGGGTGGGAGGGGGGAGGGGGCAGATAACTTTTCTGGGTACCTGCAGAGATAGGAAAGATTACTTTTGGCTAGAACCATCTGTGAAGGTTTATTGAGGGGAGAGAGGAAGCCCTGAGGGAGGGAATATCTGTTAATTTCAAGAGAATCCTGAGTATTTTCCAGGGAGCAAAGAGAGGTTCTGCTGTCTTCCATTGGGTTTCTTGGTCAAAGGCACCATACTTTCCATCATTCCCCCAACATCCAGCACATTTCAACAGTGTGACCAGGATAAAGGAATTAATTATTCCTGAGCACCTACCACATGCCAGACACTCTACTAGGCACTTTATGTACAATATCTCCGTCCTCATCATAATAACTCCATCAAGTAGGACTTATCAAAGTCACTCTAATAGCAAATTAGCATCAAAGAGCCCAGACTCTCTGCAGGTGCCTGATGGAGGACACTCCCAGCCCAGGGGCCCATGGGTCCTACCCTGTATCCTGACAACTGGACCACAGTTTTGTTTCTTGAGCAGGGGTCTGCTGCAGTCCTCTGTTGGTCATTCATGGAGGGGCGTGTCCTGCCTCCATTATGGAATAGATCCAGTGGTTCCTGGGGCTCACTACCACAGAAGGGCCCTGATCAATGTGGAAGTGAGCCTAGCTCTCTCTGCCTCACTCCCTCTTGGAGAGCATGCTCAGATTCAGGTGGTAGTGACAGGTAGTGGGAACACACGCCTGGCTAGGACATGCCCCTTTGGCTTAAATGTCAGAGTTTCACTCCCAAGAGACGCTCAGAGGCCCAACCAGACCAAGACCAACTGAGCTTTGCCCTAGGAGCAAAAACCTAGTGGGTAGAGGAGGCCGGAACAGGATCCCCAGTCATCACAGCCAGAAGTCACCACTGTCACTGTCTCACTGCCAGCTGAGCACATGGAAAGTTTGTGGCAGCTGCAGGCCATGAAAAGTCTACAGGAATCAGGACTTCTGTCCTAATGTTCCTCAGAGGGGGCTGGTTCAAAGACCAGCCCAGGCAGGGAAAATATAAATCCTAACATCTGAAAGGGAGATGTGGCCTCACCCATCTCCGATGCATGTCTCCACTAGGATCTCAGTTGAAGGACTGCTTGATAGCGCCAAGGCTTTGCCTCAAGGTGACTTTTTTCTGGACAGATCCACAGATCAAAGAGATTAGGCTTAAATCCTGGCTGGCCCACTTATAACATATGTGTGAATTTAGGGAATTTGCTTCAGTTCTTTAAGTTTCAGCTGATTATGTGTAAAATAAAGTAATACTGGTTCTTATATAATTGTTGTGAGGATTCAAAGAGATAATATATGTAAACACTTAGTCTAGAACCTGGCTCAAAGTGCCTACTCAAAAAAAATGCCAGCTATGAAGAAGATGATGATGATGATGTTTAAGGAAGGATGATTGTCTAAAAGTCAGAGAGCAGGAAGTCATGCTAACAAGGAACTATTCAAGTTCTTGACATCCATGTTGCTTCCCCTGTGGGGAAGGAAGAAATTTTTCTCTATCCTTTTAGGTTCTTCTGGCTGGTCTAAGAATTAAATTGACACAGATTAATAGAACAAAATCAAATTTAATTGCAAACCCCACATACATGAGAGGTTCAGAGACAAAAAGGTAAAATGAGGTATATATGCCATCTTGAGCCAAGGAATGGGATAGGGGCCTGAGGCTTCAGAGTGGAGAAGGGTAATTCACAGGACAATAAGAAAAGCAGATATTCAATAATTAGAGGTTCGCCCTGCCATACAGATAGCTCATAAAAATTTATTTCTGGTAATGACTCTGATTATGGGTAAAGCCCCAATTCAATTCTTTAAAGGAGAGGAAAAAGTTTCTCGAGCCCACAGGGTCTTGATTGCCTTTAGCTCAAAATATTCCACATGTCAAAGTGGCACATCCTGGGGGGGCCTGTTCTGAAGCCCCTCACCCCTATGAGTACTCTGCAAAGTTAGAACAACTCTATTCTGGTCTGAGACCCAAGCTTAGAGAGGGAGATTATCCAAGAATCCAGTGGTGTAACTTCTCTCTCTTCTCTTATCAGGGTCATGGAAGTATGAGGGAGCTCCCTTGGCCTCACGATTCTACAAGAGTCTTACTTGATCCCGTTCACTTTCTCTTTTCCACAATCAAATCCTCTGCTGCTTCACTTCTGAATCTCTGCTTAGGAATAAAGCACCCCCTATTCATATCATTCCCATTTCATGATAGTCACAGCCAAAGTGTTTAGAAACCATGGCATGGTGAGTCTTCCTATGGAGTGGTGGGAAGGTCATTAATGAGGTAAGAAAAGATCTGGAAATAACACTTATGATCCTCAAAGAAATCAGGCCCTATCCTAGGAAATGAGTTTAGAGGCTGAGAAATGCCCTGGTGGTTTGGGCTGTCGTCTGAAGGCTGGGATGTGAGAGGCACACAGTACTGGTCGTTTCTACCAGTCTGGCTTTTACAAATGACTGTTCAAGAGGGAACCACTGAGGTACATCTCTCAGTTATGCTGAGCGAGGAAGAAGTGGGTGGGGATAGGAACAGGTAGGTGCTAAGAATGGGAAACCAGCCAAAGTAGTAATTTTACTGTTTCTTTTGAATTAGCCCTTAATTCCTTAGCCTGTGCTCAGGACTCATAAAACATGATTGAGAAAATCTCCTTGAAAGCCAAGTCTGAACAACCTTTGCATGGTCTGTTTTATGTTTTCTGGGCTACTTCTCTGTAGTGGTAGACAGATCTCAAACAAAAGGCAGAGCCGTTGCCATTGGCCAGATACCTGCCCCTGGGGCAGAGGACCAAGAGTGGACTCTGGAAAGGGCCTGGAGCTCCGTGACAACAGAATGAACTTGTTCTTGGACTCCCCCACCTCAAACCAAGAGCTCCAAGGGGCAGGCAACGTCCTTGGAAGTACTGGTGCTGAGTGATCCACTGTGGTGCTGAACAGAGCAGGAGCCTATAGCCACCTGTGTGTCCTTCCCAAAACAGGGCCCAACATTATGCAGTCTTGGGCCTTTGTGGTGTTTCTGGGAAAGCTCCTTGGAGTTCCTTGGGTGTGTGCCAGCTCCAGGGCTGCCACCTACCAGACCAGCAGACCAGCTCCTTCTTTTCTTTCCTTGGTCTGAATGGACTATGTCTGCCTTGGACTGATCTCTGGGCACAATGTGGCTGCAGGGGAATTCAGCCCTGGGTGCTGGGGAGTCTGGTCTGTGTACCACCAGACCAGTTAGATCTAATTTATCATTTCTCAGGGCCCAAGGGTGGCTAAGGGTGTCCTAACACCACTCAGTAACTGTGAACTCTCCACTGTTTCCCAAGAGGCCAATGTCTGTTTATTTATAGTGGAGGATTGTGGGAAAAGCCAAGTGCACCATGATCTCACACAGCCCCTGAGAAGAGCCCCCATTGCCTCCTGGAACACCCTCTCTGCTCCTCACTCTGGGGCCCTTATTTTGGAAAGGTGGCGTTCTCTTGGGACTGGGCATATTTCTATGACGTGAAATAAGCTTTGAAAATATAAATCTACGACTCCTTTAAAATCTCATGAAAACTCATCCTTCCATAAGCTTTGGGTGATAAGTCCTGGGTCACTTCCCACCTTCTTCCATCCTGACCACTCCTGCTCTGGGCCAGCAGACAAACAGCTTTTCCCTTTTCCGAGTGGTTATGGTTTGAAATCTCACTGCCGGGTAATGATGTAAACAGTAAATATTAAAGTGAGTTAAAATGCTAACACTCCTCCCTTGTTTTGAACAGGAACAGAAATTCTTGGCAAGTCAGTTCGTATTATATTCTCTACGTTAGGAGTGTGCACATTTTTTGCAGTCGGCTACATGCTGCTGCCACTGTTTGCTTACTTCATCAGAGACTGGCGGATGCTGCTGCTGGCGCTGACGGTGCCGGGGGTGCTGTGCTTCCCGCTGTGGTGGTGAGTGTGGCTGGGTCCCAGACAGCCCCCTGCTGGGGGCCTGCATGCCTGGAGCCGAGAGCCTGGCGCTGACCCTAGTGTGGGCTTGCATGATCTCACTGGAGCTGGCTGAGGCTGGGGCCTAGAAGCCCAGAGAGTGTTTGCCTCATTGTGGGTGGGTCTGTGTGCTGGGGTCTGACGCTCCACTGTCCCACAAAGCACCGTTCTCAGGAAATCCAGCCCCTACCTAGGCTTTCCCCATTCTTGTCTGTTGTTGGTAGTAATAATTGTTTGCAGAGATGATACTGTTGGGATTTGTTGTTTTTAACTCTATCCCCCTGCTCTTTTGACACTTTTCTCTCTCTGGGAAATCTCTTTCTCCTTATGGATTCAACTAATATAATTTCCTCAGCTTCCCTATCACATAATTAGCATCTAAGGTGTGCCTGTTTGTCTGCTTTGTCTGGAAGGGTGAGAGAATTAATTCTGTTTAATGAGTCGTTAGAGATATGTTCTCTGCTCTCCTCCCACAACCCTCCAACCCAATTTTGATACATCAGAAAGGGAACAAAGATACTCACCCCAGTTTCACCCAACATGATTATGTGAGAGATTTCAAGTGAGAGAACAGATTAAGAATGATGGAATTAAGTCCCAGCCATGCCCTCTATTTGGTATTCCCCATGTCTTTGGTTTTTTCATATTTAAGCAAGCGGAAGGGAGATTTCTTCCGTTGGTGGGTCTGGCACTCTCTCTCTCCTTAATTCTTCTTGGTTTGGTTTCATGATATCAAAATCAAATCTCCTAGCAGTGACTGGTTTTACTAAACTGCAGATCTCTACCTACTTATAGATAACAGAAATTCCTTTGATGATTTTTTGGAACTCACAGTTCAGACTAGCCCTCATGGCTACCCTGTCCTTTGGACACTACCTAGGAAGTTGCCTAGATGGTCCTTTATCTTGCCAGAAAGCCTGACAAGTAGCACATCTTGGCCTTGTTGGACCAGATGACTCAAATTGGACACTCCAAGCTACTGTCTTTTTGTGACCACTGAGACTGCTATGGTTTACCAGTGTAAATTCTGAGCATGGCTATGTATGAGGAGAGAGAGGACTTTTTTTTCTCACTTCCTTGGAATTTGAGAGACAGTCTGTTTAATGTTAGATACTATTCTGTCTTGGAGGTTTCCTCTGGAATCCAGTCTGAGGGTCAGGAAAGCTTATAGTAAATTAGGGCAGGCCATTATCTACACAGCCCTGCCTCTAAGGAAAGCACTGCAGATTTACAAGAGCAGGGTAAGTTTCTGGAATGAGAGTCATTATCATCACCATCATCATCATCATCATATCACCACCATCACACCCTCTGTCCCTCTCTCCACAATCCCCTGATAACTGAATTTATTATAAAAGATGTTGGTGACCAGAGGTCCTCTCAAGACACAAGACAAGATTATTCAAAGGTTATTCTCTGCCTCTTCAGATGAATTATTTTAATAATCTATGTTCCCTGGCTCTAGACATTTTGGCGTAAGAGACCAGCACTTTTAAAATATGTTATAATCAACTTATTACTATATAATTCTATCAGAGAGAGAGAGAGAGAGAATAAAAATAGAAGGGCCCTGATTGACCATAAGAGATTAGTAGGGATTTTAATTTGTGGGGCTTAGATCTTTCCTCAGGACCAAATATCACAACAAGGAGCAGTTCCGGTAGGTCAGCCCCTTTAGTCTCCAGCAGAGAAGGCCTGTCCCACGAGGAGGTGCCTCACTCTTGCCCTAAGGAGAGTTCTTTCTTCTGTTGCCCATGGGCTGATCCAAGAGTGCTCCTGGCTATGGGCACACCTGCTTGTCCTAAAAGGCTAACAACAACAGTCTTATCGTTTTCCTATAAAAACAAAATAGCTTTCTTCTGAACATCTTATCCTTGAGGGCGGAACTTCCTGAAGCAATGCTCGTCAGTCCAGGTGGGCTGGGATGATGTGGGCGATGCTTCAGGCGGCTGCGCTCCCTGCTGCCTGCTCGGTGTGTGATGCAGGCTCCCAGCAACATGCCCTGTTCAGTCTGAATGAAATCTACAGAGAGGCTCTTGTGTACACTCTCATTTGGCACTCCACTAACTTTTGAAATGATCAGCTAAGCTTGCTACTTCACGCAAAAGAATACCATGGCAGTACAAAAGTAGAGACTGCAGCAACCCTGAGGACAGTGGGCTGGAAATGGGAGGGGAACCTACAGAGAGCCGCTGCTGGTGATTTGGGGATTTCTTACGTCCTAAGTTCTCTTTAAAAGGCTTGGCAGGAAGTGACCACAGGTACGAATGGAAGATATGTGTAGCGGGTGGGGAAGGAGCCCATGGATGCAACATGGGGAAAGCTTTGCGGTTTCTAGCTGAGGAACCTGAGCCCAATAGTAGCCCTCAGATCCTGTTTCTAAGAACAACCGGGTTGGGGAAAGATGCTGCTCAGAAGTAGAAGTGCCCATGAAGTATACAGTAGCTGTGTGGTAAGGCCTCTAATCTGCACTAATACAGTAGCCACTGGCCACATGCAGCTGTTTAAATTAAAATTAATTAATAGTAAATAAAATTAAAAATTCATTTCCTCAGTCACATTAGTCACACCAAGCATAGGAGGCACATGTGGTTGGTAGCTACTGTATTGAACAGCACAGTTACAGAACACTGCAGAGAGCTCTGGTGTACAGCACAGCTCTAATTACTGAAGCTCAGTGACCTAATGTCATCACAGTTGCTACAGGGACCAACTAAGGGCATATTCCGAAAAATGCAAATGGGGTACATTTTTCAAACCCTGTGCTGGTAGGCTGGGGAAGTGAGCTGGGGGGTGGCCATTTGATACAATGTGTTTTGTTCTGAGATTATTCCTGCTGAGGCTTTGGGGGAGCCCATTAATTATAAGAGGGCTCTGTATCTGGTACATGTCATTTATTTTCAAGGATAATGAAGTATGACAAATAAGTAAGGAAAACAAGAGCTGGCAGAAGAAGGGCTAAGAAATTCTGAGAAATAAAAATTAGGAAAGAATAGAAGATATAAATAAATATTCATATGATAAAAATAAATATGGTAAATAAGTAGAAAAATAGGAAAATTAGGAAAGAATAGAAGTCAACTGTGTTTGAGCATCAGGTAAAAATGTGAATAGGTTACGTAATAAAAAATTAAGTTTCTAGACATTAAAAAGAAAAAAAGACAGTGTTGGCTGTCACCCAAAAACTGATTTGAATACTCACTGAACTGAGAGTCTGTTGAAACCAACAGGGACAGCCCAGGAGGGTGTCTGTGCACTCACCTTCTCCTCTGACTACAGGAAAAGCTCAAGGAGCACAGATGCCCTGGCCATCCTTTACCTGATAAACTTGGGATCATCACCACCTGGGGCACCAGGAATCCTCCTAGGGGTGGATGCTCTGAAAAGACACTAGCCTGTGTTTCTTTTATGAGCCACACTGGCTATTAAGTTTTGCATGGTCTTCTCCAGCTGCCCTGGCTTAAACACACCCACAGCTAATGTTACCCCTTCTGGTCTGGTCCTGGCTTTAAGTATAACTGATGATCGGTCTTGTGATTTGATCAGAACTTTGAAACACCTGAAGGTGTTTTTATTTGTTCCTGTAATTAATGGATATCTTATGAGACCTCCCTCCTGATTGTCTTTAAAAGGACAAACTAGAATTTTACAGAATTAAAATTATTTGGGAGTAACTTACAGCTAATAGTATCAAACACCGCTATTGTGAAAAATTATAAACCATTAAAAATGAATTCTAGGTTTATTCCTGAATCTCCTCGGTGGCTGATATCCCAGAGAAGATTTAGAGAGGCTGAAGATATCATCCAAAAAGCTGCAAAAATGAACAACGTACCTACCCCAGGGGTGATTTTTGATCCTGTGGAGGTAAGCGTCTGTGGATGTCTCCTCTTGAGATCAGCTATGCAGTCTTGATTTCATGAAATTTAATTTAGTTCAGTAAGTTTTGAGTGTCCACTATGTACCAGGCTCTATACAAGTCCTTAGAGACACATTGATGATTAAGTTCTGAGATCAAACCCACCTCAAAGGGCTGTGTACGAATTAAGTGAAATAATATATGTAAACTGCTTAGCATAGAGCAAGTGTTTATTAATTATTACTTCCCTTCCCTTTTGCAAGTTCATCTACAACTTTTTATCAGTATTGCTCCATATCATTGATGCAGCTACCTACCGGTGATTTTTGAATGACCAGATTAAGTGGAAAAATGTGTTTGAGGGTATTCAAATGAGTTCCCCCACTGTATCCCGAATCTTTCCAAAGCCTTCTGAGGAAGCTGTGCATATCTTTAGTCTTGCTATGTTGTATCTAGAACCTTAACACCTGAGAGCACAGGCTGGATGATTCATCCCTGAAGGCAGGAAGCCACAAGAAAAAGCTGCTGTTCTCTGTGAGCAGCCACACTCCTGACAGTCATGAGAACTTGCAATGTTCTTGGCCATGCCCTTTGCTGGCTCCTGGAGTAAACAAGAAAAATTAGACACAGTTCCTATGCTTAAGGAGCATAGAATGTGACTAATAGTGTCAAGAAGATTAGATGAAAAATAAATGATGACGTGAGAGAGGAAAGGCTAAGTACCCGAGGAGTGGACACTGTGTGCCCGCAGAGAAAGAGAGCAGAGTGACTCAGGGCTGAAGAGGAAGGTTCAAACCAGGGAGGACAATTACATAAATGGAGAGGCTGGGGTAGGGCATTCCTGGCTAGGAGAAGGGTAGGGGACTGCTCAGGACACCCCAGGAAGACTAGTTTGGCTACAGTGACAGTATGCATGCCCCACGCTCAAGTCTGCACGACTGGCTACCCTAGAAAGCAGGGCTGTGTGGAGGGTGGTGGGTAGGCGAGTGCTCCACTCCGAGGCCTTCCCCCATCCCTGACCTTTGGGACCTTTGACAGAAGCAGAAACCCTGGCGATGGTGGGAGGATTAATTACAGTGACTGTGAAGCCAAACTCTCAGATGGCTTCCAGGAGAAACATCTCTTAATCCTTTGCTCTTCAGATCAAGAATTCCATTTACAGCCATAGTCAGTTTAACTGAATGCAAAAACGATATTGAGAGTGTCTAACACTTCTGCATTTCGGAGTCGTGCTGGATGTTTATTGATATTTATTGCGTACGTGATCTGATTCCTTGCTTTAAGGAATTTACAGCCTTACAGTAGAGATTAGACCTTCATGGATGAAAGCAATCATAAAACATATCAGAGATATAGGGTTATAGACAAATGAGAATAAAGTTCAGTGTCAAAACACATGCTTCTGACAGTGCCTCGTTTCTTCTTGCCATGAGGCACATGCAGCCTGACCCAGACAAGCCCACCAAGGGAAAGGGAACTTGTGCTTTCCCGAGCCCAGTCATCTCGCCTGCTCATCTCTCAGGTAGGGTCCTCTTTAGGAGGATCTGCAGAGTCCTGTGTCGGCAAATGCAACCTACTCAGAATGATAATGGGAGCCTACCAGATGCCAGGCACAATGTTCAGCTCATTTGATGCTCATGCTAGCCTTAGCAAATAGGTACTACTGTAGGCCTATTTTTCAGGAGAGAATACTGAGGTACAGAGAAGTTAAGTAATTTGCCCAAGATGACACAACCAGAAGTGTCACTAGGTCTCTCTTGGTGCCAAAGTGCATGCTCTTAACAACTGCGCTTTCTTACTTCATGCTAGGGGCGGTAGCATTAATGTGGACAGGAAAAAATATAGAGTAGTATCATTTTGGAAAGTGGTCTTAGGTTTCTCTGGCTTCCCTTCTGAAGCACCTTCAACCTGCTCATGGTGTCTGGTCCAAAGGCATTTTAGTGGCTCCACACAGGCCAGGGACAAAGCACTGGATTCAAGTATGTTGTCCTTGGGTTTCCAAACCTGGCTGCTTATCACATTCATCCAAGGAACTTTAAAAATACAGATTCCCAGGCCACTGGGCCCCAGGAGAGATTCAGAGTAAGCAAGCCCAGGGTGGGACCTGGCAATCTGTATTTTCACAAGGGCCCTGTGGAAGCACCAAGTGTTAGCACGGGCCTGATCCACAGGTCCTATCTGTGCATGGCACCACTCCCAGACCCTCCGGGAGGACTTCTAGTTCCCACTAGTTTATGCAGGGGCTTTGCTTTGTTGTAATAACAGGATTATATTGATGGGACATGTTTTAGAGCTGTACGCTCCAAATAGTGTAAGAAAAAAAGGTAATATGGCTGTGAGCTGTGTGAGGAGGTGTCTGATTATTCTTAGAAAGAAGGATGCTAATATCTGGGACCACCAGCTACAAAGGCAGGGCTGGCACTCTCACTTCATAATAGTATCTGTTTCCTCGGCCTCTCATTGTACACACACCGTAGGGCCACAAAACCCTTGTACTTGATCCCAAAGAGATTCCTCACCTCAGAGCCTTGGAACTTTCTAGTTTCAATTCTAATAAGCTAGGCTATCTAGGTTCCTAACACATGGCAAGTTAACTTCAGTAAAGGAAAAGTAGAGAAGCCCTTTGACAGCTGTATGTAGTTGCCACTATCCACTGACAGCTGGCATCTTTTTCTCAATAGTGCAGTAATAATAATAATAGTTAAAATGTATTGGGCACTTACCGTGGTTCAAGTACGATGCTAAGCTTTATATATATAATCTCATTTAATCTTTGCAACTCCCAATTATTATGCCCATTTTACGGAGAAGTAAACTGAGCCTCAGAGAGGATAACAGTAACTTGCTCTAGGTCCGCCAGTTAACCCAAGTCTCTTCTGACACTGAGACAACAACAAGAAAAGTATAAACGCAGACATGGACCTCAAGGCAGTTTGGGGCTATATGGCCTGACCCACTCAACTGGCCCTAAGGATTACAGCTTAGTGTGATTAAGGTCACCCATGGTGACCCTGAGTCAGAAAAGACTATGTTAGCAGTCAGGCTTTATATAAAGAGACGGTGGAGCCAATGTTATATATTTAAAGAGCCTCTGCCTAGGGCCAGCCTTATGGCTTAGTGGTTAAGTCCGGTGCGCTCTGCCTCAGCGGCCCAAGTTCGCATACGCAGATCCTGGGTGCGGACCTACACCACTCATCAAGCCATGTTGTGGCGGCAACCCACATACAAAATAGAGAATGATTGGCACAGATGTTAGCTCAGGGCTGATCTTCCTCAAGCAAAGAAAGAGGAAGATTGGCAATGGATGTTAGCTCAGAGAAAATCTTCCTCACCGAAAAAAAAAAAAAGCCTCTGTCTAAAATGGGCCACAAACATTTGTTAGACTGTTAGTTCTAAAGTGTTAGAATAAGCATCATGTGTGTAGATGCCCTTATTCCCCACAAATTCTAGACTTCTAAGCATATTCAAGGTGAAGTGAGAGTTAGATGCATAAAGTTTTTCCCATGCTGTCAAGGCCCAAGATACTTCCTCACCACCTCTTAATCGCATGGTTATTTGCATTATTTTAGCTACTGGAGCTAACATCCCTGAAGCAGCAGAAAGCTATCATTCTGGACCTGTTCAGGACTCAGAATATTGCCACAATAACCATTATGTCTTTGCTGCTATGGTGAGTAATAAGTGATCTGGAAATGCGACATACAGCACATAAGTAACAACTGATTTTCTTTAATTCAGGGAAACATCAGGGCAAGGCCTGGGTCTTCCTGAGAAAAAATAAAAATTATAGAATTCTAAGTTATTTGGAAATGCCTCAATTCAACTCATGGAACTGGATCCTGAAAAGAAAGTCACAGGAACAATATTTAAGTCTGCAGTACGGTGGCTCACAGGGAAAGAGTCCCTCCCCTCCTAAAGTTATTAGGATTAAGATTAATGATGTCCCAGGGCTGGCCCTGTGGCCGAGTGGTTAAGTTCGCGGGCTCCGCTGCAGGTGGCCCAGTGTTTCGTTGGTTCGAATCCTGGGCACGGACACGGCACTGCTCATCAAACCACGCTGAGGCAGCGTCCCACATGCCACAACTAGAAGGACCCACAATGAAGAATATACAACTATGTACTGGGGGGCTTTGGGGAGAAAAAGGAAAAAAATAAAATCTTTAAAAAAAAAAAAAGATTAATGATGTCCCGGGTACCTGAAGCTGAGATGCTAACTCAGCTCCTGCTTCCTGAAGCTGTACTGGCAATTTGAAGAGTGAGGTTAGAATAACCCGAGTCCCCACTGTGTGGACTGGAGTTTTGACAAGCTTTTTACACTTGCTAATAGCAAACTACCAAGTGATTTTAAAGCATTAAAATAATTGACTTTGTAGACAAGATTTAATAATGTTTCTGCCAGGAAATGAGGAGGAAGAAAAAAGGAACACGCCTACCTCATGATGGCAGCACACACACAAAAATGATCATCAGAACTAGTAGGTTCTGACTGCAGCTTGTCTATTTTTAGGGTCACCCTGTTTGCAATTAGAAGAAATCAGTGACAGAGCTTATGCCTCTGAATGAAGCAAGTGTGTCCTAGGCACATGGCTTTCCTCGCTGCAGACCTCCTTTGTTCTTGCATCTCAGCATAAATCATTGATGCACATGTATCTTGAGCAGTAGCGCTACTGAGCCAATAATAAACTAGTCATTAGTTTTTTTCTAAGCTGCTCTTATTACCAAATACAAAAATCATTAAGATTTCTAGGGCAATCAAGTTTCATTTTTCGTTTTGTTTTGGATTAGCCTTTGTGCTACCTAACCTCCTAGACACTGTATAAAAAGATTCAACAGTGTTCCTGAAAACATGTTTCAGATGGCCTCTGCTTTCCAGGCATGATAATAATGAGCAGATGTCTGCACAGGGCAGTCTGCATAGCGCAGTTGTCTTTCCACAGAGAAGCTTGTACGTGGAAGTTAACTGTCATGACGGAATGTGCAGTGTGCGCCCTAGGTGATACTTTGAAGCATTATGGGACTTTCATTCTTTTCCCTAAAGTGAGTTTTACTAAATCAATTGGAATTTACTCTAAGTGGATCTCACAGTATTAGTTACATATCTTTTCTCTGGTTTTTTTTTGGTAAGAATGAAATCTGGATTTTATGTTCACTGACTGACATTCTTTCTTCAAATAATAGATCTAAGGGAATGAGGATGTACAAACTGTGCCAGAAATATTGAAATTTGAAATTCACTAGACTAGGAGAGGTACTGGTGCATTGGTGTATCGACACTAGTGCTCTCCAACAGAACTTTCTGCAGTGATGAAAATGTTTTATATCTGTGTTGTCCATTATAGTAGCCACTAGCCACATGTGGCTATTAAGCAATTGAAGTGTGACTAGTGCAACTGAGCAACTGAATTTTTTTTTTTAAGATTGGCACCTGAGCTAACATCTGTTGCCAATCTTCTTTTGTGTTTTTTTTCCTTCTTCTCCCCAAAGGCCCCCAGCACATAGTTGTATATCCTAGTTGTGAGTGCCTCTGGTTGTGCTATGTGGGACGCCACCTCAGCATGGCCTGATGAGCGGCGCCGTGTCCACACCCAGGATCCGAACTGGCAAAACCCTGGGCCACTGAAGCAGAGCATGCGAACTTAACCACTAGGCAACCAGGCCAGCCCCCTGAATTTTTAATTTTATTTAATTTTAATTTATTTACTCTTAAATAGCCCTATGTGGCTGATGGCTACTTGTAGGACAGCAAGATCTAGACAATTTCTTGACCATCCTGGAATTTTAGAGTGATTCAGGCCATCCTTTTGCCATTCTTTTTTCTTTTGTTTTTCAGGATGCTCACCTCGGTGGGTTACTTTGCCCTGTCTCTGAACACCCCTAATTTACATGGAGATGCTTACCTGAACTGTTTCCTCTCTGCCTTGATTGAGGTTCCGGCTTACATTACAGCCTGGCTGCTCCTGCGAACCCTGCCCAGGCGTTTTATCATAGCTGGAGTACTGTTCCTGGGGGGAGGTGTGCTTCTCTTAATTCAAGGGGTACCTGCAGGTAAGAAGTAAACCAATATTAACAGCTTACCAGAAAAGATCCACATCTTGACTAGGCTAATTCTTCTTTTTTTTTTTTTTCCTGTTTTATCTCCCCAAACTCCCCGTACACAGTTGTCTATCTTAGTTGCATGTCCTTCTAGTTGTGGGATAGGCTAATTCTTAATCACTGCTCCCTGTTTATGTCACTTTTACATCATAACCCATACATAAGTCAATTAGACTAGTGATTGCTAACTATGCAATTTCCCATGTTCAGAACAACTCCCTTCAACCAGAAGATCAGCCTTGGAGAATAGGAAATCACTGCCTGAAGAGGGAGAGTCATGCTCCCAGTCATCCCCTTTGTAGAAATATTCACCTAAACCCTTAAACCTCTTTTTCTGAGTCACAACCCTGATTCCCATTTCTTGGTACTTTCAAACCTTTTCTCTGAGGTGTGTATTCAAGTGCTAGAGTTGGTAGTATGTACCAGTTCCAGGATAAAGTCAGTGATTTTTATGGTCTGTAATCTTTTCAGTCATTAAAAAGCTCACAAAGGGACAAATGCTTCCTTTTTTGCCTTATGTCTAATTTTCTCATATTATTAAGATGTTAATTCAATAGATTGTTGAGATGTAGTATTATACATAGAAATATAATTTCTTAATAATAATAAACAGGATAGAAAGGAATTGTCGCTCTCTTTGAAGATACCTTAAATATATTAACATGCTAACAACTTACCAGGAAATTGCTGTAACAAATAAAAGTGGACAAAGGTCACTGAGTGCATCAATGATCTAGAATAACAGTAGAGAAAGCACAAAGCAGCCCCTCACTCTCCATCTTTGTCCATGTCTGATTTTTAAGGCATTTGAAGAGAAGATGTTATTTGGGGAATATCTTTATATTATAAATACATTCCCATACAAGCAAAAAGGACAATAAAAGCAACTGAGTTAAGAAAGTATCCCTTCTAGAAGCACCTCTGTTTACACTGGGTCTCTTTTCCAGATTACAACTTCCTGTCGATTGGTCTGGTGATGTTAGGAAAATTCGGGATCACCTCTGCTTTCTCCATGCTGTATGTCTTCACTGCAGAGCTCTACCCAACCCTGGTCAGGAACATGGCTGTGGGGGTCACATCCATGGCCTCCAGAGTGGGCAGCATCATTGCTCCCTACTTTGTTTACCTTGGTGAGATTTTATCAGTGCATTTTATCAGTTTGTTCTTTTTTTAAATATAATTAATAGATTTTCATTGTGAAAAATTCAAACAGCATAGATAGTACTGGAAAAAGTACATGTTCACCTCTTCTCTCTCAGTTCCCCAAATCATAGCTCTAGAAGTAACTAATATTAACAGTTTGGTGAGTAGCCCTTCAGACATTTTGTTTTGCACAACATATAGATTTTTTTTCACACACAAAATCATATTATATACATTGTTTCACAACTTCCTTTAAATGTAGCATAATATCAGAATATCTTTCCATATTGGTATATATAGCTCTTTTACCTTCTTTTTCGTTAGTACATAATCTTCCAATGTACATACCTACATAGTTTAACTCGGCTCAATGGATGAACATTTAGGCCATTTCCAGGTTTTTGTTACTACAGATAACACTGTAATGAACATTCTCCTACTCCCTACACCCTTTGTTAGTTTATTTACAATATTTGGATTCATGGAAAGAGTTATAGAAGTAAAATTGCTGGAGCAATTTAAAAATTTCATAGATAGTGCCAAATTGACCTCTAAATATTGTGCCAAATTTACAGTCCAGCTGTCAAAATACAAGACTGCCTGTTTCTCTATATCCCCACCAACAAGAGAGATTATCTAATTTTTTTAATCATTGATAATCTCTTATGTGAAAAAATGGATATCATTGTTGCTTTCCTTTCCATTTCTTTAATTATGAATGAGGTTGAGCATTTTTTGATATATTTATTGACATTCTATTTATTTTTCAGTGACCTGACTCTTCATGTCTTTTGCCCATCTTTCTTTTTTTTTAATTCATTCTTTTTTTAATTTAATATTTTTCAGTTTTATGGAGATATAATTGACATATAACATTGTGTAATTTTAGGGTGTGCATGTGATGATTTGATATACATGTGTACTGGAAAATGATTATTACAATAAGGTTAGTTAACACATTCATCACTTCACATAGTTACAATTTTTTGTGTGTGGTGAAAACTTTTAAGATCTGTTAGCAACCTTCAAACATACAATACAGTATTGTTATCTAGAGTCATCACGCTGTCCATCACACCCCCAGACCTTATTCATGTTGTAACTGGAAGTTTGTACTCTTCCATCACCTGCACTCATTTCCCACACCCGCCCTCTGTCCCTGGCAACCACTAATCTCCCCTCTGTTTCTATGAGTTTGTTATTTTCAGATTCTCATATAAATGAGATCACATATATTTGTCTTTCTCCATCTGACTCATTTCACTCAGCGTAATGCTCTCCAGGTTCATCTATGTTGTCGCAAATGGGAGGATTTTCTTCTTGCTTATGGCTGAACAATATTCCATTGCGCATATATATACACCATACTTTCTTTCTTCATTCATTCGTGGATGTACACTTAGGTTGTTTCCATGTGTGGGCTATTATAAGTAATGCTGTAATAAACATGGAAGTCCAAGTATCTCTTTGAGATAGTGATTTCATTTCCTTCAGACTTATACCCACAAGTGGGATTGCTGGATCACATGGTAGCTCTATTCTTAATTTTTTAAGGAGCCTCCATACTGTTTTCCTTAGTGGCTGTACCAATTTACATTCACACCAACAGTGTACAGAGTTCTGTTTTCTCCACACCCTCACCAGCATTTTCCATCTTTTGCTTTTTTTGATAATAGACATTCTAACAGGTATGAGATAATGTCTCATTCTGGTTTCAATTTTCATTTTCTTGATGATTACTGATGTTGAGCACCTTTTCACATAACTGTTGGTATCGTGTGTCTTTGCCTGTTTTTTAATCAAATTATTTGTGTGTCATTTGGGGTTTTTTTTTTTCCTTGCTATTGAGTTTGAGTTCCTTATATATTTGGATTTTAACCATTATCAGATATGTGGTTTGCAAATATTTTTCTCCTATTCCATAGGTTGCCTTTTCATTTTGTTGATGGTTTCTTTTGCTGTGCAGAATCTTTTTAGTTCAAGGTAGTGACACTTTTTATTTATGCTTTATTGCTTTGGGTCTCATATATAAAAAAATATTGCCAAGGCCGATGTCAAGAAGCTTTTTCCCTGTGTTTTCTTCTTCTAGGAGTCTTATAGTTTCACTTAAGTCTTTAATCTATTTTGAGTTATGTTTTGTGAGTGAGGTAAGACAGGCATCTAGTTTTGTTTTTTTTTTTAATTTTTATTGAGTTAATGATAGGTTACAATCTTGTGAAATTTCAGTTGTACATTGTTGTATGTCAGTCGTGTTGTAGGTGCACCACTTCACCCTTTGTGCCCACCCCCACCCCATCTTTCCCCTGGTAGCCACTAATCTGTTCTCTTTGTCCACATGTTTAAATTCCTCATATGAGTGGAATCATACAGAGATTGTCCTTCTCTATCTGGCTTATTTCACTTAACATAATGCCCTCAAGGTCCATCCATGTTGTTGCAAATGGGACGATTTTGTTCTGTTTTACAGCTGAGTAGTATTCCATTGTATATATGTACCACATCTTCTTTATCCAATCATCTGTTGATGGGCACTTAGGTTGCTTCCATGTCTTGGCTATTGTAAATAATGCTGCAATAAACATTGGGGTGCATAGTACTTCTGGAATTGCTGACTTCAAGCTGTTTGGATAGATACCCAGTAGTGGGATAGCTGGGTCATATGGTAGTTCTATTTTTAATTTTTTGAGGAATCTCCATACTGTTTTCCATAGTGGCTGCACCAGTTTGCATTCCCACCAGCAGTGTATGAGGGTTCCTTTTTCTCCACAACCTCTCCAACATTTGTTACTATTAGTTTTAGATATTTTTGAATTCTAATGGGTGTAAGGTGATATCTTAGTGTAGTTTTGATTTGCATTTCCCTGATGATCAGCGATGATGAGCATCTTTTCATGTGCCTATTGGCCATCCGTATATCTTCTTTGGAGAAATGTCTGTTCATGTCTCCAGCCCATTTTTTGATTGGGTTGTTTGATGTTTTGTTGTTGAGTTGTGAGAGTTCTTTATATATTACGAATATTAAGCCTTTGTCAGATACATGACTTGCAAATATTTTTTCCCAGTTAGTGGGTTGTTTTTTTTGTTTCAATCCTGTTTTCATTTGCTTTGAAGAAGCTCTTTAGTCTGATGAAGTCCCATTTGTTTATTCTTTCTATTGTTTACCTTCTCTGAGAAGACATGGTGTCCGAAAATATCCTTTTAATACTGATGTCAAAGAGTGTACTGACTACATTTTCTTCTAGAAGCCTTATGGTTTCAGGTCTCAGCTTTAGGTCTTTGATCCATTTTGAGTTTATTTTGGTGAATGGTGAGAAAGAATGAAACAATTTTCATTCTTTTACATGTGGCTTTCCAGTTTTCCCAGCACCGTTTGTTGAAAAGACTTTCTTTTCTCCATTGTATGCCCTCAGCTCCTTTGTCGAAGATAAGCTGTCCATAGATGTGTGGTTTTATTTCTGGGCTTTCAATTTGTTCCATTGATCTGTGCACCTGCTTTTGTACCAGTACCATGCTGTTTTGATTACTGTAGCTTTGTAGTATGTTTTGAAGTCAGGGATTGTGATGCCTCCCGTTTTGTTCTTTTTTCTCAGGATTGCTTTAGAAATTCGGGGTCTTTTGTTGCCCCATATGAATTTTAGGATTCTTTGTTCTAATTCTGTAAAGAATGTCATTTGGATTCTGATTGGGATAGCGTTGAATCTGTAGATTGCTTTAGGTAGAATGGACATTTTAACTATGTTTATTCTTCCAATCCATGTGCATGGAATGTCTTTCCATCTCTTTATGTCGTCATCCAATTCTTTCAGAAAGGCCTTGTAATTTTCATTGTATAGGTCTTTCACTTCCTTAGTTAAGTTCACCCCAAGGTATTTTATTCTTTTTGTAGTGATTGTGAATGGTATTGTGTTCTTGAGTTCTTTTTCTGTTAGTTCGTTATTAGAATATAGAAATGCTACTGATTTATGCAAATTGATTTTATACCCTGCAACTTTGCTGTAGTTGTTGATTACTTCTAAAAGTTTTCCAATGGATTCTTTGGGGTTTTCTATATATAAGATTATGTCATCTGCAAACAGTGAGAGTTTCACTTCTTCCCTCCCTATATGGATTCCTTTTATTCCTTTTTCTTGCCTGATTGCTCTGGCCAGGACCTCCAGTACTATGTTAAATAAAAGTGGTGATAGAGGGCATCCTTGTCTCGTTCCTGTTTTCAGGGGGATGGTGCTCAGTTTTTGCCCATTGAGTATGATGTTAGCTGTGGGTTTGTCATATATGGCCTTTATTATGTTGAGGTAGTTCCCTCCTATGCCCATTTTGTTCAGAGTTTTTATCATAAATGGCTGTTGGATCTTGTAAAATGCTTTCTCTGCATCTATTGAGATGATTATGTGGTCTTTATTCCTCAGTTTGTTGATGTGGTGTATCACGTTGATTGATTTGTGGATGTTGAACCATGCCCGTGTCCCTGGTATGAATCCCACTTGATCATGATGTATGATCCTTTTATGAATTGCTGAATTCTGGTTGCCAAAATTTTGTTTAGAATTTTTGCATCTATGTTCATCAGTGATATTGGCCTGTAGTTCTCTTTTTTCGTGCTGTCCTTGTCAGGCTTTGGTATCAGCGTGATGTTGGCCTCGTAGAATGTGTTAGGAAGTGTTCCATCCTCCCTAATTTTTTGGAATAGCTTGCAAAGGATAGGTATTAAATCCTCTCTGAAAGTTTGGTAGAATTCCCCAGGATAGCCATCTGGTCCTGGGGTTTTATTCTTTGGGATGTTTTTGATTGCTGTTTCAATCTCTTTCCTTGTGATTGGTGTGTTCAAATTGTCTGCCTCTTCTTGAGTGAGCTTTGGGAGATTGTAGGAGTCCAAGAATTTATCCATTTCCTCTAGGTTGTCCATTTTGTTGGCATATAGTTTTTCATAGTATTCTCTTATAATCCGTTGTATTTCTGCAGAGTCTGTTGTTATTTCTCCTCTTTCATTTCTGATTTTGTTTATTTGAGCTTTCTCCCTTTTTTTCTTTGTAAGTCTGGCTAGGAGTTTGTCAATTTTATTTATCTTCCCAAAGAACCAGCTCTTTGTTTCATTGATCCTTTCTACTGCCTTTTTCATTTCAATAACATTATTTGTGCTCTGATTTTTATTATTTCTCTCCTTCTGCTGACTTTGGGCTTTGTTTGTTCTTCTTTCTCTAATTCGCTTAGGTATAGTTTAAGATAGCTTATTTGGGATTTTTCTTGTTTGTTAAGATGTGCCTGTGTTGCGATGAATTTTCCTCTTAATACAGCTTTTGCTGTATCCCATATGAGTTGGTATGGCATGTTATCATTTTCATTTGTCTCCAGGTATTTTTTTATTTCTTCTTTAATTTCTTCAATGATCCATTGCTTGTTCAATAGGATATTGTTTAGTCTCCATATCCTTGTGCCTTTCTCAGCTTTTTTCTTGTAATTAATTTCTAGCCTTATAGCATTATGATCGGAGAAGATGCTTGTTATTATTTCAATTTTTTTAAATTTGTAGAGGCTTGCCTTGTTTCCCAACATATCATCTATCCTTGAGAATGTTCCATGCACACTTCAGAAGAATGTATATTTTGCTGTTTTTGGATGAAGTGTTCTATATATGTCTATTAAGTCCAATTGTTTTAGCTTTTCGTTTAGCTCCACTATTCCTTGTTGATTTTCCGTCTGGATGATCTGTCCATTGATATGAGTGGGGTGTTGAGGTACCCTACTATTATCATGTTGTTTTTAACATCTTCCTTTAGGTCTGTTAATAGTTGCTTTATGAACTTTGGTGCGCCTGTGTTGGGTGCATAGATATTTATAAGCGTTATTTCTTCTTGATGAAGTGTCCCTTTGATCATTATATATTGTCCCTCTGTGTCTCTCTTTACCTGCCTTATTTTGAAATCCGTTTTTTCTGATATAAGTATTGCAACACCTGCTTTCTTTTGCTTGCTATTAGCTTGAAGTATTGTCTTCCACCCCTTCACTCTGAGCCTGTGTTTGTCCTTGGGGCTGAGGTGTTTCCTGGAGGCAACAAATTGTTGGATCTTGTTCTTTAATCCATTTTGCCACCCTGTGTCTTTTTATTGGAGAGTTCAATCCGTTTACATTGAGGGTGATTATTGATGCATGAGGGCTTAATGCTGTCATTCTGTCACTCGTTATCTGGTTTTCCTGAGTTACCTTTGTTTCTTGTCCTGTGTGCTTTAGCCTACCCATTTACTTCTGCAATTTCTTATGCTGGGTTTCTTAGATGTTTCCTTATTTATGTTTTGTGGCTCTGTTCTGTTTTTCAGTTTAGTGGCTACCCTGAAGTTTGTATTTAGAGTCTCGTGTATAATATAGTCCATTCTCTGGTGGTCTCTCACCTACTTGACCTAGACTGATTTAGTCCCTTTGCTCTTCCCCTCCTAAATTATTATTTTCATCTCTTATTCCAACTCGTGTTATGAGTTTGTGGTTAGAGTGATAAGATTGTCTTTGCTTTGGTGGTTTCCTTACCTTTATCCTAATGCTATAGTTGAATATTTGCTATCCTATTCTGGTTCTATCTATTTGTCTCTCTACTGTGTGGTTTGTGACCCCTTTCTCCCTTTTCTTCTTTTTTCAGGTATGAGAGCCTTCTTGAGGATTTCTTGCAGTGGAGGACTTTTGGTTACAAATTCCCTTAACTTTTGTTTGTCTGGAAAATATTTAATTTCTCCGTCATATCTGAAGGATATTTTTGCTGGATAGAGTATTCTTGGCTGAAGATTTTTATCTTTTAAGGTTTTGAATATGTCATTCCATTCTCTCCTAGCTTGTAAGGTTTCTGTAGAGAAATCCGCTGAAAGTCTGATGGGAGTTCCTTTGTAGGTTATTTTCTTCTGTCTTGCTTCCCTGAGTATTCTTTCTTTGTCTTTCATTTTTGCCAGTTTTACTACTATATGCCTTGCAGTAGGTCTTTTTACATTCACAATCTAGGAGATCTGAAAGCTTCCTCCACACACATTTCCTCCTCAATCCCTAGATTTGGGAAGTTCTCTTCTATAATTTCAGTAAGCACACTTTCTGCTCCGTTTTCATTTTCCACACCCTCAGGAATTCCAATGATTCTTAAATTGGTTCTCCTCATTGAATCCACTATTTCTCTGAGATTTTCCTCATTCTTTTAAATTCCCAGTTCTCTTTCTTCCTCTGTCTGGAGCCATTCAGCCTGTCTATCTTTGATTATGCTAATTTGCTCCTCTATGGTGTGTACATGGGCATTCAGGGAATCTGTATTCTGTTTTATCTGATCCATTGTATTTTTCATCTCTAGTATTTCTGATTGATTCTTCTGTATAGCTTCAATCTCTTTTGTGAAGTAATTCCAGAATTCATTGACTTGTTTGTCTATATTTCCCTTTACCTCATTGAGTTTTTTGATGATAGCTACTCTGAACTCATTTTCACTTAGTTTACCTATTTCCAAGTCATCAGGACTTAATTCTGTGTTTTTATTGTTTTCCTTCTGGTCTGGAGCTTTTATAAATTGCTGAATGGTAGAGGAGCGGTTTTTGCGCATGATGGTAGTAATCGGTTGCAGTTACAGCCTGTTGCCACTAGATGGGGGTCGAGAGCCATGCGTTGAGTCCTCCACCTTCAGCCGCCATGGCAGGCGCGCACTGCAGGTTGGGGGAGGTGGGGCACTTTCTCTCGTGCCGACCTGGATTCCAATCAGCTCTTGCTCTTTGGTCTCCTCGGGCCCTGGCTTGATGAGGTCCCTGCATGCAGAAGCTTTCCCCCGTCAGCGGGTTTCCACTGCACCAGAGGTGGGAGTCCTGGGCGATCCCCGGATGCGCGGCCCCTCCCCCACTCCTTCCTTCACCCGCGGCAGCGATCCCAGTCTCTAGGGGAGGGAGCAAAGTTCTCTCTTACCTGGTTCCAGCTCCTCTGAGGCTGGCTGCAGCCTCTCCATCCTCTGTCGTCTTGCTGCTGTGGGTCTCTGACAATCTCTGTATTAGAGTTATTGGTTGAAATTCAGTTGTTCCGGTTTTTTTGGTTGTAGTTTGGAGGGGAGAGAGTCCCGGGTCAGCTCACCCCACCATTTTGCTGACATCACCCTTTTGCCCATCTTTCTAAAGGCTTATTCAGCTTTTTAGTTTTGATTTTTGAGAGCTCTTTGCAATTGAAAGAAATTAGCCCTTTGTATATATGTTGTAAATATTATTTCCTAGTTTATCATTTACATTGTGACTTTATGATATTTTTGCAATGCATGAAATTTTAGTTTTTATGTAATCAAATTTGTCAATGTAGAATAACACCACAGAGGGGCTTCAGTGGGATGTTCAGTGGATATAGGGTCTGGTACTCCAAGCCAAATCCTCATTAGGGGCTCTACTGGTGAGATGTAGACACACTTCCTTATTCTTCCTAGTCATCCATTGGTTACCTACTGGTTCAAACACACACACACGTACACATCCCCAAAGGCTATATGAATTCTCAGAAAAGGTACACTCTAAATCCTTATAGAGAAAGGGAAACATTTTCCTATCTTAAACATACTCTGCACAGCTGTCTTGAACAACACCTGAGAAAACACATTATTAGTGTAGAGTGATGTCATTTCCTCTTTGTTCTTGCCCATACTTTCAAACTATGCTCATATGGTCTAACGGTAGCCCATTGGTACAAAAGAAATGGAGGCATCTGAGACAGAGCTTTCTATTCCACGATAGATACACTGTTGGTGACACAGATGCATCAGACAAGCTTCAAGATTAATGTCTTTGTCAAATAAAATTCTTGGGCTTGTTGTTCTGCTATAATCTCTGAATGCAGAAGGGAAGCAACATGAGGATCTATTATTCTCCTGTTGTAACTGTGGGCCCTCCAGGATCAGTTCAACTGACTCCATCTTATCCACAGAGTAATTAAGAAATTGTCTGTCAGAAAATTTGCAAAGTCACATAGCCAGAGCATGTGCAGAAGAAATCTTGACCTGAAATAACCGCAGAACCAAAGATTCTCCTCCCCATGGAACTAAAGGACCAGGACATGACTGGACCTTAAAAGTTGAACTCTTGGAGCTGGCCTGATGGCATAGTTGTTAAGTTCGAACGTTCCACCTCGGTGGCCCAGGGTTCGCTGGTTTGGATCCTGGGCATGGACCTATGCACCACTTATCAAGCCATGCTGTGGTAGGCGTCCCACATATAAAGTAGAGGAAGAGAGGCAAGGATGTTAGTTCAGGGCCAATCTTCCTCAGCAAAAAGAGAAGGGTTGACACTGGATGTTAGCTCAGGGCTAATCTTCCTCAAAAAAAAAAGTTGGAATCTTATCAGAAGCGAGGGGTCCATCATTCAGGAAGACCTGGTATTAAAATTTCTTCCTCACCTTACCATAAATATTTAGAATCCCATCATAAATGTAAAACCTTACTGTAAATGCTTGAAACCCACCAAGCAAACCGACCAGGGACCTGTCCCCACACGCCAGCCTGTTCTCCCTAACCTCTTAAATTTCACCCCAAATCCTAAATCAGGGAGACAGATCTGAGGGCACATGCCCCCTGTCTCCCTGCAGATCGATTTTGCAGAATAAAGTTGATTTCTTTTCCCAAAAGCTGTTGCCGTAATTAATTGGCTTTTTTATGCTCATCAAGCAAGAGAACCCCAATTTTGTGCAGTAATAGTTTTTGGCAACCACAAAGGGACAAGGTCCTGTGACCACTAGCCTGAGGCTCTGGAGCCCCCAGTGGAGTGCAGTGTCTTTTCACTGACCCCAAGTGGCTGCCTAGACAGTTTTTGTCTGGAGGCTTGGCTGATTGGATTCCCATTTCCTGCCATGGTACCCCAGGCCCCCTTGACACTCTTTTTCCTTTTGAGAGAAGACACAGCTCCAGGAGCAGACATCTTTTGAGTGAATGACCTTGTTAAAGCACACCTGTGCCTAAAATTGTCTAATATCTCATGAGGCTCATGGGTTAAGACTCCCCACTGGTGATATTTTTGCTGGGTTAAAGTCTCAAGGCTAGAATTGTGGGTTCAAAGGGAACAATATAAAAGGGTTACAGTCACTGGGCACTCAAAGGATCGAGTTAAAATTCTGAACTCTAGGGTAGGGTCCCAGAGTGTTGGATTCCTGTGTCTGTTCATGTTTGTCTATGTTTGACTGTTTTATTTGTTAAAATTGGCTCTTTGGGGACTGAGTTTCTTGGTGACTATAATAAACTCTCTTTATAAATTACCTTGTTGTGGCAACCTTGGAAAGAGTCCTCTAAAATGGAAATAACTGTAAACAGCTGGCAAGATAACTCAAGATAATTTGAAATTACAGCAGCCACTTTGGGCTCCTTTTGAGCTTTTGAACTGAGAAACAAAGAAATCTTTAAAGAGTCAAGTGCTCCACCTTCTGGCACAGTTATTGAAAACCTAAAGTTTTCAGAAGTTGTAAATGTTTACAAAGAACTGCAGAATCTTACCAAGCAAGCTTGTTTCATGTCCTGAGGGCTTGGTTTAATAATTGTCAGGTTGGAGGTCCCATAAATATGGTGAGGTAAAAATGCAGTTGCACCCCATTTTTTTGGTCAGAGCTGGTCAAACAGAAATGCAGGTTATATTCCCTTTCTCAGCTAAGTATCCTGCCAAACTGCCATCGGCCTCAGGGGAATTACATTGGTCATTAGAAGGAATGTTTCTATTAGATAAGATTATTTAAAAGTGCACTTAAAATTAAAGACTTCATAGGATCAGCCCAGTGGCATCGTGATTAAGTTTGTGCACTCCGTTTCAGCAACCCAGGGTTGGTGAGTTTGGATCCCGGGCATGGACCTACACACCACTCATCAAGCCATGCTGTGCTGTGTCCAACATATAAAACAGAAGAAGATTGGCACACATGTTAACTCAGGGACAATCTTCCTCAAGCAAAAAAAAGAAAAAACAAAATGCAGACCTCAAAATTCCCAAATAACCTTTTTTTTTTTTTTTCGAAAAGCTGAAAGAAAATTAAGTTATAAAAGGTACCCAAAAGAAAAGCCTATTTTGGGTCATTGCTTTACAGAAATCCCATAATCTACTTTCTAAAGAGGGCCCAAAATGAGCCCCTCCCAGAGTTAACGAGACTCAGAGATTTCCTGGAAAACTGCTATGTTAAATATTACTAGAGTTGTTCAATACTGCCAGGTATAATTACTGCTCATCCTGGCTGAAACCTAAAGGATATTTGAAAGGAGTTAGCAACTTACAAACAGAAATTAGGCCAAACTGGAAGCTGATATTCGGAGTCTGATAGGAATTTTTTTCCTGGCCTTCTTCCCTAAATTAAAGATAAAATTAAGCACCCAGGCAGAAAGAAGCAAATTAGGGGATGATGTAGTTGGACAGGTAGATCAACCTATAATATAATTTAGTTACAACCCAATTTCTGAGGAATTAAGAGCAACTGTCCCTAAAAACATCCTTGCAGGGCCAGCCCAGTGGCACAGTGGTTAACTTTGCACGTTCCGCTTCGGTGGCCCAGGGTTCACTGGTTCAGATCCCAGGTGCGGACATGGCACCACTTGGCAAGCCATGCTGTGGTAGGCATCCCACATATAAAAAAAAGTAGAGGAAGATGGGCATGGATGTTAGCACGGGGCCAGTCTTCCTCAGCAAAAAGAGGAGAATTGGCAGCAGTTAGCTCAGGACTAATCTTCCTCAAAAAAAAAAAAATCCTTGCAAGACTGGAAATGTAGCTCTAAAGGTAGTTCAGATTCCACCCATTTCCCTTATCTCAAAAGCTTGCAAACTCTCCAGGAGCTATCTAGCTCTTTACCAATTCATAAGACTGAAGGGGGGAAAAGGGAAAAAGGAAAGAAAAACAGCTAGAAGAGCACTTCACCCAACATCTAGCATCTTGGGTGTCTTCTCCACAAATACTAGTAAAAAAGCTTGAAACAAAATTTGGATTCAATTATTCTTTCATAACTAGTGACCCTTATGTTACTGTACCTGATTCCTTGCAGTAATTTTTAAACAATAGCTGTGGAATCTCTGTGTATGTGTGCCTATTTGTTTGTTATATATGTGTGATATCTTACCTTCAGATGGTGTAATTTCTAAAGAGTACTATTCAATTGGCTTAAAGTAAACACTTATATAAATTATTTCTAAATGTTATAGAAACTAACCCAAATGTCTTTCAAGTTAACCTGATATAAATTAATCTTTGATACATGAAAGCTTATTTAAGATTGTTGGTTTGATTAAAATGAACATGTCCTTAGAATTATCAGCAGTGGATATGATGCAGCTTTTATTCTACATTTATTGGTCAAATAAGCTGATGGTATCTCTGTTACAAAACTGGTTAGCAAAAATAATAACTTACAGTGATAGCTAATTTTGCCTAATGTCTCATGAAGTTTTGGAAGCAATCTAAATAATTATTGGGAACAATAATTATTGGGAACAAGTAAACTAAATAGATGTGAAAAAGATAAAAGCGTTGGGTGAACCTTTTAACAATAATTCTGTGTTATGGCATGTATGTTTAAAATAACTTCCAAAATCTCTTTGGTAACTTGAAACTCTGAAGTTTTGCTAAGTGAAATTAAATGATGAAAAATTCATTGAATATCTAGGCCACTTTCAAACAAGACAAAAATACTGAAACTATTGCTAAACATGTCTAAGTTTATCTACATTTGGCTTCTTATTATAGAGAAACTAAAAGATGTTTGGCTGTATTAGTAAATGTGTCTTGTTTTATTAAAAATTGTACTATGAAGTAGCATGTTTCTAGAAATTATGAAAAGTGTTTATAAACTTGCCAAGCCACAGAAGGCTAATGTAAAAGTTCATAATTGCTTACTTCTTAGTTTTCAGTAAAAATAAAGGTCTGTAAGGGTTAAGAATTCTAATTAATATATGGGATTAAAGCTACTAAAATTAATAAGGAAAACATCTTTGTATTCAAGGAAAGTAAGATATGAGTTCTCAGTAAAGAAGGTATAAAGAATGGAAATATTTTTGTTTGTTTTGTTAAGAAAGATAAATTTGTCCTAAAGAAAGAAAGAAGGCATGGGACAAGTTCTGAATGTAAAAAGAAAGTTATAGAAGGTTTGTTGAAGAGAAACCCTGAGGAAAGAGTTTTATGCATGGTCAAGTTGGCTAAGATCAAAATGAATTTAATTAAGTACATGAGTTTTAATATAAAAGTAAGCTGGTGCAAAAATTAAAATTTAGTTTTCTCTCTTTCTTTTTTTTTTTTTCACTGAGGAAGATTAGCCCTGAGATAACGTCCATGCCAATCTTCCTCCACTTTATATGTGGGTCATCACCACAACATGGCTGATGAGTGGCATAGGTCCATACCCAAGATCTGAGCCTGCGAACCCCAGGTCACCAAAGCAGAGCATGCTGAACTTAACCACTCTGCTACAGAGCCAGGTCCTGGTTTTCTCTCTTAAAAGGATAATTTTCTTAAACTTTTAGTCACCTCTTGATAAAGAGATTATGAAAGATATTTGTCTTTGAGTAGTTTACCAGAAGGGTAGGGATTTTATGTTTTATCAAAATTAATTTCCTGTATCGTTTTTTATCAGGACTTTAATCACAGGCACTAAAGTTTTTCTTATACCTATTTAATTTTCTGCATTTGCCTGAAAATCTTTCATTGTTACCATGGTTAAATGGATAACAAAGCATTGTTTCATAGGAACCTATGATATTATGTGAGTAAATGTTATTGATATGAGTGTTTTAAAAATTATATAACATTCCTAAAATTCTGATCTGTCCTGGTTGTCAGCCATAATTCTAGTTATTATCTTAAAGTGTTGTATGTCACAGAAATAACCAAGTTTCTTTGTCAATTGCCATTTTTAAGTCTTTTGTCATTTACAGACTGTTTTGTTTTACTCTGCTTTTACAAATGTCTTATCTTCAGAGAGATTTGTGGAAAGGACTTTGACACATACCCTAGAATACAGATTTCTGAGAACTTTCAGATTATAAAACTGACCTGGGTAAGAAATGACACAACTTTAACAGAGAAACTGATGGCCTCATAAAGCTGCTAACAGAGGATTAAGATCAAGAACTGATTACACAGGACTGAATTAATTAATGAGGATGATTATAATTTTTATGACTTTTCATTTGAGATATTACTGATTTTTAATGTTCTCTTTTTTCAGATTTAAGGAAACCTTTTTCCCTTTTCTTTTAAGCTAACTATGACTTATAGAAATTTGGTAAATTCTAACTTTGTAAGCATAATTGAAACATTTACCTTTTTCTCCCTACCTGATACCTCCAGAATTTGGAAACTCTTGATGAGTGAACATTCTTATTTTTCATGGCAATATTGTTATTTGCATAAGTTCAATAAGAATCTGATCTCCTTATAGCAGGACACAATTGGAAACATTGGTTATATTACCAAGGCCTTGGCTGGAATGTCATATTTGAGACAGCCATGCATGGACTCAGATATGACCAGATGGCTTTTGAGGAACAAAGATTGACTTCATGGAATAAAGCCACTTGGAAATATTGGCCTAGTACCTTGCTTACAGGTTCCCATTAACCTTACCAGGTGAGTAAAGAAGGTCATTTCCCCTGGTGGGTACAAAGAATCTCAGGATATTTGGGGGAACCTCAAAAGAAGAGAGGAATTCACCCAAATCTGTAGGTATTGCAAGCAGAGCCTGATGACAAGTCCTTGGCTTGGTTTTCCTGCCTTGAAAGGCCTTTACAGTTCAGTCTGAGATTTTTAAATGAAAATCAGATATAAAAGAGCCTATATGATCAATTGCTATTCTTGCTGTACTTATGTAAATAATTGGGCCAAGTTTATTGAAACTAGATTTATTTTGCCAACCAATGAGCCCTAGCTTGGCTATCTTTGGTAAAAATGCAGGCAACTTTAGCGAGAAAAATTATGTTTCAATAGAAACTATAGTACATATTCATGGATATTAGATTCTAGTTCTGATAATCGTCTTTGAGGGTTTTTTTTTTTTTTAATATCTGTAAACTGAACTGGATCCTGAATTCTAGTCTCCTGAAATATCTGGCTACAAATCTCCAAACTAACATTTTCAGGGTTTTGTCATCATTTTCATTTGGAATCATTGAGAACTGAAACCATCCTTTTTCCTGAAGCCCTGCAAACTGAAGCTGAACAACTTGATATAAACTTAAGCGTGATTCATGCCTATTGCTGTGTAAGCCACTCAGAAAGATACTTGAACACCTGATGACATCATCAGAGACATTTCAAGCTGAAAAAGATGCTTTGATGCTGACATGTAGAAACGTTTTGACTGGCTTCCCCCTGGGCTCAGGAACTGGTTTATAATTTGCTCCAACCATTAACCTTGTTTTTATTTTTGTTTCTCTAGAAATGCTTCTTATTAAATACCTGGTTACTTTACACACTATAGGCTTAACTTTGGGAGCCCACCTGCATCCCTGTCTTACCAAGAGACTGGTTCAATGAGAGGGAACAACTGTCACCCCTTATCAGCAGGAAGAAGCTCAAGCAGTCGTCACCTATAGCCCTCAAGATTGAGGAATGAACAACAAAAAGGGGGGATTTATAACCATGGGCCCTCCAGGATTGGTTCAACTAACCCCATCTTATCAACAGAGGGATTAGGAAATTGTCTTTCAGAAAATTTGCAAAGTCACATAGCCAGAGCATGTGTAGAAGAAATTTTGATCTGAAATGACAACAGAACCAAAGATTCTCCTCACCCTGGAAGCAAAGGACTGGGACATGATCAGAACTTAAAAGCTGGACTTTATCAGAAGTGAGGGAACCATCATTCAGGAAGATCCAGTGTTAAAGTTTCTTCCCTACCTTACCATAAATGTTTAGAACCTTACCATAAATGCTTGAAGCTCACCAATCAAAACCTGCCCCACCAGCATTTATGTGTGCCAGCCTCTTCTCCCTAACCTCTTAAATTTTGCACCAAATCCTGAATTGGGGAGAGAGATCTAAGAGCACATGCCCCCTGTCTCCCTGCAGATAGATCTTGCACAATAAAGCTGATTTCTTTTCCCAAAAGCTAATTCCGTAATTAATTGGCTTTTTTAATGCACATTGGGCAAGAGAACCCCAGTTTTGTGCAGTAACACTGTCTGAGTAACATCAAATAAAGAAGAGGTGGAGTGTTCTTCCAATCACATATAAAACCAAGACATATAAATGCTGCAAAAAGAAACCAAAGCTAGGCACAGTGCTTTTATGGTGCCCGACATTTATGGATTTAAATTGGATTGAACATATTACTTAGAATTTTTTAAGAGTCTCATGGCTCTGTGGACCTATCTTTCCACTATGGCCTACTGATTTGGGCAAAAACAAAGATCACACCAGTCAAAAGAGCCAATACCTGTCCCTGAAACATCCTAGTCAACCTCTTTCCCCTTGATATCCTCCCATCCCCCATCTCCAATTACCTCCACGTAAGAGGAGAACTTTAGTAGGCCAAGATTTCTATCAAAGGAACATCTGTCACACGTGATTATGTAGTAGCTTAGAGGATACCAGTTGACATGAAAGACCTTAGGAAAATGCAAAATCAAGTAGACACATGATCTGCCAAAGGCAATGGCATCTGCCAAAACGAAACTGTGATCTTTTGAATATTTTTCCTTCTGAAAATATTCAGATTTAAAACTTCTTTCAAATACTGTTTGCCATCTTTACAAAATGCTTCTCAAGAGCATCTGGAGAATCCCTATATCTAACTGATGTTTCCATGCCTTACAGGTGCTTACAACAGAGTTCTGCCCTACATCCTCATGGGCAGCCTGACTGTCCTGAACGGAATCATCACACTTTTTTTCCCTGAAAGTTTTGGAATGGCCCTACCAGAGACCTTAGAGCAGATGCAGAAAGTGAAAGGGTAAGTGGAACTTAAAAAAAGATACCAAAATTCCTCAAAAAGAATAAACCTGCAAGAATAGCTAGGAAGTTTCTGAAGAAGTGGAGAGTAGCTCTATCAGATAATAAAGCATATTATTAGGCAGTGGTAATTAAAACAGTGTGATAATGCTATAGGAATAGAAATCAATAGAAAAAAGAGAGTTCAGAATTAAACCCAAGAAAATATGAGAGTTCAGTGTATTATAAAAAGAAGCAATTCAAAATAAGTGGGAAGAATTTAGATTATTCAGTAAAAGTTGTTAGAACATTCAGCTAGCCTTTTTGGACAAATACAAAAACTTGAATCCTATTTCAAAATACATTAAGATAAATCCCAGAAAGATTAAAAATGTAAAATCACTGGGGCCAGCCCAGTGGCATAGTGGTTAAGTTGACGTGATTCACTTTGGAGGCCCGGGGTTCGCGGGTTCAGATCCCAGGCACAGACATACATACCACTTGTGAAGCCATGCTATGGTGGCATCCCACATACAAAATAGAGGAAGATTGGCAACAGATGTTAGCTCAAAGCCAATCTCCCTCACTAAAAACAAAAAGAAGAAATTGTTGGCACGGCAAAAAGAAACCATAAATAAAGACAAAGGTGAACAAGCTAGAGGAAAAATATTTGCAACACACGATACAGACTTAGGGCTAATACACCTAATATATAGGAAGCTCTTAGCGATCAGTCGGAAAATGACAAACAATAGTAAGGAAACTGACAAAGGACGTGAACAAGCAGTTTCAGTGGCAGATGGATACATAAAAAAATATGATCTACATTAATAAAGAAATATAAAATAAAACAATTCAATATCATTTTTTTGGCCTATGAGTTTGTGTGAGGATATTTTTCTCCTGACACCAACTAATTCTAACACCAACTGAGTGTCCCATAATTTAATTCAATTCTAACACTAACTATCTGGAATCTACATCAGACTCCACAGGTTTAAGGGCTCAGTCCCACAAGACTGCCCTCACTTCAGATGCCAGTGTCAAGTAAGAGGTCCCCGGGTTATCCACCCTTCTGTCCAACTTGGCTACAAAATTGGGTGTTTCCACAACCCCCTTCCTCGAGTTCAGTAATTTTCTAGAATGACTCACAGTACTCAGGAATACACTCTCCTTACTATCACAAATTTATTATGAAGGATACAAATGAACAGCCAGATAAAGATGTACACAGGGTGAGATTCAGAGAAGTCCAGAACGTAGGCACTTCTGTCCCTGTGGAGTTGGGGAGCACAAGCATCCTGGCACAGGGATGTGTTCCCCAATTCAGAAGCTCTTTGAACCCCACTGTTTAGGAGGTTTTATGGAGGTTTCATCACATAGGCATTATATATATTTTTTTCTGTTTTTTGCTGAGGAAGAATCACCCTGAGCTAACATCTGTTGCCAATCTTCCTCTTTTTTCTTTTTTTATGCGAGCCACCACCACAGCGTGGCTGCTAACAGCCATGTGATGTAGGTCCATGCTTGGGATCCAAACCTGGGCCACCGAAGCAGAGAGTGCTGAACTTAACCACTAGGCAACTGGGGCTGGCCTGAGAAATTAGTAATTTGATCTCCAGCTCCTCTCCCGTCTTCAGAGGTTAGGGGTGGGGCTGAAAGTTCCAGGCTTCTAATCAAGGCTTGGCTTTTCTGGCCACGTGTCCCCATCCTGAAGTTATGTAGGGGCCCTGCTGAGAGTCTCTTCACTAGAATAAAAGACAAGACACTCCTATTACCCCTGTCACTCAGGAAAGTACACAGGAGTTAGGAGTTCTGTGCCAGGATTGGGGACAAAACAAATATCTTTCTATGATATCACAGATTGGCAAACATTTAAAACATTAGTTGTATGGTGGGAGGAGTTTAGATTCTAAAGTGAAACTGCCGGACTTTAAATCCCAAAACTATTGTATAAATTTGGGCAAATTACTTAATTTTCACTAAACCTCAGTATTCCCATCTATTTTAGTGGAGTAATTCATATGGCTATTGTGAGGTTATATGAGATAACATGTTTTTAGTGCCTGGCCATGATAAAGATAAGCCTATGTGTGAATGGAGTCTGGAGTCTGATCTCTGACAGAACAGGAACAGCAAAGGTGCCCACTTTTGATAAACTCTTTTCTTCTAATGATAGAATGACTTCAGTATCGACTTTAACTTGCCAGGAACTTCACGCTTACCCCTCTTATCTCTTCCTCAGAGAAACTGTGAAAAAGTATAAATTCTGGGTTTTGTTTATGTTTAACTAAGATGGCTCCAGGGAGGCAGCCCCATGGCCGCGTGGTTAAGTTCGTGCATTCCGCTTCGGCAGCTAGGGGTTCGCCAATTTGGATCCTGGGCACAGACCTACACAACACTCATCAAGCCATGCTGTGGAGGCATCCCACAGAGCAGAACTAGAATGACCCACAACCAGGAGAGTTGCGCTATGTGCTGGGGCTTTGGGGGGAAAAAGAAAAAAAAAAAGATGAAGATTGGCAACAGATGCTAGCTCAGGGCCAATCTTGGCCAAATTTTTTTTTCTTGGTGAGGAAGATTGGCCCTGAGGTAATACCTGTTGCCAATCTTCCTCACCAAAGGTGGGGGGCGGGGGGGGGGTACCTCCTTTAAAAAAAAAAAAAGAAAGAAAGAAAATGGCTCCAAATATTCAAAATCAGAAAATATTAGTTCTAGACTCATGAGGTTCTTATTGGAGTTAAAATAATTACTTGTTCATTAACTGGAGAAGTGTTTTTCAGTGTCAGTCTGGCATTTTGAGGAAGAGAATCTCGAATATTTAATTTTGTTTAGCACTATCTTATTTTCAGGTTCAGATCTGGGGGAAAAACAAAAGATTCCATGGACAAAGAAGAAAATCCCAAGATTCTAATAACTTCATTCTGATAAAATTTCCACCCCATTTGGTGAACTGAAAAACAGATACATAAGGCTCTGAAGAAACCAACGCCTTTCCTGATGAAATGGACTGACTATAACGATTAACACTAAAACAGACCTTGCTGTTGAGAAATGCTTGTCATATAGCAAACTCTGGACCACTCTTCCAGATAGCCTCCTTATTTTAAAAATGAACCATTTCTAGAGCATTCTCCTTAGTAAGGAATTTGATGAAATGGGTTTGCAAGATTTTTTGAAAATGTGTTGGTCAAGGATTGGTAAATCCATATAAAGATTAATACATTTCTAAACATACAAATACTATCCAAAGAAAAAGAATGTCACTATATTAACATAACTATCAGGTGGCAACTGTGCATGTGTGTATGTATAAGTGAACCAGCACATTCAAAATCACAGTAGCTTTCAAATTGAGCTCATTTACTGCTGTAACCAAATGATTATATGCAGTATTCCTATCCAGAAACTTTTATGTACTCCTCTGAGAGGAACTGATGGCAGTTATTAATAGTGTTACTAGTGAAATGCAGCAAGAGATCAAGTAGCCTGGCTCATATGGCATGCTGGCCTTTAAGAGGGGAACCGAGACAGTTCCTAGCTGTAATTCCAACAGCTACAGCTCACAGCCTATTGAATCATGCACAGTTGTTGTGCTCTCTTGGAGCATGTGACTAAGCCTTCTGTTTCCTAGGACTGGTTATTTTGCTGGTGAACAGAGAATCAGGAAAACTGCACAAACCAGTTGGATTGGTAGAGATGGCTTCTGTGCCCCACAGCCTAGAAGGGTCAGCACCCAGGACAAAGGCTGTCCACACCAACAATCTGGAGAGGCTTTTAAAACAGTTCTTTCCATCAATACTTACCTTCTAAGCACACTATGCAGCTGCATTCTCTTCAGCAGTCAGCAACAGTGGAACCTCAGTTCCACGAATGAGCAGCATAAAAGATAAAAGACTAATGGGATAATGTGTTCCTGTAAGCTCAGAAAATAAATGTCAGCTCTGTATCTCGCCATGGTTTAGGCATGCTGAGATGTTAACATAGCAAGAAGTTACTCCTGGAGACTCGGGGCAGCACGCTTTCATTGAAAGTGGCTTCTCTGAGAGCAGCACGGTGACAAGCTACTGACCCTTTAACGTATCCAGTGCCACGGTGCACTCGTAGGAATAGGCAGCCACTAGTTTTTGATGCTGCTTTGTGGCATCATCTCCTAAAAATAACTATCCCCAAATGCAGATTTTCACTATGGAAAAATTTTTCAAAGGAACCTTTGATATAACATCTTGATAAACTGTCCTTATATTAAGATCCTTATCTTGAACTTTCCCGGTTAACTCAGAATTTTTTCTCTATATTGCCATATTTCTTACACGTTTTATACCTGAAGCACTGACACACTGATCCTACCTTTTGATTGTTACTTTAAAATCCACTAGAATGTCTTCGAATAGTTTATGCTTTGTCACTGGGGACGCAGGTGCACAGCTTTAGCCACCCAGTGCTTTTCTCTCCCCTGTTGACGCAACCTGTCTGGAATGTCTTTCCGTCTCCCCCGCAGGGCACTGGGCCGCCTCTCCCACCGAGAGCGAGAGAGTCATGTTGCTTCTCTAGAAGCTCTCCTTGAACTTCCTTCCCACCAACAGTAACTGTGACTCCTCTGTGCTCTTGTGGTACTTGTTACCCTCACTCAATCTGCCTCTTGTCTTGTTGCCAGGGACTTTCTCTTGTTTATCTTTCTATCCTCCGTAGTGCTGCTTAGCATCGTGCTTTCTTGCATGTAACAGGCATTTGATAAATATTCATTTTAATTAAAGTACTTTGTAACTCTAGCTTGGTGAAAATATTATGTTTCATACCTTGACATTTGAATTTTTAAATACCTAAATATTAAATGCTCTTAAAGCTTTTTCAAAATATAAAAAATAAGGATTGATAATTAACTTTTATTACTGTTTGTACAGGTGTTTTATATTTTGTAGTAGTAAGAGATGACTTTTTAAAAAATCTGTTTATATAAAGGCAACAAGTACACAAATGATTCTCTCTTTCGTAGTTCAAAGACAAAGTAGATGAACACATGCCAAAGTGGTATTTGATTAAATTCAAGATATATTCCTGATTTTTAAAAACTGCTTTTAAAATTAGTTCCACAAGGCAACTTCCTGAGCTTGCTTATGAATATCAATCTCAGACTGACAGCCAATATTACACTGCATGTTAGAGTGAAATACTAGAGGCATCCCATTAACAGAAACTATATGGATACATGATTTAGCACCTTTTACTTTCAACATTTTTGGGCATATGTTAATAACTATAACCATAGTATATATTATAGATAAGAAGTAAAACTATTAGAAAATAGACAAAATTATCAATATTATGAGGAGCATATAATGATATTCTACTTTTAAAATCCGAGAGAATTAACTGAAAATTCTTACATTTAAGAGGTTCAGTTTAAGTGGAGGCATATAAGAAGTGTCCATAAATCAGCAAATTTTTATGTATTAGAAATAACCACCTGGAAAATACACTGGAAAAAAACAGGATCCATTCATAATAGTCATAAAAACATAAAATACAGAGAAATAATCTTAATAAGAAATGTATAAAACCTAAGTGAAAAAATTATTCCATTTAATTAAGACTTAAATGGAGACATGCCAGTTCCTGAATGAGTAGAATGAATGCTGTGAACCTGCCATTCTTACCAAATTAATTTACTACCATAACGTAATTAAAATTAGTATTTCAATGACATATTTTAGGAACTTAAAAGAGAATTCTAAAAGACATCTGAAAGAATAAGTATGCAAGATTGGCTACAAAATTTTTGAAAAAAAAAAAAAAAGAGTGGTAAGGTTAAATATTCCCTCACAGATTTAAAAACACAAGGAAAGATAAATCAGTGAAATAGGACAGGTAGCCCAGAAACAGACCGAAAATACTGCTAATGCTCCAGACAGCAGGAAGGTTAAGTGCACAGCCTCTGGAGACTAGTGCTCCTGGGCTTGATGCTGGCTCTGTCACTTATCAGCTGTGTGGCCTGGAGCAAGTTATAGTCATCCCAAACCTCAGCTTCTTAATTTGTAAAAAGAGGCTAATAGCAGTTTCATGGGCTGGCTATGGGGATTACATGAGATAATGCACATATTTAGCCCATGCCTGGCAGACTTAGATGTTTTCTCTCTCTCTCATCTCGCTAAATTCCATAGTTAATCATTATAATCAACTTCCTTGACCCTTTCTTAATCCACCTTACCCTTTGGGGCAAACTGCAATGCTGGTTAAATCCAACCCCCTTCCTACTTCCCACCGGCACCTGCACAGCTAAATGTAGCTGGAAAAAATATGCAAACATGCTGCCTGGCTTCACTTTAAATTAATCATCAGCCATTTCAAGAGGAACTTTATTGCTGACTGACAGTCATGCTCCATTTGGTGCATTCTCTGCCCTCAGTGACCTCTCTCTTCAGAACTCCAACATCTCCTCCCCATGCCTGCCCTCAGCTATGCCTTCGCTTTTTATCTAGCTAGAAAATAGAAGTAATGGGCGAGAACTTCCATAAACTCTTACCACTGTAATCCATCAACCTAACTGCATCTGTACCCACACGGTCTGACTTTTCTCCTGTTACTTGAGATAAACGGTTTCTGCACCTAGCGCAGGCTTTCTCTCTCTCTCTCTTTCTCTCTCTCTCTCTTTCTCTCTCTCTCTCTTTCTCTCTCTCTCTCTCCTTATGCACTTGGTGCCCCTGCCCCCTTACTACTCAAGAACATTGCTCCAGCAATTCTCCTGACTCTCTGCCCCATCATTCACTCTTTTCCCTTCCTGCTGGATCTTTCTCATTCACCATGCAAATATGCTGTTATTTCTACAATGATGAAAAAGCTCTCTCTTGACCCCACTTCTGCCTTTGACTACTGCCCCATTTCACCTTGACTCTTTATAGCAAAACTACTCAAAAGATGACTCTATACTTGCTACTTCTAATTTTCTTCTTCCAGTTACCTCTTGAACCCACCACAGTTAAGCTTTAGCCCCCACCTCTCCACCAGAACAGTTTTTCTCAAGGTCCTCAATGATCTGCATGTTTTTTAATCCAATGGTCAATTCATAGTCCTCATATTACCAGCTCTCTCAAGGCATCAGACAAACTGATTTCTCTTTCCTTGAAATGCTTCCTAGGATACCACATTTGCTTGGTTTTCCTCGTACTTTGTTGGCTGCTTCTTCACAATCTCTTTTGCTGCTTCTTCCTCATCTCTTCCAATGCTCACCACTGGAGTGCCCAGAACTTAGTCTTTGGTCCTCTTCCTTTTTTGGAAAATCCAATGTCACGATTTTTAAATACCATCTCTACATTAACAACTACCAAATACATAGAGAGCTTAACTCCAGGCTCACTCACCAACTGCTTACTCAATATCCTCACTTGGATATCTAATGGCATCTCAAACCTAACATGTCCAAAGTTACTATGTGCTCTTGATTCCTCCCCAAATCTGTTCTTGCTGAAGTCTTCCCTACCTCAGTCAGTGGCGACTCCATTTTTCCAAATGCTCCTTCTCTCATACCCCATATCCAATGTGTCAATAAATCTTTGGCCATAATTTCAGCATACCTAGAATTTAGTTTCTTGATTGGATTCTGTTAGCTTCTTAACCAATCCTTCCTCCTTAATTCTTCTCCTGCCTTCCTTCAGTCTATTCTCAGCATAGCAGTCTGAATTGTCTAAATGAGATCATGTCACTTGTCTGCTCAAAACCTTCCAATAGCTTTCCATCTCAATCAGATTTTTAAAAAGCCAGTCTTAATAATAGTGTATAAATGGGATGATCACATGTCCCAGTTTTCCCAGGACAGTCACAGTTTCTATATATTAGCCTAGTGAAATTATTACTAACCCCTCCACCTTTCATTCTGGTGTCCCAATATGGATGATAAATTATATATGGTCACCCAACTTACAGGGCGCTATTCTATGTGCCTCCACCCTTTAGCTTTCTGACTTTGCCTCCTCACTCTCTCTCCATTGCTTTCTTCATTCAGGCTCCCCAGGCTGTGCTCTTCTTTGAACACTTTGAACTGCTAGACACGCTTCTGCATGTTCCCTCTTCCTGGGAATGCTCTTCCCAGGTATCTGCATGTCTTACTCCCTTATTTCCTTTGTCTTTGCTCAAATGTCACCTGCTTAATAAATACTTACCTGGACACCCTATTTTAAATTGCATCCTGTTCTCTCTCTGTCCTAACCTTACCTGTCCTTGCTTCATTTTTCTCCATAGTTCTTATCATGCTCTGGCATCCTAACTAGTTTACTTCTTTATTTTGTTTATTGTCCTTCTCCTTCCTCATGAAGCCTATATTCCATGAAGAGCACTTCTGTATCCTCAGCAGTTAGAACAGTGCTTGGCACATAGTAGTGCTTAATAAATACTTGCCGAAAAAATGAATGAATGTATTATTATCATTATTATAGTTAAATGGGCAAAAGTAATTATTAGTTTTCAAATAAGAAAACATTGGCCGATAAATATACAAAAAAAGTGTTCTGCTTCACAAGTAATCAAAAGAATACTAATTGAAATGACAATGTGATGCCATTTTCCAACTAAAATGTTGACAAAGATTACAAAATGACAGTAGTCAATATTGATGAGCATGTGATAAGATGCACCTTCAAATTCTTCTGGTGGGAATATAAATTGGTTTATTTTTTTCTGGAAAATAAGTTGGCAAAGTGTTTCCATAGCCTTGAAATGCTTGGATTTTGGTGGTTTTTTTGTGTGTTTGTTTGTTTATGTATTAACTCCACAACTAGGAAACAGTCAGAGATATATGAAATATTTATGGAGATAGATATTTATCACAGCATTATTTGCAATCTTAAAAAACTAAATATGAGCTAACAAAGGAGGTGAAAGACTTGTACCCTGAAAATACAAAACATTGCTAAAAGAAATCAAAGATACAAATAAATGGAAGGACATCCTATGCCCATGGATAGGAAAATTCAAATATCATTAAAATGTCTATACTAACCAAAGTGAGCTACAGATTCAATGCAATCTCTATCAAAATCCCAATGGCATTTTTGCAGAAGTAGGTAAAAATCACCCAAAAATTCACATGGAATCTCAAGGGACTTCTAATAGCCAAAATAATCTTGAAAAAGAACAGAGTTGAAGGCCTCACACTTCCTGGTTTCAAAACATACTACAAAGCAACGATAATCAAGACAGTGTGGTACTGACATAAAGACAGATATACAGACCAATGGAACAGACTACACAGCCCAGAAATAAACTCTTACATATATGGTCAAATGATTTTCCACAAGAGTGCTAAGACTACACAATGGGGAAAGGATAGTCTCTTCAACCAATGATTTTGATAAAACTGAATAGTCACATGGAAAAGAATGAAGCTGGACCCATACCTTATACCATATACAAGAATTAACTAAAAATAGATTAAAGACCTAAATGTAAGATCTAAAACTATAAAACTGAGAAAAAACCTTTGGGACATTGGATTTGGCAATAATTTCTTGGCTATGATACCAAAAGCACCATCAACAAAAGCAAAAATAGACAAATGGGACTACATCAAACTTAAAAACTTGTGAGTGTCAAAGGAAAAAACAGAGTGAAAAGGTAACCTATGGAATGAGAGGAAATATTTGCAAATCATATATCTGAGACAGGGTTAATATCCAGAGTGTAAAAGGAACTTCTACAACTCAACAATGAAAAAACAAATAACCTGTTTTAATAAAGTGGGCAAAGGATTTGAATAGCCATTTCTCCGAAGAGATACAAATAGCCGGCAAGCATATGAAACATGCTCAACATTACTAACCATTAGGGAAATGCAACTCAAAACCACAATGAGGTACCACCTCACAACCATTAGGATGGGTGCTATCAAAAGAACAGATAACAAATGTTGGCAAAGATGTGGGGAAATTGGAATGCTTGTGCACTATTGGTAGGAATGTAAAATGGTGCATCCACTATAAAAAACACTATGGAATTTCCTCAAAAAATTAAGAATAGAATTATCATATGATCCAACAATCCCACTTCTAGGTATATATTCAAAATAATTCAAAGCAGGATCTCAAAAAGCTATTTGCACACCTATGTTAATCACAGCATTATTCACAATAGCCAAAGCTGGAAGCAACTCAAATGTCTGTCAACAGATGAATGGATAAGGAAAATGTGGTGTATACATACAATGGAATATTACGCAGCCTTAAAAAAAAGAAGGATATCCTGCTGCACACTGTAACATAGATGAAGCTCAAGGACATCATGCTAAGCAAAATAAGCCAGTCACACAAGGAGAAATACCATACGATTCCACTCGTATGAAGTATCTAAAATAGTCAAGATCATAAAAACAGAAAGTAGACAGCCAATTACCAAAGGCAGGGCAGGGAGGAGAGAGAGGAAGGGCAATTAACGTCCAGTAGGTCTCAGTTTTGCAAGATGAAAAAGTTCTAGAGATCTGTGCACAGCAATGTAAATACTCTTACTACTACTGAACTGTACACTTAAAAATGGTTAAGATGGTAAAATTTAATGTGATGTGGTTTCTTTGCCACAATAAAAAAAAACTAAGTATGGAAATAGTTAAATAAATAATGGTGTGTCCTTACAAAAGAATATTATTCGGCTATTCAAAACAGTGTTTAAGAATTATTTTTAATAACATGATAAAATGCTTGTGATGTAATGCAAATTTTAAAAAACAGTATACAACAGTATTAACCAAATAATGAATGCATGCATGAATAAATTATGTTTAAAAGGCATGAAAAAAAACTAGAAGGAAATACCTTATGTTATTAACAGTAGGTATGTTTACATGAGAGATTATAGATGACTTCCGTTTTAGTTTGTTTTCTGTAGTTTTCCTTACTTTATAAATGTTTTATAAAGAACATATATTACTTTTATATTCATAAAGAAGTTAAAAAATAAAAACTTTTATTAAGTGTCAACTAAGTACGAAGTTTTGGGAAGCAAAAATGAAGAACATTAAGAAAGCGAAATTCTTGTTCTCAGTGGGCTCAGTCTAGCCAGATTATGAACTCCTACCTTTGTGGCCTCAGCAACCAGCCGAGTGCCCTGACCTGGGGCTGGGTTCTATGGGGCAGAAACCCAGGTCAAAGTCACTTTCTCCCTTCCAGACGTGGGCATTTTCTTATCTCTCCTCCCACTCTGCTTGAGCAGCAGTCACCTTTACCCTGATTTAGACCAAGCCAAACTTGTTCTGCTGAGGCAAATCACCTTATCACCAAAGCTATATTTAACAGATCATTGAATGGGTTGTGAAAAATTATAAGGATTTGAACTCTCACCCACTGCCCTTGTGTTGGCACAGAAGAGTCTGAAACCTGATTTTGAGAACCTTGAGACCTCTTTCTCCAACACTGCAAATTTAATCCTTCTTGTCAAATACTCTCATCCTAACTCCCCTCTGTGCTCCCTGCCCCTGCACAGCCCACCATCTCACCCTCCCATGTTGCCTTCCATGCTACTGCGTCGTCTGAAACCCCCATTCCATTGGGGACAAACAACTCTCCTCCTTCAAGTATATCCCGGGTCACTCTCTCCACGTCCTCACCTTGACATAGACCTGCCTTCCCCTCTGAGCACTCCACCTCCCTCGTGGTCTTGTGTCTCAAATGGAGGCTGCTCATTTTCTACTTCCTATGAACTCCAGAGCCACGTAAGAGCTCAGCATCTTCTTCATACCCATTGCCATTTCCAAACCGTAACTCCTTCACCTTCACATATATGAAACGCCTCCTTCAAGGTTTGTGCTGTGTATTTCCGGTTGCTGTTACCAACAACCCGCCCCGTTGCTTATCCACATTCCGTGAGCTCTCTGGAACCCAGCCTGAGGTACTGATGACTTTTGTGCTCAGGAGGATGAGTAACCTTACACCTCAGCTTCATAACACTGACCCTTAACCTGTACTTCAGTCCCTCCCTGCCAAGGACACCTTTGGATTCCATCGTCAGTCACAATAACTCCATCTCATTCCAGGGCCTTTTGTTTTCCTCACAACCTTTCAGCTCTGACCTTGACATCATTTCCTTTCCGTTTTAGTTTATACCTCATGATCCCCTAATTCACTCATGCCGCTACCCTGTTCTTTGGTTTACTCATCTTGTAAAATCTAAGCTTGAGATAAGTCAAACCATTTATTCTTTGCTCTCAATCCAAGCTGCTGAATTAAGATACAGGAGAGAAGGGGGATCATTGATGGGTTGGAGGAACATGTGGGTTGGGAGAGTGATGAGTGGGTTGAGGGTCCAGCTGTGACTGGAAATGTAAATTTGTAGAAATACCAATTCACATAGTTGTATGATTTTCTCCTATGTCCGAGGGTAGGAATGAAATGCACAAATGGCTGGATGTGAGGCTTTGCAGTACAGGTGAGCAGAATGACAAGACAATAGAGGAACTGAGATTGGCTGAAGCTAAGGACCATAGTATCTAGATTGAAGAAAAGAGGGAGTGAAAACAGTAAAGACAACTTCTGTTGGTCCTAGTATGCTATGTCCATCTACCTTCTTCTTCTTTATTTGGGGTGTATAAGAACCTAGCACAGTGTTAAGATCCAGAGTGTTCAAAAGAAGAGACTGCAGGTCAGCCTAGGAGCACCATCTCTCTGGGACCATTCACCACCACAAAGACCTGACTGTGGTTATATGAAACCTAAGGAGACCAAATGCTCTCATTTGGTAAGGGCTGAGGGCTAGATTTCAGTTTTCAGGATATTGAGAGGTGGCATTAATAATTAAGAGTGTAGGCTTGGAGGCAGATCCACTGTGTTCTCATTTGGACCTGCTACATACTAACTATAACAACTATAAGCAAATTACTTAACTTCTCTTCAGTTTCTCTGAAAGTGAGAATAGAACAATAAAAATACCTATCTCATAGAGCTCTTGTGAGGATTAAATGATGTCATGGGCTATTGTTAGTGTTATTATTGTAATAATACAATAGCAGAGAGGATTGAAACTTGCCCAGAACTTTCTAATTTCCACCCTAACCTGGCATCTAGCTCAGAAAATTAAGATAGCCTATAATTTATATTATCCAAATTTAATTCAGTCAAAACCTCCTGATAGTTTCCAGTGGAATCTTGCTCCAGGATGACTGTATCCCATAAGGAGACCTATGTGTTCCTACACATCTTCTCTCGGGTGATCTCATCCAGACCCGTAGCTTTATACCATCCATATGTGGACAACTCCCTAGTTTATACCTCATTCTGACCTCACCTATGACCTTCAGACTCATATATCCAAAGGTCTCCAAACTTATATTTAAATATAAGTTTAAAATATTTATATATTTAAGGATAAATTTATTTTTATATTAAAAATAAAACCCTTGTACAGGCAAAAAATAGATAAATTAGACTACATCAAAACTTAAAAGTTCTGTGCATAAAAGGACACAATCGACAGAGTAAAAAGGCAACCATTCGGGATAAAATATTTCAAAATCATTTATCTGATAATAGGTTAATATCCAGAATATATAAAGAACTCCTACAACTCAATAACAACGAAAAACAAACAACCTAATTTAAAAATGGACAAAGGACTTGAATAGACATTTCTCCAAAGAAAATATACAAATGGCCAATAATCACATGAAATGCTGCTCAACATCACTAATCATCAGGGAAATACAAACCAAAGCCACAATGAGATATCACCTCACACCCATTAGGATGGCTGCTATAAAAAAAAAAAAAGAAAAGAATAAGTGTTGTTGAAGATGCAGAGAAATTGGAACCCTTGTGCACTGTTAGTGGGAATGCAAGTTCGTGCAGTCCCTATGGAAAACAGTACGGCGGATCCTCAAAAATTAAAAATTGAATTACCATTGGATCCAGCAATTCCACTTCTGGGTATATACCCAAGAGAACTGAAAGCAGGGACTTGAAGAGAGATTTGTGCACCCATGTTCATAGCAACGTTATTCAAAATAGCCAAAAGATGGAAGCAACCCAAGTGTCCATTGACAGATGAATGGAAAAAACAAACTGTAGTATACATTGACAATGCAAATAAACAATAAGCAATCTGTACATTAGAAAGATGAGGTGAGATTTATCTGAGCCAAGCTAAGGACTAGCCTGGAAGTGTAATCTCCACCAGGGAAGAAAGCACCCTGGAGAAGTGTGGTTTACAGCATGGCTATACACCATTTCAGAACAAAGAACATACATCAAGCATGACAGGAATACATTTTTTTTTCTCAGTCACAAGGAGATGTTTTGCTGCAGGTTAGCATGCTCACAGCAGGTACTTGACCTTGTTTTTCTGGGGAAAAAAGCTTATCTTCAAAAAGTACTGATATTGGCATCAGAGAAAGGGAGACATTCATCCCTATCTTTAAAGAGTGCATTCTTTGCTTTGGGATAATGCTTGAAGCAGATGTACAATGCACGTTTGGTGGGCCATAAGTCAGACTGCTCTGGGAAAAACAAGTTTTAGGCCAAATCAGGTTTAAACCAGAATGGCTTCTCCATATATCTCAATATGTGAAACTTATTATTCTTATTATTTTCATCAATATATACAGTGGAATATTATTCAGCCTTAAAATGGGATATTATTCAGCCTGTGGCAGAGATGAACTTTGAGGATTTTATGCTTAGCGAAATAGTCAGTCACAAAAGGACAAATACTGTATGATTCCAATCACACGAGGAACCTAAAGTGGTCAAATTCATAGAGAAAGAAAGTAGAAGGGTGGTTGTTAGGGCCTGGGAGGAGAAGGGAATGGGGAGTTAGTTTTTAATGGGTACAGAGTTTCAGTTTTACGAGATGAAAAGAGTTCTAGAGATGGATGGTGGTGCTGGTTGTACAACAATGAGAATATACTTATTGCCACCAAACTGTACGCTTAAACAATGGTTAAGATGATAAATTTTATATTATGTGTGTTTTACCACAATAAAATTTTTTTAAAGTAAAACTCTTAATTTCCCAAACTCCCATCCCACCCAATTTCCTCATTCCAAAATCTGGCACCAAGTTGCTCAGGTCAAAAATCCAGGAGTCACCTTTAATTTCCTTCCCTGGTGCCCATATCCAATAGTAAGTCATACTACCTTTTGCTTTTGTTGGGGCCCAAGGCAGGCCACCCCAAAATATCCTACAATAGCATAGTGATTATTTTGAATTAAAGTTACTTGAGAAGCAAAAAAGGCATTCTGACCCTCCTGTCTCTGTTCCCCCTGAAAGCAGGAAATACATCTCCCATGTGAAGGGTACTCTGCCTGTGTCCTTATCAGCAGAGCTAGGGATTCAGGGCCGAGAAGCCTGCAGAAACAAACCTTGCTAATTTGCCACCTCAAGCCTAAACTCTGCTTCAGTTCCTCCTTAATTAGGGACCTCAAATCTAAGGTTTTTTTGTCCTGTCATTCCTCACAAATTTATTGTTTCTTTGTGTAAAAGATATATGTACTGCCTGCTTTGTTAGCTTTCCAAGCATCATTTCTCTATGATCTCCAATACATATGTATTAAACTGGGTTTTTCTCCTGTTAGTCTGGTCTTATGTAAATTTTACTATTAGTCCAGCCATAAGAACACAAAAAGGGCAGAAAGGGGTTTTCCCTGCCTGACACTTCCAAAATATATTCTGAATCCATCCATTCCATTTATCTCTTCCACAGATATTAGTCTACTTGCCTGTGATGCTGCAAAAGCTTCCTAACCAGTCGGCCTGTTTTCATGCTTGTTCTCTACAGTTAATTTCCCACAGAGCAGCCAGAGTGCTCTTTTTATGATAGAACTCACACCTTATCCTTTCTCTGCTTAAAAATACTTTGATAGTTTCTCGTTGCACCTAGAATAAAATCCAAACTCCTTGCCACTGTCTACAAGGCTCTAGATGATCTGGTTTCCGTATATAACCTGGCCTCCGACCAACATCTCTGACCATATGTCCCACCACTATCCTCCTTGGTCACTATGTTCCAGTCACGCTGGTCTTCCCTCTGTTGCTCAAACACACCAAGCGCATGCCCTTACCTCAAAGCCTTTGCACTTGCTGCTCCTCTGCTTGGTACACTCCCTTCTCAGATCTTCACATGACGGGTTCCTTCTCATTCCTTGCATTTCAGCTATCACCTTCTCAGAAAAGTATTCACTCACCTTTAAATCTAAAGTAGGCACTCACTGATTGTCACTCTTTATATCACCATCCTCTTTTGTCTCTTCTTGGCATTTATCACTATTTGAAATTCATATTTCTTTTCACAAGGTTATGGTCAGCTTCACCATCCCCCAACTAAAATGTAAGCTCAGTGAGAACAGGTATCTTGTTTCTTTCCCCAACTTCCAAAATCCAGAACAGTTTTGGGCACATAACGGCCATTTCAAATATTTGTTGAATGAATGAAGAAATAACATTAATGATCCAATTTTCCTTCTATGTCATGTATATACATAAAAGCCTTTTGGGGAAACTTGTATTTTTAACGTTAGCCATCACCAATATCTTTTCCATCTATTCTAGAAGGTAGTCACTAGTCTTTAAAATGAAAGTAGCATATTTCACATCTCATTTTATGCAGGTATACCCTGAAGGGAATGAGTTTACATTCCTATTGCTACTCAAGTTTGTGGCAGTACATAATTATTCATATGGACTTTTAAAACTGTCCTGTATCTCTTAAAGCCAAATTGTCAGTTTTCACTTTAGAAATTACACTCATTCAAAGAAAAAGTCTGGACATCCAAGTCCTTAAAAAATTGTTAACAGGATCTGATTATATAATTTTTCTAGTCTGCAGAATGCTTCAAGGCCTGTTCTCTTCATAGTTAGGTACCTATCAGTCCAGCCCAAAATAGACTGGGGTTAAAATGCAGGATCGTATAACAGTACAAATATGATTTCTCTGGCCCTTCCATTTGTGCAGCCCCTATCTCCTTCAAAGTGAAAACTCTAACCACAGTTGGGCTCATGAATGTACACTTCTCTGTCATTTCTTTTGAGATGTGTCTGCAGTGCACACCTGGAGAACAGCACAAAAGTGCTGCATACCCACTGACAACTGAAGTCCTGCTGTGCCAAGCTCAGCTGCAGCTGCTCTACTGTGCCCAAAGTGCTAATGTGCACGGGTGATGACATGCCACTTGGGATGCTGTCTGATGAGGTGGATAGACTCCTGTTCCTCCTCTCTTGCATCGTACTCTGATGTTCTGAGGCCAAGGCAAATATTGTCTCACAGAGATCTTGGCAAAAATAGCTATTTCAGATTTTACTCGAGGTGCTTTTCCCTAAAATCTGTACACAATCTGTGGGAATCAACAGCAGAGGCCGGACAGACCCTCTGAATCATCCTCCACTCTGACACTGAAGCTATTGTGTTGGACTAAGCCTGGACTCTACTCTTTTCCCAAAGGAGGAGCTCTTTCTTTGGAGGCTTCCCCCTCCTCAGGCAAGTCAGTGCTGACTGGTCCAGCCCACATAACCCACAGACATGTCCAAATCTATGGAGAACACAGGTGGTGCTTCCTCTGTATCGATAATCAAAACTAATAATTATAGCTAATATTTATTTTACACTTAATGTCTGCTAGACACTGAGCTAAGCACTGCCATCTGGGTGATGAAGGTTTGGAAAGCTTTAAATACTTGTCCAAGCTCACAAGCTAGGACTTGAAGGAGTCAGCAATTGCACACCGGTCTTTCCACCCTGACCGGAGGCTATGCTCTTAACCTGTATACTAATTGTCTCTTAGCATGGAAGTAATTATAAAGTTCATCCGTAAAATTCTATCCTGTTGAGTAGGGGTAAAATAAATCAAGGAGTTATAGATGTTTATTCTTCTTTAATTCAACATATTGCTTAATAATCTATGTATTAGTTATTTATTGCTGCATAACAAGTTACTCCAAAATTTAGCATCTTAAAACAACAAACATTTATTCTCTCTCACAGTTTGAGGGTCAGGAATCTGGGAGCCAGTTAGCTGGGTGGTTCTGGCTCAGGGTCTCTCACGAGGTTACAGTTAAGCTGTTGGCTGGGGCTGCAGTCCTCTAAACACGCAACTGATGCTAAGTTGCCGCTAAGTTCACTCACATGGCGGTCAGAGGGCCTCAGTTTCTCATTAGCTTTTGACAGGAGTTTTCATTCCTTGCCACCTGGGCCTCTCAAAGGGCTGCTTACAACATGGTGGCTTGCTTCTCCCAAAGACAGAGAGAGGGAGGATATCCGAGATGGAAATCTTTTAAATGTAATCACTGAGGTGATGAAACATCACTTCTGCTGTATGCTACTGGTCACACAGACCAATCTTGGTACATAGCGGGAGTGGCCTCCGCCAGGATACGAATACCAGAGGCAGGGATCAGTGGATGCTTTCTTAGAGACCAGCCGCCACATCTGCTAGCATATTAATCCATTTAATCTAGGATTCTATCCCTGAATCTGCTATCTGCCATATAAATCAGTTTTATTTTCTCTATTTATAAAATAGAAACATCCTAATTCAGAATCTTGAGGGTTAAAGGGCTTCAGGTAACTGATTCTCCCAGTTTCTGAGTTCAAGTGCTCTTTCAAAAGGTGCAATTTAAAGAATAGCTAACATTCAGATAGTCATCATTGCCTCACCTAAAACTGGAAGACACTGGCCCAGGTTGTTCTTTTCTTTGTGCACATGGACAAGCCAACTATGACTAAGGGTTTGTTTTCTTAAGATTTACAACTGCTGTGGTAGCCTATTCAAATCGTTCCAGGAGTGTTATCTGATGCCCAACTGATATTTCTTAAATTAAGACTTTTTCCCCTTATTTGGTCTAGACACAAGTCAGTATTCTTCTCATAGAAGCTTTCATTTATTTTGAAATATTAAAACAATTTTGAGAATCAATACAAGAAACAAATTTATTTTCAAGAAGCTTGGTTTTCCTTTTCAGTTAGTTCCAGAAAAGGACTGTTACTTTAGAAAAGATGTTAGAAAGGATTAAGCACACTTCTGAAGGCATAGCCAGCCATGTCCAGGAGGCAGGAATATTGAACAGTAAGTATCAACAAAAGACTAATACCTGTGTTAACATTTTTATCTTAATTTTTAAAAAATTTACTGTGCTTTATGGAAACGTTTATATTTCCTGGAGTAAAACATGCTGGCAAGGTTAGCTGTCCCTTCTCTATTTTTATTTTCAATTTAGAATATAATCGCTATTAAATAGTGTTTATCCAACAGATAACATTTAAAAATGTACATGTAGTTCTCTTTCTATCACTAAGCCACTATTATTGTAAAAAGGAATATGCTGCAATGTTAAATTTAGCAGCCCTAATACTTAAAGGCCTTAGAACAGTGCTGTCCAACACCAGCTACATGTGAGTACTGTGTGCTTAAGTGTGGCTAATCTGAGTTGAAATGTGTTATAAAAGACACACTGGATTCTTAAGATTTAGTATGAAAATTAAAAAAGTGTAAGATCAATGCTTTTTCATATAAGAATGTAAAATCTCAATTTCTATATTGATTACATCATGAAATGATAATGATTTGGATACATCGGATTAAATAAACATATTATTATCGCTTCTCGGCCTTTTGGCTAAGATCAAGTGTAGTATCTGTTCTTATCAGTTTAAATAAGCGTATTATTAAAATTAATTTCACTCATTTCTTTTTGTTTTTCAATGTTTTTAATATCTTCCTGCCAGATAAAATACAGGATGCCCAGTTACATTTGAATTTCCTATATTCCTGCATATGTTTTAATACTATAAAATTATTCATTGTTTATCTGAAATTCAAATTTTAACTAACTGGGTGTCCTAGATTTTTATTTGCTATATTTTTATTTTAAAATAGAAAATTTTAAATTACGAATGTAGCTACTTATTCGATACGACAGTGCAGGTTTAGAATCACCTACCTGCTTTTTTTTTTTTTTTTTTTTTTACCAGTCAACTCTTGAGTTAAGGCTAAACAGAAATAACTAATCTGAGGGGAACATTTAATCCGAGGCTGGGATCAACAATAATCTTGAAGTTAAATTTTTACATTTGTTTGAACAAGTTAAAGGACAACAAAAGGGCTTGGTAGAGGCCAAAATATAGAAAGGACATTTGGACTGGAATCAAAAATCATTGCTCTCTGCCTCTGCATTGGGGTAGTTAACGGGTTCCGGTTTCAAAATAATGCCTTCCACTCTTATAAGGGTGGGCGTGTCAAGGGCCGCGAACTAGCAGTGAGACCCTGGGCTAGTCACTGTCGCCTGTAGGCCTCGGCAAAAAGCTGGGGGGCAGTATTTTTAGTACCTGAGCCTCGCTGCCCGCTGGCCCTCCCCTCCCGTCCCCTCCCCTCCCCCGGCTCCGCGCTGGGGCTACGAGCTCGGCCTCAGACGCCGAGGTCACGGGCCTCGCTGCCTTTCTAAGCCGCTGCACGGCTCGCTCGGCCGTACCCTCCACGCTGGGGCCGCCCAGCCCGGCCCCGGGGCGAGCGGCGGCCCCAGCCCGGCCGCCCCCCGCCGTCACGTGCGGCCCAGCTCCGCCCCCGTCCGCGCCGCACTGCGAGCCGGCGGGGCGGGCCTTGCGGCTCAGGCCCAGAGCCCGTCCCGGCCTCACGCCCTATGTAAGGCCGGTCGCTGCGGCAGCAGGAGGTCGCGAGCCTGCTCTGTCGGCAGGCCGTCCTCCGGGCCCCCCCTCGCCTGGCCCCTCGGTGGGGGCCGCGCGCACGCGCACTCGTCCGCCGCGCCCCACCCCCGCGCGCCGCCGCGTCCTCCGACCCCTGGCCGCGCGCCGCAGACCTCTGAGGGCGGCATGCGGGACTACGACGAGGTGACCGCCTTCCTGGGCGAGTGGGGGCCCTTCCAGCGCCTCATTTTTTTCCTGCTCAGCGCCAGCATCATCCCCAACGGCTTCAACGGCCTGTCGGCCGTGTTCCTGACGGCGGCCCCGGAGCACCGCTGCCGGGTGCCGGACACCGCGAACCTGAGCAGCGCGTGGCGCAACCACAGTATCCCGCTGCGGCTGCAGGACGGCCGCGAGGTGCCGCACAGCTGCCGCCGCTACCGGCTCCAGGCGATCGCCAACTTCTCGGCGCTCGGGCTGGAGCCGGGGCGTGATGTGGACCTGGAGCAGCTGGAGCAGGAGAGCTGCCTGGATGGCTGGGAGTTCAGCCAGGACATCTACCTGTCCACCATCGTGACCGAGGTGGGTACCAGCCCCGCGCCAGGGCCGGGGACCGGGACATGGAGAGGATCTTTGCAGTCTTTGAGCTCGCGCGCTAACCACCCCGCCCCAAGGTGGGCGCTGGATGTTGTCACTCCCTTTCGCCCAACACACTATACACTGGTGATGGGCATCCTCCAGCCAGGTGGCTTGGGAACAGTTTGCAAGGTGACTTCCAGCCAGATCATGCTCCTCATGGCATGAGTGTCAGGCTGGCCGCCTGTCCTATGGCCACCTTGGAGAGGGAGACAAGAAGGCCCTAGCGGCCTCTGGTAGTGCTCTGAGTGGTCCAAGACTTCCACTAGATGGGGGTGGGAGTGTTGAGCAGAGCAAGAGCTTGGGGCAAGGAGCTGTCATCGTTTTTTTTCCTCTTGACATCTGTTCAGAGAGAGGAAACATTCCTCTTCTTTCTTGAATTTTTAAAGTTAAAGGAATCATGTGTATAAAACTGTCTCTTGCTTCTTTCTCCAGTTACTCCTTCCCCACCCACCCATGACAGTCTGGTCATGCCCTGTAAGGAATTCTTTACCTTTTGCTCATGGTCAGTTGTCAGCCTTTTAGGATCTGTGCATCTGAAGATCTGTTCAGGGTAACTTGTTGACCTGGATGTTTTAGAGTAATCTGAGGCAACGTTGTTGGCCAGATTTAGTTAAAGCATACAACCTTGGTTCATAGGGAGTGGCGGGAAAACTTTCTCATTCCCCAACCCCTTGGATTTTCCTTTTGGGTAGCTTTGTCTGTCTCCTGGTGACCCCGCAGTCATTAGGGCTGGATGTGTTACTTGATGTTAATGAATGGATGTGAATGTGCTTTGCAGCTTACTCAGTCCCTGGCACTCTTAACTCGCTGGAGTCTCAGCAGAACTGAGCAAGCAGGGCAATGAAAAGAGCCCTCCTTGATAGGCACCGGGTCACCCAGGTTCACCGAGTGTCAGGATCAGGGATTCGAAGATTAGGGAAGGCTTCCTGGAGGCCTCTCAGTAAGTCTGGAATGTTCATCTCAGCAGAATAGTGAGCTGAAGTTCCAGAGGCAAAGTTGGAATAGCAAGAATCAACGTAGCAGGAGTCCAGAGTTCATTGGGAGGAGGCTGTGGGGGAGGATGCACAGGTCCAGGTACAGCATCAAACCCTGCTGGATCCTCAAAGGGGCTAATGGGGGTTCTGGAAGCCCCGTGTCTGTTGCTTCTGGTGGTTGTCACCTGTCAAGGGAGTCTGAGAGCTGCCCCAAGAGACTCAGGTGTGTGTATGTTCTCTATGTGTTTGGACATTTGATGTCTCCAGCATCTGCATCTGCACTCCACATATATGTACTAGGAGTGTGACCTGAGCCCCACTGGGATCTCTCAGCTAGTGACATCATTCCAGTGCCCTGAGGCATTGTTACTTGACAAAAGAGGCACTGAATGGAGGTGGCTGACTGTGCTTTGTGGCCCAAGAATCCACGGAGAATCAAAACTGTTAGTCATCACAAGTCCTCGGTCCTAGCTTCACAAGCAAGTCTGGAAGCCAGTGAGAGCTGTGAAAGCAGAGGTTGTCCCTCAGGTTGTAGTCAGAGGCCACAGAGGGGAAGTCATATTCCATGACACAGGAGTCCCTGCAAATTCTGCTTCTGGCTGCTGACAGAAAGGAGAGGCAGTGAAGTCAGAAGAAGCTCATAGCATCTCTTTGGCTTTTACCTTGACCCCTGGGGTCCCTCGGCTTACTCTCCTCCTTTGCTCTTGCTTCACTGCCCCGACCCTGCCTTCGGCTGAGAGAGGTGGTAGCACTGATGGGCTGCCAAAGGCCGGCTGTGCCAGAAGTGTCCTTGAGCTATGTTGCTGCCAATGTCAGCCTTCCTTTCTTATAGTTAGCCTATTTATTAAGCTGTTTCAGCAGTTTTGTAAGAGTTGTGTGTCCTTTCACCTGCTCACCGGTTGTTAGTCTACCAGGAGGCAAGATTAATACATTACTTAGCCCTTTGTTTTGGGATGCTGGAATGCTTGACTTTAAATTCAAGGCTGCTTATTCCTCTCAGAGGAACAGTCACTGTTGGGAGCTGTTGCATTAACATTCTGATGGCCCCATTTTTCTAAGGCCCATTTTCTTTCAACCCAGACTTGGCTTGCTGACTACTGCAGCTAGTCCTGTGCCTGCTAAATATCTCCAAGCCTGGCTTCTGCCCCAAATCTTACATAGAGGTCTTTGTAAGTATACTGGTATTGAATTCCTATTCATGTTTTCCAGCAGAAGATGAAAACCTCAGGTCTCCTGTTTGATTGTTCTTCGTTGAAGTTAGAGGACGTACGTGCGGTACTAAACTTTGTGGTCGATTTACATCTTTGCATCTCCTTCAAGTCCTGACATGATGCTGGATATAGAGGGAGATGCTCAGGAAAATTTTTGTTGAATGGATTAATGAATAATTTAAGAAATCTTCTCTAAAGTTTGAGAACTGAAGAAGAAAAGGACAGTTTAATTCATAGAAGGGAAACTTGGGGGTGGTCAAAAAGCATTGACTGAAATATGTTTTTGTTGTTTTTGGGGAAGACTGGCCCTGAGCTAACATCTGTTGCCAATCTTATTCTTTTTGCTGAGGAAGATTGGCCCTGAGCTAACATTCATGCCCATCTTCCACTATTTTGTATGAGGGATGCCACCACAGTATGGTTTGATGAGTAGTGTGTAGGTCCACGCCCGGGATCCAAACCTGCAAACCCTAGGCTGCCGAAGCAGAGCGCATGAACTTAACCATTATGCCACTGGGCCAGCCCCTGACCGAAATATTTTAAAGAAAATGTAATCCCTCACCCCATGGACTGGAGCTTCCTCTATGTAGATGTGCAACAAGGCATTGGGAGTGGCAGAAAGAAGGGACACTACGAGGTGAAAGAGGTTGTTCTCTCGTGTTTCAGGAATAGTTGGTGGTCCACATGCTTCTAGGCTGGTCTTTCTCTGGAAACCTGGGTGATTTCTCAGGCTGCCTGGGCCACCTGCTTTTTAGTGTCTCCATAGCCCAGCCTGCAGCCAGAAAGACTCCTTTAGAAATTCCTAGCTCTTCTGACACCCGTGAGTTGGGATCTCTTCAGCTAAGACCTGGCAGCCCTCTGCATCTCCTTGTTCCCTGTCTGTCTCTGCTTCCCAGAAGGCCCCTGCCCCAGCCCTTGGCAGTTCTGACTCGCTCCCTGTTGTCCTGGGAAGCTTCTTTCTCTGGACTAGCTTTTCTATCAGCCTTATCTCATGCACAGATAGTCTTGGAAAATAGGAGAGCCCCCACTGTTATCCACGAGCAGAGCCCACTTGAAGGAAAAGCCACATCAGCCTAGGAGGTGGGGCCCCAGCTGACTCTGGAGTGGAGAGACCAGACAGACCTGGAACTTGTGCCTCACTGCTATGCCTTTACTGACTTCTCACACTCAGGGGAAGCTCAGACCTTTATCCCTGCCTTTGCAGCTATGGCAAGCCAGAGAAGCCACTTGCTGGGGTCCCTGAGGGCCCCTGTGCATGCACAGTCATAGGCGACTCATCTGGCCATGAGTGGTCAGGGTAAGCCCCTCTCTAGCTAGCTGACAACTGACACCTTGGGTCAAAGTTCTGACAGGTGACACAAGGAAGGGGGTGAGAGCGAAGGAAATAGTCATTTCTAGAGACTGAAGTTCAGGGTTCATCTGGGCTTTGGGTGGCCAAGCCCACGGGTTACTGTGGTGGTAAAGGTGAACAGCCCTTTTATTCATCAACTCACTCACCTGTGTACCAAACAGCTGCCGAGCCTCTCTTGTAGGGCACTGCCAACCATCTTAGAGGATTTGGTAGCAAATATTTCTCCTTTTCCTGACAGCCTTGGGGCGAGGATCTGCCAGTAATTGCAGCAGGGGACAGGATGAACTGTGTGTAGGAATACATGGCATTTGGTAACAGGTTGTGCTTACCAGTGTGTTTGACCATTGATGTGGTCAGGCTAGGTACATCTCTGGGAAGAGCTTCTGCCCTAAGGGCACAGACCCTATCTCTTTTCCTTTCCAGCCAACTCGCAGGTAAGAACATTTAGTGCCAGGGAACCACATCATCTCTCTCCTTCCCATGACTGAGAAGCAGCACCAATTACATGGTGCATACAAGAGACACAATTCTCTCTCTCCTTAAAAATGTTTAGTAGTTTTACTGAGGTGTAAATGACATAAAATAAACTGCGCGTAACTAAAGTGTGCAATTTGAAAAGCTTTTATGCATGTGTGTGTGTGTGTGTGTGTGTATCCATGAAACCATCACCACTAGAGAGGCACACCTCTGACCAGGAAGGATGGCAAGTCTAGGCCCCTTGCCAGAGTTGCTCCCAGATTTTTCCAGGTTGCACCTGCTCTCATAGCTCACCCACCTGAGGGGTAATGATGCTGGTCGCATAACCTGAAGCTTAAACACACACATTTAGTTCCAACATTGATACCTGTTATCATCAGGCAGTATAGCCCATCCCACGTACCAAGTGGAGGCATCAGTGAGCTGGTCTGTGGCTGCGTTAGTCATGGCTGGGGAGCCAGGAGCTCAGTATAGGATTCTTTTGTAAACACAGCATGCCTGGGGTACATAGCCTGGACTCTATGGGCTTCTCATCCCACCCCTCCTAAGGAGGATTCAGACCAAGTCTTGGAGCCCACTGCCATCCATCTGGTGGTTGACAGGAAAGTGGATGGGCTGGCTTGGGAGGACCTAATCCGTGCATGCCTTTGTGTTCATTTGTTGAGACCTATTACCTTTCCTGAGCCTACTCACAGGCCCTTATGGCCAGTAGGAAGGAAGTGTTAACCTATGTTTGCTTTTGGAGGACCCAGAGCCAGGCCCTGAGAATTGCTAAGAACTGGCAGTGGTGGATAGAAAGCCCAGAGGGAGCTATACACTTGCCCAGGGTAAGGACAGGCTGGATCAAGTGGGGGGGGGTGAGGTGGTAGGAGCTAGAGAGACACTCCAAGGCCTTATTTCAAGATGAGTGTTACAGTTACCTTATCGCCTGCAGAGCATACTCTGACCTGGTTTCAAGTAGCACCTGGCCTTACCAGCCCAGAATTCTCTAGAAGCCTATATTAGGAGAACTGATGGGGGGCAGGGGAGCTACAATCCCAGAACTCACTGCAGACACCCCTATGGATTTCTGGTCTAGCTCAGCTATATCAGTGCCCACCCCTCAAGAAAGACCTGTTGACATACAGCTACTGACCCCTTACTCATTTTTTCATCTCTCTTGTTACAAAAGTAGTGCATGCTAGCTGGGAATAGATCCCATCATATTCAAGAGCAGCAATAGCCATAATCTAGCCTCTGGAGCTCTGCCTAACACGCAGAGGCTGGCACCCCATCACTGAGTCCCTAAGCTGCAATTCCCCTGCCTCTCCCATACTGACTTCAGCAGCCATGTCTGGATTGGGGCTGCCCTGGGAGCACTCAGCCTCCTAGAAGAGAGAAGGTATCTGGATGCTAGCGCCACCGAAGCTGCGGAGGTGGGAAGGGTGCTGTAGCCTGAGCTCAGACCTTGGTGCTCTGATATTCTTGCCTCCTGCTAGTCTGGACTTCCTCTAGATTTAGGAGTTAGAGACCCCCAACTCTTCCTTGGAGTGGGGATCATCAACCCATTCTCAGCCCATCCAAGGTGCCATGCTTATTCCAGAGTGGAGAGCCAGCTGTGTGACTGAGTGATCCTTATCAGCTGCAGGGGGGTTGTTCTTTAAGTCCCTCCTGAGGGCTGCCCTCTGACCCCTCTGAGATGCCTGGAGGCTGTGTGCACACACTGCCTACCAGAGCAGAGAGGCAGACTTGTTTTTCCCTCTGTCACTGGCCTGGAAGAGATGCTTTGTTCTTGGAAGCAACACTCTCCCCCGCCTCTGTTTGTTACTGGGGAACCAGCAGGGCAGGCCAGCAGCCTGTAGCTATGGAGGGCAGGCCAGCAGCCTGGTGCCATGGAGAGCAGGCCAGCAGCCTGGAGCCATGGAGGACAGGACAGGACAGCAGCCTGGAGCCATGGAGGGCAGGCCAGCAGGCTGGAGCCATGGAGGGCAGGCCAGTAGCCTGTTGCCAGGCAAGCAAGGGTCTAAATTCCCTGGAGGGTGGCCTTCTTGGTTACCACAGAGCACCGTCTCTCTGTTCTGGGAAAACATTTTTCTGGGAACCACCAAACTTCCTGTTTTGGCTTTTCTTCCTTCTTTTGGCTCCTTGTTAGGCTGGGGCAATCTCACGTCTGAGTGCTCAGCTGCTTCCCCATGCCCACAGACCTCTTTTCATGGTAACTGTAGATGGAACCACCCATTGGGTACTGGGACACTCAAGCAGTGCAGCCTGTTCCCTACCCCAATCCCTGTTTTACAAATGGGGAAATTAAGGCACAATGGGAGGGGAGGAATCTTGTCTGAGATTGGATAACCAGTTAACAGTAGAATTAGAAGCTAAAACCCTGCGTCTGGCCCCATGGCCAAGTGGTTAAGTTCGCGTGCGCTCTGCTTTGGTGGCCCAGGGTCTGCTGGTTCGGATCCTGGGTGCGGACCTACACACCGCTCATCAAGCCATGCTGTGGCAGCATCCCACACAGAAGAACTAGAGGCACCTACCACTAGGATATACAACTATGTGCTGGGGCTTTGGGGCGGGGGGAAAAAAAGAGGAAGATTGGCAATAGATGTTAGCTCAGAGCCATTCTTTTTCGTCAAAAAAGCATACCTTAAAAAAAAGAAGAAAAAGAAACTAAAACCCAGTTTCTTGACTCCCAGCTCAGAGCTCTTGGCTGTAACTGGACCTAGTGTTGTTGGCACAGCATCAGGGATCCCAGCTCTAAATGTCACCAGAGGGGCCCAGGAGTCATTGACTCAGGGTGGAGGCTTGAGCAGAGCTGAAGAACAGATCCAGATGGTGCATCCCAGGCCCTCTGGCCTCTGTCCTTTGCTGGAAGCCTTACTCTGGGAGCCCCAGAGCTCTGCTTCAGAACCACTCCTCTGCCATCCCTGCCAATGGCTGAAACGCACTGAAAGGGTGCCCTGCCCTGTCCACCGCCCTGGGCTCTGCTCAGATTCTTAGAAGCAGCCATGAGAGGCCTTGCCTTCTGGGTTGGCACCTGGGGAGAGTACTTGCTGCCTGCCTGTCTCCCCTCCTCAAATTGGTAGCAAAACAATAGTGCTGAAAGCTATGAAAAACAGGATGAGGAGGGAGCCCACTCTCCTTGCGAGGGGAAGCTGCCCTCTGCCTCACTGCCCAGATGAGCCGTCGCCTGCCTAAATGAGCTCACACACTCATGCAGTAAGGCAACAGCTTGCAGGGGTGGAGGATGTTCTGATTTTGTCTTCCAAGAAGCCTTAAATTTAAAACATTTAACAAAGAAGTGAGTGATACATCCCTTTGTTTCTCTTGCAGTGGAACCTGGTGTGTGAGGACGACTGGAAGGCCCCGCTCACGATCTCCTTGTTTTTCGTGGGTGTGCTGCTGGGCTCCTTCATTTCGGGACAGCTTTCAGACAGGTAAGGTGGGTGTCTATCTTCTGCAGCTTTAGGGGACCCCAGCACCATGCTAGCAGCATGTATGTGCCTGGTACTTGACTTTAGAAGGCGGTGTTCTCCCAGCGTAGAGTCTTGTGTTTTAAAAGAAGGGGAAGCCACATCTATAGTATAGACTCCATTCCAAGTAAAGAGAGCCAACAACCTCCTCTCCCTAATTCTTCCTGAGCACAACACCCTGAGCTGAGTGTATCCATGATCCACTTGACCAGGAAATATGCCATGAGTCACTTCTGCACCAGCCTGGCTGGCTTTCCTGGGTGAGCATGACTCTTTCATGTCCCTGAGCATGGAAGAGGTGGACACCACACACATGTACATAAACTGTATTGTAGATCTTTAGGCGGTACCATGGGTGCCTGCTGCTGTATTCCCAAAACCATTGCCCTCTCAGCAAGATGAGGAGATCTCACTGGTCAGTAGCGGTGTGATAGGCAGAACTCTTGTGTCTACAGGGCTGATGCCCCTTAGCTAAGAGGCCTATGGCTATGGCACTTACTTCACAACAGGCAGGAAGTTTGTTATTTTGACCCATAAGCAGATTATTTGCGTAATTCCAAGGCTTTTAACTCAAGTCCATTCATGGCTAAGGAGTTTGTCAACTCTTGATGCAAATTATATGCGAAGTTTTAGAGATCGTATATGAGCATTTTTCTAGCGAAAGGTCCATAGTTTCTGTGAAGTTCTCAAAGGAGCTTCAGGGTCTATGGAGAGGCTGGTGGAGAGAAGAGTGGCCTTGGCCACACTGGGTCACCCAGTACAGAGAAGGCCCAGCATCCTCCCAGCTGCTTGGGGTCTCTAATAGAGAAGTTCAGGATAAGTATGTCATCCCACCTTAAGAACAAAGCCATTTCATCCTGTGGCATGAACTCGGGGTGATATTTTGGAATGTTTACATCTGTGGGGATTATTATCTTTACCTGACAAGTCTTTCCTCATGAGAAATATGTGCATTTCTCAGTAGATTTGTCTTTTCCTGAGTGTCATCTAGCGATTAAAAAAAGGGACAAATTCCTACGCAGTCACAGTGAGCATTAAAGAGCTAAGTAGGCCATGACCACTGATTGACAGCTCTAGATGAGCCTGAGAGACTTGCCCCTTTGGGGGAAAGGCCTTTGCTTCCCCAGATCCTTAATCTAGCAGCAAGCATCAGTTGATTACTTATGTATTTAACAAACACATAGAACCTAATATGTGCCAGACACTCTTATAAGCACTGTACAAATTTTTAAAAATAATAATAATAATAATTTAATCTTCGTAACCCTAAGATTAGGAAGTATTATTATTCTCATTTTACAGATGGGGAAAATGAAACCCAGAGGAGTTAAATGACTTGCCCAGAGTCACACAGCTGGCAAGTGGCAGAGCTCAGATTTGGGCCCAGAGAGTCTTGTCCCTCTGTTTTGTGTGGACTACTGTTCTAAGGCCCTGCTCTTCTAGAACTTTTCTTCTAGCAAGGCAGATGTATTAAACAACTAATCGAGGGAAGTGCTTGTTATCTTTTGTGGTGATAAGTGATACAGAGGAGAAATGCAGGATGCTAACAGAGTTTGACAGAGGAGGCCAGGAGAGGCTACCCTGAGAGGTTGAAAGATGAGTAGAAATTAGCCAGCTAAAGGGGTAGGGAGGAAAGAGCATTCTGGGCAGAGAGAGCGGTATGTACTTAACCCTAGACTCAAGAAGAGGCATAGCACACTTTAGGAACTGGAAGAATGTCCTCTGTGGTAGAGGTGTGGAGAGTGGTATAGAGATGAAGCAGTGAGGCAGACAGAGACCCGAGCAGAAGAGCAGGCCGGGCTTAGCAGATGACAGGAGTTTGGACTTTAGTCACAGAGTAGTGGGGAGCTGTTGTGAGTTTTTTAGAGCAAGAGTGTGACACAATCGGATTTGCATTAAAAAAGATTACTTGATAACTTAATGGAGAAAGGATTGAAAGGAAGCAAGAGGGGCTATGGAGAGATCAGTTTAGAGTTATCACAAATGATGGTGGCTTGGACTACGCTGAGGGTGGTAGAAATGGGGAGGATTAGTAGGAAGTAAAAGCAACAGGACTTGGCCATGGTTGGGTGTGTGAACTGGGGAGGGGAAGATTTCTGGCCTGCAAAGCCGGGTAGATGACAACACCCTTCTCTAAGACAAAGAACTCTGGAGGAGGACTGTGGTTGTAGGAGATGTTGAGTTCAATTTGAACATAACTAAATGTGGGGAGACTATGAGACTCCTCAGTGGAGAAATTGAGTATGTTGGATATATGAATATGCTGCTCCATGAGAGGTTTGGGTTGGAGAGACACATTTGGGAATTGTCAGTTCATAGAACCCTCATCAAACCCCCAAATGTGGATGAGATTGCCTTGGGAGAGTGTAGAGTGGGAAGAGGGAGTGCCCAGGACTCAGCTTAGAGGCCCCCTGTGGGATGGTGGGAAATCCCTTCTCATGGGGTTGAGTGGCAGCTGAGACTCAGAGGAATTACCTTGATATAAAGAACAAGGAGGAGGTACCCAAAGTTCAGAGTTGAAACTCAATGCGTTTTTCTGGGTCAGCTGTGCCATGGGTTAGGTAGATGTTTGTGGGCTAGCCTAAGAACCTGATTACCATGTAATGCTATTATTACCTGAAGAAAGTGTTTAAGTTCCAAAAGATCTGCTCTAAGGAAACAAAAGAAACAAAATTAATGAGTACGTTGAGGACTGAGTCTTCCAAAGGGCTTGTACAGTCTTTTTCAAACCTTTGAAAAAAATGTTGTTAGCAGACTTCTTCTTTTAAGTAGGATCATGTGAGTTCAGTAAATGAAATAGCTGAATGAGTGGCTGTTCTGGCTACAGCCCCTGCCTTCAGCTCCCAACACCACCCTCAGGCTTGCCTGCACCCCCGTGGGAGGCCCAGGGCTCTGTGGGATGGAGTTTCTGATCTCATTACTACTTCTAAGAAAGCCAGTTCGAAAACCTAAACCAAACAAATGACCTAAGAACAGTAAATTCATGCTCTCAAGTTGCCTTGGATATTGACAGTAACTTTTTATATAGGACAGAGCTTTATGAGCCTTCTTTCTGGCATATGAGTAAACCTGAAATTCAAGAGCAATTAATATGATCCTGGGTTTTCAAAGCATTTTATCTGACATTATTGAGTTACTTTTATGTGCATGAATTACAAGAGAGGCACAACCCTGGGAAGAAGTAGATTGAATTTTCTGGTTTTTGTAGGATGTGTGTGTTTGATATTTTGTTGACAGACTTTAAAAGTGAGCGTTTCTGGCCCCTGACCCTGGACTGCCAAGGACTGGTGCTATGTAAGAGTTCTTGGGTCTTTCTTGTCCCTGCCAACCCAGGGAGCCCTTGGGAAGGGAGAGGAGGGGTAGAGATTACACCTGTCTGCCTGTAGTAGTAAGGGACCAGCTCTTGTTTGGCAGGTAGGGCGCTCTTGTTACAGAACAATGCAGGGGGTGTCAGAGTCTCCTTCCAGACCAGGGTTTCTCAAGCTTGGCGCTCTTGACATTTTGAGCCAGAGAATTCTTTGTCGTAGGGGCCTATCCTGGGCATTTTAGGATGCTTAGAACATCTCTGGCCTCTACCAACTAGATGCCAGTAGCACCAAAAAAAAAAAAAAAAAAAAAAGACTGTTTCAGTGAGAAGACACACCAGACTGTTTTACATGGCTGCAAGGCCTTGTGAGTTTGGCTCCTGCCCACCTCTGTAATCTTTTATTGAACAGCTGATGCCAGCCACCTGGCCCCTTGTGTTCATCATGCCCCCTCCAGCCACAGATGTGTGTGCTCTTTTCACAGTCTGGAGCATTCCTCATCCCATCTCCCCCGACCCCCATGGCCTTCCTTGACCGTGCAGGCTAACTTAGGGTCCCTGGTTTACATTACCTGGTTCCTTCACAGCACCTATCAGAAGTTGTTAAATAAGAGGTGTTATCATATGATTAATGATTAATGTTGGTCTCCTCCACTGTACTGTGAGTATCATTGAAAGCTTGGTTCTTATCCCATCCTACCCCTTGTCAACAACTCTTTTTCCTTTGGGCCTCATCTCAGTGCCCCATCCTCAGGGAGACCTTCCCTGAATGCCCACGTCCCCAGTCCAGAGTAGGTTCCTTTGTTGTGTCCCTTGTGGACCTGGGTGCTGATCTTGCAGGGCACTTGTTGCAGTGTGTAATTGTACATGCAGTAGTCTGGTTGTTTGATTAACTGAGATTACCATCTGTCTCACCAACTATAGATCATAAGCTCCTTGAGGGCAGAAACAGTGTCTTTTTTATTCAGATATATCCCTGGTGCCTAGTATATAATAGATGTTCAAATAAACATTCATTGAATGAAAATAGGAGTTAGCCAGCCCTGACTCAAGCTGAATCTGTTAGGTTGAATGAACTAGGTTGACTTGTTCCTCTCTGTTTGTGGTACTGTGTTTAAAACCAAACAAACCAAAAAAAGACCCAACATTTTTTAAAATTTTAAAATGAACACAGATACAGAAAACCACACAGAACAAATGTGTGACTTAATGAATTATCCTGAGGAAATAACCTTGTAACTACCACCAAGTCAAGAAATAGAACTTTGCTGGCCACCAGAAAGCCCCATCCGTGAGTCCCACCCCAAATACAACAGCCTCTCTCCCCCATAAGTAACACTAGCCTGACTTTCATAATAATTGCTTCTTTGTGGGTTTTTTGTAGTTTTATCATCCAAATGTGCATCCTTAAACACAAATTTAGTCTTCTACACTTAAAAATTTGAGGTGTCTTTTAGTCTACTTTAATCTAGGGATTCTCCCTCCATCCCTTTCTTTACTTTATAGTTTATCTTTTGGAGAACCCTGGGCTGTTCCACCTGTAGAATTTCCCAGTCTCGACTTTGCTGATTGTATACTCGTGGTGCAGTTCAGCATATTCCTCTTTTCTCTGCATTTCTTGCAAATTAGCAGCTGGATCTAGAGACTTCATCAGATTTGAGTTCAGTCCCTTTGTCAAGACTGTAGGAGTCATGCAATGTTCAGTTGTCTCTTTTTATGGTGTTAGCAGTCATTGAAACATAATGTCCATATCTGTTCATTCGTTTGGGGTTGTAAAATGGTGATGTTCTAATTTTATCATTTCTTTTTCATTTATTAGTTGGAATACTTTTATAAAATGATACTTCCCCTCATCTATTATTGGTTACTGTTCAAATAGTTTAATAGGAAAGTCAGGATAAATGTTTCTTTCCCTTTATTTACCAGTTTTCATTTATAATGAATTGTTTCTCCATCATCCTCCAAAGTAAAGTTTCTTTTTTAGAAATACTTTATGGAGGTACAGCTTTAAGCATAATGACTGTGTTTCAATCCCTTGCAATTATTATCATATTTCTGGCACTGCCTTTTGGGCAATCCCGGTGCCAAAGCTGCACATTGATCCTGGGGAGTGGGATGGGGGAGTAACAACACAGAGAGTGGGAGACCAGGACTGTCTCTGCCCCACGTGCCCTGGCATTACTGTCCACGACCTCTCCCTGGGTGGTTCTGGGGAAAGCCCCTCTCAGTGGAGCCCATTCCTGCCGCCTTCGCCCAGCTGGTTCTCTGTCACTCTCCTTTCCTTCCCAGGTTTGGTCGGAAGAACGTGCTATTTGTGACCATGGGCATGCAGACAGGCTTCAGCTTCCTGCAGGTCTTCTCAAAGAACTTCGAGATGTTCACTGTGCTGTTTGTCCTTGTAGGCATGGGCCAGATCTCCAACTATGTGGCAGCATTTGTCCTGGGTATGGCCTTCAAGTTGGAGTTGAGTACTTGATCCTATGTTTCACCGTCATCCCACCACCCACTTTCTGGAGACAGCTGTGCTGTCCCTCAAAGGGAAGTGGTCTCTGGCAACACCCACCAGGGCTTCTTGATGAACCCAACTTGTAGGCAGGGAAACGGAGCCCGCCCAGCCTTGGATCCCCAGCAGCACAATAGGCTGACTGCTGAATTCCAGTTCTATTCTGGCCTCTGAGGTGTGGCACCTTGGTCTCATTAGTACTTGATGGCCATTTTACTAGAACTCACCCAAAATCACCCATTAAAAGAAGGGCCTGCCACTGCCCAGGGCTGAGGTAGCTAAGGAGAGAGGGAGGCATGATGCAAAAAGCAAGGGCCATGATTGGCATGTTCACCAAGGAAGAAAACTGCCTCTTGTGCAAAACATCGTGGCTAATGAAATTGACTGGCAGGAATGAATTGAGACGAGTGGGCTTTAGTCACGTGACCTTCTGGGTTTTAATTCAGAGTACACACTGCAGGGGTTTGGCCTGTTCTTACTGAAAAGTTGCCAGTCTCACAGTTTGGAGAAATCTAAATCTCTCTTATTGGTCTTTGGGTTCCTTGGGTTGTATTGTTGAAAGGATTATTTCTTTCTCTTCACATTTAATAGAATATTTTTTCCTTAATGGGTAATAGCATGTGCGGCCTCAGTAATGGCTTCCCCTTTAATGAATTCTTCCTCATGTGAGGATTAAATGTGGGGCCTAACAAGGCATCTTTAGCTTGCGATTTCAGGAAGTGATGAAATTTTCATGACAGAACTGTCGCTGAGGGGCCTGAGAGGCCACCATGAGGCACCCCCAGCAGATGGTCAGACTGGACTGAGTTCAGAATCCTGTCCCTCCCTAGGGCTTGGAAACTTAGAGATAATTCTGGCAGTCTTCCTGTCTGTGTATTGAAAATCATACAATAGAAGATTAATAAGGAAATAAAATGCTAACATGACTCCTCCCTTGTTTTGAACAGGAACAGAAATTCTTGGCAAGTCAGTTCGTATTATATTCTCTACATTAGGAGTGTGCATATTTTATGCATTTGGCTACATGCTGCTGCCACTGTTTGCTTACTTCATCAGAGACTGGCGGATGCTGCTGCTGGCGCTGACTGTGCCGGGGGTGCTGTGTGCCTTGCTCTGGTGGTGAGTGTGGCCCTGTGCCCCGTGGGGCCCACTGGCAGGATGTCTTCTGTCTGGTATTCACTAGGGGGCAGCAGCAACCCACAAATCCCTATCTGGGCTCCCAGAGACAGGAAGTATAGATTATTTATACGTTGTTTCAGAATGTTTTCTCTATACTCAGAAAATCCAAAAACAAAACAAAACATAACAAAATCCCAAGACATCAACAGACTTGTTCTCGGCCCTGTGCTAGGTTGATTGGAGTGTAGGGAAAGGAAGAAGCAGCAGCTGTGAGATGATAGGGTCCAGCATGACCTCCAGGAAGTCATCAGACTGCAGGACAAGACAGGACGTGGTTCTGGCTGTATGTTGCCAAGGCCTTGTGCCATGGGCACTGGATGAAGAGGGAGAACACTGAAAGTGAGAGTCCTCAGGGTGGCTGCATGGAGGAAGCCAGGCTCCATCTGAAACTCCAAGATAGAAGAGTTGGACAGGTAGAGAGGAGGTCATTCCATACCAAGAGCGGGAACACAGCAGAGGGGCTGAGGGAGGAATCGCGTCTTGCAGGTTGGAAGAATGAGATCACTGGCCCATGTGGAACTGAGAGCATTTCAGAGCTTAGATGGAGAGGATACAGAGCACAGCATGGGCCCTGATCATGACCGAAGGGCAGGGGCTGGCCGATGAGGCAGATCCACAAAGTATGAAAGTACCTAGGTGCCTTGATAACATAGATAGAGAGTCTGGCAAGTCAACTGGATGAATCAGGGGTGGAGGAGTGAGGAGAAAGTAGAGGCCAAGAGGCCAGTGCAGAAGCTTCTGTGGATGCTGGGGACGAGTAGGGGCGTACAGCAGGGCCAGAGTCTGGGCTGGGCTGAGCCCACCACCAAAGCCAGGCTCCGGAGCCCATCTTGCTCCGCTCTCCTTCGTGCCCAGCAGGTGGAACCACCACTCTTGCTGTTCAGAATTGGAGGCGGCCAGTCAGTGGAGCAATCCCATCCTGGTGGACAGGCCCCTCCAAATTTTGTGTACTTCATTGTACTCAAAAGCTCACATTTTAGATCATTACTGGGTGTGGTATGGACCATCTCTTTGCTTCTGGCTTGGAAACACCAAACATTCCCCAAACCTAGCTCTGGTATGAAACCCCATATCCCACTTCCACCTGCGCTACGTGTGGTCTACTGAGCAGCTGTTGGACAGGGAGGCCTCTGTGAGATTCCTCCTTGTACTTCCAGGTTCATCCCTGAGTCCCCCCGATGGCTCATCTCTCAGGGACGATTTAAAGAGGCAGAGGTGATCATCCACAGGGCTGCCAGAATCAATGGGATTGTTGCACCGTCAACCATCTTCGACCCAAGTGAGGTAAACAGTATGTGGGAGCTGGTGGGAGAGTCTCGGTGACCATGATTTTAGGGCAGCACCACATGGCCCTGAAGCCTTCCCTTCACACAGGGGCCCAGCCCTCTCGCTGCCCAAGCTGCAGCTGCCCCCAAGGCAGGCCCTGTTACAATTCAGAAGTTGAGAAGGTGCCACCTGCCTAGATCTCTTCACCTTTCCCACGGATTTTAGGTTTTCATACTTTGCATACTTCTTTTCTAGGCAATTATATAGTTTAACCATTACTTTTAATAATAAACACTCTTTATGAGTAATAGGCCTTTCACAAAGTTGGCATTTTGGGACATCATTGTTTCTTATACCTTAGGTAGTGTTTCATCTTAAAAAAATAATGCATTAAATAAAATATGAAGCAAAAATAGATTTGGAGTGAGACGTGTTCATTCTCCTTCTGCCCCATGAGGGTTAGTTGTCGCCTGTCATCTTAGAGCTAGGTCCTTTTGGATATCCGCCCTTCCCCCTTCCCCACCCCTCGCTGCAAACCCTGTTCTCACAGCCGTGAGTAATTTCCTGGCTCTGCCTGATTCCTAGGTCTTGTTTCTCCTTCCTGTTCCCTCTCCTTCCACGCTCTGCAGCAGGCAGTTTTCCTCAGTCCCGTGACTACAAGAAGAGGTTAAAAGTTGTAATTGCTGGCTGATGGGGTTCTGGACTGTGTCTCTGATCTGACAGGAAGACAAGGGACTGGCTGTGAGAACAGCCACCAGCAGTCCTGCTGAAGTGTGCGCGGAAGGCATGTTAGAGGTGCTCAGGACTCGAGATGCAGACTTGGGCTTGGAAAAGAGACACTACTTATTATAAGCAGCAAAGAAGCCTCTGGGCACGGACAGCCCTGCTGGCCTCACAGTTAAGTGGTGGCCCAGCAACAGCTCCCACTCAGCACATACTGGAAAGGCTCAGAGCGGGAGTAGATAGTAGATAGCAGGGGGCGCTTTTAAGTGAGGTAGCTTTGGTGGCTTTTCAGGGAGGGGTCAGTCGGAGTGAACCCATAAGCCCTACTGGCATCTTTGAGGAAATGAGGCTATTTCAGGGGATCCATTAAGTTAAAAGTTGACCTTTTCTTGAACTGTTAACTCAGGAAAAACAAACTCCAAAGCTGGGTCTGCTTAAGAAAGCAACATCAGTGTGTTTAGACGTGTGGTTTATTAATGTCTTTGGCTGTGCCGAATTTCATAGGAAGTTTCTCTGGGTGAACCTGAGGTCAATTTTCCTGTTTTTCTATCTGAAATTTTTTTCCTTGGAAGTAGACCAGTAACTGCATGGTATGAGGACTCAAAACATTACTTCTTTTAAAATATCACATGAGTAAATTACACAGCCAGTTTCTCTCTCTGACCCAGAGGGCAGGGAGCCAGCCTTGGGAAGAAATGCTCAGAGGCCTCCCTGGAACGTGGCCACTGACCAAGGCTGAGAGTGATGCCGTGAGGGAGTTGTCAGCCTGAGCCTCCGCCTTGGCTGCATCCCCTGAGGGACTGGTCACCTACTTTTCGTTCAGTAATTTGTTATCCACAAGGTCTGGGGAAGCCTCCGCAGCCCAAGATACAGTCACTGTATTTACTTTTCTTTTCAAGAAACAAACAGAAAGCTCCCCAACGTGGAGCTGCAGAAAGTTAAGATGCCAGGGTTTCGGGTATGTTATTGGATGTCTGAGTCTCTGATCTTCTCTCCCTCCCATACCCTTGTCATATCATTCCTGCAGCTACAAGACCTAAGTTCCAAGAAGCAGCAGTCCCACAGCATTCTTGATCTGATCCGAACCCGGAATATCCGAATGCTCACCATCATGTCTATAATTCTGTGGTACGTAAGTGAGACCTACGTGAGGCTCCTGGACAAAGCCTATGGCAGTCGCTGTCAGGCCTCTTGTTTGCAGACATGTCTCAGACCAAAATTGAAAGCCTATGTCATCAGAAAGTGGAAAGTATGTGCCTTTCAATGAAAGAAATGGGTACATCACAATTCTTAACTTGATGGAATCTAAGAAAAGGAGAATGAGGGTCCAGCCCTGTGGCCGAGTGGTTAAAGTTCCATGCACTCCACTTCGGCGGCCTGGGGTTCGCAGGGTCTGATCCCAGGTGCACACCTACTCCACTCGTCAGCCATGCTGTGGAGGCATCCCCCATACAAAGTAGAGGAAGATTGGCACAGATGTTAGCTCAGGGTGAATCTTCCTCACAAAAAAAAAAAAAGAAAGAAAAGGAGATTGAAAACTGTTGTGGGGGCTTTTTTGAGACATATGGGACCTTTGGGGATTCCTCCAGGTCCTGAGGTGAATCCTTGCTCACTTTGGGTCCTAGATTAGTTGTTCTTGTCCCCTGCGCCTTAGACAGTGACTGGGGAGGACAGGTGTGGCCTTTAAGAAGAATTTAAGTGAAGATGCCATGTGCTTTTGGTTACAGAGGCTGCTAAGTACTTTCTGGAAATTTGGAAGCAGGACCTTCTCCCTCTGGGATGTTCGGAGACTGTCCTGGAAGCAGGGCCATGACCTAGATGTCCTCGTCAGTTTCCTTCTAACGAGGCATGTCAGCAGGTGTGTCAGGAAGGGATTTGTGAGTTACCAGAGAAGGAACACATCTGAGTGCCTGGATAGTGTTTGCTCAGTGGCCAGACCCTTGGGATTAAGGCAACTACCTGAGGCTGCTGGGTAAGAAAGGCAGACTTCATCTCGGAGTCCTTACTGCTACAGTCAGCCAGCCTTGGGGCAGCCAACCATTTTGCTTGCTGGGGGTACTATGAGTCACCCATTTCCAAGGAATGGCCCAGGATCCTTCAGGGCAGTGCACTCCCCTGAGTTGGCCTCACACAGGACCAGCGTGCCGCCCGCACCACAGACTTGCCAGCCTGCAATGAGTCACCCGTTTCATGGTTCACCCAGGTGCTCCTCCTGCTCTGGATTTCCCAGGGACTCTTGCACATGCCCTTTCCCCTGATTATACCAGCTGTGGTTTCAGCCTGCGGATGAGTCAACAACAATCTAATCCATAAAAGCCCTGTTTGCCCAAGAGCATTGCTCATCAACAGAGAGTGTGCCTGCTGGGGACAGGGTCCAGACCAGGGATACTGGGGTGCGTGCAGATGAGAGATGATGTATCCCTGCCATTGGGAGCTCCCTTTCCTCTCCCTGAGCACAGCGGGGTTGGGGTCAGCTGCCTCTGGCCAGCCTCTTCCTGGCTGGACACCACAGAGGGTCTGCTAGGGGGCTTTCTCCAAATGCTTGATATAATGACTGTTCCTTATTTTATCTTATCCCTCCAGTCCTATCACAGCCCACTTGATACCTGCCTCCTTACTCATTCCCCAGCTCCTTCTGCAATTGCTGGATTTGGGGAGGTTCAGAGAGTAGGAAAGTAGGCGTTTGTAAGTGTTTCAGGTTAGGATTTTTAAAGCTGAAAGGCAGGTTGGAGTTGTTGTGGTGGTGGTTTTTTTCCAACAAAGTCTATCTGAATTATATAAGCCTTTTTGCTGGGACTCTTTCTGTTTGAAATGCTTTGAAAGTGCTCCAGCCCAGAGTTTACAGTGGGCTGGGGGAGGTTGTCTTTTGTTCTAAGAAGTAAGACTCAGGGTTAAATCTGCTGCCCTCCTGGGAAGGATAGTTCTGAATTTCCTGCAACAGTTGTATTTTAAAAGTTGTCCAGGTTGGGAGGCACGTGGATGCTGCTTCTCCAGCTTTCCCCCGCATTCTCTTTCAGGCTGACCATATCCGTGGGCTATTTCGGGCTTTCCCTTGACACTCCTAACTTGCATGGGGACGTCTACGTGAACTGCTTCCTTTCGGCAGTGGTCGAAGTCCCAGCGTATGTGTTGGCCTGGCTGCTGCTGCGGTATCTGCCCCGGCGCTATTCCATGGCCACTGCCCTCTTCTTGGGCGGCGGCGTTCTTCTCTTCGTGCAGCTGGTACCCCCAGGTAGGGACCATGTGCATCTGCAGTCTGGGGTCTTCGTTGAGTCACTCAGTCTCTACCAGGCTCTCTCCCCCAGTTAAGAGAGAGAATAAAATCACACCATCACAGTTCACCTGCACATCTGTATTTTTGGCCAAAAAATCAAGAGCAAGTGTTTTCTGGGACCAGATCTCATCATGGCCTGGGGCTTTGAGGGACTGGGGAGAGCAATTATAAGGAGGAGGAAAGAGAGCCAGCCCTATTACTTTTTAACCTGGCCCTGTCTTAGTCATTTGCTTATTCAACAAGTAGCTACGCTGTGCCTGCTGTGGGCTCGGCACTGTGCTTGGGGCTGATGAGGCAGAAGTAAAGGAGTCAGGCAGGCCCCAGCCCTCCTGGAGCTCACACTCTAGTTGAAAAGACAGACAACAAACAAATAAATAAACATTCAATATAGTCCAATATAGTCCAAACATTCATTATACCTTTTATAATGACCATAAAAGACACGGACAGTGTACCTGAAGGGGGCAGTTGAGCAGAAATGTAGTTGAAATGATGGAGAAAGCCATGAAGAAGTCTAGGAGCAGAGCACTTCAGGCTGAAGAAACCAAAGGCAACGACCTTGAGGAGGGAATGAGCCGGGCACATTTGAGGGGAAAGAGGGAGCTGGTAAGAGATGAAGACAGGGAGAAGGGAGGGGCCAGGTCACAGAGTGGGTCTCATGGGCCATTAGCAGGATTTTATCTTTAAAATCTCATGGTATCCCACACATGGGTGGAAGGCAGCCCTTTTGGACAATTCATGGAACATTTTATGGACCTTCATGTGTCCATCATGGTACCCAGAGTTGTCTGTGTACCCCTGGATTTGGGGGCTTCTGGTGATCATTTGTGGGCTCTTGAGACTGGCAACACTGCACAGGAATAGCCCCCACTGTGGCATGGCAGGGGAGCCCAGGAATGTATTCAGAGGTTCACACTAGTGCTCAGGATGACCCACAGGCCACTCATAGCATCTCTTCATGGGCACAGCAAGCAGGAAAGATCAGAGGATCGGTCCTGAGCATCTGCTGTCTGTGAATAGTGGAGGTCTGAATAGAATGAAAGCATGAAATGAGTTAGAACTGAACTCCCCACTCATCCGCAAGTCATTAGTTGATTCCACAGTGCCTACAACATGAGGTTCTTGGGTGCCCGCTGACCCCTTGACAGACTTCTAGACTGGAAAGCAGATTTATTTGGGCTATTGAGGGGCTCACTCTGCTGGTCTTTAGGCTGAGGAGAAGAGCGTGTTCTCACACAGCTGCAGGTCCCAACCTCCTCTCAGTAATCAACTTGGAGTGACATGTTGGCCATGGCCCCTTATCTCACAGTAGGAACTTATAGAAACTGCCCTCCTCCCTCCCCAAAAAGAACAGAGTAGGATTGTTTCAGGCAAAAAAGAAACAGAACTCTCATCAGCAGAGTACCTTGGGTTGGTGCCTTCTCCTACTGTCTTCCCTTTGCCTCTCCAGAGTTGTATTATTTGGCTACGGTCCTCGTGATGGTGGGCAAGTTTGGAATCACTGCTGCCTTTTCCATGGTCTACGTGTACACAGCTGAGCTGTACCCCACAGTGGTCAGAAACATGGGTGTGGGAGTCAGCTCCATGGCGTCCCGCCTGGGCAGCATCCTGTCTCCCTACTTCGTTTACCTTGGTAAGTCCCGTGGCCGAGGGCGTGCAGGAGTGATGGGTGGAAGCGCTGATTGGCTTTAATGTGAGCTGGGGATGGCTTGTTAACAGGAAAACAAGCACACACAGCAAATGGTGATCCATCCAGTACTGGATCTATGCCTGGAGAATGATCTTGTCCAGGTGCACTGTGGGGGAGGCACACTTATAAACGGAAAACAACCTGTGCACTCGCTAGAAATTGATGAGGAGAGTAGACAGATTTGTTTCTGTTTTAGCTATGCCAGGCCTTCCATCAGAGAAATCAATTCCCTTATCCTAAGAAACTGCAGAGTGGTTTAGGGAGCCAATGTACTTAATTGGAGAAGTTTCTTCTTGGAATTAGAGTTTAAAAGGAACATGAAGGGAAAGATGTCCATTGAAGAGGTCTGATGAACTGAGAATGATTGTAACTGGGAGCACTTTACACAGTGGATCTGCCTTGTGCCTTTTTATGTAACAGGGCACGAATTTTCTCTTCCCCAAAATATTTCCTCATGGCAGCTGCTGTTCCCCTGCACATCTCTAGCCAGCATATCTTGGGGGAGGGGTGACACACACCTTGAGAGTACCCAGAGTGCTTTGCAAACATGCTATACATATCTGATAAGCAGAAACACCTTCTTATCTGGCCTTCAAGTGGGCAAATCGAGCAGGTTCTGACACATCTGGAGAGGCGGAGGAGTTATTTCTGTTCCTGGATGACTACCTTGAGTTCCCTGGAAACCCAGCACTGGAAAATAGGAATAGTAATCATGGCTCAGCCCCTCCTCCCCATCAGCACACCTCCCCTGCACTGGGTGGCACTGCTGGACCTCTTGGCATGTCCGTGCCAACTCTGGGTTCTGAGACCTGTCTAGGTGCCAGATTCCAATCTGGCAGCTTATTAGACTGGGAGATTCTGGGGCCAAGGAGGCAGGTGATCCCCTTGAGAGTCCTGGAGCACAAAGGGAGGGAGGGAGACCAAGTCTAACTGCATCCCCAGCTTGGGACTCTGTCTGCTTCACTCTAGGTGCCTATGACCGCTTCCTACCCTACATTCTCATGGGAAGTCTGACCATCCTGACAGCCATTCTCACCTTGTTCCTCCCAGAGAGCTTCGGCACCCCCCTCCCAGACACCATCGACCAGATGCTAAGGGTCAAAGGGTAAGGAGGCCTCCTTCTGCACAGTGTTGATGCACTGGGTCTGGGCCTGGCAGAGAGTTCCCCAGAAACTGTGAAACACCATGGACTAGTTTATCCATCAGAGGGTTAGAAATGGCAAGGTGCTTACAGCCAATCCTCTCTGGTCTGGCCCAGACCATGTCACCATGCAGATCTCCATAGCAGTGGCAGTTCTGGAATAGTGCAGAGACTAAGAGAAACCTTGTAGAGTCTGCTCTATGATTTTTTTCCCCTTCGTGAGATATCCCCAGTTCTGGGTTTTGTTTGTTTGTTTTGAGACTGGTAGACATCTTTTTATGATTTGTTACTAACATTTGTTTTTCTTGTTTTTATAGAATGAAATATAGGCAAACTCCAAGCCACTCGAGGATGTTAAAAGATGGTGAAGAAAGCCCCACAATCCTTAAAAGCACAGCCTTCTAATAGAACCTCTAGTAAGTGAGAAAGTGAAGAGGAAAGACTGCGTCTTGTCGGAAATGGCTTGTACAGACATTGAGTCCCTCAGTGGCAAAGGTCTTTGCTGTTCATTCTTCTTGACTCCATGTCTGACTTGCTCGTGGATGGACACCCGACTCAGAGGCAGCATATGATCCTAGAGTGCCACCCTCCCTCCAGGGATACCGTGACTACCGACAGACAACTTTAGATAAGTCCTATCTATTGCAGTGATGGACTTGGCGCGTCCTTAGAAGTTAACTATTTACTAGAACCAGTGGGATTTAGAAGAATATGAGAGGCATCTGCTAAATTTACATTTTAATTTCAGACTGCCTGAAAAGGCCCCGGATGAAACTGGATCTAATCCCCCCACCCCAAATTTTTTCCCCATTTCCCTCTAATGGTGCACTTTAGAGGAAAAGAAATAATTTCACAGGGAGTCTGATTTCTTACACTTTCTCAGTTACAGAGGATATTAGCTGGGATTCTTGCGTCCCCAGGGCAGGAGAGCACAGGTCTGGGGAAACCACTAAAGGTCATTGATAGGGAGGAGACTGAGGAGATACAGAACACTGGCAAGTGCATTGATTTGTGAGTTTTTGGACGCTCAGTATGACTACTGGGTAGACTTGTTTACATCTGTTCAAAGCTTTGGGCTTGTCCAGACCAATAAGAGATGCATAATGGAATCTACTATTCTTGTTTTCCACTGCTGTGTAAATCAAACCTCCTAGCTACTATGGTTTCTGATGTATGGTTTGCAGGAAATGTGTCCGTGAGAAGGAGACAAGCAAACTTGTCTCTTCTCTCAAAACTATAATACGGATTTTGTTTGTCTGTTTGTTGTGTCTTTTTCTCCCTAAGTTATTTGCCCTTCAGAATAGACTTAGGAAAGGCTGGTTCCTTAGCTTCCTGGTTTGTGTCTTTTTTTTTTTTTTCCAACCCAGAATCACTCTGGCAATGGTCTGTAGTTGCCACTTGTGCAAGGCCTTAGCCACTAGCACTTCTCTGGGTGCCAAAAATGATGTCATTGTGTGTGTTCCTTTGTGATACCTAATCATGAGAAAAAATTACAAAGAAGAAAAATTGTGTTCAGAGTCTTTCAGAGTTGCTCACTTCAGTTGTGTAACATTGGGAGATAATTTCTGTTCAGTGTAATTGTCTTCTCTTTTCTGATTATGTTACCATGGAACTTCTAAAGCGTATGTTTCACCTGGTTAAAAACCATATTTCTGTGAAAGCTACTGAAGTGCCTTGGGAAATGAAGATGTTTTAATAAATAAAATGATTTTTTTTAATAATAGCAACTGCCCACAACCTTTATTTCTACAATTTGGTAAGCCATGTCACACCAGCACCGACTTTTCACTGTCAACTTGGGCTAATGCTAGCAGTGGTTTGTGATTAGTCTCTAAGGCGAAGCTCTAATCCCTGTGTGCTAGAACCTTCACTCTATTAGTTGACTGTGGACTGAGCCAGCCTTCTGGCTCAGGGCCTGGGTTGCCCTGGAAGCAGAGCCTGAGACCAGCGCTTCTGTGCAGTTAGGTAGTTTCTTTGGGAACAACATTCCAGGGAGCAGGAGTAAAGGATAGAGGGAGGAAACAGGGAAGGGGGGAGACCCAATACAAGGATGCATTATCAGGTTGGGCACTGCTCCATCAGCCAGAACCTCTGAGGAAGCTTATGAAATGCACTCAAAACCATCTGCACCATGGATAAAAGGAGGAGGTATTTATCTGTTGGCCCCCATTCCCCATTCATCAAAGGCAGCCCTGCAATTTGGCAGCTCCCCACATTTCTAGGTTGCACATGCATGAGTCCCAAATAGGTTCTGTTCCTTGGGTAGAAAGCAGGAGATAACACATTGTAGGCCCGGGCTGAGGCACTGTCAGGCTGCACTTCAGTAAAGCTGGGCAAAGCCTGTGTGAACTGGTCATAGCAACAGTGGCTGGAGTGAGTGGTGGGGTTGAGAGGATTGGGAATTGCACATGGTACACAGACATATAGATATATATAGAGAGAGAGAGAGAGAAAGATGTATATACATATATATATATATATATATATATATATATATATATATATATATAATGTGTCACAAGGCAGTTTGAGCTAGGACATGTGGATAGACCTAAGTAAAAAGCTCAGTGTTGGATAGATAACTCAAAAGGCATGTTGCATAACAACACAAGCATGTGGGAAGGAAGGAAGCATCATCTTTTTTTTAACACTGTTGGCTTCTCCACTCTCCTCAAACCTGTTTCTGTGCTGGGTTCCTGATTAACTGACTTCATGGTGGCTCCAGAATATGAATTACTGTCCTACCTGCCCTTTTTCTCTTGTTGCATAAATGAACAGTTTCTGAGTTTTCTCTCTTATTCTCAGTGCCACTGATTTCAGTCATTTGTGGCCTTCTGGGAGCAAAAGTCATAATTACCTGAATGTCCAGAGCTCTTCCTCTGGTGGAGCAATAGCCTAAGTCGCTGCTCCTGGGGCTGAGCCAAGTATCTGAAACCCCAAGCCCTCTGTCTGGGCCTGCTAGACTTTTATATGGCTTGTTTCCATCAGAGCCATGACTTTGGAAAGACTGACCAAGTTATCCTGACCAGGGATTTCCTCTTAGGGAGAGAGGCGTACATAACCTGTAGTCACAGGGACATTTTTGTGAGTGATGAAGTACCTAGTTAATACCCACAAGAATTAGAAACAGGGATACTGATAGAAACATGAAGGACAAAGCAGAGGAGGTAGAGGAACAATTCAGACTAAGAAAAAAAAAGTTCTCTGCCACTGACTCAAGAAGAAATAGAAAATTTGAACAGACTTGGAACTAGCAAAGAGACTAAATAATAATCAAAAACCTCCCAACATGGGGCTGGCCCTGTGGCCTAGTGGTTAAGTCTGACATGCTCCGCTTTGGTGGCCCAGGTTCACTTCCCGGGCGTGGACCTACACCACTCATCATCAGCCGTGTTGTGGCAGTGACCCATATACAAAATAGAGGAAGACTGGCATAGAGGTTAGCTCAGGAAGAATCTTCCTCAAGGAAAAAACAAAACAAAACAAAACCTCCCAACAAAGAGAAACCCAAAAGGTGAATTCTATCAAAAATGTAAAGAAGAATTAACAATCCTTCTCAAATTCTTTCCAAAAAAGAACAGGAGAAAGTACTTCCTAACTCATTCTATCAGGCCAGCATTACCCTATGTCAGCATAATCCAGACAAAGACATCAAAAGAAAAGGAAACTATAGATCAATATCTCTTATGAAAATAGATGCAAAATAGTAACAAACCAAATCCAGCAGCATATTAAAAGGGTTATATATCATGACCAAGTAAGATTTATCCCAAGAATACAAGGGTAGCTCAATGTACAAACATTAATCAATGTAATATTCATTAATAGAATGAATGTTTTAAAAAATGATCATATCAATTGATGTAGAAAATCATTTGACAATACCCAACACCATTTCATGATAAAAAACCCTCAACAAGCTAGACATAGAAGGGAACTTCCTCAACATGATAAATGGCATCTATGAAAACCCCACAGCTAACATACTCAATGGTGAAACTGAAAGCTCGCCCCCTAAGATCAACAAAGATATTCATCTCACCACTTATATTTAACATTGTATTGGAAGTTCTAGCCATAGTAATTAGGCAAGAAAAAGAAATAAAAGCTATTCAAATTGATAAGAAGTAAAGCTACAGTAATCAAAACAGGTGGTACTGGGGTCAACCTGGTGACGTAGTCGTTAAGTTCACATGCTCCACTTCGGTGGCCTGGGATTTGCAGGTTCTGGTCCTGGGTGCAGACCTAGCACTGCTCGTCAAGCCATGCTTTGGCAGCATCCCACAAAAAATACAGGAAGATTGGCATAGATGTTAGCTTAGCAACAATCTTCCTCAAGCAAAAAGAGGAAGATTGGCAACAGATGTTAGCTCAGGACCAATCTTCCTCACACACACACACAAAAACAGGTGGTACTGGCAGAAAGACAGACATATAGACCAATAAAATAGAACAGAGAGCCCAGAAATAAACCTTCACACATATGGTCAAATGACTTCAAAAAGGTTCCAAGACCATTCAAGGGGGAAAGACTAGTCTTTTCATCAGTGGTGCTTGGAAAACTGGATATCTACATCCAAAAGAATAAAGTTGGACACTTACCTTACACCGTATGCAAAAATTCATTCATAATGTATCAAAGACCTAAACATGAGAGCTAAAACCCTAAGACTTTTTAGAAGAAAACATAGGAGGAAAGCTTCATGACATGGAATTTAGCAATGATTTCTTGGATATGACACCAAAAACACAGGCAACAAAAGAAAAAAAAATAGATAAATTGGACTTCACCAAGATTTAAAACTTTTGTTACATGTCAGTTATATCTCGATAAAACTGGGGGAAATATTAAAAACTTTTGCACATCAAAGGACACTATCCTTTGTGAAAAGGCAGCCCACAGAATGGGAGAAAATGTTTGCAAATCATATATCTATAAGGGGTTAATATCCAAACTATATAAAGAACTCCTACAACTCAACAATAAAAAAATATTTTTTTAATGGCCAAAGGACTTGAGTAGACATTTTTCCAAAGAAGACATACAAATGGCCAATAAGCACATGAAAAGATGCTTAACATCACTAATCATTAGGGAAATGTGAATCAAAACCACAATACGATACCACTTCACAGCAATTAGAATGGCTGTTATTAAAAACAAAAACAGAACATAACAGGCATTGGTAAAGAAACTTGCAGAGAAATCGGAACTCTTGTGCATTGCTGGTGGGAACCTAATGATGTAGCTGCTGTGGAAAACAGTATGGTGGTTCCTCGAAAAATTCTAAGCATAGGGGCCAGCCCGGTGGTGCAGCAGTTAAGTTCACAAGTTCCACTTTGGTAGCCCGGGTTTTGCCAGTTCAGATCCCAGGTGCAGACCTACACACCACTTGTCAAGCCATGCTGTGGCAGGCATCCCACATGTAAAGTAGAGATGTTAGCTCAGGGCCAGTCTTCCTCAGCAAAAAGAGGAGGATTGGCAACAGATGTTAGCTCAGGGCTAATCTTCCTCAAAAAAAAAAAAAAAGAAAAAAGAAAAAAGAATTCTAAGCATAGAATTACCATATGATTCAGCAATTCCACTTCTAGATATATATTCAAACAAATTGAAAGCAGGAACTAGAACAGATATTTGTACACCTATGTTCATAGCAACATTATTTACAATAGTCAAAAGGTGGAAACAACCCAAGTGTCCATCAACAGATGAGTGGATAAACAAGCTCTAATATACATACAATGGAATACTATTCAGCCTTAAAAAGGAATGAAACTCTGATACATGCTACAACATGGATAAAAACATTATGAATCTTGAAAACATTATGCTAAGTAAAATGAGACAGACACAAAAGTACAAATATTGTGTGGTTTCATTTATATTAGGTACCTAGAATAGTAAAATTAACAAGAGACAGAAAGTAGAATAATGGTTACCAGGGGTTGGGGGAAGAGGTAATGGGAGTTACTGTTTAATGGGTACAGAGTTTCAGTTTGAGAGGATGAAAAAGTTCTGGAGATGGATGTTGGTGTTGACTGCATAACAATTTGAATGTACTTAATGGCTGGATTGTACACCTAGAAACGGTTAAAATGGCAAGTTTTGTGTTATGTATATTACACAATAATTAATTTTTTAAAAGAATTGTTCAAGTATAATGGCAATAAACATTCTTAAATATTAAATTCAAGCAATAATTTTTGAAAGACGCTATTTAAAAATAAAATCCAGCCAATTAATAAAGCAGTTTGCAACCCATATAACGAAGAGCTAATTCAATATAAAAAGATCTCCTACAAATAAACATGAAAAAATCAACCTCAATAGAAAATTGAGCAAGAGATATAAACAATACACAGAAATTGAGTACAGATGACTTTTAAACATATGATAAGATTCTGTACCTCATTCCTAATAAGAGAGATACAAATGAAAATTATATTGAGGTATCATTTTTCACCTATTCTTCTTTCTTTATAAATGCAAAGAAAAATGTATCTAACAATATTTTCCTAATATTAATAGTAATAACTTTTGGATGGTAAGATTTGGGGGAGTTTTTAAAGCATTCATTGTTGTGCTTTTTATAGTATTTGTATTCCTCATAGTGAGCATGTATGATTTTGAAGTGGTTTTTAGTTAAAAAATAAAACAACGTAAATATGCAAGATGAGAACAAGGATGAATTATTTTCTTCCATGTACTTTACAGTATTTTTTAAAACATCTTCAACCTCCTCCCAAACTTTCACATATTTTTAATGCATTTCAACTCCTGATATGACGTACTTCCAGCTTTATATTTCTCCTTGACACTCCTGCCTCCATCCACACATTGTCCTCCCCCATCACGATGATCCCAACAATTACCCCTTTGATTATCCCAATTCTACCCATGTTCAAGGTTCACCTCAAGTACATCCTCCTCCTGAGAAACACTACAGCTTATTGACTAAGTGCCCAGACCCAGAACAGAAAGATTATGTGGTCCAAAAGTAGGCTTCTCCGCTTACTGGCTCTATAACTTTGAGCAAATCGCTTAACCTTTCTAGGACTCAGTTTCCTCATCTGTAAAAGAGATGAATTATCTCAGTGGGTTTTTGTAAGGATTAAATGAGATCATGCATGTCAAGTGCTTAGCAGTACTAAATTTGTGTTGACAGTAATAATATTGGCATTCCTTCTGACATCCCTGATTTAATTATTGACTCTACAAATAATTAGTCCTTATCGTATTCTGGTTGGTTTCACAAGGGAAATTATGACTACTTTTGGGGAAAATGACAGGTCTTCCCTCCTTAAGGTACTTAAATAATACATTCACTTTACATTTGATAGTTTTTTAAAAAATTTAACAAACAGCTTTACGCATTCGTTCCTAGTGAGAGACAGAGCCCTCAGGAAAACACATTTCATGATGCCCACACCTACTTCTCTTTCTTTTAGTCCAAGTAGCCTAATGTACCTAGGCTTCCTGAAAACATGGTAATGAAGCCGTGAACTCCCCTGCTGTCAGCCTCCACACTTCACTGTGAGACGGGTACCGGCTGTCCGGGGTCTGCGATTAGTGAAGGAAACGTTTGAACTATGAGAGAGCTCAGTGTTCAAATACTCACGCAGGAGTCATGATTTGTGTTTAAGCCTGCTTGAGTAGGATGAACCGGTGTTGGACCCGAACAGCTCTGTCCTCTCACAGGTGACTCACTCAGGCTGCTGGTGACTACAGTCTCCATGACAGCGTCATCCCAGGCCATCCAGCTCTCCAAGGGCACGTTGCTCACGGAGACAGACGTCAGAGCGAGAGTACCTTTTGGAGTGCTAGCTTCTTTTTCCCGCAGAAAGGCAGGGATTTCCATTTGTGGTGCCAAATATGTAAGTCTTTTCCTGCAGGAACACTTTAAAAGACTACTCCTTTTTGCCAGAAAACCAGGGCCCCCTACAGCAAAATTATTTACCTTTGATTGTTTAGGAACAATTGCTCACTCCCTTTCTATTTTTGACTTCGCTTCCTCCTCAAGAAAGTTAAAGGATATTTTTGCTATTGGTAGGTCATATTTTTCTAGAGGGAAGCTGTTCTAGTATTGAGTTCTAAACTGAGGTTAGGAGATTATCTGTGGAACAAGCACATTTTTACACAGAAGGCCAGACACAAGGTCACACAGAGGACAGAGTTGATAGTTTAGCAGCAAAGTACAAACATATCTTCTGAGTGGGAAAGTGGATATGGAGTTTCCCTGCTCACCTGACACCTCACTCGACACGTGCAGATCGAAGCCTCCAAAACTTGGTCCTTTTCCAAGACTCTGCAGCTCAGGGAAAGGCATCATGATGTTGGTCCAGGTCCTCCTAGAAAAGATGCCAAGATGGAATTAAACATGCAAGAGTTTATTGGGGAAAACGCTCATGAAGGGTAAAGAGGAGAGAGAGTGGGAGTAGGCAGAGAGAGACTCAGACCGTGATGCAGGTCTGTCCCCTGTGAAAGGGGAGAGGGAAGGAAGGAGGATTAGGGAGGAAGAGCCTCAGACTTCAGAGCACTCTGAGAAAGTGTTGGCCACACTGATGGGAAGCCCTGTTGGAGGAGTCCCAACTTGGGGCGAAATGGCCTGGCTCTGGTACCCACACTGGGCTCATTCTTTGGCTGGGAGCCGCCAGAGAGTATGTGGCCTTGTGTGAACACTGCAGCAGATCTGAAGGTGTGGCAGCTGGAGGCTGTCAGCTATGTTCTTTGTAGAAGGTTCTCTTGAGGGGAAATCTGAGTACCTACATGGCTGCCACAATCATTTATTCAATTATGCAGCCTTGGAGTCATGCTTGATATTTCCTTCTCCCTTATCTCTAAGAACCAACCCATTGCCAAGTTCCTGACCATTTTACCTGCTAAATATCTCTCACCTCCATCCATCTCTCTATATCTTCTCCACCACTACCACCATCATCTTGCTCCCAACTGGTGATATCTTTCAATCTATTTGCCACATAGCAGACAGAGCAGTCTTTCAAATCTGACTTTTCACAAGTCAGATGATATGATCCCCTACATAAACAACGTCAGTGCTCATTGGATAGAGACTTAAGTCCTTAGCATGACCTTCAAGGCCCTACCTGTTATAGCTTTTGCCTTACTCTCCAGTCTCTTGTGAACTTGGGTTCTCCCTACTCTCTCTACTCCATTGACCCTTTGGGCATCAGATAGTTCAAATGGTTCAAAGCCAGCCTGCTTCCAGTTCCCCAAATGCTCTAAGTTCTTTCCTGCCTCAAAACCTTTGCACATGCTGTTCCCTCCACCAATTAGGTCTTCTCCAATTCCATGCCCCTTTACCCAGTTAACTAATCCTCATTCCTTAGCTCCCAATTCAAACATCACTTCTTCAGGGAAGCCTTCTCTGACCCCCAGACAAGTTCAAATCCTTTGTTATTCCCTCTCATAGAATCAAATTTTCTTTGTAGCATTTAGGATGGTATTCTGTATTTAACTGATTATCTGGTTGTCTGACTGTCTCACCAAAGTGTGATTCCTGAGGGCAGATACCAAGTCTAATTTTCTCATTTATTGAATCCCCAGCATTAGCAGAGTGGCTGCATTTTTGTAGTCACCACAAAACATTTGCTGAATGAATGAATGAAGTATCTAAAAGGGTTATTTGATTTTTTTTTCCTTTTTGTTTGAATCACACAGCAAGTGTTTTCTAACCAGTGAATTCTATGTTTCTCTGTATTTATATTGTTCTCCAGCTGTGCTGCATGCTCTCCACCACCCCACGTCCACACTCTGCCAGTGGTAAAGTCTTTGAGGGCTGGCCTTGGACTCGGATTTTGGGTCTTCATTGAAGAGCACTGCAGGCCTGGATAAAGTGCTTGTTGCAGAACTTGCTATTGCACAAGATTTTATCCTAGAGTTAGAGGGTCAGGGAGGGTAGGAAGGAAGAGCAAGTGAGTTTCCTCAAAGAGTTGGGATACAAAATTAGTCTTTGAAAGTTAAATTATAAATCAAGGGGCCGGCCAGGTGGCGCAGCGGTTAAGTGCGCACATTCTACTTCTCGGCGGCCCGGGGTTTGCCGGTTTGGATCCTGGGTGTGGACATGGCACCACTTGGCACACCACGCTGTGGTAGGCATCCCACATATAAAGTGGAGAAGGATGGGCATGGATGTTAGCTCAGGGCCAGTCTTCCTGGGAAAAAAGAAGATTGGCAGCAGTTAGCTCAGCGCTAATTGTCCTCCAAAAAACAAATAAATAAATCAAGCACATCAGAGCAAAGATATAAAAAATGCCTCCCTTAAGAGAAATAAGGATTCCAGGACCTGGAAAGCCTAACAGTACTGTTACTCAGTAAGGCCTTGCTCCATCTAAAAAAGAAACGTGTCCATCGAGGAGACGCAGCCGGAGCAGCATAATAAATAGCACCTCAGCAACTCAGATGGACGGTCCACCAGCCACCCTCCCAAAGAGAAGAGCCATAGGCCAGCAGGAATGAGTGATCAGTCCTCCCAGCAGGTTATGTGACCTTTGGTGTGGAGAAAGACACACCATGATGCCCATGATGCCCAAAGCTGATACCACTAAACATTTAAGTCAGGCAATTCACTCTTCTGATTCCGATTTCAAGCTCACCAAGCCACCTTCTGACAATTAGGCTCCAAACTGCACAGTTACAAGAAGAGAGTTCACTCTCCAGGCAACCTCTGGTCTTCCTGACAGTTTGGCTTGTAACGGGAATGGTTAAGCTCTAGGTTTTGGAACCAGATGGCCTTTATTTGAACCCTGACTCTACCACTCACATACATACTAACTGTGTGATCTTGGGGATTATTCCTCACCTTTTTTCCCCCAAGTGAAAAGAAGATCACAATACACTACATCATCATAGGGAGAATTAAATGAAGCAATGTATGTAATGCGCTTAGCATAGAGTCTAGCAAATAGTTAATGAAATAAGTTGGCATTCTGATTTTACACAACACTGATTTTTAATCAACACTAAAACACTGAAAAGATGAAATTTTTTACCCCACAAGGTCAAGAACCAAATGTGGACCTGGAGAAATCATCAAGATGATAGACTCCAGGCTAGCCTTCACCCCCTGGCACCTCTCTGCTCACATGTGTGACATCTGTAAAAGGTAACCAGGATTTGGCTTTATCTTCTTGGGTCTCTACCTCTCTTTTCCTGACCCTCATCTCCCAGACACACTTTTTTTTTTTTTTGATTTTTTTTATTGAGTTATTGATAGGTTACAATCTTGTGAAATTTCAGTTGTACATTAATGTTTGTCAGTCATGTTGTAGGTGCACCATTTCACCCTTTGTGCCCACCCCCCACCCCATCTTTCCCCTGGTATCCACTAAACTGTTCTTAGTCCATAATTTTAAATTCCTTATATGAGTGGAGTCATACACAAATTGTCCTTCTCTCGCTGGCTTATTTCACTTAACATAATTCTCTCAAGGTCCATCCATGTTGTTGCAAATGGAATGATTTTGTTCTGTTTTGCAGCTGAGTAGTATTCCATTGTATATATGTACCACATCTTCTTTATCCATTCGTCTGTTGCTGGACACTTAGGTTGTTTCCACGTCTTGGCTATTGTAAACAGTGCTGCAATAAACATTGGGGTGCATAGGACTTTTGGGATTGCTGACTTCAAGCTCTTTGGATAAATACCCAGTAGTGGGATGGCTGGATCGTATGGTAGTTCTATGTTTAATTTTGTGAGGAATCTCCATACTGTTTTCCATAGTGGCTGCACCAGTTTGCATTCCCATCAGCAGTGTATGAGGGTTCCTTTTTCTCCGCAACCTCTCCAACATTTGTTGCTATTAGTTTTAGATATTTTTGTCATTCTAACAGGTGTAAGGTGATATCTTAGTGTAGTTTTGATTTGCATTTCCCTGATGATCAGCGATGATGAGCATCTTTTCATGTGCCTATTGGCCATCCGTATATCTTCTTTGGAGAAATGTCTGTTCATGTCTCCAGCCCATTTTTTGATTGGGTTGTTTGATGTTTTGTTGTTGAGTTGTGAGAGTTCTTTATATATTACGGATATTAAGCCTTTGTCAGATACATGACTTGCAAATATTTTTTCCCAGTTAGTGGGTTGTTTTTTTGTTTCAATCCTGTTTTCATTTGCCTTGAAGAAGCTCTTTAATCTGATGAAGTCCCATTTGTTTATTCTTTCTATTGTTTCCCTTCTCTGAGAAGGCATGGTGTCCGAAAAGATCCTTTTAATACTGATGTCAAAGAGTGTACTGCCTACGTTTTCTTCCAGAAGCATTATGGTTTCAGGTCTCAGCTTTAGGTCTTTGATCCATTTTGAGTTTATTTTGGTGAATGGTGAAAAAGAATGGTCAATTTTCATTCTTTTACATGTGGCTTTCCAGTTTTCCCAGCACCATTTGTTGAAAAGACTTTCTTTTCTCCATTGTATGCCCTCAGCTCCTTTGTCGAAGATAAGCTGTCCATAGATGTGTGGTTTTTATTTCTGGGCTTTCAATTCTGTTCCATTGATCTGTGCACCTGCTTTTGTACCAGTACCATGCTGTTTTGATTACTGTAGCTTTGTAGTATGTTTTGAAGTCAGGGATTGTGATGCCTCCCGTTTTGTTCTTTTTTTCTCAGGATTGCTTTAGCAATTCGGGGTCTTTTGTTGCCCCATATGAATTTTAGGATTCTTTGTTCTAATTCTGTAAAGAATGTCATTGGGATTCTGATTGGGATGGCGTTGAATCTGTAGATTGCTTTAGGTAGAACGGACATTTTAACTATGTTTATTCTTCCAATCCATGTACATGGAATGTCTTTCCATCTCCTTATGTCGTCATCCAATTCTCTCACAAAGGCCTTGTAATTTTCATTATATAGGTCCTTCACTTCCTTGGTTAAATTTACCCCAAGGTATTTTATTCTTTTTGTTGCGATTGTGAATGGTATTGTATTCTTGAGTTCTTTTTCTGTTGGTTCATTACTGGAGTATAGAAATGCTACTGATTTATGCAAATTGATTTTATACCCTGCAACTTTGCTGTAGTTGTTGATTACTTCTAACAGTTTTCCAATGGATTCTTCGGGGTTTTCTATATATAAGATCATGTCATCTCCCAGACATACTTTTTATGTAGAAGCCAATATAGCTCTACGTTGCTCTCATGGAGTCAAGAATTATTGTCCTGTGACAAGGAAGAGGTTCCAAGGCTTGCCTTGACTTTTTCTCTTTTTCCTTCATACTACAGACCAAAAGCATCATCTCCTGCAGGGGAAACATGGGCTGTTCTTCTTCTATCATCATTTGGCCTGCCCCACTTCCCCGCCTGCTCTCAAGGGAAATACTGCAAAGACACATAGAAAGCCACAACATTAGTCATAGATCAAGGCCTTTATCATACAAGGAGTGTCCCCAAATCACAAACAGGCAAACCAAAGTGACTCTGGCAAATTATGCAGTTTATTTTGTTTTTCTGTGCCAGTTATCAGACTGCTCTATGATGAAAATGAACAAACACAGGGCAAATTCTGTCTGGGGTATGGAGTCTTGCCAATGTTTTCCAAGTAGAAACGCTTACAAATTCAGATCTCCGGGGCCCAGGCTGGACAGAGCTGTAAGCCCTTCCATCAAACTTTGATTGTAGCAGTGCTCTTCTCTAACAACAACTCGGTCCAGTGGCATAATTATAGAGGGTAATTGTCAGGCTTAAGTGTGAGGTGCCTTCCAAAAAGACAGCAGTGTCCCCTCAGTCCTTCTATGTCCAAACTTTGAAGACTATCCTAGTCACGGAGCCCTCCAGTTTTCTCAGCTGACCATGAGAGAATGTCTATCAAGCATCCAGAAAAACAATGACTTGGTCACTGCTCTCAAAGAACCTACCTAGAGCCTAAGAGAAAATACTAAGTATTTTCTCCCTTCTATTATTTCACTTAATTACAGCAACTCTGAGGTAGGCATGGTTATTAGCTCCATCCTACAGGGGAATAAACTAAGCCTGAGGGAGTAAATATTTTGCCCGAAATCACACAGCCAATAGGTGAGAGAGCCAGAGCTTGAACCCCGGAATCTCCAAGTCCTTGGGTATTGATGGGCACCCTTTAGACCAGGGAGTCCATCCTTAAGCTTGCTGTTCCAGTTTTTTAATCAAATGAAGGGTCCCCCATTTCACCGACTTCACTGACTTTCGATTTCTCTGCTGACCCAGGATGAAGGGTCTGGGACCTCACGGTCAGGACCAGGCTGTTAGAAGTGATGGTGCCACCAGCTGGGCTTGGGAGACAGGCCGACCCATGGGGTCTGCCAGCAAAACCTATACCGGTTCGCTCAGCGCCTGCGACTGGGACCCCTCCGAGGCCGCCCCGGCCAGCACCCGCCTCCGCCGGCCAGAAATCCCGACACGCCGCCAGCACAGGCCCGGGGCCGCCGGCAGCCACGAGGCCCGGGCCGGCGCGGGCGGCAGGGCAGACGGGGGAGGCGGCCCGCGGGGCCGGGCGAGGGGGCGCGGGGGGCCAGTCCGCTGGCGGCCGCGCGCAGACCCCGGCCCAGGCCCGCGCCCCGCGTTCGCCGCGCGCTCGCGGCCGGGCCCGCCTCTCGGCCGTTTTCGCTTTCGCTTTCCTGCCGCTCTCTATGAGGAAAATGAAAGTGGCCGTGGCCAGCACCGGGAAGCCGCCGGCTGGGCGAGGGGCGCAGAGCGCGGCGGCGGCCGGCCCGGAGCCGCGGAGCCGAGCAGCCGGGGAGCCGGGAGCCGGGAGCCGGGCCGCAGCCCGCGCCCGGCGAGGTAGGTAAACGCCGGCCGCCTCGCGGGCTCCTCCTTGCGGAACGGGCGGGCGGGACGCCAGGCGGCCCTAGGACGCGGGCCGCCCGGCCGGGGTTCCAGCGCCGGGCTGGGAGGGCCTCGGCGCGGCGCCCCTGGGGCTTGTGTTGCTCTGAAGCTGCAGGCCCGGCTGAAGACCTGGGGGAGGTCAGACACAAGTGCCAAGGATCTGGCAGCTTGAGGTCGAGGTGGGACCGTGGCAAGTCAGGCCACCGCTCCCAGCACACGTCTCCTTTAGGTAGAACATCGACTCCCCCCTAGCCCGTGTTTCGGTAAACATCAAAGTGGGGGGATGTATGTAAAATGCCTAGCAGAGGGCCTCGCCTGAGCTCAGCAGGGAGCAGCTCGGGACTTACCCCTCCTTACCGATCAGACTCTCCTTCCCCACTCAGCACCGTCGCTCGTGTAGTGTGACTTTCTAACGTTTTCAGATCTGGTGCGCCTGGGCGCGACTGGCTGCCTCCCAAGCGTCTGGCAGCTCTCCTCGGTGGTCGCAGGCATGGAGAGCAGCTAGGCCAGGATGCCGCTCCCTCCCCACCGCCCTGCTCTTGTGAAGACAGGAGCTCACTCTGCAGGAGCCCCAGCCCCCAGGCTGGCACAAATGGTCAGGGATGGGTGCACTCAGGGACCAAGTCCTTCCCAGACCAGGAAACTTTCTGTCCCCTGCGTCCTACAGCAGAAGAGTGAAAGATGAGTGCCCTGGTCTTTGCCCTTGGTCAAGTATGCCCAGCTCATTCGTTGTAGCGAGAATCGGACTCCACCTAAAGGCTGTGGAGACAGCCTCTGTCCTTGGGGTGTTTCCCATGCCCTGGCAAGAGAAAATGGATATGCACGTTGCCCACAGGGCCAGTTGTGTGAGACAAGCATACATGGGAGAAGGCACTGAGTGTTGGAAAGTAAAGTGGCTGAATCTGCTGGCACTTGACTTAGGACGTTTGAGTGACGGCAGTTTTCGTAGCCTGTACCCGCCTTTTACCCAACTTTTGTCTCAATAAAAATAAATTCAGCCTAGTGACATGGATCTGTTCATAAGGCCCATTACTAAAACAAAAGTTGAATGATCTTAACTTTGAAAATAGAGGTCTGAATTTGACAAAAGATGGCCCAAGGTCCTAATTTTTAAAACATGGGGTTCCCCCCATGTGGAGTATTCATTGCTTTTATTTTATTTTATTTTTAAGATTGCCACCTGAGCTAACATCTGGTGCCAGTCTTTTTTTTTCTTTCTCCCCCAAACCCCCCAATACATAGTTGTATGTTCCAGTTGTAGGTCCTTCTGGTTGTGCCATGTGGGACACTGCCTCAGCATGGCTTGATGAGCGGTGCCATGTCCACTCCCAGGATAGGAACCCGGAAACCCTGGGCCGCCAAAGTGGAGTGCGCAAACTTAACCTATCGGCCATGGGGCCGGCCCCTGCTCTTACAAAATACTGCCTTTATCATGAGCCTGAAAATCAGATTCTTTGCTTTTGTCACTTACCTTCAATGAGCTATTCTTTTTCTTCTGAATTCCCTAATGTCCCTCTCTTCTCTCTCCCTCCTGTTACCTGAATTTAAACTGTACTAGGTGGTTCTCTCCCTTTCCTCTCATCTTCTGTCTGCGGGTGGCAGGGAGGGGTGGTGTGGTAGCCCCCATCCACCACATTTTCACCACCCCAGGTTCTTGCTTCCATGTTGCTGAAAACTGAATGACTCAGCTAAAGACCAAGCGAGCCGCTGTCTTCCCCGCTGCCTTCTTTTCTCCTTAGCTTTATCATTCGTTATTTTAGCCACCAGCATGTGATGCACTTTATTACATTTTTTGCTAGGAAGTAATGCATGGGACTTTATTTTTCTTAGGATCTCAGGCCTACAGAATTGAATTGCTCATACTCCACAGTTCATGGCACACTATAATCCTTGGTCCATTTAAAGTTTCTCTTTCGTTCTGTTTTATTTTATTATTTCCTCCTTTTATCCTCCATTTCTCTCTCAACACCTCCCGCCCCACCCGGCCCAGACTTAAGCAGTGGCGCTGGTATATTTGTTTGTTTTTCCAAACTACCTTTCATTATATCTTCTTAGAAAATGTGTGTCTTTAAAAGATAGGTCATGTTTTGCTTTTGTTGCACTTACTTAAATAAATACCATTGTGCTGTAAATCTCATACTGTTTCTTTTTTTCCCCTCAGCATTATGTTTTTGAATCAGACCACTGTAGGTGAGTCTAGTTCATTACTCCTGGCTGTTGCATAGTTTTCTTTCAAAAGCGTATCCTACAAGTATTTAACCAATCTCCTGGGACTAGACATTGGGTGGGTGGCCTCCAACTCCTTCTTTCTACAAACGGTGCTGTCTCCATGTGGTCTTGTGTGAGAGTTTCTCTGAGATAGATGACAGATAGATATGAGATTGCTGGTTCTAGGAAACTTGCATGATGTCTCTTGCTAAAAATGCTACCTTGTGCTGCAGAATGGCTGCATCAGTTTCCTCCCACCAGGAGTGCATGAAGTGCCTTTTTCAACATCTGTCAACACTTACTATTATCTAATTTACTGTTTTTCGTCAAACTGGTAGGTTAAAGCAGTACTCCAGTTCTGTTTTAATTGAGCATCTCATCTTATTGTTTTGCCATTTGTGAAGTGCCTGTCTGTTTCATTTGCCCTTCTTTTCTTTGAGTTTCTGATATTTTTCTATCTGGTTTGCATTTTGTTCCTTATTTATTAATATCCTTCCATATTACGATGTTAATCCTTTGTCAAAGGTAGATATTGTAACTCTTTCCCTAGTCTTGTCACCCATCTGTTAACCTCATTTACGGTCTCCTTTTTATTATTAACAGCTTTATTGAGACATAATTTAAATACCGTAAAATTCACCTGTTTAAAGTATAAAATTCAGTGATTTGTATAGTATTTACAGAGTGTATAACTGTCACCATAATCTAATTTTAGAACGTTTTTATTATTCCATTAGCAATCACTCTCCAATATCCTTAATATGCCCCTCCCCAGCCATAGGCAAGCACTAATTTTACTTTCTGTCTCTCTATACTTGCCTTTTTCTGGACATTGCATGTGAATGGGATTATGCAATCTGTGGTTTGTTGTGACTGGCTTCTTTCGCTTAGCATAACATTCTGGAGGTTTATCCACATTATAGCACGTTCAGTAGTTTGTTCCTTTTTATGGCTCAATAATATTCTGTTATATGGATGTACTGCATTTTGTTTATCCATTCATCAGTTGATAGGCATTTAGGTTGTTTCTACTTTTTGGCTATTATGAATAATGTTTCTGTGAACATGCATGTCTACATTTTTGTGTGAACATATATTTTCATTTCTCTTGGATATATACCTAGAAGTGGAATTGAATTGCTGGATCAGATAGTATCTCTATGTTTAAACTTTTGAGGAACTTCCAGACTGTTTTCCAAAACATTTTATAATCCTACGAGGAGTGCATGAGGGTTCCAATTTCTCCACATCCTCACCAACAGTTGTTGTCTGTCTGTCTTTTTGATTATAGCCGTCCTAGCAGGTGTGAAGTTATAGCTCATTGTGGTTTTTCCCTGATGATTAACAATGTTGAGGATCTTTTCATGCACCTATTAACCATTTGTATATCTTCTTTGGAGAAATGTCTATTCAGATCTATTTTTTAAATTGGATTATTTGTCTTTCATTATTGAATTGTAAGAGTTCTTTATATATTCTGGATATATGTCCTTTATGAGATATATGAGTTGCCAATAGTTTCTCCCATTCTGTGAGTTGTCTTTTCACTTTTTTGGTGGTGTTCTTTGAAGCAAAAAAATTTCAGGTTTGTTGAGATCCCACTGATCAATCTTCTCTTTTATTTCTTGTGATTTTGGTGTCATATCTAAGAAATCATTGCTTAACCCAAGGTCATGAAGAGTTACTACTGTGTTTTCAGCTAAGAGCCTGAAAGTTTTAACTCTTACATTTAGGTCTATAGTCTACTGTTTTTTAACATAAATTTTTTAACTTTATGTAGTCGTATCCATAATTTTTCTCCTTTTAGTTTGTGTTACTTGTGTCTTAAGAAATCCTTGCCTACCTGAAGATCATAAAAATTTTTTTCTATGTTTTCTCCTACTAACTTTATTGTTTCCTCTTCTGCATTTACGTCTTTCATCCAGTTGGATTTTGTCTTTATTACTATGGCTTTGTAATATGTCTTAGTACCTACCTTTTTGCTTTTCTTTTTCAAACTTTTCTTAGGTTGTCATGGACTTGTTCTTCCATAAACATTTTAAAATCTGTTTGGAAGGTTCACAAAAAGTCCTCCTGAAATTTTTATTGGAATTTAGTTGAAATCATAGATCGATCTGGGAAGAATTGGTACTTTTCAATGTCAAGTCATCTCACCCGTGAATATGGTCTATCTCTCCATTTGTTCATGCTTTCTTTTATGTACTTTAATAGAATTTTGAAATTTTCTCCGCAAGGCTCTTATGCATTCTTTATTAAGATAACCCCTAGATTCAGTAATATTGCTATTATAAGTGGTATTTTATTTTGTTACGTTATTGCCTGTTGTACTGTTACGTATTTTCTCTCTCTCATTTTTTTTGGGTGGGGGAGTTGGTTGCTAGTGGTGTGGAGAAATGCAATCAATTGCTTTTAGGTTGGCCTCGTATCCAGCTATCTTTCTGAACTCCTATTCATTCCAATAGTTTTTCTGTGGATTCTCTTGTGAGTTCTATGTAAATAACTATACCAGTTGCAGACACTGACAACTTTTGTCTCTTTCCTTCCAATTTTATACTTTTCTTCCTTTTTATTATCGCCTCATAGAGGCTACTGCCTCTACAATTCTATTACATGGTGGTGGTGATGGCAGGCATCTTTGTCTTCTTCCATTCATTAAAGGAAATATAGTTTCTCTATTAAATGTGATGTCAGCTATAGGTTTGTGGATGATCATCTTTAACAAGTAAAGGAGGTCCCTCTCCTTGGGATCTGAGATACCAAGGAAAATAAATAAAATCTCATGCATTACTTTCTAATGAAAAAATTAATAATGAAATGTATCACATGTGGTGGCTAAACCAATGAATAATCAAGCTATGAAGAAAAATAGGTGATGAGAAGGACAGAGGCTTGTTCTCATTATTCTCCTTTTCTAAGAGTTTTTTTAAAAATCACCAATTAGTACTGAACTTTGTCAAAAGCTCTTTCTCCATCTAGTGAGATGATGATGTGGTTCCCTCCTCACTCCTATTTCCATGTGTTATTAGGGTATATAATGTTAGCTATTGTAACTACTCCAACACTTCAGTGGCTTAAAGCAATAAAGCTATTTATCGCCCCTGACACAGTCCAAGGGTGCTGGCAAGGTAGTGGGCTCTTCTTCACTTAGTTGTCAGAAACCCAGGCTCTTTCTAGGCAGTTGCTTTCCCATCTAGGCATAAAGGATCAGTGGGTCCTTTATGTTGTCCAGAGATGACATATATCACTTCTACTCACATTCCTTTGGCAAGGACTAGTCACATGGTCCCACCTGGTTGTAAGGTGGTTGGGAAGTATAATGGTGTTCCCAGGAGGAAGTGGAGAACAGAGAGATGGTGAGCAGTAGTAACCTCATCCACAACCCATTAATGTAGTGAATAACATTGAAAGCTTTTCTGACTTTGAACTGTTTATTATTTTATCATGATATATTCTTAATATGCTTTTGGATTTGATTAGATAATATTTTATTTAGATGTTTAGCATCCATATTTATAAGTAGACCTGTCCTGCATTTTTCTTTTTTCAACAGTCCATATTCCAGATTTCAAAATTATAGTAACCTTAAGTTGGCAGTGTTTCTTCTTTTTTCTGTTTTCTGAAGCAATGCATTTAAGATAGAGATCATTTGTTCCTTGGAAGTTTGTAGTATACACTTGTAAATCTTCTGGGCCCGAGCCTTTATGGGGAAGAGATTTTTAAAATCATTTCAATTTCTTAAATGGCTGTTCACATTTTCTATCATTTTTATGCTAATTTTGGCAATTTTTCTAGAAATTTATTCGTTTTCAAAATGTTTTGTCATATAGTTACTTATATTATTCTTTTATAAGTTTTTAAATGTCTGCTGTATTTGTAATTTTCTCTCTTTTTCTGTAGTCTTTCTTTTTTTCTATCTTCTGTCAGTTATTCTTGGTAAGTTTTCCTAGAGGCTTGTCTATTTTCAAAGAAATACTTTGGATTTTATTAACCTCCTTTATTTTTTTTCCTGTATATCCTCTATTTCATTGATTCTGTCCTTATACTTATTGTTTCATTTCTTCTTGTTTCTCTGGTTACATCCTATTTGTGATAGATTCAACTAATATAGACACTCATAAAGTGAGATAGGAAAGTCCACTCCTGTCTCCTGCCATCCCATTATTTATAGGCAGCCACAGTTACCAAATTTGTGTATTTTTCTGGACCCTTTTCTCTGCTTATACATTTTTCTACAAGTTTCTAAACTATGTAAGTTATGGGCCTCTTTCTGTGGTATACACACATACACACACACACACATATCCATTAAAATGGAATATCATAATTTATTTATCCATTTTCCATTAATGGGTATTTAGGTTGAAAGTATTGGTTTTTCAGTAGTGGAATTTAATTCATTCATATTTATTTTCATCACTGATAAGCGTGACCTTATTTCTTTTCTTTTTTTTTTTTTTGAGGAAGATTAGCCCTAAGCTAACATGTGCCACCAATTCTCCTCTTTTTGCTGAGGAACACTGTCCCTGAGCTAACATTCATGCCCATCTTCCTCCTCTTTCTATGTGGGATGCCTGCCACAGCATGTCTTGACAGGTGGTGCCTTGTCCACACCTTGGATCCAAACTGGTGAACCCCGGGCCGCCAAAGTAGACTGTGTGAACTTAACTGCTGTGCCACTGGGCTGGCCCTGTGACCTTATTTCTGACATCTTGTTTTGTCATATAGTTATCATGAGTTCTTCCTTTTTTTTTTCTTGTGACTTCTTCTGGATTCATCAAAGTGTCTTTGTCCCCATTCCTACCTTCTTTTTATTTAGTGACTTGGAATTCTGTATCTTACTAGGAGCCTTCATTAAGTTCTTAAGTGTAGATAAACTATTTCCCTATAAATGTCAAAAATTAATCAGAATCTCTAAGCTCCTTCCAAACATAAGAAACTTTTTAGCATGTTTTTAATTCTCTTCTCCTTCCCCACCTTTCCCCCACAGGCCCACACGCTAATGAGTGTCTGCCCAGGAATTATTGAAATAATCTGGAAGCTTCCTATTATTAACTTTCCATGCTTGCTTCAAAATACACTTTCCTTTTTCTATTTTAGAAATATTTTCTTGACAGTTGCATTGATCTGTAGCCTATTTGTGCAATTGCCTATCAAGCCAGGATAGGAAGGCTTCAACGTGTGTTTCTTTTAGTTTTCATTGATTTGCTGAAAATTTATAGTGAGTTGTGTCTCATGAGTAGTGCTTCTCTGGGTCTCTTATTTCTCAAAAGCGTACTTTGGAATCCATGCTATTCTGATCCTCATTTGACCTTTGCTGGCAAAGAAACATTCTGAAATATTTGCAAATGCTAAAGTCACTTCCTCATGTTTTGCTGAGTTTACTTTAGCTTGGTTAAACCAAGCGCAATATCAGTTTGTTTAAACTTACCACTAGCTGAAGGTTCATGCAATGGCCTTGCCCCAGGGTCAGAGACTGGCAGGAGTATGAAAATAGCTTTGGAAATTCAGCTGCTGAATAGTTTACACTAAAAAGCTTAACATTTTAGTTTATAACTCTCAGTATTGAGGGTGAAGTACAGTGGGCACTCTCGTAGTAAAACTATGGTAAAACTAACTTGGATGGTGTTTAGCAAAATCTTCTTAAAGTGTCCAAAACTTTTATCCCAATAATTCTACTTTCAGGACTATATCCTAAGACGTGTTTCCCACGTGAGGTTATTACAGGTGGCACAGGGTAATTCTAGGTGAAGCACATTTGCAGCATCGTCTGACACTGACTCACGCAGTGAGAAAGTTATTCCCCTGCTCAATTCCTTGTCCATCTTTTGATCGTGGGAAGAAGAAAAATCTTAGCGTGGTGCTAGTATGTCTTGAACATTTCTCTAAGCTTTTCTAATCTCCTTTTTGATATAAAACAATAAGCAAAGGGGCAGCAGTATCTAACCTATATTTTCGCTATGCTGTTTTGTTTTCCATTGTGTTTATTTTTACTGTTGCTTTCATTGAGCACATAGGATGCTAGTTTCCCATTTGCGATAGTGAGTAAGGTTGGTTTTTAAAATACATTTATTTAAGGACAAAAATGAGTTGATTTACAGAGACATGGTAAATACGGATATATTTAATAACGGTGAATTAGTAATGGTGATGTATGGATGACTGAAATGTGCGAAACGTGACCCTAAGGAATAATCAAGCTTTAGACACAGATGTTAAATGGGGGTGTTCTTTGTGGGGTTGTTCCTCCCAGTGTGACTTCTGTTATCAGAAAGTTAGAAACCGCTCAGTTTTCCAGCAATAAGGGATTGGTTCAGTGATTTTGATACCTTCCTATGATGGAATACTGCCAACTATTTAAAAAGTATATTTAATGACATGGAAAAATTATATACTATTAAATAAAACAAAACTGGTTGCAAAAGGAAAATATACACAAGAAAGTTAAGTTAAGAAGAAAGTATATATATCTATATAGCTACATATTTATACACTCTATATACTGAAGTTATTGGAAAAAAGATTAGAAGAAAGTATTTCCAAATAAGTTATCTCTGGATGGTTGGGACTACAGGAGATTTTTGTGTTCTCTAATAATAAACATATGTCACTTTTGTCACCAGAAAAACAATACATACATGTGTCTATTTTTGAATTAACCTGTTCCAGCCGTAACAGGACTGCCTGGTATTTTGCATCTGCAGCTCCTCACATGCTCCTAGAATCCAGTTAGGTCCTGGTGGCCAGCTGCAAAGCCATGGGGGATGGTGCCCTTTATAATTCCTTGTCACCCCTCAGTACACTCCAAGGTATTTGGTCTTGGTGGGTGTATAGTTATACTTTTGGAGTAAAATAGGGACAATATATCTAAAATTCTTTGAAATAATTTTTGTTGCCTTTTCTTCTCAACAGCCCTATTAGGCAGGACCAAATTAAGATCCCACTTTTTCAGTAGATCTGAATCATTAAATAGAAATAGAGTAGATGCTAAGAGAGGGTCTCCTAGTTTCTCATTTGTTCTCTTTCTTTAATTTCTGCAGTATTCTAGTGACCATGAGATTTCATGTTGTATATAATCGTGGTTCTGCATCACCTAGGCTGGAGATGTGCAGATTTAAATTTGGATGCCTCCTTTCCAGCATTACAAAATCTCTCTTTTAGGAAGAAAAAAATGCTCACTGCAAGGCCTAATGCTTGGAAGAAATAATTGCTACCTTTTGCCTAATATAAATTCCCAGGATGTTACTTCTTAGAGCTTGTTCCTGGAAACCCTGGGCTCCTTTGTGTGAATGGGGTTGGCAGGTCCCTGGTAAGTGAGTAAATGGTGTCTCTCTCTCTGGGAGTGGTCTTACATCCCTGGTGTGAGCTTACTCCTCCTGCAAAGGATGCTGGGCTCTGCCCAGGGTGAGCTAGCCAGGTCCTGAGCCTGAGAGAGTCCTGCTGTGGCATTCTAGCAATATCCACCAGGTTGCAGCAAGACATTTGACTGGCCGACTCCTCCCCTCGTGGGGTCCTTCAACTCCTCTCCACCCCCACTGCCACCATTGTGGTTCAAGCTCTCACATCTCTTGCCTGGGTAACATGGTGACCTCCAGCTGGTCCCTGCCGACCCTTCCCCTTACCTCTAGTCTATTTTTCCACAGAAGCCAGTGTGTATTAGTCACCTATTACTGCTGTAACCAATCACCACAAAATTAGTGGCTTGAAACAACACAAATTTATTATTTTACAGTTCTGAAGGTCAGAAGTCCTAAAATCAAGATTTCAGCAAGTCTGTGTTCTTCTGGAGGCTCTGGAAGAAAATCATTTCATTGCTTTTTCCAGCTTCTAGAGGCTTCCTGCATTTTTTGGCACACGGCCCTTTCCTCCATCTTTAAAACCAACAAGTGTTTCTCATGCTGCATCCGTCTGACACTCCTCTTCTGTAGTCAGATTTCCCTCTGCCTCCCTCTTATCAGGACCCTTGTGATTACATTGGGCCCACCTGGATAATCCAGGATACTCTCCCCATCTCAAGGTTCTTAACTTAATCACATCGACAATATCCCTTCCATGTAAGGGAACATATTCACAGCTTCTGGGAACTCAGACATCAACATCTTTGTCAGGGCCATTATTCAGCCTGCCACATAGTGTAATCTTTTCAAACACACACATCCGGGGCCAGCCCTGCGGCCAAGTGGTTAAGTTCGCATGCTCTAGTTCAGATCCTGGGTGTGGACCTCCTCACTGTTCATCAAGCCATGCTGTGGCAGCATCCCACATAGAAGGACTAGAATGGCTTACAACTAGGATATACAACTATGTACTGGGGCTTTGGGGAGGAAAAAAAAAAAAAGAAGATTGGCAACAGATGTTAGCTCAGGGCCAATCTTCCTCACCAAAAAAAAAAAAAAAAAAGGTTGCCTTAAAAAAAAACACACACGCACTGACACACATCCAACCACATTACTCCTTTGCCTAAGACCCTGTGTGATGCTCTAGTTCTCAGAGGATAAAGACCTCTTGTGGCTGGGAGTGCCATGAAAGGGCTGCTCACCCCCGTTCTCCACCTCCGCCTGCCTCCTTTCTCCCCACTCCACCTCTGGCTTGCTGTCCACAATCCAGCCTGTGCACGTGGGGTGCTTTTTACCAAGGATGCTCTTCCTCCCCATGCTTCATCCCAGTCCTTCCTGAGGCTCCAGACAAGGTCAGAGACCTGTGCCATTCTGCTATCATACTTACCGCAGGTTAACATCTTTGCATTTATTCAGGTGACCATTTGATTAATATATGCTTCTCCTATGTAAGTATTCCATATGGGCAGGGACCATGTCTATTTTTGCCCGTTTTGCACAGGGCCTGGCTTGTGGTAGATGCTTAGTAAGTACTTGGGAAAGAAAGAAAGAATGAATATTAATAGCATTGTCGTCACTCCCTCTCCCCTTCACCCTGCTTTTTCTTCTGCACAGCATTTATCACCTCTTCCATTATGACCTCCCTCCATCAGAGCGGAAGCTCCACGAGAAGAGGGGCTTTGTCTTTTGGGTTCACGCCTCTCTTCCCAGGTCTTAGAGCGTCTGGTGCCTAACGGGCACTTATAAATATTTGGGGAATGAATGGTCTGCAGGATGCTCAGAATCTCTCATGGAGTTTTCATATCTTACCCCTCTTTGAAATCAAATATTGTCAAGTTCTTCATTTTAATTATTCAGCCTAACTCAATAATCAGGCAAATTGGCAGAGACCTTCTAAAATAGTCACCTGTTTTTGTGAGGACTAATGAGTTAATAAATGTAAATCAGTTAGAGCAGTGTCTGGCACATGGTGAGCCCTGTGTAAGAGTTTGCTGTTGTTGTTAAGAAATGCTTGAGCCCTTGATAGTTTAGAATTTTTGCTGACTACGTCTGCTGCAGCTCTGTGGTGGGATCCCAAGCACAGAACTGAGTGAGTTCTCCGGGCTCTCGCACCAGGACGGGACTGAGGTCTTCCAGCTGCCTGATGACAGGCCCAGGCTCCTGGATTCAGGTGAGTGATTTGGGCCATAACTTGTACTTTTTCTTGTTTTGCCTGCAGGTGGCAGCACGTCCTGGGCTTCTCTGCACTCCAGGCAGTCCTGAGGCTGGACTGCAGAGAATCGAGAAAATGGTCTCCCTTCTGGAGATGTGAAACTCAGCCACCAGCCATGGGTGAGTTTAGAGCTTGACCAGAGTTTTCCTCTTATTTGTTCTACATTATTTGTTTTTTCAGTATAGGAATCGGTGTAAATCACATGTATTTGATTTTGAGGTGGTTTGTTGATTTTTACAGTTTTGTTTACAAAAATAAAAAACAACAGCAGTGGGGCTGGCCCATGACCGAGTGGTTAAGTTCACGTGCTCTGCTTCGGCGGCCCAGGGTTTCTCGGGTTCAGATCCTGGGCGCGGACATGGCACTGCTCATCAAGCCACGCTGAGGCAGCATCCCACATGCCACAACTAGAAGGACCCACAACTAAAAATACACAACTATATACTGGGGGGCTTTGGGGAGAAAAAGGAAAAATTTTAAAAAAAAAATCTAAAAAAACCCACAGAACAATAGCAGTGAAGCCAGAAGTATTACTAGAATGTTGCAGAGGGAATGAGGGGCAAGGGAGCAACCTCTGTGCTGTGAGTGTGGTGTCCTTCCCGTCTACACCTGGGGCCCATCCCCTTTGCCATCCAGGGAGGCGGTACCCACCCAGAACAGTTCCCTTTAATTCAACAAGTGTCTGGGGAGCCGGAAGTGTAAGGTGTTCTCTGCATGGGCCTTGTGGTCTTTCTTCCAGTTGCTCACAGGGTGGGCTGTTCACGTACCACCAGAGAGCCAGCCTGGCAGAACTCAGGGTTTCCTTCTGCTCACCTAGACCTCACAGCCGTCTTGGTGGGCTTCTCCCTCTGACCCTCCCCTCCTCCCACAGCTGGTCATTTCACAGCCTAGCTTATTGATCCTGAGACCCTATTTGTGCTGCAATCTGAGCAGTTGAGTGGGGATTGTTTCTCTTCTATTTTGACCCCATTTGTTAGCTTTGTCCTCAACAGACAATAATTCTAAGTTTCATGTTTGGGAATAAGGGTACTGTCTGTCCTTAATGCTAAGGGCAACCACACAACTTCTTGGTGTTCTAACGAGGAATCTTGCAAAGATCCTCCCTGATTTTCAGCACCTGCTGGGCTTGGCGATGTCCTTCCCTTAGCTGTAGCCCCTTTAGGATTCTGTGACATCTTCCCTCAGCGTCACGAGTCTTTCTTTGCAGGGAGCTTGATGACCCCCTGTCCTTCACCACAACCTGTGCGAGCTTTGCCCCGAGCCTCTGTGTGTCAGGCACTTTCTACACAGTTTACATCTCATTCAATCCCCACAAAAACCTGTCCAATAGGTGATATTATTCCTTTGTTACAAATATGGAAACCAAGGCGCAGCGATTCAGTTACTTACAGAGCTAAATGTAGGAAGCCAGGGTGGCAGCCCAAGGTCTCTGTAGCTCTTGCCTCTTATCAGAAAGTGAGGCTGGCCACCTCTGGGTAGAAGATGAATCACATTTGTTCTTGTAGACCTGGAAAGGGAACAAAGTGAAATTAGTGGAAACAAAATTATAATCCCCAAACAACTACTATTTCTAAATTTACTATCCTAACTTTACACAGTACTATTTTTTTTCTTATTTCATTTAACCTGACTCCTGGGTACACACTGGTAAAATATTCCTTTATAGCTGTTTGCCTTATGTGCATCACTATGTGTACCAGTTAATGCAAGGCAGTTTTGTTGTTCATTTGAAGGACCTGTAACCTCCATAAATTAGAAAAGTTTTATTTGAAAAATTTGAAAAGTCTCCCTCTGAGCCCAGAAGATTCGGTGACCTGTTCGAGGACACGCACACTGATGAACCCTAAGCTCCCTGAGCGTGACGCTGTCTCACCCTAGTTCTGATAGCTGATGCAACCAAAGTCTAAATTGTTGTCCACGTCCATTATTTTATAAACCAGGTCACCCATGAGTGCCTGCTGATATCTGAACGTTTTAAAATATTATCGTTAAAACTGTGGTCAGTGAAAGAAAAGCTATCCTTTATCCTGGGGACGCCTTCCTGAGCTCTGTTTTGGGGCACTTCCTCTCTGGCCACTCAGGACAAATTGCCTCAAGGACACGTTAACTGTGGATGTCACAGACTGATAGACTCACACGATAGTCACTCTCACAAACAGGTCACTAACTTGTGATTGTGGGGTATTATTTTCTTATCCTTTTTTTTTTAACAATCTTATTGAGACATAATTCTCATACCATACAATTCACCCATTTAAAATGTACGATTCAGTGATTTCTAGTGTATTCACAGAATTGTGTATCCATTACCACAGTCAATTTTAGAAGATTTTCATTACCCCCAAAAGAAACTCTGTACCCCTAAATTATCACCGCCTCCCCAACCTCCCCATTTTCCCCAGCCCCTGGCCACCACTCATCTACTTTCTGTCTCTGGATTTGCCTATCCTGGATATCATATAAATAGACCATACAGTATGTGGTCTTTTGTATCTGGCTTCTTTTGCTTAGCATGGTGTTTTCAAGGTTTGGCCATGTTGTAGCGTGTGTCAGTACCCCATTCCTTTTCATTGCTGAATAATATTCCATTGTATGGGCATACCACATTTTGTTTATTCATTCATCATTTGATGGACATTTGGGTTGTTTACATGTTTTGACTATTGTGAGTAATGCTGCCATGAACATTTTTGTGTACAGGTTTTTGTGTAGACTCTGACTGTGTTTTGTGACTTTGTAAGCTGTAATGAGCAAGTCTTGTTTTTAAAAATCCAAGAGAGGAAGAGGACTAAGTTGATGTTGTTTGAAATTTAAAGGGAAAATTTATTTGTTTGTGTAGATGTGGAATTGTATTCAAAAAGATTGTCTAACGTGAGGTTAAAATCAAAAGATATTAGATCGAATTCTTCTCCATATCACTTGAGTTTTCTAAATTCTGCCTTTTAATATTCTTGTTTAAAAAACATAAGAAAGAGGGGGCCGGCCCCATGACCGAGTGGTTAAGTTTGCATGCTCCACTTTGGCGGCCCAGGGTTTCCACGGTTTGGATCCTGGGCATGGACATGGCACCGCTTATCAAGCCACGCTGAGGTGGTATCCCCCATGCCACAACCAGAAGGACCCACAACTAAAAATATACAGCTATGCACCCGGGGGATTTGGGAGGAAAAGGAAAAAATAAAATCTTTAAAAAAAAAAAACATAAGAAAGAAATATGTGTTGGTCCTGAGGTCTCACTTGAAATAATGTGGAATTAGTTTGGGTGAAGGGTTGTGCAAGACTTTCTTCCAGATGTATTTAGCAGGCGGGTGGGGGAAGCAGAGGCATGGACCAGAGAGAGGAATAAGGCAGGAGGAGAATCTGGGTGGTGTGGACACCCATCTGCTGTTGGTTCAGCTTCTCCATGGCCCACGCTCATGGCCACAGGGCACTGGCTGGTAATACCTAGTGTGGCTGTTGCTCGCTATCTGGGTGATGTTCGTCACGGCTGAGTACCTCTGTGTCCAATTTCACTCTGCGTCTGACTCATAAAGTTCTGGTGTTGGGCTGTTGGTTTTTAGTAAAAGCAGGTGTTAGGAAGAATGTGTTGAAGGATGAATCAGCGCCTAAGGGACTTTGATAGACATAGTCCTAAAAACATTTCCGGGCTGTTTGTTGTGTTTTTTTTTAAAATATCAGTTAACAGTTTTCAGTTTAACTGTGTTTTCCTTCCTGAAATTTTTAAGTGAGGCTAGTCCTTGTGATTTATTCTATGTATTGTTTTTAGGGAGTTCCTCTACTCGTCAAGTCTGGGTTGGAGATAGAGATGATTTTTTTTTCCACACAGACCAGGCACACAGAAATAGGAGTGATTTGAGTTTGTCTTCAATTTAATTTATTTCTATATCTTCATTTTCCTTCCCTTGGGAAGTAGAGGGAGTATTTGGGGGCATTTTAGCTGAATTCTAACTTCAGGTGAATCAGTCAGCAGGAATTTTTATGTATTATTTAATGCTTGGTGTGGGGAGACATCATAAGAGAAGAAACAGTTGCCCTCAAGGATCCCACGTTCTGGTTGGAGAGTCAAAACTTTGCTTCTGCCTATTAACACACACCATTTACACCACTGAGTGTCCAGTGTGAGGGCCCAGAAAAGCCCGAGTCAGGGAGGACTCTGTGAGGCCTGCCTTTAGGGCTGTAGTAAGCTGGGATGGAAGAAAAGAAGGCAGTGATGGTTCCGGGCACAGGGGTGTGAGAAGGAGCAGGAGTGTGGGGAGGAGTCCGGAGGGATCACAAGGGGTCGGTGGGGTTTTTGATTTGGGTGCTAGTGGGATTGAACTATCAAGTCAAGGAGTTTGACTTTAACACCATAAAGATTAGGAAATAAAGACTTTTGAACAAGAGGTCAAGCTTCCTGTTTAAAGTAGAGTCTTTTATTTCCATTTTACACCTGAGAAAAGCAGTGCTTTTCAAATATTATCTTTTCCAGTAATTCTCCAAGGTCACATGTCTGGTGGAGGTTGGCTCTGCCAGACCGCGGAGTCCACACACACGCTCTCCCCTGCCCTGGCCTGTGTTATCTGCAGAGCACACGTTGGTCTTTGGATCACCAAGGCTTCACCCAGCTCTGACCTCGTGTGACCCTGTGGGTCTATACATGACTGAGCAACTGTTTGTCAGTGTCACTCCCTGGGCTGAACCGGTTAGGAGGGGAACAGGGACTTTGGTTAGTCACTTCTCAACCTATCTGGGGCTTAGGGAAAGCAGGGGCAGGAACCTGACCAGGCCTCCATGGTCTGCACGGCAACAGTCCAGACAAGGTCTAAGAGCTCCAGGGCCTGTCAGGGGAGTTTTAGAGCTGTAGGTCCCTGGACAAGCCTTCCCTCCAAAGTGGGAGCCGCAGGGCTGATCGCAATCCGGGCAGGGTTGACAGCACAGCTGCAGCCGTGGCACAAGTTGACTCTTGTTCCTGCCCTAATCCTCCAGTGCAGCTGGAGAACGTGAGGACTCGGTGTGTACTGGAGTTTTCCATTTGTTCCTTCGTTCATTACTTCACAGAGTATTCAGCAAATAGTGAAGCTCCTAAAATGTACCAGGCCCTGCTCTGGGCCATGCGCTTACAGCAACAAACAAAACAACCCAAGTTCCTGCCCTCATGGAGCTTATGGTCCCGTCTGGGAGATAGAAAATGCTCAGTACAATGTCAGGGAGCAGTAGGTGCTATGAGGAAGAGTGAAGCAGGGGGAGAGGATAGAGTGGCAGGGCAGTCCAGGAAGACTTCTCTGAGGAGGGTGTATTCGATCAGAAACCTGGGCAAAGCCAGGAAGCAAGCAGTGTGAATGTGATCAGGCAGAGGGAACAGCAAATTCACAGCGAGAAGGGGTTGTTTGGGGAGGGCAAGGAGGCCAGCGCCTCAGGGAGCCAGGAGGAGAGTGGGAGGAGCAGAGGCTGCAGGGGAGGAGGGGCTGGCGGCGCAGCCTTGATGGCTGCCATAGGAAGATAGGACTTTGTTCTTGGCCTGGCCCTAAGGTGTGCTTGAGGCATTGTTCCTGGCTAGTTGGCCTGTAAATCTGTGGCCCTCCCGGAGAGTCTTGATCTACTCAGTTTCCATCTATCTAGTCCCTTTTCCGGCAGTGTTAAGCACCATTAGTTCTGTTGTCTGCCACTCTCAGCCCTGTCTGATACAGAGCTTTGTGAGGAGAGAGGGAGGACCAACTACATTTAGAACTGAATATCGTCCCGCTTTGTCATGAAATAAAATGTTTTTAAGGTTAGGAAAGATGTACTTGTTTATTACGTTAAAATGTTCAAATTTTGGTTGGAGGGGCTCTGCCCTGACACAAGTGGGCCTTTTATCATCACTGCCCCCCTTACCTCCCCCCTCCAGGAGCCAGGAGGCCGGTTCTGTCTCCCTCCTCACCTGCCAGCTGAGGGCCTACGATAGTCACCCTTGCTTGACCTCTCTGGTCTTACATGTAGAATTTGGCTAGTCATAGCATTCCTGCCCAAAGGAAAGGAGGGAGAAAGGAAAAAAATGACATACTGAGGGTCTTTGCCATCTTGGAGGTCTCTGATTCTTTGAACAGTTTCCACAGAATGTTCTTAAAGGGATTAGGAATGTTCCTTAAGTCATGTCCAGGGGGTCGAGGTTTATATTTGTATTATTCAACCCTCCCCCCCTCCTGCTTTTTTTTGCTTTCAAAACACTTCTACATCTGTCCTTGATCTTTATAAAATAGCTCTGTATGTCACAGTGGTTAAGAGCTTGGAAAAACAGACAGGGTACTGAGAGCCAGGTCCACCTTTATTAACTGTGTGACTGTGGGCAGGTCCCCTAATTTCCCTGTTCGTTCACAGTTTCCTCATCTGAAAATAGGACTGAAAATGATACCTACCTACCTCAACGGGCACTCTGAGAATCAATGTGATGATGCATCCTGCGTAGGGCCCGGCTCAGAGTGGAACCTCAGTGAACGTCAGCTGCGGTGGTGAGTATGTGTAATTATTCCCATTTAACAGGAAGAAAAGCCTAGACCAGGGAGGTTAAGTGACTTGCTTAAGGTCATGTGGAGAGTTAGAGGCAAAGCCTGGAATGGGAGCCAGGGCTCATGGAGTCCCAGGCCAGTGCTCTCTCCCCAGGATTCCTTTTGGTCTCTGGGAGAAAATGTTAACATACACGGAGGATTGTGTCAGAGCATAGCCCTTTGGCAGCTGGATCTGGCTTTTGTAGGGGATTGGGGGATAGGGCTCCTCAACACACAGGACCCTCAATCCTAGGCATTAAGAGGCCCTCAGGGAGGGGCATCCCTCTTTGTTTTTGAGAGGCAGAGGGGCCTGAGGGTGGTGTGCTTCCAGTCCTCCTTTCCCCAACCCACGCCTGGTGCTGGCCAGGTCCTGCGGTCCACCCCTGGGGTATCTCAGGGACCTGGCCTGGAGGGGGGAGGGGGCTGAGACAAGCATGCACGTGGCAGGTGGGTACTCTAGAACTCTCCATCCTGAGCAAAGCTGGGCCCTCACTCCTGTGGCAGGACTCTGTGGCTCAGGCCTGGGACCTGCGTGTGGGAGGAGTCTCCCTAAGCCCATTTAGAAAAAGAAACCTGACTTTTGCCCTCTGGGGCAGGGGTGGCTGATGCCCTTTCCAGCTGCCCTGGTCACCCTGTCACCTGAGGACAGTTGCCACCGGTCTTAGATACACAGTGATGGCCCTTGCTTCTGGCAAAGTAGATTTAAAGACTTCCCATGTGGGAAGTCTTTCCCAGGAAATGGACAGCACTTAGAATTTTGCTTCAGTGATATAGCACGGTAGAGAAGTCCACAGTCAGTTAAGCCTGGGTTTGAATCCCGGCTCTGCTTCTTTGTGTGTGTGTATGTATGTGTTGGGGTGGGGTGGAGTGGGTAGGGGGTGCTCATGAAATTATTGAGCCTCTTCAACTCTCAGTTTCTATATCTGTAAAATGGGAACAACTATACCTACCTCACAGATTTACAGTATGAATTAAACAAAATAACCTGTGTGAACCGCTTAGCATGTGCATGGCCCATGGTAGCTATTTTTGTCATCCTTGTCATTGTTATTAAGCATATCAGTGGGCTCCACCACTCTGTGGGTGGAAACAGCTTTCATGTGTGGCTCAGCCTCATGCAGGCTGTGCATCTGCCGTGACTCAGGAGCCTAGAAGGATTGAGCCAGAGAGCTCAAACCTCTCTTTGCTATATTGCTATTTGCAGTCATTTGTGTTATCCAGGATAGAGAATTAAGTTTCTGCTGATGTGTAACGCCATGCCATTTATTTCCATTTCTTTTCTGTTTAGTTCGGTGTTCTTGAAAGAAAAAATAGTTAAATAGATAAAATGTATTGCGGGTTTGCTATACTAAAAGTTGTACACATATTATCCACTTTAATTCACATAACAACCAAATGAAGAAACGCAGAAGCTAAACGATACCTAAGGCTACACTGCTTTCCTGCCGCAGACCCGGCCTTCACAGGTCCAATCCAGAGCCCAAACTCAGCCCCCTGCTGCCTCCTTAAAAAGGGCAGTGGGTGACCTTGGTGGCCCTGAGAGGTCAGGTAATCTAGTTTATCCCGTAACCCCCTTTCTGGACTGAGCTGTGTGTCACTGAGGGGAAAATCTGTCCTACTTTAGGAACTTTCCTGAGAACATTGCGGATCTTCCTTTGGTAGCCATTTCAGGGTCTGCAGGGACAGTGACTTCTTCCTTAGTCCCCTTGCAGTGTCCCCTTAAGGCCATCTGTCCATCCTTCGAGAGTGGTTCGGAACCCGGTTTGAGAGTGTGCTCAGTCCTCAAGTAGACACGCGGACAGTGAGGGCGATGTTGCACTGGCATGCGGGTGGGGCCTTCTGCCATTCTGACTGGTGTGTGGCATCCAGTGCAGGTGCAGCCAGATACCATCCCCGCCTGCTCTCCACCCAAGCTGCCTGACCACAGCAGGCTCCTTCCTCACAGGTCTGCACCCACCCGGCCCAGGAGCAGGGGAATTGGTCTGTGGGCCAGCTGGATCACTTGAGGAGCTGAGTGGCCATGTTCAGCCTGGCCTGCAGTCCCAGGGGTGACTGGGGTGATGGGGAGGGATAGATCTGCTCCAGCCATGAGCAGCCACTGAGTGGTTATCTAGGGACCTTGAAGCCTGACTAACATACCCCCTGGGGTTGCCTTCATTCAACAAGCTTTTATTTAGCACCTACTGTGTGCCTCAAAAAGCCAGGTGAAAGAGATCTCAGACATGAGCTGATGTAGAGCTGCCTCCAGCCCAGCAGGCAGGGCCACCAGTGGCCACCAGGGAGCTCCACTGCTCTCAGAAGGATTCAAGGCTGGCAGAGGAGCCAGCTTGGCTGAGTTGCTGTTTATCTGGACAGCTTCCATGACAACCAGGAGATAAATACCTGAGGTCAAGCAAAGCTTGGAGCAAGATTAGGTGCCTGGATAGGGTGGGGCCTATACGGTGATTTGGAGAACTTTAAGTGACCAGGATCTTCTGGGTGGCCTATTCAATATGCTTAATTAGTTTGTTAATTAATTAATGTCCCACCCTATTCCAGAAAGGATTCAAAGTGGCTTCATTCAGCAGGTGTCTTAGAGAGAAGAAGGTGTCCTAAACTTGCTCTGAGTGAATTGTTGGGGATTAGGCCCTACTTGGGTCATTTACCAGCTGCCAGCTGAGCTTCGTGCTCCCAGGGCTGGTTCCCTGGAAAGCACAGCCTTTGCTGCTGAAGCTGGTTTGCAGCGTTTCTGTGATCACCTCAGGGTCCCTTTGCAACAAGTGGCCCCTGAACCTTCCTGCCTTGAGGCAAATCATGTGACTTAAGAGAAGCAAATCTGACCTCAGTTACCAGGTGCAAATATCAGTCACTGGGAGTAACCAGGAGGCCAGCGTCCCTGGTTGTTTCAGCATCTGTTGTTAAATATTAAGAGTGCACTGTTCAGGGCGTGATAAAGGCTGTCTCTCACAGGTTTATGATTTCCAGTAAACTAGAGGACTTCAAGGAAGGGCCAGGGCAGGTGAGAGACTTCAGGCCTGCTCCTCCACTGAGCTGGCAGAGCAATTTCTACAGACCTGGGAGGGGCAGGAGCGAGGCCACACCTTCTCAAGGCTAGCCCTGTTCCACAGCAGAGCCAGAGAGCCATGCTGCCCAGCTATGTGGGGCAGGGCCAGTTTCTGGACCCGGCTGGGCAGCTACGTGCAGTCTCGGGGTGGTGATATGGGGAAAGGAAGACGTCTCTCCTCAGTGTGCTGGCCACTGTACCTGCTTCCTGCTGGGTGTCACGCCAGCTAGGAGCCCTGGCACTTTTCCTCTGTCATTCTGGGCAATGGGCAGCTACAGCTGCTCTCACAGAAAGGTGGAGGAGCATTTCCAGCATCTGGGAACTGCAGACACATGAGCTGAGATTCCTCAGTGCCTGGCCTCAAGGGAGCTGTAGGCAGGCAGCATACCCCACCTTGGCCTAGGAAAGGAACTGAGGTCGCCCTCCTACTTTCCAATGCCATGAGGGAGACCCTTCTGAGTTTCTCTGGAGTACCTAATCCAACGGCAAAGACAGAAGACATACATCAAATTAGAATGCAGTAACAATAGCATGGATTCATTTAACAAATATTTAATAAACACTTTGCTGTGTGGCACACTCTGTGCTAGGTGCAGGGCATACAACCGTGAACAGACAAGGTCCCTGCTCAAATGGAGCCTACACTCTAGTGGTGGAGAGAAAAAATAATTAAACAAACACAGAGAGAAAATGTTAACACTAGCAATAAGTGCTGTGTAGCAAATTAAAATACACTGATGTATAATCAAGTGACTGAGGTCACTTTGGATTGGGTGGTCAGGGAAAGCGTCTGAGGAAGTGGCAGTAAGAGGATACCTGAAAAAAAAGAAGATTGACGAAAGAGCACGTAAACAGTCATAAGGTTACCTGTCCTGACTGCTGTTGGGGCAGGAGAGCCAGGGTGACAGGAGGAGAGGAAGAATGTTCTAGAACATATAGCTTGGTTGATGCCTTGGGATTTCTGACACTTCTTTTCTTATTTTCTGAATCATGCCCTAAAGGTTCATTCAGTAAACCTTTATTGACCTCTGTGTGCCAGGCACTCTCCTGGACAGTGGTGAAACCAAGATGAATATGTCAAGGTCCCTTCTCAAGAGGTGTTCAGTCTGTTGGGAGAGTTAGGGCAGGTAACCAAGACAGGACAAGTGCTGTGGGTGAGAGAATCAAAGAGCGCTATTGGGAGGATGCAGAGGGGCTTCCCAATGCCCGTGGACATGGAGGGGAGGAGACACTGTCGAATGAGGCCCCTTGGAGGAGATGACACCTGAGGAGTCTTGAAGGATCAGGTGAGGTTAGCCAGGTGAAAAAGACAGAGTATATGTTCCAGGCAGAGAGAGTGGCCTGTGCAAAGGCCTGGAGGGGAGGGTGAGTGAATGCAAGAAGGAATCTGGAGGCTGAACAGGTAGCTGAGAATGCTGTGCTCTGGAACCTGTACCAGACACTCGAGAATAGCTTATGGAGTTAAGACAGATTCCTAAGGGGCCAAGTTAGCAGCAGGCAAAGGCTTGAGGAAAGGACGCTGAGGTTCACGAGTTCAGACCACTCTCTGGACCTCACTTTTCACTGGGAGTCATCCCATGGGAGGACCAGCTCGCTCCACGCAGCCGTTTCCCAAATCAGAATAGAAGATTCACCTGAACTGGCACCTGGACGGGAGCATGCAAGTATTTGAGTATCCATGTGAACTCGTTTGACTACTTGCTTTTTGGAGGGAAGGGAGCACTGAGGTAAAACCTATTATTCTGGAAGTGAGAACAAGGTTTTGTGTTTAAGGCAGGAAGACCTTTACAAGTCTCGCTAGGCTGTAAAATTACAAAGACACTGTTATCACGTCCCAGTAAATGCATAATTTGATCATAAAGTAAGATAATCCTGTGTCCATTCCAGCCTGATAGGGAACAGACATCTTTCTCCCATCCTTTCCTCTTACTTTCTCCCTTCTTTTGTTTCCCTCTCTTTTCCTCAGCCCCCTGGTTATCTTTTTTACATGCTCGTTACTCCCACAAGTCCCTCCAGTATAGCTAACAACCTTAATTACTTGGAAGTCACCTCAGCCATTCGCGTGACCGGTTGAAAACCAGGAAGTAAGCAGTAAGCAAAAAAGACAGCAAGAAAGAGTGAGAGAAAGGGAGAGAGAAGAGCAAAGTCCAAAATTAATTAACATTTATTGAGGACTTGTGGACTTACTATGTCCAAGGCACTGTGCTAAGCTCATCACTTTCTCTCTTTTGTTCAGTTTTCCCAAAAGCTCTTCCATTGGCCCCTCTAGATCTACTCTCTACCCTCTCATCTGCTCTGTGCCCTGAGGCTGAACCGTTCGCACTGCATCACCATCTACCTTGCCTCTGGCTTCTGGCTAGGTTTGGCCGATGGGGAGTACTGGCAGGAGAGCAGGAGACACAGGAAAATTAGATCAAGAATTTATTCCGCTGGGTCCCCATTGGGTCACTATAGGCCAACTGCACCCTCTACTAGAGGCCACAGCTCCTGCCAGACACCCATTCCAACAGCTGCCTTCACTGGGTTTCCATACCTCTTCCCTTCCTTCACACCTTCAGGCTAGAGGTGGGAACAGCTCCCCGCTGTTGCTAGGCCTAAAGTGCTCCACTATCCCTTGTTGATTTCCTTAAACCCTTCCAGTTTGAGGATGCTTCTGTTTCCTACAGGACCCTGACAGTAGGATAAACTTTATGACATAAGCACTATACTATCCCCATTGTAACACAAGGCACGTGAGGCTCAGAGAAGTGTAATCGCTTGTCCAAGGACACACAGCTGGTAAATGGTAGAAGTAGGACTCAAATCCAGGTGTTCCTGATACATGCGACAGAGCATGTGTATGTTTAGTCATTATATTATGTTGCTTCCCACGCACTAAAGACCACCTCCCCGAGACTCCACTAAATATCTTTTTGCTCTTGTATTTTGTTTCCCAATCCATAACTATTTAAAAATAACAAAAATTAGAAGTGGATGCTAAAGGCAGGCTTTCAAGTAAATTGTGAGAAGTGACTGGTGACAGTCTGAGATGGAGAAAAGGCATAGTAACTATTAAAAATAGGCCTAAGAACTTCAGAAAACTTCAGAGTCCACACCTGTCGTGTCTTCTGTGCCTTCTGAGGGATGGCAGCATTGACATGACAGTCCTCTGGAGCCTGAAGTAAGGTTCTGAAATTGCCAAAAGAGTTAACGAGATTGCCTAATTCTTCCTGACACTGGTCCTTATTTTAGTGGCCAGTTTTCCTGCTCAGTTTGTGACACCCCAAGTCCAGGGCAGAGGTTCTTTCTAGTTCTGAAACTGCTGATTCAGTTTGTATGAGGATATTACTTTTTAAGGAACTTTCAAAAAAACACCTAAAATTTAATTGTAGCCATAGTTGAGTTCGAGAAGCCCTGGGTGCAGAATTTTCTCCACTTCCCAGTGTTTACAGGGTCTGACGTCACTTGGAATTGGAGGGAGACTCTGGGGAGAAGGGCCAGGAGCTGTTCAGCAGGTGTCAAGGGCCCTCACCCTGGGACTCTATCTGTGGGCAGCTGTGTGGAGGGTGTTAAGACAATTAGTGCCTGACTGTCCTCTTGACGGCTTGTCTGGCTAGCCTTTAAAGATCTTAGCTGAGGAGACTATATAAGAGGGCTCTTTTACAGTTATTTGATTATTAGTAAGGTTGACCCATTTAAAATCTTTTACATTTGTATTGTTTTGATGATTCTGTTCACATGTATGTTAGAAACTGCTAGTTGCTTTCCAATATCTGTTCCCCACCCCTTTCTTAGTAACAAAATCAATTTTTTAGCTGAGCCCTTTGCCACCCAACTAAAAGTCTATGTTTCCCAGGTTCTCTTGCAGCTAAGTATGGCCATGTGACTGAGTTCTGACCAATGAGATGTAAGTGAAAGTATCATGTGGGACTTCCAAGAAGTTTCCTTAAAGGGAGGGGGGTGTGCCCTTCTACCCACCCTCCCTTTCTCCATCCTTATTCCTTAAATGAGGGCACGATGACTAGAGCTCTAGCAACAAACATGGACCATGAGAGCTGTACCCTAGGGCTGGAGTAGAATGAGGTAGAAAACGCCTAGGTCCCTAATGACTCCTGGAGCTACCATACCAGCCCTGGACTGACAACTTCTGGACATTTTTTTTTTTTAATGTGAGAGAGAAATAAACTTCCATCTTGTTTAAACCACTGTTGTTTTCTGTTATATGTAACTGAACCAAATTCTAACTGATACAAAATGCTCTGTTTTTCTTCTGCAGTATTTTTTTCCATTATCAATCTGATTTTTACATATGAAGGATATTTCCTCTCTGTAAATATTGTGAAGATTCTCCCCATTTTTGCTTGCCTTTTGATTTTGTTTATGAAGTTTGTTTTTAAAGGATAGGTGTTTATTTATTTATTTATTTATTTTTTGATGAAGAGTAGCCCTGAGCTAACATCTGTTGCCAATCCTCCTCTTTTTACTGAGGAAGACTGGCCCTGAGCTAACATACATGCCCATCTTCCTCCACTTTATATGTGGGACACCTACCACAGCATGGCTTGCCAAGCGGTGCCATGTCTGCACCCGGGATCTGAACTGGCGAACCCTGGGCCACCGAAGTGGAACATGCGAACTTAACCGCTGTGCCACCAGGCCAGCCCCCAAAGGATAGGTGTTTATTTTTAATGTTAAAATTTTCAGACTATTAAATACTATTTGCTCTCATATTTAAAGTTTTTCCCATTCAAATTGAATAAATATTCACCAATATTTTTCTAGAGTTTTTTTTTTTTTAATGATTTCACTGTTTCCATTGGTGAGTGCTGTTGGTGGGTTTCGAATCTTCTGTAGGTCATGAGTTTCTAGCCCCAGCTACTCTCCTGAGCTGTGGGACAGGAGCCAGCATCACCTCTCATTAACACCACCTGTCCTGGCCTGAGCCTCCTGAAGGCTAGCACACTCAGCACATACCCCTCCTGCTCCTTCCCCCACCCTCTCCTCCTCTGTAGGTCATCTACCAGCTACCCAGGATAGCACTCTGGGCTTCTTCTGGAACTTTTGTCTTCACTACCCTGTGTTCAGCTCTATTCCAGCTTATCTTTAATTCCTGTTTACCTAGACTAGGCCATTGACAGACTTCTTGACTATCCCAGGAGCTTTTTGTTATTTTTTTTCTGGAAAGGTGATATGAAGAATTTTTAAATTTTCCTCAAGTGGACATGGAGCTTTTTAAATTAAAATTTTGTTTTCTGATAAGAGAAATGAACCATGTTCATCATCTAAAATATTGGAAAATACAGAAAAATACCAAAAAACAAGCCAGAATCTCTCCATTACTACTGTAAAAACACATAAAGTAAAAAATGAAAGCCCTACCACCCCAAGAAGTAACCTCTGTCAACAGTTGATGTATCTCCTTCCAGACTTATTTATACAAAAAATGTAAAAGATATACATATGCACAATTTTGTTGCTGAAAATTGGATCATGCTGTATACTTTTTCAACAACTGGTTTTTTACAAATAGTGATATGTTGTGTACCTCTTTCTAAGACAGTACAAAGAGACCTACTGGATTCTTTTTAGAGGCTGTGTGATGTGATTCCACTGCACGGCTGTACCATTTTTTTGTCTTTCTTCCTACAGGTGAATGTGCCAGTGCCATGCTAATATATATGAGGCTACTGTTAACATCCTCATCCTAATACTTTTATGCATTTGTGCCAGTGTTTCTATAGGATTTCTAAAATTGGGATCATTGAGCTAAAGAGTACGTACATAGTAAATTATACATGCTGCCAGTTGCCTCTTGTCAAAACCTTGTACCAATAAATGCAGTGTCCTTTTAAATGGTCCTTTCACCACTCCTTTTCTCCCCACTGGTTCATTCCTTCCTTTGCTGCTGGATTACTTTCACAAAATTCAGATCTGATCATGGCTTCCCCTGTTTAAAAGACCTCAGTGGTTCCTCACTGCCAACAGGACAGAGTCCAGACACTGAGCATTCATCCAGGATCCTTCTCAGTTTGGGTCCTCTGGGAGGCAGATACCAAGACAGAATTCAAAGTGCAGGAGATTTATTGGGGGGTAATACCTGTGAAAGATAAAGGGAAGGGAGCAGGAGTAGGCAGGGAGAAGGCAGCCTTCAGACTGCAACTGAGGTCTAACTCCTGGGAAAGGAGAAGGGGCAGGAAGGAGGATTGGGTAGGAAGATCCTCTGACTGTGGTGCAGATTTGAGAACATCGCAATCAGCCCAATGGGGAGCTCCAGCACAGAGATTGCCCGTTAGAAGAGTCCCACTGTGGGCAGAAATGGACAGGCCCTAGCACCCGGCCATAGTCTGCCATTGGCTGGGAGCTTCCCAGGAGGCGATGTGGCCTTGACTTGAATGGTACAGCAGATCCTGTCACTCTGTGCAGCACGTTCTCTGAATGGCACTTGTCCATGGCTGTTGTAAACTGCAGGCTGCCTTTTATTTCCCCTTTTCCTGCTCCCAGACACCATGCTCTGGTGCCAGTGGCCTGACTACATGCCACACCCCACATGACCAACTGTCCATACCACTCCCAACCCTGACCCAGTTTTTTCTGCCTGGAATGCCACTCCTTCCCAGCTCTACCCATCAAACTCCTAATACATTTTCAAAGCCCAACTTAAATGTCACCTCTCTGGGTCACCTTCCCTGATCCTACCGTGCAGAATTAATCGCTCCTTGCACCTGAGGTGTTATTTGTGGATTAGTACTTCCCAGGTTGGAGTATTCTTAGCTGCTCTTTTCTCAGATTCTTGTCCCCTCAAACCTCAAAACCTAGCACCATGTAAGTTTAGTAGTCCCCCCTTATCTGTGGGGGGTACATTCCAAGACTCCTGGTGGATGCCTGAATCGTGGGTAGTACCGAACCCTACATATGCTATGTTTTTTCCTATACATACATACGTATGATAAAGTTTGATTTATATACTAGACATAGTAAGAGATTAGCAACAATACCTAATAATAAAATAGAATAATTATAACAATATACTATAATGAAACTTACCATAGATCTTAGGAACCTCAGCCTATGATTTTTTTTCTTTCCTTATTAAGTTGCGAACCTTCAGCTTTTCACTTAAAGGAAGTACTTTATGGCTTCTCTTTGGTATATCTGAATTGCCAGCATCACTACTCTTGCACTTTGGGACCATTATTAAGTAAAATAAGGGTTACTTGAACACAAGCACTGCGGTACCCACAGTCATCTGATGACAGAGAAGGCTACTCAGTGACTAACCTGCGGGTAGTGGGTACAGGCATATAGAGTAGATACACTGAACAAAAGGATGATTCATGCCCCCTTCGGGACAGAGCAGGACAACGCGAGATTTCATCACGCTACTCAGAGTGGCATGCAATTTAGAACTTATGAATTGTTTATTTCTGGAGTTTTCCACTTAATATTTTCGGACCGAGGTGACCGTGGATAACTGGAACTTGGGAAAGTGGAACAGCAGATAAGGGAGTCTACTGTACACAGTAAGCGTTGACTGAACTGTTTCCCTGCTCCTCTAAAAGCACCTCGACGTTGCAGAGCTCCAGTTCATAGAATGGTTGGATGCACACAGTCAGTGGTCAATAAAAGTTTGTTGAATTGTCTGGGACCTCATATGGGCGGGGCAAGGTAGGCAGAGGGTGCTGGGAAGAAGGTGTTTACTGTTGTTGGGAATCACCTAGTTTGGTACCAACTCGGAGTTTTAAGACTAGAGCATGTCTTCCTCTGTTTATATTTTCCTCCATGATGTGGAAAGACCCCAAAGGTTTTTTTAAGTCATTATTTTATTGCCTCTGGTCAACAGATGGGAACTTTTGGGGAGCTTCCCTTTTTCAACCACATTTTTATGAGTTGGGATTTTGCTTTTCTTCATCATTCGTTCTCCTTATGGGTGTAAGAAGAGCCATTATGATACCTGGGATGACATCTCCAGGTCGGTTGAGTAATCATTTTCTAATTGGGTGTTCATGGAGTGGAGGGAGTTGGGAGGGATGGAAATATTTTTCCTCTTCCTCTTTCTCACACCCCCCAGTTAAAGAACTTCCCTGGGAGGGGACCTGTGGGACGTCACCGAGGGTTTCCGGGGTGGGCATAGTAGAGCTAACATTAGGGCTTGGTGGGGATGAGGGTGGGTGAAGAGAACAGAGAGGAAGAACTGCTGGCCCAGACTCTCCACCCTCCTTTAGATGTCCCTTGGCTGCTGTCCCTCAGCTGAAAGAGGGTAGGGCTGGGGTGGCCACACCCTCCACTATTCCCTCAACCCTTCTAAGCTGTTGAGCCCTCAGGGGAAACCCTAGAGTTTTCTCATCAATGTGTGAAGGCCATGTGACTCTATCTTCTCTGTTAGGGTGTTCAGTGCAAGGGGAAGCAAGGAGGTTCTCAGCAGAGGCCTTGGCTGTTGGTGCTGGTTTGGCAGTCTTTAGGAATTCTTAGAGGCTTTGTAGTGTCAGGAAGCCCATCGTAGGCCTGAGCTTCTTATCTCTGGGTCCACAGGCTCATCTTCAGGAGCTGTGAACTCACCCTCCTCCTTCAAGTGGCATCAAATTGTGCATTTGGTGGAGGCATAGTTCTCATCAGATTCTTTGTTACCAGAAAAGTCTGTGATCAAAACCACTGTTTTAACCCAAAGAAGAATGGCCCTTCTAATAAAAAAGAGGATGTTTTCCTACAAGAGCTGGATTCTAGTTGGATTGCTGGCACTGAGTATTGGAGACCTCAGGGTGATTCTAGAAAGACACCCAGATCATCACCTTCACACTGTGGTTGCTTCCCAGGACCTTTGCATTCCCCTGCAATCAGAATTTATGGGTTAGGGACCATATGGATTCGGTTGGCACAGATCCAGAGAGCTGAACCCCTTAGAGTTGGACCTTGTGGTCTGACACCCACCTCCAAGGAGGACGACAGAAGAGAAAGAACAGACCCCGCAGGTATGTGGAGAGGGAAAAGGGAGCCATGTTACCCTGTAAGCATGGAATATCTATGAGCATGGTTCCTAGGCTTTTAAGTGAATCCCAGCATAGTCATTCTAAAAACCCCTAACAACCTGAGTTCTGGGCAGATTCTGGTCTCCATTTCAGGGCGACAGTTCTGAGATTCCCAGAAAACATCAAGAGTATATGGTGCATAACAGTGAACAACAAAGGAAAGGAAAACTAGAAAAGGGAGAAAGTGCATAAGAAGAAACTTCTCAAATTAGAGTAAAATATTGAACTTGGTTACGAAAGCACAGAACCTTAACGTGACAGCCTCTCCGATTTTGACAACCCCTCTACTTTAGTTTTTTAAGTCCTGGCCACAATTTAAATAGGGAACCATATCTGTTGAGACTTCCCAAGGGTTACATAAACAGTTTGGATGGTTACATTTTTTTAAACAACAGTTTCTGAAAACACTGAAAAAAATCCCACTTATTTAACCATCTGATGCCTGAGCCAGCCCTGGGAGTCCCTAGGAGGCCTTGCAGAATCACTTCCTCCTGACGGGGGGGTTGTGGGGGGTGGGGGGGGGGAGGCAGGGCCCTGGCTTGGTCAGGAATCTGGGAAAGAGAGCAGAGGAGGAAGAGCCTGGTGCAGTGGGAGGAAAAAGGAGGCCTCAGATTGCTCCCCATAAGGGCAATTGTGTATCACCAGCAAGAGCAGGGACCCAGGATACAGCAGATATAGGTCTTCTGGGGGTTTGGCCCTTAAAGGAGGGAGAATATGATCAGTCACAGTCTTCCCATTTGAGATCTGATATGATGGTAGGAACAAGGTTCCGGGGCCCCTAAGTCATGGTGGAAATCTTCCCTTCTTTCTTAAAGTCTTAGCAGCCTCAGTGGCCTTGAGGGTTTCTTAAACCTGTGGGGCTGGGCTTTATCTGAGAAGTGCCCATGTCTCTTTTGAGACATCCTAGTTGCCAACTCCCGTCCCCACTCCAGTAGCCTCCGAAAAGCCGTCTACACAGAAAAACTGGTCTTATGCACCAGTGGGCATAGCTTAAAGGATAGCAAGAAGGCCTTTCTGCTTTAACGTCATCCTCTCCCCTCAGGTTTTAACTGTATCTCAATTTTGCCATTAGGAATATATTTTTAGTTAAGCATTCTCCTTCCCCAGATGATATTTTGGAAGTGCAGTTAGCTAAAGATGCATAACTCATTAGTGTAAATTAACTTTATCAAACTGGTGCACTCTATTTAAAGAGGGCCTGGTCTAGTCGTTTTTAGCCTTTTTGAGGTCATATACCCCTTCCAGAATCCAAGGAAATAGATGGGCCCTTTCCCCAGAAAAATGTACAAGCATCCAAAATTTTGCATACCATTTGTGGATTTCAAGGACCCCGTGGACCCTCCGCTGGAGTTGTGAGTTCTTATGAGGGGATGGTAAATGGGAAGAGGTAGCGGTGAGGGGTGGGCAACAGTTCAAACCGAGAACCTGGGTGCTACTAGACATCACTGTGTGGTTTTCCCCAAGAGCAGTAATGTGAACTTATCAGAAATGAATGTCTGTCACCTGGCTGTGGTTACTGCCCTGCCCTAGAGAGAAGGTGTGCTTCTGTCAGCAGTCATGTTGGGAACTTGTGCACCACATCGCTGAGCTCCCAAGACCATGTGCAGTGTATTTCCATGAAGCTGGATGGGGAGAAAACTGTCCCGTGGACACTGGAGCTGGCTTTCTGCTGGAGGAGGCAGAAGACAACTTGTGTCCATCTGGTGGGTTGGAGTCCTCTTGACAAGGTGACAGGGGCCATCAGTCTGCTACCACCACCCCCCAGCATAAAAGGTGGGGGTTTAGTCACTCCGGACTGTATACTCGTAACTTTGAGCCTGAGATCTCTTTTATTTTCTTTGGGGAAGTCAATTTTACAAGGCACCTTGTGATTCCCTGGGTGTTGTTCTGTTCACACTGGGGGAAACATGGGGAAAGTTTTTGGATCTAGGCTTCATCTGAAAGCATCACAGGGGATTTTGGAAGTGAGGCAGCATAGTGAAACAAGCGTTGTGATCATCTGTAGTCCCGTGCTTGTTATGTGAAGCTCCTCCTGTCTGTGGTGACTCAAGGAGGGGAGAATTTCCCCTTCTTGAGCCAGCTGGACAAGTGTCAACACTGCTCTCTTTATAGGCTCTGGCACAGAGGAGGAGGAGCAGAGCCTGGACTAGGGGGAGTCTTCAGGGTCTTCAGGACTGGACCCACTTTAACACACATGAAAAGGGGTGGTCCTTCTCCTAAGCCACCACCCCCCTGCCCCCACAGAGCCATCCCTAGCACCTGGCACAGCACCTTATTCTAACTGGGCACAGCACACCCTTGTTGAATTGGTCAGAAGCTCACCTCTCACCCACATCATGTCATAAAGCCAAGCCCAGGCTCTGGACGGCCGCATCAAGTGGGCACACCCTCATGATCAGAGGCTGTCCTCTCACACGCACCATCTAACTTTCTCCTTCACTTTTTGGGTTTTTTAATATTTGTAATTTTTGTTATTATTTCTATGTTCACTAGATTTCTTGATAGTAAAATAAAGATTTCTTAAACAGGATACAAAAAGCACTAGTCATAGATGAAAAGATAGATAAATTGAACTTGCATGAACTTTTGTTCATCAAAAGTTACTATTAAAGGAGTGAAAAAGTAAGCCACAGACTGAGATCTTCGGTAACATACCCGATAGAGGACTTGTATCCAGAATGTACAAAGGACTCCTGCAAGTCAGTATGAAAAAGACAGACAAAATAGGCAAGAGTCTTGAACAGGAATATTTCAAAAGTGGATATCTAAATAGCCAATAAGCAAATTAAAACTAATAAGATACCCTTATATACTCACCCAAAGGACCAAAAGTTAAAAGATTGATAATACCAAATAGTGGCAAACCCTCATTCATTGCTGGCAGGAGTGTAAATTGGTATAATCACTTTGGAAACTGTTTAGCAATATCTACTAAAGCCAAGATTAGACCTGTCCCATAAACCATCAGTTCCACTTCTGGGTATACACTCAAGAGGAATGAGTACATGTATCCACCAGTGTTTGTAGTATCTTTATCCATAGACATCCCAAACTGGAAACAACCCAAATATCCATCCACAATAGAATGGACAAATAAATTGTATCATAGCCATACAATGGAAAACACCACAGCAATTTTAAAAAGGAACAAACTATAGCGACACATAACAACATAGATGAATCTCACAGACTTGTAGAGTGAAAGAAACCAGACACCAAAAAAGTACATATTTTATGATTCTGTGTTCCTGGAGGATAGGATCATACCTTTCATCTCTGAAGCCCCAGTGCCTAGCACAGGTCCTGCCACATATAGCAGCCCTGAGTAGATGTTTGTTGACAGAGTGAGTGAAGTAAGACATGGCCTTTACTCCCCAAGGTGTTTCCAGAGTAACGTTTGTGTGTGTGTTAGAGTGGAATCAGTCTGGGAGGCAGTTAACAGATGCTCACAGTTCTCTAAAATGAAGCAGAAAACACGTGCTGTAAAGAGAAGCAGAAATGAAGCCCTTTCACCCGAATGGGGAGGGGGATGGCAAAGGGGCTGTGGGTTCCACGAAGAGGCCTTCGCAGGTGTGCAGAGGACTAGGAGAGCTTCCTGAAATGACTGGTATTGAGCTGAACTTTGAAAGGTGGTTTGAGAAGACAATGGCGTGAAAAGGCCTGACAAGGGCAGCCCAGGCTCAGGGAATGGCATAACCAGGTGGTTCTCAAGCTATAGCGCATGTCAGACTCACCTGGAGGACTTGTGAAAACACGATGGCTAGGCCCCAGCCCAGAGGTCCTAATTCAGTAGGTCTGGGGCAGGGCCTGAGAATCTGCATTTCTGACAAGACCCAAGTACTACTGATGCTGCTGGTCTGGGAACCATACTTTGAGAACCACTGGCTTAGGCCAAAGTCAGCTGGTTCAGGCAATTGCATCTCTCTTGAGCCACAGTGTTAGGTAAGCCAAGTGCAAGATGATGAGGGGTGTGGACAGGTAGAGTGGGCCTGGAAGCCTTTGGCTGCTGTCTGAGAAGTTTAGACGTAATTCTATAGACTTAATTTAGGGCTACATGGATGGACATGTGTGATAACTGGTCTCCAGGGTATCCTACTCCAGGGTCTGGGTAACCTCAGCCAGAAGCTTAAAGCTATACAGATGTCCAGGTGATAAACACATACTAAGTTTGGCTTTGCAGAGACAAGGCTGGCTCATAGCACACCTGCCTAGGGAGGCACAGTTTACACTGATAGACAAACAAGAAGGAGTTATTTTAAATATATGACATCAGGAATATTTGTAGCCATGCAGTACATGTCTGCTGTGAGGATGGCAGGTGGAAAAAGAATCTGCTGATTTGACCATTCAGGCAAAAGCGGCAGATTCACTCTTAATAAAGAGGGAATTGCTCTGAATTTTTCTTTTTCTTGGCCCACAGACCTCCCAGATTCCCAAGGAAAAAGATGTTAACACCGCACACCCAGTCTATTTCTATCACCAGGGAGACACCTAAATCTAGGAGGTTTCCCCTAAATGGTCTCTCATTGGCTAAGGAAGGGAGAGTTAGTTGCCTGGGTGGGGTTTGGGGAGGAGGGCACGTTCTGTGAATGCGCCAGGTGAAGAGTCCCTCCCCCTTCCCAAGGCCATCCTGGTCAGGACACTAGACCAGCAGGACTGGACTACCCCTTTCCCAGATGACCCAGGCTTGAAAAGCAGAGGCCATCTGTCATCCTATGTACTGGCTTCCAGTTACACCTCCAATAAACTACACTTACTGAGTATTAATTTTCTGCAAAGTAATCTACTGGGTGTGGTAGAGACACAGATGAATCAGCCATGGACCTGCCCTCCAGAAACATAAAATGTAATGCGGGGAGAGGAGATAGAGGCCATTCTTGGTCATTGAAAACCCTCCTACCTGGTGCCTTGTTTCCTCCCTCTGTGTCCCTTGCTTAGGTCTAGTTGCCTTCTGTCCCTCACTCCCTAGTGCTGGGGGCAGGAGTTCTCACTCATTCAGCAGGATACTGGGATCATAGAGATGAGTAAATCAAGATGCTTGTGATCTGGTGGGGAGCACTTCCTGCCCTGTAGCTGGAGATAGGCCAGTCCTGAGCAGGTGCCCTGCAGCCACTACTCCTGCTGCTGGGGCCATGGCCATTAACTCTGGGCTGAGGAAACCCGATTCCCCTTGCTGGCTGGGCTCCACATTGATAGAGGCAGCCTGGGGATCCCCACCTTTGCATCAGCCTGTCCCAGACCAGCCAGACCACAAGCCTCTGGGGGTTGCAGCTGCTGCATGCGTGATGATCCACGGGAAGATGAAGTGGGGGTCAGGTGACTACCAGTGCCCCACCGACTCCCTGACTTCCTTCCTCTTGGAGTTCTGCCTGCCTTTTCCCTCAGGGATGTGGGAACTGGCTTGCTTCCTCCTCACTCCTGAATCCCATTTGCAAGAGAATCACCTAGAAGAGAGCAGGGGCCCAGAAAACAGAAAGAGGTTTAGATCTTGCTCTCCCACTCCTCAGCTGTGTGACTAGGGTAAGGCACCTAACCATTCTGAGCCTCAGTTTCCTTATCTGTAGAGTGGAGATAATGACCTTGCTTACTTCATAGTGTTGTTCAGAGGCACAGAGGATACAGAGGCAAAAGTCTTGTCCTTAAGCTGCTCTGAAGCCTAACAGAGGAGTTGGACAAGCACACACACAGAGTGATGCGTACCACACCCAAGGCATGTTTGGGGTGCAATGGTGAGCAGAGTGGAGGCAAACTACTTCTGTCTAACAAGGGGAAACTGCAGAGCTTCCTGTCCCTGCCATGGGGTGCGGGGCATGGGGGAAGCAACTCTCCAAGGCTTTGGAGTCTAGGGTTTGTTGAACACCAGACACTTTGTTAAGTATTTTACCCATGTTTTATTTAGTCCTCACAATAAGCCTGTGACATAGGTGTTATTATCCCCATTTTACAGACAAGCCAACTGAGGCTCAGAAAGGCTCATGCATTGACCTGGCATAGCATTTATTGAGCCCCTACTACGTGCTAAATGTTACAAATATAACACTAAACAAAACGGATCCAAGTCCCTCCCTCCTGGAGCTTACATTCCACAGGCGAAGGCATTTGCTCAAGATGAGGCTGGAAGGTGCCAGAGCCAGGTGGCCTCCTGGGCTTGTGCTTCTTTCACCTCACCCCAGAACTAATTGCCCCTCAGGACACTCCTCTCACGGGGAGCGTAGACTGTCCCTGCCAGCCCCTCTGGAGAATTCAAGGATTCAGGAGCAAAGCTGGGTCAAAGATAAGAGAGGAGCTGCTGTTTCTGTAGAACCCTCTGCTTCCTGAGGACTCCCCAGCAGCCTTGTCCCAAAGAGGCTAAATGCCTGACCACTGGGCTATTTCCCCAGGGAAGGATGGAGGAAGGAGCTTCCCTAAGGGGTTTTCAAGGGAGGATGGGGGTGCTCTCTGTGGTTGGGTCAGAGAGTGACACCCTCTTCCTAGCTGAGGTGGGGACTCCCTTTGGATTTCACTGGGTTTACGGGAGGGACCTATTTTTTTCCTACTGCTCAGGCCCTCAAGGGAGGAAAACTCCAGGACCAGGGTATGTCAGAAGATTGAATCAGCTTCTGGCATCTGAGTGAACTCGGGGCTTCTTGGGTTCACGGCTCAGCACTGCCCTTCCACTGCCCTCAGCCTCAGGCTGTCTCCTGATGCCGTGAGACCTGTGGCACTCCCGTTGGGCAGTGGCACTTTGTTTTAACACAAGGAAACAATCAGCCTCCTTCACTAAGAAAAAAAGATACAAGATTGCTCATTATAGCATTTACTCATAGTAGCAGTCACTTGGAAACCATCAAAATGGCGAATGTTTATGGATTAAATAAAACATAGTGAAAGTTTGCGTTCAATGGAATACTGTGCAGCCATTAAAAATCATCATACAGAAGAAAATTAAATGAGAAGAGTCCTAATAGATTTAGTCAAAATTCTTGACTGAAACAACGTACACAAAACAGAATTTACAACATGATCTCATTTTTTAAAAATATGTCCATATATGCATAGAAAAATGTCTAGAAAGATGCATATCAAATATCAACAGTAGTTATCTCTGGGCAGTGGAATTGTAAGTGACTTGTTTTCTTCTGTTTTCAATATTTTCTAATTCCTTCAGTGAAAATGCATGTCTTTTGTAATTGTGGAGAAAAATTGCCCGCAATATACATTAGAGAGAGAAGAGAAGGAGAGAGTCTCCTTCTGGCCCTATACTTAGATGGCCCCAGGCCCCACCCAGCCTCCGGAGACTCCAAAGCCTGAGAGTAGTGGGGTAGGAGCTAGCTTGAGGAGAATTAGCCAGGTGTCATCGTCCAGGTCCCATCTTAAATGCCGTCTCCAGAGAGGCCAGCTGACCACCCGCCCTAGCTGAAGAAGGCCCCTCCCACATTTTCTCCCTCTTTCACCCCATTTTTTCGTCTTCCTTGCACTTGTCTGCATCTGAAGTGACCTGCCTGCTCATCTGTTTCCTTGGTGATTGTCTCCTCCACCAGAAGACAAGCTCCCTGAGAACAGGGCCCCTGCCTGCCTTGCTCCCTCTGCCTTCTCCTCGGGAGAAGGGGCCCAGGTGGGATCTTGGTTTGTAAGGAATGGAGGACTTGCTCAGCAGCCCCAAGCTTTGGGTATGGATCCTAAGGCTACACGTGACAGTGAGAACACAAGACCAATCTCACGGGAGTCTAGAAACAGGCAGATAGCCAGCTCATGGGGCCAGAATTGGATGAAGCCCAGCAACCTGGAGAACCTGGTCCAGCTTGGTGACAATGGCTGCCATTTACAGGTGTTATGGAAGTGCCAGCTTTGTGCTTTACATTTTGTGAACGAGTGAAGTGAAGGTAGAAGCAGTTTATCTTCAGCCCCTACCCCTTCGCTCCCAACGCTCCTGCTGCTGCAGCCCCCTGTCCCCCAGCTCACGACTTCAGCTCTTCTCTTTGGAACCCATTCCAATCAGCTTCTCATCCCAGCCACCCCACTGAATCTGCCCTTAACCAAGATCACCTGTGACTCCAAGATGCTAAATCCAATTAGTAATTTTCTGTCCTCATATGACTTGACCTGTCACAGCGGATTGCTCCATCCTCCTTGAAACCCTTTCTCCTGGTTTCCCTCTTACTGTACTTGCTACTCCTTTTCAGTCTCTTTTGCTAAGCAATTGAATGGGGCTCAGTCCTTGGACAGCTTCTCAGTTGACAATCACCCCCTTAGTGATCTAATCCTATGTCATGGCTTTAAAGAGCTACATGCTGAGCACTGACAAGTCTTTATTTCCAGCCTGGACGTCTCCCCTGAACTCCAGACTCATCTATCCACCTGCCTACAGGCCTCTGTACTTGAGTATCTAAAAGGCATCTCAAACTTAAAATGTCCAAAACTGAGTTCCTTCTCTTACCCCAGACATGCTCCATTAGCAGGCTTCTGCAATCAGATAAAGACAATGCTGTCCTCCAATTTGCTCCCACTTCCAATCCATCAGCAAATCCTGTTGGCTCTACTTTCTAGAATCCGACCATATCGCAAAACCTCCATGCTATCTCTCTAGACAAGTGACCATTGTCTCTTTCTGGGATTTCTGCCGTAGCCTCCTGCCTGGTTCTACCTATGCTCCCCAATTTATTCTCAATACACATCCAGAAGTGACACATCATATCACTTCTCTTTGTAGAATTCTCCAGTGGCTCCCATTTGAGTCAAAGCTCAAGTTCATACAAGGGCCCTCCTTTAATGCTCTGCGCACTCTGGAACCTCTCACTGCCTCTCTGATCCCCTCTCTTACTTCCCCTTCACTCATTCTACTGATCTCCCCACTGATCTTTACCATGTCAGGCAGACTCTCACCTCTGAACCTTTGCACATGCTGTTCTCTCCACCTAGAAAGCTTCTTCCCCATTAATTCTCAGGGTTCATGTCCTCATTTCTTTCAGATCTTTGTTCACAATTCACCTTCTCAGATGTGTGGACTTCCCTGGCCATGCTATTTAGCATTTCAGCACTGCTTCCCACCTCTTGCTCCAACACTCTCTTCCCCTATTCCTGCTGTATTTTTCCTCCAGAGCACTGACATCTTCTGACTACTGTATATTTTATTCCTTTCTTTCTTTGGTTGTTGCAAAGCTGCTCCATGAGGCAAGGTTTTTGTCTGTTTTGTCTACTGCTGTATCGCCAAGAACCCAAGGTCAGTGCCTGGCATGTAGTAGCTGCTCCATAAATATCCAGTGAATGGATGTCTGAATAAAAACATATGAAAGGACCACTTACTGTTTATACAAGGCCTTGAGGCAAGGTGGAAAGAGCACTGGGGTTTCTGCCAGCATAGGAGCATTAACAGGCCAAGTGAGAAAGTAATGCCCCGAGTAGAGAGTGCCCCTGTGTGGAGGTCACAGTGCCTGTGTCTGCCCTGGACCTGGCTGCAGTCAACTCTCACCTCTCTGGCTTCTGAAGAACTCGCAGTCGATGAGCACTCGTCACTCGCTCTCCAGCCAGGCTTTCTTTGCCCGAAGGCCCACCCTCCATGCTCTGCCTCAGTCATTTACTTTCCTTCTTTTCTCCAGGTGCCAGCGTTTGCAACCTGTTGGAGGAAAACAACATCAAGGTAAGAAAACAATAAGACTGTGTCTAGTTTGGGACTTCTCAACTTAAAAAGCCTTGGGAGGTATTCCGGGAAGCCAGAGTACTGAAAGCGTTGGCAACTGGATAACATGAAGGTCCGGGGGACTCGTGTTGGCTTCCTGGATGGAGTGTGGGCACTGGCGGTGGTGAGGACAGCTCAGTATCAGGGAGTGGATCATCAGAGGTGGGGTGAGGTCCTCAGAGCGAGGGAGACAGTGCTTCCCTTGGGAAAACATGGCAAACTCCCCCCAGCCCACAGCCTGGCCCTCCTGCCCTGTCTTCCTTGCCTCCTTGCAGGCCTCTCCCCTTCCTCGCTCCCTCTGGAGGTTCTGCCCAGCCTGCTGTGGTCGGGCCAGGCCTCAGCAGGGTCTCTAGGTCTTTTTTTATATTTAGGCAAGGATGGTTTGGTTCTAGATCTAGAAGAATATACCAGATCTTCCAGCATAGGGGTTCTCTGATTCTGTGTTAAATTGCAGTCCAAATTTTAAAAACTGAAAATACTCAGTAAGTAATGGATGTGAGGGAATGTGCAGCCGGGTGTACTCCTGATGTGACTGGAAGAGGGGCAGCTTTTAGAAATGTGTGTAGCCTTTGACCAAGCAATTCCACTTTCCAGAATTTATCCTAGGAAAATAATCACATTTGTGCAAAGGTGTATGTACAAAGATGTTTATAACTGCATTGTTTATTATAGAAAAAAAGGAAATATCAGAAAACCCAACAAAAAGGAATTGGTCATTTAAAACCTGGCGCATCCCTCAAGGGCATGTCATGCAGCACAATGACCTAGGTGTATGTTGACAAGAAAGATGTTTGCATATATTGCTAAGTAAAAAAAAGAAAGAAAGAAAGAAAGAAATGGGAAAAGCTTACAAAACTTGCAAGGAAAGCAGCTTTAGGCTCAGCCTGGAGGGTTGAAATCCAGATCAGCCTCTTAACTGGTATGGGAACTCAGGCAAGTGATGTCATCATCTCCCTAAGCCTCTGCTTCCTGCCTGTAAAATGGGCATGATAACACCTGCCTCACAGAGCAGTGAGGGTTTCGGGGGATTTATACATCTAAAGGCCCCAGCACAGGCTCTGGTATATGGTGAGTGCCTAGCAGATGGGTACCAAGGTGAGATGTGGGCTAATGGTATTTTTACCTGTGTATAAGCCTGGAAACATTCTGGACATTCATAGACAAATAGTGGTTTTACTTTTGGTAGAATTATGGGTGATTTTCAATATTTTCTTATTTTTCCACAAGGAATACGTGTTACATATATAATGCTGATGTAATTAAAAAAGAAAAAAAAGGACATAACAATTGAAAAGGTTTAAAAAAAGAAACTGCAGTCCATTTGGCAGGCAAGCCGGCTGAGCGGCCCCCAGGCAGAGCTCTGGAGGGCTGAGGTGGAGGCAGGGAGGAGGGGGAAGAGGAAGGGCGGTAGGGGAAGGAAAAGAGAGAAAAGGACCGTTGGGTGTGAGGGCTGGTGTCCAAGGAGATGTACCTCAGAGGTAAGGCTCAAGCCCCTGCAGGCATGTTCCCCACTTTGGCCCCTCTCTAGGGAGCCCCTGGTAGGAAATATGGGGACTCAAGGTCTATCTGTCCTTTCAGATGACAATGAGTGTGTGCAGCCACCTTCAGCTGCTGAGAAAACCTGACTCTGGCACATCTGGGGAGGGGCCCTGTGGCTCCAGCCCTGGGGCAGCTCCTCCCCCACCTTCAGAAACCCAGCATCTTGTCTGTGTCCAGATAGCAAAGGCAGGGAATCCTAGTGAATTCCCAGAAGTCACCCTAAAGGATGACTAGCTTCTCTCTTCTTTGCCAGCCTTTTAGGATTCATCCTCAAGAGCAGAGTCTCCCAAGCAAATGCGACCTTCTGGGAAAGGGAGCTGGTGACCACCCAAGGGCTGCTGTGCCTGCTCCCCCTCCCCACCCCCACCCCACCAACTGCCTTTCCCGCCAGTGATGTCAGGAGAAACTCTTCCACATTGAGAAGGTTTATGTGCCCCCCTGCCAATTTATTGAGCATTCTTGGGGCTTGGCTCGTCCACCTAAGTGAATTTTTCAAAGAGTTAGATTTAATCCCATCACATAATTTTTTTGTTGTACTCATTTTTAATTAATTTTTATTTTATCAAATTTATCAAAATAATGCGTGGTTTAAATATCAATAGTACAGAGAGGCTCGTAGTAAAAATCCCCTCCTCACCTTTCTCAGTCCCACTTTCTCTAGAGGTTGCCTCTTTCAACTCTTTCATTAGTTTCTATTTCTGTTTATATTGTTGTTTCTTGACTTACCAATTTTAGACATCTGTTAACTTCTTGTGGTAGATGAGAATTGAGCTTTCCTGCAAAAGCACCACCAGCTCTCCTCCCTCCATCCTCCCAAGGAAAGTATAACACGACTTGTGGTTCTCTCAGTAGTGAATGTGGACATATTCTCCACTGCAGAGCTAAGTAGTGATACGTGTCCTTGAGTTCTGGGGAAAATTGTATACTATTTCTGCGATAATTTTCTCCCCTCTGTTTTATCTGTTGGAACTACTAGATTAATCTTCTGATTTTCTTATATTTTCTCTCTTGTTTCCCCTCCTTTTGTGTTTCGGGTCTACTTTCTTGGGAAACCTTCTGTGACTTTATCCTTTAACCCTTCTGTTGATTTTTTTAATTGTGGCTTTAATATTTTTAATATACAAGTAATCGTTCTTGTTTTCTGATTGTTCCTTTTTCATAATATCACGTTCTTGTTTTACGGATATACTCTCTCTCTGAAGGTATTATTTATTTTTCGTTTGTCTATTTGTTTTAATATTCTTCTATTCTCCATATTGTCTTCATTCCCAGCTGGCTTCTTTCTGTTTGTTTCCTCTCTCCTTGGTGTTGGAGGCTTTCCTTGAATGTCAAATGTCCTGGCTGTCTGTTGCTACTTATGAATGAAGCAGTAAAAAGCTGCATTAGACTGTGTATTTGGGGAGAACTTATCAACTGAGGCTTCACTATAGGAAGCAAGCCAGTCTTTTCATTAACAAGCCTCTAAAGGTCAGATTCTTTTCTTTGGAGCTAGGGTTCTCAACTTTGGTGCTATTGACACTTTGGGCCGAATAATTTCTTATTATCGGGGGCTCTTGTGCAATGTAGAATGGTTAGCAGCATCAGTGAACTATACACACCAGGTGTCAGGAGTAACCCCCCTCCTAGAATTGTGATAACCAAAAATGTCTATAAACGTTGCCGAATGTCCCCTGAGGGCAAAATCACCCTTCTGAGAACCACTACTCTAGAGCCATTCAGCTTCTCAAGAGAAGCATTCTAACTCCTTGTTCCTGTTGCCTATTACTGCATGACAAACCACCCCAAAACTTAGCATAAACAACAATTTTTTTATGCTGCAAGTCAGGAATTCAGAAAAGACACAGCTCTGCTCTGCTCCACAATGTCTGGGGCCTAGATTGGGATGGCTGGAATGACTGAGGGTGACTCACATGGCTAGGAGTTGGAACAGCTGGGGACAAACTATTTACTTCCAAGATGGGTCTTCACTTGGCAGGGATGGCTGGCAGACTGGGCTCAGGTGGGACTGGTGACCAGAGAGACTACACATGGCCTCTCCAGCGCGGTGGCCTGGTAGTTGGACCTCTTGTGTGGTAGCTCAGGGCTCCAATGTGAATGTTCCACCGGGCAATATGGAAGCTGCATGGCCTTTTATGGCCTGGCCTTGGAAATCACATGACATCACTTCCACTGTAGTTGCAAAACCATCCAAATTTAGGGAAGGAGACAGAGACCCATCTCTCAATGGAAGAAGTGTGAAAAAAATGTGCAGCCATTTTGTACACTTACTGCATTCCAGTACGAGGTGATATATGCCTGGGGCAGGATGGGGTGTGAAGAGGGGGGACATTGAGTCCCACTGTTCAGTCTTCAGATTTTGCCCTCATCCCCCTATTTTCATCCTTGTGTTCATCTGCCCCCTCTTCTCCCTGAGTCTCTCCTATTCAGTGTCTTCAGTCTCTTGCTGTGTGGGGCAGTGTAGGGTGGGATCTGGGATAATTCCTACCAATTTCCCTGGTTCCTTACCCTGCCCCCTCCTATACCTCAGCCCCCACCACCATAATATCTGGTCTCCCCAAGATCTGAGCTCCAGGGTTCTGTGGGGGAAGTGGCTGACCTCCTGTCCATATTCCTCTCTGCAGGCCCTTAGGAGACTAACTTCCTCCATGTCAGCCATCATTCTTCCATCTGCTTTCTAGCTTCCCAGAGTTTGCTGAGCTCTCTCATCCATTGATGTGTCCTTTACCATTCATTTTACTCTTGAGAGTTTATATCATTTCATTTCGTGAAGGGCATTTTAGTAGCTCTTCAGGAGAGAAAGGAGATTGGAACATGTGAATAACCTAACATGTTTAACTGGAAACCCTGTTGTCCTTCTTTTGGATGGATATATCTCTAAATTGTGTTATAATCTTCCCTGCCCTGTTAAGGCTCTGTTATGTAGTACAGTGACCACATTTAACCTTTTGTTGATAATTCAGAGTCATCTTTATGAACATATATGTTTACGTTGGAATTACTAAGTAGAGCTGTCTCTCCATGATGGGCACCCGGATCACTGTACTAAAACTCCTTAAACGTTTTTTCCTGGCCATCTCTGTCTCTGGCTGCTTCTTGTCCCTTTTATTTGTGGTGAGGGTGCCACATCACAGCACGTTAACTTCTGATTTACTCCTTTTAAATGGCTAAACTGGATGACTTCGCAGGGCATCCCCCCCACACACACACCCGTTTGCCGCCCTTCCCCACACCTCCCAGCATTTGACCTTTGTGGTTTGCGTCACCCAGCCTCCATGTTCTCATGTTCCAATTGGGTTTGGCCAATTGAAGACCCCGCAGGAGATTGGAGAGTGATGTTGAGGCGCTGTAGGATGCTTTTTCCCCCCACCTCCCTCCTTTGCCAGGCCTCAGGTCAGTAGGGTGAGTGTTCTTCATCTTAAAGCCACAGTTCCTAGAGCTCTCTCTTGCTCTGTAACCACTCCCTCCTCCTCCTCCCTTCAGGCCACGGTAACAGCTCCAACTGTTGCTGGCTCCAGGGTGTGTCTCCTGCCTTTGTTGTTTCCCTTCGTCCTTCCCCCCCTCTTGTGAACAGTCCTTCCTAAGCTCTCCTCTGTTACCCGGGGAATGTGCATTTGTTTCCGACGGGACTCTGACCATTCAGAAACTTTTTCTGATTTGTATCTAAAACAAGAATAGTCCCTGAGGGAGCCCTGAGTGATCCTCCTAGAAGTCCTGTGTCTGAGCTTTGTGATATCTCTGGGCTACTGTGTGGCTTTTAAAAATTCATTTCCTAGTTTTTAATTATATACATTAATAGAGGGTGCTGGATTAGTGACTTCTCCATACAGGGAAATACTACTTATTGGAGTGTTTTGAGAAGGAAAATAAGCATGTAAATAAAAGGAAACTAGGATAGGGAAATTATGATGACTTTCAGAAATTATGTAACAGGCTGGAAAATATCAACAGTTTCAGAAAAGGATTAAGTACCTCCCTGGATAACAGATCCTTGCTGGGTCTTAAGGTAAAGTGGATGCTTGGGGGACATCCAGGCTGTGTCTGGGTGAGATTCCCCAATGTGACATTGGGAGTCCCTCGAGTAGACCTGCCAGGCCTGTGTCCTTCCAGGTCAGCAGCTTCTTTGAGGCTTTTGCTCTGAGGAGTACCACGTCTTGTACTTGTCTATCCACTGCAATGAGGATATACTGGAACCCAGAGAGGCCACAGCCTTGCCCGCCATTCACACTTCACGCCCCAAGGAGCACCGGGAGCCCAGTTGTCCTGCAGCCACCTCTGAGGTCAGCCTGCACCGCAGGACTCTCCTGCTGGAACGCTCCCGGGATTCTCTTGCCTCCTCACCCTGCCACCCTGGTCAGCCCTCAGTTTTGTTTAATTTGTGCACCGCTTTGAAACACATGTACCTCTGGGAAAAAGTAGAATCAAGAACTCTTCCTGACCACCCATTTCCTGAAGCACGAAAAGGAAACATTTCATAAATGGTTTTTAAAGCAGACAACAGGAAGGGGTAGTGCCACTCTGGCTGGCAGGGGTCACCACTGTGGTATTTCACAGACAGGGAGGTGAGGTGGCACATGGGGGCTGAGGTCCCAGCCAGGGCAGCAGAGGCACGGCCCTAGGGGCCTAGGCCTCCCCTGGCCCCCTTCAGCAGAGCCACGGGCCCTCAGCCCTCCTGGGCAGGAGGAAAAGGCCTGGGGACATCACCCCCATTGCACAGGGAGGGGTCTGAAGCCAGGGAAGTGGAGAGGCGCCACTTCAGTGGAGAGACGCTCTTACACTCTGGCTTCCTTCTTCATTCCTGATTCTTTTACCTCCAGGGATTTTTTTTTCTTAATTTAGGGAGTGGGGTCTGAGCAGTTGGAGACAGGTCTGTTTGTCTTTAATGTCGCTAGACTTGAGTAATGTAGCCTTTATCAGTTTAGCTTGTCCTCTTCCAGCCCACGCCACTCTTGTCCCTTGGCCGAGTGAGCCCAGCGAAGCCCCTCAGCGTCCCACCAAGGGGAGGTGCAAGTGGCCCCAGGTCCCTTCCTGTTCACTCTTGCTCTGTAGAAGCAACGCTGGGAGGCAGACATGCAGGGACACTGCCAGAAAAGCCAGCCCATGGCTTGATAGTGGAGGGCCCTGGAGGGCTAGGGGAAGCTTCTGAGGCCTCTCTGCACAGCTCCTCCCACAGCAGAAGGTTCACGGTCCATGCACTTCTGGGAGTGTAGATGGGGCCCAGGTGGGCAGAACACCTGTGTAGTATTTAGGCCCAAGTCCTTTCTTGTCCTGTCTGAGCTGCCTGTAGTTTGACCAGAGTATGCTGGAGGTAGGCCATTGCTAACTAGGGTGGCTGCCACTAACCACATAGAGAGGAAGGAAAATTCTCAGCTCGAGCACTTGAGCCAAGCCCGCTGCGGTCCTCAGCAAGATGTTGCAAGTTCCTAATCTGGCCCCAGAGGACAGGGAGTTTGGGCATCATCTGGAAACCGGAGTTGGCTGTTACCCACAAACATAGACACCCTGAATGGGACATACACCCCCCAATATACAGGGCATCAGAGCCTCAACAGTGCCTCTGGCCTGGGTAGCAGTCCCTGGGAAGTCCAGCTGCCATCTCTCTATAAATGGCCGTGCAGCAGCTGTGCTGAGTGAGCCACTTCCTTGGGGCGGGGTTAGGGCCCACCTTGTTTCCATTACAAACTGATGCAACCAACTTTCAACAGACGCTGCCAGAGAAGAAACACATTACAACAGCATGCTGCAATACTTCCTCTGCAGGAGGCTTACTCACATCAGCAAAGATAGACCTCTTCCCACTCCAGTATCTCACTCCACTGAGCTGGACGTGCCTTTTCCTCAGACCATTTGAGGCCTTTGAGTGGATCTGCTTTTCCCAAGAAATTAAACCAGTGGCTCTCAATCCTGGCTGCACATTACAATCATCTAGGATATTAAAAAATACTGATGCCTGGACCTTACTCTCACCCCAAAGATACTGACTAAATTGATCTGAGTTAAAAAAAAATTTAGGTTTTTATTGAAGGATAACGTACATGCAAAAACAAACAAAAAAAAGCAGAAACCATAAGTACAAAGGTCAGTGAATTTTCACAAAGTGAACTTACCCCGAGTAACCAGCATCCAGGTCAAGAAATGACATTACCAACATCCTTGGGTGCCCCAAAAGGTAACCACCATTCTCACTTCTAATGGTGTACATTAGTTTTACCTGTTTTCAAGCTTTATATTATATAAATGGAATCATACAGTATATATTTCTTTTGTGTCTGGCTTCTTCCACTCAATCTTGTGTTTGTGAGGTTCTTGCAAGCCGTTGCTTGTCGTCGTTGTAGCTCATTCACTCTCATTCTACCATATGGATGTTCCTCAATTTGTCCATTCTACTGCTGATGGCTACTTGGGTATTTGGATTGTCGTTTGCAGCCTGGGGTTATTATGACTACTACTGCTATGAGCATTCTAGTGGTGTCTTTTGGAGCACATTTGTATGCATTTCTGTTGGGTATGTTTTTAGAAGTGGAATTGCTGGACAAGTACAGATGTGAGTGTGTTCAGCTTTAGTACCTTATACCAAATAGTTTCCCAAAGTGACTGTGCCAATTTACACTCCCTCCAGCAATGTATGAGAGCTTTTGTCGCTTCGCATCTCTGCCAACAATTGGTATTGTCTACCTTATTCACGTTACCCATTCTGGTGGGTATGTAATGGTGTCACAATGTGGTTTTAATTTGCATTTCCCTGATGACTAACACAGTTGAGCACTTTTTCATGTTTATTAGCCATTTAGACCCTTCTTTGCAAAGTGCCTGTTGAAGAATTTAGACATGAGTGTTTTTAAGAAGCTCCTCAGGTGGCTCTAATGTGCAGCCAAGGTTGAAAACCATTGAACTAAACTGCAAGTTAGCATCTGCTGCTCTGTTTCTCGATGTCCTGCCCTTGAACTTAAGAGTATTTGGGATCTGAGGGGACTTCGTGGACCTGGGGAAAGATAACCTTCACCCTCTACACCAAACGAGCCTGCTAGGAAGAAGAAAGAGATTGGAACTGGAGCTTAGGCCTTTGAGAATCTTTGGGAATGTGGCCTCCACTTAAGAAGGGTCTGGGGAGGGCCTGTGGTGTCCACAGCTGCCACAGACATTTCCTGACCACAAAAATGACCCCTTACTGGTTCTCCTGGAGCCCCAGGCAATCATGTGGAGAAAGTGGAGGGGCCTCATGCCAGGTACTTCCCAGTTTCTGGGCCAGCATGAATGGGACACAGCTCATATAGGGGTTGTGGTCAGGCTGGGGACAGTGGAGCATGTGTTCTGGGGACCTGTGTGGTGCTGAGGGAGGCATGCTTTCTGTGGCCTTTCTCCTGCATGAAAGACAGCCAGTGGGGCTCTCCCACATGGGTCCAGGCCTGGCCAGCTCTTGAGTTCTGTGGGTTTGCATATAGGTCCCAGTTGTTGTTTCCCTTACCTGTAATGATCTCCTCTATCTTCTGCTCCCCACTATGGGGGCCCTGCTTCAGGACCTTCCCTGGCCACCTGACCTCTACCTGATCCCCTCACTCTTCTGAGCTCCTGCAGCGCTGAGAGTGAGAGCATACAGTGTGGCTCCTGATTATACACTGCCTTGTACTGAGTCCCCATTGTGTCATCTGTGCTCATCTCATCCCTGCCTCTGGACTGCAACCTCATCCTAGGGACTACTGGGCACTTCTCTGTGCTCCCTCACAGTGAGTAAAGTGTCATTTGGTAACTCAGTGACAACATCCTCCAACTTGAGAAGGAAGATGCAATAAAAATACAGACCACACTCAGAGTCAGCATTTTCCTTCCCTCAGACTTGAACTGTGCAGGTGTCAAGCAGAGCTGCCCTATGTGGGCACTGTTTTGGCACATGTGCCACATGTCTGGTGGCATGGAGCTCTGTTCAGGGAGTCTAGAGTTGGACCACCAGCAGGGGGCTAGGATGTTGGTGCCTGACTGGCTATGCATAAAGGCCCCTGAGGCACAGGGGCTCTGAACACCCTGATGGAGTTCACTGCAGTGCCCAGAGCTCAGTGAAGGGGGGGAGCACCTCGTCAGTGCCCATCCCATGTGCTCTTTGAAAAGAGCAGGGTCCACCTTCTGTTGACTGAAGTCCTGCCAACTGTGTGACGTGAGATGAAGGGCAAGGATGCATGTGGGCAATGTTGACATTTTGGAGGCTGGTGAGCACAGAGCCAACTCTGGGCTCTCAGTTGTGCCATGTCCTGTGGATTCAGACCCATCTTGGAAATCATCCTGGATACAGAGCATTTCATGTCTGATAGTCCAAGTGTGGATGCTGGGGTCCCCTTGATTGGCCCAAAGGGTAGTCTGAACCAGCAGCCAGCCACCAGAGTGCTATCTGAAGCCTGGGATAATGACAGGAAGAACACTCTCTGCGGCAGTATATGGGAGTTCCAGTTGCTTCACACTTTTGCCAATGACTGATAGTCTCCGTCCTTTTCATGTTGGCTACCTGAGTCTCATAAAAAGAGAGACCCCTTTCCTTCTACTGAGTCTGCATCCCAGCCTCTCCCCTTTCTCCAGGGCCCCTACACAGCAATCATGCCCTTCAGTTCTCTCTTTCTGTCGTGCAGCGTTTGGCATGCTTCTGCCTCCATCATCTGTGTAATGCTTTCCTCCACCCCCTTCCCCGTGGAGAACAGCCATGCTGTCTGCCTCTCACAGCCAAGATTCTGGAAGGAGATGTCTGCTCTCCTCTTCCTCCTCAACCACTCATTTATTCAGCAAGTATTTATTTTACACCAGCCTGTGCTGGGGATTCCATGGTGAACAAGACCCCCTGGCCCTGCTCTCATGAGGCTTATAATCGGGTAGGGAAGACAGACATAAATTATTAACACATGCTTGTGTAATGGCAGTTGCGATAAGTGCTGCCACAGCCCAACAGCACAGGCCAGATCTGTTCTGCACTTGTGCACCTGCAAACTTATTCGTCCTTCGAGGCTCAGCTCACATGCCACCTCATCTGTACCACCTTCTCAACACTGCACCGGTACGACAGGGTGGCCCTCTAGGCTCACAACAGCCTTGAGTATAACTGCTCCCCACAGAGGTTGCAACCTGAGGGTAGAGACCAGATCACACTCATCTCAGAGCCTCCAGAGCCCATTGTGTCAGAGGTGCTCAGTAACGAGTGCCAGTCCCTACCAAGTCTGAGCCAAAGTGGATGCACATCTCCAGGCCCTGCCAATCTGCTGCTTTCTTTTTCCTTTTTTTTTTTTAATAGCTTTTTGCTTCTTTTTATCATTATAAAAATAACTTGGGTTAGAAACAACAATGCGAATTACTTATCAGTACTGAATTGTACCCTTACAAATGGTTAAGATGGTAAATTATATGTTATGTGTGTTTTACCATAATTTAAAAAAATAATAATGCAAAGAATAAGTCCATAAAAGGAGAAAAAGGGAGAAAGGTCCATATTATCTAGAAATAAAGGACAGAGGATTTGATTTAGGCAGAATTAAATTAAAAAATAAGATGTTTGGGGGCCGGCCCATGGCTGAGTGGTTAAGTTCGAGCTCTCTGCTTCGGCGGCCCAGGGTTTTGCTGGTTCAAATCCTGGGCGTGGACATGGTACCGCTCATCAAGCCATGCTGAGGCGGCGTCCCACGTGCCCCAACTAGAAGGACCCACAACTAAAGATACACAACTATGTACCAGGGGGCTTTGGGGAGAAAAAGGAAAAATAAAATCTTTTAAAAATAATGATAATAAGATGGTTGTATTAGGGAAATGCAACTCAAAACCACAATGAGGGAGCTGGCCCGGTGGCGCAGTGGTTAAGTGCACACATTCCGCTTCAGTGGCCCAGGGTTCTGCGGTTCGGATCCCGGGTGTGGAAATGGCACTGCTTGGCAAGCCACACTGTGGTAGGCATCCCACATATAAAATAGAGGAAGATGGGCACGGTTGTTAGCTCAGGGCCAGTCTTCCTCAGCAAAAAAGAGGAGGATTGGCAGCAGATGTTAGCTCAGGGCTAATCTTCCTCAAAAACAAAACAAAAAAAACACAATGAGATACTACTTCACACCCTTTAGGATGGCTATCATAAAAAAATAGAAAATAGCAAGTGTTGATGAGGATGTGGAGAAATTAGAACTCTTGTGCTTTGCTGGGGGGAATGTAAAATGGTGTTGTTGCTGTGGAAAATGGTGCGGTGTTTCCTCAAAAAATTAAACATAGAATTACCATATGATGCAGCAATTCCAATTCTGGGTATACACCCAAAAGAACTGAAAACAAGGACTCAAAGAGATATTTGTACACCCATGTTCATATCAGCGTTATTCACAATAGCCAAAAGGTAACAATCCAAGTAAATGTTCATTGACAGATGAATGAATAAACAAAATGTAATATATACACACAATGGAATATTATTCAGCTTAAAATGGAATGAAATTCTGCCACATGTTGCAACACGGATGAACTTTGAAAACATTATGCTAAGAAGTGAAACAAGGCACACACGAAAGGACAAATATTGTATGATTCCACTTATATAAGGTACCTGGAGTCGTCAAATTCATAGAGACAGAAAGCAGACTGGTGATTGCCAGTGGCTGGCAGTAGAGGGGAATGGGGCATTAGCTTAATGAGTTTGGAGTTTATGTTGAAGAGGATGAAAAAATTCTGGAGCTGGGTGATAGTGATAGCTGCACAACAGTGTGACTGTACTTAATGCCATTGAATTGCACACTTAAAAATGGTAAAAATGGTAAATTTTATATTATGTATATTTTACCATGATAAAAAAAAGTAATTTGGGTGTATTATGGACATTTTGGAAACTATTGGTAAGCACAAGGGGAAAAAATTTAAATCATTCATAATCTTACCAGCTAGAGAGAGCTGCTGTTAAACTTTGTGTGTATCTTTCATTCCCTTCTTGTTCTCTCTCTTAAAAAAAAAAAAAAAAATATATATATATATGTATACATCTATCTTTAGAGACCACATTGGACCCATTGGAAGTCTCCTCCTCACATCTCTCTCTCTCCCCTGTTCTCAGTGATGCTGCTTCCTCCCTTTGAGCCACTCAGAATAAGTCTGTCACTGTTCTAGACATCAGTTCTTTGAACAATTTCTCACACCTAATTTCAACTCCCCTGCACCTCCAGGCTTTCACTTCTCTCAAAATGCCCATTTCTTCCGTGTGTCTAAAAACATGGTAGCACAGCAGTCCCAGTGATGAGTCAGAAGGGGCTGGAGAAAAGAATGAGTGCCTCTCCCAGCTTCTCAGAGGCTGAACATCTTAGAAATGTCCATGTGAGCGTGTCGGCTCTCTTGGATAATACAGTCATTGTTGTGGTTCCTGCGGAGGTTACTGACAACTAAACCCCTAAGTCTGTGGGTCCAGGCTGTGCTTTGACCAGGTTCCCGTGCCCTGCCTGGGGGCCCTTGCTTCTTGGACCTGGTGCTGGACCTCGCATTACCCCTGTTGATTCTAGCTCCTAGATCTGGCTTCTACAGCCTGTCAGGAGCCTGTGACCTCATGCCCCAAAGAGCAGATCCACCCTGTCCTCTTTGAGGGAGCTTGGAAAGGAGTGAGGGTTCCATGGCCTCTGATCCCTGCTGGGCCTTGGGGAGGAGCAGCTGCTTCCTCTCTTCCCTTCATGAGAAGTGGGCCTCTCCTTCATCTCAGGCACCAATCTGCCACGCACAGCGGTAAGTCAGCAGGAATGAGCTAGGGATAGGGACTCCCTCCAGTATATGGGTCTGGGGGCCCAGGGGGCTGCCCTGTGTCCACTGCCATCAGGCCTGACCCCAGAGCCACACCACAGCTGTCACACCTGTCACACCTGTGGAGGTGCCCCCGGACCCCCACATTCCGGCCCGACTACAACCTCTTTCCCCAGCTTTGCCACGTGGTCCAGGAGTCAGAGCATAGGCAGCTTCATCAGCAGCTGGAGGTAAAGCAAGAATCCACAGCCACTCAGGTGACTGAAGTCCATTTCTGTGCCCACTGATTAGAGATGAATGGTGCCTTCATTTGCCTCCAGATCCAGCTACAGACACAAGACCGCTCTCTCTCGGTTTTGAGGTCTCCACAGAAGGGTTTATTCAAGGTTTCAGCCGGGACCTTTACAGCCCAGTCCTGAGAGGATTAGGTTTTTATTGCAACTTTCCATTAATGATTGATCTAAAACTGATACTAGAAACACTGAAGAACAAATTTGCCCTAGAGATTAGGAAAGGTCTACATCTGCCAGGCTTGGGGACCTGCCCACCTGCCCCCTCCAAGGTCAAACCAGGGCAAGGGTACATTGGAAGACCCACCTCACACACAGTCACACACACACACAGAGGCACGCACGCACGGCGGGGGGGGGGGGGGGGGGGGGGGGGGGCGGGACCAGATATAAATGCCCTTAAATCCTTTTTGGAATTAGGCTATAAATTACAAATAAATGGAGCAAAGGACAGAGCAATAGGACCTGAGGGCTCGTAATAGAATTTTTCTTTCTTGTTTTGTTTCTATTAATGCCTACTACAAATTAGCATCGTAAAGGGAAATTTGGAATGTGATGAAGAGAGGGGCTTGTGTGAAGGCCACAGCCTGGGCTTCCTACAGGTCCCAAAGAACTGACCCCTGAAGTGCGTCCAACACCAGCTGGGGAAGGGGCAGGGGATGCTGAACAAAATTTCACAAACACTTGTGGGAAGAGCCTTGGCAAGGCCTTGTGTTGTGCCTCTGGCTGTTTTGATGGCCTCTGAGGCTGTGACTGAGATAGTGGGGTCCACAGCCTGCATCAGAAGCACTGAAGGGCCCAAACCTACCACCTCAAGGACTGGGGAGCCAGGAATCTGCATTTTAGCAACCTCCCCCACGGAGAGTTCAGCCAGTCCCCACCCCTGAGAGCCGCAGGGAGCAGGGTGCTGGCAGCAACACTCTTCTCTTACTTCTCAGCTCCCTGCCCTGGGGCACGGGGAGTGGAGCGCTGGCAGAGATGCTTCTAAATGGAAACTGGAAAACGAAACTGGAAATCACAGCCTCGCAAACCCAAAAGCTGGTGTTTCTTTTCCACAGGGAGAGTCCCCAAGGGAGGAAGAAGCCAAGGAGCAGGGAGAAGCATATTTAGTAAAGGCAGCGAGGGTGTTCCAAAAGCAGCCTAGCCCTGGGCACACCGAGCAGGGCTGCACCGGTAGCCTGTGGGCTGGGGAGGCGCCAGTGAGGAGGGCCACAGCCCTGCACCGGCTTCCTCTAAGGCTGGCCAGCTTGCTGTCAGCCCTGGGTGGGTTTCCTCTTTAGGAAAAGCTAATTTCACGCTGGATGAAAAACTCTTTTCAGAGGTGCTTTAGGAAGGGCCATGGCTCTTGGTTAATCTGAAAATATTTACTTCTGAAAATGTTTCTCAGAAGTAAGCATTTCATACTAGCAGCTTCTTGCCCCACCAGCTGCCTTCACCTCCTTGGCCTGCCGGGCTCTCCCACAGGCCCACTTGGAACTTTGATGAGGAATGGAGTTGCTCGAGTTTAGCTGAGGATCAAAGATCAAAAACCCTAGTCACCCCTCCTCTCTGGTCTCCCCCCTACAGGAGTTTGTACTCGCCCAGGCACAAACACTAAAAGCAGCTGCCAGCAAAGGCACCGCTTGGGGGCAACTCTGACGAAACCAGCAGAGCAGCTTTCATGGAAGCAGATTTCCTGAAGGGCCTGGAATGTGGAGGAGAGGAGGGCTGTGGGACAGGGGCCAAGAACTGTCCCCGCTAACTCCACACCATCCCTCCACATGCCTGAAATGTCTCTTCCTCGAGGGAATAGCCACCCTAACTAGCACACTCCGTCTTAGATTAGGACCCCTCAGTTGCACCCTCTCATGGTACCCTGTGTTTTCCAGCTATCTGTGTGATTATTTGCTTCATGTCTGTCTCCCTCACTGGAACTAAATTCTGCAAGGCCTGGAACCTGGTCTGAGTTGTTCACTGTTGTACCCTCGGTGCTTGGAATAGTGCACAAAAAAAGTGTGTATTCAGTGAGTGAGGGCGGCCTGAAGAACCCAAGAGAAGGCCAGCACTCCAGCAAGGGATCTACACCGGCCTTCTCAGTGCCCAGCCCCGGCCCCAGCCCCTCAGAGCACCTTCTGTTGAGGATGCTGCAGACAGACCCCCAGCTCTGCCACCAGCAGTCCCAGGGCCCCAGCCTGCGGAATGCTCTGACTGGCCCCAGTGTGCAGGTGGTTTCTGAGGACCGCAGGCTTAGCAAGGGGATGTGGGGTGTGTGTGTTGGGTTTCCTGTGGCACATCCTCCATGGCCCTGGCTTTGCCCCCCCCTTATCTGACAGATGGGCTCTCATAGCCTTTTCCAGACAGGTAGGGAGACTTGGCTCCTTGGGCTACCTGGAAAAGAAAGGCCACTTTTAGCCTGTAGGTCAGGAGGAGACAAGCTGGGGTTGGCAGGGACGTGACAGTGATAAAAAGGGGGGCGCAGATGAAGGATGCCAGTAAACGGTGTCTTCTCAGCCTCACTTTCTCATTGGTAAATGGGATTTGTTCTTGTGCATGTGCCTTTAAAGACAATGTAACAGGAGACAATAGGGCAGACTTTGGAATTGGGCTATCTGGGATAAAAATCTCAGCCCTGTCATTCCCAGACTATGTGACTTTGAGCCAATTACTGAATTTCTCTTTGCCTCGTTTTTGTCTTCTGTAAAATGGGAACAATTAGAGTGGATTCCGTGAGTTAGTTCACATTCCTGACACTTGGTGAGGGCTCAGTCACCATCGTCTGTTATTACTTTAACCACGCTTGTGAGGATCCAACAAGATGGCAAATGTGAGCACAGTTCCCAGCCTTGAAGGTGCTGCACAAAGAGTGATTATTATTTTGGAAATATCGAAGGCACGGCTTCCTTCCCACATTTGTCTGGGGTGGGGCAACAATTTTACATATTTAGTGTTAAGCTAGAAGATGCACCAAAGGGAGGTGAAAAACTGAAACCACCGACCGTTTGAGCTGTAGGCTGCACCGAAGCAGTGTGGCCGCTGCAGATGGTGAGGGCCCGGCTGGCCCACTTCCTCCCTGCGTGCCGCGGGTCTTCCTCATACCAGCCACTTCCCAAGGCTGCAGGAAGTGAGGCCAGGAATACTTTAGGGTGTGTGTGGGGAGGTCTGGGCAGGGGTCGGCAGCTGCCAGGGTGAGAACAGAAGCCTTGAGGTCCTTGCTGGGTCCTGAGGCCACCTGTGCAGTAGACCCTGCCCTCTCCCTGCCTGGGCCTGCCCAGGATGGGTTTGCAGCAGCCTCCCCACCCAGGCTCTTCTCTCCTGAGGTTGCAAGCTATTGTACAAAAGGCATCCAGCCCTAGAGAGGCAGGCTGGAGAGGAGCGCCAAATCTTTTCTCAAAGGAAATGCAGTTGTGGTTTTGAGACGTTCATTTCACATCTGTGGTTGGCGTTTCCCAGGGTTCTCAGAGGTGAATGCAGGGTCAGCCTGATGTCGCCAAATAAGGTTCACCAGTGACCTTAGCAACAGGCTTCGCTGCCCATTGGCTGCCACTGCTGCCGCCTGCCAATGCGGTCTCTGGAGGTGAGCGCTGAAGCTGGGCTGAAGCTTCCACATGTGCAGGGATCCAGCTGCTCCCTGTCAGAAACCACTGCCCTTTGAAGCGGCCACAGATCGGTAGAGAGCTCTGGGCATAGGGGCCGGGGGGCAGGACTGCCCGGATGCCCATGTTTCATAGTCTACTGGGGCAGCACTCCACTGACTGAGTCCTCACACAGCGCTGAATCAGCTCCCTCAGCTTAGTGGCCTGGTCCCAGCTTGCCAAGATGAGTTGCCTGTCCCCCTATGTCTTGACTGTCTACCTCGGAACTCCATAGCTCCATTTCATAGTTCTGCTCATTCCTGCTTTGTGCCAGGCACTCTGCTAAGCTGCTTCTACACATTATCTCTTTTAACTCTCTCAACAACGCTGTGAGTCACTTAGCCCCATTTTACAGATGAGAAACTAAGGCTAAATGAAGTCAGGTAACTGGCCCAAGGTTGCACAGTAAGTTGGGAAAGCCACAATTTAAATCCTATTTATTTATTTATTTACTTACTTATTTAATTTGCTGAGGAAGATTCACCCTGAGCTAACATCTGTTGCCAATCCTCCTCTACTTTGTATGTGGGTCACCACCACAGCATGGCCACCAACGAGTGGTCCGCCTGTGGGATCTGAACCCGTGAACCTGGGCCGCCAAAGCAGAACACACCAAACTTAACCACTAGGCCACAGAGCTGGCCCCTAAACCCAATTTAAACAGGTCCAGAGCCCACACTATTGACTGTTGTACTATATTGCCAGTCACTCAATGTCTCTGTGCCTCAGTGTCTTCATCTGTGACATGGGGATAATAACACCTACCTCACAGGATGGAGTGAGGATGGCACGGAGTGACTTATGTACAGGAACCCACTGCAAAGTGGTGGGTTGTCCAGTAGCACGCCTTGGCACCAGTGGGCTTTGTGCCTGCTGGGCGTGCTCCACAGGCAGCTTGCACGTTCTTCTCCCAGCGAGTGTGCTGCTGAAACATTGAAGTTTGTGCACCGGACTTCTCTGTGGCCCTCATATTTGGTTTCCACTTCCTCATTCTCAGCCTGCTTCCACCTCCGCCCAACTGCATCACTGAGGTGGGGAGGCCAGAGAGGAGCCTGCTGCCAAGGGGCTCCAGCCTCTGGGTGCCAGAGGAAACAGGGTGTCTGGGCTGGAGGGGACGAGGTTCTGAGGACAGAAGGCGGGCCGGTCAAACTGCAAGGGCAGGCATACCTCATTTCCTCTACCCCAAACAATGCTAGGGTGTTAAAGCACTGTTTCCCTGAGAAACATTTTCAGAATTAAAAAGTACATAAGTGATCTGGTAAAGAGGAAAGTACATATGCCCTATAACCCAGCAGCCCGACTCCTCAGAATTTTCTCTAACCAAACTCTTACCCATGTGCACCAGAATATCCACACAGCACCAGGAAGAGTCCAAGTGCCTATCAACACCAAAGAATACAAATAAATTGTGCAACATTCCTACAGTGGAAATGAATGAACTATAGTGACTTGTAATACTGTAATGTTAGATAATACTCTAATAGTGGATGGCTCTCATCAACAGAATGTTAAATGAAACACAAAATATTATGTACAGTATAATTTCTTTTGTGAAAAGTTTAACAACTAGCAAAACTGGACGGTATTGTTTAAGCATACATGCAGGGGAGGTAAAACTATAAAAAGCACAGAAATTATTGTCACAAAAGTCGATTTCATTATGACCACAGGGGAGGGTTGGGAGTGTGATTAGGACGGGCAGACAGGGGTCTTTGAGGGTGATTGACATTGTTTTATCTCTTGACCTGGTGGTGGTTATACAAATATTTGCTTTATATTTTATACTTAAAACTGAACATATGTTTTGTGCATTTTTCTGCATAATTATTGTTTCACAATAAAAAATAAAAGTGTATGTATGTCAATTCCAGCACTGAATGGTGTGGTGAATGGACAGGGCAACAGAATGAGCTCTACTCCACGTGGACGTCTTTGGAACAGCACACAAGAGTGCCACACTGGTTGCTGAACCACAGCTGTGACTGCAGACTGAGGAGCCGGGGAGGGAATGGAAGATAAAGACTGGTATGCAGTTTAGAAGTGGAGGACATCCTTTGACATGGCACTACAGCCAGGGAAGATCAACCACTGGTAGTGGCAACAGGGGCTGGAAGACACCACGGTCAAGGCCTGTCTGGACCTGAGGACATCTGAAGGGACAGAAGGACAAATGCAAATGACCATGCATGGGACTCAGCCCCCATAGGGCGCTGGAGTTTCCGTCCCAGGATCCCCTCTTCAGGGATGCCTGTGTTTGTTGATTATCTGCCGTATGCCTGGCCGCTTCAGAATACAAGGAATAAAATGGCCTTTAGTAGTGGCTGAGACAGGACCCTGTGGGATGTACAATAAGGAGTCTAAGGCCACAGGATGAGGCTTTCCTGACTCTGTCTCCTAGAGGGCTGGCGTTTTCTAAGGTTGCAAGCCTGTTTTATTCATCCTGATTTCCCTAGCCTGGAATAGGCCGTGGATGACAGTTAATAAACGTTTGTTGTGTGAGCAAGTGTGTAGAGTCTATGCTGGAGAGAATAAGGGCTCTTTAGGTCCCAGAGGCAGCCCACCAGGCTCCCTGCTTCTCTGGTCCATCTCCAGACAGCCCAGCCAGCTAGAGCGGGCTTCCTCAGTGGGTAGCCAGGGCTCTTGCCCACTGGCAGCCCATCGCCTGTTAAAGACGACCCTCCTTTTTCTTCTCCAAGCTAAATATCACCAGTTTCCACAACTCTTTGTTTTATAGCCCTCAGCATTCTGGTTATCCACTCTGGAGAGGCAACAGAAGTATCCAGTTGCAGTCTGAACAGGCAGAACCATGGATGCAGATGGAAAATCCAGGTTTGTGTGCTTCGGCAGTCTGTGTATTCAAACCGTGATTGTGACAGCTGCTGACATGACCTCAGACACGCAGGAAGGTTTGGGTTTGCTGCTGATCATCTTTCTTTGGTGTTTTCACAGCCTTTACATAGACGCTTTTTTGATGTAAAACCCCACGCTGCAGTCCTTGTCATCAGTGTTATATTTCTCCTCAACTCTCCTGGAGACTTCCTGAGAGCTGGCTTGTGGTAGGCACTCCACAGATGTTAGCTCATATTATTTGCTTAATTGTTTTATTATTTGAATGAACAATCATGAATTCAGTGTCCTTTATTGAGCAGGTGCTGTGTTTCTGGCACTGCTGGGTGCCGGAATTTAGCAATGAAGAGAATCGGCCTGGCCCTGGCCCCCAGAGCCCACAGACACTCTGGGAAGACCTGTTGATTGAATGATAAACCCTGGTTGAACTTATTGTGATCAGCTCCCCCACCACCAGACATTTATTGGGTGCTTTCTTTGTGTTCAACTTGGAACACACCCTCCCTGCCCTCCAGTGCTGGGATGTGGGAGTTGTTGAGGACGACACCACTGAGGGTGAAAAAACACTGGACTTGGAACCAACTGACTCGAGATCAGGTCCTAGCACTGCCACAAATCCACTGTGTGGCCATGGATGAGTTCACTTGACCTCTCTGAGCCTCAGTTATCTTATCAGTGAAATGGGGATAACAATACATCCTACAGGGGCAAGAGAGGATCAAATAGGGTGACCACACAGCACAACTCCACCTGTTAGTCTATGCAGCTGCTGGTGACCTGGGATTAACTGAGAGCACTTTTGCTTTGTGGCCTGAAGTTAACAGTCACTAAATGGTAGCTGTTGTTATGCACAAATTAGAGGGAAGCAGGGGTTACTTCAGGCTAGCACGCTGCACAGGATTTGGCCAGGCTTTGTTCTTCGAGGAAGGGCAGGGTTCTGAGAAGTGCAGATTGTGATGTAGGCAAATCCCAGGAGGCTGGGACTCCCAGGGCAGGTCTAGGGGAAGAAAACCTGGTGAGGGAGGGGGGTCTCAACCTCAAAGCCTGAATAAGGACTTCTCTAGGAACAGAGAAGCCACTGGAAGCTGGATGTGGAGCAAGGATGGGTGAGACGAAGGTGAGTATTTTAATTATTGAGATGCAAAGGATCCTAGAGAGCATCTTGTCTGACCAGGCCAACAGAGGCCAGGGAGGGAAAGTAGTGAGTCTCCAAGGTCCCACAGCAAGGACCAGGGCCAAGCCTCCCACCTGTGCAGAACCCAGCTCAAATGACTCCTCAAGCCCAGTTGTGGCCCCACAAAAGGAAGTCCCTAGCACTTTTCATATATACATATATATAATTGTTTTCTGACTGTAAAATTATGAGTCATTGTAGAGCAGTTTTAAGTTATAGAAATATAAACAAGAAAATATCACCTATAATCCCACCACCCAAAGATAATCACCATTAGTATTCTGATGCATTTCTCCCAGTAGGTATTCCACATAAAGCCATACATTAAGGGCTGGCCCCATGGCCGAGTGGTTAAGTTCGCGTGCCCTGCTTCGGCGGCCCAGGGTTTCACTGGTTCGGATCCTGGGTGTGGACAAGACACCGCTCATCAGGCCACGCTGAGGCGGCGTCCTGCATGCCACAACTAGAAGGATCCACAACTAAAAATACACAACTATGTACTAGGGGGCTTTGGGGAGAAAAAGGAAAAACAAAATCATATATATTCATTAGATTGGAATTGTATTGTGTATAGTTCCATGTTCCACCTTTTTTGTGTGAAATTGTAAGTGTTTTGTGAGAAGGAGGGACTGTTTTTAATGCAAAAGAAACTCTAGAAAACTTTTTCCTTAGGAAAAAAAAAAGCACAAAGCCCAGTCTGTGGTGGTTGGGAGGACATCCTGAGGGCTGCCGGTCCGTCCGTCCGGTGTGAGCTCCAAGGCTGTGGCTCAGAGAAAGACAAGCCTTTCTCGCCTCTCCTGGCCAGGCTGCAGCCTCCTGCCTGTGGGCAAGACCGAGTTGCTGAGTCTGCACTCACCCTTCCTTCCTCAGCACAGGATGTGTGATCATCCACTCCATCCAAAGGCAGATGGGGTTGTGGTCGTTATTGTTTATTAATAACAAGGGCATCTCAGTCTGTGCAGCACAGTGTTTTCTCATGTGTTATCTCAACTGAGACTCACGCTGTGAGGCAGATAAGACAAGAGCTGTTACACCCATTGTTCAGATACAGAAACGAAGGCTACAAGAAATCAAGTGGCTAATTTGAGGCCACAAAGCTAGTAAGTAGCAGAGCAGGGATTGTATGTGTATCTGGCTGACATCCACTTTAGAGATTTTTGTCTCTAAACTTTTTTCCCTCTAGTCCTAGCTTTTCCTGAGCCAAACTGCATCCCCTTAGTGAGATGAAGGACTGAGAGTGCTGTGAATATTACAGGTATGTGGAAAGGACACAGAACCCCGCTGTGGGACTTTTAAACCACGAGTGCAGGCTCTGGCTGGATGTGCTGGGTGGCCTGACCTCAGGGCAGCTCCTCCAGGACAACTCGGAGCCAGCAGCTTCAGAGTTTTGAGGAGTGGGTTCAGGAGGCAGCTGTTTCCTGTAGACATGACCAGCAGGGGCACTATTCCTCAGGCATCCTTCTTGACCCATCCAAGCTATGGAGGCCCATTCCCTGCCCAGGGCATGGGCCCAGAACAGAATAGGGTCTTTCACAGAGGGACTGTAGAACTCTGTGAGACTGACTCTAACCAAGGGATTTTGGGCAGCTGCATCCCCCAGATGGTTTCCCAGTATTGCTACTGTAACAAATTACTATAAATTAAGTGGCTTAAAATAACATAAATTTATTATCTTACAGTTTTGTAGGTCAGAAGTCCAAAATGAGCCTTACTGGACTAAACTCAAGATGTCAGCATAGCTGCATTCCTTCCTGGGGGCTCTAGTAGAAAATCTGTTTCCTTGCCCTTTCCAGCTTTTAGAGGCCACCTGCATTCCTTGGGTTGTGGCCCCTTCCTCCACCTTCAAAGCCAGCAATGGCTGCTCAAGTCTTTCATATAATGCCATCCTTCTGGTTCTGACTCTTCTGCCTCCTTCTTCCCTGTTTAAGGACCTTTGTGATTACATTGGACCCATCTAGATAATCCAGGATAATCTATTTTAGAGTGAGCTGATTAGCAACCTTAATGGCATCTGCAACCTTAATTCCCCATTGCCATGTAACATAACATATTCACAGATTCCATGCATTAGGATGTGGATATCTTTAGGCCACTGTGGACCATTATTCTGCCTACTCCTCTGGGTTCCTCAGGCATAGACAGCAGCCCTGGCCAGAGCACAGTCAGGATGTGCTGCCACTGTCAGAGAGGTCCTATTTGCCCAGGTCCCCTCCCACCTACCTGATTCAGCTCAACCAGTCCTGGACTTCTCTTCTCCCATCCTCTGCTCTCAGTCTTAGGTGGAGAAAAGCTGGGCAGCAAGTGCCAGGGAGCATGGACACAAGGAAGAGGGAGATGCAAGGCTGGATGTACCAGGGCTGTGGGAGGCCCCTGGGGCCTGCACAGAGACCCTGCACTTTCCAAGGACTGGGGCCAGAGCCAGGAGGACTCAGACACTGAGGTCTAAAGGTAGCTCCAGGGCTGGAGAGGCAGGAGGCCAAGAGTTGGAGCCCCTCCACCTCTGCACCCCTGGCTGCCCTTGACAGCCAGAGTTCACCTGGTGCCTTTCCTCAGGTGGCAACTGCCTGTCTGCCTTTACTCATTCCCTTTCCCCTCTCCTTCCCTGGGCCTCAGGCTGAAACCTTTGTGGGGCCAGAGGGAACAGGAGGCCCCTGCCGAGGCTTTGTCCTGGGCTGCTTAATGAGGGCCTGGGGGAATCTATGGCCCAGCAGGAGGGCCTGTGGGCAGTGTAGGGAGGGGCTGGACAAAGCCTTTGTCCCTCTAAGTAGGGTGACCAATTCACCCCAGTTTGACCAGGCCTTTCTCAGTTTTGGCACTACCCACATCCCTGGAAACTCTTCAGTCCTGAGCAAACTGGGACAGTCTGTCACCCAACCGCCAAGGCCCTTTGCACCTCCTAATGTATTCTAGATTACCTTTGCGGCCTGGACAGCTGGCCCTTTGGACTCTTGGCTCTTGGATGCCAATCTCTGCACGTTATCTGTGTGCAGAGAGACCTGGGGGCTGAGGAAGGGCCCCAGGCCAGTGCTGGGGAAGCACAGACTGCTGCTTGCAGCATTCCCAGCAAGAGCATCACTTGAGACCATGCCTGGGTCTGCATGGGACAGAGCTCCTACATATGCACCAGGGAGTGAGAAATTGTGTTTGCACTCAAGTGTCTAAAAATTTAACAGCCTGATTACTTCTGGGTGGTATACTGCAGGTGGCTTTAATTAATGATTTTATTTACTCATCTGTATTTCTTACTCTGTACAATTAAACCATGTTCCTTTTACTTGTGTACATTTTTAATAAAAGAAAGTAATTAATGACTCAGGCTTCCATCTCCAGCAGTCCTGCTGAGGAACACTGATGGGCTGTGCTACACGTTGAGGGACACAGAGGCCCTTGTTCTGAAGCCTTTGGCCTGGCTGCTGGTTGGTTGTGGCCCATTCTGCCTAAGGCTTTAATGCAGGGGCAGAGCCAGTTGCAACTCTGTGCCCTCCTTGCCTCTAATCCTGCTCCCCTGCACCCTTGGCTTGTCCCCCAGGGAAGGACTCAGAGAAGCCATGTGGGCAGTAGGCAGAGCAGGTGAGCAGATGCTGACTACAGGGTTTTGCTGACCCAGAGTTTTGCAAGAGATGCTCTCTAGTGCCGATCCTGCCTGAGCACTGTGAGAGTATGGAAGAGATAAGCTGCTTGCTTGCCCCTGAGGAGCTTCCAATCTGGTTGGAGAGATTGGGCACCCCACAGACAGCATGGGCAGTGGCAGACTGGAGGGGGACAGGCACTGGATGGTGAACTTTGCCTGCATGGGCCATCAGATAAAGGAGGGTCCAAGGACCACATTGCACATGTCTTAGTATGGCCGGAGGCCAAAAATGGTGTCCTCCCGTGTGACTGGAGGCAGGTCCCCAAGTGGAGGAGATAGTCTTCTGGTCCAAGAACTCTGGCTGCTTGCCGTCCATGCTGGAAGGGTGGTGAGAATGGTTACCAGGCTGTTTCAAATCTTGGAAAGTTGGACACCCCTTCAGACCCTCCTGTCTGCCCCATGACCACAACCCCCCCAACACCTATATGGGAATGCTAGACTCCCATACCTAAGGACCGAGCCCTCCCCATGGCTCTCAGCATCCTGACATTCTGCTCTTCTGTCCATCCTGGAAAGCCCAAAAGGGGCATGTAGAGGGGAACCCTGGGTCCCCAGCAGAGTCAGCTACCCTTCACCTCCCACAGGCAAGGTCAGCAGCCCCCACCCCAGTCCACCATTGCCCTGGTGTGGCCGACATGACAGGACTTCTTGACTTGTTCTTAGTTTTAGAAAAGTAATAACTGTTCCGGCGTGACTCCCTCCTTATCCACCCCAGATCCCCAAACACCAACTCCATGTCCACAGAACTCCCTTGTTCCATGAAGTCAGCTTTCTCAGAGAAGCCTGGCACACAGTCCTCCCACCCCACCCCAGGGCTCATGTGGCTTGGGTTACTTACTTTGCTCCTGAACTCAGATCCTGGGCATATCTCTTCGCCTCTCTGAGCAAAGGTGTGGTTGAGTATTTTTAACTGCTGTGGAAGAACCCACTGTGCCTGCCCTAATTCTGGGCTGATTCAGGATGGACAGTGGAAGGTAGCAGAACTGGACACCCCAACATCCGCCTGGCTGTTAAGGGAAAGGGGAGGGCGGAAACAGAGAAAGAGACCCAAGCCGATCCAAGGCATTTGGCCAGAAATGGAAGCAAGGGCCCTACCCAGGCTGTGTCTCAGCTGGGTCTGCAGGACATGGAAGGGCCTTCCCATGAAGGAAGTCTGTGAGTGAGTCTGAGAGCCCTGCTGATGGGGGGCATCAACCAGCCAGCTGCCAAGAGTGCTAGGTTTTCTCAGGGACCAAGAAGCTGGGGTTAGACTCCTGACAGCCATCGGGTGACTCCAGTCTTGTGACTGGGAGTTAGGATGCACCCCCGAGTGGTCTTGACTTGTACAATCACCCAGAGTCCAGACCTCTTAGGACCCCAGGACCCAAGAAAGGGTCTGATTGAGAGCAGGAGAACAAGAGAGTTCAGGTTGCCTTGCTCAGACAGAAACGTGGCTGGAAAGTCCTCTTTGACCCCTAGAGCTGAGATAAGGCCCAGCAGGACAGAGTCCCCTGGAGCTAGGAGCAGGTTCACATACAGACTTGTGTGGTTGAGCTGCCCCCTCCGCTGAGGCCAAGTTACAGGCCTGTGTCCCACCCCCCTCGTGCCCCACCCCTCGAAACTGCAGGTGGCCTCCAGGGCATAGGTGGGGCATTGCTCCCCTTGAGGACCAAGCCAAACCCCACCCCACTGGGGCCCTGGGGCCTGTAGCAGCAGAACCACGTTGCCTGGGGTGGGGGCAGGGGAACAGAAGACAGTGTGGGGTCCCACACAGTGTCCAGAGCAGCTGCAGCTTTTCCTGCCTTCCCTCAGTGTCTCCAAATGCCTTCTTGGCATGAGGTGCTAGTGCCCTGCCCTGGGCCAGCTCTCCCAAACTTCCTCCCCAGGCTTCAGTTTCCTCCTCTGCAGGCAGCCTGGTATTGTGGGTTCTGGGCATAGACAGATGTGAGTTGGAATCCAGGCTCCATACTGATTAGCTGAGTCACCCTGAGCAAGCACCTTCTGCTGGTTGAGCTTTGGTTTCCTGGTCTGTGAACAGGGGGCTGTGGTGGGGTGCCAGTGCCATGGTACACATGGGGTTCTTGGCACAACACCTGGTGCAAAGTGAGCACTTGAGGCCTATGTTGTCATCACCAATCCAGACTTTGAGGTCCTTTCCAGTTCTACCCATTTCTGAGCTCGAAGAGCTGGATGAAAGATGGCGGGCTGAATGTCTGCCTCTCCTCTCGCACCAGTCCCCATGTCCTTGTCTCATTGTCTCCAGTATCTCCCCAAGTAAAATTAAGCTCCTAGCATAGACTCCCTAGGCCTGCCTCACCACTGAGGCTGCAGAAGTGGGGGCTTCTTCTACAACTCTCCACCCCAAGAAAATCAGCAGAAATGAGTCTCTTGGGAGCTGCCTAGAGCTAAGAAAACCTCGTGGCCAGCTAGCTGTGCCCCTGTGCTGCCTTAGACTTGGCCTCACAAGGGAGCTCTGGCCAACAAAGACAAGTCTCATTCTGTCCAGTACTTTCCCTCCTGGAAAAGGGAGTGCACCGGCTCCCCATTCTCCCTCCCCAGGCCTTCTGCCCCTGTGACCACTGGCAAAAGTAGGGAAAGGTAAGTGCAGAGTTCTGATGAATTTCACGCATCCTCACAATGGAGGGTTAGTCGTGCCCAAGTGAAGAAAGGGCATTACATCTGACAGAAACAAAGGCTTCTGGGGTGCTCCAATAGGACTGCTGAGGAAACCTGTACCCCACTAATACAAAGATTTTTGGATCTGTGCAAACAGTGTGAAAGAAGACCAAATGGTCCCAGAGAATGACAGCCTGGGTGTGACAGAGCCCCACTAGCCAGAGGGCATCACTCTCAGAGGAAAGGACTCCACCTCCGGCCAGGCGCAGGACTTTCCCCAGAACTTCAGCTCTGTCTTTGACAGTCCCCACCTGAGACTTCCAGAGAGGTCTGAGAAAGCTCTTATCTTGCACACAGTGCCCTGAGAGATGTTGAAAACTGATATACCAAAAGAGATTATTTGCATGTCTTCCCTAAAGATCTTCTGCTTCATCAACCTCTGTATGGGCAGCCAGCTTATTAGCGTCTAGCTTTCTTCCTCTTGTCAGGTGAGCTGAATGAATAAACTAGCCCAATTAAAGTGACACCTTTGGAGAAAGGCAAGGAAACCCCTATGACTAACCAGAAATGCCCTTAAACATCTGTAGACTTGGCAGGAGTTCTAGCTGGTGTGGCTGAGCCCCACTTTACCAGTTTACCCCTTTGAAAATGGCCCTTGATAACAATGACGTCATCGCAATCCCAACAAACAGATCTTTCAGTGACCTCCCAGCTCCCTCAGCCAAGAGCTTCCACCATTAGTGCTTAGATTGAAATTCTTGGGAATGACCCACAAAGCATTGGCAAGTCCTTAGAATGATCTTAAATTATTATGCCCAAATTTGGCTCAGATTATACTGATGTTGCTGCATTTCAGGCATTCTTTGGCTAATGAGTTAGTGTCAGCTGCTATCGCCCTTAGGTGAGTGGTCAGACCTTACTATTCTTCTGTCAGGCCTGGGCTGAGGTCTATGGTGGGGTATGAAGAGACAGCTCACCATCCTAGAAGGTCTAGCACTATCCCACACTCCTCTTCCAGTCCTGGTCCCTAGGACCCAGCTACCTTGTGATGGGGGGTGGGGGGGTAGAGTTCTGGGAGTCCCTCCCTGGACATTCCAAGGAGTTGGTCCTAATTGTTTAGGATTCCTGGGGTAAGAAGAGCTGGAGGAGGTCAGGACTCCTGGAGTTTGGGAGGTGACAAATGGAATTCCTCTCCCATTTCGGTAACATAAATGATGAATTTTGTGTATCACAACTTGAAATATTTCCACAACTGCCTGGGACTTCCACATACCCACTGCCTACTCTGTCAGGGATTAGGTTGAAAGACAAAAGAAGAGTAGGTAAGTCAGAAGCAGTTCCTGCTGTTTGCCCTGAGTTGCATCCATTCCCTCCCATCCCGCCTCAGTCCACTCTACATGGCTTCACACCACCCCCGGCCATCCTTAGCTGGAAAAAACACCCACTAGAAGACCTTGCCAAGCCCCTATTTACAAGCTACAGGAGGCTAGCCACCTCAATCCAATTCTTCTCAGTAAGGCCTGGGCCCTGGAGGAGCTGGGAAAGGCCATCTTATCCATCCCTCTGCCCCTACATGAGACTGCTCTTGAAAAATTCAGGTGGACCTTTCGATGGGCAGGGTTTGAGATCGGGGTCTATCCAGGCGTCCACATGCAGAATGCCCTCTCACAGCATGTCCGAGATCAGGGAATGATATTTCCTGAGCTTGGCAGAAAATGTCAGACTGACCTTTGCCTTTTTCCCAGGTTTTTCATCAGTTTCTCACTCAGCCTTCCCTCCTCCACCAAGGGCCCACACTCCTTCAAGAGGGCTGGGCCCAGTGAGAGGGTCACAGTCCAAGTGGTCTCTGGAACTAAGAATATGGAAGATGTGTCCACTGGGCTTGGTTTCCCTGAGCAACCCCCTTGCTGCCATGGCCTCAGTCCCTAGATGATGCTAGTGATGCCAGCTGGCTTCCCTTGGCCAGACTGCCTACTGCTGGGTGCTGTTTACATCTCAGGGGAGGGAGATGAGAAAAGCCCATATCCAGACCTCTCACCCTCAGACATTCCTCACTGGGGCCTTATCTGAAGGGGGCATTGCCATGTCAGTGGTTCTCAACCTGTGGTTTTCAGAAACACTGTTCTGATCAAATATACCCTTTCACAGAGATTCTGTGTGCATTAGCCCAGCTGGAATCCTGAAAAGACGTGGAAGAATGAAACCTGCTTGGTATGAGGTCATCCAAGGTTTTCCTAACACATTTGTGCATGGACCTGTTCCACAGTACACTGCAGGGCTGGTATTCAGCACCAATACAGTTATTGTTGGGTGTCAAAATAGTATTCTTGAATTGGCAGGTAAAGAGCCCCAAGCCTGTCCCCAGAGTCCTCCAGCCACCCCCGCCCCTCTCCCTCAGTTCTGCCCCTAATCCAGTATCTACCTGTCCTGTCCAATATGGTAGCCACTGGCCACAGGTGGCTATTTAAATTTTAACTACTTAAGTAAAATTTAAAATTCAGTTCCTCCATTGCACTGGCCACATTTCAAGTGCTCAGTTGGCACATGTGACTGTGCCGCTGCCTACTGTATTGGACAGCAACAGAGAGGGAACATTTCCATCACCACAGAAACTGGACAGCAACTAATGCCTAGCACAGCAGGCCTTGGGGACCTGTTTTGGGCTATGTCTGTGCTGACTGTCTGTGACTGTGCTGTGCCACCTGTTAACTTCTTGGCGCAGCACCTGAGTACACATGCACATGAGTTCAGGAGGACATATGGTCTATGGCACATTCCTTAGAAGAACTCACAACCTAACACACCCCAGGCCCCAGAAGCCCAAATTCAACTCACAGCCCTGACTATAAAACCAAGGGCAAGTGTCTCTATTTACATAGGCATGTCCCTGTGCGATTGACTGTCCCCTCGTCCTGTCATCTTCTCCATGAACATAATTGAAAGGATTCTGCAACAGGTGCATGTCACTGCTCACCCCAAAATCAAGCTCAGGCAGGATGCCAAGAATGAGTCCATTAGAATGTCTCTACAAAAAGTAAAACCATCTGCAATTTATCTCTAAAGAAAAGGTCACACCCCTTATAAACAATTAACTTTTTATAAAAAGACAAATGTACAAATTTACAGACATGTACATATGTGATCACACATGACTTAGTGGTCAGATGGCGTTTTCCAATTTTAAAAATTTTCCAAGGCGCTCACACTTCCCTCCCTGGGCCTCCTGAGGGCTGCTGGGGCCTGCCTGAGGGGGCAGGTGGGCGCAGGGCAAGGCACTGTATAAATAAATGCAAAGTCCAAGAGCTTAGCGGAGACGTTAGTGTACACCTCTGATCAGAAATGTGGCAAGTTCCACAAGAAAAAGTGCCATGTTTTTTCCCGAGCCCCTCAGCCCGAGCAGGGAGCAGGGCAGAGCTCCTCCGAGGCTGAGGGAGTACTGTCCCGCAGGACCCCACTTTTCCTTCACATTTCACTGGCTTTGGAACAGTCCCCAGGGCTCAGCTGGGAAGGGAGGTGGTTCTTTGGGAACAGGATTCACTTAGTGCAATTGTCTCTTAGTGCAGAGCCAGCCCTGGGGTCGGTGCTGTGCTTTTCTGAGGTCACTGGTCCGTTCCCTTGGGCCAGCTCAGTGACAGTGAGACCCTCTCCAGGCAGCTGGGCGTAGAGGGGAAAGCTGGAGGCTGACTCCTTTCTGAGACTTCCACCTGACACACCAATCTCAGAACCCCATCTTCCGAGGAGGCAGGGCCAGCATTACCCCCACAAGATGAGCCCAGACCTTGGCCTGGCAGGCCCCAAGAGGCCACCGTCCCAAGGAGGGAGGCCCCATCCCCACTCGGCAGTGGGGTCACGCTTTGCCATGTCAAAAGGGCCCACAGGAGTCCTGCTTCTCTGCACCACAGTCACCATGATGCCAGGTCCTGCTCACCTAGGGGAGTAAAAGGGGGCCAGGGGCCCAGCTATGGAGCACAAGGAATGGCCTGGATGGAGGGCAGCCTGACTGGGGTCAACAGGCTGTCCAGCCAGCTGGTGTCCATGTTCTTCAGATCTGAAGATATCAGCCCAATATACCCTAGAAGATGTGAAGAAGATTGTGTGAGGATGAGGGTGGGGGCAAGTGTGTTCCTCCTCGACCCCCCAACCCTATCCCTGAAGGCCACAGACACAGCAGCCTCTGCTCTCCACCCCATACAGCGAGCCGCCGTCATCTTTAGGTAAACTGAGGGCACGGGAGCAGCAGCGAATTCACAAGCTGTCTGTACCCAGATGAGTTTAAGAAGGATGCTTTACTTCTGCTGCTCCCTGGCTCTGCCCCCAAGCCTTCCCCACCTGCCACATGGATCCTGGGGTTTCTTACCCCCATGGCTGTCGACTTCTGTCTCCTCCTTGCAGCTGAAGTCTCCATAGACAGAGGGGGGCTGGGCCCCAGGTTCATTGAGCAGGTATCCCTTGCCATCCACGTTTGTCGGCTGCCACCCCGACTGCTCCAAGAACTGGAGACAGAGGAACAAGAAGCCATCAGCTCACTTCCAGTACAGACTCGCCCTGTGGCCCTACCCTTAGTGAGCCAAAGCTTCCCAGCCAGGATCACACCCTGGCCATTTTCACATTCTCAGATGGAAGCAGACGTGGAGTGCAGTTAGGACAGGGGCCTGGGAGGTGAGGGTCTGCCCTACACACACACTCCTCATCCAGCCTCTGGCACAGAATATCCGAGACTTCCCTTTCAACTGGGTAGGGACATACCAACTGGGAGTCTGGCTTAAAGCAATGGTTAGCATAGTAAGTCAAGAAAAGATGACTAGAAAAGCTAGAGATAGGAACCATACTCATGTCTCAATTTTCTGTGCTGATGGAACAGAGTCTGGGTACAACTACTGCAAAAACTTTTGTATATTCACTTTTTTTTTTTTGAGGAAGATTAGCCCTGAGCTAACATCTGCTGCCAATCCTCCTCTTTTTTTTTGCTGAGGAAGACTGGCCCTGAGCTAACATCCATGCCCATCTTCCTCTACTTTATATGTGGGACGCCTGCCACAACATGGCTTGCCAAGCGGTGCCATGTCCGCACCTGGGATCCGAACTGGCGAACCCCAGGCTACTGAAGCAGAACATGCGAACCGAATCACTGTGCCACCCAGCCAGCCCCAATATATTCACTTTTAAAACAGAAGCAGAAAAAAACCCTGGAGGATAATTTGGTAAAAAAAACAAAACAAAAAAACAAACAAAAACAAAAGCCATCATATTACAGATCCCAAGGCTGATTATTGAAACCTGATGTGCATTTCCCAAACTAGCAGGGCTGGGGCACGCTGGGGTGGAGGACACTCACCAGCCACCCAGCGTTGATGGCGGCTGACTCAGAGTGTCTGAGGCCCTGAGGCCTGCACCAGAACAGCCTGTTGGAAATTAGGCCTCCTACCTGTCCTCACTTCCACACTATTTTTCCCATTCAGCCAAGGAGGGCAGTGGTCCCCAGGCACATGGATATGGTGGCACTTGTAGGACTATGCAAGCAGCCAGGTCACAGCAGCAGCTGCCTACCCTCCAATGTGGAAGCTCTCACTGAGTCTCTCTCCTCACTGAGAGGCAGCTACTTCAAAAGAGTGCCCAGGGAGAAAGGGGCTTACCTTCATGATGTCGTCAGTTAATTTCCCTTCCTCATCCTCGTCTGTTGCAGCTGTGGATGGGGAAGGGCAGAGAGGTTGGCTGGCAGTCACCTAGGCTCATCCTGCAGTTCCAGCCCCACTAGATCCCCCTGCCCCTTCATATGCACACACACACTGGCCTCCCAGCGGACATCTGCCTGCCATAGAGATTCCAGAACAGGACACTGTCGTGGTGACTCAGCCTCCCCAACCTTGAAGCCACACCTCTTCCTACCCCTTGCTTCCTTCCTTACTCTCAGAGACTGAGCTGCAGAGGGGGCAGGAGAACCAGCAACCTTAGACCAAAATGCAGCCCCTGGCCCCCTTCCTCCTTCTCTCCACCACAGTCAGCTCAGTGCCAGCTGGAGTTCTGAGCATCTTTTCTTCCTCAGGAAATCCCTCCCAGGACCCAGTCAGGCAGGCAGGCCAGGCCCCAGAAGCACGAACCTTCAGAGGTGGAGGGCATAGGCGACACTTGGAAGCTGTACAGGTCACTGGTGCTGTCCGGCACAATTTCCCCTGGCATGTGCCAGTCGGGGAGAGTGCTACTTACAGCACATGATGACAGCACTGAAGGACAACAGAAACCACAGGTCAGAGCTGTGTGCTTTCTTAGTTTGCAAGACATCCAGCATCCCCTACCCTGCAGCCTGCTCCAACAGGCCACCATCCACAGACATAAAGCCTCCTATACCCAACCAAAGAGACATCCCACCGACCTGGGTGTTCCCCTGCCAGACTTGGAGTAAGGGCCCCACCTCACCTGGAGTAAGGGCCCGTTCAATCTCCAAGTCCTGCCCCATGTAGCTCTGAGCTGTGTAGCTGCTGTGGTCATCAGGCAGGGTGGAGCTGCTGAGTCCATCAGAGAAGGTATCAGGGCTGGAGTCCCCACATGACTACAGAAGGACAAAGAAGCTTAGGCCCAGGCTTGCTGTGGCACTTCTTCCACTGCCCACCCTGACTCACAGGTGACCAAAGGCCAGCTGCTTAGGACCACACTCACCTTCCTCTTGGCCTTGCTCTTAGCATCTCGGCTAGACTTGGACTTTCTCTCTGTGGGACAGATAGGCTGTCAGCCTTGGTATAGGCATGCCAGCCCCAGCTGCCCTTCCTCCTCCCTCCTTCCCTCCCTGAGGGCTTCCCGAGGACCCAGAGCCCTTGGATACCTTTCCTCTGGTTCTTGGTCAGGGGTGGAAGCATCCGGTACACCCGCACAGCTGAGCTGCCCTTGTTCCTGCTCTGGTCCTTCACCTCCTCAATGTCTGGCAGGGAGTTCATGGCACAGCGAAAGTTGGCCTTCCATGTCTTGGGATCTGGCTCCTTTTCCCCTGCTTTGTATCGGCCTAATGGGCAGGAGAGTGAAGAGGATCGTCAGGGCCATGGGTGGGGATCCTCGGCTGCCCCCTGGCCGGGGAGGAGGAAGGCAAGAGTACCCCTAAATTCTCATGCTGCCAGAGATCCACACTGGTCAAACCAGCAGGTATTCCTGGGTGACACTCTGCAGGCCCTGGGCCCTGGGGCTTCTTAAATGCCCAGACTTGGCTCAAACACATCAAGCAGGCCTCACTGAAGGGGCCAGCCAGAAGCACTAGAGGGCCCATACACCCAAAAGTGCTATCTTTGTCCCGGACCATGCCCAGTCTCCTTGCTTGGGCTATCAGCAGCTAGAGGATAGGGACTGGGGCTTATCTGATATTTCCAAACATGGTAGTAGACACAGAGTAGGCATCAAAGAACAGTTACTGATAGGTGGACTGACTGGTCTGAGATGGGCCAAGAGCCCCATCCCTCAAGAATAAAAGGAGGCTGCCAATCAGATGGACCTTGGGCCAAGGACTTTGGTCAACATCAAGAAAAAGGAAGGCCTGGGTCTCTTTTAGTGTCCTGGCTCATAGCTGCTTTTGCCAGGGAGAACCTTAATCCAGCCACAACCTGAAACCACACTTTCTAAGATTTTCACAGATCTTCACAGATTCCTTTGAGAATTTGTTGAAATGATGGACCCTCTCCCCAGAAACATAGGTCTGCCCTGTCCACCCCCTGAATTCTATACACCTTCTTAGGGAGCTCAGAGACGCCAATGAAGAGCCTTTCTATTAACAGAAGTGCGTCCTCTTGTCCTTCCCTGGCCCTTGGGACTCCTGGGCTGAAGTCCAAGGCACACACCTGTGTGAATGGCCCAGCTCCGGAACAGACAGGCATCCTTGTTGATGTCCCAGCCATGCTTGGCAGCGTGCTTCCATGGGATCTGGAAGATCATCTCCTCCTGAACAGCACACACGCATACACATAAGGCTGTGTCAGCTGAGACCACAGGTTTTTGGCCTGAGTCTGCCCTGCCCAGCCCCCCAGGTCTGGGAAAAGGCTGACTTCCCCTTTTCACCCTGACATCTGGCTTGGGTTGACCCATCCTGAGATTGGCTTAAATCAGCTGCTCCATCACTCTGGATCTCTCAGAAGTGGCCCTGGGTTCTGATGAGCTGTGCCACCCTCAGCTCAGCAAAGACCTCCCTCTGCCTGTTACAGATGTGCTAGGACCCATACAGAGCACCCTGGGATGCTTCTCTCTGGCTTGTCAGCACCAACATGGAAGTGAGAACTCCATCAATTAGATGGGGCTGCTCTACAGCCATACACTTGAGGGAGCCTTGGGCCAGACTTGGATGCTGACTACCTGTGTGACCCTGGCACTGTCACTGTTCCTCTTTGTCCCTCATTGTTTTCTCTGCTGTGAAATGACAAAACACAGTGACAAATATAAAGACTGAGGTCTCACTGTTATTACTGGTGGTTAACAGTATGGATTTTTGAGTCAGACTGCTCAGGTTCAAATCTTGGCTTTATCACTTTTTATGTGATCTCATTATCTACCTCTCATAGCCTCAGTTTCCTTATCTGAAAATGGAGATATTAACCGGATCTACCTCAAAGGGCTATTTTGATGATTAAATGACACAACGTAAGTAACATCTTTAGCATCGTACCATGCTTCTAGTGAGTATACAGTAAGCATTAGCTATTATTATGAATACTATTATAACTATTAAGTTTGCAGGGTCTATATTGCCCTTTGTGCACCAGCAAGAGGCTTCTTGGGCCTGGGCAACTGGTGCAAGGTTAATTCTTGGGCTCCCTGCTGAGTCAGCCACCTTCCTGCCAGCAGTGCCCACTTCTCTGTCTCCCATCTGTCTGACTGGAGCCCTGTAGATGCTGTGTGTATTTGTAGGAGTCTCCCTCAGGAGAGACGAGAACTCCAGCTCTGCAGATTCTGGGAGAGTCCTGCTGCTGGGAACTGTCAGTGCCCTCAGGTGGGTGCCCTGTCCATACCTTGAGAAGGGAGGAAAGCAGAAGTCGGGCAAGTGGGGCGCAGGGTTGGGCCTCCTACACCCCTTGCATGCAGGAGCCACTGGGAAACACATCTGCCTGCTCCCTATCACTTCCCTTTTCTAGCTGCATCTGAAGCTTTGGTCCCCAAAGAAAATGGGTTAAAATAGTGGCAGAAAAACCCAAAGAGTTACACTCACTTTATTAATCCAGATCAGCCCTGGGATTTGGTTGGAATTAATCTGCATCTCTAGCCAGGGTCTCATGCGCATCCGAGTGATGGGCATGTTGGCTGTAAAGAGAAGACAGAAGGCTCCTGTTTGGAATCTATTGAGCAGCCACTGGGCACTACCCTGCCCCACCCCAGGTCATTCAGATACCCTCCCCTACCTTCAGCCAGGTCCCAGGTACTCCACGAGGGAGGGACCTTCACTGGAATAAAACTGCCCTCCAAATATTTTCAGCATCTTGGGCAAAAACACTTCTGCCCCTTCCCTCACCCCCTCCTAGACAGTCTTGGGAGAAGACAGGCTTGCCAGTGATAGTTTCAGGATTTACGTGCAGGAAAAAGAGACAAAATACACAGATACCAGAACTTTTCTCCCCAAATTCGAATCCTTTGGGAAGGAAGGGGATTCTTTTGCTTGATGCCAAGAAATTTCCCTACTAGAGTTGTTGCCACTAACTGTGTGCCTTCCTCGAAGGGCAAGCAATCACCCTGCACCCTGGACGTCCTCTCCCCACCGCCACCCCCATCTGTTCTACGCCTTCCTGACAGCCGCGGTGCACAGGCCAGGACGCTAACCCTTCCTGCCTGGCTCCCCTCCTAGGGCGAAGTGGCCCAATGAACACCTGTGGCGCCTCCTCCCGCAGCTCCAGCAGGTCCTCCAGCCACCCAGGGCAGCAAGCCTCAGCCCCCTCCCCTTGCACAGACAGCTTGAAACCTGGGCCCTGGCGCGGAGCTGGGACCGCCGAAAGCCGACGTCGGGAGCTTGGAGCGCCCACGCACGGACGCACACTCGAGTTCCCGGCACGGCTTGTAGACGCGCGCAACCAACATACCGAGCCAACCAGAGACCCCCGGCGGCTTCGCGCACACAGATCTGCGACAACGGCCGGACGCCAGCAACCTCGGCCGGCTGGGCGGGCCACGCCGCGGCCCGCCCTCCCCGCGCTGCCGCTCGCCGCTCCTCCAGCGCCCTCCTGAGCCCGCTCGGGGACCCAGGCAACGCCGCGCGCCCGAGACTCTCCCGGCTGGGGTTTTCGGCCCCCACTTCCTGGTGCCCGGCGCCCCTTTGTTCGACGCCACCGGTCCCCACCGCAGCGAAGGCGGCTCACCTCTGCAGCGGCGCGATCCGGCAGCGGCGCCTGAGGGTCCCGGCGCGGCTGGGGCTGCTGTGCCGGCGCGGGGAGCGCGATTCCGGGTGGGAGCGGGGAGAAGGCAGAGGATGCCTGCGTCGCGGGGCTGCTGGGCACGCTGGTCTGGGCTTGGCACGGCTCCTGCTGGCCTCTGCTCCGCGCGACTGGGGCGCACGTCCTGCCTCGACGAAGGAGTGGCGCGCTCTGCCGGGGCAGCGGCGTCGGCGAGAAATCTAAACACTTAGCGGGATTCCCCCAACCCAGGCCGGGCCCCGCCTCTAAAGAGCCGCGAGGACGCCTATTGGCCCGCGCCGCCACATCATTTCGGAGAAATCAGGCTGTTGTAGAGCTAGCGGCGAAGGGGAAGTACAGGGCGGCTGCTCCTCCCCACCCCCTCCGGCCCGGCGCCACCGCCCCGGGACGACCGCGGGCCCGCCCCGCCCGCTCCCACTCCGCCCGCACAGCAGCTAGCCCGGGAGAAAAGCTGTCCTGGAAAGCCGAACGCCCTCGGCCCGCAGTTACTTCCCTCACTCCGCATTCTCCTAGCCTGCTAGCTCCTGGGACCACCTCTTCACCCTCCTCTCCGGGGGGTGGGGACATCAATCTCCCGAATGCAGGTGAGGGGCTTACCAGGCACCTGCCGCCCTCTTCAGAGTGAACACCGGGATGGAACCCCTGAAAAGCAGCCTGGTTCCTCAAGCCCGCTAATGGGGTGTCAAGAAGGGAGGATTTCGACTCACGTTGCCCCCCTCTTGAGGGATGACACACCTCCAGATCACTCACCTGCCCTGGGGAAGTAAAGGAAAGCCTACGCTGCCTGGGATGCTGCCTTGGGGCTGCCGGAAAAGAGGAAATCCCAGGCTTGCTGCTGCTGGCGCAGCGCGCCTGCCAAGGGACCTCAGTTTCGTCAACTACAAAATAGTAATAGCCCTACCTTGCTGGTCCAGTGACAGAGAGAGATGGTGTCTGTAAAGCACCATGCCCCACTTAGGCAGCAGATGCTGCATGGTTTGTGAAGTCCCTGCTGGGAGTATAATAGAGACCCGGGAGACACCTCTCCCCCTTGCCGTCTACATCCTTGGGACTGCCTCACGGCTGGCTGGCGTTAGGGAAAGGGAGGAGAAGAGTTTCAGAGAATCCAGGACTGCTGAGTTGGGGTGGGGCAGCTTGGTCCCTCCTAGCACTCCTGCCTTAGTCCACCCTCCACATCCTCACATGGCGTTTGCAAGGGAGCTCCTCAGTGGCAGCCTTGGTGTTGCTTCTGGGTCCTCAGAGCTTGGCCCAGAGAGGTTCTTGGCAGTGTGAGGTTATTGCTTAGGGCTGGCCAAGGCCATGGGTCTAGCCAAAGGGTTGGGAGGCCAGGTCACAGGCCACTTGGGAAGGGCAGCTGCTTAACTCACGCTTACAACTAGACCTTGCTCCCCTTGTACTTCAGAGGCTGGCCTGTGTTCATTTTCCATCTATAACTGGCCCAGCAGGCTCCTTCCTTCACCGACCCCCCCGACCCCCAAAGGTGCTGACTCAGAAGTTAATTGCTCTTCCAAGCAGGGCTGATTGTGTCACTCCCCGCACCTCAGCTCTCCTTCCACAGCAGCACCCAGTTGCAACCATGCAGGCTATAAATAGACACATTGATGCAGTATTCCACCTGTCAGTCATTCTACTGCCTCCCTCCCACAGAGGAAATGGATGGGTTAATCCAATTCTGCTGCACCAGAATCTGATGCTGTCAATAATGCCAAGCTTGGTTCCCAGGAGACCAACACGAGTGGGTCAGAGCCATCTCCAGACAGCAGTGGGTGCAGGAGCTGGGAGAGGCAGAGGCAGGAGGAACTGCGAGGAATGAGCCTAGCTGGGTGGTAAGCAAAATTGAAGGTGCTGGGGCCCTGGAAGGCGGAGAAGGGTTGGAGTGCTTTAGGTGACAGATGGGAGCAGGAACCCACTACAGAGACTGAGACCATCTGAGCAAGAAGAGCAGAAAACAAGTGGTTTTTGAGTTGTTAAGTCTGTTCTCTGTGCAGCAAATGGATGCTTGTCGTCTCTAAGAACCTGTCACAGCCACTGGAAAATTCAGAATGAGATTAGGGGGAGGAAGTTTGCATCCGTGTGGCCTGAGAAATTGATCAAAATGACCCTATGAAGGCAACAGGAGTCTGTAAAAAGTGCTTTAAAACAAGAACTTTATTTTAATTCACAGATAATCATCTGTATATATAATGAGCATCTTTCCATGTCATGAAATCGACTTCTGCAATATCATTTGTAATGGGTATATATTATTCCATCATAAGGATAAATAAAAATTTACCCAATTAATCCCCTATTGTAGGACATTTAGGTTATTTCCATTTTTTCATAATACAACACTGTGTAGCTAAATCTTTGAACACATCATTAATTTTTTGCTTAGGAAAAATTCCCCAATGTTAGGATTTACCAAAGAAATTGTCATTTACATCTTTGAAATGTTCTTTGACTTTTTTTTTTTCACTTTTAACTTTAGGGATTCTTATTTTATTTTGAAGTCTATAAGAATCTGCTTATCATGATTGGGGGTGTCCAAATCAGCAAAATAAAGCCAACCCCTATGTAAGCTCCTCAAATTTTTATTGGAACTGGTCTTGATGAGTGCCATTCTAAGATGTAGCACACATTCCCTGTGATCCTAAGCAGAATGGTCTTCCCTAGGTTGTTCTTAGTAATTCAGGGTGGGCCCTTCCCCCTCTCTGACTCAAAACACTCATCTTCTGTAATCCCAGCCATCCCCTCTGGGCAGGTGACCTCCAAACCCAAGCTCTAGCTGCCTTCTGTACATTCCCTACAACCCTATCCACAGAGTCACACACACAAGCAGAACTCTTGGTCTCCCCTTTCCACACTGCTCCCAGCAGCTTTCTCTCTTGCAAATTCCAGCTCCCTCCCTGGTGAAGTCTTTCCCAAGCTCCTCCCCTCTTTGCCTCACCTGACCCTGGGCGGGGAGGGGGGGGGGGTCTTCCCTCCTTGCATAATTCCTGTCTTCACATTCCAGGACCTGACTGTTGTGGCCGGTCTTCTCTTGGGCCTCCCTCCTCATCAGGCCTGCCCCTCCCGGTACCTCTGCACTAGGATGATCTTCCTAACTTTAATGATCTCCCTAACATTGAGGTCCACCAAGGAGCGTTCTGAGTTCTCCCAGACTCCTTAGCCCCATATTCAAATCACTGCTCACTCTAGTCCCAGGGGTCCCATTCCAACCTTCTCTTCCACAGCTCCTCTACCCTTGGCAGTAACTAAAGGGCAGTGGAAAAAGAACACAGGATTTGAGTCTGAAAACCTGGGTTCTTGTGCTTTTGCTACTTGCTGTGTGACCTTAGACAAGTTACGGTCCCCCTCTGGGTGTCAGTTTTCTCATCTGTAAAATAGAGATACTCTCTGCACATCTCTCCTAATTGTTGTGGAGATGAAATTAGATAGACTATCAAACTCCTTTCGAAACTGTAAATCATTAGTCAAATGACATGTGTTAACAGTAATGCATGAACCTTTCAATGCATTTCCATTCTCTGAACAGACTTTTTGTTTCTCCTCCTGTCTTTGTTCCTTCCATCTGCTCCTCATCCCTGACTTCCTGGGATACTTAGCAACACTCACCTCTCTCTCCTTCTCTCTGTCTCTGTTCTCCCCCTCTCACCCCTACCCCCACCCCCACCCCCTCAAACACACACTTCAATTTCAGTCTTTGTTTTAAGGCCCAGAGCAAATGCCTGGTCTTCTAGTACCCCCAAGGCAGCCAACTAGAAGTCCTTCCCCTCCTCAGAAACCCTGGCCCTTAGCTTTCATGTTGCCTTTTCTCCACTTATCACTTTCTGGGTAGTGACCTTGTGGGGAACAAAGTCTGCATTTTTCTGCAAGAGACCTGAGGCAGGGTCCTCACACCTGCAGCTGGAGTTGGCTGGGAGTCAGCTTTGGAGCCAGTCTCACTCACAGGATGCCTCCCATCTACACTGTCACTCAGTAAGGGTAAATATATTGTGCACTTTCTCCCTATTAGGCCCTGGGGTTTCTAGGCTGGCAGGAGGGGCTGACTGGCCGGCAGAGCCTCCTTTGAGATGATATCTGCCATCAGGATGCCGGAGGCAAGATCACCCCTGTGGAAGCCTCTTCCCTGATGGACCAGACCTTGTCCCCAGTCCCCTCCCTAGGCTCTCAGAACACACTGTGCACCCCCTATGTGGGCTCCAGTTAGTCCTGAAGTGCAGGACCCAGCGAGGCTTTAACTAGGTTTTTGAGAGTAGGGGGCCTGCTACCCAGAGAAGAGGCCACAATCTCCAAAGTAGATGAACCCCCAGCAGGTGTGACAGCCTTCCAGGTTCAGAGGGAGGGTTCTTTTAGATGCTCAAAGTCCCTCCCAGCCATCATCTCTATTTTCACAGCAAACCTGGGAAGCAGGCAGTCCTAAACTATAAAGTATGCAGCACCAGTCAGGCATAAAATCATCCGAAAACTTGAACATAGAATCCAGGCATAATCACCCTGCCTGAAAGGAGCCCAGTCGGAGAGAAAGTAAGTCGTTTCTTAATTCATTCAAAAATAGGAATCGCACTCCTGATCTGGGTCAGCTCCAGATTTGGCCCTGGGGATATGCTGGGGCACGAGACTGGCCCCTCCCCTCTCACAGCTCTGGCAAAATGCTGTATGACACAGCAGAATAAACGTTGTGCTGTTATAAAAGCCCTAAACGCAGAGTGGGAGGCTGCTGATGGCTGGAAAAGCACTAGGGGGTCTTGCGATGTTAGAGTGGGCTGAGGAATTGCTCCAGCGCTCTGGGCTGTTCCGGAACCCCGGAGGTGGAGCGGGGCGTCAATGTGGGCTGCCGCTGATGCCCTGTGCAGTTTCATTTCTTATAAACACTGCTTTGGGAGGAAAGAGGCCTCAGCTTCCCATCCGCCCCCTGGGGCCCCGAGGAGGCGGGGAGGGGGTGGGGCGCGGCTCTGGGGCCAGGCCCGGCGGCCTCGACCTGGAGTGGGACTGGAGCAGCACCCTCCTCCTCCGCGTGAATGGGTCCCACAGCGCGGCCTCCGCCCACTGTCGTCAGCCCGGAGCGCCGATGGCAGCTTCCTGGCCTTTATGGGGGCAGCAGCACCCCTACTTCTGCTTGGGGAATCCGAGTTCTGGTTTGGAGCCCCTCGCCCCCAGGTGACCCACGATTGCGCTACCTGGGCCTAAGCTGGATGTGTTTTTGGAGGGGAGGGGGCACAAGTCTTTTGAGGCAACTTCCACATTCCTGCCGGCCCCGGGCTGGGGGTGAGTCGGGGTGAGCGGCGGCTCCGCGCTGGCCGGCTTCCTGGAAAGGGAGGGAGAGACGGAGAAAAGCAAAGCCTCCCAGCCGTGCTGCCCTGGTGGTTGCTGGGACCGCCCCTCCCCCTCCCCAGCTGGCTGCCGCGCCCGTGCCAGGCAGCTCACCTGCCCGCGGCCCAGGGCACTTCCTCCTCCTTCCCCGCCCAGCCTCTCGCTGCGGGTCCTGGTTTTGCAGCCAGCTTCGCAGCTGCAGGCTGTGTGCAACCTTGGGCGAGTTGTTAAACTTCTCTGTGCCCACTATACTCTCCCCTACGCACCGCTCCCCCCATGAAGCTAGCAACACTCAGGGTGCAGAGCTCTTTGTAAATGCCCCTGCCCTTCCTTCTTAGCCAACCCTTTGCCCCTTCCCCCAGCCTCCCGGGTTTGGCGGACACACAGCAGGCGCACAGAGATGGCGCCCACCTCTATGTTGCCGCGGGGAAAAGCCGCGTTGCGTCCCCACGCTGGGGCCCTCCGCCATCCGCTGCAGCCAGGACGACTCGGGTTAGACTCGAGGCTTTCCGATGGGAGGCAAGGTTGTGCTGAGCCGCAGGGCGGACGATGCCCACCGGGGGTCAGCGCCGTGCCGAGCCCAGGCACTCAGAGGGCCCCCCAGCCCTGCGCCTGGGCACTGCGGCCGGGGGAGGCGCGGGGATCCGCGGGGCCGCGCTGGAGGGGCGGGGACTGGGTTTCGGTTTCTTGCAAACGCAGCGGCGACAGGGAAATCGAGGAGTTTCCGGGAACCGCGCCGGGAGCGGTGATGTTCGCGCGGCGGCAGGGGGGCGGGGAACAGGCAGGCGTCCAGTGTCGCGGGCCAGTGGCCCTCTGGAAGTTCCAGCGGGAGCAGGGGAAAACCGGCCCCGGAAAAGCCCCACCTGAATGCACCTGCTCCCAGCCTCCTCCCGAGTAGTGTTCCCACAGAAAGGGGAGTGCGGGGCGGGGGAGTTGAGGGGGCTTGTATACGCAGGAGAGGAGCGGACTATGTGCAGGCAGGTGGAGTCTGAGGAATGGGGAGGGCCCCCTCAAACGCTGAGGTCCCCAGATGTACCAGTCACTGTCACATCCCTTTTTACTGTCTTCATAGCTCTTATCCTTGTTGAAATTAACCCTTTTGTGGACTTTATTTGTTGGAGGATTCCTCCTACATGACTTGGAGCCCCTTGAGGGTGCAGCCCTGTCTGCCTAGTCCAGCCTGCTGGGTCCCCAGGGCCTAGAAGGCGGCTAACCACAAAGAGGGTCTCAGTGAGTGCCTATTGAAGAAGTGAAGAAATGGAGTGAGTTAGAGGCATCTAGGGTGGACCTTGTGGCCTTCTGACCTGCTCCCAGGGGACCTCTGAACCGAGCTCTCCTAGCCCCCTAGCCCAGTCAGGTCCTGCTGATCCTCCCAGCTGAAGGAGGCCCACTCTGTAGGCGAGGCCTTAGCCCCTTTGTGGGGACTCTCCCGTGGCTCCATGAGAACTGCCCTCCAGATGGGTTGGTGGGGCAGTGAGCAGACTATAGTCATCACAGAGGAATGCTGGCTGTGGGGGTCAGCCACTTCCTTCCCTCCCCAGGGCTTGCAGCTCAGGCCAGGGATGATTGTGGGTTGGGCCACGATCTGAGCCAAGGAGGCTGGGAGTTTGGAATGGTGAGGCAGAGTCTAGAACCCTCCTTGACCTCTTCAGACCAAAGCAATACCTGAGGTCAAGGTGGGTAGTGTCACCTGGAAGCCCATATCTCCTAAATTCTTGCTTTCGAGCCCCCAAGTCTGCGTTAGGGGTCTCCTTCCTTATATCCCTGAGACAATGGCTCTTGGGAAGACAAATCAAATGAGTAGAACTCCCTCACTCCAGAAGAGCTGGGAGTGAGGCAGGTAGCAGTGGTGGCCACTCTGGCGGCAGCCAGCTAGCCAGGGGAGGGACAGGCAGATAGACCCTCAAGCATCCCTTGTCTAGGCCAGCATTGACTCCCTCTGGCCCAGGCTCAGGATGAGGCTGGCTGGCCTGGGAGAGGGCCAGGGAAACTCCAAATGCTGCAAGAGTGGAGCTTGTGCTGTGAGCACAGCCCCTGCTGACTCTGGTGACTCAGCCTGGGAATCCCTACTCCAGGGGCTGCCCTGGCAATAAGGCTCAGGACAGTGAGGGGGTCCCCTTAAGGGGACCAGTGACTATGGCAGCAGTTTAGTGAGGCCCCAGACCAATAGTTCATTGTCCCCTCCTTCTCCTGTGGCCCAAGGCTGGACCCACTGATGCTGGTCCTTTGCCTAGTCCAAATAATATCTTTGAGGCAGGGAGCCCAACCCTGATCCTAGCCCATAAATTTGTCTTGGGAGAGGACCTGATCTTAAGAATGTCTGTGTTGGGCTCCATTTGAGGTCATGTTTTAGAAACAGTAGATGTAGCTTAAGCTAGAACATATCAACAAGAACGTGTCTTTGTAACTTGGCCTCAGCAAGTGCCGAGTTATGGTTCATTCGTGGAAGGAAAGCAGGGCAAGAGGCAGGAGAAGAACAGGGAGGCCTGGTCGGTGCTCTGTTCTGTTCACTGCCATAGCCCTAGATCTAGCCTTAGCTGAACACAGCAGGTGCCCTATGAACCAGTGTGGCATGGATGGGGATGGATGGGTGGATGGATGATTCAGATTTTCTCAGCAGCGTGCACATCTTCCCTGAGGGTGTTGGCAACAAGAGAGTTTCCACAGAAACTCGTGGATGTCCCAAAGGAAGGCAGAGAGGGAGGGACTTGGCTTCCCTGAGCAGCACTATGGTAATTTCTGTCTGGTTCTGTCCCTCCAAGGGAACCTCTGCTCCCTTTCCCATAACGCTGTTCACATATGTGGCCCCTCTAAGTCCTGCAGAGAGACTGGGAGTCCAGTGACAAGGGCCAGCCAGCCACAGAACAAGGGGAAGGGGCTGTTACCATCAGGTGGGTGCTCTCTGCCTCTCCTGGAAGGTAGGTCCACAGAGGGGCTCCACTTAGATAGGACCTCAGCCAGATGTGAGAAGTTCCGGTCCATTGTCTGCATGAGTAAGTCCTCAGGAAAGCGTCTGTTGACTGACTGACCAACTGACTGGCAGGAAGGGTGAAGGATCAGCAGAGACCCACCTGCCTGGATGGTCCAGGAGAAAGCATGACTGTCTGCTCTCCAGCTTGGCAGGTGACAAACCACAGTGAGTGTGTCACCGTGTCAGATAGCCAATGTGAAATGCTGCTTTGGGAGTATTTCAGAGGACTGAGTTTGTATTGGGGGGCAAAATGGGCCAGGGTGTGCTGGGAGAAGGAGCTCTGAGCCAGGAGGCCTCTGGTGACTGGTCACCCTTAGGAAACAAAAGCCATTCTCCCTTCCTCAGGAACCCTCAAGAATGTTAGAGAGGACTTCCCACCACCTCATGGGCTGGAGCACACATATATTACTTTGCTTGTAGTGGAGTGGTGACTCCAGAAGGCTGAAGACTTGGGGGCATCTGATGGTCATGGAATGTTGCTCAGCCCTGTGCCTGTGCCAGCCGTGTAGGGGACTTAGAAGTGAGCAGCCAAGGTCCCGACTGCTAACCTGGATGTGAGCTCTCCGAAAGCAGAGGATGTGGATGTTCTGGTCAGAGGCAACTCCCTGGCACCCAGCACACTCCTCGCAAACAATAGGTACTTAGTAAGTGTGCTCTGTTTGCAGAATGAAAGATGTATGTCATGCCTGGAGGGTGAGGCAGAGTTGCTGGGGTGTGGGGATAGGAGCAATTTATCCTAGCCAGTGTTCACAGATGGCTACCCTGAGGAGCTGGCATTCAGCAGGGCCTTGAAGGATGAGTCAAAGTTCAATAGGCCAGCAGTGGGAAAGCGTGCAGGAACAGCCCAAGGAAAAGCCTGGAAGCTCAAAAGTGCAGGACAGATCCTGCTTGCTGCTCGCGATATAGACATATGTGGCTGGCCCAGGAGCGGAGGCTGAAGCAGTCAAGGGGGGCCACCCTGTGAAGAAGCTCGAATGCTGTACTTAGGTGTCTAGATTTTATCCTGTCATTCAGGGGCCTCTTTGGGGCAGGACCCATGGTTCCTCCTCTTCTGGAGAACCAGGGTCTATTATCAGATGTTTGTTGAAGTAAATTCGAGGGCAGGCCTGTGAGGGTAACCGGGAGTCTGACCTGTGCTTTAGAAAACTTTCTGTGGCTGCCATGGCCACATGCCAAAAGCCATATGCCAACATGTGGCACACCAGGGCAGGACTAGGGAGGCAAACAGCTTCCTAGGCCACAAAACTTAAGGAGGCACCCACTCTTAGGGGCCAACTCTGTACTTGCATGACCCCGAGAGGGAGTGCCTGCTCAAATTTTTAAACTGAGGCACCTACCACCCTCACCCTAGTCTGGGACCCTACTGCATACTGGAGCAGGGTGATGGACAAGGGGCAGCTCAAGTGATCCAGGTAGATTAAGATTGTGGCCCTAGGGGATGGAGAGAATTGGGCCTGCCTGAGAGCAAGATCAGAGGACAGAATTTGAAGATGACCAGGATGTGGAATGTGTTGGAGCAGGACCCTTCGGAGGCCCTCCCTAGATTCTTCATCCTGGGAGAAATGTAGGGAGACCCCCACTCTGCCGAAGGGGCATGTATGCCTGCAGCCAGGGCCAAGGCAAGATTCTGGGCCTGGGCTTCTGTCCTAGGTTATGAGTCAGGGGGGCCGAGGGCACTGAGCTAAAGAGAATAGGGAAAGAGGTTAAAAAATTAAAAAAAAAAAAAAAAGTAACAGCCTGCCCCAGGAATGCCCAGGTCACTGGTGTCCATAGCTAGAACCTGAAATGATACACCAACACTGCTTTTCCCTGCCCTTTGGATACTGGGTGTGTGGGCACATCAGTCGGGAAAGGCAGGATAAGGGTGCCCCCACTGCTGGGTGGGGTGTGTGTATCAGTCCATCGCTCCTCTGCTCTTCAGCCGGACCAGAGTTCATCTCCAGGTCCACCTCTGTACCCAGAGAATTAGCAGTTTTGCTCTCCCAGCCCGAGACCGGTGGAAGCTCTGACCCTGTGGCAGCAGTGCCCCCTGCTGGCTAACATAGAGACTCTCCCCCTTCTCCTCCTTTAGGGGAAGGGATATAGGGATGGATCTACGGGAGAGAGAAGAGTACAGGGACAATGCTGGCTCAAAGGGCCGGGGCTGGAATTGAGGATGGACTTTGGCTAAGGCAGATAGGCAGGTGCCTCCTGGTAAACAGAGCACCTGCTTCCTGGTCAGTAGCCTTTGAGCAGGCACCAGAGAGCAGGGACTCAAGCAAAGGCAGAGATAGGATTTTCTAAGGTGACTGCTGAGGGAGGCCAGAGAACAAGAACCCTGTCTTCTCCTCCTAGGTGTCATGGCCTAGGAAGACCTGCATCCTAGGCTGAGCACACGTCTCCTCAGGTGGGTTCAGGTGCCGCCTCAGATTCCCTCAGAGCAAATCCCCTGAGCCCCATAGAGGATTTGGCTTGGGACTGGGGTCCAAGGGACAGGCCTGTGAGAGGGCAGTGCCCTAGGCACTCCAAAAAGAGGGAGAGGCATTCCCACACAGAATTCCTGCCCCGACTATCCAACTGAAGCTGAGAATGGAGGCAAGGACATGTCAGCAGAACAAAATCAGAGAGTCTCTGAGCAGCTGCCTGGCTCCTCAGATTCAAACCTTATCTGGACTCACTCCCCTCCTGAGTCAGGCCTCAGTGCCTAGGGGCACAGGGACCGATCTGGAGTGCTGGATGAGATGCCCAGTGGACAGAGGAGTGAGAGGACGCCGTGTGAGCTGCCTCAGTCCCCTTACCTCTGAGCCAGGAAGTCTAGAAACGGAGCCACACCCTGGGCAACCACTTCCCAGAAGTTTCTGCCACAAAAAGAGGGTGGCTTTCTGCGATGAGCTCTGCCCGCCCGTGGCCCTGCCATCTGGAGTCCCCAGCTCAGATAAGAAGCTTCTGGGAGTTTGTTTACATTATGACTCTCGGTTGCAGTGAAGGCTGAGGCCTCACCTGGCTCCTGGGAGCCCAGACAGGGGCCTTGTTTGCAGGGAAACATCTCTCCCAGGCCAAGACAGTGTGCGTGGCCACTGTTCTCTTTAGAACTCAGAGAGGGCCTACTGCTCAAGGAAGCAGCTCCTCACCGTGCCTTAGCAGCCATCTTGACTCACCAGGACCGTGTAAGCTCCTCACAGAGACTCCTCAGACTGCTCACCTCCCAGGCTCTCAGGGAGAGATGAGACCTGCGAGAGAGTCCGTGAAGAGAAGAAACTGGCGCTATGTGTTAAAAATGCCCATGCACCCTAGGAGCCAGGCTCAGTCAGTAGGCCTGGTGCCACATGGCCTGAGAGAGGGTGGGAGCCAAGGGAGCGATGAGCTGTCAGCAGTTTGTGGGAGGGCTGACCCACCATGCTGAGGATTGTGGGATGGGAAAACCGACTTGCAGACAGCAGGAAGCAGAGGAGCACAGTAAAGAACAGATGAGGTTAAAAGAGTCTGATTTCCTTTGACAGGCAGGCCTCGTGAAGGCTTTGGGGCTGTGCCTGCCGACTGCACCATTGCCTTGTCTGCATTCTGTGTGGGCCTAACAGCCCCAGCAACCAAGATAAGACTCTGCCTTGGGTGGGAGCCTATGCCAGAACCGGACACAAGGCAACTCTGTCACAAAGCTCCCAAAACACTTCTGGAGGAATTGATCTTCTCTTTCAGGTTCCTCTGCAAATTTTCTCTTGTCATTTTTCTGCCTGTGTCTTTTCTCTCCCTCTTCTAGCCCAGGAATGCTTTCTGACCGTTGTGTCATGGGGATGGATTACTTGGCAAATTCAGACAGCAAATGTTTACTCTGTGGCCAGGTGCCAGGCACAGAGGTAGGTGCTTTGGGCACAGACATTCAGGAAGAATTTATTGAACCTGTTCTATGAGCCAGGCACGGCTCTAGACACTAGAGATATAGAAATGAACAAGACAAAGTCCCTGCTCTCACGAAACTCATATTCTAGTGGAGGCAGGCAATAAACAATAGTCGTATTGTGATAACTATTCTGCAGAGAAATAGAATAGCATGATGTCATAGAGAGTATGGAAGTAACCACTTTAGATTTGGTGTTCAAGGAATGTCTGTATGAAGCAGTGAGATTTTAACTGTGCAGAGCAGGGCTGAGAGCACTCCAGGCAGAGGCAATAACCAGTGCAAAGGCCTCAGGAAGAGAACAGGCTCAGTGCATTTGAGGAAAAAGATCATGGTAGCTGCAGCATGGTGGCCAAGGGAGAGAATGATAGAAGATGAGACCAGTAAGATAGGCAGGGGTCAGATAATGGGGGTCATTTGGGGCCCATTGTCAGGGGCTTGGGCTTTATGCCAAGGGAATGAAGAACCTTTGAAGCATGTTATGCATGGAGGTGAAATAATCCTGTGTGTATTTTTAAATGCTCGCTGACTGCTGTTTGCAGACTGGGCTGTAGTCTAGTCCAAATCTTTCTGCAAGTATGGAAGCAAGATGACCACGAGGGAGGCTGGAGTAGGAGGATGATCCAGGAGAGATGAACCAGGGTGATGGTGGCGTCAATGGAAAGAACAGGGAATGCATCCAGGCAGAGGATGGAGGAGAAGCCAAACAGAGATGAATACAATGTGATGGCTGCACAATGGGAGAAAATATTTGCAACTCATATATCTGATAAAGAACTTGTATATAGAATATGTAAAGAATACTTACGGGGCCAGCCCCATGGCATAGTAGTTAAGTTCAGCACACTGCTTCGGTGGCCCAGGTTCACAAGTTTGGATTCCGGGCGCAGACCTACATCACTTATCAGGTATGCTGTGGCAGCAACCTACATACAAAATAGAGGAGGATTGGCACAGATGTTAACTCAGGGTGAATGTTCCTCAGCAAAAAAATAAAATAAAAGTACCTATAACTCAATAATAAGAAGATAGCACAATTTTAAAAATGGCCTGAAGATTTAAATGGATTTTGCACAAAATAAGATATACAGATGGCAAATAAGCACAAGAAAAGATGCTCAAAGTCAGTCATCATTAAGGACATGCAAATTAGAACCACAATGAAATACTATTACACATCCACTAGGAAGGCTGAATGAAAAAGACTGACTATGCTAAGTGTCGGCAATGATGTAGAACAACTGGAATGCTCCTAAGCTGCTGGCAGGAATGTAAAATGATACAACTACTTTGGAAAACATTTTGGCAGTTTCTAGAAAATATATACACCTACCATATAATGTAGCCTTTCCATTCCTAGGTATTTATCCAAAATAAATGAAAGTATGGGTCCACATAAAGACTTGTACTTGAATGTTCTTAGCAGTTTAATTTGTAATAAGCAAAAACTGGAAACAACAAAAATGACCATCAACAAGAGAATGGATAAATGGATTGTAGTGTGTTTATAGAATGGAATACCAGTTTGCAATAAAAAGGAATGCACTAGGTAACATGGAGTAAACGTACTCCACTCTGTCTCTCCCACTAAATGAAGCAATAAAATCTGGACAGAATGCATGGAGGACTCTGAAGAGCAAATAGTAGCAGGTGAATTGGGGAAGAAAATCAGAATTTGGAGTGCCATTGAACTGGGGGTGAGTTTCCCATTTTCCCTCTAGTGCTCCCTAGGCTGGACTCAAAGCAGCCTGAAACCTGAAGGTGGGAAAAGGGGCACAGGCAGTGCAAACTCTAGGAGAAGTCTTCTAGTTCTGGGACGAAGAATGGGAAAGGAACTCCTAATGCTCAGAGAGAGTGAGGAAATACCCCCTTTTAAAATTTCCTCCATTCTCTCATGCCCCGGCCCCCTAACATTCCTGCTGCAGTAACATCTGAGGCTTGCAGGCACCTAAAACTCTAAGGGAGTTAGAGATGATTGGGGGAGTCTCAAGTGATTGGGACAAATCCCATTGCTCTCTCTCTCTTTCTTTGTCCTTTTACCACTTGGCTCTGGTTGAGGGCACAGCTGTAGGAAGGACACAGCAAAGCAAAGTAACTAAAACTCCAGCTTTCTGGCTAGAGGACAAAAAAGAGGAGCCCCAGGGAACTCAAAGGGACCAGGGAGATCATGGAGAAAGAGGAACTCAGGAAACTGACTTATAACGTTGTTTATGAACTCCTAGGCTCATCTCCAAGATGAGCATGCGTGGATTTGAGCCTAAGCAGCATGCCAAAGACTTGAGAACTGAACTAAAAGATAAACCACCACCTTGTTCTCAGACTAACCACTGGAGGGTGCACATACAGGACAAATCTAAACAGTACTTCAAAGGCTTTGCAAATGGAACTAACGTTGAAACCACAATCCACAGAGAGCTGGTCAGAACTTGCGGCCTGAGCCCAATAGAGTCAATTGCCTGCTAAAATATAAATATCAACATTCTCCATAGTATTCAAACAAGACCCTGGATCTCATAACATTCAAAATGTCCAGGATTCAAAACAAAATTACTTGACATATGAAGATCCAGGAAAAAGATGATCAAAAGAGGCCAACAATGAGATGTTGGAATTAAGAAACAAAGATTTTAAAGTAGTATAATGAAAATGCTCCAAGAAATAAAAACAAACATTCTTGAAATGAATGGAAAGACAGAAAGTCTCAACAAAGAAATAGAAGATATAAAAAATAAAGAAATGAAAATTTAAAAATACAAGAACCAAAATTTAGATACTCACTAGATAAGCTCAAGAGCAGAATAGAGATGACAGAGGAAAAAGTCAGTAAGTAAGTAGACTTGTAGATGGGCCAATTAAACTATCCTATCTGAATAACAGTGAGAAAAAGATTTTTTAAAAAATGAATAGAGCCTGAAATACAATACCAGAAGGTCTAACAGTCACGTCATTGGAGCGTATTTCACTATATATTTCATAATATGTTATATATATTTATATTATAACATATAATATGTCATATTTAATGTTATATATTAATTATACATTAAATATATAATATATAACCATAATATAACTATAATATATTAATACTAACATATAAATATGATATTTAATATATACAATATTTGCCAGAAAAAGTCCATTATTTATTGGATAACATACTTTTAAATGACTTCTGATTCTCATTAGCAGGACAGAAGGAAGTCTCATTAGGGAGATCAGAAGGAAGTGGAATCACATCTTTAAAGTGCTGGAGGAAAAGAACCGTCAACCCACGATTCTATATCCAGTAAAATATCCTTCAGGAGTAAAGGTGAAATAAAGGCATTCTCAGATCAAGGAAAACTAACAGAATTCCTTGACAGCAGGCCTGTTCTAAAATAATTGCTAAAAGAAGTTCTTCAGACAGAAGGGAAATGATACCAGCAGTTGACTTGGAATATCTGGAATGAAGGATGACCAAAAGAAATGGTAAAATCTGGGTTAATTTAATATTCTATTCTTTAGCTCTTGAGTTCTTTAAAATATGTCTTCTGGTTGAAACAAAAATTATAACATTTTCTGATGGTGTTTTCAATGTGTGAATATATAATACATAGGAAAACTACAACATAAAGAGGGGAGAATAAGGGAACCTATGTGGTGGTAAGGTTTTACATTCCATTTAAAATGGTGAAAGGTCTATTCTAAGCAGAACTGAAAAGGTAAGTCTGTCTATTGTAATCCCTAGAGTAACCAGTAAAAAAAGAGTGAGAGAGTTACAAAACACAGTAGATGCATTTAAATGAAATGCTAAAAAAAGTTCGAATAACCCAAACATATGCAGGAAAAAGAAAACAGAGAGAGAGAAAACAGAGAAAACAAATAATAAAATGGTAGACATAAATCCAACCGTATCAATGATTACATTAAATGTCAGTGGTCTAGGAGTGGTGTCAGCGAAAATGGTGGAGTAGGGAACTCCCAAACCCATCCCTACACAAAAGCAGCAAATAAACTGGCAAAAACTGTCAGAATCAACTTTATTGGAACTCTGGAAACTAATCAAAAGTTTACAGTAACCAGGGAAGTGCTTAATCAAGAAAAAACAGCTGAATCTATCTGTTTAATAGAGATAGCTATATAGATGGAACAGAATTAAGAGTACCAAAATAAAACCTTACATTTATAGTCAATTCATTTTCAATAAAGGTGTCAAGGCAATTCAATTGTCTTTTCAACAAATAGTGCTGGGGCAATTGAATATCCACATGCATGAAGAAGAATTTATACACTTACTTCACATTGCGCGTGGAAATTAACTCAAAGTGGCTCATAGACCTAAATGTAAGAACTAAAGCTATAAAACGTTTAGAAGCAAACATAGGAAAATATCTTTGTGACCTTGGATTAAGCAAAGATTTCTTAGCTATGACATCAAAAGTGCGATCCATAAATGAAAAAATTGACAAAGCGGACTTCAAAATGTAAAACTTTTGCTTTTCAAAAGACATTATCAAGAAAATGGAAAGCTAAGCTGTTGACTTGAGAATATTTGCAAATCCTATATTGGAGAAAGGGCTTATATCTAAAATATAAAGAATTCAGACAGTAGAAAAAAGAAACAACAAAATGAGAAATAAGAGAACAAAAAATAAAATGGCAGATTTAAGCAATAGTTTATCAATAATTATATTAAATGCAAATGTTTCCACATCACTAGTCACTAGGTAAATGCAAATTAACTCTATGATACCACTACATGTCTTAGAATGGTTGAATAAAAAATATTGGCAAGACCAAGTGTTGGTGAGCAGATGGAGCAATTGGAGTTCTCATACATTGCAGATGGAAATACAAAACAATGCAGCCACTTTGGAAAACAATTTGGCAATTTCCTATAAAGTTAAACATACACTTACTACATGATCCAGCAGTCCTACTCCCAGGTATTTATCCTAGAGAAATGAAGACTGATGTTCACACAAATACCTGTACATGAATGCTTGTAGCAGCTCTATTCACAATTGACAAATACTGGAAGCAACTCAAATAGTCAGCAAGTGAATGGACAAACAAACTCATACATCAGTGCAATGAAATACTACTTAGCTAAAAGAATAAAAATAAAAAAGGAACAAACACACAATTTGGATGAATTTCTAAGTCATTTTGCTGAGTAAAAGAAGCCAGTCTCAAAAGGCTACATACTGCCTGATTCCATTAATATGACCTTCTCGAAAAGACAAAACTACGTTGATGGAGAACAGATCAGTAGTTCCCAGGGATTCAGAGTGGAGGGAGGTGGAAGTACAAAGGGATAGCACCAGGGAATTTTTGTTCTGTATGCTCATTGTGGTGTTGGTTACACAAACCTATACCTGTGTTAAAATTCCTACTGCTGTTCATCAGAAAAGTTATTTTTACTGTACGTTAATTTAAAAATAAAATAAATCAAACAAGGAATAAACTATTGATACATGCAACAATATGGATCAATCTCAAAGTAATTTGCTTAGTCAAAGAAACCAGGCTGAGTATGGTCCCATTTTTATAAAATTCTAGAAAATGAAAACTAATCTGTAGTGACAGAAAACTGACCAGTGATTGCCTGGGAGTGGGGAGGTGAGGCGGAGTGGAGGAAGGGATGGTTAAGTGGCGCGAGGAAACTTTTGGAGGTGATTGATCACTACTATCTTGATTGTGGTGATGTTTCATCGTGTATGGTTGCATACAGATTCCAAACCTATTGCATTATACACTTTATCTAAGTCCAGTTTTTCCTACGTTAATTGTACCTCGGTAAAGCTGTAAAATAAAATACACTGGCCGCCCTCAAGAAGCACAGGATCCAGTGACGAGCAAATAGACCAGTTTTGTAACCCAGAGCTACAGGAACAGAAGCTGTGGGAGCCCAAAGCTGGAACACCACCCACCCACCCACCCACCCGCCCCTACCCTTTTGCAACTCAGAAATCCTCCTGTGGCTGGTTACAGCTAGCATTGTTTAACTTTCGCATCCACAGCCTGAGTGACAGAAAACATAGGTCCAGCTCATGATAAAATGAGGAAATTTTTGCTCTTTTCAGAATGCTCTCCCAGCACTTAATCTTTTGTCCTCACGCTGTATCCCAGCCTACCATTCACAAGCTGCGTTACCTTGAGCAAGTTACTTGGCCTCTAATCCTCTCTAACCCCCACTTTCCTCATCTATGAAACATGGGTAATCCAAGTGCCCACCTGGCAGGGTTTGTGTGAGGAGTGAATGACATCAAGGCTATAAAGTAACAACATATCCCCAACTGACAGGATACTTCTGGGAGGATTTTGTCTTATACCTCTAAGAATGTATATATATATATATATGTGTTTTTTTTATATTATGCATGTAACACTTTTGATGCTGAAAGAGAGAGAGAGAGAGAACTGCAACTCTGTGTCAGGACACCACAGTCCTAAGTAATGTTGGGTCCCTTCCCGTCCACTTCCTTCCTGGGGCCAAGAGACAGTCCCATTCCAGTTTACAAATGGGGCCACGAGAAACTTAAAGGACTCATTGGTGGCAGAGCTGGGACTCCTGGCTCATAGCCCAGTGCTCTGACAACAAGCGCAGAGTTTTGGGACCAAGGCCACTTGGGGGCAGGAGGCGGTAGGGTAGGGGAGAGTTGAGTGGGAGATTATTTTAAGACCCATAGCGTGCTGCACTCCAGGGGCAAGATGAGAAGGCAGGAGGGAGTGAATTCTGCCATCTCATTGCCAGCACTGTGTGCATCTAGGGGATGAGTACGACAAGAGCTAACGCTGATATGGGCCTATGGGATGAGGAGATTAAAAAAGTGAAGTTTTGTTACAGTTCTGTCAGTGCATTTGCTCCCAACTCGTTAGCCAGAGTCACCCTTGTCCCCTGAGTTTGTTCTTGCTGCCCACTGGGCCAGTCTTTGGGGTTGGGGAGCAAGAAGCTGTGAGGCATGGAGTGGTCACGAGAAGGACTTAAGACCAAGGGTGAGTGATCTCTAGATGCTCTAGGCCGTCGAAGCTCAGGGTGCCAGCTGACCTCTTTCCTTGACTGGACTCAGGCCCCTGCTGAAAGTTAACTGAGTAGACCCCTAGAAATTTAGTGGCTCTTGCGCAGAGGACAGAACTCAGTCGAAGTGTGGCTCTGTCCACACTTGATGGTTGGGTCGTTGGGGGACCAGGTTGGGAAGGCTGGTGCTTCGCCTCTGAGGTAAAGCAGTCGCTTCTAGAATTAACACCTGTCAGCCACCAGAGGGCAGTGTTGGGGCATGTCAACACCCCAAAAAACTCTGCCTCAGCCAGGGAACAGTAAACAGTTTGGCTTCCTTCAGCTCTGGCTCGTGTGTCAGACAGGCTTCATTTGCTTTTCCCATATGTCTTTTCTTTTCTTTTTTTTTTTTTTTTTTTTAGCAAGATTAACCCTGAGCTGACATCCGTGCCCGTCTTTCTCTACTTTATACATAGGATGGCTTTATAAGCGGTGCGTATGTCTGCACCCGGGATCTAAACCAGTGAAACCTGGGCCGCTGAAGTGGAACGTGCGAACTTAACTGCTGCGCCGAGGGGCTGGCCCCTTCCCATATGTCTTGAGTACTTTAAACTCTTAGAACCACTGCGTGTGCAGGGGCTTCAATGGCAGCCTTGCTGCCCGTCCCAGAATCCCACAATGGCAGGAATTCTTGGGGAGATACCTGGATCAGTCAGTAGAGGCGGGTGGGGAGCTGAGATCTTGGGTCCACAAGTGACCAACAAGCTGAGGTCACAAAGGCTACAGAAATTGCTCTGTATTAGAAATGAACTGGAATCGGGTGAGAAGAGGAGCTGGCAAAATAGCACAAGGTTGGAGACAAGGGGAATGAAAACGGGAGTGGAGAAGAAGAAAACCCACCACAGTGGGATGGCCACTGGCTTCAAAGAACAAGAGCACCCGCACTCAGTTTGAGACTGCTTCTGCCACAGAGAGCCGGGTGGCTGGGCGGCTTTGCTGTGTGAACAGGATTCAATGGAAAGGGCTGCCTTCTGTCAGGGTGCAGAACGGGAGCAGCACTCCTGGAACGTCTGGGTGAACCACACAGAGAGCAAGAGCAGGGACCCAGCGGTGGTCGTGAGAACACAAGCCCCTCAGGTCTTATGGACACATGGGCAAAACTTTGGACTTCCATGTGGGCAGATGGGAGTTTGTGCCCACAAATCCAGGTCTCAGGAGCCTGGGAGAGGCCAGCGTATATCTGAGTTACACAAGAAGGCTCCAGGGCCATGAGGCTGCAGGTGAGGAGAAAGGAGCCAGTGATCCCAGGTCCAGGGCCCCCACCACCTGCAGAGAGAATAGAATTCAGAAGAGGAGAGGGCTTTCCCAGCAGAAAGTGGAATTCAGATCTGCATCCTGAGGGGAGAGAAGTAGCTGCAGGGGTGGGAGAAGACAGAGATCAGGTGCCACTACAAGCGCTGTGTGGTGGGATTCTGCCTCCTCCTCCAGCCCATCCTACACCACTCACTCCATATCACACGCAGACACAGGTTCAAGCCACCAACCCTAGAGCAATAGCCTCCTATCTCGTTTCCCTGATTAAACATTAACACTCTTGTCTGTTTCTACACAGATGCAAGAGATCTTTTAAGAACATAAGTCTGATAACATCCCTCCTCTGCTTTAAACCTTCAGTGACATTCCATTGCTAGAAGAAACGCGAAGTCTTCTCTATGGCCTGCATGGGCCCTCTCTTCCCTCCCTAGCCTCATCTCCTACCCCACAACTAATGCGCTCCAGCCATCTGTCACCCTGGTGTTCCTCAACCACGCCAAGTTCATTCCCACTTCGGGACTTTCCTACTTGCTATTCCTTCCCCAGACTTTGGGGAAGACTTTTAATCTCTTCCCCCAGACTTTGACATAGCTACCTCCTTTTCATCACTAAGCTTTCAAATGTCAACTCCTCAGAGAGGCCTCTCCTGACGTATAAGGTGGCCCTTGCTCCCCAGAACCTGCCTAACCTCCCTCCATCACATCAGTCCGCAGCCCTTGTCACTATCTGAAATGGCCTTTGCTTCTCCGGTAACTCTTCCTGCACTGTGGTGTGAGCACCTCTGGGGCAAGGCCTTGCCTGTTGTCTTCACTACTAATCCTGAGTGCCTGGCACATAGAGGCGCTCGATAAATATTTTTTGAGATAACAAATATTCCACCAACTCTATTCAGTAGGTTTGATTATAGAAAGGGAAACTGAGGCCTAGAACTTAATTAACTTACCTAACGTATGGGGGTAAAAACAGAATTTGAACTCAGGCAGCTTGACTTTCATGCTTAATGCTTGACATTGGGTTATTTTACCTCTTTTCCTGGATGGCACTTACCACAATTCGTAGTTGTTTTGTTTGTTTATTATCTGACCCCTCTGCTGGTATGATGCTGCTAGAGTAGGGCTGTGTCCTGCTGCCTGCTGTGTCACCAATGCTTAGAGCAGTGCCTGGCACGTCGTAGGTGCTTGGTGTTGGCTGAATGGATAAACAGCCAAGTGAACAGACAAATGAGGGATGAGTGTAGAGGAATTTGAGCGCACCAGTGGCGCAGACTTTCCCAGGCCCTGCTGGAGTCCAGTGCCCAGAGCCTGGGCAAGGGGTCTGCTGAGCAGTTGCCTCTTGCTGTTGAGGAAGGCATCTTTTAAAGCAGATGACAGTGGTCTTGCTCACTCTTACAGTGAGAGTCATCTGCTCCATGAATCATCAAACTTGGCTCATTCCCAGACTAGGGCCTGGGTTTGGCCTTTGCTCTTGACCACGGCTGAGAGTCCACCCTGTCCACTGGGGTGATACCCAGGGTTCTGGGTGGATCTGTATGAACAGCCTCACTTCCACTCATTATAGGATGTCAGCACCTTTTTCAGCTTCTGAGAAACAGGAAGCACCATGATGTGTGATGGGGTTTGAAAGGATGATAAGAGACATAATCACATTTCTTTGGTATGGGCATGGACGGCGGGGTTCCTGTTTGCTCTGGCTCTAACACATCGCCTTTTCCCTTAAGCCAGGATTCTAGAGGATGAGGGCTGTGTGGAAAATATGCTTTAGGGAGAAAAAAAAGAGCAAAGGGATAAGAGCCCTTAAAATTATTATTATGAAACATATCATACACACAAAAGAAAATATAATTACATGTACAGTTTAAAACATAAAATAAAAATCTATGTGCCCACCACTCCACCCCCAGGAAGCATCCCAGCCTCTCCCCACCAGAGGTGACCACTATCTTGATTCTTCTTGTGGTTAATCATTTCTTTGCCATTCTTTATAGTTTTATCACATATATAGACATCCTAAAATTATATATGAGTGTATTTTGCCTATTTTTGAGCCTTTTATAAATGGGATCATGTTGGATGTATTTAAGACTTGCCTTTTCTGCTCAACAAAATATTTTCAGACTCATCTATGTTGACCCATATAGCTGTACATTCATTTACTCTACTGTATGTAGTTTACTGTAATTTGGTGAATGAATAAACTGTAATTTATTTATTTATTTTATACTGATGGATATTTAGGATTTTTGTTTCCAGTTTTAGCTATTAAAAATAATGATGCTAAAAGGACGTTAGGTAAATACTAAGGAAATCTGATTAAGGTATAGACTTCAATTACTAATAATGTAGTATTGGTTCATTAATGTGACAAATGTAGTGTAAGCTGTTAATAATAGGGGAACTTAGGTGTGGAGTATGTAGGAACTCTCTGTACTCTCTTCACAATTTTTCCGTAAATCGAAAATTATTCTAAAATAAAAAGTTTATTTTAAAAACCCAATGCTGTTATGAATATACTTGCTTATATCTCCTGATGCCCATGTGCAAGGATTTCTTTGGAATCTATACCAGATAGAAATTGTGGGTCATAGAGTATGTGCATCTTCAGTTTTACTAGGCACTACATTTCAAAAGTACCGACTTGCTGTCGTATGCACAATGTATAAGAATTCCTTTTACTTCACATCCTGGGCAAGACTTGTAATATCTGACTTTTTAATTTTTGCCAGTCTGGTGGGTGTGAAATGTTATCTCATTGTGGTTTAATTTTGCATTTCCCTGACTACTAACAAGGTTGAACATCTCTTTATATGTTTATTGGCCATCTGTGTTTCCTGTTCTGAGAAATGCTTATTCATGTCATTTACCTTTTTTTTCCCTAGTGGGTTATTCATCTTTTTCTTATTGATTGAGAGGACTTTGTTACACATTCTGGAAACTAATCTTTTGTAATGTATACGTGATACAAATATTTGTCCTAGGTCGTGGCTTGTCTTTTTTCACTCTCCTTATAGTAAATTTGATGAATGTTGAACGTGTCAATCTTTTCCTTAATGATCTGTGCTTTGGGGGTTTTCCTTATGAAACCTTCCATTCATGCTGGAGAGCTCCTGTTTGCTCCTTCAGACGTACTCTCGACTCTTCTTTAGCCTTCTCTGTGTCCTGGGAGGCAGACCCATTTGGACTATATTCATGACTTTGCTTACAGCTCCCTCTTGGGTTTGGCCGTGAGGATGGTTGACAGCGATCAAAAGATGGGAGCTAAGTGAAGTCAGGGTATTTGTCCCCTCACTTCTCTCCTGTCAAGGTTGCTGCAGTCTGGCTGTGTCCCTCGCCTGAAAGTCCCATCTTCTACCAGTGGCACTCTCCACATAGCCATCTGTATCTCTGAGTTTCAGTCACAGTTCCCTCTCCTGTTACTGCTCCTATTATTAGCCCCAGAGAACTGCATTTTCCCTCATGATATCTCTACCCTCTGTTCTCACTTTTGTAATGATCCCTTTATTAAATAAGCTCTCCTCAAGTTACCCAATATGAATATTCCAGCTGTTTCCTGCTGGATATGCCCACCCCAAGGTCATATTTACTTTTTAAAAAATTAGTTATTTGTTGATCTATCTCTCTATCCCAGGATTTCTCAACATTGGCACTATTGACATTTTAAGTGGGATAATTCTTTGTTGTGGAGGCTGTCCTGTGTATACTGTAGGATGTTTAGTAGCATCCCTGGCCTCTACCTACTAGATAACGGTAGCATCCCCTCCCTCCTCTCCAGCTGTGAAACCCAAAAGTTGCCAAATGTTCCCTAGGGGAAAAGCTACCCTCTGTAGAGAGCCACTACTCTACACTGTGTCAATACCACACTGATCTAATTATTAAAGCTTGATATCTAGTGGGGCAAATTCTCCCATCCTGATCTTCTTTAAGATTGTACTGGCTGTTCTTAGATCCTCGTTCTTCCGTGTACTTTTAGAATCAGCTTAGTAAGTACCATGAAAAAAATTGCTAGGCTTTTGATAGGAGTTGCACTGAATTTATAGATCAGGTTCCAAATTATGGTATTGAGTTTTTGTATCCATGGACGTACTAGGCCTCTGCATTTGTTAAGGTCCTTTTAAAATGCCTTTCAATAAAGTTTTAAAATTTTTCCCATATTTGTTAGATTTATTCTTTGGCACCTTACATTTTTGTGTTATAAATGATATCTTCTTTAAAATTACATTTCTGTTTGTGGGTCATGTATAATAATGTAATTGATTTTGTATATTGATCCAGCGATTTGCTAAACTCTTATTCATTATAATCATTTGACTGACTCTACATTCTTTTGGGTTTATTTTTGTCATATTGTATCATCTGCATATATATATATGCGTATATATACATACACATGAATTTTGTTTCTTCCATTACCATTTTCATATTTCTTTGTACTATTTTTGATCTTATTGCAAAGGTCAGGACCTTCAGTCACACTTTTTAATAGAAATGGAGTTATCATTACCCAGGGCCACCACTAGCCCATATAAAGACTTTGTGCAAATTGGAAAAAGAAGCCTCTTCCTCAAGACACTTTATTTCCATCTGGTAGGAAATTGTCACAATACGTATTCAAATCTACAATGTCTGTGATGTCAGTGGTTCTCCCTGGGATTGCACAGTCCACATGCGGTGGTCTTGCAGGTGTTCTTGCATTGTTCCTGTTTTTAAAGGTATACTTTTAACATGTCACCATTGAGCACATCTTATTTGCTGTAAGCTTATCAGATTAAAGAAGTTCCCCTCTATTTCAATTTCACTAAAAGAAGTTATGTTAAGTAGATATTAAATTTCAGTAATGCGGTTTTTGCATTGATATAATGTGAGTTATCTCTTTAATTGGTTAATGTAGTAAATTACATTAATAGATTTTTAAATCTTGAATCTTGAATTCCTGGAATAAACTCAATGTAGTTATTATGTAATATCTCCTTATATATGCTGGGTTTGGATTGATAACATTTTGTTTACAATTTTTGTATCCATGTTCATGAGTGAGTATAGGATCATAATTTTCTTTTCTTATACTGTCCCCCTCTGATTCTACTCTAATATATGTTAGCTTCACAAAATAAGCTTGGAAATATTTAGTTTTGTTTATTTTCTGTAAGAGTTTACATGTGTTTGGAAATAGATGTGACTTGAAAATTGGGGAGGACTCATCTACAAAACTGTCTGGCTTTTGTGTATTCTTTGTGGAAAGATTTTAAATCATTAATTCAATTTCTTTAATGGTTATAGAACACTTCAGATTTTCTTTGTCTTCTCACATTAGCTTTTGGAATTTATATTTGTATTGGACACATTTTTGTGTGCCTTCTCAGATTTCCTCCACTTCCTCCTTTCTCTCTCTCTTGGATGGCACCCCACCCACACCAAGTCATCCCTTCACTTCCAGACATAGATGAAGTGCCACGCTATGTGGAATGGGGTCTGGCTTTTTAAGTGGCTGCCAGTGACCAGATGATGCGGTTTGGAAGTCAAGGCAGTTAGCTCCTGTGGAGTGAACCCTGATCAATGGGATGAGGGAGAGAAAAGGGAGGCTGGTATCTCCAGTCCCCACTCCTTCGCCCTTTCTTTGCACCGTTCTAAGGTATGCTTTCTCCCTTCAACACTTCTGGAGAAATTCCTGTGACAGGCAAACATACCTGCTGAGAGACTTGCTTTGTTTCCTCATGCCCCAGCGTGAAGTTGTGGCCAGTGTGGTAATGTACCACAACACATTGTTACACATCTTTCTTGCCTCACTTTCCTTGTATCCTCATCCTCACCAATCCAGGCTTAAACTCCCAAATGAAGTGTCAACACTTTAATCTTTGCCTCAGGCTCTGCTTTCTGAGGAGACCTGGGCTATGACAGTTATTATCAGATATAAAAAGCCCTTGGAATGAAATTTTGAAGTTGGATTGCTCATCTCTTAATATAATAGGAACCTATTGCTGAGAACATGTGGGTTGGCAATAGTTTCTAGCATGCAGTGGCTTTTCAATTTCTTAAGCTTTTAACTCTGGTTAATTTGGATGAAGAATAGATGGAGAGCAAGGCAATGGAAGATAAAGTGGCTGGGATATATGGGAACCATGTCAATTACACAGATTCCAGAGTACAATGACTCTTCTGACAGCATGGGAAACCTTACCAAAAGAGAATGATAGGCTCAGGGCAATCGAATTTCAATTTAAGGTATGCTCCGAATGTTGGAAGACTTCTATGGCAATTTTAAAGGAGACCCTTATCTCCTGCAGCCACAGGGCGGACTGAGCTGAAAATTAGGCTCAGGATCTGATTATTTGCATGTATTTGTAGAGCTTCAGAGGAGGATAGTTGTGCACCTTTGGCATTCTTCTATGTCAAAGTTGGGGCCCTCGTAGGGAAAGGGTGGGACTATGAGACGTGGGATAGGAACATGTGGGTGGGAAAACCTGAGACTCTTTTTTTTAGATTTTATTTTTCCTTTTGCTCCCCAAAAGCCCCCTGGAAATAGCTGTGCATTTTTTTAGTTGTGGGTCCTTCTAGTTGTGGCATGTGGAATGCCGCCTCAGCATGACCTGATGAGTGGTGCCATGTCTGTGCCCAGGATTCGAACTGGTGAAACCCTGGGCCACCGAAGCAGAGCGTGTGAACTTAACCACTCGGCCACGGGGCCGGCCCCCAAACCTGAGACTCTTGAAACCCAAAATTCTTCTGAGCCCTCCTTAACCAGCAGAAGCAGGCCTTTCTGCCTTGTCAGAGTAGAGCAGCTTCTCCTTGCTTGGAAACAGAATAATTATTTTTCTTGAAACATGTGCTTCACAAGATGACATTATTCTCCTCATTACCCTCCCTCAACACCCCTCATTGCCTCCAGACCGATAATCAGAGTCAGATCTCAGAACAGCCTGTATCAATTAGGGCCCAATCAGGAGCTAGAAACTATACCAGTTATCGTAATAGAGAGAATTGAATATAAATAATTGTTAAGCAGATATTGGAAAACTGGAAAGGCAACAATAAGACATTATGAAAGTGGGAACTGTGGGGAGCAGCTCCCAGCCCTATAACTGGGATCAAAGGGAAGAGGTTGAAATTATTAAAACTCAGAAACTTGGAGGAAGGAACTTGTGGACCTGGAACTCAAACCTTTGTGGAAGGGGCACTGGTCTTCCACTGGCTGCTGGTGGTGTTTCCGAGCTCAGAAAAGGGATCCTATGGGAATGGGATCCAGATATCTAAGGGGGTGCTGGTTGGCTGGTGCTGGGGTCTCAGAGGGAAATGAAGTGTGCTAAGGTTGGTTCTATAAATGGTGGAAAAACCGCAAACCGTGATCAATTGCTGCTACTGGAGCAAACTGCTGCTGCCAGGTTAACGTTAGGATTAGGAATAGGAACATGAAAAAGAGGACTAGAAAACAAAAACAAGGAATGGGGAGCAAACAGGAAGGAGCAAGTCCCTTCTTCTTCCAGCCTCCTGGCCTAGCACCCCCTATTAACAGATCCTAAGAGAGAATCAGCTGGCAAAGGAGAAACTGGTTTGCAGAATCCTGGTTCCAGCAGAGTATAGAAGGTGGGTTTGAAGCTGAGAGGCAATAGTTCACAACTGACATACAGTCTTGGCAGGGAAGTATAAGCCTTGCAGGGGCTCACTAATATGTACTGTCAGAATCCAGGGCAGGGAAGATCCTAAGGCTGTTAGTCCACAAGAATACAGAGTTGGGTGGGGTTGAATTCATTGATAGGAGGGCTACTCACTATGACTGAGGATTTAATGTTTTGGTAAGAACATCTAGAGCTGATCCTAAGAGTTTGCTGGAATGGTTCTTTGAAGCCTGACTCTGATGATGGTCAGAATATGAAATGGAGATGCCAGATCTTCCCTTCCATAGTGTTGAAGAAGAGAGCAGATAGCTCAGGGAAATGGGAACACTAAATGGACTTATTGTGTATGATCTGAGAACCCACTATCTGACTATGTTCCCTGGAGGGCACAGAGAATGCCCCTTTCACTAACACAGCAAGGGACACCCTAGTGAAGAGAAATAGGCATCATTGCAAAGCCATGTATATGTATAAAGCCATGTATATGTATATGTATATGTATAAAGTAGTGGATGTTCTTTGTAAGCTGGGTTGAAGGTGAGTGAGGGATGCTACCATTGATGCATTGATGCTCCCTAATATCAGTGGGCAAGATGGGATCCCTAGAATGACAAAGGCCAGGTTGGTAGTGCTTAACCATCAGAGGCAAAGTGGACATAATTACTACAATGAGCAGCAAGGCTATCGTGGCAATCAGAGTATCTTGATCTCTGACCCTCAGGGATCTATAGTGGTGGCTAATATAGTAAAGTGTTCCTAGAGGCAAGAGAAGTGGATAATCAATCAACCTGCCATTCAATGTATATATAGTCAGATAAAATCAAGAGCTTATGTGTAGAGGCCTGACATTAGCCAACACAATGGAGAATCAGGCCTTTCATCCATCTCACAGATGTAAGGCAGTTCATAAACCCAGTGTCCATTAATCAAACAGGAGGACCCTGCAATCCTGCTGCATGTATGTGCAATAAACTTTCTTTGATTCTTTACCAAAGCGACCTAGAGCCATTTGTCAGAATAATCATACACTGGTAAAGGAAATACTTAGACTTTTCAAAGATTGATGCATATGAGGTCTGAGCTGACACTGACACCTGGCAAACCAAATGCCATCATGATTTTCTGGTTAGAATGGAATTTACATAAGACAAGTGATAAATGGACCTTTGGCATAAGATTTTTGGTCTAGTTCTTTACTGTATAAATAGGCTAAACATTCTTAGCACCTGGGAGAAACCTCATATTGGTTCTCTAATTCTTGGAGTAATGATCAAGTGGAAGGCCTTGGAACTACCCTGACCCTGCTGAAGATAGTAAATGAAAGGCAATACTGTATCCCTGCATGATTGCCACCGTGATAAACTTGAAACATGCAAGTGGTGGTCCCTATCATATTCCCATTCAATTTACCTTTCTGGCCTCTGCAAAAGCCAGAAGGACGGTTTCAGTTCAGGTTATGGGAAACCAACTGGTACAGACTAGCCCTCTAGCTAAGAACAATTAGGAAAGCTGCCGGATAGTTTTTCAAATTTATTTAAAACACAAAGCTAACATGGCCAAGAAGACTTAAGAGACTAAAGTCCTGGAGAACAGGAAAGCTTAGCAGTGAGCCTGACATTTGGCATAGATTTCTGCCTTGAGGCATTTAGTGATTAGTAAGCAGTGGTCTAGAGGTTGAGATGCTGAGAGAAAAGCTGTGGCTGAGGGACTGTTGATAAAGCAGAATTTTAGGCAATGTTATGAGTATGGAAGAATAAAAATTGGAGTCCAAGGCCCACCAAATAGGAGGGGTTCCTGTAAATACTTCCAGGCTTTCCATTGGGACCCCTGAAGAATTATACTTTAAGAATAAGAACTAACTTAAAATAGATCAGTCCATTAAAACCAAAACCCAACTTTCAATCAACTGTATCTCAGACTAAATTAAGATGATAAACTACCCTAATCGCTTGCTAGAAGTAAAGCAAATAATTTCTGGAAGAAGATAACATCATCCTGTGTAAAACAGCAATTCTGTAATTCCTTCTTGCATTTCAGACCTTCTTTCTGAGATGATTTTTCTCCTTCCAGAAGTATGACCTATCAAAGTCCTTTTAGTGAGAGTTTATTGATAATACATTCTCTTGGATTGTATTCCTCTTGAAATGTTTTTACCTGATTTAAAAATGGCAAAAGACATGAACAGGCACCTCACCAAAGAGGATATACAAATGGCAAATAAGTGTATGAAAATGTTACCACATAAAATTGGGATTCTCCTACCTGATGCATGTAAAAGAAAGCCAATTATCACAGCATCAGATTTTGGGAAAAGAAAACAGCTTTATTGCTAAATCAATCTGCAAGGAGACAGGAGGCATATGCTCACAGATCTGTCTCCCCAATCCAGGACTTAGGGCAAAATTTATAGGATGAAGGGTGAGGCGGTCTGAAGTATGCAGATAGATGATTGGTGGTAGTGAGAAGTGAGATAATTAGTGATCTGCACAAGAGTAGTCAAGCTTCATGGCTCTTCATAGGATATATGTTCACAAAACAGTGGTGTTAGCATGATCTGACGGTGGAGTTTTCAGCCCTCTGGTGTCAAAAGGGTTACTTATCAGACATTTGCACAGGCCAAGTTGATGGGTTAGTGGTCTCAACTGGCCTGAACTGGACAAGGCGGGGGACTCTCAAATCCCGAAAAACAACTTTTTTTTTTTAAAGATTTTATTTTTTTCCTTTTTCTTCCCAAAGCCCCCCGGTACATAGTTGTATATTCTTCTTTGTGGGTCCTTCTAGTTGTGGCATGTGGGACACTGCCTCAGCGTGGTTTGATGAGCAATGCCATGTCCGTGCCCAGGATTCGAACCAACGAAACACTGGGCCGCCTGCAGCAGAGCGCACGAACTTAACCATTCAGCCACAGGGCTAGCCCCCTGAAAAACAACTCTTAATTCTCTGTTGATAAGATGGGATCAGTCGAACTGATCCTAGTAGGTCTGTGGTTACAAATTCCTCCTTTTTATTGTTCATTCTTCAATCATGAAGGCTATAGGTCAAGAACCACTCTGGATTCTTCCTACTGACAAGGTGTATAGGTTGTTCCATCTCTCTGAACCAGTCTCTTAGTAAGGTGATGATGAAGGTGGGCTCTGAAAGTTAGGCCTATATTATGTAAGGGAGTAACCAGGTATTTAGTAAGAAGCATTTCTAGAAAAACAAGGTTGATAGTTGGAGCAAATTATAAACCTGTTTCTGAGCCCAAAGCATAGCCAGTTAAGAATATTTTTAGCTGTCAGGATCGCAGCATCTTTTGCAGTTTGAAATAGCCTCGATGATATCTTCAGGTGTTCAGGTATCTTTCTGAGTGGATTACGCAGCAACAGGCATGAATCTCTCTTAAATTTATATCAAGTTGTCCAGCCTCAGTTTGCAGGGCTTCAGGAAAAAGAGTGGTTTCAGTTCTCAATGATTCCAAATGAAAAAATTGAAAATGTTAGTTTGGAGATTTGTAGCCAGACATTTGAGGAGACTAGGAGAATTCAGGATCCAGTCCAGTTTACAGATAAAAAACAAAAACCTCAAAGACAACAGAACTAGAACCTAAAATCCACAAATGTGTACTATGCTTTCTATTGAAACATAGTTTTTCTCTCTAAAATCAACCTCCTTTTTACCAAAGATAGCCAAATTAAGATTAATTGGTTTGCGAGCCAGCCTGGTGGTGCAGCAGTTAAGTTTGCACATTCTGCTTCGGCGGCCTGGGGTTCGCCAGTTTGGATCCCAGGTGCGGACATGGCACTGCTTGGCAAGCCATGCTGTGGTAGATGTCCCACAGATAAAGTGGAGGAAGATGGGCACAGATGTTAGCTCAGGGCCAGTCTTCCTCAGCAAAAAGAAGAGGATTGGCAGCAGATGTTAGCTCAGGGCTAATCTTTCTCAAAAAAAAAAAAAAAAGACTAATGGTTTGCAAAATAAGTCTACTTTCCATTATCTTGGCCCAATTATTTACATAAGTACAGCAATAATAGTAATTGATCACATAGGCTCTTTCAAATCTGCTTTACCGGAACTTTTTTATAAGTAATCTCAGATTGAACTTTAAAGACCTCTTGAGGCCAGCAAAGCCAAGCCAAGGACTTGTCATCAGACTCCATCTGCAATACCTATAGATTTGGGTGAATTCCTCTCTTCTCTTGAGGTTCCCCCAAATATCCTAAAGGATATTTTGCACCTGCCAGGGAAGTGATGATCTTATTTACTCACCAGATAAGGTTGATGGGAACCCTGTAAGCAAGGTACCAGGCACAGCTTTGTTTCATAAGGTCAATCTTTGTTCCTCAAAGCTGTCTGAGTCTATGCATGTTTCTCTCAAATATGACATTCCAGTCAAAGCCTCAGTAATACAACCAATGTTTTCAATTGTGTCTTGTTATAAGGAAATCAGATTCTTATTGAACTTATGCAAATAACTATAGTGTCATGAAAATAAGAATACTCACTCATCAGGAGTTTCCAAATTCTGGAGGGATCAGGTAGGGAGGAAAAGATATGTTTCTATTCTGCTTACAAAGGTATAATTCACCAAATTGCTATAAGTCATAGCTAACTTAGGAGAAAAGAGAAGAAGTTTCCTTCAATCTGAAAAAGTAAAACAGTAAAAATCAGCAAAATCTCTAAAGTCATAAAAATTGTAATCATCTTCATCAGCTCATCCAGTTCCATGTAATTTATTCTTGATCGTAATCTTCTGTTAGCAGTTTTGTGAGGCCATAAGTTTCTCCATTAGAGTTCTGTAATTTCTTACCCAACTCAGTCTTATAATCTGAAAGCTTATCAGAAACTTTATTCTAAAGTAAGTATCAGCATCCTTCCCATGAATCTCTCTGAAGATGAAATACATCTGCAAAAATATCAGAGAAAAACACAACTGTGTGCAAATGACAAAAGACTCAAAAAGGGCAATTGACAAAGAGACTTGGTTATTTCTGTGACATACAGCACTTCAAGATAATAACTAGAATTATGGCTGACAGCCAGGACAGATCAGAATTTTAGGAGTGTTGTATGATTTTTAAAACACTATATCGGTAACATTCACCCACACAGTATAATCTAAAAAGGTTTATCATTATTTATTTGACAATGCTTCCCATGTGATTCAACATGCCAAATAAGCCTAATTTGTTTAATAGAAAGAGAGAACAAATTCTTTGAGAAGCCCTAGGGCCTCATTTGAAATTCTCAAAGTTTAAATTTTCAGGAAGTTTGCATCCCAAAATATCAAAAGTTTTTAAAACATTTGGTCAAACAGGAAACAATGCTCACTGTGAAACAATGCTTAGTTATCCATTTGACCAAAGTGACAACAGAAATGTTAAAGGCAAAGATACAGAGTAAAACACTTTTTTAAATCCCTAAGTTCTCTCAATAGAGAGATTTAAGCCTTTCAGAACACAGGAAATTATTTTGATAAAACATAGAAGTTCTGTCTTTTAGGTAGACTTGCTCAAAAATAAAGAAAAACCTTTTATAATCTCTTTATCAAGAACAGAGTAAACGTTCAAGAAAATTATTCTCTTAAGAGAGAGAAAACCAAATTCTAATTTTGCACTAGCTTACTTTTGATACTAAAACTTATTCACTTAATTAAATTTATTTTTATCTTGACCATGCACAAAATTCTTTCCTCAGGATTCCTCTTCCACAAACCTATAACTTTCTTTCTACATTCAGGACTTGTCCCATGCCTTCTTTCTTCCCTCCTAGTACTTTAGGACAAATTTAATTTTGTTAGCAAAATAAACAAAAATATCTTTATTCCTTAAATCTTCTTTACTAAAACGTACATCTTACTTTCCTTATTTTTTTATATATTGACATCTTGTGGATTGGCAGATCCACAAATACTGTATAGAAATTTTCTCAGTGTGGCACAGAACATGTTTATCAATAAAATCCAAGTATTTTTCTGGTTTCTCTATAATACAAAGCCAAGGGTAGATAAATCTATGTTTAGTAATTAATATCTAACATTATATCTTACATGGAAATGATTTTGATACTCGACAAACTTTACCATTTAATTCAATTTAGTAAAACTCTAAGGTTTCAAGTTATCAAAAGGTCTTGAAGTCATTTTAAGTACATATACCATAACACATAATTATTGTTAAAAATTCACCCAACACTTTATCTTTTTCACATCTATTTAGTTTACTTGTTCCTAATAATTATTTAGATTGCCTGCAAAACTTCATAAGACATTAGACAAAATTACCTATAATTTTAAGTTATTATTTTTGCTAACCAGTTTTGTAACAGAGATAATGTCTGTATCATATCCAATGTGAATAACTCTGAAAACAAGTTTATTTTAATTGAACCAACATACTTCAATAAGCTTTCATTTACCAAAGATGACTGTATATTATGTTAGCTTGAAAAACATTTGGGTTAGTTTCTATTACATTTAGAAATAATTTATATAAGCACTTACTTTCAGCCAATTGAATAGAGCTCTTTTAGAAATTAAACCATCCAGAGGGAAAATATTACACACATATAACACACATATAGACACACATACACAAGACTCCACAGCTTTTGTTTTAAAATTAATGTCATGAATCAGCTAAAGTAATATAAGGCTCACTAGTTATGAAAGAATAATTGAATCCAAATTTTGTTTTAAACTTTTTCTACTAATATTTGTGGAGAAGACACTCAAGATGCTAGATGTTGACAAGGGTGCTCTTATGGCCATTTTTTCCCCCTGTTCTCCTTTTTTTTTTCTTCAGTCTAGGAATTAATGATGAGCTAGATAACAGTTCCCAGAGAGGTTACAAGCTTTTTGAGAAAGAGGAAATGGGTGGAATCTGAACTGCCTGTAGAGCTGCATTTCCAGTCTTGCAAGGATTTTTTAAGGACAGTTGCTCTTAATTCCTTGAAAATTGGGTTGCAACTTAAACAACATTATAGGTTGATCTACCTGTCCAACCACAGCATCCATAATTTGCTTCTTTCCCTCTAGGTGATTAGTTTTATTTTAATTTAAGGAAGAAAGCCTGGAAAAAATTCCTATCAGGCTCAGAGTATCAGCCTCCAGTTTGGCTGAATTTCTGATTGTAAGTTGCTAAATCTTTCCAAATATCTTGTCAGGTTTCAGCCAGGACAAACAGTAATTACACCTGGCAGTAGTGAACAATTCCAATAATCTTTAACGTAGCAGTTTTCCAGAAAATCTCTGAGTCTTTTTAACTTTGGGAAGGGCTTATATTGGGTCCTCCTAGATTACTGGGGTGTCTGTAAAGCCATGACATAATAGGCATTTCTTTTAGGTATCTTTTATAAACTATTTTTTTCTTTTTGCAACAAAACTTTCAATAAGATTACTGTGGAATTTTGAAGTCTTTGCTTTTAAGTGCACTTATAAATGATTTATCTAATCACAACATTCTTTCTAATGGCCAAAGTAATTCCTCTGACACTGATGGCAGTTTGGTAGGACCTTTAGCTGCAAAAGAAAGCACAACTCACATGTCTGTCCAACTATCTCTGACCACAAAACGGAATGTAACTGCATTTTTGTCCAACCGTATTTTGGGGACCTCCAACCTGATGATTATGAAACCAAGTCCGCAGGACACTAAACAAGGTTAGTAAGCTTTTGTAGTTCTTTGTAAATATTTGCAACTTCTAGAACCTTTAGGTTTTGAGCAATTGTGCTGGAAGGTGGAGCACTTGACTCTAAAGATTAAAGATTTTCCTTGTTCTTTGGTTTGGAGACACAAAAAGAGTCCAAAATGGCCATTGTAATTTTAAATTATCCCAGGTTATCTTTCCAGCTGTTTACAGTTACCCTCATTTTAGGGGGCTTTTCCCAAGGTGGCCGCAAGGAACAAGGTAATTTCTAAAGAGAGTTTGTTATGGTCACTGAGAAACTCAGTCCCCAAACAGCCAATTTTAACAAATTTAACAGTCAGGCAAAGAAAACATGAAGAGACACAGAAATCCAATACTCTGAGACCGTACACCAGAGTTCAGGACTCCAACCCAATTCTTTGAGTGCCCCAGTGGCTGTAACTTTTTTATATTGTCTCCCTTGGAGTAAGACTTGGACCCACAATTATAGCCTTGGGACTTTAACCTGGAAAAAAATCTCCCCAGTGGGGACTCTAACCCATGATCATGATGAGATTATTAGACAATTTAGGCATGGGTATGTTTTAACAAGGTCACTCCCCCAAAAGATATCTCATCCTGGAGCTGTTTCTTCTCTAAAAAGGAAAAAAAACATTGAGGGAGCCGGGGACACCATGGTGGGAAACAGAAATCCAATCAGCTGATCCTCCAGACAAAGAGGTCTAGGTGGCTGCTTTGGGTCAGCAAAAAGACCCCACACCCCATCAGGGGCTCCAGAGCATCGGGCAGGCAGTCACAGGACCTAGTCCCTTCATGGTCGCCAAAATTGTTACTGCACAAAATTGGGGTTTTCCTATCTGATGCACGTGAAAAAAAAAGCCAATTATTACAGCATCAGCTTTTGGGAAAAGAAAACAGCTTTGTTGCTAGACTGATCTGCAAGGAGACAGGGAGGCATATGCTCACAGATCTGTCTCCCCAATCCAGGGCTTGGGGCAAAATTTATGGGATGAAGGACAGGGCAGTCTGAAGTGTGGAGGCAGATGCTTGGAGGTAGGGAGAAGTGAGGTAATTGATGATCTTCACAAGCATAGTCAAGCTTCATGGCTCTTCATAGGATGTATGTTCACAAAATCATGGTGTTAGCATAATCTAAGGGTGAAGTTTTCAGCCCTCTGATGTCAGATCATGAAAAACAACTCTTAATTTTTGCTAAGATGGGGTCAGTTGAACTGGTCCTAGTAGACTTGTGTTTACAAAAAGATGCTCAACATCATGTGTCATTATGGAATCACAAATTAAAACAATGATACCACTACACACCTATTAGAATGGCCAAAATCCAAAACACTGACAACACCAAATGCTGACAAGGACATAGAGCAACAGGAACTCTCACTGGCTGCTGGTGGGAATGCAAAATGGTACAGCCAATTTGGAAGACGGTTTGGAAGTTTCTAATAAAAGTTAAACATATTCTTACCATTCAATCCACTCAATTCAATCAATCTTGCTCCTTGTCATTTACACAAATGAGTTGAAAACTTATGTCCACACAAAAACCTGCACACAGATGTTTATAGCAGATTTATTCGTAATTGCCCCAAATTGGAAACAACCATGATGTCCGTCAGTAAGTGAATGAATAAATAAATTGTGGTACATCTGTATCATGGACAAGAGTTGTTCCTTGGTATCTGTGGGGGATTGGTTCCAGGACCCCCTGTGGATACCAAAATCCATGGATGCTCAAGTCCCTTACATAAAATAGGGTAGTATTTGCATATAATCTGTGCACATCTTCCTATATACTTTAAATCATCTCTATCTTTCTTATAATACCTAATACAATGCAAATGCTGTGTAAATAGTTGCTATACTGTATTGTTTAGGGAATAATGACAAGAAAAAGAGTCTTTACATGTTCAGGCTTTTCAATCCATGGTTGGTTGCATTCACGGATACAGAGGGAAATGAGTTATCAAGCCATGAAAAGACATGGAAGAACCTTAAATGGATATTACTAAGTGAAAGAAGCCAATCGGAAAAGGCTGTATGCGGGGGCAGGCTCGGTGGCTTTGCGGTTAAGTGCGCATGTCCTGCTTGGGTAGCCCGGGGTTCGCCAGTTTGGATCCCGGGTGAGGACATGGCACCGCTTGGCAAGCCATGCTGTGGTAGGCAGCCCATGTATAAAGTAGAGGAAGATGGGCACAGATGTTAGCTCAGGGCCAGTCTTCCTCAGAAAAAAGAGGAGGAGGATTGGCAGCAGTTATCTCAGGGCTCAGTTATCTCAGCAGTTATCTCAAAAAAATAAATTAATTAATTAATTAATTAATTAAAAGGCTGTATGCTACATGATCCCAACAATACGACATTTGGAAAGGCAAAACTATGCAAACAACAAAAATACTAGTGGTTGCCAGGGGTCAGATGAGAGAGAGTGATGAAAAAGTGAAAAACAGAACATTTTTAGGGCAGTGAAACTGTTGTATATGATGCCATAATGGTGGATACATGTCATTATACATTTGCCAAAACCCATAGAATGTACAACACCAAGAGTGAACCCAAATGTAAACTACGGACTTGGGTGATAATGACATGTCAATGTAGGTTCACAGATTATAACAAATGTACCACTCTAATGGGAGATGTGGATAGTGGGGGAGGTTGTGCACATGTGGGGTGAGAGGGCATATGAGAACTCTCTGTACTTTCTGCTCAATTTTGCTGTGAACCTAAAACTTTTCTAAAAAATAAAGCCTTTTTTTTTTCTGGTGAGGGAGATTGGTCCTGACCTAACACCTGTTGCCAACCTTCCTCTTTTTGCTTTGAGGAAGAGTGGCCCTGAGCTAACATTTATGCCCATCTTCCTAGATTTTTTTGTATTTGGGACACTGCCACAGCATGGCTCGATGAATGGTGTAGGTCCTTCTCCAGGATCCGAACCTGTGAACCCTGAGCCACCAAAGCAGAGCGTGCTGAACTTAACCACTATACCACCAGGCTGGCCCCTAAAGTCTATTTTTAAAAAGATGTTTTTAGTTCATCTTTATTTTTGAAGGAAATTTTCACTGATCATGGAATTCTAGGTTAACAGTTTTTTTTTTCTTTGAGGAAGATTAGCCCTGAGCTAACATCTGTGCCCATCTTCCCCCATTTTACATGTGGGATGCCTGCCACAGCATGACTTGATAAGCTGTGCACAGTTCCACTCCCGGGATCTGAATCGATGAGCCCCAGACCGCTAAAGCGGACTGTGCAAACCTAACTGGTAGGCCACCAGGCAGGCCCTAGGTTAACAGTTTTTTTCTAGCATATTGAAAATAACTTTCTGCTGTCACCAGGCTTCCATTTTTTACTGTTGAGAAATCAGCTCTCGGTCTAATGGTATTTCCTTTGTAGGTAATCTAATCTTTCTCTCTGGCTACTCTTAAGATATTTTCCTTTGGTGTCCTAGGTTTTTACTATGATGTATCTACGTATGAGTTTCTTTTAATTTATCCTACCTGGAGTTCACTAGATGTCCTGAATCCATGGATTGGTATTTTCATCCATACTGGAAAATTCCCAGTCATTATCTCCTCAAATATTGCCTCTTCCCCATTCTCTTTGCTCTCTCTTTCTAGAACTCTGATTAGATACGCGTTAGATGTTCTCATTTTATCCTCCATATCTCCTATTGCTTCCTCCTATGGGTACAGGGCAGTCCAGGAAAGATTTTTGAGTGGAGGAATGGCATGTTCAGCTCTGTTTTAGTAAGATCGCTCTGACAATAGCACTGAGAATGGATTGGAGAGCGGAAGAATGGGAAGACCCGTCAGGAAGCTGTCTGGCATTTCCTTTGGTCTTTCTGTGGCCACAATAGGGAGCTTTCTCAGTGAGAAATCTTCACCCAGAACTTGGGATCTCCCCACAGGGCCCACAGAGGAGAGAAGCTACTGGCTCTAGGGTTGGGCACATACCAGAGTGCCATGAGGTTCACCTGGTCTGCCTGAGAGGTCCTAGCAGAGGCTACATTGTGCAAATGTCCATGCTTCACTGTGTTAGAAAGGCCCCAGGGCCTCCTGAGTTGGTTTTTCCACACGTGTGTCAGCACTTTATCAGATGTGCAGACTGCCGTTTCCATCTTCTGTGAGTTCCTAAAATAGAGGGGACATACAATCTCTCTGCTCCTCATGGAGGTGTGCCTCTGCATTATCCCAGACACCAAAGGAAAATGTTCCCTTTTAGTGTGCTTTATGGACTGAATTGTATTCTCCCAAAATTCATATTTTGAAGCCTTAATCCCCAGTCCCTCAGAACGTGACTGTATTTGGATAGGGCATTAGAAATGTAAGTTAAAAGGAAGCCGTTAGGGTGGGCCTTAATCCAATGTGACTGGTGTCCTTGTAAGAAGAGGAGATTGGTCCATATAGAGAGATACAAGGGATGCACGTGTACGGAGGGACGGCATGTGAGGATACAAGGAGAAGGCAGACATCTGCAAGCCAAGGAGAGGGGCTTCAGAGGAAATCAACCCTGTCGGCACCTTGATCTCGGACTTCCTGCCTCCAGAACTGTGAGAGAACAAGTTTCTGTTGTTTAAGCCACCCAGTCGGTGGCATTTTGTCATGGCAGCCCTAGCAAATTAAAGGTGTACCTTGTTTTATTGTGCTTCACAGATGCTGCGTTTTTCACACCACCCTCCACCAGTAAAAAGATTATGACTCACTGAAGGCTCAGATGATGGTTAGAATTTTTTAGCCATGAAATATTTTTTAACATTTTTTTTAAATAGTTTTAAATTTTTTTTTAAATCATGAAATATTTTTTAACATTTTTAAGGTATGTACATTGTTTTTGAGACATAATGCTATTGCACACTTAATAGACTACAGTATAGTGTAAACATAACTTTTATATGCACCGGGAAACTAAAAGATTCATGTGACCTGCTTTCTTGCAATATTTGCTTTATTGCAGTGGTATGGAACTGAACCCATAATATCTCTGAGGTATGCCTATAACACAGTGTGCACCTTGCTTCAGCTCTGTATCTTCAAGCTGCTAGTTCATCGGCAGAGCAGGACTGGACTGGGCTTGGGGAAATTAGTTCTTTGAAGGCCCTGAAGGCAGTTTTGCTGTTATATAATAGTGATGAGGGAGGGGGTCTTCCCCACGGGAATGTGGCCAAGTCAGATGGTTCCATCTCAGTGCTTTGTTCAGATTTCAGGGGCACCTGGGCCACTTCCTCCTGGTGTTCTGAGTATTGACTTCTCTGCTTAGAGGTAGCTAATCACATGGAATTTTAGGTTTCTGTACTTGACTCTGTGCAAAAGTGTTTGGAGGAAGATTGCTTAACAAGCACCTGCCTAGGTTGCCTGAGTATCTGTGGTGCATCACTTGGTCCCTGGTTTGGGATGACTGAGATTTAAGGGATGATATGAAAGTGGTCCAGTTTATTAGGAACAAGTTGTCAGTTTGCTGGCCACAGCTCTGAGCATTTCACATTGAAGATGTTGATTATATCGGCTCTCACAGGTTTATTTCGGAAAAGGGCAGGGTCTGTTCTCAAGGAAAGCAAGTTTTCTTTGTTTCTGTTAACAACCATAGCACCAGCTACAGATCTAAGTAAATACGGGTGTAGTGACTATGAGTGAATTGAGTGAGTTTCCTGTCTCTGCATATCTAGTCTTATGGACCTGGATTAGCTTCTACTTACTCACTGGGTCAGGTGGATAGATTGGGAGAAAACAGACCTCATGATCTAGTGAACTGATAGACAAGGTCCAAACCAAAGAAACATGCCTGTACCTCCTCTAATGCAGACTGGAATGCAAAAACAGCAGCAAAGATAGAATTCTATCAAGAAGCACATTCTACCTTCACCACCCTTGCTCTCCACCTTTGCTCTCCCTCCTTTCCTCCTCTTGCAGGCACTTAAGGGTGCCACTAACTGTGCTGAGGATGACAAACAGCCTGGTCTGCCATCTTATCTACTTCACTGATTTCTTAAGGCTTCCTCAGAAATTATGGGAAGTTTTTGAATGACATATACCAGCATTTGAATTCCAGCTGTATCATGTTTTAGCTATGTGACTTTGGTCAATAATTTAAACTCTGAACCTTTGGTTCCATATCAAAAAAAAAAGGAATAATACTATCTCACATTGGCTTGTGATGAGAATTAACTGAGATAGTGATCTAAAGTGTCTAGGAAAGTCCTAACCCATAGTAGGTGATCAGTAAACAGTAGTTTGGTCCCCTGTCTTGGCAACACACTGCAACATCGTGAACATTTGTTGAGGGCCTATTGTGTTAGATATTAGTGATATTCTCCGATATTTCTGATCCTCCTCTCTTTCTGGCCATATGGGAGAATTGTATGCCCCCTGCCCCTTGAAGTTACTCATGGCAGTATGACTTGCTCTAACCAATGTGATGTGAGAGGAAGTAGTTAAGAATTATTGTGTGATTCTACATGACTCTTGTTCTTGCCAAGGGAATTGTAAAAGCAATTGTTGATATGGAGGCACCATAAGATGGAAGCATCCTGGAATGCTGAGCCAACACATGGAGGACAGTTTTTCTGAAGGTTTCCCAGAATCACATCCACAGTGGACTCTGTGTGATTAAGAAACAGACTTTTGTTGTCTCCTGCCACTGGGATTCAAGGATTATTTGTTACTGCAGCATCACCTAGACTATTCTGACTAATACATATACAGAGATGAATAAGATGGATCTGAAAGCACAGCAATTTAAAAACAAGATCTCTACATGAAAAGATGTTCAACATTACTAATTATTAGGGAAATACAAATCAAAACCTCAATAAGTTATCACCTCACACCTGTCAGAATGGTTATAATTAATAAGACAAGAAATAACAAGTGTTGGAGAGGATGTGGAAAAAAGAGAACCCTCATAAACTGGTGGTGGAAACGCAAACTGTGCAACTACTGTGGTAAACAGTATGAAGAGTCCTCAAAAAATTAAAAATAGAAATACCATGGGATCCAGCTATTCCACTACTGGGTATTTATCCAAAAAACATGAAATCAACAATTTAAAAAAGATATATGAACCCCGATGTTCATCTCAGCATTATTCAAAATAGCCAAGACTTGGAAGCAACCCAAGTGCCCATCAAGGAAGAATGGATAAAGAAGATGTGGTATATACAATGGAATACTACTCAGCCATAAAAAAGACAAAATTGTGCCATTTGTGACAACATGAATGGACCTTGAGTATACTACACTATGCAAAACAAGTCAGACAGAGAAACACAAATACCATATGATTTCACTCATATCTGGAAGATAAACAAGCAAACAAACACATAGGTAAGGAGAACAGATTGGTGGTTACCAGAGGGGAAGGGGGATGAGAGAAGGTGAAAGGGATAAAGGGGCACATATGTATGGTAACAGATAAAAACTAGACTCTTGGTGGTGAACACGATGCAGTCTACACAGAAACTGAAATATAATCATGTACACCTGAAATTTACACAATGTTATAAGCCAATATGACCTCAATAAAATAAAATAAAAAATAAATAAAAATGGAAACAAGAGCTCTGATAGAGGAATATTCAATGTAATGCAGGACACTGAGAAGGGAGCGACTAATACTCCTGGGCTAGGCAGGGAAAGACTCAAAGAGGAGGTAGCATTTGAGCTGAACTGTGAAAATAAAGAGAGAGGGATAAATGAAAACCTTAAAGGATAATGACATGTTCCCTACGTGAGAAAAGACAGATGTACTGAGACGGTGTGGGCAAAGGCACAGAGGTATGAAAATCACGGTGTATTCTGGAAAGAATAAAAGCTAGCATTCCCTATGGAACATCTCTCTGGTCAGTGTTTTCCAAGTAGAACATTTCTTCACAGAATGTATGTGCCTTTCAACACAATGCTTTTCCAGTAATATTTATATAGGAAAAATATTATATTTATCTCTTCCAAAATTGATACTTTTTTTAACAAAGTGATGGGGGAGCTGAACAGAGAAAGCCTAGATTCACTTCAAATATAATTAGTAGCATATCAAAGTTCACGGAAGACAATCGGAAAGGCTCTGAATGTCAATCAAGGGGACATGTAGCATGTTAGACAGACAAAGCAGCCATATTAAAGGTTTAGTGATCAGAAAGTACTGTTTTAAATATTTTACATCCTTATTTTACCACAATTTATTAAATAAATACAAAAAAATAAATTATAAAATATTTTACAACCTGTTAGCTTCTTGCTTATATACAGGCATTTTACTGTGTTTTATGTTTTGGAAAATTGGTTGAGGATTTTGGATTGAGAGGTAATGCACTAAAAATGTTCCCATTTAAAATAATGGGAATGAGGCTCCTGGTTAGTGTTTTCTTGAAAACAATGTTACGTGAGAGATGCTTGTGTTTCTGTATGTCAGGGCTCGGAGGGGACAGAGGTATGACCTGTGAAAGAGTCTGGACCTGAGATGATAGTGAGCTAGAGGTTTTTATGCTCATTGGTGACATGTGGACATGAGTGTGTTTTATCAGCAGTCTTGACTTAACAGGCATGGAAAGAGCCTGAATTAGAGAGCTGGTGATGGCTGAGAGTTCTTGAGAGGTGAGGGCCTCAACTGAGGCAGTGAGGATGGAGAGGGAGAATTGGAGAGACACTTCAGAGGCTGAATGGTGGATGGAAGAGCACAGAGGGTAAAAGTCACAGAGTTGTCCCAAAAGGTGATGGGGAGATAGTCATGGTTATATTAGCCAAGATAGGGAACCTCAAAGGAAGAGGAAAAGAAGGACAAGGAGGAGCAGCAGCAGCAAATTTCAGGGGAAGAGGATGGCTGACAAAGAGTGACTCTGGGTTTGGATGCATTATGTGGAGGTGTTGTCTGGGACCGTTCCTCTGTGTCCCTCCCAAAACCAGCCTAATAGCTCACACTGGCTCCTCCCACTAGATAATAACAATGACATCACTAAGACGTAGTGAAGATAGATGCTCTGTTACTAGAATAATCTTTTGAGAGGAAAAGCAAGACTCAGACAGCATTGCTATAACCTGGAGACTGCTGAGTCTCTCTCCTTTCATGCCTTGGGTTCTGGAGCCCACAGTAGTCAGCTGTGGGTGAGGGAGCAGCTGACTTGCAGGAACCCCACTCCATCTGGCCAGGGGCCATCAGGATGGCTTTGCTTCTACAGGGAAAGTAGAATCAGCTGCAGAATCATAGTTTCTACATTAAAAACCCTTGGTACATCTAAGAAGCCCCATTTCAGTTAATTGTGTACACCCTTGATTGCTTTTAGCTTCTCTGAGACCTGGCGGATTGGGAAGAGTTCATTAGAGGGACTTTGAATAGAATGTTCCAGTCTTAAATCCACATTAACTATATGGGACCTTGATAAAGAAGTGGGAATATGGCCTTTATTTAGAGACAATATAACTCTACAAGAGCAGGGAATTTTGTCTGTTTTATTCACTGATGGATCCTAGTCCCTAAAATAGTCCTGGAACATATGGGAGCTCAGTAAATATTTGCTGAGTTGAATTAAATTGACATTCAGCCTCTTTGAAAATTGAGTTTCCTGTTTCCTGTCAGTTTCTAGAGCAGTCAGCATGGTGGCGTGCTGACCCATCTTCCTCTTCGTTGGCTCAACTCTTGGGGCTTGGTGAGTGCGCTCGTTGTGGGCCTGGGCCATGGCAGAGTGCTGACCACCATGCCTGGGTTTGTGCTGGAAGGAAAACATATCTTCTTACACAGAGGGAATTGCATTCTCTCACCTGAGAATCTGTGTCTGACTGCTCTGGCCCCACTCCCATCCCCAGAAACAGTAGGAGTGGTTGCTTCACACAAGCAATCAAGCACACACATGCAATCCATGCAGATAGTGCCCAGGGAAATGCACCCATCTGTAAAGACCTTCAGCACATGTCCACAACGGTATCCCAGCACGAAGTGTAGGGCCTGTGATCAGTAAATGACTGAAGGAATCAATGTCATTGCTGAATAATGTTACTGGATCTCTCCTCCAGGTCTCAGTTTTAAAATATAAAGAACATATTTTCTGGATCCTTGAGAAATTTTTTTCAAGCAGAGGACCTCCAATTATGGTACCAATAGTCACAAGGATGCATATTGGTGTTGTTCTGCCTGATGCTGCTCTGCCGTTGGGAATACAGCATGGTGGGTGCCTCTAGAACCCAGCCTTCCCGATACAACTGCCCACCAGCGCTTCTCTGCTCCTTTTGTTATGCCACAATGTCGGGTGAGGTGAGAACTCCCCCCAAACCACAGCGCTCTGGGCTCCACAAAGAGGATTTTTGGCTCCTTCCCCGAACCGGCAGTGGGATTGGTCTGCCAACTTCTTCTCAGAGGCTGGGAAGAGACCTAGCTACAGATTCCTACACTGCCCTCCTCCAAGGGAAGGCTTGAAACTCATTTTAATTCTATGGCCAGTCCTAGAAGGTCATTTCATTCATTCATACATTCATTCATTAATTTATTCATGCATTCATCACCTACCATTTAACTTGCACCACCCTAAGTTCTGGATACATCGTGGAAAGGAAACCAGGCTCAGCCCCTACCCACGTCCCTGCTGCCCACATCGCTACGAAGTCCTGCTGGATCACTTCCACTGTGGTATGCCAAGCGGCCCTGCGACTTCTGCCACCAGGGAGATGGGCCTGTTCAGCTGGCACACATGCAGACCCTCCCTCCAAACTTGGCATGTTCTCACAGAGACTGTGCTCACTTCAAGAGTAAGAGACAAAGGCCAGCAACAAATCGAACCAGAGTTGTCTATTTTTGTTTTATTGTAACATGCAATAAATATTAAATTTCCAAATTCTTAATAATTTCATAAATAATATTTAAGTTAACAGACATTTTACAGAATGTTACGTTAAATAAGATAAAAGCCTATATCTGTTTTGCCTTGAGCAAACTGGAAGAAAATACTTCAATGATTCCGATATCTGAAATATATCTCAAATATTTATGCTTTCTGCCTGTGTGACATGGGAAAGTAGCAGTGTGCCTGAAATATTTACTTTGCCTCTGAAGTTTAATTACACCCAACATTAAGGTCCCACCCTTGATTGGCCCTCATTCTCATTGCAATAAAACATCTTCTCCCCTTCAACATCTTTCACTACAATAAGCCAATTTAGTCTCAACTTTCCGTTGTCCACTCAGTGTTTATTACACCAAGAAACTCCTGCAGGTAGTCTAGGAATTGTTTCACTCTCCATCTTTCTCCTCCACACTTTTTCTGTGAAAAGAATAGGCAATAGGTATTATAGGAAATTGTCAATTCCTGTAAAAATAGGCACAGCCAGACAAATATACTTAAGTTTCCACTAAATGTTTTGAACTTACTTTTTGGAGGTCTATGTATCCTTTTATTAAAGACAAGTTTTGGAATAGTTTGGCCACAGCATCCCCTTGGACAGTTTGATTCTTCAATGTGTCTATTCCCTGAAAGACTTCTTCAATGCAGAGTTGGTGCTAAATGAGGAAGATTTTAAAAACATAAATAGTCAAAACAGAGTGTAAAAATTTGGTCCAAAAAGTTAGAATTTGTTTTGTGGTATTTACATGAGTCCCATTCTCCAAAGTTTTTTACTTGTTACTTTCCCAGGTGGCAAATCACCTCGGGGTGAGATATAATTTCCAAAAGTAAATGAAGTTTATATAATTACTGAGGAGTTTTACAAAGGATATAAATTAAGTACTTAACCAAAAATCAAATGTTTACGAAGTGTAATGCAACTACCTTACTGATTGACCTCACATCAGAGTTTCCTTTTCTAGTTTTAGCTGGTAATTTTATTCTATTTAGACTAATTAAATCATATGTTTGACATTTTAATAGACCATGACATACTCCAAATGTATATAATTCCATTATATGGCCATAATCATTTAAATATGTGGAAATGACTATTACTATAGGGCATTCATTGTATATTTTAATGTCTACTGACCACGATTCTAGAAACATACCCTAAGTTGCTAATACTTTCAGAGAGACACTGAAGTGAGGAAAGCCATAGATAGTCAGAGTTGAATGGAGACTAGGAGGCACCTTTCATCCAGTATGGAATTCTTCTGGAAAGAATGCCTGACATGAGGCTCTTTGAGATGCAGAACTGACAACATCTCCAAAGGGCCTGATCTACTTGTTTAACAGAGTCTATTTATTGTAGAGTCATCCCTAATATTCATAAGTATATACATTCACACCCACACACATAACAACAAAATACAGAAAAATCATATAGTTCCAATGATAACTAATGATTTATAGCTTAAAATATGAAATTTAATTGTTCATGCAATCATTTTATTGAATCATAATTTAACTTACATTTTTATGTTCAGGAGTAGGAATCATCAGGTTCTGAAAAGGAAAGGAAATACATTCATTTTTAAAGTACTCTAGCATTCATAACTTTTAATAAAAAGTTTGCTAGTGATATGGTTATCAATTATATATTACTAACACTCTCATCATTTCATTATTAATAACAGATCTTTAAAAATTAATCACCACAAATGATTACCTATGCATTTTAAAGAACGTAGGAATCAAAAACAAAATTACCCCATCGCCTATCAGCAGAGTTCGATGAGTGGAGAGCAGTGTCAAGGTCTCTGCCACTAGTCTGTTCATGGGACTTTCTACAGCAAGGGCACAGACGTAGGCAGCTCCAAGAGCTAGCACACTCAAATGCAGAAGCATTCTCATGACTCTGAAATGTTCAGCGTTTGCCTTGGGCAAACAAAGTGCATAGTACAAGATTGTATCCCCAACCAATTTATTCTCTCTCTTTGAGGAAATGAATAATTTCTAACAATCAGATAGAGAATGCCTATAGTGGCTATCATGAAACTAAATGTTTCCAATGCCTTGCATGTTAAAAAATAATTTTACTTTTATCTTTTAATAATAATAAAAAATACCTATTTTTCCCCCTTTAAAAACATTTTCCATTACAAAAGAAAATCTTGGGTTGATACATCACTGCCTCACATTTATAGTTCTTAAAATGAGAAGATTGAATTTCCTCTTAAATGATGTGTATAAAAAGTATAATGTAAACTACTAAATAGAATTTTATGTTAAAATACACAAATATTGGAAATGTGTTTTTTTCAGGTTGACTAAATTTTATCATGGTTGTAGCTAGATTAATCTGTCTTTAAAGGAATTGAAAGTCCTGGTGGGGAGATGGTGATTAGAGCAGACATCATCAAAACTTAGCAGGGTCAAGTTGTGTTCACTGGGATCTCAATTTGGATCCTTTCTGTTGCCAGTGACCAAAATCCCAACCCACTCTGGTTGAAGCTGAACAGGGAATTTATTAGCTCATATAACCAGATAGTCCAAGGTGGAGCCTCCTTTATATCTTGCTTGCCTCAGTGACTTCCTTGACTCCATTCTCAGGCAGTTCTCCCACTGTGGTCTCAAGATGATGTCAAAAACTCCTGGATCTATATGTATCCTGCTCATGAGCAGCAGGAGAAAGAAAACTGTGCTTTTCTGATCGCTCAATCAAAAGTCCTAGAATTCAGCCTCTTTATGACAAGGGATCACATGTTCATCCTTGAACTGTGGGCAAGGTATAGGATATATTGATTGGCTCTCCCTGGAGCTGGAGGTGGGCTGTATCTCACCCAAACTGCATACCTGAAAAATTGGAGGTCCTAGGTAGTAGTAAGATGGACACAGAAGGCAACCAATAAATATCCAACACAGCTACATAACATACAGGCATGGCCTCTTCTTCACATCCCGCAAGGGTAGGGGTATGCTTTCACACCCTGGGTGGGCCATGTATGAATATGTGTAATCAGGGGAATCAGCCTTGTGTTCCTTAGGTCAGACCTGTAATCCCAGAAGGGAGCAAATGAGACTGCCTTCTAGACCATACACTTCCTTCTTCCCTGGCCCGAGCACACATAATGGAGGTGTAAGCCATTATTTTTTATGGAGAATTTCAATGAGCATCTGAAAGTGGTTCTGTGTTGGTGACCTGGAAGCCCAACTTTAGGATTATCTTGAGCATCTAGGACTGATGGTACCAAATACAAATTGCTATCTAGAACCCTTTTCCAAAGTTGGATAAAGTTCTGTACACGGAGCAGAGGCAGCTGGGAAGTAGACACGCCTTTCACATGCATGTAATCCCAGCTCTGCACAGGTAGGACAAAAATAGTGTAGGACTTCAATGGCAGCCTTCCTGTGTCATGTCTGGTTCTGATTGTGCTAAAATTTTGGACTCTTGGTTAGACATGTCTGATGTGAACACTTGAAAATCTTTTCCTTGAGACTGCAGGAGAGATACTGGCTCACTTTAGGAGTGAGGTAGGCATCACAATAGACTTGGGTCAAGGTGCTCTTAAAATGGCACTCGCAGAACCAAAGCTGAGTTCTTGCAGGTGCCTTCTCTCCCCAGAGAATTTCATATGAGAGAGTTCACTCTGGTTCTCCTTGGATTCCTTTGGGCTACACTGAGAAAGTGGGGGCTTAGATAAAGGTTTTAGAGGAATGGCCAAGTGACATTATTTTAGTACTTTAAATACACAACATTTTGCATTTTTAAGTTCTATTATAGGGCTGCACAGGCCATCTAGGTGGCGGAGTACTGAGATACCACTGGACTAGCCTGCACTAAGCAGGAGAAAACTCACCAACTACTCACTATTTTTAGGGGAGTCATCCTGGCTGGCCATGAAAATAAGTGAGATGGGCAGGGTGTAACACAACAAAGATGGTGGGGCTGCAGTAACCTGCAGCTTGCATGACCTGTCTAAAGCAGGTGCTACTCAGCTCCAGCTGATCGTTGCCATGTGACACCCTTAGGCTTATGTTGCCAGATCATCCAGTTTTTCAAAGAAGCCAGAAATCCTGATTATTATGTAAAATACCCTTATTTTTAAATGTCAGTAACTCATATTTTTAAAAACTGTATAGGCTACCACTTTGCAGCCTCTGATTTACAGCATAACTGTGGGTCCCTATTGGAGGGCTAGTTATTAAAAAACCCTCCTATTCAAAGTTACATTTCTCTCTAAAAATTTTAATGTGGTAAAATACACATTACATAAAATTTAACGTCTTAACCATTTTTAAGATGGTTAATGCACAGTTCAGTAGTGTTAAGTATATTCACAATATTGTGCATTCCATTTTCAGAACTCTTTTCATCTTGTAAAACTGAAACTCTATACCCATTAAACAACAACTTCCCATTGCCCCCTTCCCCCAGCCCCTGGCTGTCTGTCTGCTTTCTGTCTTTATGAATTTGACTATTCTAGGTAACTCATATAAGTGGAGTCATACAGTATTTGTCTTTTTTGACTAGCTTATTTCACTTAGCATAATGTCCTCAAGTTTCATTTGTATTGTGGCATGTCACAGAATTTCCTGTAACATTCCATTGTATGATTATACCACATTTTATTTATCCATTCATCCATCAATGGACATTTGGGTTGCTTCCATCTTTTGGCTATTGTGAATAATGCTGCTATGAACATGAGTGTACAAAATTACATTTCTTATAATGTCATGTCATTAACTTTTTTTCTTTGAGTCTGATCTCCCTAACCTGATTGCAAACTCTCTCAGAGCAGGGGCCATAAAATAATGTATTTTAAAGAACTTTATTAATGTTAAACTCCAAACAAAGTTAATGATGTTAATCTCCTGTGCAGAAGAATTCCAAGTAATTTATGCAGATATTCTACCCTCAAGGAAGTGGAGCATAATCCCACTTATGTGTGGGATGCACAGTGATTTCATTTTAAAGAGTACAGTATGGGAAGGGGATTATAAGAGGAGTGACTTTGCAATCGAGAAACCTGGCAAACCTTAGCAAGGTGATCAAGGTCAACATCAATGGTGGTAAGTCAAATTAAGAGCATGTACCCTTAATACGATGTGATGAGAATGGAATTTTACCTCTGTGGTCTTCCTCCCCAAAACCCATAACCTCTGTCTAACCGTGAGAAAAACATCACATATTTTCTCCAAAAACATCACCCAAATTGAGAACAAAATACCTGCCATTACTCCTTAAAACTGTCAAGGTCATCCAAAGTAGGCAAAGTCTGAGAAATTGTCACAGCCCAAAGGAGTCTAAGGAGACACGATGACTAAATGTAATGTGATATCCTGGATAAGATCCAGAAACAGAAAAAGGACAGTAGATAAAACTAAGGAAATCCCGCCAAAATGTGGAGACTAGTAATATGCCACTGTTGTTTCCTCAGTTGTGACAAATGTACCACAGTAACATGAACAATGGAGGAAACTGGGTGCAGGGTACACAGGACCTCTGCAAATCTAAAATTATTTAAAATAAAAAGTTTATTAAAAATAACATTGCATGTTGAAAACAAGTTTATTGTTTTTACTATTATTATTAAAAAGACTTTGCATCCCATAAATATTATGCACTTGGGACCTTTTTCACTTCACACTAGACTGTGGGCTCCTTGAGAATAAGGATTTTAACTGACCTCTTTATCCTTGAGGACCAGACTATTGTAGGCACTTGATTAACGTTTGTTGAATAAATAGCTGAATGAATAAGCAGGCACTTGATTGTATTAGTTGAACAAAATAATGTGAATACTGTGGAAACTCCAAGAGTCTCTTCCTTGGGGCTGGGAGCCTGCAATACGTAATAGGAACAACTTCGGCAGAAATCCTAGAAAAAAGATAGAGAAAACCTTTAAAGCTCAGCTATGGAGACCAAGCCAATGTGAACTACTATGGCATTTTTAAAAACCCATATTATTGTAGAAGAACAGAATGAAATTTAGCAATCAGTATTCAGAATTCTTAAGAATTATTAGTAATTATATAATTTAGAAAAAGGACTTTGAATAGTGTTGAAAAGTTATATTAGTGGGTAACGTCCATCATTTTGCCCTAAAACCTTTATCACTATAGTGGCTTCCAAATTGGCAACAAGTTTTCAAAAACTGATAACTGTGGTTTTTACTAACTGTGTAGTCATTTGAGGTCAAAGGACTTTTCTATGAACTGATTCTAATCAATCAACTGGGCATGATGCCACAAACTTGTCACTGTGACTAAATGTAAAATGATAGCATCTCTTTCTTTTCTTGATCCTGTTCTAACCTCCATCCTTTCAATCCCCAAGCATATCTTTAAAACATTGGTTTTTACTGAATAAATAACATTATAGGAAAATAAACACAAAACTTCTTCCCCTCAGCATAGCTCCCATCAGTTTTTTGATGACCTCTTCCAATTTTTGCTAACCCAGAGACAGCTTTACAGTGTTGTAATCAATGAATATATGCAATTTGTGTTTCTCTTTTTTGCTTATCAATACTTCTCTTTTATATATCTACTTATTATTTTAAAGGTTACCTGCTACTAGATGAAACTGATGTGCCACAGTTTACTTCCCCATTTGGGTAGTTTCTAGGAGTCCACAATTACAAACAATGCTACTAGAAAGTTCTTTGTATAATTCTAAAAAATGTTTCCTTATGCTAAGGAACTCGTGTGATCATTTTTGTAGCCTTTGTTACATTTTATCAAATCACCCTTCTGAAAATATTCAATGCACAAAAAAATAAATCTCATACTTTTACAGTGTTTTACAACTTATGAAGCACTTTCACAAGAATAACTGTTTAATCCTGGCATGTGGGATAGAGTTCTTTCCCGGAAGGTTCTTTAGCACTAGGGTTCAATAGTTTTTCTAATGTAATGAGTGAAATGAACCCCCAAGGTGTGATGTAAGAAGCAGTGGTAATCAAAGAGATTAATAAATATGACAGTAAACCTAAGTAAATAATGCTGGCTAAAAAAATACTTATTTAGGGGATTTCAAGACAATGAGGAACAAAAATACTAAACAATAATCATGTGAGAGATGGAAGGAGGGATCAGAGTTGGTTGGTGATTTTATAGTTCTTGTACTGTTTGGAAGGATGCTAAAGATATTAACTTTAGACTTCAAGATAAGCATGTGAAAAAATTAAGAGTAACCACTAAAATAACAGAAATAGAATGTATAACTTCCAAACCAGTAGACTAAAACAAGGGAATAAAGGAAGCTCGATCAATCCAGAAAACCAGGAAAGGAGAAAAATAAGCAAAGAAAAAGCACAGAAAAAGATATGAGAAATACATCCAAGTTTATCACGAATCACAGTAAAATTGAAAAAAAGATTAAACTCATCTATAAAAAGGAAGATACTATAAAATTTATCAAAAATCATCTACCAGCTATTTTCAAGAAATATGCTTCATGCAAAATGACGAAAAGGTTGAAAATCAAGGGATAGAAAGATGTACTGGACAAATAATAATCAAAACAAAGCTCACAGGCCAATATCAGTATCAGAAAAAGACAGAATTTATGTCAGAAAGTAGTATAAGAATAAAGAGATTCACTAACAGATGCAAGATAGTATCTCATGGTAGTTTTATTTTCCATTTTATTAATTATGATATAAGATAAAGTAAACATGTTTCAGTAGTACTTTACTGAAAACTGGGAACTTGACTGATTTGCCTTTTTCATTCTTTTTATTTTAGGAATTAATCATTTTTATTGCAAATCTTTTCCACCCCCTTCCGAGAGTTGTTATCTTAGTGTTACAGTTTCCTACTGTTACAAAGTTGAAAATTTTTGTAATGGAATCTGGCCACCTTGTCATGTCCATTTTTTTCCTTCAACTCGCTATTTTTTTCTGAACTATTTTAAAGTAAATAATACAAAACATAACATTCTATCATTAACACTTCCATACTCATCTCAAAAAAAGGATCATTTTCATACATTGCAAAACATTACATCTCTGTGTCACATCTCTATGTCCAAACCAGGATCTAATCTAGGACTATGTGTTGCATTTGGGTGACACGAAACTCAAATCTCTTAATTTACAACAGTGCTTTTCTAAAAAAGAAGTCCTTTAGAATCTAAAACAGTTCTTTTTTTCATTACCCTGATCTGAGAGCTTGGGCCAGTGTCTTGTAAGACATCCCACATTCCAGACTTGCTTTTTCCATCCTTGTGGTATTATGAGCTCAATCCTTAATCTCTGTGAACCAGAAGTTAAATCTAAAGATGTGATTAGATTCAAGTTGAACTTTTCTTTAAAACCAAACTGCATAAGAGATAATGTTGGGTACTTCATATTAAGATCACAGCAGGAGATACACAATGTCTGGTTGTCCCAGTCATTGCTAATTTCTTGTGTTACTTTGAGTCATAAAATTCTCCTTTAATAGTGGGAGTAATTACATTTCTGGGCTTTTCTTTTATTGCTTTCAGAAATATCTAGATCTTCCTCTACCAAAATTTAGAGCGTTAAGTAAAATAATGCATAGATTTGCATTTTTTTCCTACTGATACCCAACTATCCAAGCATTTATTTAAATGGTGAAGGTGATAAAAAAAATGGTGTTGGTGGTTACACAACTGTTTACATTTGTCAAAACTCATGGAACTGTACCCTGGAAAAGGGTGAATTTTACAGTATGTAAATTATGTTTCTATAAACCTTTACAAAATAGGCTTTAATCTTTTCCCATTGTTTTATTACATTTCATTTGTTACATAAGGCATTACTGTATAATTTCAATGTTTTATTCCATTGGTAATTTAAAATATGTATTGTAATAACTGACACTTTCATGTTTTCATACTTGGTACAGCAAGAGACTACTCATTGGCCTCCCCATTCGCATCCTTTGACATATAACATTTTTTAGTTTATATATTAAGTTCTATAAATGATTGTCTGATTGGAGAGCATTTTCTGCATTTTTCTATCTCAGTAATCAAAGGGTTTTTTTGCTTTGATTTTAATATCTTCCACCATTGTTTTATAAATTTTCCTATAGGTCTTTGTATGTGATATCCTTCCATTAAGTTGGTTTTCGAAAAGCAACATTCTCAGTCTTCTGAGAAAAGTAATTTCTCTTTCCTTTATTTTACTTCAAGTTCTTTTGACATACAAAAAGATGTACATACTTATTGCACACAAATTGATGACTCTGGAGATGAACAGACACCAGTGAAACCATCACCACAGTCAGTGCCAACAGTCAGTGCCATTTGCACATCCATCACCTCCAAAAGTTTCCTCTGGCCCTATTTTTATATAAGAAAACTTAACAGTTAACATAAGATCTACCCTCTCAGCAAATTTTCAGGTACTGTATACAATATAGTATTGTTAACTATAGGCACTATGGTGTACAGTGGATCTCCTGTTATTCATCTCGCATAACTGAATCCTTCTTTTATTTTAAAGATGTCTATTCCTATCTCACGGCGGTACTTAAAGGAGTGGATTTTCTTCACATCATATTTGCAAAACATTTTACAGTTTTATGACAGTATTTGGCTTTTGGTCTACAACAGTAGTTCCCAAACTTTTGGTCTTAGACACCTCTCTACTCTTAAAATTACTGAAGACTCCAAAGAGCTTTTCTGTGACGTATAACTATCAATATTTACTCAATTAGAAATCAAAATTGAGATTTCTTTTTAAAGCACTGGAACATAGAAGCACACATTCCATTAGTGGTCATTGCAATGGCGTCACCCCACGTCGTGCGATCACTAGAAAACACTGTACATTAGGGAACGAATGAGAGTGAAAAGGGCAAATAATTTCTTAGTATGATTAGAAAAATAGCTTTGACGCTAGCGGACACCGCACCCCCTTCCACTCCAGGAGTCCCGAGATCACACTTTGAGAGTCTTTGTCGTCCCTTAAAGTTAGCGCCTCTCGGTGCTGCCCAGGCCCTCAGCAAGTAACCCGAAGTCAGCAGCCACCCCTAAAGCAATCTGACAACCAACTCACTCGAGCCGCCCTGCTCCCGGAAGCCAAAGCTGCGCGCGCACCGCGGGCCTCCGACTTCCCGGCGTGCCCCGGGCTTGCGGCGTAAGCGCACGCAGGCCGTAGCGACCCATGTGACCTGAGGGGCTGCCGAGGCGGGAATCCGTGAGTCGCACGGTTGCGGTGGTCCCTGGTCTTGGGGTCTGTGTCTCCCCGGGGCATCCCCGGGCCGGCCCCCACCGCCGCTCTCGCCCGCTAGCCGGGAAGGAAGCCGGTGTGGGAGGAGGGGTTCCAGCCAGAGCCTTCGCTCCCACCTGGAGCCTCCCGACCCCGAGACTCGCGAGCGCTCCCGGCCCGCGCCGTCTTTCCCGGCTCCGGCCTCACTGCTAAAACTTGGTGGGCCCCGGGCTGTAGGCCCCTGGTGTTGAGAAAAGAAACATTTGCAAATATGTCCCGGATCGAAAAGATGAGCATTCTGGGCGTGCGGAGTTTTGGAATAGAGGACAAAGATAAGCAAATTATCACTTTCTTCAGCCCCCTCACGATTTTGGTTGGACCCAATGGGGCGGGGAAGACGGTAAGTCCTGAGTAGCCGCCTTCAGTTTATGGGTCGCCGCATCTGAAGAATTTGGAAAATAAAATATCTGGAGAGTTCAGAACTGCGATTAGGACAGGAGGTGTCCCTGTGGTTCCGCTCCTGGGGTCACGGGAAGTGCCTAGGCCTCCAGGAGACGTCCCGGCCCTGGGGCGTGGCCTGGTTTGGCTTTCAGGCCCCAGCGACCTTAGGAGTCGACCAGACCCAGCCTCGAAAGGGTGTCCAGACCTGCCCGGTGGACAAGGGTACCTGAGGCCGGGAGCTACCGCCGCGCGCGCTCAGCGAGCTCGGTCCTACAAGAAACCTTTTTGTCTGCGTTGATGTTTTTTTTAACACTCCTTGCTCCCAAAACATAGCACTTCCTGGTGGTTGTCCCAACACAGGACTTTCTTAAGTAGTTATAAAATATGATAAGTATGTGACTGTCAAAGAAGAGTTTCTAAGTAAGCCAACTGTCTTAAGCATAATAAATGGGAAGTAAATTACAATCTTAAAATGAAACTGATGGCGGTGGGGCTTAGTTAAATTGGAAAACTGGATTTTGTTGTTAGGATGCTCTTACCTAGTCAAAGTGAAAGATCGGAGCACAGCTTTTTACTGTCACTTTTTAAAGTCTTGGGAATATTTATAAGTTTGCGTTGGGCCCTGAAATGGCATGCAGTTGCAGGAAAGATATAGCCAAGAGGATGTCTGGTCTGAAAGGGTGGCTTGAGAAAAAGCGAGGCTCTGTCAGTGTAACAGGGAGGAGAGTAAATGAAGGGAAAGCATAGAGAAAGAATGTTTAATATTGAGAATTGCATGCCAGACTCTTGTCTACTTTTGTTTACGTAAAAGTGTTATTTTTTGAGTGCCTGTTATGTACCTAGCATTGTATTAAGTGCTCTACTGGAAGGGAGATTAGTATAGGGTTTATGAGTATTAGCTGACTGAATACAAATTTTTTTTGCTTCACCGCTTATTAGCTGTATGACTGGGCAAGAGCAACGTAAATGTTCTGTGCCTTAGTTTTCTAATTTATAAAATGAAGATAAAAATAGTTTCTATAGCCTAGGATTAATTGAGAATTAAATGGTTAATGTATGTAAAAGTAGTTAGTACAATACCTGGCATGTAGTAAGGTCTGTGTTTAGCCATTGGGTTTTGGTTTTTTTCTTTACTTTTTAAAAAATTTCAGCTTTGTTGAGGTATAATTGACATATAAAATTGTAAGATATTTAAAGTATACATTGTGGTGATTTGATATACATATACTTTGTGAAAGGATTCCCCCTATCTAGTTAATTAACACATCCATCACCTCACATATTTATCTTTTTTGGTGAGAACATTTAAGTTCTACTCAGCAGATTTCAGTTTTACAGTACAGTGTTATCAACTGTGCTAACCATGTTTTACATTAGGCGTTGTTATTAACTTTAGTTTAAAGGGTTTTAATTGGAAATAGAGAATTTTTTTAACACTTAATCATACTACATTACAGGTTTTGTAATGTCATTTTATCTGATCATATCTTTTATAGTCTCTGTGGTAAATAATATCTTTTTCTTTTTTTAAGATTGGCACCTGAGCTAACAACTGTTGCCAAACTTCTTTTTTTTTTTCCCTGCTTTTTCTCCCCAAATCTCCCAAGTATATAGTTGTATATATGTTTTTTTAGTTGTGGGTCCTTCTAGTTGTGGCATGTGGGACGTTGCCTCAACGTGGCCTGATGTCCACGCCCGGGACCTGAACCGGTGAAACCCTGGGCCACTGAATCGGAGTGTGCAAATTTAATCACTCAGCCTTGGAGCCGGCCCCCATAAATAATATTTCTATAATGAATTAACATTTTGTGATAAACTTCTGTGGTTCTCTCATAACTATAATGAGTTATATGAGTTATATGTATTGTATATGAGTTCTCTCATAATAATATGATTTTTTATTTCTTTAGACCATCATTGAATGTTTAAAATATATTTGTACTGGAGATTTCCCTCCCGGAACCAAAGGAAATACATTTGTTCATGATCCCAAGGTAATGGTGCTAGTAAAATTTTGTATTTTTATAATTATAAAAGTGATACTAGCTTATTTTAGAAAACCTGGCAATGGAAAAGTATAAAGAAATTTGAAAGTCTTAGCACCCAATGACAACCATTGTTGACTTTTTCCTGTATTTTCTTCTCCTATACATACTGTCTTACATAGCTGAAGTCATACTCTAATTCTGTATTCTGAGGTTTTCTCTCGCTTAACATTATCATAAAGTCCCATGTCATTAAGAAACTATATGAAATTCTTAATCTGGTGTTTGGTACATGGATATGTCTTTTAATCTTTATTTTTTTTTGTATGTCTGAAATATTTCCCACTTAAAATATATAACCGTATATGTACATTTTTAAGAATTGCATAATTTCCTTACATTTATATTGCTTTTAGTTTTTCATTAAAATGTACCATGGTACATAAAATGTACCATGATGAAAGTGTTTGTGTGTAAATCTTTGTTTGAATTATGGTGTTTATACTATTAATGTGTGTGAAGTATGTAGAATTTTCTATACATACTTTGGCGTATACGTTTTTCTTGTTTCATATATATATATTGTGGGGTCATATACCTTTCATAATTCAATACCCTCCCACCCCCCACTGAAGAGTTCATTTTATATTTCTTTCAGGTTTTTTCCTGTGTTTGTAAAAACATATCTGTGTGTGGATAAATACTCTCACATAAATATTTTAGCACATCAATAGAATTTTATACCATTGTACAAATCAAATATTTATTTAGTGACATACTACAGATATATTAATATATATATATTTACACCTTTTAAATTTTTTAGATTTTTTTTTTTTGGTGAGGAATATGGGCCCTGAGCTAACATCTGTTGCCAGTCTTCCTCATTTTGCTTGAAGAAGGTTGTCGCTGAGCTAACATCTGCACCAGTCTTCCTCTATTTTTTGTATGTAGGATGCTGCCACAACATGGCTTGATGAGCCATGTGTAGGTCTGCACCTGGGATCCAAACCTGTGAACCTGAGGCCACTGAAGCAGATCGCATGAACTTAACCACTAACTACACCACTGGGCTGGCCCCTATATTTACACTTTTATTTAGTTATTTTTAATTACTAAACAATATTCCTTTGCGTTTATATTCTATAGTTTATTTAACTGACTCCCGTTGATGGTCATTTCAGTTGTTTCTACTTTTGTGTGACTAAATCTAACACTGATTATGAAAGTATTTAATAATTTTCCTCTTAGAAAGAGTGAAATCATTTAGTACGTTTCCTGAGTCCTGTCTACAATGACTTTCACACCTTCTCTCTCAAACCTACAATCTACTCTCCTCAATTTATGATCTTGCCTTGTACTTTATTGAGAAAATAGGAGGAATCGGATGGAAAGTCCCTCATTTTCCAATCATAAAATCTACCAAACTACCCTGCATATGTAGACATACTATCTGTTTTCTCTCTCGGATTAAGGGCACATTGTTTATTGTTTCATCTAAAGGTCAACTAACTCCTCTTGGAGACTGGATCCAGTCAATCGTTTTTGGCACCTCAAGCATTTTGCTTTTCAATTGTTTCTTCTTGCTCCTGCCTTAGCAGTTTCTACCTCTATAGGATCATTCACATAAGCATATAAACATGCTCTGCTAGCTGCGATCTACAAACAAACAAAAAACTCTCCTTTTACTCCATATCACCCTCTGACTACAACCTCTTTGTTCCAGTTTATAGCAAAATTCACAAGAATTATATGTACTCATTGTCTTCACTTCATTCCCATTTTTTCCTCAGCCTCCTCTGTTCAGATTGTCTTTTTTTTCCTCATTAAAACTGCCCTTGTAAGGTCACCAGTAATCTCCGTGTTGCTAGATAAAGTGGTCATTTTCTTTCTTTTTTAAAATTTTTTTGAGGAAGATTAGCCCTGAGCTAACATCTGCTGCCAATCCTCCACTTTTTGCTGAGGAAGTCTGACCCTGGCTAACGTCCGTGCTCATCTTCATCTACTTTTTTTTATATGTGGGACGCCTGCCACACCATGCCAAGCATGGCTTGCCAAGCAGTGCCATGTCCACATCCGGGATCTGAACCAGCGAACCCCGGGTCGCCGAAGTGGAACGTGCGCACTTAACCACTGCGCCACCGGGCCGGCCCCTAAAGTGGTTGTTTTCTAATTCCCAGTTACTGCTCAGTAGATTTGATATAGTTGGTTATTCCCTTTTTAAAACACATTGCTCACTTGACTTCCGGGACACCATAATCTCATACCTCCTTTTTCACTAGCCACACCTTAGTCTCCTTTGCTGAGTGTACTTTTGTCTGACTCTTCTTGGGTGATCTCATTTAAGTACTGGTATGTCGATGACTCCCAAATTTATATATTTAACCCTAACTTCTTTCCTAAACTCTAGACATATATGTCCAGCTGTTTGGATACTTAATGGGCATCTCAAATTTAACATGTTCAAAACAGAACTCTTGATCCCCTGTTCCCCCATCCCTCACATCCTCAAGCCTGTTAACTACCTCACTACTTTCCAATTTGATAAATATCATCATCCACACATTTGCTCCTGCCAAAACCTATGTGATGTCCTTTGATTGATTCCTTCATCTCACCGTGTTTCCAATTCATGAGCAGTTCTTAGCTACTCTTCTAAAATATATCCAGAATTTGTCCCTTCATTCCATCTCCACTGCTCCTTTCCTGGTCCAAGCCAGCATCCTCTTCCCTTTAAACTCTTCTAATAAGTCACTAGAAGTTCTCTCTTTTTCACACAGTGACCAGAGTTATCTTTTAAATATCCATTCATTAAAGAAGGAGTGAGTCATTCAAAATCTAGGGGAAGAACATTCCAGCGTTAATACTAACTGCAAAGTCCCTGAGGTAGGATGTGCTTGGTGTGTCCAAGGAACCACAAGGAGGAGCAAAATGGTGAGGGGAAGACTGGTAGAACATTAAGTCAGGGAGGTAGAATGGACTAGATCCTGTAGTGCCTTGGGTGGTATTCTTATTTAAATAAGAATCTATTGGAAGATTTTAAGCAGGAAAAGGGCACAATCTATATTTTAAAGCTATCAGTCTGGCTGCTGAGAGAAGACTATCTGTAGGTGGCAAGGGTAGAAGGGCAGAGACTAATAAAGGGGATTTTGTGATAATCCAGGTGAGAAATATTGGTGGTTTGATTATGGTGGTAGTGGTAGAAATGGTGAGAAATGCTTATTAGATTTGGGATGTATTTTAAAGGTGGAACCAAGAGCTTAGCTAATGATTTGAATAATGGCATATGAGAGAAGTAGAAGCATCAAGCATAACTCCAAGTTTTTTGACTTGAGCAACTAGATAAAATAGTTTTGCCATTTATTGTAATGGAGAAACTCTAGAAAAAGAGATTTGGTTGGCTCTGGTTTAAACATGTAAATTTGGGATGTCTGTTAGATACCCAAAGGATATTATCCAGTAGGCAAATAGAAGTATGTCCAGGGGAGAGGTTCGAGCTAGAGAAAGAAAATTAGGAATCATTGATGTTAGTTATATATAGTTAGTTTTAAAGCCTGATGGGATCACACAGGGAATGACTATAGAGAAGAGATCCAAGACTTGAACCTATTAGCACACTAGCATTTGGAAATAGGAATGCGGAGAAGGAGCCAACAAAAGATGGTAAAAGAACAACTAGTAAAATAAGAAAAACTGGGAAGGTAATATCTTGGAAGACAAGAGACTAAAGTGTTACAAAAAGAAGTAGTCATCAACTGTGTCAAATATGTTGATAGCTCAAGTAAGAGGAGGGCTTGGCTATGTGGAGGCCGTTGGCAATCTTGCCAAAACCAGTGTTAGTAATATGAGAAGACAGGAGCTAAGGAAGTGAAACACAGAATTGTTTTATGAGTTTTGCTATGCAAGAGAGTACAGTAGCTGAAAAGGTTTGCAGGATCAAGGAGACTTTTGTTGCATATTCTTCTTTTGTTGTGGTTTTATTATTTTTTTTTTATTTTTGGGATGTTTCCACATTGATTGATGCTCTAGTATCTCTGCCAATCTCAATCTATCACCCACTCCCTTTTCCAAATGCTTTTTATCTTTTTAGAGCTGTTTTTCTCACCTCTCTGCTCATGTCCTCCCTGTGGTTCTTCTGGCCTCCCTTCACGATTTAACTCTTACTACCCACTTTTCGGCTGCTCTCATTTCCCAGTTCTGAGCTCCCACTCTCGCTGTTTTGTTTATCAGCTCTTCTCTCCTGAGTCACTCACGCTTGCTCCTGTGGGTGGAGCTATTCCCTTCACCTGAATTGCCCACATTCCCTCAGGTTTCCCTGTCTGCTTTGTTCTTCTCATCATTTCAATTCCTCTCACCCTCATATATCTTCAGATTCTCTTGTCTTTCCTTTTCTTTGTTTGTCCCTGCACCTGGTACTCTTTACCTTCTCTTAAATAGCTGAGTTTTTCTGGTGCTCCTCACCAATCTTTCTTACCTATCTTTAGTTGTGTTTCTGTCTTCTTAGGAACTTTGATTTCCATGTTGCTCCATTTGCCTAACTTCCCCCCTTTCTTCTCTATGTCCTTCAAACTTTTGGCTACCTCAGTCTTTCTCTTTCTTTCTCTGACCTCGTTTCCATCTCCTCAGTTGATCTGAACCCGCAGAAGCTCATTTCTCTGTTGTCTGCATCTCATCAGGTTTTTTGCTTCTGGCTGATACTGTAAATTACCTGGATGCTTATTTCCTCAGCTATTTCTTTATCCCATATTGCTCCCATATGTTGTGTTTTTAAAAGTGGGAGATACTGGAACATTTATAGACTGGTAGGAATGACCCTGGATAGAAGGAAAAATTGATACAGGAGAGGGGATAATTGCAGAGCAAACTCCTTGAGTAGACGAGAAGAGATAGGATCCATTGCTCAACTGAAGGAGTTAACAGAAGCACACACTGTTTATCCAATTTAAGAAGATGGCAGGCAGAATATCTAATTGGTAAGTTTAGTGGTGAGAGAATGACTAAGTTCTCTTTTGATTGTTTCTATATTCTCAGTGGAAAAAAAGTGAAATCATTGGTTGAGGGTGGGAGAAGGGGTTGATTGAGGCTAGAAAAAGTGTAAAGTACTTTTTATCTCAGAGAGTAAATTGATTAGGAAAGTGTTACAGGGTTACAAAACAGTGTCAGGGGATCACTTGAGGTTTTGGGGTGAAAATTTATAGGGAGACCAGTCATCATGGTTGTGTTTCTTCAGTCTTGTTCAGCTGCTTAATGGCAAGCACTGAGTAGTTGGAAAGTTGGATTTAATCAAGGTTGGAGGTTTGCCTGGTAAATACAATGAAAGGATTGGGAGGCAAGAAATTGATTATATTCTTAATATATTTACCTATTTGATCAATTCCCCTGTATTTAATGAATCTCCCATCTCTGCACTAGGGCTCCACCACCCCATGCTAGACTGAATCCACCCTCATGTGCAAGCCCTCCTCACCTTACTTGGCTCTAACTCCTCATACTGACCCCGTCACATGGATGTTTTCCCATTCTGCTTGGGCTCTGAATTCCCATGCTAGACCTTTTCCTCATTCCCCACCCATAGACACCTTACTCACCCTTCTCAGTCTCTGATACTCTTTACCAGGTGGCCTCTTATAGGGATGCCCTCTCTAATCCAGGATCTGAATTCTCCCTACAGACAACTTCATCATGTGGATTCACTCCTCAGTATTGTCAGGCTCTGAATCCCCATATTATGTCTTCCCCCAGTGTGAACACCCTCCTCCTCCTGAGCTGGGCCATCCCTACTCACAGATGCCCTTTTCATCCTCCTTGAACTCTTACACCCTTGGGCTTTTGAAACCCTGAGCCAAACTGTCTCTCCATGTGGATCCCCTTCTCCGCCTACTTAAGCTAAGTTATCTGGCTCTAGGCTAAACTATCATGTCCCCCTACCTCCAGCCAGCATAAACATGTACCTTCTTCTGCCTCATCTAATGGTTTTACAACTAGATTGTTTGGAAAGGGAAAGGATTTTATTTTTTATTGTTTTATTCTTTTGGATAGAAATTGTTCTAAAGTGTAATATATATTTCTCTGCCTTAATAAATTGACTCAATCTAAATTACCCTTTTTGAAGTGATTCTTCCTCCCTAAGAGCATCAACAACAATACTGTGATTGAAATGCTACAGGATACCCTTTGCTGAAGTTCTGTTTACTAATTTTATGCTTGCCAGATACCTAAGTCCCAGAAAGGTAGATGCCATGGAGAATAAGTATGTATATTTGTCCTGCTAGTCAGGCGTGTTGTAAACAAATTAACTCATTTTCTGGTAGATAGATGCATAACTCCTTTGTTTAACTACTGTTGATTAAGACCTTAACAGCTACTTTCCTTGGGATGAAATGATAGAATCAAGTCACTGTGCTTTCAAAGCTGAATATCAACCTCTGGCCACCTCCTCACTGAGCTGTCTGTATCCTAAGAGATTATTCTGTGAGCAGCGAGTCTGGTAACTTCTGCCTTTTTACCTCCATCCACAATGCTAAAGCTCTTGTCCAGGCTGTCTTCCTGTTTTTCCTGGATTACTCCCTGCTTCCTGTCTTGCCTCAGCCCAGTCTGTTTACCCTAAAGACAAATGATTTTTCTAAAATGCATGTCTACTGCATGCCTTTCCTCTGGATTAAACCCTTCAGTGGCTTTCCATAGCATTAAGTCCAAAACCGTTAACATGTTTCAGAAGACTCTTAATTACTGGAACTGTTTTCTGTCATCACTCCCCTTTTCCCTACTTTGTGCACCAAACATTCTGAAATTACTTTAGCCATTCAGTGACTCAGGTCTTTTCATCTGGCTAACTCATGTTCATCTGTCAGGTCTCAGTTTAAACATTCATTTCCTTTAGAAAACCTTCCCAGAACTCTCCTGCATAGGTTAGATGCCCCAGCTTTGTGCTCTCAAAGCACCCTGTACTTCTCTTATGATGATGCTTAATGTCCCTTTCTCTACTTTTTTGTTTAAACTTTGTCTTCAGTACTCCGAAGGAAAAAAGTGTCTGTCATTTTCAAACCAAAATGATACATGAAAGCTACAAAGTGCTTGATAAATATTTGTTGAACAATTTGATGAATTAATATCAAAGTTAAACGTATGCCAAAAAGTCATTCAAAGACCTACGAAAGATATTTTATGACTTAAAAAAATGCAGAATCCAGGACTTGTGATTTTGATCATGACAGAATAATGAGTATCATACTTGTGCTCCCAAGATGAATAACTATAAACTGGAAAAAATGTTTGAAGGAACTGTCAGGCATTAGACAACAGATGGTGCAAGGCTGTGATCTTTGAGAAAAGAGAAATATATGAGGTGACTACACATTCATTCTAGCTTACTACCTAGGGACATTTTGTAAATGTCAGCACATGGAATATGAACCCAGCAGAGAACAATATCACCAGGCAGATGAAAGAAAAATAGAAGTTTGGGTTTGCTGAAGTGGCTGTAAATTTTGGGACAGGGTACCGGAGTGGGGTTGGTGTGCAGAGATGAGGCACTGGAAATCTGCATAAGGAACCCTTGAGTCTTTTGCCATATACTAAGCTACATGTCTCCAGGATGAGATTCAGTAAGGGCAAGCAGAGAGCAACTACTGGGGTAGAGGAGTGAGTCTGTGAGCTGAATGGTGATTCTAGAGGTTACACAATGCTGGGAGACATTTGAGTCCTGATATGCCAGAGTAGGGAGATCTTGTGGAAGGAACTCCCCAGCCTTCTGTTGAGACCTCAGAAGGGCCATCCTAACAAATCATAAGACAAGCTTTGAAAAAGTCAAGTTTCCAGAAAATTAACTGCCTGCTAAAACAAAACTCAACAGTTTTTAAAGGAAGTCAGCACAATCCAAACTCTCCGTGTAGCATGTACAATGTCCAGGATATGCTAAAAAATTAGCAGAGGTGTGAAGAAGCAAATGTGATCCATACCTGGGTGTGGAAAAAGTGAATAGAAATGGATCAAGAGATGACAGATTTTAGAATTAGTAGACAAGAATTTTAAAAGCTAAAATACGTAAGTTCAAGAATTTAAAGGAAAAGATGGCCGTAATGTGTGGAAAAAGATCTCAGCAGAGAAATAAAACTTTAAGATCCAAGAAGCTCAACACATCACAAGCAGCATAAACACACTTATGTTGTACATTATATTCAAATTGCTGAAAACCAAAGATAAAAAGAAATTCTTAAGGGCAGACTGAGGAAAAAGTAACACATTATGCAGAGGGGAAAAAGGATGATTGCTGATCTCATAAAAAACTATCCAAGGCAAGAGATAGGGAGATGACATCTTTAAAGTTCTGGGGAATAAAAGGCAACCTAAAATTCTGTATCCAACAAAAATATCCTTCAAAAATTTAAGGTGAAATGGAGAATATTTTCAAATTTAAAAAAAAGGCAAGAGGTATTTGTCACCGGCAGACTTGCAGTAAAAGAAATGTTGAAAGAGGTTCTTGAGGCTGATGGGAAATGATACTAAATTAGTCCTAGAGTAAAGGTTACTCTAGATGCTTCCTTACAAACCTTAAAAACAAAGGTTCAAAAGGATCAAACCTCAAGAAACTTAACTGCATGCCTAAACCAAGTTCAACACTCATTAAAGGAGTAAAACAGAAGTCTTCACTCAACCATGTAAAATTCACAATCGAAAGTTACCAGGCATGCAAACAAGCAGGGAACCCACAACAGGGAGAAACGCAGAAATAGGAACAGATCCAAAATGAAAGAGATGATAAAATTAACAGACGACCTTAAATTATTATAAATTTTACAAATATGTGGAAAAATGTAAAGGAAAACATAAGCATAATGAGAGAAATAGAAGATATAACAAAAAGACTCAAATCAAAAGGATAACAATGTTTTTAAATATAATAGTACAGATGGGTTAAAAGTAAATGGTTGGAAAAAATATACTAAGATATGCTAACTAATACAAAGAAAACTGAAGTGGCTATATTAATATCAGTACACTTCAGAACCAGGAATGTTATTGGGGTAAAAAGACATTTTGTGATGATCAAGGGGTCCATTCACCAAGAGGATACAATTCTAAATGTAGAACTTCAATATAGAAGAGACAAAAATCTATGGAACTGAAGGAGAAATAGATAAATCAGCAGTTATAGTTGGAGAGCTCAATTCCCCTCACAGTAGAGAAATGGAAAAAGCAGACAAAATATCAGTAAGGATATGCAAAACTTTAACACTATTATCCAGATTAACCTAATTGACATTTATAGGATATTCCACCAATGAACAGCAGAATACGTATTATTTTCAGGCACACGTGGAGCACTCACAAATATTCTGGACCATATAACAAGTGCAAATAAATTTAAAAGGAGAAGTGATACAGAGTGTGTTCTCTGACCACACCAGAATCAAGCTAGAAATCAGTAACAACAGAATAACTGGAAAATTCCCAAATATTTGAAAATCAAGCAGCACACTTCTAAATAACCCAAAGATCAAAAAAGGAATGACAAGGGAAATTAGAAAATACTTTAAATAAATTAAAATAAAATCATAGCATATGAAAATTTGTGGGGTGCAGCTAAATAATGCTTAGACATTTATAGAATCAAGTGGTTATATTAGAAAAGGAAAAAAGGTCTAAAATTAATGACCTGAGCTTCCATCTTAAGAAACTGTCAAAAGAAGACCTAATTAAACTCAAAATAAGCAAAAGGAGGGAAATTAGAGTCAAAATCTAGGAAATAGAAAAAAATCAATAAAATTAATAAACCTCTAAGCAAAGTGATCAAGAAAAAGAAGACACAAATTACTGATATTGGGAATGAAAGAGGCAACATCCCTGCAGATTCTACAGACATTATGTAGGTAATAAAGGAGTATTGTTAGCGACTTGATACCAATAAATTCAACAACTTAGGTGAAATGGACAAATTCTTTTAAGGACACAAGCTACCAAAGCTCACTCAAGAAGAAGTATACCTATTAAAGAAGTTGATTTGTAGTTAAAAATCTCATGATGAGACCTTCAGGCCCTGATAATTTCTTTCTTTCTTTTTTATTGAAGTATAGTTGACATACAAAATTGTATCAGTTTCAGGTGTACAACATAGTGATTCGACATTTATTTACATTACAAAACGATAACCCTGATAAGACTAGTTACCATCTGTCCTCCTACAAAGTTATTACAATATTGTTGACTATATTTCCTTTGCTGTACATTATATCACCATGACTTATTTATTTTATGACTGGAAGTTTGTACCTCTTTATCCCTTTCACCTGTTTTGCCCTTTCCCCACCCCCCTCCCCTCTAGCAGCCACCAAATTGTTCTCTGTATCTGTGAATCTGTTTTGTTTTGTTTTGCTTTTTTTTTTTTAGATTCCATATGTAAGTGAAATCACATGGTATTTTTCTTTCTTTCTTTGGCTTAATTCACTTAGCGTAATACCCTTAGATCTATCCATGTTATTGCAAATGGGAGGATTTTGTTTCTTTTTTATGGCTGAGTAATATTCTATTGTGTGTGTGTGTGTGTGTGTGTGTGTATACACACCACATCTTTATTCATTCACCTGCCGATGGACACTTAGGTTGCTTCCATATGTTCACTTTTGTAAGTAGTGCTACAGTGAACATAGAGGTGCATATATCTTTTTGAATTAGTGTTTTTTATTTCTTTGGGTAAAACCTAGAAGTGGAATAGTAGTTCTATTTTTAATTTTTTGAGGAACCTCCATTCTGTTTTCCATAGTTGCTGCACTAATTTACATTCCCACCAATGGTGCACAAGGGTTCACTTTTCTCCACATCCTTGTCAACCCTTGTTATTTGTTGTCTTTTTGATAATAGCCATTCTAACAGGTGTGAGGTGATAGCTCATTGTGGTTTTGATTTGCATTTCCCTGATGATTAGGGATGTTGAGCACCTTTTCATGCACCTATTGGCCATCTGTATGTCTTGTTTGGAAAAATGTCTGTTCAGGTTCTCTGCTTGTTTTTTAATCAGATTATTTGCTTTTTTGATTTGAGTTGTATGAGTTCTTTATATATTTTGGATATTAACCCCTTATTGGCTATATCATTTGCAGATATATTCTCCCATTCAGTAGGTTGCCTTTTTGTTTTGTTGATTGTTTCCTTTGCTGTGCCAAAGCTTTTTAGTTCGATGTAGTCCATTTGTTTATTTTTGCTTTTGTTGCCCTTGCCTGAGGAGACATATCCAAAAAAATATTGCCAAGACCGATGTCAAAGAGTTTACTACCTATGTTTCCTTCTAGGATTTTTATGGTTTCAGGTCTTACACTTAATTAAGTCTTTAATTAATTTGAAATTTAATTTTGTATATGGTGTAAAAAGGTGGTCCAAGTTTCATTCTTTTGTACTTATCTGTTTAGTTTTCCCATCACCATTTATTGAGAGACTGTCTTTTCCCCATTGAATATTCTTGTCTTCTTTGTTATAGATTAATTGACCATATAGGCATGGGTCTATTACTGGGCTCTCTGGTGAATTCTACCAAACATTTTAGGAAGAAATAATGTCAGTTCCACACAAACTCTTTCAGAAAAGAGAGCCAGAGGAAATAGGTCACAACTCATTTCATGAGGGTACCATTACCCTGATACCAAACCCAGACAAAGACATTACAAGAAAACTGTAGACAGATATCTCTCATGAACATAAATACAAAACTCCTTAGCAAAATATTCGCAAACAAAATTCAACAATATGCAAATAAAGATAATACACCTTGACTAAGTTGGGTTTATCTCAGGGATGCAAGGTTTAACATTCAAACTAATCTGTAATTTGCCACATTAACAGAGTGAAGAAGAAAAATCATATGAGTATCAATAGGTACAAAAAAATCATTAAAATTCAGTATTTATTCGTGATAAAAACTCAGCACTTTCCTTCATTCTTAAGTAATTTAGTCCAAAAGCCAGTAGATGAGGCTGAGGGAGGAAGGCATCCACAAAAGCTAGCTACGGCAGCCTGGTTGGGAATTAGAGCCCAAGTGAGGAATGCAGGAGTCCATAGTCTTATTTTAAAAATGAAAAAAATAAATGGGGAAAGGACAAAGCCCTTCCTTATAATAGAATCTTAACAATAAATGTAGGAAGAATAATGGAACAAAAAAATTACTGTTTGATAGCTATCATAGTAATAACTCATTCAGGTAAGAAACATTAATAGATGTTAAAACTAGTGGTGGAAAGCTTGATGAGGTACGAGGTATTTACATGGACTCAGTGTATCTTTCCACAAATATTTAAGAACAAAGTAGAAAAAATAACTTTATGATGGAGAAGCCTGGCAGATACCACCTTTAGCAAGAGATTGAGGTTAACATCCCCAGTAATGAGATAAGTTGAAATTGTGTCCCGTCTGATGAGATGCAGTGAAAGGAGCCACATCATCACTTCTGTAATATTCCTGCCAAAGATGCGTAATCTTATTCTAGTCATGAGGAAATATTAGACAAACCCAAGTTTTGGGAGACACTCTATGAAATAATGTTCTGTAATTTTCAAAATGATCAGCCATGAAAGTCAAGGAAAATCTGAGGAACTGATGCAGACGGAAAGAAATTAAAGAGACATGATAACAATGTGTAATTCTGTGCAATGTGTAACGTGTAATTCTGAACTGGATCCTTTTGTTGTAAAGGACATATTAGAACAACTGGCAAAACTTGAATGGTACGTGAGGACTGTATGGTAGTAATATATCACTCTCAATTTCCTGATTTTTGTGGTTGAAAACTGCCTTGTTTTGTAGGAAATACTGATGGGACATTAGATCAGTAAGTACTCTCAAGTGGTCCAGGGGGACAAAGTTACATATACTGTATTTCTACTTTTCTATAAGCTTGTGATTGTTTTAAAAAATATTTTAAAAAACACTTTTGGTACTTAAGATAAAATTCATTTATTTGTAGAATCCACATACCTGATCTCCTAATGATGCTGAATAATAGGTAGATAATATAATACAGTTTTAGCAAATCAAGAAGTATTCTTTTCCTCCTGTATTTTGAATAACATGTAAAAATGTCACTTATTTTGAATAAGTTTTTCTTTTTTTGTTCTCTCATTTCCCGTAAGATTGCTTATATCTTTTCTTTCAGAACTAATGTTCTGATGCTATTAAAGTAGCGTAATTTTTCTCTGTTTACTTTCAAAGGTTGCTCAAGAAACAGATGTTAGAGCCCAGATTCGTCTGCAGTTTCGTGATGTCAATGGAGAACTTATAGCTGTGCAGAGATCTATGGTGTGTACTCAGAAAAGCAAAAAGACAGAATTTAAAACCCTGGAAGGAGTCATTACTAGAACAAAGTAGGTGTTTATTTTATTTTGGATATCTGTTCATTTTCTGTCTTTTAGGTCTATAAGACTATTGTTTTTTCCTACTACTTTATTTTGGTGGAGTGTTAATTTTCTTTTTAACAGACTTTAGTTTTTAGAGCAGTTTAGGTTTTCAGCAAGATTGAGCAAAAAGTGGAGTTCCTGTATACGCCTTGCCCCTACATATGCAAAGCCTCACCCACTATCAACATTTAATTTTTTATTTGATACTGTTTATCAGTTAAACAGAATGACCCCATTAAAGATTTAGTGATAATGCACCATTCCTTTGAGTAATGAACAGTTGATGAATTGAAGGTGCATGATTAGTCAAATATAGATTGAATGAATGAAGAATGCTGGTATCATGTGTAGGGAGGGATGAGATGAGAAGCGGACAAGTAGGAAAAAGTAGTAATTTATCCCTTTCAGCTGTTACTGTTCTGTTAGAGGCAGGTATCATCTTGTAATGGGTATGGATTTTGGAATTAGGCTGCCCTGGATTCAAGGCTTTATCCTTGTTGAGCAAATAACTGTTGCCTTACCCCTCTCTTTCATTTATTTATTTATTTGTTAAACTAATTAAATAATTCCTTTATTTAACCAATAATGTTTAGCACCTATTATGTACTTGAGGCACTATACTAGCTACTGGCTTCTTAAATGGATTCTTTTCCTTGTCTTTTAAACACACTTGCATCTTTCCCGCATCCTCTTATTCCATTCCATTCTAATTATTATCTGTCTTCATCTTCCCCTTTACAGCCAGTCTTATCAAACGAGTTGTTCAGTGTCTCAGTTTCTTTAGTTCCTCCTCACTCCTCTAGCCCCATTCCTCTACTGAACCAGCTCCAACTCAGGTCACAAAAAACCTTTGTTTTAATTAGGATAATGCTAGTGCTATACAAAACAAACATCATGGTGAGTCTGTTTCTTTCATTTGTAAAATAAGGATTCGTTATCACTGTACATATCTTAGAAAGATGTAAGGATTGAACTAATGCATCTAAAATGCTTAATATGTTGTAAGAGTTCATGTAGTAGTTTTCAGTGACTGCTATAGCAAACCACAAACTTTGAAGCTTAAAACAACACAAATTTCTTGTCTTACAGTTTTGTAGTTTAGAAATCCGAATTGAGTCTCACTGGCTTAAATCAAGGTGTTGGCAGGGCTATGGTCCTGTCTGGAGGTTTTAGTGGAAAATCTGTTTCCTTGTCCTTTCCGTCTTTTAGATGCCACCCACACTCCTTGACTCCTGGCCCTCTTCCTCTGTCTTCAAAGCCAGCAACAGTGGGCAGAGTTCTCACATTTTTTCACTCTCTCACCTCATCTTCTGCCTCTCTTTCCCACATTTAAGGACTCTTGTGATTACCTTGGCCCCACCCAGATAATCCAGGATAATCTCTCTATTTAAATTCAAATGATGAGCAACCTTAATTCCGTCTGCCACTTTAATTCTCCTTTGCCATGTACCCTGATACATTCACAAATTTCAGGGATTGCAATGTAGATATCTTTGAAAGGCTATTATTCCATGTACTACAAGTCAGTAAATGGTAGGTGTTAATCACTTCTTACTTGAAAGTTTTTCTCAAGACTCCCATGACCTGACACAACACTGTTCCCTCTTTCTGTCCTTCACAGCCACATCCTACACAGCTAATGAAGTTTGGAGTGCCACAGGTTCAGCCGTAGATACTCTCCTATTTTTGCTATATAGTCTCTTCCTAGATAATCTCATTCATCTTCATTGCTGTGTATTTGTAGGTGACTCACAGATTTGTCTCCAGGCCACATCTCTGTTTCCAGACTCATGTACCCAAGTGTCTCATATTCTACCAGTTGTTTCAAAGACACCGCAGATTCAACATGTTCGAAACCAACCTCATGTATCTTTCCTCTTGACTCCTCTTAAAAAACCTCTCACAACTTGATCCTTTTGCAGTGCTCCCCGTCTCAATAAATGACACCCCCATCCATCCAGTGACACAATCCAAGAACCTAAGTCTATCTTGACACCTTACTTGCCCTCCATAATCAGTCCATTATCAAAGCCTATGGATTTAACCTAAATGTCTCTGAGTCTGTTTCTTTTCATCTCTACAGCCATTCTAGTTCAGGCTACCATCATCTTTCCCTAGTCTGATATAATAACCTGGTCTATCTGTGTCCATTCTGTCCTCCTACAAAACGTTCTCAGTACGTTTGGTGTAATATTTTAAAAATACTTATTGGAATATATCAATGACAGTAAAGACAGACCACTGCCTCTGTCTACCTAATCCAGTTATTAACAGATACTGGACAGATTTGTGACAGAAAATGGTGAATTTGTCCTTCTGCTGAAAGAAACTGAGATCTCTTGGAATCCAAGGGCAAGGATGCTCCTGGGCCTGGGTATAATCATGTATGGAACTCATTTTAAAAATCCTGAGGCAGTTCTCTCTATTGGATTGTTTTGTCATTGTGACCCTAGAACTTGAGGCCTACTGATTAAGAATCCTCCCTGGATTTGCTTAGATGAGCACCATTAAGGTTTGCCTTTACTCTCATTTTACCATGTGTCTGTTACTGAACAACCCCTTATCTAAACTACAGTCTTTGGATGTTAGTTTAAAGCACCTTTGCCTGTCTGCTGTGGATCATGTTTTGTTTTATTGTTTTAAGTCTCTTATTTTCCTTATTTTTAAGTTCTGGGGATGGAAGATACTTTCTTTTCCTCTATGCATTGTCTATAAATATTTTAAATTATTATATTTAAAAGTTCAAATATGTAAAAGAAAACTTCTGGCATCTTTTCCTGTACTACCTTGTTTTATATACTTTTTCATCAGTGAACTGCTGAATTGTTTAATAAGAGTTATACTTTTTAGTATGAGGAAGCTATTGTAATGGGATGGTTGAGGGGACTTTTTTTTCAAGTACAGGGTGAAGGATTGATTACGCAATAGACTAGGTACAGCTGGAGGTTATGTTACATAAATTGTTGATTTTCATTTTCTATAGGCATGGCGAAAAGGTCAGTCTCAGCTCTAAATGTGCCGAAATTGACCGAGAGATGATAAGTTCTCTTGGGGTTTCCAAGTCTGTGCTAAATAATGTCATTTTCTGTCACCAAGAAGAGTCTAATTGGCCTTTAAGTGAAGGAAAGGCTTTGAAGCAGAAATTTGATGAAATTTTTTCAGCAACAAGGTTTGTAACCTTTAATTAGACTTCGTAGCCCATTAACTTATTGAGCCATAGTTGCAATTTGGTTGCTTCTTTTTTTAAACAGAAAAAAATTTTAAAGCAAAAGAGTTATCAAATATTACCTCTCATCCAGTGGCAACCGGTGGGTATACTTCCTTTCAGTTTACTTTCTATGCATCTTTATTTACCTGGTTGACAGTATATATGTAACTTTTTCACTTAGCATTATGTCATAAGCATTTTCTAAGTTATTAAAAATTCTTTGTAAACATAATCTTAATGACTACATCCTATTCCATTATTTGAATATACCATAATTTACTTAGCCAGAAATTTGATTTTTATTTAATATCTTCAAAGGTACATTAAAGCCTTGGAAACACTTCGGCAGGTACGTCAGACACAAGGTCAGAAAGTAAAAGAATGTCAAACAGAACTCAAATATCTGAAGCAAAATAAGGAAAAAGCTTGTGAGATTCGAGATCAGATTACTAGTAAGGAAGCCCAGTTAACATCTTCAAAGGAAATTGTCAAATCCTATGAGAATGAACTTGATCCGTTGAAGGTAATTTGATTTCTTGTTTGCTGAGGAGAAGGTCACCTTTTACCATGGTAGCACTCACCGCTAAAGCACTTTATTTTTATGTAAATTTGAATGGTGTGTATATTTCTTAAAAAAATTATCAGAGACTATATAATATTATGGTTAATGTCTTAGATCTATACTAGACGATTAAAGTTGCCCAAAAAACTTGGATTTGAGAATAAATAAATTTGTAGCATCATACTCAATTAGTAAGATAGATCACTAGTTGTTAAATATGTGTAATGACCCAACCTTACAGTTCTGTATTCTTAAGGAGATTCTTTTTTTTAATTGACAGCTCTTTCTAGGGAATTTTTTATAATTTGCAGGATGTGCTTGACATTGCACAAAATTTGGAATTGGTACATGTAACATGTTGATATATTTGCAAATGAGTATAGCTTTCTGAACTTTGTGGTTTATAAGGAAGACCTTAAAGAAATCCCATTCATTCATTTCACAAGCATTTATTGAGTGTTTCCTGTGTGCTAGAGTATACTATGCTTGGGGCTACAGGTACAAGGAGGACTACAACAACATCCTTGCCCTTAAGATATTCCTAGTCTAATAAGTAAGAATATTCTTGAAAATGGTTATTTTCTAGGTTTCAGATAGTAGATTTTTTTTAAGCCATTTAAAAATTATCATGTTGTTTTTTAAAAACTCATCTGTAAATACTGATATAGATCTTTGAAGTGTAAACTGGAAAAGCTTTGGTGTGGTTCCTGTCCCAGTGTCCATTGACATTAATACCTCCCTTAGTGGATAATTATTGTTTTGTGCATAGCACTGTGCAGGTGCTCTCAGGGATAAGGAAGCCAAAGACTTGCACTTTACTTTTAAAGAACTGAAAATCTAGTTGGAGAAACAAGGAAACTCTTTTAGAAGATAGGTAGGACAACAGAGAAGTAAACTGAAGAGCTACACAAATGATACAGTTTAGAACATAGGTTCTTTAGGAGCTGAAAGATGATGACTGTAACACAAGTGAGAAAAGAAAAAAATAGATAAATTGTACTTCATCAAAATGAAAAACTTCTGTTCTGCAAACTATACCGTCAAGAAAACAAAAAGACAACCCACAGAATTGGAGAAAAGATTTGCAAGTCGTAGATCTGATAAGGGACTTTTATTGGGAATATATAAAGAACTCTTATAACTCAATAATAAAAAATAAACAGCACAATTTGAAAATGGGCAAAGGATCTGAACAGCTATTTCTCCAGAGAAGATATGTGTCCAATAAGCACATGAAAAGATGCTTGACATCATTATTCATCAGGAAAGTGCAAATCAAAACCACAGTGAAGTATCACTCACACCCACAAAAATGGCTGTAAGTCAAGAAGATAGATAATGTGTTGATGAGGATGCGGAGAAATTGGAACCCTCATAGATCCTGGTGGGAATATAAAATGGTATAGCCACTTTGGAAGACAGTTCAACAGTTCCTCAAAATGTTACTTATAGAGTTGCCATATGACCCACCAATTTTAAGTATCCTTATACTCAAGAGAAATTAAAACATACATCTACACAAAAACTTGTATAGGAATGTTCGTAGCAGCATTATTCATAAGAGCTCCAAAATGAAAACAGCTCAACTGTCCATTAACTAACTGATCAATAAAATGTGGCATATCCATGCATTGAAATATCACTCAGTTGTAAAAAGAAATGAAGTTCTGATACATGCTACAACAGGCAAGAACCTCAACAACGTGTTAGGTGAAAGAAGCCAATCACAAAAGACAATATATTGTATGATTCCCCTTATTTGAAATGTCCAGAATAGGCAAATCTGCAGAGACAGAAAATGGATTAGTGATCGCCTAGGGTAGGGGCTAGAGAGGAATGATTAGTGACTGCTAATGGGGATAGGGTTTCTTTTAGGAAGTTCTTTTTGTAAGTCCTAAGATTAGATTATGGTGATGGTTGCACTACTCTGAATATACTAAAAAAATATTGAATTGTACACTTTAAATGGGTGAATTGTATATGAATTATATCTCAATAAAGCTGTTTAAAAAAGTGATGGCCTTGAATAGAAATCTATCACAAGGCCTTCAAGGGAGGAGGCAGAGTTGAGCTGGGCCTTAAAGGATGGGGAAAAATCAGATTGACAGACTAGAAGCCATTTTATGCATATTTGTTTGTATTTTTTCTTTTACACATAATATATGCTCACAATGAAAAAGTTATAGTAGAATGTCAGTTGAAAAGTAAGAGATGCTCTTCCCATTTTTCATCTCTAACCTCCCAGGTGTATCCTACAGCAGGTTTTTTTTTTGCATATATACAATACACATGTATACAAACATTCACGTGTGTACATTCACACATACAAGCTTATCAAAACAGGATTGTGAGGAAGAGCCTGGGTTAAATCAGGGTAAAAAGAGTGAGAGACAAGAATTGCCATCAGATTATGGGCAGCTAATGGGCTTAGAATTTAGTTCGGTAGACAGAAGAGTGACAAAGTATGTTGTATTTTAGGACAGTTCTCCTGATAACTATGTGTAGAGAGTGTGATAATTACCAATATTGGAGCACATTTTAATTTCTTCAGGAGTAGCCTGGTTGAAAAGATGACAAGCACACATAAGGCAAAATAAAAGACAAGAGCTATAAGAGGTCTGAGGAAGGAAGAGAATTTCCATCTGAAATGGCCAGAGAGGATTTCATAGGCCTGAACTTGGGGTATGCTTTTGTTGACCATAAATGGATAGGTAATTAGAGACATAGGGACAGTAAAATGCAAGCTGTCTTTGAACACTATCAAGCAAATCCATATAGTTGAAATAGAGCATTTGTATAGGAAATAATGTCAAGTTAGGGCTAAGAGATAACACCTGGTATTTATTGAGTGCTGCCAGGATTCTAACCAAGTCTGTAGCAAACATTTAGGTGTTTGTATATTTCTTTATTTGTCTTTAATTTTGACTAGTTATCCAAGGGTCTAATCGTATTCTCTGTATGCTTGGAGCCTAGCCCAGTGCCTGGCACATAGCAGGTGGTTTAGTTATCAAGTGAATGATTTCCAAAGTCCTTTTTTAGCTCTGATACAGGAGGATTCTTCCTGTCATAGAACTCAGCATAAAGTTTGAAAGTTTGGGTCAAATCACCTTCCCAGCAGCCATTCGGAAGACAGCTTCATTTCAATACTGCATATAATTCATGCTTTCTCTTTCACAAATTCCCTCCATCTTTAGGAACTCTCACAAACTACTTTTTTCCCATACCACCACCTCCTATCCTGACCTTGGCCAACTTAGGCCTGTTTTCCTTTCTTTTTTTTTTTTTTAAAGATTGGCACCTGGGCTAACAACTGTTGCCAATCTTTTTTTTTTTTTTTCTGCTTTATCTCCCCAAACCCCTCCCTGTACACAGTTGTATATCTTAGTTGCAGGTTCTTCTAGTTGTGGGATGTGGGACGCCGCCTCAATGTGGCCTGATGAGTGGTGCCATGTCCGCGCCCAGGATCCGAACCCTGGGCCGCCACAGCGGAGTGCGCGAACTTAACCACTCGGCCACAGAGCCGGCCCCATGTTTTCCTTTCTTAACTTCAGTGGGAATTCACTGAGAAATTTATTTTCAAGTTCAAAAATACCCTCTGGCCCTCTAACTTACTCTTCCACACACAAGTTCATGATCCTTCTATACCTGATAGCCCAGTTGCCTCATTCTTTCGTCTCATTTTACAATAACACCTAAGCTTTAAACACTGCTATATTTTTTTGTTGTCTTTCTGTTCGTCTTAGCTCCTTTTACTAGGTTCTGTGCTCTGAGAATCGAGCTAAAACACAGATGTCAAAGAATGAATCCCCAGTATCTGATGACTGACTGGACTTAAGGAATGAAGCAACTAGAGATGTCACAAAAGATCCAAGCCCAGATAATATTAAAGCACCAAGAGTCCTTGGAAACACCGATAGAGAGACTCCAAAAAGTTTCTGAGAAGTAGAGTATCATAGCTGAGGTGTTAATATTAAGTGCTCTTAAGAATCAGTCCAGTTCTCTTTGTTAGACTGTTCAAAAGATATTTTCTCAACACAGAATTTTTTTCACAAGTAATGTGAATGGTCCCATTCATTGAGGGCCTACTGTATGCCAGTCACTGAGGAAAGTGCTTTAAAATGGATTGTGTAAGCCCCATAGTAACCCTATGAGGTTTTATAGCCAAGAAACTGAGGCACAGGTGTTCACATTGGAAGTAAGGGGTAAATCCAGGATTTAAGTGCAGGCCTCTGATTCCTAAGCCCATACTTTTTTTTTAAGTCAGATTTATTGAAGTATAACTTACGTATAGTAAAAGCCACTCTTTTTAAAGTATATAGGTTGGTGAGTTTGGACAAATGCAGACAGTGGCATAACCACCACTACAATAAAGATGTAGAATATTTCCATCACCCCCGAAAATTCTCTCAAGTCTTGCAGTCAGTCCTCTCCCTCACTCCCAGCCTATAGTAATCACTGATTCATTTTCTGTCATTATACTTTTGCCTTTTCCAGAATGTCCCATAAATGGAATCATACATTATGTAGCCTTTGTTTCTGGCTTCTTAGAATAATTATGCTTTTTATTTTATCTGTGTTGTTGCATATATGAGTAGTTAATTCCTTTTTATTGCTGAGAGTGTTCCATTCTATGGATATATTATAACTTATTCATCCATTCCCTGGTTGATGGACATTAAGTTGTTTCCAGCTTTCAGCTATTACAAATAAAATGGATATAAACTTTTGTGTACAGGTCTTTGTTTGAAGGTATGTTTTCATCTCTCTTGGGTACCTCCCCAGAAGTGGGGTTGCTAGGTTGTATAGTAAGTGTATATTTAACCTTATGAGCTGCCAGACTTCTTTTCAAAGTGGCCATACCATTTCATAGTCCTGCCAACAATGTAAAAGAGTGCAGTTGCTCTACATCCTTGTCACCACTTACTGTCAGTCTTTTTTATTTTAGCCATTATAGTAGATGTGTGGTAGTATCTCTAAGTGTTTCTTTTTTTCATTGTGGTTTTAATTTGCATTTTCCTCATGTTTATGGATGTTGAGTATCTTTTTATGTGTGTGTTTGCCATCTGAATGTCTTCTTTGGTCAAGTGTCTATTCAAATCTTTTGCCTATTTTCAATGTGGTTTTTTTTTTGTCTTTTTATTATTGAGGTGTAAGAGTTCTTTATATATCTGGATGCAAACCCTTATCAGATAGGCGTTTTGCAAATATTTTATTTTCTTTCTTTGCTTTTCAGAGGGCAGGAGTGTTTTTGTTTTTGTTTTTTGCTGAGGAAGATTTGCCCTGAGCTAACATCTGTTGCCAGTCTTCTTCTATTTGGTATGTGAGCCACCACCACAGCATGGCCACTGACAGATGAGTGGTAAAGATCTGTGCCTGGGAACCAAACCTGGGCCACCAAAGTGGAGCGCACCAAACGTAACCACTAGGACACGAGGGCTGGCCCAAGGGCAGGAGTTTTTAATTTTGGTCAAGTCTAGTCTGTCAATTTTTTTCTCTTACAGTTTGTCTTTTGTTTTTTCCTATTTAAGAAATATTTGCCTGACCCAAGGTCACAAAGATTTTCTTCTGTGTTTTCTCCTTGCAATTTTATAGTTTGAGTTCTTACGTTTAAGTATATGCTCCATTTTAGGTTAATTTTTGAACATGGTGTGATGTAAGGTTGAGGTTTCCTTTTTTCGTACAGGTGTCCAGTTGTTCCAGCACCCAGAGCCTGCCGTCTTAACCATTATACCACCCTGCCTCCCAGTCTTATCTCTCATTGTTAAGTATGTGACTTTTTACAAGTCCTCTAAGTCTCCTACTTAGCATGTAGTCTCATAAGGATTAGGGAGAATGTATAGCCGCGCCTAGTACAGTATCTGCAATATAGTAGGTAATCAGTCAATTATAGCTATAACTGTTATTATTGGTAAAATAACTTTTTTCAAATCTCTCATCCTTTCAGCTAACATATGGAACACCTGTTATGTGTACTGGGGATACATAAGTGAACAGAGTAAAAAAAGTTCCTGTTTTTATGGTGATTACATGCTATTCATTAATATATAAATCACAAGATATAGTATAATTTTACTAGATGACATGAGAGTTGAGGATGCATTTCGATGCAGCTATGAAAATTTATAATTGATATCTAAGCACTCTAATAATATGTTAGTTTAAAATTTAGGTTCTAAAAATGTCTTAGAAGAGGAATTGATCAGCTGTGGAATTGTAGAGGCAAACATTGGAAGAGTATCCCCAACATCATCCAAGGGGAGAATACTATGAGCCAGGTCACACATATTCCTAGGAGATGAGGCAACCAGCTATCCCTGGAAGCAGGCCACTGAGATCTTTTGTCACACTTCACTTGTTCAAAGTCCTCTGTGCTTGAGCAAACTTTGAATCAAAATAAATTTTGTCACAGGCTCAGAATGTGCTGATGACTCACCATGAGTTTCTAGCCTACTCAGGAGTTCTGATTTTTTTTTATATATAGGTTAAATAGTTAGCCTTTTAAAGATTAAGTTCTTAAAATGTGGTACTTTACATAATGTGGCTCTAAGTACCCGATGAATGAAGGACTTTTGTGGGAGGTATTGAGGGCAGGGCATGGGCTTTGGAGGTAGAAGTGGAGTTTAATCCCTGCTTTTCTTTACCAGCTGTGAGGAGTTGGGCAAGTTACTTAATGTCTCTGATCCTCAGTTTCTCTGTGCCCTCTCTATAGCGTTCTTAGCATTAAATGAGATCACTTTTATGAAGTATTTGGCCCTGAGACATCTTATTTTTCTTCATTCATCTGCAGTGTAAACTATAATAAGTTTTATTTATGTTGAGTATTTATTTTCAGAATCGTCTAAAAGAAATTGAACAAAATCTCTCTAAAATAATGAGACTTGACAATGAAATTAAAGCCTTGGATAGCCGAAAGAAGCAAATGGAGAAAGATAATAGTGAACTGGAACAGAAAATGGAAAAGGTTTGTGGTGATAGAATTTTGTTCTACTTCAAAATTTTGAGGTTATTGTAATGAATCTCATTTGATTCCGTTTTGCTACTCATATTTTGAAAAAAATATACAAATATTTATGTTTGTGTTACTTCTGCGTGTATGTTAAAGAGAAGGATATTAAGTAACCTTTGGTTCATATTTTGTACATCAGAGTGATACCGTCTGATACTTGCTTATTAAAGCTCTTTATCTTGGTTCTACACAGGTTTTTCAAGGGACTGATGAACAACTAAATGATTTATATCACAATCACCAGAGAACAGTAAGGGAGAAAGAAAGGAGATTGGTAGACTGTCAGCGTGAAGTGGAAAAATTAAATAAAGAATCTGGGCTTCTCAATCGAGAAAAGTCAGAACTACTTGTTGAACAAGGTAGGACAAAGTCCTTATTGTCTTTTTTCATATTAGAATATTATGCATTGTCTGCATGAATGATGAATCTCCAGGGAATAATGCTGAATGAAAAAAGCTAATCTTAAAAGATTATATACGGTATGTTTCCATTTACTTAACAGTTTTGAAATGCCAAAATTTTAGGAAGGGAAACCAACAGATAAGTGGTTGCCAGGATTACTAAGAGGAGAGGCAGAAGGAAGGTTAAAGTGGTTATGTTTATAAAGACAATAAGAGGGATTCTTGTGGTATTGGAACTGTTCAGTATCTTGACTGTCATGGTGGATATATGAACCTACACAGTTGATAAAATCGTGTAGAACTTAATACACACACACAAGCACGCACACACACACACAGGTACAAGTGAAATTGGGGAAATCTGAGTAAGATTGATGGATTGTATATCATCATCAATATCCTGGTTATGATATTATGCTATGATTTTGCAAAATGTTACCAAAAGAAAACTCTTTTTCTACTCAACAATTCTGACACCAGATGTGTGGGTTTTTTCATACCAAGAAGTAATTCTCCAATTCTCGGTGGGCACTGATTGGGTATCCTATAATTTAATTCAATTCTGACACTAACTGTCCAGAGTTAGTCAGACCCCAGAGATTAAGGGCTCAGTCCCATGAGACTGCCCCCCACTTGAGATGACAAATGCAAGTTCTAGGTTATCTGTCACCTGTACTTCTGACCAGCTGGCTATAAATCAGAGGTTCCCACAACCCCTCAGGTTCAGTAGAACTCTGAGAAACACTTACCATAACCAGTTTATTATAAAAGATAAAGCTCAGGAACAGCCAAATGGAAGAGATGCATAGGGGCATGGTATGGGGAAGGGGCATTGAGCTTCCATGCCCTCTCCATGTGTGGTACTAACCCAGCATCTTGATGTGTTCATCAACCAAAAGTTCTCAGAACGCTGTTTTTTTGGGTTTTATGGAAGTTCCATTATATAGGCATGATTGATTAAATCATTGGCCATTGGTATATTGAACTCAATCTTCAGCCCCTCCCCAGAGCTGGAGAGAGTGAGTATTGAAAGTTCCTACTCTCAAATCACATAGTTCCTTCCTCTGACAACCAGCTCCCATCTTCCGAGTCGCTTCATTTGAAAGGTACATATAATGACTAACAAAAGACACTCCTCTCACCCCTGTCACTCAGAAATTCTAAGAGTTTTAGGAGCTCTGTGCCAGCAACTGAGGACAAAGACCAAATATGTATTTCTTATTGTATCACAATACCACAGTTACCGGGAAACTGGGAGAAGAATATAAGAGATCTTGCAGGATTTTTTTTTTAACTTTTTATTGAGATTATTATAGTTTACAACCTTGTGAAATTTCAGTTGTACATTATTGTTTGTCAGTCGTGTTGTAAGTGCACCACTTCACCCTTTGTGCCCACCCCCCAACCCCCTTTCCTCTGGTAACCATTAATCTGGTCTCTTTGTCTACATGTTTAACTTCTACATATGAGTGGAGTCGTACAGAGATTGTCCTTCTCTATCTGGCTTATTTCACTTAACATAACACCCTCAAGGTCTATCCATGTTGTTGTGAATGGGAGGGTTTTATCCTTTTTTATGGCTGAGTAGTATTCCATTCTGTATATATATATATATATACACCATATCTTCTTTATCCAATCATCAGTTGATGGGCACTTAGGTTGCTTCCACGTCTTGGCTATTATAAATAATGCTGCAATGAACATAGGGGTGCATGGGACTTTTGGAATTGCTGATTTCAAGTTCTTTGGATAGATACCCAGTAGTGGGATGGCTGGGTCATATGGTATTTCTATTTTTAATTTTTTTAGAAATTTCCATAGTGGCTGCACCAGTTTGCATTCCCACCAGCAGTATATGAGGGTTCCTTTTTCTCCACAACCTCTCCAATGTTTGTTACTTTTTGTTTTGGTTATTTTTGCCATTCTAATGGGTGTAAGGTGATATCTTAGTGTAGTTTTGATTTGCATTTCCCTGATGATCAGTGATGATGAGCATCTTTTCATGTGCCTATCGACCATCCATATATCTTCTTTGGAGAAATGTCTGTTCATGTCCACTGCCCATTTTTTGATCGGGTTGTTTGATTTTTTGTTGTTGAGTTGTGTGAGTTCTTTATATATATGGAGATTAGCCCTTTGTCGGATATATGATTTGCAAATATTTTTCCCAGTTAGTGGGTTGTTTTTTTGTTTCAATCCTGTTTTCCCTTGCATTGAAGAAGCTCTTTAGTCTGATGAAGTCCCATTTGTTTATTCTTTCTGTTTTTTCCCTTGTCTGAGAAGACATGGTGTCCACAAAGATCCTTTTAAGACTGATGTCAACAAGTGTACTGCCTATATTTTCTTCTAGAAGCCTTATCGTTTCAGGTCTTACCTTTAGGTCTTTGATCCATTTTGAGTTTATTTTTGTGAATGGTGAAAAAGAGTGGTCAATTTTCATCCTTTTACATGTGGCTGTCCAGTTTTCCCAGCACCATTTGTTGAAGAGACTTTCTTTCCTCCATTGTAGGCCCTCAGCTCCTTTGTCAAAGATTAGCTGTCCATAGATGTGTGGTTTTATTTCTGGGCTTTCAATTCTGTTCCATTGATCTGTGCACCTGTTTTTGTACCAGTACCATGCTGTTTTGATTACTGTAGCTTTGTAGTATGTTTTGAAGTCAGGGATTGTGATGCATCCAGCTTTGTTCTTTTTTCTCTGGATTGCTTTAGCAATTTGGGGTCTTTTGTTGCCCCATATGAATTTTAGGATTCTTTGTTCTGTTTCTCTAAAGAATGTCATTGGGATTTTGATTGGGATTGCATTGAATCTGTAGATTGCTGTAGGTAGTATGGACATTTTAACTATGTTTATTGTTCCAATCCAAGTGCATGGAATGTCTTTCCATCTCTTTATGTCGTCATCAGTTTCTTTCAGGAAAGTCTTGTAGTTTTCGTTGTATAGGTCTTTCACTTCGTTGGTTAAATTTACCCCAAGGTATTTTATTCTTTTTGTCGCGATTGTGAATAGGATTGTGTTCTTGAGTTCTTTTTCTGTTAGTTCGTTATTAGAGTATAGAAATGCTACTGATTTATGTAAGTTGATTTTATACCCTGCAACTTTGCTGTAGTTGTTGATTATTTCTAATATTTTCCCAATGGATTCTTTGGGGTTTTCTATATATAAGATCAAGTCTTCTGTAAACAGCGAGAGTTTCACTTCTTCCCTCCCTATATGGATTCCTTTTATTCCTTTTTCTTGCCTGATTGCTCTGGCCAAAACCTCCAGTACTATGTTGAATAAGAGTGGTGAGGGGCCAGCCTGGTGATGCAGCAGTTAAGTGCGCACGTTCTGCTTCAGCGGCCCGGGGTTTGCTGGTTCGGATCCCAGGTGCGGTCATGGCACCACTTGGCATGCCATGCTGTGGTAGGCATCCCACGTATAAAGTAGAGGAAGATGGGCATGGATGTTAGCTCAGGGCTAGTCTTCCTCAGCAAAAAGAGGAGGATTGGCAGTAGTTAACTCAGGGCTAAGCTCCCTAAAAAAAAAAAAAAAGAGTGGTGAGAGTGGACACCAGTATTATTTTTTATAACTGCATGTGAATGTATAATTATCTCAATTTTTAAAAAGTCAGCTGAAAGAAAGTATTATGGCTGTGTGTTTTAAAGGTCGTCTACAGCTACAGGAAGATCGTCATCAAGAACATATCCGAGCTAGAGATTCATTAATTCAGTCTTTGGCATCACAGCTAGAATTAGATGGATTTGAACGTGGACCATTCAGTGAAAGACAGATTAAAAATTTTCACAAACTTGTGAGAGAGAGGCAAGAAAGGGAAGCAGAAACTGCCAGCCACCTAATGGTAAATATTCTCTTTTGTCGGTGTCAGATTCTCTAGTTGAATTGTTTTAATTTTTGGGTGGACCTTATTTTGTCATATTTTTGGATAAGTGTTAGGATAGAATCTGCTATAATGTAGAAAAAAACCTTTATGGAGGCAAATTTTTTAAAATTTACAAGGATAAAAATATGAAGAAAATACAGACCGACATCTTTTATTTAAGTAAAACTTCTTTTTAAAGCTAATCATAAAGGAAAATTTGCTCAAGGTTACTAATGATTATGTCTGGGTGGTAGTCATTACATTTTTTATACTTTTCTGTTTTTTCCTCAGTGTGTGTGTACTACTTTTGCAATGAAGAAACTTTTTCTTAATGAGTTGTTTAATGAAAAATTGTTAATACTCTTGCTTCTCATATGCATTTAGAATGACTTTGCAGAAAAAGAGAGTCTGAAACAAAAACAGATAGATGAGATAAGGGATAAGAAAACTGGACTGGGAAGAATAATTGAACTAAAATCAGAAATCCTAACTAAGAAGCAGAATGAGCTGAAAAATGTGAAGTACGAATTACAGCAGTTGGAAGGATCTTCAGACAGGATTCTTGAACTGGACCAGGAGCTCACAAAAGCTGTAAGATATTATTTGAGTAGTGTAATAATTTTAAGGTGTAAGACATTTATAATCTTGCCTTCTGAAGTATTTTATCTGTTGCTAATCCTAAGGTTGTGGCATTTTAGTAAAAATGTTAACCTTGTCTATCAATCTCATATAAAATGAATTCATCCAAATATCTTAATCACCCAGCTCTTTGGTCTGGAACCTGGTGGATTGAAAATTAGAATTACCAAGGAAGCTTTTTAAAAGTACTTACACTTAGATCTTGCCTCAAACCTTCCAAATCAAAATCTCTAAGAATAAGGCATGGAAATTTGTGTTCAAAACAAAACTGGGTGATTCTTATGAGCACCCTTGGTTAAGAACCACTTACCAAAATTTAAAAAACAAGTATTTTCCCTCTAGGTTCCACACACTGCAGATTTTATATGATTATTGCCATGTTATCACTTTTTCTGTGGTAGAAATTTTCTTAGCCCATCTCTTCTTTTCATGAATTTCCAAATTTTCTTCCTTGTTTCTAATCTGTCCCCTTCTTTCACATCATCACCACCAAAGTAAGCATCCCAAAACTTGGCAAATCCCCCTCTCAAATTCCATCTTGATAATTTAGGTAAACATTTCTTTTTGCTCTCTAACTCACCATCTAGGGTACATTTTTGTCAGTTTAGCACTTTATCACAATATTGCCTTGTGATGAGGAGGCACTGGTTAGGGACCACCTCGCACAATTTTTATAGTTTCTACATGCCAACCAATATAGTGAGTTACATAGGTACTTCATAAATACTTAATTATTGACTGAAGAGTTACTAAACTATATACCTAGACAGATTTCTCTTAATTTTGCACTGATTCTCAGTTTTCTCTCCTGTTTGACCCCTCTACATTTTTTTTTACTAGTTCTCTTACATTATAACATAGTAAGGTAACTTCATAAGATTTTCTTTAAAAATCTTATTCTTTATGTTTTTTGTCTGGTTGGTTAGGAGGAAAGAGTAATATCTTGACCATTCTGAGGAGCAATTGATTTCTAATACATTTTATCATGACACGCATATATAAACCTGTGCCTTTGTTTGAATTTTTGATAAGGAACGTGAGCTAAGCAAGGCTGAGAAAAACAGCAATGTAGAAATGTTAAAAACAGAAGTGATAAGCCTTCAAAATGAGAAAGCAGACCTAGACAGGACCCTGCGTAAACTGGATCAGGAGATGGAGCAATTAAACCATCATACAACAACACGCACCCAGATGGAGATGCTGACCAAAGACAAAGTATGACCTTTCTTTTTGTTCTAATTATACTTTCTGATCTTTAAACTAGCTTATCTTATATTCATAAGTGATACACTATTTAGTTGGTATTGGGTTTATATTTGAGGGATTAAATGAGCTTAATGTTCTATGAATTAGATTTTCAAGCTTAAAAAGTATTTTCTAATTACAAAAAGGTAATAATATGGAAGTGTATACACACAAATACACATGCACAGTGCTTTGATTTTTATCGTATATCATACACAAGTTTTAATTTTTACATCGTCAGACTTGTTACTCTTTTGTGGGTTAGGCCATCCTCACTCTTACGACTTTAAGAAATTTTGTATTTTCTTCTTGATTTTTGTAGTTTTATTTTTTAAGCCCAGAACTTTAATCAGTCTAGAATTTATTTTTGTTCTTGATATACTATGGAGATGTTAAGCTTTATTTTTAAAAGATTTTTTTTTTCCTGTAGGCTGACAAAGATGAACAAATCAGAAAAATAAAATCTAGGCACAGTGATGAATTAACTTCATTGTTAGGGTATTTTCCCAACAAAAAACAGCTTGAAGACTGGCTTCATAGTAAATCAAAAGAAATTAATCAGACCAGAGACAGACTTGCCAGATTGAAGTAAGTAGTTGCAACATTTGGAGATGTAATCGAAGTCTCTTGTTTTATGCTTTCATTTTTAATTGTTTTAAAATCGTTCATTGTCATGAAATGGTATGTCTTGTTAGTTGACTTTAGTTCTCCTATATTTTATGAATTAAGGAAAATGGTAACACATAGTAACTTGGGGCTCTTGTTCCTTAAAAGTTTGCAGAACTAAGTGAGAGTATTAAAATTCTCCTTTATAAAAGGTGAAAGCTGAAACTATAAAGCTCCTAGAAGAAAACATAGGGTAATAGCTTCATTATATTGAAATTGGCAGTGATTTCTTGGATATAATACGGAAAGCACAGACAACAAAAGCAAAAGTAGACAAATGGGACTACATCAAACTTAAAAACTTCTACAAAGCAAAGGAAACAATCAATAGAGAGAAAAGGCAACCCATAGAATGGGAAAAAATATTTGCAAACCATAATCTGATAAGACATTAATATCCAAAATATATAAAGAACTCATGTAGCTCAACAACAGAAAAACCAAATAACCAGATTAAAAAATGTACAAAGGACTTGAATAGACATTTCTCCAAAGAAGATATACAAATGGCCAACGAGCATGTGCAAAGACGCTGAACATCACTAGTCATTAGAGAAATGCAAATCAAAACCACAATGATATATCACTTCACACCAGTTAGGATGGCCACTATCAAAATAACAGAAAAGAATAAGTGTTGATGAGGATTTTGAGAAATTGGAACCCTTGTGCACTGTTAATGGGAATGAAAAATGCTCTAGCTGCTACAACTTGGATGAACCTTGAGGGTATTATGCTAAGTGAAATAAACTAGTCACAAAAAGACAAATACTTCATGATTCCACTTATATGAGGTATCCAAAGTAGTCAGTCTCTTAGAAACAGAAAGTAGAACGGTGGATGCCAGGAGCTGGGGGAGAGGGAAAGGGGGATTGTTGTTCAATGGGTATAGAGTTTCAGTTTTGTAAGATGAAACAGTTTTAGAGATCTGTTGCACAACTATGTGCATATAGATAACACCACTATATTGTACACTTAAAAATGGTTAAGATGGTAAATTTTATGTTACATGTTTTTTTACTGCAACAAAAAAAAGTGGTCACTTTTTTCATATGTCACCCTGAGTCATGGTTGGATAAGAGGGTCAAAAAATTCCACACAGACTTTTGAGGAAAAAATAGTGGATTTGGCTTTGACCATGTTAAATCTATGTTTCTTGTGGAAATGTCTGTTAGGGAATAAAATATTGGAGTTTTAAGTTCAGAAAATTGGAAGTTGTTGCTTTGTATCTGATAGTTGGAGTCATTAATATAGGATATGTCACCTTGAAGTAGTTATGCAAAGAGAATAGAAAAGGTTATAGTTAGACTCCTGGAAAACACTAGCATTTAAACTGTTAGCAGGCAAAAGAAGAGGAGCAAGTGAAGGAAATTGGGACATGCCCAGGGAGTCAGAGTGAGAGCCAGGTAAGAGTGGTGTCTAGGATGCCTTAAGAAGATATTCCTTCAAAGAGGGTGTGTTTGGTGCTGCTAAGATGGTGACCTTGATGAGCAGTGTTCAGTGGCTAGGATGGTGAAAGCATCATCTACATCAGTTATGTTCTTCCAGATTTTTACTGTGATTCACAATGGGAAGTATCAAGATGAAGCATACGTGTGCTCACACGTTTATCTGAAACAAATTTCTCAAAATAGCACCTTTTGTAAACTGGCACAGTCTACTTCAGTCTATTCTGTTGTTTCATTTTTTAAAATAATATGCTGAATGCAATGCATTAAATTGATTACATGACTTGACCAGTGCCTCATATTCTACAAATTGTAAAACCCTGTCTCTGCAGGCACGGAGGTTGGCTAGGATGATATTTAAGAGTTAGAGTAGAGATAAATTGTATTAGTGAGCAACGTCTTTGGTGAATAAGAGGGAATGAGTGATTAGGACATAAGTACAGGACAGCAGCAAGGAGGAGACAAAGGAAAAGTTTTTACAGGAGGGAAGGGAAGTAATTTTGTGAAAGAGTCCAAAGGGAATTAGGAGAATGTTTTCCTTTTCTCTCCCTCCAATAGATCCAGCAAACATATTCTCCTTGCTGAGGCTCTTAACCCAGGATCTAAGACCATGAATCCCCAGAAACCAGGCAGAATTTTGCCCATACACATTTTTCTGGGAGCAGGCCCATGACCAGGGGTGGCAGGTGTCAGTGTCCCAGGGGGAGACTTCAGGCAGAAGTGGACTATTGCCAAGACGTCTAAAAAAAAGTTCTTGCTCAGTAAATCTTTGTAATATTTGTTTGTAGAATTTGTCTTGTATCTATTTACTCAAACTTTTCAAACTCGTTTCTCATGCTTTAAAATTGTGATCCATATTTGTTCTTATTTTAGCAAGGAACTGGCTTCAGCTGAGCAAAATAAAAATCATATAAATATTGAAATAAAAAGGAAGGAAGAGCAGTTGTCCAGTTATGAAGACAAGCTGTTTGATGTTTGTGGTAGCCAGGATTTTGATAGTGATTTGGATAGACTTAAAGAAGAAATTGAAAAATCCTCAAAACAGCGAGGTAAGGTACCCACTTTATATGAGGTGCTTTGACATTTTTGAATTTTCATTCACAGGTAACTAATAAGGATGGGAGATTTTAAAACTTGGTTCTAGAGCCATGTGCCTTAAGTTTCAGTCCTGGTTCTACAATTTACTTACTGTGTGACTTTGGACAAATTATTGAAACCTTCCTAAACTTCAGATATATCATCTGAGGACATAATTATCTACCATCTAGGGTGTTAGGGAGCAGTAAATGAGATTATAGGTGTAAAGTTCTTAGAACAGTTTCTAGCACATGATAAATTCTAGAACATTGTTATACTTTTTTGTGTGTTACTAAAAAATAATTTATACAAATCCGAATATATTGTGCCCTTTGAAAGAAGACTTAGATATTCTTCTCACTGGGAATATATTTATTTCTTAAAATAGCCATGCTGGCTGGAGCCACAGCAGTTTACTCCCAATTCATTACTCAGCTAACGGATGAAAACCAGTCATGTTGCCCCGTCTGTCAGAGAGTTTTTCAGACAGAAGCTGAATTACAAGAAGTCATCAGTGATTTGCAGTCTAAGCTGCGGCTTGCTCCAGATAAACTCAAGTCAACAGAATCAGAGCTAAAGAAAAAAGAAAAGCGGCGAGATGAAATGCTGGGACTTGTGCCCGTGAGGTGAGAAGAGGGATTTACCATTGCTGTACATGTAGCAGCAGCACTAAACAACAATAATTGTAATAGTTGTTGCGAGCAAGATCCACCAATGGATACTAAAATCAGTAGGCAGAGTTTGAGAAACAGAATATATATGTAGTCTCAATGTAACTCTCCTAAGATATTTATTAATTACAGAGAGAAAAATAGTAACTTTACGATGGATAAATCTGGCTGACTCTGTCTTAACCCAGTGAATAAGGTTAACATCTCCGATAATAAGACATACTGACATCATGTGCCCACTGATATGATGCCCTGAGAAGGATACAGCATCACTTCTATGATATTCTTGCCAAAAATACATAACCTTAGCCTCATTATGAGAGAACATTAGATAGCTTATTTTTAATTGTGTTTTTTGTTAAGGCAAAGCATAATTGATTTGAAGGAGAAGGAAATACCAGAATTAAGAAACAAACTGCAAAATGTTAACAGAGACATACAGCGCCTAAAGAATGATGTGGAAGAACAGGAAACACTCTTGGGTGTAATAATGCCTGAAGAAGAAAGTGCTAAAGTTTGTCTGACAGATGTTTCAATTATGGAGAGATTCCAGGTAAGGTTGTTGTAGTTTAAGCAGAATAAAATTTGTTTCATGGTAGTTTGAATGTGAAATGTGAGTGTTAAAAACAGTAGCTAGTGTTCAGGTGGAGATTGTGTTTAGAGTTCCCCATCCTCAATTTCAAATAGTCTCAGGGAGTACCTGCTTATTTATATTCTTGGGTTTATATTTTTTTATTCATAAATTATAAGAATTAAGAAGTAGTCTTATTTGTTTTTTTAGTCTGCTTCCTTTTGTTTACATCATTAAATTAATTAAAAATTAATTTCATTTTTATTCTGTTAAACTTTGTTAAAATTTTATCAAAAGCAGTTACAAATTTAGATTTAAAAAGTAATTAATAGCAATTTTTAAACATTTTGAATGATGATAATACAGTAAGTTTCTTAAAGAAAATAACTTTGTTCTATTCTTAAGATGGAGCTTAAAGACGTTGAAAGAAAAATTGCACAACAAGCAGCTAAGCTACAAGGACTAGACTTGGATAGAACTGTTCAACAAGTAAATCAGGAAAAGCAAGAAAAACAACACAAATTAGATACAGGTAGTATAGTCTGTTTCCTCATGTACCCATAAAGCCTTCAACATTCCCAGCATATGCTTTTTATTGTAAATTTTATACCTGTTATGTGGACAAGGAACTGTCTTTCTTCCTTCCAGTCTATAGTATATTCACTCTGTTTTCTCAAAAGCATCACTTCTCTGTTTCTTTGCTTTGCACAACAGATTTTCAACAATGGGAATTTTGAATGTGGAGTATCAGATGAGCTGTACTCTTTCTCAGTCATCCCTGCCCTGGGAGCCTTACCTGTGGGTGGCCAGGAGGGAACAACATGCAGGTTTGGGGGCTATAGGGCTTCTTGTGGCACATTTGTTATAGTAGTTGGGACCTGCAGACACTCAGCCTTTGTGAATTCCATAGACCTATACAACTGGAAGGATGCTGCTCGTAGTATTTTCTGTACCCCTACATTAATCAGTGTGTCAATATGTTTTTGTGCAGTTTCCAGTAAAATTGAATTGAATCGTAAGTTTATACAGGATCAGCAGGAACAGATTCAATACCTAAAAAGTATAACAAATGAACTTAAATCAGAGAAACTTCAGATATCCACTAATTTACAACGTCGTCAGCAACTGGAGGAGCAGACTGTGGAATTATCCACTGAAGTTCAGTCCTTATACAGAGAGATAAAGGTAAGAACATTCATACATATTTTTTTTTTAATTTTTTCAAATGTGTGAAATGCTCTTTATTGATGTAGTAGACTAGAACTATGGTTATTGTGAGGACCAAATGAAAATGATATAATAATTCTTTGTGTTGCTCCTGGGTGACAGAACTTGTGCTAATAGGTAAAGATTTCTGGGAGAAGAATTTTGGCCATAATAAGGAAGAACTGGCTGCCTGGTTAAATAGTGAACTTCCTGTCATGGGAGGTGGTCAGGTGGTGGCTGGCTAACTCCATAGAAGGATTCTTGGTTGTATAGGAGGTTTGTCTTAGCTACAAATCCTGTATCCACGGCAGACACTGCCTCTCAGTCATAACACTTTTTCTGTTTGGTTCCCGATATAGTCTCAGAATCCTTCCCAATACAGTAAGTAGCCACTGAGTTGCCACGTGGAATAGAATCCATTTGGCATCCCTCATCTAGATTAATCAAATCTAGGACCCAACCAGTTAAATTTTTTAACAGTTTTGGAAACAGTCTTATCTCAGTTTTCATAATTATACTCATTCACTAAGCACTAAATATATTACTGAGTCTATCATTAATTAGTATAAATGTTTCTTTCTTAAGTATTTTTGGATTACAAATTATCAGAGACTTAGAGTATGATCCAATAAAATAGTACCTACCTTACATTTGTATAATTTTGTACTATTTATAAAGCTCTTTGACATTAAACTGTTCAGTGTCTCAGTAACTGTTGAGATATGTGATTAAATCCCCTTTTTATAGAAAAAGAACTTGAGACTTACAGATATCTCTTGGCTTGCCCAAGTTCATGCAGCTAGTAGAAGGCAAGGTTAATTTTCAGGTAGGTCTTCTGATGTATAAGACATTTGAATTCTCATCACACCATACCACTTCCCAGTGTGATAAAATACACCTACATTAAAGTAATACGAAATAATTGTTTCTACCTTTATAGATTCATTAGATAGTTCAAGATCTTAAAGTGCTTTTTTACACATTTTTAAAGAGCTATTTTTAACAGTGGTTATCATTTAATCATGCTGTAGAGATGTTACAAGCCCAAATGATGTGGACTTCTGATTAGTAAAATAGTTTGTTACTTGAAAGCTCCTTTCCTGTCAAAATAGGTGTAAACACACCAACATCAATGTACCAGTGTGCTTTTATTACCATAAAATAAGTACTTAGCCTTAGCAAACTAGGCTTGAGGACAAGTGTCCTTTATAGGGGCCGGCCTGGTGACACAGCAATTAAGGTCGCACGTTCCACTTCGGCAGCCCGGGATTCACTGGTTTGGATCCCGGGTGTGGACATGGCACTGCTTGGCAAGCCATGCTGTGGTAGGTATTCCACATATAAAGTAGAGGAAGATGGGCATGGATGTTAGCTCAGGGCTAGTCTTCCTCAGCAAAAAGAGGAGGATTGGCAGCAGTTAGCTGAGGGCTAATCTTCGTGTAAAAAAAAAAAATATCCTTTATAATCATATTTCCATCTGGAAAAGAGAGGCCTGGACTGAATGAGCTTTCCTATTCTTTGGTGATATGGTGCTGACCTGGGCCCCTGCAAACTCATGAAAACTTACACCTGAAGCCACATGCGCATATAGTTGGGAACACATGGAGTAGATTAAGAATCAAGTCAGTGACTGAGGTGGTAGGTTAGTGGTTAAGACAGACTCTGGAGCTGGATGGGATTTAAATCCTGGCTCCTTCATTTACTGGCTGTTGTACCCTGGACAAATCATTTCTGTGCCTGTTTACTCATCTGAAATATGAGATGAAAATAATGGTATCATCCTCATTGGGTTGTTGGAAGGAGAAAATGAGTTGATTTTTAAAGCCTGCCACATAGAAAGTACTTTTATTATGACTGTAAATTCTGACACGTGAAATAAGATAATGGAATGTTATATAAGATGTTATGTTCTTTATATTTTTAGGATGCTAAAGAGCAGGTAAGCCCTTTGGAAACAACATTGGAAAAGTTCCAGCAGGAAAAAGAAGAATTAATCAACAAAAAAAATTCAAGCAACAAAATAGCACAGGATAAAGTAAGATTTCATTTATATGTTTACTTATCAAATATATATACTAAACTTATTATTATGTTCAGAGCACCATGTTGGACACTAGTATTTCACATGAAATTAAAAACATGATAAGATAAATAGTATTTTCAGATTTGTGACATAATCTTGACATTAAAAATTCTTGTTGGATTAAACTTAAATTGTTTTGCTTCTTCATTTAAAATAGAAATTGAGAACTGAGACTATTTAATTCAGCCCCACAGATGATGGTGAGAATTGTCTGAGATCATATGGTTTACTGGGATGGAAACTGGAACACACTGCTCCGAACCTCCAAGCCAGTGTTTCACTGTGCTCTCCTATTAAGTTTTTGTTACCTTAGTATGAGATACTTCCTTGGAAGTAAATCTTAAATGCCCTGGTCCCAGTCAGTGTTATTTAATAAATATCTTTCCACAGATGAATGATATCAAAGAAAAGGTTAAAAATATTCATAATTATGTGAAAGACATTGAAAATTATATTCAAGATGGGAAAGACGACTATAAGAAGGTAATTTAAAACTTAAAATTATTTATTTGTTTGAAGTTTTATTTCTTGTGCTTAAAGAATTTTCTTTTTTGTAGCAAAAAGAAGATGAACTTAATAAAGTAATAGCTCAACTAAGTGAATGTGAGAAACACAAAGAAAAGATAAATACGGATATGCGAATCATGAGACAAGATATTGATACACAGAAGGTAGGTCTAATGACTAATGGCTTATGGTGACTTATGGTATTGCTTATACAAATAACATTCTTTTCTTTATTTTTTACTTCTTACTTTTATTTTCAGTATTTCCATTGAATAGAAATGCAAACAATAGAGAAAAGCAGTTCTAATAACATGGTCTTTTCTTCTTTCCTTTTTTTCATTTTTATTTTTAGTAAAAGACCCACTTGCCAGAAGTTTAAACATAAAAGCATAAAATTATAGCATAATTAAAATTAAAGCATAAAAGTCTCCCTCTCCTTCTGCCAGTTTTCAGTCTCACTTGTAGATGTCATTACTGTTAACAGTTTTTTGTTTGTTCTTAAAGAAGGTTCTTATTCATATGCCAGCAGATAAATAGGTAATATATCTGTATGTATGTGTTTGTGTGTACAGATGGGATCATACCATTGATGCTCTTCATCTTGCTTTTTTCATTTAATGCAATTTGATCTTACATATCAACTCAACTCAGATCTACCGCCGCCTTTTTAATGATTATAAAATATTTCTTTTTGTGTATGCACCGTAACTTACTTAAGTTGATTACTTTTTCTCCTTATTGCAAACTATGTCAGTGAACATCCTACATATATCTGTATTTTTTTCTTACTTATTTTAACACATCTCTATGAAGGATAAATTCACACAAAATAGGGATTGAAGTGTAATAATATATTCTTAAAAGTTGTCTGTAAGTAAAATATAAAGTTGTTTTTCATTTGGTTCCTATATTATTTATTTTCTCTTTTAGGGAAGTTAATTTCCATGATATAATTAAAATCACATTGAGAAACATCTTCAGTGTGACTTATACAAGCATGATAGTTAATGCCTTTAAAAACTACACCATTTCTGTGCCAGAAATCAATCTCACCTAAAAATGTGATAGCCCTTTGAAGAGTCCTCTCATGTGGTCATGAAAGCAAATTCCAGTGTTAAATAATATTAGCTGAAAGCAAACAAGGGCACATTCTCTTGTTCCAAATAAGAAAAAAGTACAAGCATAGTCCCCCATAGAAGAATCTTGGAGAGTCACAGCAGCTGCAGGTGGTACATTGGATTGCCTTGGCAACAAAAAGACACTTATAGCCATATCATTTTAGACACCTTTAACTGCTTATAGTAATACCTTTAATAGATATGTATATATATTTTTATTTCCAAGAAAACTGAAAAAAAACTCAAAATAGTGATTCATAGATGGGCAGGGTTGGAAATAAACATTAAGCATGTGAGAGAAGTCCTTGGCTTCCCTTCTTCTCTCTCACCTCCCAAATTCTTTTTCCCTGGTGACTCCTGTGCCATTATTGTGAGCAACAAGATAGTGCCAAAGATTTACCCCTCCCTCCCGCTTCCCACATCACTGAGTTTACACAGCTGTAAGGGTTACTGCAGGAGGGTCCTAATTAAGATGTCCTGTTGCTGAACTTGGGATGAGTTTTCTATGTTCAGGCTTTTATGGGCCAAACCACCATTGTTTTTACAGGAAAAATTTTTTTCCAAATTCCGAAGAGTCAATTTGTAAATTGTTTCCTGCTTGTCTCTTGACAACATAGTCCATTATAATCACCAGGAAAACTACTGAAATAATTGTGTTGGTGTTGCTGCTGCTGCTAAGTCATTGAGTCTCTTTTTAAGGACAAAACTGCTCGATAAGAACAGCCAACTTTTGGGCTGGCCCCGTGGCGCAGTGGTTAAGTTCGCACACTCTGCTTCAGCGGCCCAGGGTTTCAACGGTTCGGATCCTGGGCTCAGACATGGCACCGCTCATCAGGCCACAGTGAGGCAGTGTCCCACATGCCACAACTAGAAGGACCCACAACTAAAATACACAACTATGTATCGGGGGGATCTGCAGAGTTAAAAAAAGCAGAAAAGAAAAAAAAGATTGGCAACAGTTGTTAGCTCAGGTGCCAATCTTTAAGAAAAAAAAAAGAACAGCCAACTTTTTAAATTTTCAATTCGGTGGCCAGGAAAGTGTCATCAAGGACATAGATATATACTATTTTTGTGAAATTTCTTCCTGCCTTGTATAATTTGTAAGCTTGAAGGTAAAGATCTTATCTGACCCTTAACAGTATCTAACAGTCTTGGCACATGTTAGGAGACAAATACAACTAGGAAAAAAAGCGGGGGGAGACTGATAGTATTGCTCTCTTATGATCTTTTAGATCAGTAGGCTCTGTTGTGGGGTTACTATGCAATATCCCATGGGGTGTAGGTATATTAAAACATCTAGTTATATTTTTAATTTCATCATCTAAATTTCTGTTTTGTGTGTCTGCGGGCCATCCAGATTAGTCCAGGCCTGGAGATTCCTTACCCTGGCTTATTCTCCCTCTGTTGAGTTTAACATGATTCTAAGTAAGGCAGAGTTAGCACTACCTGTCAGCAGTTGCCTGTTATGAATCACATGTTGATAACTTGATTATTTTTGTTAACTGATTTAATACTTACATTTAGATACAAGAAAGATGGCTACAGGATAACCTCACTTTAAGAAAAAGAAATGAGGAACTAAAAGAAGTTGAAGAAGAAAGAAAACACCATTTGAAGGAAATGGGTCAAATGCAAGTTTTACAAATGAAAAAGTATGTTTTTAAAATAGTGTTTAGTTTAAATAAAGGTCTTTATTACTGAAATTGTGAAGAATATTCAATACATGTTTTTTAAAAGGAATGTAAGCCCTTAGCCAAAGTGTCCCTTGAGACTTATAGGAAGGTGGACAGAGTTTTTATACAAATACATTTCATGGCCTTACAAATTGAATTACTGAAGTAGTGATATAGAATTATAGTCATACTGCAGCGATGGGCAGGATTAAAATTGCCAAGTCCCCAGATTTCTGTTAGCCTGCTCCACAAGGTAATGGTACTGAATGTAAAGAATATATGGCCTACGGGGCCTGCCTGGGTCAGAGCTATATATAATGAATGAAGATTTTTAAAGCATACATTAAAATCTGTGTTATCTGCCAAGTTATCAGAAAAGTTTGAGTATTTCACCTTTTTTGCTCAGTATTATACTTTTTATACTTGTATAAAAGAAATTTTGCTTTCATTAGAGGAGTACAAACTTCTAGTAAGGATTACTGCAGAAATTAATAGTTTAATTGAGATAAAATTATATTTTGTCTTTGACATATTATGAACAAAATGATGACACCTGTTATTCAATAACTTCTCAGTGTTGGTAATTGTGTATTCTCAGTTCACAATCAGAAGTTTGTGAATTTGTAATATTAATCACCAAGAGTACTTAGGTTAGTCAGGGTCTGAAAGTCAGGAACTTTCTCAGTGCTCACATGTTATGAGAGTTCTTTATTCAGCACCCAAAAAAATCAGCTGTTTAGAAATCTGGATGCTTCAGAGGTTTGGAAGGAAGAAAATTTTCTTTAGTACTGGAGCCTTAAATAAAAAGCAAAGAGAAAGTCTGTTATCATATGCTGATTGCTAAGGAGAATGGTAAATGATATTTATCTATCTAAAGAGATCTGATTTTTCCACGTCAGGCCGCTAAAAGCTAAAAATGGTCCTCATTTGTTATTTTTCCCTTTTATAGTGAACATCAGGAGTTGGAAGAAAAAATAGACAATGTAAAAAGAAATCACAGTTTGGCAATAGGGCGACAGAAGGGTTATGAGGAAGAAATTATTCATTTTAAGAAAGAACTTCGAGAACCTCAATTTCGGGATGCTGAGGAAAAGTATAGGGAAATGATGATTGTTATGAGAACAACAGAGCTTGTGAACAAGGATCTGGACATTTATTATAAGACCCTTGACCAGTAAGTATTGGACTGGGGGTTTGGTTCCCATTGCAGTTACTACCTACTAGCATGTTTTAGTCATATTTTCCCCCTTTTTTGCTTTTTAAATTTATTTCATACATACCAAATAATGGAAAAATATATGTATATATGTGTATGCACACACACACACATGCTTAAGTTATAAAGTTAAGTTACAAAGCATATTAATATTAAGGAGTACTCATGATACCACCTGCCACACCCAATCCAGGAACTCTACCGTTGTCACTAACTGGCATCCACCTAGATGCACCTCCTGATCTCAGCGTTCTGTCCACTCCATGTAACTGCTAACACAGATTTTTGCTTTCTCTGCTTTGTTAAAAAATAATTTTGTCTTATGTAGTCTTTTTTTTTTTTTTTTTTTATTAATGTTATGATGGATTACAAGCTTGTGAAATTTCAGTTGTACATTTTTGTTAGTCATGTTGTGGGTACACCACTTCCCCCTCCGTGCCCTCCCCCCACCCCCCCTTTTCCCTGGTAACCACCGATCAGATCTCCTTCTCAATATACTAATTTCCACCTATGAGTGGAGTCATATAGAGTTCGTCTTTCTCTGACTGACTTATTTCGCTTAACATAATGCCCTCGAGGTCCATCCACATTGTTGTGAATGGGCCAATTTCGTCTTTTTTTATGGCTGAGTAGTATTCCATTGTGTATATATACCACATCTTCTTTATCCAATCATCAGTTTCTGGGCATGTAGGCTGGTTCCACGTCTTGGCTATTGTAAATAATGCTGCAATGAACATAGGGGTGCAACGGACTCTTGAGATATCTGATATCAGGTTCTTAGGATAGATACCCAGTAATGGGATGGCTGGGTCATAGGGTATTTCTATTTTTAACTTTTTGAGAAATCTCCATACTGTTTTCCATAGTGGCTGTACCAGTTTGCATTCCCACCAACAGTGTATGAGGGTTCCTCTTTCTCCACAACCTCTCCAACATTTGTCGTTCTTGGTTTTGGATGTTTTTGCCAATCTAACGGGGGTAAGGTGATATCTTAGTGTAGTTTTGATTTGCATTTCCCTGATGATTAGCGATGATGAACATCTTTTCATGTGTCTATTGGCTATATTCATATCTTCTTTTGAGAAATGTCTGTTCATGTCCACTGCCCATTTTTTGATCGGGTTGTTTGTTTTTTTGTTGTTAAGCAGTGTGAGTTCTTTGTATATTATGGAGATTAACCCTTTGTCGGATAAGTGGCTTGTAAATATTTTTTCCCAATTAGTGAGCTGTTTTTTTGTTTCAATTCTGTTTTCCCTTGCCTTGAAGAAGCTCTTTAGTCTGATGAAGTCCCATTTGTTTATTCTTTCTATTGTTTCCCTCAACTGAGGAGTTACAGTGTCCGAAAAGATTCTTTTGAAACTGATGTCAAAGAGTGTACTGCCTATATTCTCTTCCAAAAGACTTATTGTCTCAGGCCTAATCTTTAGGTCTTTGATCCATTTTGAGTTTATTTTGGTGTGTGGTGAAAAAGAATGGTCGATTTTCAGTCTTTTGCATGTGGCTGTCCAGTTTTCCCAGCACCATTTGTTGAAGAGACTTTCTTTTCTCCATTGTAGGCCCTCTGCTCCTTTGTCGAAGATTAGCTGTTTATGTAGTTTTTAAAAAATGATATATTCTGCGTACTCTTCTAGGATTTTGTTTTTATTTACTCATGTTGCTTATAGCTATGGTTAATTCACTTTCACTAATATACAGAATTCTATTGTGGCACTATAGCTCAAGGTATCCATTCTCCCATAGATGGACATTTGGGTTATTTTCAGGTCTTTACTAATATAACCCTTGCTGCTGGGAATATTCTTATCATGTCTTCTGGAGCAAAGGTGTAAGGTGTAGTAGGGTATATGTGGGAGTAAAATTTCTGGCTTGCAGGTTATGCCCCAATTTTACAAAGTAGTGTAAAATTGTTTTCCAAAATAGTTTTATTAATTTAATTTACATCATTAATAGAATATAAGGGTTTTCTTTGATGCATCCTCTGACATTGATTTTGTCAGTTTTTTAATTTTTACCAATCTAATGGGGTCAAAATTGTAAATCATTGTGGTTTTCATTTGCAGTCCCCTGATTTCTAATGACGCTGAGCATCTTTTCATGTTTGATCATATTCTTTCCTCTTTGAAATGTTTGTGTTTTTTACCCATTTTTAATATATTATTGGTAGTCTTGTTGATTTGCAGGTGTTCTTTATCTCTTCTGCATTTTAATTCTTTTTCAGTTATATGTATTATAAATATCTTCTCAAGCTTTTCATGTGTATCTTTTCACTTTTTTAGTGTCTTTTTTTTTTTCTTGAGGAAGATTGTCCCTGAGCTAACATCTGTGCCAGTCTTTCTCCACCTTATGTATGGGATGCCACCACAGCATGACTTGATGAGCAGTGTGTAGGTCTGTGCCTGGGATCTGAACCTGTGAACCCCGGGCTGCCAAAGCAGAGCACGTGAACTCAACCGTCACTCCACCAGGCTGGGCTCTCTTATAGTGTCTTTTAATGAACACATTTGATTTTAAGGTAGTTGAATTTGCCAGTCTTTTCTGGTTAGCTCTTTTTGTGTCTTCTTTAAGAACTTCTGGCTACCCCTGGTGGTCTAGTGGTTAAGTTTAGCACACTCAGCTTCAGCAGCATGGGTTCAGTTCCCTAGCCAGGACCTACACCACTCAAGTCTGTCAGTGGCCCTGCTATGGCAGTGGTTTACATACAAAAAGCGGAAGATTGTCAGCAGATGTTAGCTCAGGACACATCTTCCTCAGCAAAAAAAAGAAAGAAATCCTTCCCTACTCCTATATTTTCTTCTAAAAGGTTTAAAGTTTTGCTTTTCACATTTAAGTACATTTAAGTATTTAATCCTAAATTGAATTTTATGTACAGTTTGAGACAGGAATCCAATTTCATTTTTTCCTTTATGGGTAACCACTTGTCCTGGCTTTATTTATTGAGTAGTTTATCCTTTTCTTAATGATCTGCAGTGTCACTTCTGTCATATATCAGAATTCCATAGATGCATAGGTTGGTTCTTGGTTTTCTGTTCTATTTCATTGGTCACTTTGTCTATGTCTGTGCTATGACCAAGACTGTCTTAATTACTGTAACTTTATAATATATTCAGCATTTAGCAGAGTTTTGTTTTTTGTTCAGTCTGACCATCTTTGCCTTTTACCTAGTGAATTTAGTAGTATCAATTCATTGTGATTGATTACTTAGTGGAGTTGTTTTTATTTCTATCTTTTTTTCCTACTTTGCTGCCTTCTATGGAATTGATTTATTTTTCTTTCTTTTTTTTTTTTTTTGGTGAGGAAAGTTGGGCCTGAGCTAACATCTGTGCCACTCTTCTCTGCTTTGTATGTGGGACACCGCCAGTGTGGCTTGATGAGTGGGGCTAGGTCCACGCTCAGGATCTGAACCTGCAAACCCTGGGCCACCGAAGCGGAGCGTGTGAACTTAACCACTATGCTACCAGGCCGGCCCCTGATGTATTTTTCTTTATTCCTCCTTTTTTCCTTCTTTGGACTGTAAATGATATATTCTGCTTTAGTTATCTGGGTTTTTACCTTTAAATTTTTAACATGCGTATTTGACTTAAAACCAAATGCATTGCTTCTCGAAGGGGTCCTGGAGCAGCATTATCACCTTGGAACCTGTTAGAAATGCAGATTCTCAGTTTTCACTTCACACCTGGTGGATCGGAAATGCTGGGGATGAGACCCAGTGTGAGTTTTAACAAGCCTTCCAGGTGATTCTGATGCACATCACAGTTTAAGAACCATAGCTCTCATGTGAATTGCTTTATCTTCTTCCTGAGTGAATACTAATTATCTTCTCCTATCTACAGTGTATTTTAGCTTTATCTTGTTTTTATATCATCCCAAATAAGTAGTAATTATTATTGTCATAGTTTCATAGTCAGTGCTTATTTGGATAAACCCATGTGTTTACCAATTTCTTATAAATCTCATTCCTTCCTTCTTTAGGTTCAGTTTCCCTTTGTTTGAAGTACATCCTTTAATAGTTTTTTCAGTGAGAGATTTTTAGTAGTAAATTCTCTGTCAGCCTTTGAAAAGTCTTTACTCTCAATCTTGATAGTTTAGCTGAGCATTGAGTTCTAGTTTGACAATTTTTTTCTTTCAGCATTTTGAAAATATTCCATTTTTTTCTGGACCTCTATGGTTGCTGTTGAGAAGTCATTCCAATTATTCATTTGGAGATAACCTGCCTTTTTTCTCTGGTTCTTTTAAGAATTTTCCTTTGTCTCTACTGTTCTCCATTTTGGGGGGAGGTACATCTAGATATAGGTTTAGTTTTAGTTCTTCTCTTCAAGAACTGTGCTTACTGACCTGAGAACTGAAAGCTTTCATCAATTTTGGAAAATTCTCGCATATTATCTCATCACATATTACCCTTTCCCCATGTCTCACTGTTTTCCCCCTTCTTCGTTTCTCATTAGACGTAAGTAAACCTTCTCATTCTTTTCTGCACATTGTTAAACCCCTCTTACATGTATTGGTAATATACTAGATAACTTCCTCATGAATATCTTCCAGTTTACAAATTCTTTAGCTGCTGCTTGTATTGCCGGTTGTTTTTTTTTTAACTTTTCATTTCTGTATTTCAGTGTATTGTTTATTTCTATCAGTTCTATTTTTTCTTCAGAAATTCTTATTGTTTTTCATAGTGTATTTTTTCCTGAGTGTTTTGATTCCTTCTTGCATGTCTTTACTCATTTTAAGTATACATATTTTATATCCTCTTTCACATTGTCGTTTTCTTATTTCACATTTTTAGGAATCTATTTCTGCTATTTTGTGTGCTGATTCTAGCCACCAGTGAAGTATTTTTTGTGTTTTATATAATGTTTAATTGTAGGCTTTTCTTTAGTGGTGCTTTTTTTTTTTTCCTCTGAGACTCCCTTGTGAACTTTTTGTGTGGATGTCCCTCCACACAACAATTTTGGTTTTATATCTGCTAGGAGCTTCAGGGGTAACACTGGCCTGGGTCTAGTTTTTATATTAATTTTTCAGTTGGGAGTGTCTGAACTACACTGGTTGGTATAACATTGAATCTTAAACCCATGTGAGGCATTTGCCCAGGACTTTGAACTCTCAGCTTATAATTTTACTCTTTCTTTGAAGGTTGGTGTAGCCCTTTAAGAGTCTCAGTCTTTATGTTGGGAGTCACTTCTAACTCTCTGCCTCACTTGAGCCCTGTATCTCATCTTCTGTTCTGGGTGATAGTACCCAGTCCCTGGGTTACAAAATAATAACCAAGTTCAGCTGCCGTGTCAGATCGCACACTGACCATTCTGCTTTTCAGTTTCATCTTTGTTTCCGTCACATAGGGATTTCCCTTTCTTTCTTGTGAACTCAATTATGAATGTAAACTAATTTTTGTTATGAATCTATCTAATGTTTCTAGGCATTTGTAGCAGGAGAATTATTTGTTTTTTTGAACAGTGTGACTTTTAAACACTTTTTTTTTTTAAAGATTGGCACCTGAGCTAACATCTCTTGCCAATCTCCTCTTTCTTCTTCTTCTCCCCAAAGCCCCCCAGCACACAGTTGTATGTTCTAGTTGTAGATCCTTCTGGTTGTGCCATGTGGGGCACCACCCCAGCATGGCCCAATGAGCGGTGCCATGCCTGCGCCCAGGATCCACACTGGGAAACCTCGGGCCACTGAAGCAGAGTGCACAAACCTAACCACTTGGCCACAGGGCCAGCCCCTGTAGCAGGAGAATTATTAGTTACCTTAGATTTTGTTTGTTTTTGTTTTCGTGAAAAGGAAAATATCCTCTCACTGGTAAGAGAACTACACAGACAGGGTTTCTTCTCTTAAGGCTGCGTCCGGTCAGAAAGAGCATAGTCAACAAACCTGCCTCAGCAGTGGCATTCAGACCAAAGGGTTCTTGAGGACGGGAGGACCCTGGTTTCAGCATGAGGGTTCTGTTAGTTGATGATAACATAGGGAAAGAAGACTTTTCCCCTAGGTTCTTTGGCTGGTCTAATAATTAAATTGACATAAGACAGATTAACAGGAGACAAACACATTTAATTTTGTATGTATGAGAGCTCATAAAACTATGAGACTCAAAAAAGTGACCAAAGTAGGCAGCTTGATACCTTTAGACAAACAATATGTTTGTGAAGAATTGACAAGACAAATGAAATTTGGGCTTGGGATAGTAAATTTGTGAAGAAGTAACAGGGTTTGTTTATATAGCTTTCTCAGCCTTGAATTCCCTGTCTCTGGTAATAAGGATGCCTTCTACCCTTCTGGTGCAGGGAGGGTTCCTTTCACATGGGAGATGTTTTTCCTGCTTTCAGGGGGACATAGGAGGGTCAGAGTGTCCTTCCTACACCAGCTGTTTCTTAAGTGACTTTAATTCAAAATAATCAACATACCAAAATGGTTTAAGGGTGGCGTATTTTGCTCCCCTTCAATAACAGGTGGCCCCAGAACCACCTAGCTATAACTTTGGCATGTTTGATTTTGGGGGAGGACATAATCTTTTAAGACAAGTCAGTCATTTACTGTGAAAATTGGGAATGAGCCAATTATGTTATTTTTTAAAATAAATACTACTAAAATTTTTGTTGGAATGTTTGACTTCTAAAATGGCTATTTTTTTTTTTTTTGAGGAAGATTAGCCCTGAGTTAACATCTGCCGCCAATCCTCCTCTTTTTGCTGAGGAAGACTGGTGCTGAGCTAACATCCATGCCCGTCTTCCTCTATTTTATATGTAAGACGCCTACCACAGCATGGTGTGCCAAGTGGTGCCATGTCTGCACCCAGGATCCGAACCATCGAACCCTGGGCTGCCAAAGTGGAACGTGAGCACTTAACCACTGCGCCACGGGCTGGCCCTTAAGATGGCTCTTGGAAAGTTATTCCATGGACACATCTTTTGTCCTCTTTCATTGTGAGTGAATAGGTTAACATTACAATGCTCTCTGGTTCCAGAAAGGCTCGTGGAAATGTTTGCCTGCACCAAAGTGGGAACTTTTGTTTTTTTAACCTCTTTAAATGTTGAAATCTCCCCTCAATTGTACTACAGTTTAAAGTGTTGAAATTTGAGGTTTTGAAACAAGACCATAAGCAAGACATTATTAAAGAATCCTTGCCCAGTAGCCTATACATACACACATTTGTCTTTTTTTTTTTCCTTCCATAATTTTTAGTCTTCCTAGCTACCTCATATATGCCTTTAGGAGGCTTTCTATTTTTTCAGTTCTTTAGCAGTAAATGCTGTGTACCAATAAACTTACCAAACATTTGTTGAGCACCAAGAAATAGGAGAGCCAGGCTTTACTGGCAAGTTTATTGGAAGAGACAAGAATCAAAACACGTTTTTATCAATAAAAACCCACTGTATAGAATAGGATAACAGATTGATTGTGATGAAAAAAATTAAACTGAGTCATACAAAGCAGGAAATGTTTGTGTAAAAGTTGATAAATTTTACCTTTTTGAGGTCTCAAAAATCTATAATACAGGGCCAGCCTGGTGGCGCAGTGGTTAAGTTCACATGTTCTGCTTCTCGGCGGCCCGGGGTTCGCCAGTTCAAATCCCAGGTGCGGACATGGCACTGCTTGGCAAAAGCCATGCTGTGGTAGACGTCCCACATATAAAGTAGAGGAAGATGGGCATGGATGTTAGCTCAGGGCCAGTCTTCGTCAGTGAGAAGAGGAGGATTGGCAGCAGTTAGTTCAGGGCTAATCTTCCTCAAAAATAAGAAAAATCCATAATACATGGTTAAAAGTATTGTCTCTGGAGACTACCTGAATTCAAATCCTGACTGTTGACGTTGGGCAAATTATTTAAATGCCCTCGCTTCAGTTTCCTTATCCAAAAATGGAAATCTTTTTATTAAAGTCCATTATAGCATTCAACGTAGACTCAGTTATAAGGGAAACTCAGAGGCCGTTTAGTCCAGCTTTCTTTGTCACGTTCCATTCTTTAAATTCTTAAACTCTCTATTCCTTAATACCACAAAAGAAGTTAACTTTACTAAGAAAATGTAGGTGTCTGTTGTTTCTATTTAGATGTTCTTTGAGAGTAAATTTCTCAAGGGTGGGGGCTGTGCAGAGGACATGCTAATATTAATTGAATACTTACTATGTATTAGCCATGATCATTGAATTCTTGCATCTACCCTGTAAAGGGCAAGAATTTATCAGAAATTAAGAAAACTATCCCGGGGCCAGCCCCGTGGCCGAGTGGTTAAGTTTGCATTTTTCGTTTCAGCGGCCCAGGTTTTCACTGGTTTGGATCCTGGGTGGGGACATGGCACCACGCATCAGGCCATGCTGAGGCAGCGTCCCACATAGCAGAACCAGAAGGACCTACGACTAAAATATACACCTGTGGGCTGGGCAGCTTTAGGGAGAAGAAGAAGAAAAAAGAAGAAGAAAGTTGGCAACAGATGTTAGCTCAGGTGCCAGTGTTTAAAAAAGAAAAAAAAGAAGGCTATCCAAGATTACCCAACTAAATGGTAGAGATAAATTAGATCTCAGAACCAAGGGCTTTCTATTCCCACTGTGCTGTGCTGCTACCAGCCCCCCCTTTAACCTTTAAAAAACTGATATTTATATAAAAGTTTTCTTAACTGTACTTAACATATACTTTCTGATTTAAAACCACTATAATCAACTTATTTATATACATTTTATACCTCCTCAGTGAGGTATGTATGTGGTGCATCATATATATTGTTGTATATATTAGGATTTTGTTCAGTTAAGATTTGCGTGCTTATATGCTTGATACTAGGCATCATAGGTATCATAACTAAATATACAGGGATGAAGAAACACAAAATTAAAAAATTAATAAACAAGGAAAATTAGCTGTGGTGATGGGACTAATTGAAGGGCTACTTTAGGCCTTTTCTAAGGCAGGATCTTTTCTGAGAATGTGACGTTTAAGCTGGGACCTGATTGATGAGAGGGAGCAAGATATACAAAAAGCAGAGATACAAGCATTCCAGGTAGAGAGAATAGCTGATACAGAGGCCCCGAGGCCAGTATGAACAGGAGGGGTTCAAGGAGTCGGAAGAAGGAAAGCACAGCTGGAATACAGTGAGCAAAGGAATGAGGTCAGAGATAGATTGTTCCCAGAATATGTTGTGCCTTGTAGCCTTGGTAAACAGTTGTATTTTATTCTAAGTGCGATAGGAAGTCACTGGAGGGTTTGAAGCAGGGAAATAATATAATCTGATTTATAGTTTGAAGAAATTGCACTGGCTGCTCTATGGAGAATGGCTTGTAGGGAGGCAAGAATAGAATCAAGGAGACCAGAGAGGATACTATTGTAACCCAGCAGATGCTGGTGGACTGGACTAGGGTGGTAGCAGTGGAAATGGAGAGAAAGTGGATAGACTCAAGATTATTTGTTTTGGAGATACAGTTGACAGGCCTTGCTTCTGAATCAAATGTAGGGGAGGAAAAGGAAAGAAAAGAATCAAAAATTGCTCCTACGTATTTTTACTTGAGCAAAAGGATGTTGGGGGAGCAAATTGCCATTCCCTGAAATGGGCAGGATTGGGGAGGGGAAAATCTAGAGTTCTATTTTGGACACTTTAAATTTGAGGTATCTGTAGACTTCTAAGTAGGGATGTCACGCAGACAGTTGGATGTATAATCTCAAGTCTAGAATTCAGGGGAAAGGTATAAATTTGGGCATCGTCAGTATATATATGGTATTGCATGCGATTACATATGGAATAAGTGTAGATAGAGAAGGGAAGGGTCCCAAGACTCATGATGTTTACAAATCCAGTGAAGAAATAGCTGAAGTAGGAGGAAAATTTTAAAGGTGTGAAATCTTGGTAAGCAAGTGAAGTACTTCAAGAATCTAATGTTATTGAGAGATCAAATGAGATGTGGACTAAGAAATGACCCTTGAATTTGATAAAATGGAGGTAGTTAATAACTTTTAGGAGCAATCTCAAATGGCATGGTTGGACCTGAAGCCTGGGAGTTGGATGAGGAGAGAATGGGTGGGAAGAAACAGAGACTGAGTATAGATAATTCTTATGAAAAGTTCTGCTGTGAAGGAGAACAGAAAAATGGGTGATAGCTAGAGGGGACTGGGGCCAAATTAGGTAGGTAGGTAGCTTGGTTTTGTTTTAAATTTTAATTGCACATATTCTGCTACAAGTGGCTTTTCCTCTTACTTTGTATCTTGACCTGTGGATCTGGGGTTTCATAGATGTTAACTGAATATAAAACTACACCTAGAAGCCCTCCAGCTATCCCTACAGACCCTGAGAGCCAGGAACAGCAGGAGCAAGAGGAATTCCCTCAATAAGGCACATGTTCATTCAGAAAACTCTGTTCTGTCCTCTTTTGTCAGGCTCTGGAAAGACAGGACTGTCATGCCCTGTCTCTCCTGCAAACTGCTAACAGTCCAGTAGGGGAGACCATGTAGGTGCTCCATAGTCTGTATTTGACCTGGGCCTTGAATAATGTAGGAAGGGCATTTCAGTAGAGAAAAGTGCCTCGATCACAGAGGCATTACACGAAGCAGAGTGAGCACGTGTGAGGGGGCTTGATGGGACCAGTTAGGAGCTTTTAGGATGGGGAGATGCAGGGGTGCTTTCCAGCAATTTAGGCTTGCTGAAGGAACAAAGTCAGGCTGTTTACTGAGTTCTTTTATCTGGAATCAGATGGATTCTTCTAAATGAGAAGAAAAGAAGTGGTACAGATTTCCCCAAAATTGAGTCTTTGTGGGCTTGTGCTTACAAACAATGGCCTTCTTCTTAAGATTTATGCTGTGAGCCTTAAATTTGCCTTCTCACCTAGAAGAAAGTAAGGTCCAAAATTTCCCTCATTGTTTCACCTCTTAGAATGAAGCATGCAGTCAGTGTAATTGTTGCATTTAGCTGTCTATTTAAGGTAACACAGGAAATTAGCAGTGCATTTTCAAGAAAAGCCGATTACTATCTGTTATTAGTAATCATCTAAAAACATCACTGATTACAAGGATTGCCAGTGGTCAGAGACACATAAGCTAGATGTGAAGGGAGAAAACATCCATCATTTAAAATGTTTACCCCTTACCCCCTTAATAGAATACATCAATTAAAATTAAATGATTTTGGAATATATCACTCAAAGTTCTACCTTATGCTTAATGTTCTGTTGTCATTCTTCCCCAAATATGGAATGTTGCATATTAAGTCACACTTCTCCTGAGACTCAGTGGAAACATGTAACTTTTATAAAAAGTTTTGCATCCAAGGCGGCCAGCTAGCACTCTGTGAGTCTGTTCAGAGCCTGACTCCTTGCACTCAATGAGAGCTTGGGGATGAAGACTTTATCCAGGGCTCACCTCACGGCCACCATTCTCATCCTCACCGTGGGTACAGTGCGGTTTCGCATCAGCAACCCCTGTAGTATCAAGCAGGTAAATGACAAAACCAAAAGATAGCCAGTGGGATTTCACACTCTAGGGTTTTTTAACCAAATACTTATCTTGTGATAATGGTTCATTGCCTGAATTTTAAAAGCTGATTTTTGGGAGTCTGGCTAAAGGAATTTAGTTCAGTAGTTTTAAAGGTTTTAGGAAATTAGTTTAATAGTCTTAAGGGTTTTATCTAGAAAAAGGTCATTTTTCTTTTAAATGTGTAACTTACATTTGGCAAATTAGGGATTTTGAGTTCTGCTAAGTAATGAAAATCGCTATTAGTTTGGAACATTATACTCATGATACCATTTCCATTATATAAGAGGGCTTCCACTCCCCTAAATATAGGGAGGCAGAAAGTTCTCCCACTGGTGAGTACCAGGGCAGTAGGGAAGAGTGTCCCTTCTGGAATGAATAACAGTGTTCATAGCCAAATTTTTGGCAACCTATATATCTCCAAGTTTGGTACAATTTTAAATATAAGTATGAGGATAATATTGTTGGAAAATGTCAACTGCTTTTTTCCTACTTGGTTAATTTTCATTAACTTTTTAGTTTTTATCATACTTATGAATTAATATTTTTTATTAGTAAGGAACATATGTATTTGGCTTTTTTAATTAATATCTTATTCAGTGAAGTAGCTTGAGACTATGGGGAAATCCAGTTCAAGATTATGTGCACTTAACTGATTTTGAGCTTCAGTTCAAATTTTGCAAAATGGTAGCTAACTTTCCTCAGTAGCTGGAGTCCTGGAGATGGTTTAAATAATGGAGAAAGTAAGAGCTGGAAAGGTATTTTCCTGGCAGGTAAGGTTTTGGTCTATTGAGGTGATATTTTTCCAACCCCTTAGATACATACTCGCTAATGACTCCATTTCAGGTGTTCCGTTCTCTGCTAATGGCCAAGTCCTGAAATGATTACGGAAGTGGCCTCATAGTAGCAGCAAAACCCCTGAATTACTGTCCTAGGGAGGCCTAATATGCTTCATTTGTGATATCAAGCTAGAACATATATATACTTAGGAAAAAGATTAACTCAGAGGCTTATGGAAGCTGTTCGTTCAAGGTTCAAGTGTGGGAGGCAGTTGGACAGCTTAGAACAAAAAGGAAAACCATCTCATTGCTGGGGCCGAAGCCATGGTGCAAAGAGGTGCTAAAGGACAGTACAATCAGCCTGACATTTAAAGGGGGTGTCTCTGTGAAGAAGGAAGGGGGACATGGATGGAAACAGCTCCACACGCTACGCTGGCACATATCTCTTTCTCTCACTCTTTCTTTTTTTTAAAAGACTGTTTTTAGAGCAGTTTTAGGTTCCCAGCAAAATAGAGCTGAAAGTACAGAGATTTCCATATATACCTCTGTCTCCTGCCCCAACAATAGCTTCCCTTACTATCAACATCCCTCACCAGAGTGGTACATTTGATGACCCTACATTGACACATCATAATCACGCAAAGTCTGTAGTTATATTAGGGTCCACTGTTGGTGGTGTACATTCTGTGGGTTTGGACAAATGTATACTGACATGTATCTCCCATCATAATAATATATAGAATAGTTTCACAGGCGTGTGTCTTTATTTCTGTCTGGCCTCATGGTGCCCCCTTTCAAACAGGAAATTGTTAAGCCCTTGTCATTTGTGAGTATGACATCCTCAGACTTTCATGGATCACCAAAATTATAAATACCGCTAAAGCCATCATCTGTCCTTATAAAATACAATAGCTTGTTACTGAAATTTTTAAGGAAATCTTTCAGATTCTTAAGAATCTTTAAATACAAGACTAAATAATTTATAAAGCACTGTTTTCTTGGATCTTAGACCTTTTCACTTTCTTTTGGGAACCAGTTTTCACAAAACGTACTGCTTCATATGAGTTAGTATATGCATTTAACTGAGCAACATGCACACTTCAGTCACCTGAGTATGCCTGAAGGCAGCTAGCCAGATGACCACGTACCCAACAGCAGTTTCCAGCCCATGAAATTCATATCTTTGCCTCAGCAGAATGCTAGTTTACTAGAGGTGGTGGACCTTCGAGGTCATTCTTAAATACTAATTACCTGTAAACTCTGGGTGCTAAAAGGTGTATTAAGTTAATCTCTGGGCCTATATCTGTCGGTCAGCAGGCAGCTCCCACAGGGCTCCTGCACAGTGCTGTTTCAGAGCTGCTTTTCTTCCATGGCCGCTAAGTCAGACCCTCCTTACTCTGACCTGTATTACTGTGGTAGCGTCCCACCTCTTTATCCCTCCCACCTCTGTTGTACTTCTATCACATTAATCTTCCTAAAGGTGGTGGTCCCTGTTCTCTTCTAATTTTAGGAAAGACTTCCATACCTGGCCTTTCCCATTTCATCTCTCAGTACTCATTATGTTGTAACCAAACTGAACAATTTTGTTCCCTTAAGACGCTTCACATTTTCCTATGCTATTTTTCTTCTTTTGGATGAAAGCCTTCCCAAACAGTTATAATTTTTCCTCCCTTTGTACTCCATAATATTTTATACCACTTAACACATTCAGCTTTGTATTACAGATATTTATGCTTCCCTGTACCTCATTACTATGCAAATCACAGAACATGGTTCAAGTTGAACCATGACTATGTCTAACATTTATTCAGCACTTAAGTATTATTACATTGATGATGTATTTTCATTTCCCCCAGTGCTTTTGCATGTATGTACACACAAATAATATCTTTTTTGTTTTTATGTGAATAGTGTCACACTGTGGGTATTTTTCTGGTGTCTTTTTTTTTTCCACTTATGTGATGAAAATCTTTTATGTTCATGTATATAAGTACCTTGTTATTTTTAATGACTGCATAATATTCTGTAAAATGGATATTACTTTATTTAACCACTGATGGACATATTAGGAAGTTTTTAAATATTTGCTACCAGACGTCTTTGCACACTTGTGCAGATACACCAGAAAGATAGCTTCCTAGAAATAGAGTTACTGAGTCAGAGGGTATGTACCTTTTTAACTTATTAGTGCCAGATTGCCTTCCAAGCACACTTAAAAATTTGTTCTTACCAGTAATGTACGGAAGTACCTATTTCTCCATTTCTGCATTTCATATTATCAGCCTTTTTAATTTTTGCCATTCTGTTGCCCAAAAAATGCTCTCCCTGTTTACTAGAGAGGTTAAAGTTCTTTTCATGTATTGGCTATTTGTATTTCTTTTCCGAGAATTGCCTATTCATATCTCTTTGCCAATTTTTCTATTAGGTTATCTTTTTATTAGGGATTTATATCACTTGTTTATAGATTCTGGATATTAATCCTTTTCACATACATTGCAAGCAGTTATTCCCAGTTTGTTATTTGTCCTTTAACTTTCTTTATGGTAATAAAGTGACTTAATTTTTAGGTAATTTTTTATTTATGGCTTCCTAGTTAGAAGGGGCTTCCCAATCCTAAGATTATAAAAATATTTTCTTCTGATAGTTTTAACTTTTAATGCTTTAATTCATTGGGATTTTATTTGAAGTTTGATAAAGGATAGTGATATAATTTTAATTTTTTCCTCTTTCCAGCACCATTAAAACCTTCCCCACTGATTTGAAATGTCAGTTATAAAGTTCTGTATGTATTTGTGTTTATTTCATTTGTATTCCTGTCTCAGTACTGTGATTTTATTCTTTTGCATTATCTCTGAAATATGAACTTTAAAGTCATCTCTGGATTTCATGTAACATCTTTTTTTTAAAATCTTACTGGGAGTCTTGTTTGAATTGCATTTACTTTATGGATTATTGTGGAGAGAATGGACATCTTTGCAATATTGAATGTCTCATTTTGGATCCTATAGTATGTTTCTTCTGTTTAATCAGTTCTTTTTGTCCTATTGTAAAGTTTTATAGGTTTTTCCTCTAGATCCTATACCTTTTTGTTGGATTTCCTCCTAGATATTTCATAGGTTTTATTGCCACTGTGAATAGGATCCTTTTCTCTGTTTCCTATTAGGTTTTACTACTAGATAATAAAACTACAGTCATTTGTCGCATAATGACTTTTGGTCAACAGTGGGCCACATACACAACGGTGGTCCCATAAGATTAGTACCATATAGCCTAGGTGTGTGTTAGGCTATACCATCTAGGTTTGTGTAAGTACACTCTACGATGTTCGCACAATGCCAAAATCACCTAATGATGCATTTCTCAGAATGTATCCCTGTTGTTAAGTGACGCATGACTGTTAATTTTTGTATGTTTATTTTATTTCTGACCGCTTTATTAGTCTTAATAGTTTAGATTTTCTAAGTGCACAGTTATATCACCTGCAGAAACAGTGGCAAGTCCCCCCTCCCATTTATTATTCATTTCTTTTTATTGTCTTACTGAATTGTTAGGATAACCCTAATAAGAGGCATCTTTCTCTTGTTCTTAGCTTTAGGAGGAACACTTCTGTATATTTTAACATTAAATTTGATGCTTGCTGTGGATATCTGATAGTCATTTTGTCAAATTAAGAAAATTTTCTTCTATTTTTTGCTTACTGAGGATTTTTGTCAAAACTCGGTGTTACGTTGTATTGAATACTTTTTTGACATCTATTGAGATAATTATTTTTTTCTTTTAATCTCTTAATGCAATGAATTATCTTGATTTTTTTTTTCCTGTTGTACTATTCTTCCTTTCTTGGGATAAACACTACTTGGTCATGATATATTATTTTTAATACCCTCACTAGTAAATTGGACTTTACTTAGAATGTTTCTATCTATATTCATAAGCAAAATAGGTCTATACTTTTTTTTCTCATTTTACTTATGTTTCTCCTTGCTGTGTAATACTTTATATACTTGGGAGCTGGGTTTACCTTGAAGATTTGATAACATTCACTCGTAAAACTGTCTGAGCCTGGTGGCTTTAAAATAGCATTTTGACAACTTTTTAATTTTTAATTATTATATTCAAGGGCTGTTAATATTCTAGCCACTTTCCTCTCACCTTGAGCAAGATACTGACTTCATGGAGTCTCAGTTTTCTTAGTGGTGAATGAAGATAACCAAACCTAATCCCCAGTGTTGTCTCAAGGATTAAATGAGATAATATATGATTGTTCAGCATAATGGTGCTTCACATGAGCTAAATGCTCATCAGTAGTAATCACTATTATCATTGTTGTTCTCTCAAGTGGATTAATATAGTTTCCCTTATCATCCCCTACTCTTGCACAGTGGGGTTGTAAACTAAATAGCAGAGAGAGGATATAAAGATAAGCTTATGGTCCAGTCAACAGCAGTAGGCATCAACTCTGTCTGACACACCTTTTGGTGAGTCTAGATCTTTCTCAGGGCTAGAGCTTTTTCCTGCAGTGCTGTGTCTCAGCAGACCTACCCACAGGCCAGTAGGCACCAACTCTGTTGTACAGGGGAACCATGTTGGAGGCTGTGTGTGTGCACCTTGGACACCCTTACCCCACCTGGAGCTTGTTCTCCACATTGGGAATGCTTATTTATGTTAGTTATGAAAGATTTTCAACTTGAATGGAAAGATGACCTTTTTTTTTTTTGGTGAGGAAGATTGGCCTTGAGCTAACATCTGTTGTCAATCTTTTTTTTGCTTGAGGAAGATTGTCGCTGAGCTAACATCTGTGCCAGTCTTCCTCTGTTCTATATGTGGGACACCTCCACAGCATGCCCTGATGAGCAGTGTGTAGGTCAGTGCCTGGGATCCAAGCCCACAAACCCCAGGCAACTGAAGCAGAGGGTGCAAACTTAACCCACATGCCACCGGGCCAGCCCGAAAGATGACCTTCTTAAAAAGGGTCATAATTTATAAAGCTATGGATTACATGATTTGGTCCCAAGAACATTCTCTGAGGTATTTTGTTTTGTCTTATGTGGGTTTTTTAAGCTAATACTTAGAAGTTTTGTTTCTGTTGTTTTGAAAGGAGTATAAAATGTTAGGCTGAGATAGATGTATAAAGTAGAAAATGGAGACTTGTTGCATTCTCATCGACAAGCAAAATATGGTTTTTTCCCGTCTTTATTACTTCAGAATCCTTCATCTGATATTGAAAATGTATTTATGTTGAGTCATTTCTTTCTCTTTTGCTGGTGAACCAGAAGATCATGAAATGATTCTGCAGAGGCAGTAGCATTACGTTCAGTTTCTTTTTTTGTATATATCAGATAAGAGGCTTGCAAATGGAAGTAAGTCCACCTCACATCCTTTGTATGGTGATGGCAGTGATGTGTGCTTTTTGTCACTGGTGCAACATTTACTAGTTCATAAACCCACTTCCAAAGAATCTAAGGGCTTTTTGGTGAAAGGTGACCATAGTAAGAACGTTAGATTTTGACAGGCTACTTTTGTTTTTACAAATGTTTCTTTCCTTCCTTTTAAGTAGTTTAAGTTGGGGGTGGGGAGCCCATGACCAAACGGAAGTTAATGCACATTTTTGGCGTTAGGATTTCTGAATTTTTAACTAGAAAGGGAAAATAGAAGTTTTGAGGTTCAGCTCAGCTTAAGGCTCTCAATCACCCTCTCTAAAGCAAGGCTTCTGGTTGATAAGAAGCTTACAGATCTGAGGAATAAAAGCAGCTTAAGAGTCTGACTTTTGGTAAACCTTAAGTAATAGCAGAGGAAAAAAGCAGCAGCTGCAGAGATTGGCCTGTTTCCCCGTAGACTAAAGGACCCTCTGTACCTCTCCTCGCTTTGTTATCAGCAGCTCTGCCTATACCCAGTGGGCCTCAATGGAAATAGTCCTTCCAATAAGGCTAAGAAAAAGTCTACTAAAAAATCACTTTCTGAAATTGCCCCAGTATTTAAGTATTTATTTAAGGAAGTATTTGTCATATGATTGAGAGTGAAAATGGAGAAGGGTAAGGGCACAGAGCACTGGAAATATGCCTGGCAGTTTTCAGTAGTAGCCAAGCAGCAAGGTTTTGGTCCTGTTTATTTTTTCTAGCTCTTACTATATCCTACTTGTATCAACATTTAATCGGGGGAGTTATTCCATGATATTATTATATACATTATTGTATATTTCATAGATTTTTAAAAGATGCTATTACATATAATAATATATTATCATTATATAATTTTTCTTTTAAAATGCCAATGGCTTCTTTTTCCAGAGCAATAATGAAATTTCATAGTATGAAAATGGAAGAAATCAATAAAATTATTCGTGACCTTTGGCGAAGTACCTATCGTGGACAAGGTAATTAACAGTGTATCACAAATGCTCTGTCCAAAGCCTTGTCCCCAGCTCTTGCCCTATATGACCTCTCATGCCAGTATTACCTCCTACATGCCTTTCTGACCATCTCTTTGAGATTTTCTAAGAATTCTTGCCTTGACAACATCTTGTAGCAAGAAAAAATGCAAACATTTCTATTTCAAAGCCTGACAGGACTTATATATTTGGCTCTCATACGCATTATAATTATATTTAGCTGATGACATAACAGGTTCTGTTGAAGTGTAGATAGGGATGAGCTGAAATGTGGTAAGAAGAAAACCATCAGGAGGGAACTCTTAATAGGGGAACTAAGAAAGGCCGAGTGAGACTGAGGGTTGGGATATCTGTGTTTCTTCTGGCCAGGACTCCTCGTGAGTCCTCTAAGCCAGAGAAAAAGGTTCCAATCCAGCCACTTTTCCTCTGGTAATGTCAACCTCACACATTGCTCCTAGACTTACTTGGTAATGTTTGCAGATAACAAAAGGCTGCGGAATGTAGGTTCCTCTGAAATCTTCTTCTTTCTGGGTCAGATATTGAATACATAGAAATTCGGTCGGATGCTGACGAAAATGTATCAGCTGCTGATAAAAGGCGGAATTACAATTACCGAGTGGTGATGCTAAAGGGAGACACAGCCTTGGATATGCGAGGACGATGCAGTGCTGGACAAAAGGCAGGTATCTCGAGAGCCCAGGGAGCCACCTTTACGCAGAGAATTGAATGAGAAAAACACATGGCAGTGCAGCGGAAGCACCCAAGGCTGCCTTTGAATGGTGGGAAGCTCCTTACAGTGCTCTGTAACGGGGACCAAGGTCAGCTACCCTCATTACACTCTCCCAAATCTCACCAGCATTTCCTGCAACATTATGTAAAAGGCTTTTAGGAGAAGGGTCTGAAACATTCTCATGAGATAGGCTAAAGGTAGAACAAGGAGCTGAAGACCATTCATTGTTTCATTGTACTCCTTATGGTTACTGTGTCATCATGATAAGACATGCCACTGTCTTATGTGCCACCAAGAAAGAAAAAATGCAGTTGTAATTGCAAGATGCATCCTGATTTCAGAGAAGTCAGGGCAGGGGGTATGTTTTAGAATCAATGACATACAATATTAGCAAACCAGATCCTAGGTTGAGGCAGATGAGACATTATAATATACAGGAAAGTCTCACTGAGAAAGCAGTCCCATCATAGGACTGAGTCACCCCCACCACTCCCAGCCAAGCCTTTGGGCCTGCAGACCATCTGAAGAAGGGTCTGCCAGAGCCAAAGGCCATGATACCCACAGGTGCCTCTGCCCCCACCACCACACGCAGAGACTCAGCACTTGGGCCAGGCTACCCACCTCTGTCTGACACTCTGGGAAGACAGTTCAGGTTGGATATGGAGCAAATCAGAAGGAGGAATGACTTCTAAAGAGTCGGCAAAGTGGGACCTGCATCCTTGGGGAACAAGGCTGGGTCCTCTCACTGTGCACAGGTTTGGACTTAAGATCTCACAGATTCTTGAGGTTCCTCCTTTCAGATTAGAAGCAGAAGATTATGCTTGATAACACCTCTGGACCCTTGATTTTCTTAACAAAATTTTAAGATTCTAGAAATGGATGCTGTTATTTTCATAAATAGTTTTCAATTTTTGCTTAAAGACACTCCATGCATGTATGTATTTTGTTGTCAGCCCAGATAGCTGATACCAATTTAAGGCATCTGCAGATTATTATCTTAATCATAGTCTGCAAAAATGACAAATTTGTGATCTATAATCAGTATCCTCTACTTTGTTTGGTGGTAATTATGAATGAGAAAATACAGAACTTGAAACATGTCTCTTTAGATTAAAAATACTTTCAAGGGCTGGCCCCATGGCCGAGTGGTTAAAGTTCCACACACTCCACTTTGGCGGCCCGGGTTCACAGGTTTGGATCCTGGGTGAGAACTTACTCCACTCGTCAGCCATACTGTGGAGGCATCCCATGTACAAAGTAGAGGAAGACTGGCACAGGTGTTAGTTCAAGGCTAATCATCCTCACAAAAACAAAGAAAAATACTTTCAAAAATATTTTCTGAACAAAAGTGGATTTTCTGTAGCTAGTCTAAATTATTAAAATTAATTGGCAATAATTGCTTCCTTGGCGTTAGGGGAGAAGACAGACAAATGGTTTCATAGAGGTGGGCCAGGAGCTCTATTCAGACTCGACTCTGAGTGGGTGGTGGGGGAAGCAGTGGGATTCAAATACAGGAAGTACCTGTCTCGAGGGCCAAGCTCTGGCCCCACTTCTGCAGTCTGCCAGCCTGCCCTGGGCATCAAGAGAAGCTGTAAACTGCTCTCGAGTCACTAACTCCCTCACTGATGTTCCTTCACTCACAAATTCAGGGGGAGGGGGAATTTACAGCTCACGCAAAGGGAGCTTATACTTCCTAGAATAGTCCTACACTCTTAATTCTGTGTCCCTTCTACCCTCAGATCATTTCAGCTGGGTCTGAGGGTTTTAGTATTAGGTAAACATGAAACTGTCTCATGGCTTCACTTGCTTGTATTTCTTACAGCTAAGCTTAAATAAAACCATACTTCTATACTGATACTTTGACCCAGGAATTCATTCTCTCTCTGTCTTTTTTCTCGCTCGCTCTCAAAATTATCTACGCAAACATGTATGTGGGTTAGAGCATGATACCTGGTGCTCATGGAACATAGAGATTGAAAGAAGACTCTGAAAATGTCTCTGTGGGTCTCTGGAAAATGTAGTGTGTCCAAGTTTTCTAATCTCATTATCAGGAAAATAAAATAGCTGGATCATGAATTTTTAAGGTTGATAATCTTATACCATTATTAAAATTATTAGTTACAGATAAATGGTAATGCATTTATGATTCAAGCCTGTGATTTCAAGTTTTGTTATAGCTGATTGTGTGTGTGAGAGATCAGCATTGCTTTTAGCATTTTATTCCATTGCAAATGATGGGCTGAGATAATACACCTGGTGGTTCATGATCCTAGAACAGCGTAAGAGTCTGTCACAGTGCCAGGCTCTCCCAAACAAAAGAGCAGAAATCTCTTTGCCTTCTAAAGAGATTAAGCCAGGTGTACATGCTTTCCTAAGGTGAATGAGAAAAAGTGTGCTGCACAGCTCAGCTTTGGTGCTTTTTTCCAGGTATTAGCCTCACTCATTATTCGCCTGGCTCTGGCTGAAACATTCTGCTTGAACTGTGGCATCCTTGCCTTGGATGAGCCAACGACAAATCTTGACCGAGAAAACATTGAATCTCTTGCACATGCTCTGGTTGAGTAAGTTTCTCAAATTTGGGAGGTTATGATAGTTTTTAAAGTAAGATTAAGAGAGTTCTATGGTAAAAACCCTCTTTAGATGTGTCTTCCTTAGGGAAGCTGGTTGGTGCCAGACCTTAGGCTTTGCCTTTGGATAGTAATTTTTCAGTCTTAAAAAAGAACTAGATGGTGAACAGCAGCCCCAGACATATCCTGCATCTCCCCAGGTGTGTTCATAGGGAAAGAAACGGTGAGGGTTTCCTGGCTTGGTTGAGTTTTCCTGTAAACCCACCAGAGGGGCCCACATGTCATGTGCAGGAGTTAGCATGCCCTGCTAAAACATTTCTGAGTGGCGATAGTGGGTTTTGGACTGTCTCCCAGCTTTTCACATGTGTCAGACAACATCTACGAGGAATGAGAGTTCTTATTCAAAAAGTGTGTTAGTGGTTAAGTAGAATCCAGAGAGGGTAAAACTGCACACACCTTTTCCACATTCACCTGTGGTGGGTACAGGCTCCAGGGATGGGCAGCCCTTGCTTAAGGACTATGCTGGCAGAGGAAAGGCACTTTCCTGAAGTAGAGAAGCTATTTCAGGTACTGCCGGCTCCAGGTAGACTTTTTCTGGCAGAGATGATGTTTCCTGTCTGATAGCAGGGATTGGGCCAGAAGGAGAATTGAGCAGCCACAGAGCACCGTTCTCCAGCCGTCTCAGTCCTGCATGACCAGCAAGTAAGAGCTAGAGCTTTTGAAACCTAAGTGCATCTAGCTCGAAGCAAAGGGCAAATAAGTGGTTAAAAGAAGTCGTCTTTCAGATCTTAGTCTCATACCTGGGCACCTCAGCATATAGATAATGAGCAAAAATGCTCGTGGTCCACCCACTCAGGCCCCCTGTGTGTCATACTAATGATGCATCTAGTGACTGGTGGTGGCAGAATTCTAAGTAGACCCAGCTCCTAAGAAGACAGTGGGGTTTGCATATGTTATTTCCCTTGCCTGCAGTCTGTCTTTTTTTTAAACTTATTTTCTTCCAGAGAAAACTGGTAACAGATCAAGAAAACCCCAGGCAAAGGAATAAGTCAGACTTCCAAAGTTGAGCAGCACAGATATTAAGGAAAACTCAGTAAAACATTTTCACCTGCTTTGGTAAAAAGAACTTTGTGTTCTGGAGGAAACTAGATCATATATTCTTACCAGTCCCTAAGCCAGACCTAGGTGAAGAGTCAAGCCACGCATCCCCATTGTCTGGAGAGAAGACAGGACTCCTTCCTGGCTGGGCCGAAGGCTGGCGTCCACCGCACCCCTCCCCCACTTCCTGCAGGGCTAGCAGAGGCCCTGATACTCACACACCACAGGAAAAGCCTGGTCGTCACACGTAACACATGGCCATGTCTCTGACAAGGTGCTCAGTGGCTTTTTCAAATAAAGGAAAGAGTTGTTTATGCTTGTTAGTAATAAAATGTTCTAAATATGTTGTTTCAGGATAATAAAAAGTCGCTCACAACAGCGCAACTTCCAGCTTCTGGTAATCACTCATGATGAAGATTTCGTGGAGCTCTTAGGGCGTTCTGAATATGTGGAGAAATTCTACAGGATTAAGAAGAACATTGATCAGTGCTCAGAGATTGTAAAATGCAGTGTTAGCTCCCTGGGATCTTATGTTCATTAAAAATATTCAAGATTTAAATGCCTTACAAACATAGGTCTTCAGGCAACTGCTTATTTCTGGTGTCAACTGAGTCAATAAGAAAATAGATTTTTTTTTTGAGGAGGAGGATTAGCCCTGAGCTAACATCTGCCACCACTCCTCTTTTTTCTTTTTTCTTTTTGCTGAGGAAGACTGGCCCTGAGCTGACATCATACCCATATTCCTCTATATGTGGGATGCCTACCACAACACGGCTGGACAAGTGGTGCATAGGTCCGCACCTGGGATCCGAACCGGCAAACCCCAGGCCGCTGAGGTGGAATATGTGAACTTAACCACTGTGCCACTGGGCCAGCCCCAAAAATAGATTCTTTAAATGCGCTTTGTGCCTAGAATTTTGAATGTTGGAGAGGTTCTGAAATGATTAAAGTTGTTTCACATGAAATTTGGGCTGATTCCTTTACTTCATCCCCCTCCAGGCAGCCTCTCACAGGCCTGGGGGCTCAACAGCAGTGCAGGTGGACTCAGCTTCTCTTCGTTCCTCCCCAGCACAAAAGAATGATTCCCTGAGACTGGAAACTACTCACTCACCTTTCACTTCTCAAAGCATTGTTGAGATATAGTGTCTCACTGCCTTGACGATTTATGGTTTTGGCATTAAAAGAAACTCAGTGTTGAGTGTTACCTCTGAATTTATTTCCTTGGATGTGGTTTTAAAAAACTGAAATATCAGCATTAATATCTGAAGATGACCATAAATAATGAGATTTTAATATTTGGCTCTGCTGTTAACTTTGTAAATCTGAGCAAACGACCTTCCTCTCTGGCCTTGTTTCCCCAACTAAAATTTGAAGTAGTTTTAATGAGGCTTCATGGTTTGATGGGAACCGTAAGTAATCATCTAATGCAGTACCCACCATCTTCCCTCCCCACATACCCGTGTAGGTAATCATCCAGACTCGGGGCCTCTTCTAGAGAGAAGGAGTTCCCCGCTGTGGACGTCCACCTTTTGAAAGCTCTGACCAAGAGCAGGGGCTCCCTTCATTGAGGCTTGCTCCGCCATCATGAAGAAGTCTGTAACTCTCCTGTGTGTCTACCTTGTGTATCATCCCAGCCTCACCGTCAATCCTGATTGCTGCCCAAGTGTGCATTCCAGTGTGGAAGGCAAGCAAGGCTCACTCACAGTCATGACCCCCTCCCAGTGGCATCCAGGCCAGGAAGAGCAGGCCTCTCATTTTGACTCCAGATGTCATTTCTAATAAAAGCACAATCACACCTTCTGGAATTGTCACCTGACATCTTGAAGCCTTTCATAAGCATTCCACACAGAATGCTACCAAGTCACACACTTTGAGTTACACATTGTGGAGTTTTAGCATTCAGCTTCTCAGTCATGTGGCACAATCAGTTTTGTGCCATCTACTGCTCTAATAAGCATATGGCCCAGACAGCCTTTCTTAACCAGAGTCTAGAAGAGGAGCCCTAAGGTCCTAAGGGATCTATGGTAGGCTGAATAATGGCCTCCAAAAATAGCAAGGTCCTAGTCGCTGGAACCTATGAATGTTACTATATGTGGCAAAGGGGACTTTGCAGATGTGATGAAAGCTAAGGATCTTGAGATGGGGGGATTATCCTGATGGGCCCTAAATGTAAACATGAGAAGCCTAACGAGGAGGAGGCAGGGAGAGACTGGACTGCAGAAGAGGGGAAAGCAATGTGTTGGATGCAGAGATTGGAATGATGCTCTTTGAAGATGGAGGAAGGGCTATAAGCCGAGGCATATAGGTGACCACTAGAAGCTGAGAAAAGGGAAGAAATACACTCCCTTCAGAGCCTCCAAAAGGAACCAGCCCTGCTGATGCCTTGACTTTTAGCCCAGTAAAACTGATTTTCAACTTTTGACCTCCATTAACTATAAGAATAAATTTGTGTTGTTTTAAGCTGCTGAGTTTGTGATAATTAGTTACAGCAGCAATAGGAAACTAATACAGTATCATTGTAATCAATTTCTGTGCATCTAAAATGATACCAGTTATGTACAGTCCTTGAGAAAATTGAAAAAAGTTACTCAGATCATTTTCTGTGTTCTGTCGTTCACATCAAGAACCTGGTTGAGAATTGCTGGTCCAGACCTTTACCCAGTCCCTGGATGAAATGGCCAGGCAGCATAGCCACCTGCTTCCTGTCCAAGGCCCCTTCTCATGACAATGTTCAGTCATCCTAACTAGTTTTGAAAAACTAAAATCACCCGTATTTACCAAACTAGCAGGATCTTGACAAAGGTACCATGAGAAAAAAAGAGCAGACCAATTCTCACTCAGAGCACAGATCCAGGAATTCATAAATTAAGAGGATTCCAGTCATAGTAAACATACACAATAACCAAGGTATTTTTATCCCAAGAACGCAAGAATATTTCAGAAAGTAAATCTGTTCATATATCATCAGCATAATAAAGCCAAAGGAGGAAAGATTCAGAGAGACACCTATCACTGGCATTATTTAATAAATTCAACATCTAGCTTTAGCAAACTCATAATTTTGCAAAGAATAAAAGAATATTTTCTTAATATTTGCCTCATATAACATCATCATCTTAATAGAAAAAGGTGAAAATTTTCCCATTAAATAATAAAACCAGGTACCTTCTATCAAAACGTTTCTGAAGGCTCCAGCCATTGCAATAAGGAATAACAAAAAAAAAAAAAAAGAAAAGGTAATACAAGGTAAATAAAGGCTATGAAATAAAATTGTTTGTAAATTAAAACAGACTTCCCAATTTCAAGTCCTGTTTTCCCCTGAGGATGTGGCTTCCTCTTGCAGCTTTTTGAGAGTGCTGTGTTCTCTCCCATTCCCCTTGTATCAGTGGGCTTGGAGGTGAAGTAGATGCCCTTCTTCCTTTTCATTGCTGCTTCTGGATCATTCTTCCTCCCCCCCCCCCCCCCTTACCCTCCATTTACTACCTCCTTCCTTCACACTTGGAATGAATAGGCATAACAGTATGGAGATTAAGAATATGAGCCAGACTCCTTGGGCTCAAATCCTAGCACCACCACTCACAAGCTTTGGGACCTTGGGCAAGTTATTTGTCCTCTTTTGCTTTGTTTCCTTATTTGGAAAAGTAGGTCAAATGGTACCTAAATTGTACGGTTGTTATGAGGATTAAACAACTTTATAAATGCTTAGAACTGCCTGGCACATACTAAGTACTATGTGTTTGTTCAAGAAAACTTAGATCTTCAGTTTTCTTTTTTGTTGCAGTTATCTTTAGCCCAAGACTGGTCACTTCCCCTCATTCATTGACAATTTTAGCTCCCTGTTCACTGTCACACTCCAATACTAATTTCATAATCATCGGGGATTTCAGTATCCAAATGATGATCTAATACAGCCCTCTGGCCTCTCAGCTGCTTATTCTTTCCTCCAATGAGAAGACGCTCCATAGCCTTACTCCACAGTGGAGTCCTTTTAATAATAACTGCACCCCTCCACAACCTCACTTTTAAGCATCTCCAGCAATTCTCTGGTATCTTACAATCCACTCCTGGGTCTCCAACCCCTGCAATTCTTTGAGCCCACCAGGATTTCAATCCATTGATTCTACCACTTTTTCAGTTCTTCATCTCCCTCATGCCTTTACTTCTCACCTTTTACAGCTTCAATTCCATAGTCCATCATTACATCAGTGTCTTGCATAGACCCTCAACCGTCTTGCCCCTCTATCCTCAAACTGTCCTGACACCCCACCAACACTGGTTAAATGTAACACTGCCTTCTCCCTGCACAGGCGCTTTCCTTTGCTGGTTCCTCATTTCCCAGACCTTCCAAGGTAGTGCTTTAGAGCTCAGTCTGAGTCTGCACCTCTTTTATTCTCTACACTCACTTGGTTGGTGATCTTATCCAGTCTCATGGCTTCAAAATTATCTTAGTTTGAGTTCTCCCAGAAGCAGAACCTGAAACAATGATTAGAGCAAAAGGAAACAGTAAAAGACAGGGGGAGTTACATAGAGAAGAGAAGACAGCCAATGAAGAGCGTGTTCTTAAGCCAGCAACCAGAGTAGGCAATTGGAGCTTAATCCCAGAGGGAGACCCTGGGAAATTCGGCAAAATATATACCTCAGAGTTATCCCACCTGAGGGGCAAGAGAGCTGGGATATTTATATACCAGCTCCTGAGAGTCACTAACCAAGGGCTGTTCCAGGGTGTGTTAGCTACTGGCTTGCCGTCTACACCAGCAGAGCTGCCTTCCATAGTTCGAAAAAGAAAGAGAGAGAAGGAGTGGGAGAGGGAGAGAAAGAGAGAGAGGGAGGGAGGAAGGAAAAGCCTTTTGACAGAGATACAGATAGTGGCAGACAGCAGTGGGCTGCAGCACTCTAGAAGTTCACAGGATAGAGGCAGGACCCTGACAGCAACTTTAACAATCATCGAGATGCTGACTGCTCAAATAAGTCTGTAGTCCAGATCTCTTCTAAACTCATATTCAACTGCCTAGGTGACCTTGAATATCTAACAGACATCTGAAATTTAACATGACCAAAACCAATCTTTGGCCCAGAACCTGAATCTCCCATAGGCTTTTGATTAACGGCAACTCTGTTCTTCCAGTTGCTCAGGCAAAAATCTTGGCATCATCTTTCATTCTTCTATTTATCTCACATCCCACATCCAATCCATTGGTTTAATACTATGGGTTCAACTTTCAAAATACATTCCGATTCTGACCATGCCTCAATATCTAAACCACCACGGCCCTGGTCCAAGCCACCCTCACCTCTAACCTGAATTATGTGAGTAACCACTTAGCTGCTCTCACTGATTTGGTCCTGCCCCCCACAGTTTGTTCTCAACAGAGCAGCCAGTCATCTTTTTAAATCAAGTAAATGCGTTCCTCATAGGGTTATAGGTTAGCAATTCTGAAACTGCTTTATATACAAAATCAAACAAATACACACATATATTGTAGATACTGAGAACCAAGTTTCTCATTATTGGAGAAAGATGTTTGCATATCAGGAAAGGGTAAAGGCTATAAAAAGAACCCTGTAGTCTTGGATTGAATCCAAAGTATCAGTAAATTTATGGTTTTAGTATATAAAGAATTTCTACTTCCGTAAAGGAAGAGTAAGGACTTCCAAAATTCTGTTCCTCCATAAAAGCAGTGAGAACACCTGCAAAAACTATCAAAATAAACTTTTTTGGAACTTTGGAAGTTAACTAAAGGTTTGCAACAAGTCAAGGGGTGTTTATTCAAGGAAAACAGCTGAATCTCAGTGTGAAAAGCCAGTGGCATTTTAATTTGCCCTAATCCCATTCCCCTCTCCCCGTTTCTGCAGTAGCTTTGAAAACCAACAGGCCCATAACTACAGTACCTGTGAAAACCAGCAGCCACTGAAGGGAGCAGAATGGATTTGGAGCTCCCCAAAATTTTGAGCCCCAGAGAACTGCCACTCTTGGAACTGTCTGGCAGCTCACTGAAACTCTCCATCCTCAGGGCCTGTCTTTATTTGCCCTGATGCGAGCTCACTCTGCAATCAGTCCTCCTGCTGTAGGAAATCAGTGGTAATTGGTTAACATTGCAGCTGCCTGAGGCAGCATTACTAGTTGGGGCCAATAAGAGGGTAACCAAAAGCTTCAAAGGAAAAATTGGGGAAGGATATGTCAAAGCCCTGCGGGCTTTGACAAGCTTGAACACATTCCTGGGAATCTAGAAATTCACGTGTGTCAGAGTTTGGTGCATACTCAGGAAAGACCTGAGAAGGCCCTAAGCCCTCACCTCTGGCTGACCTTGAAATTCTCCTGCAAGTAGTGAAGGCTAAGGCACGGTTGTAAATTGCCTGCTGGAGCATTGAAAACATGACCTAATAAGCGCTCACTCTCTCACTCACTCTCTCTCTCTCTCCCTCTTCCACTCCTTCTCTTTCTCGCTCACTCTCTCTCTCACACACACACACAGCCCTTCAACAAAGGCTTGGAAACTTACTAATTCAAGGCATTAAAAGAATCTCCATCCAATCATTAACTTACCCACTGAGCCAAGTAGAGACTTCAGTGACCACACATGACAAAGAATACCACTTTACAGAATTAGTCCAGGAAAATCACTAAACAAACAGAAAAAATAACAAACAGCAACAGTTACAAACCTTGGTGAGGGAGTGATCTGATTTTCAGTTGACACATTATATTATTTTAAGTGTCAAGTTTTCAACAAGAAATTACAAGACAAGCAAAGAAACAGGAATAGATGGCCCATATACAGCCAAAAAAAGCAGTCAATAGACACTGTCCCTGAGGAATCCCAAAGCTTTAAAATCAGCTATGATAAATATGTTCAAGGAACTAAAGGAAACCATGTCTAAAGAATTAAAGTAAAGTATGAGAATGATGTCTCACCAAATAGAGACTATCATTAAGGAGAGAGAAATTATTTTTAAAAAGAGCCAAATAGAAATTAGGGAGTTGAAAAATACAATAACTGCAATAAAAATTCACTAGAGGAGCTCAACAGCAGATTGAACTGGCAGAAGAAAGCAATAGCGAACTTGAAAACAGCTCAATTAAGATTATCCAGTCTGAGGGACAGAAAGAAAAAAGAATGAAGAAAAATGAACAGAGACACAGAAACTTGTGAGACACTGTCAAGCATACCAACGTACCAAGCATGCCAAGCATAATGGTAATCCCAGAAGGAGCAAAGGGAAAGGGGCAGAAAGAACATTTGAAGAACCATGGCCAAAAACTTCCCAAATTTCATGAAAAACATTAATCTTCATATCCAAGAAACTGAACAAACTCTGAGTAGAATAAACTCAAAGAGATTAGCACTTAGATGCATCATAGTCAAACTGTCAAAAAACAAAGACAGAGAGAATCTTGGAAGCAGCAAGACAAGCCTCAATAAAATTATCAGCTGACTTCTCCTTAGAAAAAATGGCGCCCAGAAGGCAATGGGATGGCGTACTACGAGTGCTCAATGAAAAAGACTATAACCAAGAATTCTATATCCAGTACAAACTATTTTCAAAAAGAAGAGAAACGAAGACATTTCCAGATAAACAAAAACTGAGATAATTTGTCTCCAGCAGACTTGCCCTCTAATACTAAAAGGAGAATCCTTTAGGCTGAAATGAAAGAAAATTAGACTTAAATCCACATGAAGAAATGAAGAGTTCAGTGAAGGTAAATATATAGGTAATATAAAAGTATAAATATATTTTGGTTTGTAATTCTGTTCTCCTATCTGTTGTAAAAGATAACTGCATAAAGAAATAATTTAAACACTGTATTGATAGGCTTATAAGGTATAAAGGTATAATTTGTATGACAATAATAGTACAAAGGAGGAGAAAGGAACAGAGCTATATAGGAGCTTTTGTAATAGAAATTAAGTTGATATTCATCTAAGTTAAGATAATTTGTAATCCCCAGGGCAACTACTAAGAAAATAACTCAACAAACCCTACAGTAAAAGAAACAAAAGAATTAAAATGGTGTACTAGAAAAATATCTACCTAACACAAAAGAAAGCAGAAATGGAGGACTAAGGAAAATAATAATTAAAAAAAAGACATGAGACAGAAAACAAATAGCAAAATGGTAGACATAAATCCTATATTATTGGTAATTGCAGTAAATGGAAATGAACTAAAGCCTCCATCAGAAAGCAGAGGTTAGCAGAATGCACTTAAAAAAGTATGATCCAACTATATACTGTCTACAAGAGACATACTTTAAATTCAAAGACACAAATAAAATAAAAGGATGAAAAAGAGAGCCAGAACTGATGGCCTAGTGGTTAAAGTTCGATGCATTCTGCTTCAGCAGCCCGGGTTTGGTTCCCGGATGCATAACCACACCACTTGTCTGTCAGTAACCACACTGTGGCAGCAGCTCACATAGAACTAGAAGGACTCACAACTCAAATATACCACTGCGCGCTGGGGCTTTGAGGAGAGGAAAAAAGAGAGGGGAAGATTGGCAACAGATGTTGGCTCAGAGCGAATCTTTCTCAGCAAAAAAAGCAAAACAAAAAAACCTGCTTACTCGTTTAAAAAAAAAAAGGATGAAAAAAGAAATCCTATGCAAACAGTACCCAAAAGAGCTGAAGCAGCTGTACTATATAAGACAAAATAGATTTTAAGACAAAAATTGTTACTAAAGATAGAGAAGGGCATTCTATAATGTTGAAGAGGTCAATCCATCAGGAAGACATAATGATTATAAACATGTATGCACCTAACAATAGATATATGAATGCAAAATATATGAAGCAAAAACTGACAGGATTGAAGGAAGAAATAGATCATTTCAACAACAGTTGGAGACTTCAATACCCCACCTTCAATAATGGATAGAATAGACAGAAGATCAACAAGGAAACAGAAGATTTGAACAACACCATAAACCAAGTAGACCTAACAGACACCTATAGAACACTCCACACAACCAAATCAGGAGACGCGTTCCCTCAAGGGCACACAGAGCATTCCCCAGGATAGGCCACACATCACGCCATGGAACAGTTTCAATAAATTTTAAAAGATTGAAATAATTCAAAGTATGTTCTCCAACCATAATGGAGTGACATTAGAAATCAATAACGGAAAGTGATTTGGGAAAGTCACAAATATGTGGAAATTAAACAACACACTACTAAATAACTAATGGGTCAAAGAAGAAATCAAAAGGGAAATAAGAAAAGATTTCAAGATGAATGAAAATGAAAACATAACCCCCAAAACTTATGGGATGCAGTGAAAATAGTGCTTAGAGGGAAATTAATAGGTGTAAACGCCTACATTTAAAAAAGAAAAAATATCTCAAGTGAATAACCTAACCTTCCTACTGTAGACAGAATGTTTTTGTCCCCCCAAATTCATATGTTGAAACCTAATCGCCAAATGTGATGGTATTTGGAGATGGGGCCTTTGGGAGGTGATTAGGTCATGAGGGTAGAGCCCTCATGAACAGGTTAGTGCTTTTATAAAAGAAACCCCATAGAACTTCCCTCGCCCCTTCCGTCATGTGAGAACACAGCAGGAAGATGGCCACCTATGAACCAGCAAGCTGGCCCTCACCACACACCAAATCTTCCATTGCCTTGATCTTGGATTTCCCAGCCTCCAGAACTGTGAGAAATAAATGCCTGCTGTTTAAGCCACTCACTGGTATTAAAAATACCAGTCTATGGTAACTTTTTTTATAGCAGCCCAAACTGAATAAGACAGAAATTGGTACCAAGAATAGGATAGTGCCATAACAAGAATATACAAACGGCCAGCAAGCACATTCAAAGATGTTCAACATTACTAATCTTTAGGGAAAAGCAAAGCAAAACCACAGTGAGGTACCACCTCACATCACATAGGATGACTATCAAAAAACAAAATGCGAGGCCAGCCTGATGGCTGAGTGGTTAAGTTCACGCGCTCCGATTTGTCGGCCCAGGGTTTCACCGGTTCCAATCCTGGACGCGGACATGGCACCACTTGTCAGGCTACGTTGAGGCAGTGTCCTGCATGCCACAACCAGAAGGCCCCACAACTAAAATATACAACTATGTACTGGGGGGATTTGGGGAGAAAAAGCAGAAAGAAAAAAAGAAGATTGGCAACAGTTGTTAGCTCAAGTGCCAATCTTAAAACAAACAAACAAAATGTTGACAAAGATGTGGAGAAACTGAAACCCTTGTGCACAGTTAGTGGGGCTGTAAAACGGTATAATGCTATAACAGTTCCTCAAAAAGTTTAAAACAGGATGACGACATGATCCAGCAGTTCCACTCCAGGGTATATGTCCGAAAGAAATGAGGTCACATTGATGTGAACGAGTACTTAATTAGACAATGAAAGAGGGACAAAGGACAGCTCTTCTTTATAGCACAATTACAAATGATAGATGTGGAAGAAAAGAGGGAAACAGAAAAATCACCATTAGGCAAATGCCACAGTGAAAATTATTTCAGACAAAATCCACTGATGGGTGCTAATATTAATGAGTGCAAATTTGAGGAGAAATAGAATTTATATAGGCTCAAACTATCTCTCACAATGTATTTATTAACTAAAAAGAAAAAGTAACTTTACAGTGCAGAAAGCTGGTAGAAAACACTTTAAGTGGTCAACGTCAATATCACCATAGCGAAACATGGGCATCGTGAACCCTGTGACATGCACTGAGCATATCATTTTATTTCTGTGATTAACTTGCCAAAAATGTATAACTTCAGCCCAATTATGAGAAAACATCAGGAAGATTGGAATTGAGAAACATCAGCATAACTGATGAATGCTCCTGAAAAGTGTCAGGGTTATGAAAGACGAGACGAGACTGAAGAATTGTTACAGACTGCAGAGGACTAAGGAGCATTAACGACGAAAAGCAATGTGGGATCCTGGAGTAGATCTTGGAAGAGGAAAATGCCGTTGGTAGAAACACTGTTGAAATTAGAATAAGGTCTGTGGTTTACTTTATAATACTAAACCAATGTTAATTTTTCTGTTTTTGATAACTGCATTATGATTATGTGAGATGCTACCATTAGAGGTAGCTGGGTATGGGGGAATATGGAAACTATATTATTTTTGTAACTTTTCTATAAATCTAAAACAACTTCAAAATAAAAAGGTTTTTTTGAAAAAGGAAAAAGGTAAATCAAGTCAGGTAAGTCTTCTGCTCAAAACCTCCGTTGCCACCTAGTTCACTCATCGTGAAAACCCCCACCCTCACAATGGCTCACAAGGCCCCACGTGCCCTGGCCCTGTTGGCCTTCTGACGGTGCTTCACCATGCTGCCCCTCACTCCGGCCAGCTGTGCCAGCTTCCTTGCTAATCCTCAACACAGTGGGCCTTCTCCTGCTGTAAGGCCTCTGCACTTGCTGTTCCTTCAGCACGAAATCTCTTCCCCCAAATGGCTGCATGGTCACTCGCTCACGTCCTTCAGGTCTCTGCTCAAATAACACCTACCTCTCCGTCCCGTATGTAATCATGTATAATAATATCCATTCTGCCTGTCCCTGCCTTTTTTTCCACTCCGTTGCACTCGTTGCCATCTGACATATATATATGTGGTTATCTGTCTCCATCTACTAGAATGTATCTCCAAGAGGTAAGGACTGTGCTGTTTTGTTTAGTTCCTGGCATACAGTAAGCATTTAATAAACACTTACATAACGAATTAACTTGTAATTGTTCTGTGAATGACTTGTTTAAAATATGTCTTCCACACTAGGCTGAATATTTACAAAGACAAAGATTTCACTTAAAAATACCAACTATCAGTAAAATTCTCAGATTGATAAGAAAAGATATCCCATCAATGAAAGAAGACCATGGTGCTATTAGACACACATATTCTGAGAAGAATATGATACCCTGAGATGGAGGAGAGTCTTATGGAAATATCTCAGAGAAGAGAGAATTTTTTAAATGGAAAATAAGAGAAAAAAGATAAAATTAGGGGGCTGGCCCTGTGGCCGTGTGGTTAAGTTCGTGCGCTCTGCTTCTGTGGCCCAGGGTTTCACTGGTTTGAATCTTGGGCATGGACATGGCACCGCTCATCAAGCCATGCTGAGGCGCCGTCCCACATGCCACAACTAGAAGGACCCACAACTAAAAATACACAACTACGTACTGGGGGGCTTTGGGGAGAAAAAAGGAAAAATAAAATCTTAAAAAAAAGAGAGATAAAATTAGAAGGTCAGTCCAGGAGGTGTATAGCCAAAACTGATAGTTCTGATAAGAGAGGTGACAGAGAATGGAAAGAAGAAAGTCATAAAATAATTAAAGAAAATGTCCCAAGCTCTCTAAGTGTGGATACAGAAATATCTTCTTATAAAGATAAGTGGGAAATAGCAAGGTGCAAAATGTGTATAGGATGATATTTCACATGTAGGAACAGGAGAAAAAATAAGACCATATAGGCATATGCCTATATTTACATAAATTTGGATAGGATACACCAAAAAACTAATAAAAATAGTCATTTGTGATGGAGGTTGAGGCATTCCACTGATTTTTTTCATTTATATAGATTTGACTTTTGAACCATGTGAATGGAATACTTGTTCAAAATTAGAAGTAAAAATTATTCTGCAGGAACCAGTGTCAAGGTAGAGAAACTTGATCTGTAACTGAAGAATTGCTGGAGACTTAGCATGGACAAGTCTGAGAGGTTAAAAACTCCAGCAGTTGGGGCTGCCAGTGGCGCAGCGGTTAAGTGTGCACGTTCTGCTTCTCTGCGGCCGGGGGTTCACCGGTTCGGATCCCGGGTGCGGACATGGCACTGCTTGGCACGCCATGGTGTGGTGGGCATCCTGCATACAAAGTAGAGGAAGATGGGCACAGATGTTAGCTCAGGGCCAGTCTTCCTCAGCGAACAGAGGAGGATTGGCATCAGTTAGCTCAGGGCTAATCTTCCTCAAAAAAAAAAAAAAAAAAAAACTCCAGGGGTACCCAGTCATTGGAGGGCCCCCACGCTTTGTTATTTTGCCTCTGGGAGCTCACCAGTTCCTCACAGTGAATATCAGAGAAAAATCCCCTCATGCTTCCATCGTGGGGGGTGGGGGAAGGGGAGTGAAACATTTTGAAATATGCCAGAGCATTCTGTTCTTCTTGACAACGTCTGCCCTCAGGAGAAACTATTTAACCAGAGCCTAACTTGATGGGGGATTATCAGAGCCTAATTGGCCTGGGAGAAGAGAAATACGCAGCTGCATCTGGCTCTAGCCTTCCAAGCCTCCATGTGGAAGAAGGGAAATACCCAACTTCAGCCCACTCTAGCTATCCTGCCCCACCAAAGGGCAAGGGGGACTGAGAAGCAAGTGTGAAGTTCACAGTCCAGAGGTACAGGCTAACTAAAGGACTAAGACCTACTCCTAGGACTACAGAATGCTTCCCCTCCCCCCACACCTTACCACCACATCACTAAAGGCCTATTTACAGCAGTTCCTTTTACCTAGTGCATCATGTCTGGCTATCAAGAAAAAATTACAAGATACAGTAAAAGCAAAAAAAACACAGTTGGAAGAGACAGAACAAGCATGGGAACCAGACTCAGATATGGCAGGGATGTTGTGATTATCAGATTAGGAATTTAAAACAACTATGATTAAGATGCTGAGGGCCCTGAAGGATAAAGTAAACAGTGTGCAAGAATGGATGGCAAGGGACAGGCCTGGTGGCGCAGCGGTTAAGTGCACACATTCTGCTTCGTTGGCCCAGGGTTTTGCCGGTTCGGATCCCGGGTGCAGACATGGCATCGCTTGGCAAGCCATGCTGTGGCAGGCATCCCACATATAAAGTAGAGGAAGATGGGCATGGATGTTAGCTCGGGGCCAGTCTTCCTCAGCAAAAAGAGAAGGATTGGCAGTAGTTAGCTCAGGGCTAATCTTCCTCAAAAAAAAAAAAAAAAGAATGGATGGGAATGTAAGCAGAGAGATGGAAATCCTAAGAAAGAACTAAAAAGAAATGCTGGAGATCAAAAACACCGTCACAGAAATGAAGAATGACTTTAATGGGTTTATTGGTAGACTGGATACAGCTGAGGAAAGAATCTGTAAGCTTAAGGATATCTCAATAGAAACCACCAAAACTGAAAAGCAACAAGAGAAAAAGGCTGGGGAAAAAAAAGAATAAAGTATCCAAGAACTGTGGGACAACTACCAAAGGTGTCACATAAGCATAATCAGAATTCCAGAAGGAGAATAAAGAGAAAAAGGAACAGAAGACATATTTGAAACAATAATGATTGAAAATATCCCGAAACTGTCAGACAACAAACCACAGATCCAGGAAGCTCAGAGAACACCAAGTAGGATAAATCCCCCCCCCCTCCGCCCAGTATGTCTAGGCCTATCGTATTCAAACTACAGAAAATCAAAGATAAAGAAAAACTCCTAAAAGAAGCCAGAGGAAAAAGAAATACCTTACCTACAGAAGAGCAAAGATAAGAATTACACCTACTTCTCCTCAGAAACCAGGCAAGCAAGAACAGAGTGGAGTAAGATATTTTAAATGTTGAGAGAGAGAGAGAGGAAAAAAACCCTAAAATTCTATACCCTGTGAAATTATCCTTCAAAACTGAAGGAGAAATATTTTCTCAAACAAAAATTGAAGGAATCCATTGCTAGTAGACCTGCCTTGCAAGAAATGTTAAAAGAAATTCTTTAGAGAGAAGGAAAATGATAAAACTCAGATCTACATAAAGAAAGGAGGAGCATCAGAGAAGGAATAAGTGAAGGGAAAATAGAAACATTTTTTCTATTCTCAATTTATTCAACGATAATTTGTTCAAAATAATAATAGGAACAGTGTATTTGATTATATATGCTTTATATATATACATATACACTCACAACACACACACACATAGCATACATGCTTCTGTATGAGTGAAACGAATGACAAGGAAACAAAGGACAGAAAGGAGGAATCAGGATTATTTTGTTATTCCAAGGCACGCACACTACCCATGAAGTGGTATAGTGTTATTCGAAACTGAACTTGGATTAGTTGTAAATGTATATTGCCAACTCTAGGGCAACCACTAAAAAAAGTAAAAAAGAAGTATAATATACTAATAAAGGAGAGAAAATGGAATCATATAAAATGCTTAGTTAAAACCACAAAAGGCAGAAAAAGAGTGGAAGACAAAAATAGGAACAACAAACAAGGGCAACAAATAGAAAACAGTAACAATTATGATAGATATTAATTCAACTATATCAATAATTACTTTGAACATCAATAGCCTAAAAGCACCCATTATTTACAGATTGTCAGAGTGGATCAAGAAATGAGACCCAACTATAAACCATTTTAAATATAAAGACATATATGGAATAAAAGTAAATGGATAGAGAAAGATGTACCATGATAACACTAATCAAAAGAAAGCACGGGTAGCTATATTAATAGTAATATGTTAATTTCAGACAGAGCATACTTCGGACCAAGGAAAGTTATTAGAGATAAAAAGGGGCACTACATAATGATAAAGGAGTCAATTTTCCAAAGATGTATGTCCAACGACATAACAATCCTTCACGTGCACGCTTCTAACAACAGAGTGTGAAAATATGTGAGGTAAAAACTGATAGAACTGCAAAGAGAAATAGATGACTCCAGTATTATAGTTGGAGACTTCAACATCCCTCTATCAGAAATGGATAGATCCAGTAGGCAGAACATCAGTAAGAACATAGTTGAATTCAACAGCACCATCAATCAACTGGATATAATCAACATCTATAGACTATTTAATCCAACAACATAATGCACATTCTTCTCAAGCTCACACAGAAAGTTCACGAAGCACCATATTGGGCCATAAAACACACCTTAACAAATTTAGAAGAATAGAAATCATACAGTGTCTGCTCTCAGACCCCAATAGACTTAAACTAGAAACCAATAACAGAAAGATAGCTGGGAAATCAATCCCAAAATACGTGAAGATGAAACCAAACACTTCTAAATAACATATGGGGCAAGGAAGAAATCGCAAGGGAAATTAAACAATATTTTGAACTAAATAAAAATGAAAATACAACTTATCAAAATTTGTGGGATATGATGAAAGCAGTTGGAAATTTGTAGCATCGAATGCATATATTAGAACAGAAAAAAGATCTAAAATCAATCATCTAAGCTCTACCTTAGGAAACTAGAAAAAGAAGAGCAAATTAAAACCAAAGTAAGCAAAAGAAAAGAAATAAGAATTAGAGCAGAAATCAATAAAATTGAAAACAGGAAATCAATAGAGAAAATCAGTGAAACCAATAGCTGGTTCTTTGAAAAGATCAATAAAATCCATAAGCCTCTAACCAGGCTAACTAAGGAAAAAAGTGGGAGGAAACAACTTACTAATAACAGAAATGAAAGAGGGACATCACCACAGATCCCATGGACATTAAAAGGATAATGAAGGAATACTATGAACAACTCTATGCACACAAATTTGATGATGATGGATGAAATGGACCAATTCCTTGAAAGACACAATCTGCCAAAACTCACACAAGTAGAAAAGACCATCTGAATAGGCCTATATCTATTAAAGAAACTGAATAATCATTAATAACCTTCCAAAACAGAAAGCACCAGCCCCAGCTGAGTTCCCTGGTGAGTTCTACCAAACATTTATGGAAAAAAATTATACCAATTCTCTACAAACTCTCTCAGAAGATAGAAGTAGAGAGAATACTTTCTAACTTACTATGTGAAACCAGCATTTCCCTAACACCAAAAGACAGACATTATAAGAAAAGAAAACTACAGATCAATATCTCACATGAACATAGATGTAAAAATCCTCAACAAAATATTAGCAAATGGAATCTCACAATGTAGGAAAAGAATTATACACCATGATCAAGTGGGATTTATGCTGGATCTGCAAGGCTGGTTCAACATTCAAAAAATCAATTAACGTAATCCATCACATCAACAGGCTAAAGAAGAAAAATCACATGATTATATTGATACAGAAAAAGCATTTGACAAACTCCATCACCCATTCATGATAAAAACTCTCAATAAACTAAGAATAGAAGGAATCTCCCTCAACTTCATAAAGAATATCTACAAAAAGCCTACAGCTAGCATGATACTTCTTGGTGAGAAACTTGAAGCTTTCCTTCAAAGATCAGGAATGAGGCAAGGATGTCCCCTCTCACCACTGCTTTTCAACATTGTACTGGAAGTCCTAGCTAATACAATAAAACAAGAAAAGAAAAGAAAAGGCATACAGATTAGTAAGGAAGAAATAAAACCATCTTTGTTCACAGATGACATAATAATTTAAGTAGAAAATCCAAAACAATCAATAAAAAACTCCTGGATGGCAGGGTTGTGGGATACAATGTTAATACACAAAAGTTGATCTCTTTCCTATATACCAGCAATGAACAAGTGGAATTTGAAATTAAAAACACAACTATTTACATTAGTACTCCCAAAATGAAATACTTAGGTATATACGTAACGAAATATGTACAAGATCCATATGAGGAAAACTACAAAACTCTGATGATAGAAATCAAAGAACTAAATAAATGGAGAGATAGTCCATGTTCATGGATAGGAAAACTCAATATAGTCAAGATGTCAGTTCTTCCCAACTTAATCTATAGATTCAATGCAATCCCAATAAAATTCCCAGCAAATTACTTTATGGATATCAACAAACTGATTCTAAAGTTTATATGGAGAGGCAAAAGATTCAGAATAGCCAACACAGTATTGAAGGTGAAGAATGAAGTTGAAGGACTGACACCACTTGACATCAAGGCTTATTATAAAAGCTACAGTAATCAAGATAGGGTGGTATTGGCAAAAGAATAGACAAATAGATAACGAAACAGAATAGAGAGCTCAGAAATAAACACACATAAATACAGTCAACTGATCTTTCACAGAGGAGCAAAGGCAATACAATGGAGCAAAGATCATCGTTTTCAACAAATGGTGTGGAACAACTGGACATCCACGTGCAAAAAAATAAATCTAGACACAGACCTCATACCCTTCATAAAAGGTAACTCAAAATGGATCACAGCCCTAAATGTAGAAGACAAAACTATAAAACTCCTAGAAGATAATGTTGGAGAAAATGTAGATGCCTTTGGGTTGGTGATGACTTTTTTTTTTTTTGAGGAAGATTAGCCCTGAGCTAACTACTGCCAATCCTCCTCCTTTTGCTGAGGAAGACTGACCCTGAGCTAACATCCATGCCCATCTTCCTCTACTTTACCCGTGGGACGCCTACCACAGCATGGCTTTTGCCAAGGGGTGCCATGTCCGCACTAGGGATCCGAATGGGCGAACCCTGGGCCGCCAAGAAGCGGAATGTGTGAGCTTAACCACTGCACCACCAGACCGGCCCCGGATTGGTGATCACTTTTTACATGCAACACCAGGAATACAAGCCATGAAGGAAATAATTGATAAGTTGGACTTCATTAAAATTAAAAATTTCTGCTCTGCAAAAGACACTGTCAAGAGAATGGACAAGTCACAGACTGGCAGAAAATATTTGAAAAAGACATATCAGATAAAGGACTGTTATTTAACACATACAAAGAACTCTTAAAATTCAACAATAAGAAAACAAACAACCCAATTTAAAAAAAGGGCAAAAGACCTTAACAGATACCTTACCAAAGAAGATACACAGTTGCCAAGTAAGCATATGAAAAGGTGCTCCACATCATATGTCAGCAGGGAAATAAAAATTAAAACAAGAGTGAGATACTGTTACATACCTGTTAGAATGGTCAAAATCCGAAACACTGACAAGACGCCAAATGCCATGAGGATGTGGAGCAACAGGAACTCTCACTCATTGCGGGTGGGAATGCAAAATAGTACAGCCACTTTGGAAGACCGTTTGACAGCTTCTTATAAAACTAAACATACTCATCATACGATCCAGCAATCCCACTCCTTGGTGTTTATGCAAATGAACTGAAAATTTATGTCCTTACAGAAACCTCCACAGGGATGTTTCCAGCAGCTTTATTCATAATTACCGAAACTTGGAAGCAACCAAGATGTCCTTCAGTAGGTGAATGGAAACCACGGCATATCTAGACGACGAAATATTATTCAGTGCTAAAAGGAAATGAGCTATCAAGCCATGAGAAGACATGGAGGAACTTCAAATGCATATTACTAAGAAGAAGACAACAATCTGAAAAGGCTAAATGTGGTATGATTCCAACTATATGACATTCTGGAAAAGTCAGAATTATGAACAGTGAGAAGGTCAGTGGTTGCCAGGGGCTGGGGGCAGGGAGGGATGAGCAGGTGGAAGCACAGAGATTTTTAGGGCAGTGAAACTACTCTGTATGCTTCTATAACAGTGGACACATGTCATTACACATTTTTTAAAACCCATAGAATGTACAACTTCAAGAGTGAACCCTAATGTAAACTGCAGACTCTGGCTGATACTGACGTGTCAATGTAGATTCATCAACTGTAACAAATGTACCACTCTGGGAGGGATGTTGATAATGGAAGGGGCCGGGCGTGTGTGGGGGCAGGGAATATACGGAAACTCTCTGTACCTTCTGCTCAATTTTGCTGTGAATCTGAAACTAAAAAAATAAAATCTATTTATTAAAAAAGGAACAGCTTCACAGCATTTTTAAAAATGATAACAGATCTTTTACTTTTTTAAAGGAAGAAAATTTCCCAAAATGTAATGACATGTTTTCGGTTTGAAATGGCCAGTGTGTCTGGCATCATAGATGGAAACAGAACTACACTAAGGTCTATCATTGTAAAATTTGGAGCATGGGGACCAAGAAAATTTCCTACAAATTTCCAGAGAGAGAGTTAGAAAAGGTCTGGATTCAAAAATGCTTTTGGACTTCTGAACAGCAATATTGAAATATAGGAGGCAATAGCACACGCATTCAAAATTCTGAAAGAAAATGATTTCCTGCCTGAAATTCTATGTTTATTAGGATGTGTTCCTCCAAGAAAGAGGAAGACCTGGGATGCAAGGAATAGGAGAATCACAAAGGACAGAGGTGAAGGGAATTCCCAGGGCAGTGGTGACAGGAGACCTCAGGATGACAGCTGTATAGAAGGGTCAGAGGGCAGCTGTCCATGTCAAAGCAGGTCAGCAGGATCCAGGGAAGACTTTCTTAAGAAGACGAAATTGTGAGAACTGATTTACCCAAATCTCCTGAGAACAGATTTATATAAGTGGCTGAGAATTTAGGGTTAAAACACTAAGAGGAACATAGAAAGCCAGGCAAATGGAAAACCAAGTCAATTATTAACCCAAGAGGAAAAACGTTTTGAGGGAAAATAAAAATAATAATAGTTAACCATGTTTCAGCTGTGAATATTTTAGTATAATTATGTAAATGGCAAACAAAGCTTGTCTATGTATATTGGTAGGATGAGAAAAAAGGAAAGAGGTGAGTGGAAGGAGGATGACAAGGAGAAAAGAGAAGCAAATATTCATTGTGGACCACCGATAATGCCTACACCCAAGAATCAAGAAATTTAGAGACAGGAAGGAGGTAAATATCAAAAGAAACCGTTAAAATCCTGGTTCCTCTGGAGAAGAGGCTATGGGCTTGGGGTAAGGGCTACTTGTCAACAGCTGAAGGCTCTGAGATTTTTATCACACTTGCACTCTAAGTTAGCATGCCAGTTTCATGGAGGCTAGCAGAAGACACAAGACTCTTGGATCAGAGACAAAGAACAATTTATTATGCACAGCAGTAGTATTAGAGTATTAACATTTTAAAATTTTGTTCCCTGAATCCCAGTTCTCGCAGAATGACAAGTCAGGTGGCACCTGTACACACAGTGGGTTGCATGACAAGAGACAAGCCTGAGCTTAGGGAAGCTGAATTTTTAATAATAGACAGTAAGACTGCCTGCCTTTTGCTTCCGAGGATGATGCTGTCTCTTCCAAGGCTGTTTGCTTACAAACATCCTTTAAAACACAGTAGGGAACAAAGTAGGGCAGTCAATGCCTCTCACAAGACGTGCAGAAACGCAAGAGACCCACGAGGAACTGATTCCCAAAACTGCCGTTTTTAATAATCGATCTCCTTGCATTATTTTATTTTTAAACATTATATGCACGTATGACTTTCATAAGAATAAAAATCTTACAAGTTAGATATTTTAAATTATTAAAACAACTCGCCTAACCCTTACTCCTACTGACTGGGCATCTTTTCTTTCCAACGGGGACCCAAAGTTGGACAAAATGGGAAAAGGAAGTTTTCCGAACTGTCGCACGGGGAGGGCTCGTCCGGAGGAGGAAGGGCGGTCCCCACCTCAGCGGTCCCATCTGTGGCGAGAGCAAGGCGGTGAGGCCACGCACGCCGCCCCTCGCTGCCCCTGCCTGCGCCGCCGGGGCGGCCTCCTCCACAGCCCTGTAACCCGACGGGCGGCCCACGCAGGGGGTTGTAGGAGAGTTGCAAGCCACGTGCGTCAAGTGCCCGGAGCAGCCCTTTTGTAGTTTGTGTTGATTACAATTATGCGGGGTGTGAATGGAACCCCGCTGAAAATCAAGAAATAGCAACACAGACCACTTGACTCGTCCAGGGGCCGAGGCCAAGGCGGGTCTCCCGAGCCACGGCCGGACGGCGCAGCCCCAAGCCCTCCACGGCAGGGCAGGGGAGTGGCGGGCAGCTCGGCCGCGTCCCCGCAGGCTTCCCGGCCCAGGGGATGCCGGCCAGGCGCTGGCCGCGGGACGTGCGCGCCCCCGCTCACCGGTGCGCACAGGCGCTCGGGGCGCTGGACGCCCGCGTGTCCAGCCGGCCGCTGCCCTGCGCGGCGCTCGGAACCCCCACTTCCGCCTTCGCCGATCCCTTGCCCGGCCTCCGACCTCTGCCGGCGGGGGCGGGGGCGTGGGCCTCGCAGCTACGCTGAGGGGCAGGTCTGCGCCCTGGCCCCTCCCTGGGGCACAAGCCACCGCCCGAGGCCGCGGAGGAAGGCCGGGCCGCGCAGATCCCGTTTATCGCCCCATCTCCCATTACATAAGGCCGCGCCGCTATCTCCGCGGGGCATCGCCGCGATCACCCGGCCCGCGCGCCTTCTCCCACGCGCGGGGGCGCGCCTGCCCACGGCTCCCCGCGTCAGTTTTGCTGTCCTGAGGCGGAGGGGGCGTTGACTCTTCCTGGCGGAGGGATCTGGGACTAGCTCCACGGTGGTTCCCCGCTCCATCCCTCATCAGAGGGACCTCAAGGGAGATGTCATTGGCCCTATTCTACAGAAGAGGAAACTGAGGCCCACAGAGGGGGTCACTCAGCCAGAGGGCAGCACTCCAGGCACTGGGGGGCCACGCGGGGCAGGGGCTGGCTTCCTGGGGTCAGGGCCTGCGATTGGACTGGGAAGCTTGGGGTTTGGACAGAACAGAGTGTGGGAATCGTGTTACCAGTGGGAGGAGAGGGTCAGCAAGGGGGGGGGGGGGATTTCTGAGCAGGACGAAAGCTCCAGCATCCTTTAGAAGACCCTTGTGAGGAAGTTGAGCCCCTCTGGGAGGAGGGCAGAGGTTGCCTGAGTAGGCAGAGGGGCCCTGGAGAGGAAAGCACTGGCTAGGGGAGGAAGTGGGTGAGGGAGAGAGCTTGACATCAGCACCCGGTACGCAAATGCTGTGGCCTCTGTTGCAGGGGTTTCTGGAGGACTTCTAGAGAAAGGAGGAAGAGTAGGAAAATGTCTACATGCAAGTGTCCCTGCAGGAGATGGGCTGCCCACTGGGGACCCAGGATGGGGGCAGGTCCAGGAGCTGCCCTCGACAGCCTTCATTCTGCACAAAGGAAACTTGAGGCCCCCAGAGGGCAGGGGTTGGTCCCATAGAGACTGGTGGACAAAGGTGGTAGCCTGAGGTCTCAGTGGCCCTGGAAACAGTTACACTCTCTGACCTGGGCTGAGGCTGGGTCCGCCTCCTGCTGGCCTGGCATATTAAGGGCTTCCCACCAGGATGGGGACACACTGAAGGCTTGGGTAGGGCACCCAGTGTCCAGGGTGCCTGTGCTCAGAGTTATCATCAAAGCAACTTTTTAAAAAGGAAAGGTCCCAAAAGGCTCCCTGAATCTGACTGGATCTTTCAGTGGAGACCTGGGAATCAGAACTTTTATAATCCTTCCCACGGTGGGGCCAATAGGGAAGCAAGAAATAAGTGACCCTCACTCTTCTCCTTTTACTCTGTTTGAATTGTGTATCCAGATCAAGTGTTACTCTAGTAATGCAAGAGACCCGTTCATTGAAAAAACAGAACCTCCAAATTCCCACATCTGATAGACTCCGGTCACAGGGCTGTCTGCCCAGTGCTTCCGGTGAACCAAACTGTCTGAGGACAGGAGCTGGGCAAGCCACTCATGGTGGTCACCAAGCAAAACTGCTGGAGCTCCAGCTGGTATGGCTGACACCAGGCCCCCCCCAGGGCGTTCTCGCCTACCCCTGGAGTAAGCCCATCCAGGTCTTGGAACTGCCCAGGACCCCTCCCAAAAATAAGTCCACAAGAAATCAAACTCTTTCCTTTATGCGACACTGGATTTTCCACAAAGTAAAATCAAGATGAGTAAAGATGTGGTTTCTAGATAGTGCCCGACAAAGCGGAGACCAGAATGTGAAGCGTCACCACTCGGGCCTATAAAAGCTGCCTCAGGAGGCCAAGGCCACAAGCCTCAGCTTAGGCCAGCCTACGTGTCCGCTCCTGGCTCCTCCTGTGTTGGCTCTGAGCTCCATGGCGCTCTGGTTGACAGCAGTCATTGCTCTCGCTTGCCTTGGTGGCCTTGCCTCCCCAGCCCCTCTGCCATCCTCGATGGCCCTCAAGGAGCTCATTAAGGAGCTGGTCAACATCACCCAGAACCAGGTGAGTGCTCACTGGCCAGGCTCCCAGCTCTGAGGGTGTTGGGTGGGTGATTCTCCCAAAGGGTATTGGTCTTGCCCTGACCCATGAAGGCTGGGCCTGGTCCTAAGATGCCTTTGGGTCAGGAAGTAGGCCCATGGACCAGGGGACAGGCCCAGCCATGCAGGAGAAAAGAGCAAGGCTAGGGGGTGCAGCAATATGGAGGGACCCATGAAGGGATTTGGCAGAACCCCCAGGGACCACCTGCTCCCCTGGCCCGGCCCTGCCTGCCACTGTCAGCTCCTACTCAGCCATTCCTGAACAGAGGAAAGCAGAGAAGGGCCAGCACCCTCCTAGAACCATTTGCATTTGCCAACTGTATTTGAACACAATAATGGGGCCATTATTCACAGCATCCTTGTTAAGCCCATTCTTATGGAAGGGTTCATTGGCAGAGTCAGCTCTGCTCCTCAGTGGTGACAGCTCACGCTTTCTGAGCACTGATTAGGTGCCAGGCCTGGCGCTAGCTGCGTTACATCTCATTGCATCACTCCAACCACCTCAAGAGGCAGGTACGATGACCCCATTTTACCGACTAAGCCTCAGTGAGGTTAACTGACAAAAGCCAGATGCAAACCAGGCCTGCCCAACACCAGACTGCCCATGCTCTGAACTGTGGTTTCCCCCAATTCAGAAGGCAGGGTGTTTATACACTAGACCCCACTGCTCCCCATCTGATTGGCCTTGCCCTCCCGGGCAAGGCCCCCTTCTTGACCTGCCTGACCTGGCTTTGGCAAGCTTTGCACAAGGCTTGTCCTTTACTGGTTGTGTCACACACTTTTTCTCTCAGCTCCACAACCCTATGCAATGGGACTCCCTCATTGTGCAGAGCAGGAAATGAAGCTCAGGAATATGGAGGGGGCCCAGGCCTGCCTCTGTGCTTCACCAGGGATGCCTGTGGGCCTGACCCCTCTAGAGACCTGGCCTGGGCTGGCTGGGGCAGGCTTGGCCCCCACCAGTACTCAGCTCACTGTCTTTTTGCTCCCTCAGGCCCCCCTCTGCAATGGCAGCATGGTGTGGAGCGTCAACCTGACAGCTGACACAGTAAGGATCCTTGGGTGCTGGGAGGGAGGTGGCTGAGGCTGTAAGCCTTGGGCTTGTCATCTCTGAGCCTTGTGCACACACCTGGGGGGTTTCAAGCAAGCTTCAAGAGCCACCCTTTGTCCTCTCATAATCTGGGCCCCTCCCACCACCCAGACCCACCTGCCCCAGTCCCCCTCCTCCTGTAAACTCACTGAAAGAGTCACCTGAGCCATACAGCTGGGGGCGCCCAGCGGGACCTGACGCCCAGGTGTTCTCCTCCCCTCAGTACTGTAGAGCCCTGGAGTCCCTGAGCAACGTCTCCACCTGCAGTGCCATCCAAAACACCCGGAAGATGCTGACTAAACTCTGCCCTCACCAGCTCTCAGCCGGGGTAAGGCCCCCTGCCCTCCGCCCCCTCCTCTGCACCCACTCCTGCCAGCCCTGGGCTCACCCTGGGAGCTCCAAGGGAACCTGGCTGAGCATCTGAGGCATGCGTCCACCCAGGGCTGGGTCCACTGTGGCAGCAGGGACACGGCCTTTGGGATTTCTAGGACCTGGGCTTGAGGGCTCCTGACTCCTACCTGCGCTTCAGTTTCCACATCTGTAAAATGGGGGTAATAATAGTACCCACCTCGTTGGGGCTTTTGTGAGGATTAAACAAGCCCGGCCCTGGAAAGCCCTTGGTGGATATTGGTCATCTTCGCTCTGGCGTCCCACTAACTCGCTGGCTTCTTTGTCCTGCAGCAGGTTTCTAGCGAGCGCGCCCGAGACACCAAAATTGAAGTGATCGTGTTGGTAAAAGACCTGCTCAAAAATTTAAGGAAAATTTTTCACGGTGGAAAGCATGTGGACGCCTGAAAAGCTGGCATCATCATTTGCGGAGGCAGACCTTAACCATTTAAGTTGAAGATCCGTTTTTCTTTCCGACGTCAGAAATTTCCTGGGGAGATGGGGAGGAGGGCTGGGGAGGTGGGGTGGGGGGGAGATTTCCTTAGCTTGGACCTCAGCCTGTGCTGCCTGCCTTCTGCCTAGCTGACCCCAGCTGCCCCTTGCCTTGGTGCCTGGGGCTCACCCCACTGGGCCTCCTCCATCCAGGGCTCGGAGCTTGGTGGATGAGGGTGGAGCATTGCCCCACACGACCTCCCCCTCCTCAGAGCAAACTTCAGCATTACAGTGGGCGCCACCCTTACCTGACACATGACAGGGGAGGGACCTGCTTTACACAGGGGCAACTGAGGCAGAAAGCAGTTCAGACACATTTCTTCTTGGCCTTATTTATTATTATGTGTTATTTAAACAAGTGTGTTTGTCTGTACTGGGGATAAGGGGAGACTGTTGCAGCCAGAACCTGGAGCCCAGGGTGTGGAAACTTGGGGCTCCAGCACTAAAGCAGCGAGGGTGAAGAGTCCCTGGGATCAAGTACTGTGTGCAAAATTCTGCTACCTCACTGGGGTCCTGGGCCAGGGCAGTGGACAGGAGAGACGGCTGGAGGAGCCGCTCTTGTCTGCCAGCCAGCAGTCGGCCCTCAGCCAAGGAGTAATTTATTGTTTTTCCTTGTATTTAAAGTTAAGTATTAAAATATGTTATCACAGAGTTAATATATAAAAGAGCAGCCTAGAACACTGCATATGGTGTGTGTGGACTGGGGGACGGGGTCATTGAATAAGCTGTTTCACTGACTGTCAAACTGAAAACCAGAAATAAAGATGCTGACAAGAGACCTGATGGTGTTTGCCTTTTATTTCGGCCTTCGGGGACACTGGCCTGTGTTCTTAAGACTCTGAGGAGCTCTTCCAGAAGCAGGCCAGTTGGAGGAGGGGCCCTAAGATAGAGTGGAGGGGGAGTGAAGGACAAGATCTGGGCTGAAAGAAAGTAAGCAAGCCTCTGGGGGAGGGGATACCTGGCCTGGAGGAAGTCCCCCCACCTACCGCCCACAGGGAGGAGGAGGAAGCCTGGGCCAGGTGTTAGGGTTCAAGGAGGGTGTCTGGAGCAGGCAGAGACCTCAGAAGTCATCTCAGGATCACAGCTCTTGATGAGTGGCCGGCCTGTGTCTGAAACCACCCACACACCCTCTGATGCCTCCCTCATAACCTCTTGAGGCTGAGAGAAGACAAGGTGTCTTGCCCAAGGTCACACAGCTGATAAGCAGCAAAGCCAGGATTTGAACCCAAAACTCATTCCAACTCCAAAGCTCACTTAACCACCCTTCCTGCCTCTGTCCAAATGTCATCTGGCCTGAACACACGACCTTTATAATATTGTCATCAATTTGTTTGGGTACCTCCCCTGATGGGGAGCTCACTACTTTCTTTCTAGGGACAGCCCATTCAATTTCTAGACACCTCTCATCATTAGAGGGTACACACTATCACCTCTGTGATCAAAGACACATCAATTGACTGGTGGCCCCTGGACTGTGGAGCGACTGGAGTGGAGAGCCAAGGCTGCAGGGCCCTGGTCAGACCATTCTTCTAAGCAGATCTTTTTACTTCTCCCTCAGCCCATGTCAGCATTTGGAGTGCAAGAAGCAGCAGGCCTCAGCAAGCCACAGCTCATGGTCATGGTGGTCATGCCCATCAGCAGTGGTTTCCACTGTTAATCTTTGGGAGGTGTCCAGAGCAGAGGGCTGCCCCAGAAGGACAGGATGCCTTTGCAGTGGGTGGTGGGTCCTCAGAGAACAGTCTCAAACACTGAGTCACATGCAGGCGCCCTCTCTGGAGAGCCCAGAGCCCTGTGGGAACATCTACAGCGATGCTCAGAAGTCAGGGGAGGCCGCCACCCAGGAGCAGCAAGAGCTCATGCCGTGGATGATTCACGGAACACAGGCCACGGCAGGGCTTGTCCAGGGAGCGAATGACCATGGCAGACTGCTCCAGGAGCCACTCTCAAATAGAGCGGACACCTCGCTTGCACCCAGGCAGAGACGAGGGAAGAAGCCACAATCGACAGTTCGAGATCCTAGGGATGCTCAGCCCAGAGTGGGATGACCTAGGGAGGGGGTACAGGGGCTGAGTGTCCCAGGGGCTGTCCAGAGCAGGGAGTGGACTGTCTCTGTGGTCCCAAGAGGCCTCAGAACCTGTGAAGTCCCACGATATTTGCTGAGGACTGCCTATGGCCTGCCCTGCACCAGCCTTCTGGGCTAGCAATGACCAAGACACCACAAGCACTCAAGGTCTAGCACCAGAAAGAAATCTTTAAATGATGGAGGGTGCTCTACCCTGGGAGGGCGGGGAGGTTCAAAAGTCGGGGGTAGGGGTAGGAGGCAAGATCTCTGCTATCCCTCTCTATCCAGAGATTCGAGGATCTTAAGGCCAGAAGGATTTTTTTTTAAATACAGAACTTAGCGATCCATCCAGTGGTAGCATCATCTTTGACCCATGTCCTCTCTGCCAACCAGGACATTGGCCTGTCTGTCCACAAGAAAGAGGGAAAGTCTTCCAATGAAATTCCATGTGAATCTCCCCAGAACAAACACTGGAATTGAGGCTGGTGTGGGGAGGGTCCTTCAGGATTTCCCAAGGATATATTCCAAGCCATACAGTCAGGAGGGCCCTGCAGCTGGGCACACAGTGCTGACAGGGCCGCCCAGGCCCCACCACTAGGGGTCCGCAGCGTGCCACATCCTGGGCCACCCACAGCTCCCTGCCTGTGCCTCCAAGACTGTCCCCTAGACAGGCGACCTCTGGTCATCAGTGGTGAGCGGTGAGCTGGAGGGGGCTCGGGGCCTTTCAGGGATGAGGACACCTCACAGAGCTACAGAACCAAGCCACCGCTGGGAGCAACAAGGAGGTGGGCCCAGCCAGGAATGAGAGAGAAAGAAAAAGAAAGAGAAAAAAAAGGTAGGTGTCAGCTCTTGTGGCTGGAGCATCACCATCTGGGGACTGACCCCCGGGGCACTTGTGGGAGTTTTCCCTAACCGTGTGGTCTTGCTTTTCATGCATAAGGCAACGCTGAGCAGGGCCCAGAGTGAAGGGGGGTTGGGAAGAGATAAGAGTGCGTGGTGAGTGGGAGAGAAGATGCTGGTGGTGGGGCCCAGGGTGGGGAGCCCCTTGGCACCCCAGGAACCCCAGGCCCAGGAGGTTTCACTGGAAGAGGGGTTGGGGCTCAAGTGAGAAGTGAGAGACACACGCGAGTTTCCGGTGAACTTGGCTCTAAACACCTCTGTGTGCTGCTCAGATGAGGTGTCAGAAAACACTCCAAGTCACTTGGGGCTTTCTCTGAGGCTGGCCCTCTGAACTGCTCAGGACCCGGGAGGATGAGGGCCTGCATCTTGTTTCCTTATGACCGAGCAGCTTGAAGGCTGGGGTTTATCAAGTCCATCAGCTTATCACTTTTTCATTATGATCAACCGGGAAGTAAGTGTCTTCTGCTTATTATCTTAATTTAGCTGGTCAGTTTGAACAAACTCAAAAACCTTTCCTCCCTTCAGCTGACTCCCTTCCAAGAAGGCCCAGCCCGAGTCCTGGCTGACCTCGTTCCAGACGCGGCAGCCTGGCCTGGGACATGCTGGCCAGTTACCCAGCCTTCCTTGAGGTCCAGGCAGCATCAGTACAGATGGCTGTATCCACGGTCACCCCTTCCCCCCATCACTGCCCACTCCTACTCTGAAAAATAAAAGTCAGAAAGCCTCATTATCTTCATTCATTTCTCGGCTCCACCCAAATGCAACAGAGCAAAGGGTTTGCAACGAACTTTCCCAGATCAACTGATTTCTCGGCAGCAAGGGAGGGCCCCATGACGAAGCCATTTGAAATCCCAGAAGCGATTTTCTACTTACGACCTCACTTTCTGTTGCGCTCTCTCCCTTCCCCTCCACATTGCCTTCTCTTGTGGAAAGTGATTCTCTCACAGAGCCATTCAGAAACACCCCCAGCCCCACAGCCCGGGCAGACACTGCTGTGTGGTCACCTGTGACGCAGATACCAAAATTAAATATAGCAACTCTTGTTAGCTCTGCTCTCTGCATCACTTGGACAAGCTTGCGGCCCAGTGGCTCTTCCTGAAACCCGTGGGGGCAGGAAGGCCCGAGCTGACTGTGGTGTCCCGTGTAGATCAGCGCTCAACGGTCTGCTGACCACACCAGCCAGAGTCTGCGCCCCCTGCTAGGCCCGGGGCCCTAGGCCAGAAGCAGCTTCAGCGATACCACCTTAGAAAAGCAATTTCTCATTTATTGTCTCTTCTTTCTTCTAATCTCTGTTTTCCCATGTTTTCTATAACGAGCATACATTCATTTCCCATGAAGGGACAAAGGCAAATTTAATTTTAAAAAAGAACGTGAACTGGATGTCTGGTCCATGAGGGAACTGATCAAAGCTAGGGTGGGGGAGGGGCCAGTGGCACCCCCCCCCCCCCCCGGATGGACTAGCGCCAGGACCCCTCAGTCAGTTCTAACTCCTCCCTGGGAGCTGGCTGTCTCAGGAGAGGCGGTGGACACTTGCAGGGGTCTGGGAGGCAGGAGGTCCAGCATCCCTCCTCTCATGTCAGATCCTGTGTTGCCAGAGACAGAGGAAGGGGCTCATTTCTTGGGGGTCTTCATGCAGCCCTGGCCTGCAAGGCTGGGGCAGCGGGACCAGGGAGCATGAGATGGGAAATGGTAGGCCGCCAGTCCAGCTCGAGACTGAAGCGACATTAATTCCCCCAGGGACAGATGGAGAGGTCCCTCAGATCCTCAGCTGGCTTCCCTCTCTCTCAGGAGAAGGACTTTTTACCTGCTTCTCAAAAAAGAGAGAAGCCAGTAGCCTATGGAGCTACTTCACCATCCGCTCAAGGAAGCCCGAGTCCACTGCCCTTCCTACCTTGGCTCCCTCCTCCCCTTGGTCCCCTTGTCCCCTCCCTGTGTCTATACTCAGGAGCCCATTCCCCTGTCTTCTCCTGGGGCTCAGGGCAAGGACTTCAGGGTCCAAAGAGCCCTAGCTTGGAAGTCCCAGCTGTGCCCCTGACTTCCCTCGTTCCTACTTAGGCCAAGTCTTAGCTGTCCCCTCCGTGAAATGGAGCTTCATTCATTCATTCAACAATTATCTATTGAGGCCTCTACTAGGTGCCAGACACTGTTCTAGGCACTGGGAATCCATGGTGAACAAAACAAGGTTACTTCTAGTCGGGGCACAGAATCCACGAACAAGAGAACACAGAGCGTGCAGGTGGTGGTGAGTGCTACGGAGGTCCGCGAAGCAGTCAGGGGGCTGCGAGGGCAGGTGGGGGCCGCCATATTGTGAGGGGAGCTCAGAGATGTCCTCCCTGGTGAGATAACATAGAAGGGAGATCCGGATGAAGTGAGGGAGGGGGAAAGCCTTCTACATAAGGGAGACAGGTCCAGAGAAAGGGCACACCGAGCACCACAGTCTTGAGCGTGAGAGATCCGGAACGCTCCTCCCATCGTTCACGTGGAGCTACACGGTCTGGCTCAGGTTTAACAGAAGTGCTCCAGCCGCGGTGTGAAGAACGGAGCGTGGAACAAGGGCCGGAGCAGGAGGCTAGTTAGGAGGCTCCTGTGGAAACCCATATGGGAAATGACAGTGGATGTGGCAGTGGAGGGCTGGTCAGCTTCTGGGGATATGTGAGTGTCATCTGTACAACATACGCTTATATTTATATATCATTTACATAAACATATTATATATGATATATAAAAGTATAAATATATGTATATTATATAATATAGAAATATTAATTATATATTTAACTTTTCTATTCGTATAGGTTTTTAAAATCTTTTATTATGGGAAATTTCAAAGACATACAAAGGTAACTCCTGGTTGTCTGCCCCCACCTTCAACAATTAGCAACTCGTGGCCTACTTAGTTTTGAGTCTCTGCCCCACCTGCTCCCGGCCCACCCCCGCCACGTCCCGGCCCCGAGTTCAAACCAGCATATCACTCAATTCTGGATACAGTTTGCAGGCAGAGGCTTTGGTGCTGGATTGGATGTGGGACACGGGAGGTTTTTACGGTGGTGCGAGCGCCCTGAAGGATGGAGTTGCCATTCACTGAGCTGGGGAAGCCTGGGCTCAAGTGTGTCCCGTCTAAAATCTCGCCCATCTTTCGCAGTCAGCACCCCAACATAGCCTGCCTTCTCAAATGCGTCTACACCACTGTTTCCATTTCGTGAGTCCCGCTCCTGTCGGGCATCTGCCCTGACTGAACTCCAGAAGCTGTCTCAGTGATGTCATCGATTGTCTCCTATCACTAAATCCTTATCTCGCCTGACCCAGAGGAAAGTCTGACACTGCTGACCATTCACGTCTCTTCCAAGACTCTCTCAGGCCTGGGTTCCCTCTCCTTCCTTTCTCCTTCCAGTGTCAAGAGAGGGTCATAGGCACTTCCTGTTCACTCTCTTCCCTCACCCTCGAGGCGGTATCTTCTTCCCCTTGGCTTTGTCACCCTCTGTGTCTACAACCCAGACCTTCCTCTGTGCTCAGAGCTGCAGACCCAGCAGCAGGCCCCTCCATTCAGAGTCCCCCCACCCCATCTCCTTTCCTCCTAAACTGCCATCTCCATGAACAGCATTTCCCCGAGCCAGAAACCTGGGGTCCTCTGTGACTTCTCACTCTTCCTCACCCCCATATTCAGCCAATTCCATGTGCTATTAATAATGATAATGATAATGACGATAGTTGGCATTTATTGAGGGCTTCCTACATGCCAGGCACGACACCAAACATTCTATATTTAGTCCCTCATATAATCTCCCCACACCCCTATTATTAGCTCAGTTTGACAGAGAAGCCTGGACAGGGTAACTTTTCCAAGGTCACCCAGAGAGTAAGTGGCAGAGCTGGGATTCCGAACTACCAGGTCCCACTGACTCCTGGACATGTGACCTTCACTTCCACACTCCGCTGCTGCCTGACAACTCAGACCCACAGCCCTCCTTCCCACCGCCCCACCCTATCCACGCCAGTTCCCTCTCTCACAGGACGACACCGTGTTCTGTTCCCCCTCCCAGGCCCAGTGGCTTTCCGCAGTTCCTCCAGGGCCCCAGGGAGCGCCCGCCTTCAGGCCTTCCACATGCTGTCCCCCTGCTCTTCACACCTCCCCACACTCCCAGTCCTCTGCTCCTAGCTAAGACCTACTAATTCCGATCTCTGCTAAACATCACTCCCTTGGAGGAGTCTGATTTTTTTTCGAGAATAAGCCCATGAGGAGTTGGAAGGGGCTCTTCTGTGTGTCGTCCTGCACAGTTGGTAGAAGAGGAGGGAAGACGAGATTCGCAGGGCTCGGTGGGGGCAAGAATCATCAGCCAGGGAAACTGGGATGCTCTGTTCAACCTCCATGCCTTTCCCCTTGAGCAGACCCCCTTGAGGTTAGTGTCTGGGTGCGAACTGTTCCCCCGTGCGACGTGGAAGGCGGAAGGGGACAGAGGCCATCCTCCTGCTCCCTTGGGCTGGGGCGTGGGGAGATGAGGTTTCTCCTGGTGAGTTTTGTGGCTGTGGGGAGGCAGTTGAGGCAGCAGCTCTGGGACCCCTGGATTGCAGCCTCAGGGGGCATTCTTGAACTCCAGATGCAGTGGCAGCCTCAAGGCTAGTGGTCCGTGCTGTGCATCATTTCTTTCGAGTTTTGGGCCCAGCCTGGAATCTGCTCCTCCACCCTCCCAACATTTTTATAAGCACCTACTTTCCTTCTGCCTGAGGTGCCTGCCCACAGCAGTGTCTGTTTTCCTGCAACAAATGCAGATACACAGGTATAAGGGTTGCACTGTAGCAACTAACGGTGGCTCCTTGAAAAAAGGAGAGGGCCTCAAAGACTAAAAAGGAGACCCATCCAGGAGGGACGTATGTGGGAAATGTCCACTGGCAAAACCTCCAGTGGTCCTGTCCACACTCAGATTTGCCTAACAGAGTAAGTACCACAGTCATTTGTCCAACTAAAGATATGATTACGAACATTAACTTATTTATTCCTCAGAACAACCTCATGAGGCGGGTACAACTATCTCCCCCACTTCACAAAGGAGGCTGTGTGGCATACCTAAGGTTGCACAGCGAGAAAGCAGAGCAGCCAGGACTGACAGGCCACGTGGGCCCACAGAGTGCCGTGGTGGTGTCCAGTAACAGCCACCCTTTATGGAGTGACATCTGCTGAGCACTTTCCATGGAATCTTTCACTTGCTCTTCACAGGAATTCCATGAGGAAGAGCTATATTATTCCCATTTCACAGGTGAGGAAACTGAGCCCCATAGAGTTCATGATCTGCCCACGGTCACGGAGTTGACAAGTGACTTGTTTGCTGGACCCCAAAACCCAGCTCATAATTGCTACATTCCAGAGTCTGAAAGGGAAGCTCTGCGGCCACACAGGGGCCAGGGCTGGTTCTCAGCTCTCAGGAAGGGTGAAGGGAAGAGGATCTATGACTGACACAGCCAGAACACAGCAGTCTCCAACTTTCCTCTGAGCTTCGGTGCCTGCTCCCCATCCTTGTGCAGTCACTGTCCATAACCCCTGCAGGCTGGGAGAGGCTCCTTCTCAGGTGGTGACTGTCTGTGTCCCTGATGTGCAGGCCCCTACCTACCTGGCCTCTGCCCAGCCAGCCACATGCACAGCTGCCATGGTGCCACATTGCAGGGAGGATGGCCCATGTTCCCCTTCCTCCCTTTGAGGGGACCTTTTGGTCACTCCCTGCCGTTCTGAAAAGTTAATCCTTTTTTCTATGGCCTCATCTAACCATTGAAACAAAACAAAATAGCTGTATTCTACTTCTGAGCTACTGGTTCCCATTTTATATTCCTTTTCTGACTCAGATCTTTGCCTCCAGAGCCCCAAGCCCAGGGTCTGGCACTCAGGGAAAGCAAGCGCCCACAGAAACAACTGCTGAATATGGGGATGGCTTTTCTATCGCTTCTTACACACTTCTCAGCTGGAGGACCCTGCTCACCTCCCGTCCTCTCCAGCTCCCCCACATCCCCAAGACTTTGACAGGTGTTCTCTGAACCCTGGCCTCTCCTCCGGTGTGTCTGCAGTCCCAAGTTCACTCCTGTTTTAACTTGAACCTTTTCTCAAGAATGGAGTATGCACCACTGTACTCCTAATAATAGTCAGCCTGGATTTGAAGCTTCCACCTACCCTGCAAGGAAGTGTCTGCCCTTCTCATGAAGTCCTCCGTCTGTGTAGTGTATCATACTGCCTAGCAAAAGCCCAACTAATCCACTTAAAAAATGGGCAAAGGACCCGAACAGACATTTTTCCAAAGAAGATATACCAATGGCCAACAGGTAAACGACAAGCGCGCTCAACATCACTAATCATCAGGGAAATGCAAAACAAAACCGCAACGAGATATCACTTCACACCTGTTAGAATGGCTGTTATCGAAAAGACAGGAGATAACACAGGCAGCCGGGGATGTGGAGCAAAGGGCACCCTGGTGCAGTGTGGGTGGGATTGTAAATTAGTGCAGCCTCTGTGGAAAATAGTGTGGAGGTTCCTCAAAAAATTAAAAATTGAACTACCATACGATCCAGCAATCCTACTTCTGGGTGTTTATCCAAAGGAAACAAAACACTGTGTTGAAGAGCTATCTGTACTCCCATGTTCAGTGCAGCATTATTTACAACAGCCCAGACACGGAAACAACCTGAGGGTCCATCGATGGATGAATGGATAAAGAAGATGTGATATACACAATGGAATATTATTCAGTCACAAAAAAGAAGGAAATCCTGTTGTTGGCGAGAAACTGTTTGGAAGCAACTTGAGGGCATGATGAGAAGTAATGTCAGACTGAGAAAGACAAATGGTATGATCTCACATATATGTGGAATGTAAAAAACAAAACACAACAAACTCACAGGAAAAAAGATCAGATGTGTGGTTACCAGAGGCAGGGGGTGGAGGAAGGAGGAATTTGATGAATGTGGTCAAAATTACAAACTTCAGTTATAAGGTAAACAAGTACTGGGGATATAATGTCCAACATGAGGACTAGAGTGAACACTGCTGTATGGTATATCGGAAAGTTGCTAAGAGAGTAGATCCTAAGAGTCCTCATCACAAGGAAAGAAAACATTTTTTCTTTTTCTTTTTTTGAGGTATCTATACGAGATGATGGATGTTAACTAAAATTATTGTGGTAATCATTTCACAATGTATGTAAGTCAAATAATTATGCTGTACATCTTAAACTTATACAGTGCTGTATATAATTGCATCTCAATAAAACTGGAGGAAAAAAGAGAAATATCTATTTAAAAAAATTTTAACTTACCCAGAGAGGTCTGGCCTTTGTCCCAGCTCTTGGGAGGTAAACTCTAAACCTCTGAAAGAAAGTATTTGGCTGGTTTTGTCGCCAGTTCCTAGGAAGTAGCCCCTAAATCCTTGGGATTCGTCTTTGCTCTCCATGGTGGGCCCTGATAGTTTATGCTACTGACGCAATTCAGGGTGGGGGCCAGCCACACCATTAAGCTACTGTGATATCATCCCAACCTCCAGGGAGGGGGTTGGAGAATGAGGTCAATTGAGTGGTCAATAATTCAATCAATCATGACTACGGAATGACACTTCAGGAAAACTCTGGACACTGAATCTCGGGTGAGCTGCCCTGGTTGGCAGTATTCTTCATGTCGTCACACATCACGGCGCTGGGGAGGTGACTCTGTGGGGAGAAGATAGCAGAAGCTTCATGTTTGGGACCCTCCTAGACCTCACCCTCTGTGTATCTTCTTTTGGCTGGGTCTCATTGATATCCTTTTGCTGTAACAAAACTGTAACCTTATGTCTAGTGCTTTCCTGAGTTCTGTGAGTCATTCTAGAAAATTATTGAACCTGAGGGCTTAGTGGGAGCTCTTGAATTTGTAGCCAGTTGGCCAGAAGTAAGGGTGGACTGCTGACCTCCTAATTTGGGGCCCGTGTCTGAAGTGAGGGCAGTCTTGGAGAAGCTGTGTCCTTAACCTGTGAAGTTTGGCCCAACTCTGTGTAGTCGGTGTCAGAAGTCACTGCATTGAGTTTGGCAAACTCATTGTACAGTTCCAATGGAAGCATCCAAAATGTGGTAGAAGGACCTTCCTGAAACAATTATCCAGGGCCTCTCCTTCACAGATCACAAGGCACTATAACAAGATCCAAAGCACAGGAACAACTTTAGCCGTAATCTTTTCTATGTGATTGTCCAGAGGAAATCAGTAGGGAGAGGAGGTCAGAAACCAAGAGAAGGGAAGTGGAGAGGAAAGAGAAGGAAAGGCTCAGGTAGAAGAAAGCAGTGGCGGTGGGGGTGCTCAGCGCCCCACCAGGTCCACAGGAATTAAAGTAAGACAGCAGGGCATGTGGTGGGCACTGACAAAGACAACCAAACTGTCAATCAGGAAGACTCTGGCTCTTTTTCCTAATTAGCTGAAGATGTATTTACGTTTCAGTTGAAGAGTGGTCATTTCTGAAACCTCAGGATAGACCTAACTTGCCTAGGGCCTCCTTATTGTGAAAGACCTACAGACCTGCTGTGACCCAAACGCAGCCCCACCTGGTGTTACCCGTCCTCTGCCAAAGTCCCAACCCTGGAAGAATGGCGTGCCTGAGTGCTAGGACAGGAGAGAATCTGTGCCTGTTACTGTCCTTCTACCCAGAGAAAGAACCTGATATCAGCTTTTCCACAAAAAGAGAGTTTCCAAGATGCTACCCCTACTTGGAAAAAGCCAGGCTGAAATACCATTCAAGTCAAACTTTCTTGATATTACTCTATCTTTCCCCAGGAGGACTGCACTAAAATAAATTCGGACACCTGTGGCCTCTTCCTTCTATGCAAAGCAAAAAGCCAGCAACAACCCCAAGCTGATAAGATTAATCTAAAGAGAAAATTATGGTGTAATTTCCTATGCTGATACTTTGTAGTTAATTTTAAAAAAAGGTTTCATTTTCCTATTGGTCTGATTTCACAGGAACATTTTACCTGTTTCTGTGAGGCATTTTTTCTCCTGGAAGAGAGGCGCTGATTGGCCCCAAACGACTGACAACTTGGTGTAATGAAATTTTCCAATGTAAACTCATTTTCCCTCAGTTTCAGCAATTTTAAATCTATATATAGAGATGTCTTTGTCAGAATTGCATTGTTAGCTTCTCCTGGTAAACTAATCGTTTCACATTGTCATTGCAAATAGAGATATATTAATGGGTCTCATCTCCCAACTGATTCCAGCTCTGGTCTGCTTACTAGCATGTACCAGCAACTTCATCCAGGGATGCAAATACGACATCACCTTACAAGAGATCATCAAAACGCTGAACAACCTCACAGATGGAAAGGTGAGTAAGCTATCTAGCACCATCTCTCCAGATGTTCTGGTGATGCTGTGAGTAGTCTTAGACTATGAGAAAGAGCATAACAGCTTCTAGAGAAGTTGGTAGCTGGCGACAGGACAAGGAGCAGAGCAGAGCACAGCAGACACTTCCCCCTGGTGCTTTTTATTTTTTTTTCTGAGGGATCGTAGGAAGTTTTTTCAGTTTGAGGGAGTGAGAGCTGCTCAGCAAGGATTCCTCTGTACAGTGGGAGGTAACTCTGTCTCTCGCTTTCTCGTTCCTGCCCAGGGCAAGAATTCGTGCATGGAGCTGACTGTAGCGGATGCCTTTGCTGGCCCAAAGGTAAGAGCTGTTTTGGCAGACGGGTGACTTGGGAGAGGAGAGCCAATCCACAGGTGTTTGACGAGAGACTTTCTTAGCGGAAAGCGAACAGGCCCAAATTAACTATAAAGTGTTAAATGTTTTCAAAGAATGTGAATTCTGATCTTTACTCTCAAACGTGTCTTGGTGTTTCCGGTTTCACTTGATTTAGAAGATGTTTAATAGAAAGCTTGGATTTTGTAATCCTAATTCAGATCCTGGTCAAGGAAAAGCTCTTTAGGATTTTACCGGGCCCAGGCCTACTGCCTGGAATATAGGAGGCACTCAATAAATGCTTGGGGAAGGAGAGAATTTTCCTGGCCTATACATTTCTGAAAAACCAAATACTCTCACAAAAACAGATATTTGAGATTACAGGTTGAGGGAGCTTTCATTTTGTCTAAGAGACTTCCTACGGCAACAGAAAAGGTATTACCAGAGCCCCTCCTCTTCCGTAGCCTGGTCACCTAACAGCCCGCCAGCTCTGGGGTGGCTGTCCAGAGACCCTCAGCTTGCTCTGTCCTGCCAACTCCCCTCCAGCCTGGTCTGGGGCCGTCTTGCCAGATGGGGTCCAACACATCCCTGCTTCTGGCTGCTTGGGCATCTCGCCTTTCCACCTCCTGTGCCGTCTCACCCCCGCCCCTCTATCTGTAGTGGGAGGAGATAGATTTGACAGCTGATAGTGCATTTTCTCTGACAAACACATGACTACAGCCATATCAATAGCTTTGTGAACATCAGTTCCTGTTTTCATGGAAACACACGACTGAGAATGAAAAACCCAAAGCATCAATTTACCAGTGGTCTCCTAACCACTTGCTTTCCATGTGCGCTAGAGCAGGTAACCTGGCCAGGTGAAGCCCTGGGAGCTGGGCAGGGCCACACCCCAGCCCTCAGACCTGGAACAGGCCTGTCCCACTTCACGGGGAAAACTGTTCTTCCGGCCTTTATCTGGATATCTCATTTCATTAAAGATTATTCCAGGAGTCTGATAGATAATAATATATAATATTGTAATGTAATTGTATATAATAATATATAATGTAAAATAAATGTATAATGTATAATATATGATTATATATATTATATGCTTTTGTCCTTCAGAATGTCATCACGTATCAGCCTCTGTCCTTCAGTAGGTTAGAAGGATTTGCAGATTTTATATGTATATATAGAATATTATCTTTTGTATAAAATATAGAGGAATAGATAAAATAGCCAAGAGTTCACTAGGGTGTGCTCTGGGTTGTCCAAGGGCAGCCGCACTGGTGGGAGGTCTACCAAAGCCAAGGGCAGGGCCCAGGAGGAGGAGCGGAGGGTCTGGAAGCGAGGCCGCCTGTAGTTTTAGTCCCAGTTCTGCCATTAACTGGCTGTGTGGCCTCTGGCAAGTGTGCACACCTCTTTGTGCCTCAGTTTTCACAGCTGACGATATGAAAGTGATTTTGAAAGTTGGTTGGACTCCAACTCTTGAGTTAGTGGAAAGTGTTATTGTAAGATGATATAACTCTTGATTAAAAGCAAAAACTGGTTGCAGAGAAGTAATCATTCTAAGAAGGAGGGGCCAGAGGTTGGAAATGATCGACCTCTCCATGACTCCAAGCTCAGGCGACCCTACTCTGGGCTATCTCTAGAAGACCCGGCCACCCTCACCCTCACTAGGCCACACCACTTTCCTCCCATTCTTGGCCTTCTTATTCACTCAATTCTCGCATCCCTCCCTCGCCACATGGGCAGACGTCTCCTGAAACAAGGCCCAGTGCCTTCCTTCACTCTTACCTCTCTCTTACGCCTTCCCCTGCTGCTTCTGTTCCTCCTGGATTAACAGTTGCATCCTCCATTCTTTTCTTTTCCTTGAAGACTCAACACTGCTTATTTATCTCTTAGAATATTTCAGAACAAGGAAAAGTTGTCTTCAAAACCCACAGAGGTGGTCTGTGGAAGGTAACGTGACTTCTTTGTGTTTCCAAAGAAGGACATCTTTCCAAAATCGAGAGTATTACTTTTATTTCTTTTGGAGATTAAAAATTCCAGAATCTCTAAGTTGGGTAGCGTCTGCTCTTGGCAGTTGCTGGAAAGAATATGCTGATCTAAATGCTGGGTTTCACGGTTAACATCTACCTGGGTGTCTATGAAATTAAGGTGGTCTGAGGAAGAGCAAAGTGGAAAGCAAGCAAGCGAGGTGTCCTAGGAAGGATTTTTTGGGTGGGCTGTTAGTTGGAGGTCTTTCCTATTTACCAAAGAAAGCTCAAGTCCATAATTTTTCAGAGAGCTTTATGCCCATCCTCAAATCTTCTTTAAGTGAAAGTAAAGGATTTTCTCATATATAGCACTGGCTGAATAAATTTGGGCAGAAATGGAGATAACTCAAATAGTACTGGATGTTTATGGCCCTAAATGAAGCTGACAAGAAACAAGTTAGAACTCTAAGAGAGTCGCTACCGCAGAAGAAATCTCCCCGATGGCATTCCGCTATTTGCTCACATCTGCTGAGAGACGGGTTTTCTCCTGGCGTGGGCCTACGCCCGCCTTTTGAGTCTCTTCTCCTGAGGAGTTCTGAACTGCCAGGTCCACTAGCCTTGAGCTATGCTGGACACACTTGGCCAGTGAAAGGCGGACAAGCAGACGAAAGCAGTTGGTATGGGGTGTCATCCTGTCGCTGCAATGCCAATGGAACTCAGACTTTAAGGCCTTTAACTAAAACTCTTTAGAACTAGTTCTTCTAAAGTTTTTCCATTTGATTCAAGCTCTTTGCAATTCCTATTTTATCCTAACTACCTTAGAAAGTCCTTTGACAAATAGCTTTAGAGGGTTTTTTTTTTTTCCATATATTAAATGGCCATATACTCAAAACTAAGAGGCAGTTTAATTTCTAGGCTCCAAGACAGTTTCAGAAAAGTCTCATTAGGTTTTGATGGAAAAATAAGCAAAGGGGCTCTTTTCGTCTTGGCCCCCTGGAACCTCACCGTCAGGGAGCGTCTGCCTTCACCGTGGCCTCACTGCCTCTGCTCGGCCACAAAGCCCCTAGAGGTGTGTGGTGATTTATGGGGGGTTTCTTGACTCCCTGAGCCCAGAGCTACTGGCGCTGCTCTTAAGTTCCCAACCAGAATCAGGGCCCAGGAGGCCTCTCGGCTAGTTCATTAAGCCCATGTCCTTCCAGAGGCCCTGCCTATGGGCCATCACGCCCCACAGGGGGAAGGGGAAGCTCCTATAGTCTGGGATTCTGATGCCTCGGTCTAGGTCTAGAGCCTCCTGGAAAAACCTTAAAATACGAACTATACTTCTAGAATTTAGCCTAAAGGAATAAGAGATGAACACAAAGATTTACACAGATGACTCACTGTCACATTATATACAGAAGCAAAAACCTGCAGTGACAGGGGATTGATCAACTATGATACAAAGATGCCAGGAGTTCCTACGCAGCTCTCAATCCCACGTTCTTAAATACGCCTGAATGACTTCAGAAAATGTTTGTACCATAAGTTAAGTGTAAAAAGGTTACAAAACAGTATCAATAGTTGGTCCCTATTTTGAAAAAAGAAAAGTTAAAAAGAACCCTGGGAAGATAGTTGCCAAAATATTAACAGTAGTTATCTCTGGCTGGTGGGATAATGAGTGAATTCATTTTTGTTGAAAATATATTACTTTTATAGTAAACATGTATTACCTTGATAATCAGAAAAAAATATGTAAGGATTTAAAAAGCTGCTTGGACTGTGCTTCTTGTATAAATCCCCTGGAAATCTTGTTAATGCACATTTGTGATTCAATGGGTCTGGAGTGAGGCCTGACACTGTGCGTTTCCAGCAAGTTCCCAGGTGATGCTCATGCTGCTGCTCCATGGACCACAGGGGACTAGAGCATGTCCTGGCAGAGGCTAGAGAGAGCTTTATCTGAGCTGGATGGGGCTCTCCAGGCTCTGTGCCTTTGTTCTTCAGTGGAAAGTGAGAGGACACACCAGGTCTGAGTCAAACTGAAGCACAATTCCACTCCTGGGTTCCCAAAAAGAGCTGTTTCCTTGCTTGTACATTCCCTCTTCTAAGGCCCAAATGTCCCCAGGAAGAGCCATGTGGCCAGACCCCTATCAGAGCTGCCAGTATTCCAAGGAGGTTCTGACTGAGCATATTCTAGGCCAAAGGCCCCTGACAGGAACTCTGTCCAAGGCCCAGTTCAATGGTACCCTCTCTCAGAAGCATCCTCTGAGCTCCCCAGGCCAGACTCCTGGGACATCCAGTCCTGATCCTGGCACTCACCTCTAGCTGTGCAGGGAAATGTCTTATCTCCTCACCCAGACCCAAGCTTCTACACATACTGCTATCTCCCAGGGGACGGCGATATGGAGAGTGCTGCTCAAAGCAGCAATGTCTAGGCCAAAGGATGGGCATTTATTTATTCAACAAGCATGTAGGATTTCCAGGCAAACCTGGATTTTAAAACCTTACAGGAATGAAAGAGAGCAGAATCTGACTGCGAGCTCACATAAGCACCTTCCAATGAAAGAATAGCTTGCATGGCGTAAAAAACAGACATGAGCTATAGAAAGATGGTTCTGCATTCAAACCCCACTCTGTAATTTTACTCAGTTGGGTGACTTTATTCAGGTACTCTTTGAGCAAAACCCTCCAAGGGAAAAGAAACTGAGAGGTCCTGAGGAAAAGGATGCTGCATTTGCAGGTAACGGGTAGAGGTTGTTTAGAGAGGTTTATGACTGTGACGAGCAGCCTTCATTCATATGGCAGGAATGCTTGAATATCTGATCCATAGTTGAGTAAACTCACCTTCTCCACTTGTCATCCTGGAAAGAAGAAATCAGAAGAAAAAATATCTCTCACATGTTCAAAATACAGCTAGCACATGGCTATCTGTGGCATTTCTCTTTCTAGAACACAGATGGAAAGGAAATCTGCAGGGCTGCAAAGGTGCTTCAACAGCTCTATAAAAGACATGACAGGTCCTTGATCAAAGAATGCCTGAGCGGACTGGACAGGAACCTCAAGGGCATGGCAAACGGGGTAAGCTGCATCATGCTGACGGCTTGGCTCCTGATGGACAGCAGCCTCACTTCTAAATGTTCCTCCTTATTAACGTTCTCTTGATTAATCAATCCATTCACTCATTCAACAAATACCGGCTGAGGCTCTATGAGCGCCAGGCGCTCTTCTGGGCACTGAGGATACAGTATTAAAGGCAAGAAGACAGAGTCTCTGCTCTCACAGTGTTCTAGTGGGGGAGTTAGAAAAGCAAACAAACATATAGTATGATGTCCAGTAGTGATAACTGCTATGAAGAAGAATAAAGGAATAAAGAACATAGGGGTTATGAGGGAGAGGGCTGATTTAGTAGTTGGTGACATCATCTGAGCAGATATTTGAATTGAGTGAGGGAGCAGGCCACAGGACTAACTGGGGAAAGAACATTCCAGGCAGAGGGAACAGCTGTGCAAAAACCCGAAAGTAGAAATGAGCTTCATGTGTTCAGAGATCAGTAGAAAGGCCGTGTGGCTGGATCAGAGTGAGCGAGGGAGATTTTAACGGGAGATCAGATTACACAGGGCCTTTGGATTCTGCCCCAAGTGTGGTGAGAAATACTCACAGGGTTTTGAACAGGACAGAGACTATAATCTGATTTACGTGATTTAAAATGATCACTCTTGCTACTGTGCGGTAAATAGACTGAACAGGGGTAAGCACAGAAGCAAGATGTCCTGTTGAGAGGCTACTGCAGTAATCCAGGCTGGAGGTGATGGTTGCTTTGACAGGGTGGGAGCTGTAGAGGTTGTTAGATTTTGGATATAACCAAAAATAGAACCATAAGGACTCGCTGACAGATCCATTGTGAGGGGTGAGGGAAAGAGTAAAAGGTGACCTCTTGGTTCCTGGCCTGAGCCCCTTGGGGGATGGTTGGTGCTGTTTACAGAAATGGAAGACTGGGGATGAAGCAGGGCTAGAGGTTGAGCAGAAGATCAGGAGTTCAATTTTGTACATAGTAAGTTTGAGGTACCTATTGGATAGCCAAGTGGAGATGTTGAGAAGATTGTTGGAAAAGTCTGAAGCTTAGGGGAGGTCAGAACTTGAGATATAAAATGAAGAGTCCTCAGAAAGATATTATTTAAAGTTATAGACCTGAATGACATAGAGAAATGAAGAGATCCAAGGGCTGAGTCCAGAGGTACTCCAACATATAGAGGTCAGGGAGAGGAAGGTCCAGCGAAAGAGACTGAGAAGCAGCCAGTGAAGGAGGAGGAAACTGAAGGGTGCGTGATGCCCCAGAGGCAAAGGAAGACACTCTGTTAGAGGAAGGAAGTGATAAGCTGTGTCAAATGTACTGAAAGGTCAAGTAAGATGAAGACTGAGAACGCCCACTGGATTTGGCATGATGGAGGTCATCAGTGATGCTGATATAGATGGAGACGGGAGAACGAAAGCCTGACTAGAGTGGGTCCCACAGAGAATGGGGCTGGGGAGGAGTGAAAAGAAAGGGGCAGTGAGTACAGAAAACTCTTTGGAGGTGTTTTGCTGTAAGGTTGCAGAGAAATGGAACAATAGCTGAAGGGAAGGTATGGAGTGAGGGAAGTTCTTTTAAGGTAGGATTATATTCAGCATGTTAATATACCAATGGGAATGATCCAGTAGAGAGGGGAGAATTGATGGTGTAAGAGAGCGAGAGGCAAGAGTGGATGTTATCTAACGCCAAGTAGAGGAATGGGGGACATTCATCCCCTTCCTGGGCCTAGTGCTTTATTTATAAGATAAGGTAATGGAATAGGGAACTGACACTACACTCATTCTCTCTTTTAATCCTCTTAACGATCTGATGAAGTAGGCACTATTGTCCCCATTTTACAAAGGAGGAAACTGAAGCTTTTAGAAATGAAGTAGTTTGTCCTAAGCAATGCAATTAATAAATTGGTAGAGCTGAGATTCAAACTGATGCAGTGACTTCGTGGTAGGTACCTGGAATCCTTTCCACCAGAAGTGCTACCGAGCTGTGGTGTTGCTATTTAATGGGCAGGAGGGCAAACGGACTGACTCTCTCTTGGCAGTTCAGGCAGCCATACAGAAGGCCTAGCACAGCAGAGGGCAGGTCTGAGACTCCACCTTCACATTACGCTCCTGAGCAGCACCCAGCTGTGTGTGACACACCGCCCCAGAGACTGCGGCACTCCCAAAGGCAGACAGTCAGTGATGGAATAGTAGCCATTTCTAGGAGTGTATATAGTATGCACCAAAAACAGGCAAACCCTGCTGGCTTAGTGGCAGAGTCAGACTTCTAATCAAGTGAGACTGGAGGTCTGGTTTCTAATTGTTCAGGTGGCAAGTGCCAGAGTAGGCTTGACTCAAGTAGACGGGCATAACAGCAAGACTCAAATACTTAGCAATGCAAGCTAATGGAATGTTTCTCTTGTAGACCTGCTGTACTGTGAATGAAGCCAAGAAGAGTACATTGAAAGACTTTTTGGAAAGGCTAAAGACAATCATGAAAGAGAAATACTCAAAGTGTCAAAGCTGAATAAGCTGAATATTTTAATTTATGAATTTTAATAGCTTTATTTTTAAAATATTTATATATTTATAATTCATAATAAAATAAAGTATATGTAGAATGTTGTCACTTTAATAGCATTGGCTATGTTTACTTGATTTGGGGGGAAATCAGTTTTATTTATTGAGAGACTAAAATTGGTGTGAGAATAAAACAGGAAAGACCTCTTCCCTCTCAAGGAGTTCCCTCTCTAGTTGGGGACATAATGCACAAAATGATTAAAGAATACAAGGCCACGCAGGACATAAATAAGTAAGATGATTTGCAGAATGGGTCCAAGAGTTCTACTGACTACCAAATAATTCTGAATTGAAAAGATGTCAACTGGATGCTTAGAACATTTTTCTCCCGTTGGCACAAGGGTTGTGATATTGAGTCTATGGGGGAAAAAAGTGAATCTAGCACACTACATGGCTTTTCAGTGAACAATAATTAAAGTCCTAATAATGTAAATTCTCTTAATTCTCAAGTCTTAGAAGCAACCAATAGACAAAGCACAGAAGACTTAATTATGGTTACAGAACAGACTGTAAATGCTATCAACCTGACAATGTAAACGGTACAGCTGAACACAGCTGAGCGGTAAAAGCAGAAGGAAAGAAAGAGAGGTGAGGCACTGAGATCCCAGCTCATTAGGGGAAAGGGTCACGTAAGCAATACTGTCTAAGGCTGATGGAACGAGAACAAGAGAGTTAAGTATTCATTCAAAATTTCAAAGGTAATAGAAGATCTAAAAATAATTTACTATAAAAAATTTGGAAGGGGTAGTATAAATGAGGTAAACCCTCACTTTTCAATAGAAAAATCAACACACACTATCTAACGTTGATAAATCAAAAAATAGTTGGCAAGATTCGTCATGAGTTGATGATTGTTGTAGCTGGGAATGGGTATATGGGGGTTGATTGTACTACTCTGCTTTTATACATGTTTGAAAGTTTTCATAATAAAAAGTGAAAAAAATCAATAGTGAGTGAATCAAGAAATCTTTGGAATTATGATGGTAGCCACTAGAAAAACTAAAGACAAAAAAGGGATGGTGGTTTGCTGGAAATGGGGCCTGGAACAAGGATTGGTGAAAGCAGGGCTGGAGACTGTTGGCTTTCTAAGTCTGTGTGTGCATGTGCACTCATGACCATGTGCATAAATGATAATGTGTTTTTAAAAATCAAAAAACCAAAGTTAAAAATACAGACAATAACAAACGCTGGCGAAGATGTGGAAAAATTGGAGCCCTTATACATTGCTAGTATGATTAGAAAACAGTACAGCCACTTGGAAAACAGCATGGCAGTTCCTCAAAAGATTAAACATAGTTACTATATGATCCAGTAATTCCAGTCCTTGGCATCTACTCCAGAAAACTAAAAACATACGTCCACACACAAACCTCTACACAAACGTTCATAGCAGCATTATTCATGACAGCAAAAAAATAGAAATAACCCAAATGTCAATCAGCTGATGGACGGACAAACAAAATGTAGTATATCCATACAAAATATTATTTGGCACTAAAAAGAAATGAAGTACTGATACATGCTACAATATGGATGAACCTTGGAAATATTATGCTAAGCGAAAGAAGACAGAGACAAAAGGTCGCATGATATGATTCCATGTATATGCAACGACCAGAAGAGGCAAATTCATAGAGGCAAAAAGTAGAATACTGGTGGCTGGGAGGGTGAAGAAATAGGAAGTGACTGTTAATGGACATAGGGTTTCTTTCGGGAGTGATGAAAATGTTCTGTTAGTGGAACAGTGGCACGACTCTATGAAGATACTAAAAACCACTGAATTGTACACTTTAAAAGGATGAATTTTATAGTAGGTGAGTTACATCTCAATAAAGCTGTTATTTAAAAAAATTAAATGGAAAAAAACCAAAAACTAGTGTCACATCATTGAAACTTGCCTTTTGAAGACATGTACTCTGCAAGAATATGGATCTAGTAACAGTGAACAAGCATTCTCTTTTCATCTTTGCTTATACTTACGTGACAAAAATTAGTACTAGTACTAAAATTATACCAAAACATGTAACATCTTTTTAACCCTTTCAAAATAAGGGAGCAAATCAAAAGCTTAGTCTCACCCTGACCACAGCCAGTTTCACCCTGCCCACATAAAATACCAGCATGCCAAGGGCAACAAGTAACTAAGAGAGTCATGGAGCCTTCTGAGGCCACACTGAACATTTTAATTTCCTTTCTTCTTTAATTGAGACCCATTTGCATTCAATGGCTAATGTGAGCTGTAGTTTACCACAGGATATGAGTTGTGGGTTATCGTTTGTGTATGAGGCCAGGATGGTAAAAGAAAAGGCTGTCAGGCAGAAAGATTTAGAACGGGCCATAGAAAGAACAGATGTAGGTTCCAGGCAGGTCTGTCATAAGCTTCCATGGTTATGATGCAACTAACATTTCTGATTTCTTCCAGACAGGTCATTCTGGGCTCTGGATGGAAACACCCAACAATAGGCCCTTGAGTTTACCAAGAGAGAGAGAGAACATGAATGGAAGAAGACACATTTAAAAAGAATGAGCAAAGAAACTTCGGGATTAAGTGAAAGTTGAGATGCTTGTGATGTATGCACATTTGTTTAGGACACAGCCACAGTCTATGCCTGCTTCGTGGGACATATCTCTTGTCTGTGCATGGAATGTGTGACATTGACAGCAAAGGCTGAACCCCTCCCTCCCTGCTATTAGAACTCCACCTTTTACCTATGAATATATTATATCTCTAACTGGCATTAGTAGGCAATAAATACTTATTGAATAAATGAATGAAAAAAAAGTCTCAAATTTATGGGTGAACGTCTTTCATTGAAACCTTCTTGGGACACAGTTAGAAATGCTGACCTCTGATAAAAATGCATCGGGGGCTCTGTAGTTGCTATTGGTCTATCCAGGCCAGTGCCCCTGCCTTGTTTTTCTTCACCCTCCTCCACATGTCATCTTGGTCAGCCTCTCAGGCTGCCCAAATCACCTGAGAATGGGGACTTTCAGGGCAGAGTGCAGAGCACAGCTTCCTAAAGGCCTATCATCATGCAAGGTTAGCATCTCAGTTCCTACCAGCTTCCATCGAGGGCATGGCAAGTGCTTTCTGTAGTGTTGGGGCTGACTTCTCGGTTCAATTTATCAGTTCAAGTTGGAGTTCCATTCCCAGGTGGGGTACCAAAATCTAGTTAGCTGTCACGCCTAGCATTTCCTGAACTGACCCTTGCCCTAAGCACTCAGACATTCTCTCCTTAGCTTTCTAAAGTGCTTCTCTTCTAATCCATCTTTCTGTCAACTTCTTCCTAGTTCAATGTTCAGTCTCTAAGCTGTCTGTTCCTTTCTTGTTTCCTATTAGCCAGTGTTACAACAACCAGAAGCACATTTTGATGTTTTGTGTGCTGACTGCACACCTAGGTACCTGCTAGGCAACATGAGTAAAGATACATATGTTCCCTCAGTCTTGGTACCTGTCATGAGTGCAAGAGAGCCAGCTGAGAGGAGAGGGAGGTTAGCTCCTCTGGCTCATGACCATTTCGGCCTCCGGGGCACAAGTGTGGACATCTGCTGCCCCAGCTCCCTCCTATCTAATCCTTCACAATCTTTCCAGCAGTTGTTTCTCTAAAACACAAACAATGTGAGTGACCCACTTAAAATCCTTCCATGGCTTCCCAGTGCCTACAGAACACTCTGTCACAGTAGGATCCTGCCCCATCTCTTTCCTTTTTAGGCTCATCCGTTCCCACCCCTTCTACCCGACTTCAGACATACCAACAATGCACACGGCATCTAGGTTCCTGTTATTCCTCCTGTCCAGAATGCCTTTCCCCACTGGATGGACCACTTTAACACCTCTCAAAGGCTGAGAAGACTTTACTGGCCTTTTGGTCAGGCAGACATGTGCTAGGCATCAAGCTAGCTGTTAGGAAGAACGCCCTGCCTGGCAGCTCATCATTCACCCCCTTTACTACAGCCCTCAACATGCTGCGCTCTCATCCTCCATTTATATGGCCGCCTCTCTCTCCTGAGGGAGGCTGTGAGCTCTGCAATGACCTTCTACTCAGCACAACACAGGTACAAAGTCAGTACAGAAGACACCTGGTGCCTGAGTGGCATCACTCATGATGGAGTAGAAATCAAGGCCGACATACTATTTCTGTTACGACTCTGGTACTTTTAGGTTGGGTTAGGCAATATCCTCTCACTAAGACGGTATCAACTCTGAGAAATATTTCATTCAGTTGTAAAGTCCCAGTTAAATTCCTTTGTACAATTGGAGAAATAAAGCCTTTGATTAAAAACTAAAATTTCCCCAGCCCTCTAAAAAGGGATGGGGGAGGGGAGCAGGTGTGGAAGAATGTCTGATCTGTCATATTCTTTAGTCAGAGCCATAAACGTGTTCGGGTAAGATAAAGTGATGTTCTGATAATGTTGATAAAAGTAACGTGAAGATTGGGTCACAGGAAGCCCAAGATAAATGCTGAGAGGAAACAAGTTCTTTTTGAAGTAGCCTCTTCATAATCATTTTCCCACACATTTGTTCAACTTCTGAAGGAGGACTGAATACCTGATTTGCTTTGCAAATGAAACAGCTTAAGAATGAGACATTCAGATAATGTTATAAATGTTCTAAACACAAATGTGTTTACAAGGATCCTCCAGCTCACTTTAAGTTTAGGCTGTGGCTTCAGAACCATGTTAACTGATCCCACAGGCACACACTAACTGTGCTCCCTTTAGGCTGGTACTTGGGTCTGCTTTGGGGTTTTTTTGTACTTGGCTTTAAAAGAGGTTTCTTGAGGGTGTTCATGAGAAGATGAGACGGACAATGTCCTCAGCAGCATCCTGACAACACAGGCGGTAACAGGTTTCCTAAAGGTGCACCTCAGTGGAGTTGCTTAACGAAAGTGAGTACTGGGGGCCAGCCCCACGGTCGAGTGGTTAAGTTGGCGCACTCCGCTGTGGCGGCCCAGGGTTTTGCTGGTTCGGATCCTGGGCGCGAACATGGCACCACTCGCCAGGCCACGCTGAGGCGGCATCCCACGTGCCACAACTAAAAAGACCCACGACTACAATATACAACTATGTACTGGGGAGGTTTGGGGAGAAAAAGCAGAAAGAAAAAAAAGAAGATTGGCAACAGTTGTTAGCTAAGGTGCCAATCTTTTTAAAAAAAAAAAAAAAGAAAGTGAGTACCACAGCTCCAGCACTCGGCTGGGGAGGAGAGGCAGAGGGTGTGCAGGCGGCACTATTTGCCATCTTGCTTACGCCATAACAGGCCTTGAATTTTTATCTTCATGTTCTACACAGATGTAGGTGTTTTACATGAGCTAGCAGTTGTAAAAAGGAAGAGAACAAGGCCTGAAAGGGCTGAAGTCATCTCATACGCAAAAAGCACATTCAAGTCCTCTGAAACTTGCCGACAAATCAAAACTCCTCAATGCTCACTGTGAATTTCTTAAGACTGCCCAGCCCGGTGCCTGGCAATCAATATACGTTTGTCAAAATAACACATGATTAACAATAATCCAAGCAATGTTATTATTTTGGAGATATTGTAAGCTCATTAAAAGGTTTTAAAACAGATCATGATATTGTTACCTCTGAGAAACGTCTCCTTCTACCTTTCAGTGAGATATATTCTGCATAGACACTTAAAGCTTTAAGTTTCTGCTCTCAAAAACCTAACGAAAACGATAACAAAACTCAGATAGAAACATTTTTGGTAAAAATATATTTTATCACAATGAGAAGCATATTTAAAAACATCTCTCCCAGGTTTCTGTTTCATGATGATTTCTGTTCAAAGACTCAGAACATTACGAATTTCTGGGTGTGAAATTACACAGACCTCTCTTAACCATATGAAATTGAGAAGGCAAGCACAAGAACCTGACTATTAATATCAGGATGGATGTAGACACAAAAATAGTTCAGTAAAGAAGCAGATCACTACTATAGGCATTAGGCAAAGATTTTTATTTTTTATTTAACCATGCTGCATGTAAACATACAATATCAATATATACAACTTGAACAAATACAATTTATACATAAAATACAATGAAAGTGTGTGGCTTTTTAAATTAATGCAACAAACTTATTGTACAATTTGTAATTTTGGCCAGGATGCAGTACTATAGTAACGCTATTAAAGTCCTTAATGATTTAACTTAGACCACTACTAACAATTTCAAAGGCACTAGGATGATCTGTTTTCTTCTAGCATTTTAAGAACAAAGAATAACTAAAAAGGAAAACAAATTTATACATTAAACATTGGGCAGACACTAGCAGGCTTGAATGTAAACTCTGCCCATTCCTTAATTCACAGCCCTGTAGGAAAGAAAGGGACTTTCCTTAAGAGTTAAAGGGAAAGATATTTTTAAAAGACTAAAAAGAAACAAAACAAAAAAACCAACCCAAAAGCCATAATCATAATTTAAAAACATGGTGGTACAGATGAAGCAGCACCACCCCCCTCCCCCAAAGTGACCTTAAATTTCTTGCTGCAAAAAAAGGTTCCCTTCCCCAGAAAGCAGACGGCACAGCTTATCAGATGGAGTCTACTTGAGCGATAAACACACAGGCGCAGAACCCCCCCCACCGATTAATCTGGTACTTTACAAGAATCTAAAGAAAAATGGGAAATACTATTATATTTTAATATCCTAACTATTAGTATATATAAATTACAGGGTTTATTAAAGAACATACCACAAATTAACTTTCTATGAAGGCTCCTTTTAATAAATAAATATTACTTTTTTAAATTAAAGAGAAAAGAAAATACCCATTCAACAACCTATTTATAGGTGACATTCATTTTAAATCTGCCTATTTATTTTAAATAATGAGCACGTTTGTTCAACTGTACCCTTTCATGAAATTAAACTGAAGTTAAAAATATTTCATTTGTGGACAAAGACGCAGTAAATGTGAAGAAACCACAGAACTTCTATGACTGGAGCTAAACGAGTGGCTCTGAAGTCAGTGTCCCGTGCTTTCCTGTGGATACTCAGGCCAGGCTCCAATATCTAATTTTGTTATTTCATAAGATGACTATTTATTGTCCATCTGGTATAATCAGTTCTAACGTAAATGCTTTTTAAAAAAAAAAAACTGCTAAAACAGGCTGTTTTTTCAATTTTTACAGATTTTTTTTTTGTTAATGCAGTGGAGGGGAATAGAAAAAACATCTAGCATACTGGCTTAAATTTTCTATAATGTTTTAAAGCTTAATATAATAGTTATTCCTTTCCTATTAACTGCACGGTTAAAGGCTAGAAACATGGACTTTTAAAAAGAAGAAGTACTTATCTTTTTTTTCTACTGGTAAAATTAAGATTTCTCTAGAGTAATTACTAATAGAGTTAAATGTGCATCTACAACTGCCAAGATATTCTGCTCACACAAAGCTATTACATGACAAAAATTCACTTGAAGTCTTCACAGTATCTAAACAATGCCCCACAGAGTCAAGTTATAAACTTCTAATTGTCTTACACATTACAAAGAAAATGCTGCCAGTTAACTATAATTCTTACTGCCTAGACAATAGTCACCACACACAGCACATTGAGACCACCTTTGGAACATACTTTAAATTTGTGGACACATTTTATGACCACCACACAAGTACACAGCCCTCACTCACCCCTACTCCACACACAGCTTTATAATTATAAACCAGTATTTTAACCAAACTTATTAAAATAATGTGAACTTAATAAATACTAATTTATGAAGTCTCAAAACTTGCAACCAATGTGTTTCAGGGCTGATTACATAATTTTAAAACTCATAAGAGATATATTAAGTGGTTTAGGAGTAGCATAACTTTCAAAAAAAATAAAAATTTTGTAAGCAGCCAACAAAAGAACAATTCTATTACAACTTATTTTACTATACGATAAAAATAATTTTTATTTTTAGAGGAACATGGTCTAACTGGATTTGTCAATGGAAGAAATTCAGGGAAGAATATTTTCTTTTTATAAAATATGAAGAAACAAAGGGTTTTAAAGGCAAAGGACTAATATATTTTTCCTGCCTTAGTTGCATTTTCTGGAAAATGGAGACCTTTCTCAACTGGGAAACACAGACCAACTTCCATTAAAATTGAGAACTCAGACACAAGAAACCATCCATTAATCACACTTCAAAGTGAATTTTTAAAAATACACACGTATGAGCAAGATTAGAGACCAGTATTTAGCTTCTCAATTTTCTACAACTGTGCCTCCTTTATATTTAGCTACAAACTCAACATTTCAAGAGAACATGAAACCAGAACAAAAAAAGTATATTTGACTTGAAGTCAAAGTGGCAAAAAAGGTCAAGAGAGGTCCAGATGAAACATATTTTCAACTTCTGTTTTTTAAACATGTATACTTCTTAAGATTGACTGCCGAATTATAAAATTTTCTACAGATGAATAAGATCAGTCATCTCATACCTAAAATGCAATGAATGTTAGTATAAAAACTAGAACATATTTAAACAGGTCAGGTGGCTGTTAGGGTTGAATCATTTCTTAGATATGCAGCCCATACATTCATATCTAACAGCACAGCACAGGACAATTAGATCTGCTACTTTCTGTGTGCAAAACAGAACATATTTTTTTTTCTATTTTGAATATCTGGTTATCTAAATATACAGCAGTTGAGTAAATTACCAGCAGATTTGTGTATACATTTAAACTGCAACTCTCTCTAGTAAGAGCTGCCCCTCCAACTTCCCTGCACAGTATAAACTGAAGATTAATATGACAATTTGAACAATTACCAGTTGTACAATTTTAATGTTAATTTAACATATAGACACTGAAAGTTATTAGGCAAATTACTAGTTCCAGTCTTACTCCATGACTTACAGTTTCCATTATTTAAAATTACACAAAAGTCTTCAGTGTTTTAATTAAAGACTTTGTCTAGGGATGAGAATATCACTAATTTTTATTGTGACTTGAAGTCTGTAACATTTACTGAAGTAAAGAGTCAATTACAGTTTCAGGCTTTGCAGAACGCTTTCTGTTGAAGAAGAGAAAAACAAAACATGAATGCTTTCCTAAAAGATTGAAACGCAAACACTTTACATTATATAGTAGATAATACAAGGTGGCCCCGGAGTCTAGCAACAGGCCAAGGTTTGACATGTTTGACCACTAATGCTTGCCTAGGGGACGGTCACCTATAGGCACCTAGAGGAGGTGCAAGAGCATGGCGCTCCACCCACCACCAGAGTGGTGAGGGACTGAGTGGATGATCATTTCCAAAACTGGACTAGACAATGTGGTCAGGTCAAGCAGGCTGCATGCTTACCAGATCTGAACCTCTCAATGATCTCTTCTGGGTATGCTACAGATGTAAGTTTATGCAGTGAAAATCAGAGACGCAAATCATCTGAAGCAACACCTCACAGCTGCATTGCAGGGACTGATGGAAACGCTACATTAATGTACCGTGCTTAGTGCAATTTTGCTTAGCACATTGAACTTCTAATGAGGAACATCACATTGAACGTTATCATGTAATGTAATGTGATATCAACAAAGCATTTATTGTGTATATTTGTCTATGTTTATGGCCATCTACTGTTTTCATAATACTGCAGGCCAATTCTGATACACAGAGATGCTGGGTTTGGCTCATCTAATGTTGGCTCACATCTATTTTTCTTTAGGTTAAACCAAAAGAGTGCATATTTTAAAATAAGCATTCTGAGAACTGTATCCAAATACCTTATTATTTGTTTGTTTGTTTTAGGTCCACTTAGTTTAAAAAAAAAAGTGAATAAAAACTGAGAGATCTTATGTATATTATCTGGATTTCTGGCTTCTCCTTTGAAACAAGATGTTCCAGAAACAATGGGCATTCTATTCCCAAAACTAACTAGGAACAGAGTGGCCGCCACTTTAGACAGACCACTCTCCAGCGTGCCTCAGTCCCCACCACTGCCTGTTTTCCTCCTACACTAAGGCCAACTGTCTTACCATGTATCATCACACTTGCATTGTTGGGTTTTTTTTTTTTTTTACTAACTGCAGAGTTAAGAGGAAAATATTTCTATTAAAAGTGGAAGATCTAGGGAGATTTGTATTTCTTTGAACTGATTTGCTTCACTCTTTAATATTACATCCATGACTTTTGCTGCCATATGAAAAGTTTTTAACCCCTGGCACCGAAATGCTAAAGAATGTAAAAATTTGTACACTTTTAATATGCTACTGATTCCTCCTCCCTGAGTTCAACTATCCCAAATTTATAAATGTTAGGTATGTCTATGAGATTATGTAACACAAAAATATTAAAACCATACGACTTCACCCTACAGGTAACTCAAAAGTCTATGTACTCAAAGTACGGGAAAAAATAAGCTTATTATTTCCTATCATTTCAGGAGCCCCAAAGTCTTACAATGAGTTTAAATAAGTGGAACAGTACTTGATGAAGGAAAGGGAGAGGAAAAATAAATTCTAGCACAGGGCTCTCACATCCTGATTTCCCTGGGATTATGTTATGATACATATAGACTACTCAACAGTCAAAAACAGCAGCCAAAGAAGAGGGAAGGGAGGTCAGAGAAGTGTTCTTTAACTGGTGACTGAAGAAACCAAGGTTCTTGGGGCAATGTTTATGATAGAAGATCAAATCAGCTGAATACAATACCTTGGGAGTCTAATCAGGCAAATTAATTAGCATCTCACTACAGCAATTAGTGTAAGAATTAAGGAATTCAGATAGTACATGACTTACTATACATTAGAGAGAACAAAGTAAATTAAAAATAAATTCTATTACTCAGGGGGCTAAAGAAGTTGGAGGACATTAATTGTTTAGCCAGATTCTATTTACTCAAATCCTAACTACATAAGGACTTTGATATTTATTTAAACATATCAGCCAATATATTTATCACGTTAACTAATTTCCTTTAAATGTATCTAATTAGAATATCTCATTGCCTTTATTTCATGGTATTCAAAGGCAGTCTTTACCTTCTCCCTGTCTTTGGCCTTGCTTTCCCCTTTGAAGTCCGTGGCCTCTCCAGTTTCATCAAGGACTGCCGTAGGCTCTCCTCAGTATAGGCCAGATACACGTGGGAAAGGTCCACTTCAAAGGGCTAAGTAAAGGAAACAAACACAAGATGCTCTTATAGGACGGATTTAAACCAGATCTGGGGGAAGATTTAAAATACTGAATAAACTCCAGAAAAAAGCCACAGAAGACCAAATAAATGTCTAAAGATTTCTTCTTCTAATGCCATTTATCTCAAATGTATTCACCAAGTGTTGATGAATAAGATGCCCTGACACACTATAAATTCCTGTGTAGTAAAGAAAAACTGTTGCTGTTTTCCCTAAAGCTGCTACTTCCTCTTGTTGACCTAAGACTCAGACTAGCTTCGAAAAGGACACATTCTACCCTCTAACCACACCTCCACGACTCAGAGAGGTGAAGAGAGTGCTCCAAAGATGACTCCACGCCACTCTTGTGATAGAAATGATAAGCCTGCCATCATGACTGAAGGCAAGCAGATCTGTCCTAATAATCCCCTCATCGCAGAGCCTCTAGTCCCAAAAGATTAGCCTATTTTTTCAGCAGAGCTGGTTAACAGATATCACGTTGATAACACAAATTAGTGACCCACATTCCTATAAAGACACAACTGTAGTTTAAAAAAAAAAAGCATTCTTACATCTTTCTCTTTTTTATCAGGAACTGGAGTCTGCTTCCGCATGTTATTTCCTGTGTAGGCAACACATTTCTCAAAAAAGGAAAAAAAGGGGGGAGGAGAATTGTCTTAATTAGCAATTAATACTCTGAATAAGGTAAATTACTAGGAGATATACCAATGCTACTCTCATAAAACATGATTTGAATGCTGGAACAAAAAGGGACCCAGAGGTCATTCAGTCCAACATAGCCCCCATCGACACCATTTCCACTGAATATTCTGTGTGTTATAATACAGTCAACTAGAAAAACGTCTTGTCCACCTACTGGATTTTCATCTGATGCATCCTCTGGACCACCTATCTCCCAAGGTAGCCAGCACAGTTCCTAGTCTACAGGAAGGACTCCATAAGCATATCACGGAAGGATGAAGGTAATACTCACTAGCTGCCATTCTCCTATATCTTCATTCCAATGGACATAGTTTTCAATCATTTCCTTTAAAAGAGTCAAAGATGGTCTATTCTTAATATTTAATAACATTTAAAATACTGAAAAATATTCATGGTACTAAAATCTTAATATATTAAGTGAAAAAAGTTAAGTCTCAAAAATAGTCTGCATATCCTTTTTATAAACTTAAATATACATACTTTTAAGGAATATATGTAGATGAAATTAAACTACATAAAAATAAAAAGCAAGGAAATGAAGAACATGGGATTCAGGATGACAGTTACCTTGAGTTGAAAGAGGCAAAGGGATGGAAAAGGGGAGAGGGAAACCATTTGGCTAGAACTAGGTTACTGACATGGTCCTAGCTTTTGTTTTTGGGGGATGAGTTCACTACAAAATAACTAACTAAACAAATAAAAGCAGACCATCCAAGGACCAGGAAGGAGAGGGCACCACAAACCAAAGATTAATTCTCTGCACCCAAGGTCCAAAGAAAAAAAACACTAAGGCTTATTTTCAGAGAAATTTCTTAAAGCTGTACAGAGATTCAAAATAAATTTTTAAAAAATCAACATGCTAAAGTTTACTAAAATGTACTGGAAAGATGGAAATTTTTGGTAAAGAAAAATAAAGGCTGACATTTTAAAATTATACTGGTATTAACAATTAGCATCCTGATGGAGATGGAGATGGATGGTGATGATGGCTGCACAACACCGTGAATGTACTTAATGTCACTGAATTGTACTCTTAAAAATAGTTAAAGTGGTAAATTTCATGTTATATATATCTTACCAAACACATAGAGAATTAGCATCCATAAAAAGGGAGAAAAAAGCACAGGAGTTCTGTTTATTCTACTTAAAAAATAAAGGATGCTGAATGAATAAATAGGACCTATACCTTGATTCTGATTGCAATTACATGAAACTGGGTTCCTCCAAACGGCTGAGAAATTCTTATTCTGAGATACTTTGTGTACTTACATACACAAACTGAGAATTATGTTTTAAGAAAAGTTAACAGCTGAAGTGAAATGTGATGGTATTAGTTCAATGAAATTTTATTGCTGACAAGTGAAATGTAAATATTTACCATCAATTAATTTAGAAATTATATTTTCTGATTCCTTAACCCCAGCCAAGTGACCTAACATCTAGGTCAGAGAACTTCCCTCTTACCTGATAATCCTGAGGTATAAAGTTATCAATAATAAGCATCTGAAGGCGAAGCTCTCGGCTAAGTTGTCGAATATTCTCCAGCAGGCCTTCAATTTCCCTCTGATGTTCTTGTTGGAGATCGGCCATCTACGAGAAGATCAATGAAAACATTAAGGACAAACAAGACTTTAAATACGAAACAGTTCCATCTGACATAGGGCACTGGTCTAATAAACCTTGTAAGACCTTACCCAGTTCTTTCACAGAGACAGTGCACAGAATGACACTATCACTATCTATTCCATGTTATTAGTTAAGTTTGGAAAGAAACAACTTACCTCAGTAGATAAATTAAAAATTGCACATAAAGGAGAAAATTTTATTTCTTTAGTAAGCATACATTTTGATTCCTTTAGGATTCTTAATCATACTTAATCAAAGTAATTCTTCTTCAAAATTTTCAGAACTACATTGGTAGGTATTTTCTAAGAGACCAACCTCTGACTTTGCAGCCATAAGCATAGTCCAGACTTTCTTTAATTTCTTGGTCTTTCCCTGAGCTTCCTCTTGCAAACTGGTATATTTTTCTTCAATATCCAAGCGTTCTTGCTATGACAAAAATGGATAAACTTAATAATTTTCTTCATTAAATCATAAATTTAATTATTTAACAAATGACGTAAATGTTTAGCAACTATTATCTTTCAAAGCAATCCACAGATCTGCTTTAAAATGTTATTAAGATTATAGTTATTTAGCTTTTCACAAGAAAAGTTAAATACCTTAGGCAAAGTGTTACCCAAACATAAAGTCATATTACCTCTTTTTCCTCAAGTTCTCTGCGAAGTTGTTCTGCTCTTTTCCTCCTTTCTTCCAGTTCCATATTAGATTCTTCAAGAAGTTTCTCTTGTTCCTCAGCTTTTGCCAACAAATCAACACCACCAACAATTACCTTCTTCTCCAGTGCAGATAATTTCTCTAGCAAAGACTGATGCTCTTGTCTGTCGATTAAAATGAGAATATTCTATATCCATCGATTATCTAGTATTCTACTAATATCATTTCCAATAATTTAATGAGAATTTGGAGGCAAAATTTCAAACTAGGAATCTAATTAAGTAATATCTCTATCAAATTATGCCACTGTGTAGTATTAATTTATGATTTCACCTATAACTCAAATGCACTGATATTTTTTCCTCCCATATAGAGATGAAATAATCAAAACAGATGTAATTTTTAGAAATACAACACATACAATGAAACTTTCTAACCAAAAATAGCCCCTCTGGAGACAAAAATCAAGCTTTTAATTACTGTTCAAATTTCTTGCTTATACATCCTATGAAAAATATCAGAAATTTAAATCACAAATCCACCTCGATCAGTAATACTTACTGGGCCTTAAGAAGATCTTTTTCCCGTTTCTCTAGTTCAGCTCTAGCCTTGTTTCTTTCTTCTTCTTCCATGTCAAGTTTTGTTTCAAGTGCTTTTCTCTCCTCATCAATCTTTGCTTGCATTTCAACCATCTTATCTGGGGAAACCTTCTTTTTACCTATTTGAGTCATTTAATTGCAACAATCACTTTAGAGTCAATGCTTCAGACTTGTATAAATTATCAGAATAAAAGATACATTCCTCAATCATACAAAACCAAATATCAATATTTTAAGGAAACCAAACGAATATATTTTATTTCTATTTATTATGTTCCTAGAAGAACTTTTTAACTAATTGCTAAATTCAAACTGTTACTCAATTGTACGATGACAACTAAGAACAAAAGTAAGTGAAGGAGAAGCAAAACAGATGAGCGAGAAAAAAAAGAAAGACAGATTAACAGGAAAGCCAAATAAATAAAAAAGCAAAGGTCTGTGTGTCCCCAAATAACATATGGTCAAAAATCAATATGATTATTTAATTAATTTCTTTCTGATAACCAGGTACAAAATCAAGCCACTTCTCAAAAATTAAGTGACTTCCCCAAAATTTATTAAAATAACAAAAAAAACTCATATATAGTTATAAAACTTACAAATAAAAACATTTGGCAGAATTTATGCAAGTAGTTTTTAATATATATCTTCAGAATTTTTCTAAAATTTTTGTTTAATAAGATTACTTGAAAATATTTCATTTCATAGTATACTTTTAAAGGAAGAAATTCTATACTAATTACATAATAGTTACATAGTAATTAACCAGGCATTTTACAGTTGCTGAGCTGTCATGATACGTCCTCATATCTTAAATGAACAACCAAAATAGCTTGTTATTACACCAAACTCAGGATCCTAAATTTCCCTAAGTCAGATTAAACATGCCAAATGTCAAATATAAGTAAAAATACTATGAAATAATAAAGCTGGAAATACAGCTTCCAATTGAGTATTTTGATTATAATGCCTAGTAGTGTTTTATACACACATAATAAGTGTTCATTACAAGTTTACTCAATGAAATTAAAATGAAAAATCAAAAAGAAAGATAAAAACTAGCTTATTAAACTGGTCATGAAACTGAATCCAAGATAAATCATTTCTGGTAATACAATTTCTTTGAAACACACTTTCCTTCAGAAAAACAATCAAACTTTTCGTAGAACTGGGTTGAGCTCTCCTGAAAGCTTTCTGTCATTCTTAACTTCCTTCCCAAAGGACCACAAAAGAGTGTAAACCAGAAGACTTTATAAATTGTTAATGTCTCCACCCAAAAGCTAACCCCTCTTGCTAACAAGGAAAGAGAAATGAACAATAATGATGATGGAGATAAAGACCTGAATATATTCTTTCAAAAACCATAAGACGAAAAATCATTCATAGACTTTAATTCTTTAGGATAAAATTATACAAAAAACCCAAGGGTTTAAAATACATTACCCTTCATTTCTATAGAAATATTAAGTTCAAAGCAAACTTAAGCCACAAAACAAATAAGTGAAATAAAAGAGTAAATAAAAGCACTGATCCAAATCCATGCTCTGGTGTGGTGTGATTCATTGCATTCCAAAAGTCAGAATGTAGAGCTGATTCTGGATGGTTTCTTTGGCACAATCACCTGTATTGAATGATCTGACATATGCTGTTAAAAAAATTAATTTTAAAAAGTAATCTAACTCCTATTCCCAATGAATTCCTAGAGTTTTCCATCAGTAATACTATTTCTTAGAAATCTGAGGGGGGAAAGTATAAGTTCAGGTATAAAGTAAATGCACGTATTAAAAAATTACAACTTTCTTTCCACCTCAGAATTACAAATATTTAAAGAAAAAATGGCAAATACGTTAAGACAAAAAAACTGTATGTGCAAAGATATGGATACTAATAGTATAGAGGAAATGATCTGATTAACAACATATGTACATTAATTTTTTTAGGCTTTTGGGGTTTTAATTGTTTTGTTAATAGTTAAAAACATACAGTTTCCAAACCCATTAAGAGGCAGTAAAATAAAAAGATTCCATATGTAGAAATACAAAAGCATATGCCTAGTGATGAATTACTCCTACGCCTGAATTGCATTAGTTATTCAAAACGATTCAGGTAATATTTTCAAACTGATGCTTTAGCAGCAAAAATCTTATTGTGTTCTTATAACATTTTCATAAAGATGATCATGCATACACTGCTAGATTCAGTTTCAAAAGTCACATATTTAAGTAACATATTATTCTAGCCAAAATTACTCTGATAAATCATATTTCACCCCAAAATAATATTTTAAGCTAAATGTAAATATGTACAACTCTCCTCATCAGGCATTTAAAAATGTGACATCACTAAAAGTCACTTTTGCATTGATTTTTTTAAAGACTTTTAAAAATCCTTCTTCTAATACTACATGATAGAATTCAGTACAAAATTTCAGGTAAATAAATCTATAGTCTAACGTCATAGAGTGTTTAATGAAGGTAAATAGGAGTAGTAATATTTGTAATTGCCGTTTGCCATCTGCTCTACCAAAACTGTGAAGGCAAACCTTGGCAAAGTAAAGGTAAAGGGAAGAATTTCAGGTAAGTGTTAACTGAATTAATTTCATTTTCATTACATGAACACCCATGGGCATAAGTGATTCCTTGCTTTAAAAAAAGAGAAAAATGCTTGAATGTGAAATCATTTATATTTGTATTTCCAAAATTTGGCTTCATGGGTCTCTAAGAATTAGGGAAAAAAATTATACCTTTTGGTTCTGGTGATCTATTTATTTTTGTCTGTTTTGTTAATTAGGTCTAGAACATCCTGTGTGTTTGTCACTGTCAATCTAAAGCTTCTGAATTGTTTCCCTAAAAAGATCATTTAGAAACAAGAATATTCCTAAAATCTTCCTCAATAAAAACTGAAATAAATTTTAAAAAATAATTTAGGAAAAAAGGAAGTTTTTTTAAAAAAAAAGCTAAAGTTGAAAGATTTTTTTAAATATAAAAGATTAATACTTACCTTGTAAAAAAAACCAAATTTAAAAAATGTAGTTAAATAACAAAGTTATTTATAGTTTAAATAATTGTACCGCGTGGAGTGCAAATCAATCACACCAACCTGCTTGGTCTGTCAATAAGAAGTGGTAAGCAAACCGTAGACAGGAAGCATATGCACAGAGACGAGAAGAGAAAAAAGAAAAACATTATTTCTTTTGTAAAACAAAGAAAAATGTAATAGCATTTATTTATAGTATAAGTATAGAAATAAATCATTATCAAAACTGAAATAGAAGAGTTTTATATAAAAAGAAAAGCATATTCAACACAATCAGATGAAATCTAAGCAAGGATAACAACAAGATTAATTTAGTCTAAGGTTACAATTCAAATCAATCTCAACAGCTCACACTGACTCCCAAACTCCTGCAAATCTAACAGCTCAGCACCAGGTGGTTATACTAAGGTTAGACATGGAATTTTGACCTGCTAAGACCTGGGAAGTAATCTAAAAGGGCAAAACAGAAAGTTAAGCCAATTTAAAAAAAATTTATAAGTGTCAAAATTCACATTGTCCATTTTCAAAATTTCACAATTCAATGTTCTTCTAATACACGGATCCACCACAGGTGTGCCCCCCTTAAAGAAAATCCAACACAAAAGCCTCAACCAACTAAACATATAAATTAGATTATAATAATTTGCAGTGATTATTTTATTAACAAAAGGATTTAATGAAGAATTTTTAAAGACTGCAAGTTCTCCCAATAGATTTGATTTTCCAACTTGACTTATAAGCAATATTTTCAGAAAAAAAGTCATTTATTGCATAAAGTGAAGTACACCTGTATAATAACAAACTTGCATTCGATCTATCAGTAGATTGTTAAGGGTAATTATAATAATGATTCTATACAAGTAGGTGATCAATTGATGATTCAAGCAAAGAACACCTAAAAAAAGGCCACTCATATTTTTAAAAGAGAAGGTACATACAAGTTATACACAGCAACCACATGCTGGGACAACGATCTCTCCACTTCACCAATACACCCACATCACAACAAAAGAACTTAGTGCTATGTGCTAGGTACAAAAATAGTAACTAAGACTGCTTGAACTGAACAAAGCACAACTCTTTTCATAACATACTTTCATATCACTACTCTTTTAGGACTAAGTTTTAAAACAGAAGATTAAATTATAATGCCTTCCACTCAGAAATTTTCTCATATTTCGCAGTTCATAATACAAAATAATATTTCTATATGGTTTCTAAAGCAATTTCATATATTTTTAAGTTATCCTCTGAAATTAATTGTTTTGGTAAAATGTAAGAATTGTCCATAGAGAAAACAATTTCTAATATTCTTGAAATTCTTCCCCTAGAAAGATAAAAGCTTGAGAACAACACCAAATGTTTTTGTTATTAGATTTGGAAAGGTAAGTATATAGATAATGCTTTAAAAGGCAGTAAGCTGCAAGCTAGTACAAGAAAGCATCAATTCCCTTTTCTTCTGAAAATAAAACATAAATAAAATTAATAATACTTTTCAACTTAATTAAACTAAGGTTTAAGAAAAAGCCGTTAGGTTGAAATAAGTCTAGATAGATCCTGCATAAACAATTTCTCGTGGATCTGAATTCTCGAATCACACCTTAGAAAGTTTCTTAAAAATCAATCAGGCAATTTAGATTAGGCGTAAACTGCCATTTGAAATAAAATACTATTCAATTTATCTTTATTCATTTCAAACTTTTTTTCTTTTCAAACAAATTTTTCTTTATTTGGGAGCTTTCAATCTTAAGCCACTCCTCAGAAGAGGACACCAAAGCATAAAATCTTTATAACTGTAAGACATGTTATAATGGGCACTGGTGTACTTCCAAATAGAATTTGTACTTTTAGAAATTCAGGATTTGTTATTACATGACCCATATAGTGACTAGGATTAGAAATTTATCATGAAACACAGAAAGGAACCATACAATTATTCTTTTATACAGCTTACTAGCTCTCTTTACATTATCTCAATTGCGAAAGCATGAATCTCTCTTCCATTGTCTCAAACATAAGCTTAAGCATATGTTTTAACAATTATGGTTAACTGGAAGCAATGAACAGAGGGAAAACCATCACATGCTTTGTTCCCCTGGGAAGTCCAACATGTATTAAGTGACGACAGGGAGCGGTGCAGCATTTCTCAAATGAAGCCCATGGGTTATGGAAAAGCCAAAGCTCTGTTAGAGAATTGAAGAGCTACCACTCACTAGGCAAGAACTTATCCAGAGGTTTCTCTATGACAGAACATGTGGAGTCTGAACTACTGCTGCTGCTACTGCCTGGAAGACAAAGAAATGAGCCCAACGGGAACCAAAGAAAGAGGAAACAAGAAAATGAACATATACACAGAGAAAAATTCAGTTCCAGAGAAAGAATTTTAAAGGACAATCAAGCTTTGTATCAAAGAACTAAAGTGTACTTTCCCTTAAAACCAGTCTTGGTAGTCTATCCAATATTCTCTAATTACAAAACCATACAGGGCAATTAGAAACTGTATTCCTTTAAGCATCTACTGTGGGCAAACCCCACTATTCACCTAAAATATAGTAATTCAGAGGGTTGGAATGACAAGAATAAAAAATAAATAAGTCATTTGGTGACATTAAAGTTTATTTAAAATACTTAGGTTGATAAAGTAAAAGGAACTGAGTTTTAAAATGTAAAGCCATGCACACTTAAAATTATAGGAATGATAAATTACCCTTCATTATAGACAGGCTGGTTTGTCTCCAATTTCACTCTTTCCCCTCCAAAACATCAAACTATCAGATATAACTACGTGTGTTTAAAGTTTCATGGCAAAACTGTGACAGGCTCACGGAAAAGTTTTAAATATCTAAGCCTGGAAGGAAGGGTTTTATTTTCTTTCTGCTTTTTCTCCCAAAATCCCCCCAGTACATAGTTGCATATTTTAGTTGTGGGTCCTTCTAGCTGTGGCATGTGGGATGCTGCCTCAAAGTGGCCTGACGAGTGGTGCCATGTCCACGTCCAGGATCTGAACCAGCGAAACCCTGGGCCACTGAAGGAGCACTCGAACTTAACCACTCAGCCACGGGGCCGGCCCCAGAAGGTATTTTACTATTAAATCTTTTAACCTATTAAGCAGTGGCACTTTTTTCTATTTAAAATTTTATTTTTAACAAATCTATTATCTGCTTTAGCTTTGAATAGTTTACTCTGAAAAATAGGTATGAACACAAAACCACTTCTCCAAATCAGGGGTCGGCAAACATTTTCTGTAAAGGGACAGATAGTAAGTGCTTTAGGCTTCGGCGGCCATACGGTCTCATGTGAAAGCAGCTGTAGACGATGTGTAAACAATGAGCATGGCCATTTAATAAAATTTTGTTTATGAAGACAGGTGGTGAGCTGGATTTGGCCAGCAGACTATATTTTGCCAACTCTTGCTCTAAATCATGCTTTTCCTGTCTTTTGAAGTTACAGAATCTTTATAGTTTTTAACTTTGGGGCTCCTGATCAAGGAATGATGGGTTTATTTTCAGCAAGATCATTTTAATAAGACAAGCAAAATATACACCAACTTGAAAACAACGATCCACGTTAATGGAAGAGAGTTCTGAAACAAGTAAATATTTAGGGTGAAATGTAGGCCATTATAATATGTCTCTCTCTTTTGAATGTTATCTACATCTTTATCACAATAAACAGTCAGTTCACACTCAGCAAAAAATGCCCCATTACAGGGTGAGAATGAGGTATATTTCATAAATAAAAAAGTCAAATTAAAAAATAGTCCTCATACAAATTTCTTATTTAAAAATGCAATGACTTCTAAAGCCTAATAATGCTTGAGAAAAACTCCACATTATCCTAATTTCCTAAAAAACCTAGGTTCCTAACATAGATGAAAGTCCCCACATAAAACTGAAACACCACATAAAATTTTAAAATGGTATACCCACTATCACAGATTTTTACAATTGTAAATTCTAAAAGAACCCAGAACATACAGTATTCTGATTCAGCTATAAATAGGAGAAAAAAAATAATGCAAAGCTAACTAGGTATGTGGCATACTTCCTCTGTTCGAACTGCTACCATAACTAAAAATGGCAAAATAAAAGGCATGCACTCAACTGCCTCAGGAATGTTAAACCATCTTTAGGTAGCATAGGTAGCAATCCGTTAATTTCTAGAACACTAAAAATAACTTACCTCTTCTCTTTTTCTTTTTCTCTCCATCTTCTCCAATCTCACCCTCTTCGTCATCATCCTCCTCTGACCCACTGATATCAGAGCCTGATATTTCTTCCCCTTGAATAAAAATTTAACACAAGTATTTTTATTCTGTACCAGGTCATTGGCTATTTAGGAAATGCCTATATCAACTTTCTTCATTAGGTTTTTGTTGCCCTAGACTTTAATATTCTTATACAGTATATGAGATACACTAACCTCAGAAATAGATATGATATACAACAGAGGTTTTATTTTTAAAGATCCTAAAGAGAAGTTAAATTCGGATCCATTTAAAATTCCACATGATTAGTTCAAGTACAGCTTTAAATATATATATAAATTACATGTTAGAGTTATTGTTTCAGTCTTTTAAAAATATGATCACTTTTGAGGAGCATTTTCTCCTCAGTTTTCCATTTAAGATTTTAAATAATTCATTCAACCTGTATATTTTTTAAGAACCATAACACTGTCATGTAATACAGAGATAACCCTCTTAGGACTACATAACAAGAAATACTTCAAAAGAAGAAGGGCTTATTTGTACAAAAATTATGTTAACTTAAAAAAATAAAATAAAGGAGAATAAACTAACATTAATCAGACCAGTACTATATCACCTTTAAAGCACTTAAAAATACTACTGTTCATGTATGAAATGTCTAAGAAAACAAAGGTAATTGGGGAAAAAAGAAGTAAAATATACACTAATCACAACAAGGTAATGTTTGAACCTGTAAATAAAGAATGGAAAAAGATCACAGAGTTTCGGGAGAATGAATTCATTAAAAATATTTTGTTCTTTAGGCCTAGAAACAATGGCACCCTGGTAGCAATGAGCACACCTAATGCCCAACTCTTGGTTTCTAAATACCATTCTCCACTGAAAAGAACCAGGGAGAAATAAATTATTTTAAGGCTAGGGTAGGGAAAACACAAAATGAGCCTAAAACATCTGTCATGCCAGAAAGTAAGGAAATGCTCAAAAAAACCTGGGGGGAGCAAGCTGAAAGGACAGAGAAACTCCCCTGAAGGATCTCCTAATGGCCAAAGCTGGAATAATTTGAAAAACAAAATAAATAATACCACTGTATTATAATCCACAGACTAAAATAAATATCCATGAGTCCATACTGACATAAATAAATAATTGAATAAACAAATAAGTGGGGGAGAAGGGACTGCTCTTCCTGAGAATTCCAGATAGTAAACATCAGAAGGAATGAAGAGAAGAGAAAGTCATTACTGAGCAAACGCTACAGAACTATTGTTGCAGGCAGGAACCCGTGATGGCTGCTAACATGAGTGGGAGAAAGTGTGATGAGAAAACAGGACCTTTGTATAGTCTCTACATATCTCCCCACAAGACACATATTACTTACGAAGGAAAAAATAAAATAGATTTATAGGAGAGAAACTTTGGAGAATAATTAAGAGAAAACTATAGACAAACCCAAACTGAGGAACATTCTACAAATATATGAACAGTACTCTTCAAAAGTGTCAAGATTGGGGCCGGCCCAGTGGCATAGCAGTTAAGTTCACATGCTCTGCTTCGGGAGCCCAGGGCTCACCAGTTCAGATCCTGGGTGCAGACCTAGGCACTGCTTATCAAGCCATGCTGTGGCAGGCATCCCACATATAAAATAGAGGAAGACAGGCACAGATGACGCTCAGGGCCAGTCTTCCTCAGCGGAAAGAGGAGGATTGGTGGCGGATGTTAGCTCAGGGCTAATCTTCCTCAAAAAAAAAAAAAAAAGATACAGACTGAGGAGACTAAAAAGACATGACTACTAAATGCAATGTGGTCCTAGATTGGATCCTGGACTAGAGAAAAAGGGCAAAAGAGGGAAAACTGTCAAAATTCAGGTAAGATCTGTAGACTGGTTAATAAGTTTGTATCGATGTAAATTTCCCAGTTTCAATAACTGTACTATGATTATGTAAGATGTTAACATTAGGGGAAGTTGGGTGCCAGGTATATAGGAACTCTCTCCTCACTATATCTGCAAGTTTTCTACAAGTCTAAAATTATTTCAAAATAAAAAGTTAAAAAAATTCTTTTAATGTTTTTGCCTACTTTTTAACTGTTTATATGATCAACTCTATTAACCAGATTATAGAACTCTGTTAACTGGATTATAAAAACAAATGCCATAAATAAAATGAAGTGTTAAAAATAAACTCAGCATTACCACGTGTTCCAGCAATTCCACTTCTTGGAATATACCCAAAAGAACTGAAAGCAAGGACTTGACGAGGTATTTGTACACCTCCATTCATAGTATTATTATTCACAATAGCCAAAATGCAGAAGCAACCCAAGTGTCCACTGACAGATGAATGGATAAACAGATAAACAAAATGTGGTATATACAGACAGTAGATTATTAATCAGCCTTAAAAAAGGAAGAAAATTCTGACACATGCTACAATATGGATGATCCTTGAGGACAATATGCTAAGTGAAAGAAGCCAGACACAAAAGGACACATATTACATGATTCTACTTATATGAGGTACCTAGGATAGTCAAATTCAGAGAGATAGAAAGTAGAACAGTGGTTACTAGGGGCTGAAGGAGAGAGGAAGGTGAAGAGTTAGCATTTAATGGGTACAGAGTTTCATTTTGGGATGACTAAAAAGTTCTGGACGTGGACGGTGGTGATGATTACAGAACAATGCGAACATACTTAATGCCACGGAACTATACATGTAAAAATAGTTAAAATGATAAATTTTGTTATATTTTACAATAAAAAATGTAAAAAAGTCAGCAAAATAAAGGTATGAACTCAACATTAACAAATCTAAGAAATTTTAAATCTTTAAAACATACTGACTATAAATACCACCTAGTGGTCACATTTAAAACACCAAATTTCATTATCTAAGAGGCAGCTCAATTACTGCTTTTCTTCAAGAATCTTATTTCAGCTTATTGAATCAGCACTTTCTCCGAACATCTGCGATGCTGGCATCTCTGGATTTCACATCTGATCTAAGCAGTTTCCCCAGTGACTGAAAAAGAGGCAGCTTCAAAGCCCTCTGTTTACCTGGCAAAGGAGCCCTGCGCCAATCAGATCTTGGCGTGACGGGGCAGAGAGTCACTGAACACGATGGTAGCTGGAAGTTCCTCACCCTCATGAACAAGGTCTTCAAACTTTCTAACCTTCTAACGTTATCTTGTTGGAAAAGAATTTCCAAAACAGAATCTCACGTTCAAATTTAAGTACGAAAGCACATTTTCAGGGTCATGTAACGAATTTTTACTATAGTAAACTTGGTTTACCCACGACTCTGATAGCTTTCTTTACTTCAAACAATCGTGACTGATATCTATCGCAAAGAACTCTGGTTGTTTTCACCTAAATACATATATGGCAGAAGTTGCTCTTATACAGAGAAAAATAAAAATTCATCATTTAATAAGGGGTCATATGAAATCTACAAAAGGTCATGGGGACTGAGATGGAGGTTTAAGTTAAATGAATTTTTTAAAATCACACATACAAATATATAATTTTACTTGAGCTTAACGTGAAAATGCTAACGTATGTAAGTATCAAGTTACCTTGCAGAAATATTCCTTTAAAGAGCAATGTTAGAGGCTCAAAGAATTTTTAATGGGTGGTTTTTATTAGAACACTGAACAGCTAAGCACCGTATTTTTAGCCGACATTAAGATGAATATTTTGAGAAAAAGTTACCTTCTTCAAGCTTTTTTTTCAGTTCTTCTATTTCTTTCTGAAACTGACGAAGCAAAGCATCCTTTGGATCTTCATTAATTCTAGCTTTATTTTTAATATTCTTGGCACGGTTAGCATATCGTAATGTACTGATAGTTTCATCATAATTGTAATCTGCTGGCCCAATATTTGCACACTGTTGAATCAGGAATAGAAAACAAAACATTTTACATTTCACACAGTTAAAATTAATACTACCATTACAAATATATCAGAAGGAATTTTTGAAGCATATTTCCACTCTGGCCTTCTTGAAAAAGACAGCATCAACCACGGTGGTTTCCAAACAACACTATTACGGGCTAGTACACATGGTGTACTAGAAAAGAATAACCACAAATCAAAAAAAGGAAAATAATAATAGTTTTTAAGATGTTATGCCTATCAATTATTGGCATAAACAGGAATCTTAAACTTGTCTAATGATAACTATACTACCAGTTAATTCTTACCATCATGGTTTTTGAATTTCCTCCTAAGGAATCCTGAAGAAGACGAGTCAATTTAGAGTTACGATAAGGCACATGAGTGCTTTTTCCATCAACCAAGGCAGAAATTACATTACCAAGGGTGGAAAGTGAAAGATTGATTTTTGTAGCTTCCTTTAGGCGCTGTCCAGTAGCTCCAGTTTTTGCCTGTCTTTCTGAACCCTAGCAATAAACAGAGACAGAAATAAAGCTAAAATAAGAAACACAGAATATTGTTCCCAAAGTTCAAAAAAAGAAGTAATTTAACCATAAAAAATTTGATTTGATATGTGGAATTCACTTCGAAATAATACAGGAAGGGAAGTGGCTGAGGATAGAGATGAAAGGCCGGGCCATGAACTGGTAACAGCTGAAGTTAGGTGATGGGTGCATGGGAGGTCATTATACTTACATCTGCTTTTGTATAGGTTTGAAATATTCCATAACAAATAATAAGTTAAACATATACACTAGTAAACAACTTAAAATCATATGTAAATCACATCTTTTCACTTGAACTTTTATTATAAAAGAAAAAGAAATCACAAGAGTTATTCCTTAAGTAGTATCCTGTTACTTACAGCAAGATCTACAAGATGGAGCTTTCCCATCCTGACATGCATGTTACCATCAACGCCTTTTTCACTGCATTCTATAGTAATCGTGAAGATGGCATGGGAACGGGAACTATGTTCATTCATATTAGTTGCACCAACAGAACCTTGAATAAAGGAAGGAAATTCTTAAAAAGTATAACAAGGAGTGCCCTTCAAAATAATAATCCAGAATGGTTTAAAATACTTAATTTCATCACAGCCAAAAGTCAGAGAGTATGGCTAAATCATAAAAGCATAGGTATATTTAGCCATTATTAGAAATTTATCTGACAACTTACGCTGATAACAAAAGAATTTGTAATGTTTCTCATATTAAAGAGGTAACTTTAGCACAATACTTAATTGCAATCCCAAAAACTAAAAAAAAATTTACATAAAAAAATACACGTCAATCTGAAAAATCACTGCGGTTTCAGCTGTCTCTAAAAATTATTATGTTCTGGGAGTCTAAACCACAGAAATACCTGCATATATGCATTAAATGATACAAGGATATTCAATGCAGCACTGTTTGCAACAGCGAGAGATCAGAAACAATCAAGAGGACAGTGGTTAATCAATTACAGAATAGTCATAGTGTGAATTACTAAGCAGTCCTTTAAAAAAATAGGGTAGACCTGTACGACATGAAAAGACACTCATAACAAATGTACTGAAAAAAAATAAAAGTTACAGGAATATATAGTATAATCCAATATCTGTAAACCAACAGCATCCATTCAAAATATACTATTTGTGTGTGCATAAATATTTTACCTGAATATATTGTGTAAAATAAGAAAAAGGTCTGTTGTTTTTAATAGGCATGCATTGGTTTTTCTCTGAAATTCCAAAGTATTTTAAAAGCATTGTTAATTTTACCCACTGCCAAAATTATCTTCCTACTATATATTCAGTCAGAACCTCTCCATACAAGCTTTGATTTTAGAATTTAAACATTGAAAGGGTATTCTTTATTAGCATATGGCTATATTAGAAGTCACATAACTAGAACATAAGTTGCACTGTAAAGAGAAGTAAAGCCCAATGAAAGAAGGTAAATGACAAAGTGGTGAAAGGAAATGCAAGGATTTGTGACTCTATAATATTTTTCTATTTTCTTTTAAATCAAATTCTGAATTTTTCCAAAAAATATGAAACCCTGTTAAATCTGACACCACTTCAAATCATCTGATCAGTAGTGACACACATACACGTTTCCAGAGTATTAGGTCTTATTTTACCTCCTGTTTTTTTCCACTTAACATTAGCTCCTACATATATTTCCATGTAAAAACAACTTGAAAACTTTAGTAAAATTGATTTTGCTATTCCCTTACTGAAAGATATTTGGGATCGTTTCCCATTCTAGGTCCTCAGAAGGACAACATGAGCACCTTTAAGCAGATACCTTTCTTTCTCTTTAGAATTATTTCCATAGGATGTATTTTCCAAACTGGAATTACCAGGTCAAAGGGTAGGAATAGTTTTATAACTATATGATTATTAAATCACACTGTAGCAGTGTTTTTCAATTTGGAGTGAGAAAGAACATGTAATTTGAAAAAAATCATATTAAATATTTTAATACTTATTGTTTTCGCAATATAAGTAAAGCATGCTATTTATGATTGTGATTTCTGGTTATGAAAACAAAGCAATGCAACCGACATGCTGTTAAAAGGGACCAACAGTGAACTCTACAATCCCTAAGAGAGAACAGCTGGCAGCAATCAAGTAGACTCCATGCTCCAACCTACAGACACATCACCTAACAGAAATAATAAACACTTTCATAGCTTTAATTTTTGTTGAAATATTTATTTTGGAACAAGAAAAAAATTAAGTTTTTATGTTTTCAACAGGATATGGAAAAATTTATCCCATACTCATGCCTGCATGTGTATAAACTCATGTATATATAATATTTACTGAGTACTGCTCATAATAGCAAGATTGAAAACAACTCAAAAGTCCATCAATAAAAGATTGGGTAAATAAATTATGTAGATTTATCCAATGAAATCTATATAGTTATTTAAAAATGCCTATACATGTACTCTTATGTGTTAATGTGAAATTATCTTCAAGGTAATATTGTTAATAAAGTACATTTACTATCATCTGACTCATAAAGAGGACAAGCACTCCCCTTAGAAACACACACGCCTGGGCACACACAGACAATATCAGGAAGGGCACAGGAGACACCAACGGAGGTGCCACCAGGCATAGGAACTAGGTGACTGGGACACAAGGGTAGGAGGAAACTTGTTTTTCAATGTATACTTTTGTGCCTTTTGAATTTTATACCACGTGCTTGGATTATCTATTCAAAAGATAATATTTTAAAGAAAAGGGTTATGGTTTAAGGGTTGAAAAACTCTGCTCTGCAGATGTATTAACCAATTTACAATGATACCCACAATGTAAATTTATCTGACTAGCTTAAATTTGTGTTTTAGTTACTAGGCAGGCTGTGTATTTGTTCATGAGATGACTCACTTATTTTCTTAAATGTAAAATTAACTATTTCTATAGCATGATCACCTGTCAAAATTGATACAAATTTCATATTTGTATCAATTTTTCATCTATTTAGAACAGCAGCTTTTATGGCCACATTTCCCCCCTCTGCTATTTTCCTCTTGATAGTTATTTTACTATATATCAATATAATAAAGTTTGTACTTCTATGTTGGAATTTTTCTACTTGGATATTTGTACCAAATGTTTAATTCCTGGACTCAGTCTATTTACTAATGAAGAGTATTTTCCTCTCTGCTATCTTAGGTCTTCAAATCCTTTTATCTTCATTTCTCTCATTAGAATTTTTTCAGTTTTCCTTGAGCAAATCTCATACCAAATTAAATTAATTCTCAGGGAGTTAATGGGAGAGTCTGGTCACTATTGTGAATGGAATCTTACGCTAAACATCTTTTTAATTAAATAAGCGATACATGAACATATTCCTAGCATAAGAATTTTAAAAAGACAGACATATAAAAAGAAGTGATGGGGGCCAGCCAGGTGGCACAGCGGTTAAGATCGTGCACTCTGCTTCCAGGGCCTGGTTCTCTGGCTCGGATCCCAGGCGTGGACCTACACACTGCTTACCAAGCCGTGCCATGGCAGGCGTCCGACACGTAAAATAGAGGAAGATGGGCACAGATGTTAGCTCACAGCTAATCTTCCTCAAAAAAAAGAAAGAAAGCTCCCTAAATCCCTTTTCTCCAATCTTACTTCCCCTTCCCTAAAGGTAACCACTATTAAACGTCCTTTCATTTCGTATTTCATATACATACATGTGGACACACAAACAATGCCCAAATATATAGTTTAATAATTTGGCAGTACATACTGTCCTCTAGTTTGCTTTCTTTTCACTTAATGATATACCTTGAAAATCTTTCAAGTCTCCACACGTAGTTCAACTCGGTTTTTTTCTTTACAGCTTCATTATAGTCCACAGTATTTTTGTACTATAATTTACCTAAGCAATGTTTTATAGATAGTTATTTAGATGGTATCAAACTTTTTGCTATTTCAAATAATGTTGTAACAAGGTTTTCCTCGTTTACATCTAAAAATATTTTTCTAGACTATATAGCTAGAATTAGAAACACTGAGTCAAAATGAATGCACTTTTAAAATTTCAACAGATACTGGTACACTGCCCTTCAAAAAGGCTGTACCACTTTACATTCCCATCACCAGTGCCCATTTCTTCAAAGCCTCACTAACACAGAAATCCTTTCATCCAAACCAATGGGTAAAACCTCTCTCACTATTGTTTTAATATGCATTTTCCTATTACTTGTGAAGTTGAAGATCCTTTCAAATGCTTATTGCTGTGTATAGTTCTGTGAATAACATATTCATATATATCTTTTGCCCATTTTCCTGTTAAAATTCCGTCTTTTTCTTTCTATTACTTGGTTTATAAGAATCCAATTTTTTCTTTTTGGTGAGGAAGATTGGCCCTGAGCTAACATCCGTTGCCAATCTGCCTCTCTTTGCTTGAAGAAGATTGTTGCTAAGCTAACATCTGTGCCAGTCTTCCTCAATTTTGTATGTGGGATGCCGCCAAGCACGGAATGATGAGCGGTGCATAGGTCTGTGCCTAGGATCCGAACCTGCAAACCCCAGGCTGCCAAAGTGGAGCATGTGAACTTAACTACTACACCACTGGGCCAGCCCCTGACAATTGATTTTTTAAATTTTTTGTTTAGTTTCCCTGACTTTGTTAGATTTATAGTCTAGTCATAAAAACAAAAAAAAAGGTTTACTTCTTATGTTCCTATCTTAAATACCTTTAACCTCTAATTGCTGTTAGTAGCAGGCCTGGGGCATCTGTGTATTAAATATTATTGAAGCTTTTCATTCTTTAGACAAAACTTGAAATAATTACTAAAAAGAATGACAATATTTTTAATTTTATTTTGCTTTTCTTGTCAACAAAGAGGAGGCAGTATAGTGATTGGTTAATGGTGAATAATGGCCTAGATTTAAATACTCGCTCTGCAACTTATTAAGTAGTATATAACCTTAGATAAGTTACTCAAATTAAGTCTCAGTTTCCTTAATCACAAAATAGAAATTTAACACCTTCATAGTCCATCGTGAGGGTTAAAACAGATCATTCTTACAAAGCACTCAGCATAAGCATTTGCCACATAGTGAGTGCTCAATAAACATTACCAACATTATTACAGCAAACAAGAGACAGCCATATGAGAATTTCAAAGATACAGAACTATTACTAAGAAACAAAATTTGGGTCAGCACGGAAAGCAATCTGTAATACCTTTCATTCACATATGCTCTCTACATAGTAAACAACCAAAGAGGAAGGGTTTTCAAGAAACCTAAAAATCCAGTCTCTACAGGGCCAAGTGCCATAGCAATTTGACTTCTAAACCAGCCCACTCAACACACTGCAATCATGCACTACACTTACGATTTTTGTGGCCTAGTGTCATAATTCTATCCATGTCATCAGCATTATTTACCACGTAAGCTGATAAATCTTTGATATAAACTCCCACATCAGGTCTTTCTTTAACCTGAAAAAAACAAAGAGATAAGACTTTGTGCATATATGCACAATTCTTCCATAGTCATTTACTGAACAGCTACTAGGTGTTGCACACTCTGCTAGATAGTGAGCATACTGTGATGCACAAGGCAGACACAGTCTCTACACTTGTGGAGGTGACAGTCTACAGGGAGAACACGCAAATGAATAATTACACAAAAAGTTATTTTGTTTCAATCGTGATAATGCTATGAAGAAAAAAAATACAGAACGGAATGAAAATACAATACAGACGGACTTAAGTTAGTGAAGCAGGGACAGGATACGTGTCCCCAAGGTGCTGTCTAAGCTAAGATTTGAAGAAATAGGAGGCAGCCAGTCTGGGTTGGGGTAGGAGGAAAAAGTATGTGCAAAGATCCTGAAATGGGAAAAAATTAGGCACTTAGAAAAAATAAAAAAGAAACAAAAAAAGCCAGAGTGGCTGGAAAGAAGACGCTGGGGGAACAGGTGGAATGTCTGGCTATAGAGGCAGACAGACGTAACAGTAAGCACAGTTAATGGTCTTTATCTTCACAGCAATTTGAAACCCCTGGAGGATTTCAAACAGTTGAATGAAATAATGAGATCTACGGCATCCATGTAAAAATATTACCTTTCTGTGTGTAATTTTATGAGAACTTTTACCAAATTTGAAACATGTATTTAGGATAGATTTACCTAAAATACAGATGCTATTAGAAATACAAAATTCACTTTGGAAGGCCCTAGAAGTCACTTCCACAAGTCAAGAGAATAAAGTGAAACTGAGGCAGAGGCCTGTGGCTGCCAGTGAGGAGAGCCATTTCACAGGTAGTAAGACCTAGACAAAGACAACAAAGAAAAGTTTAAAAAACAATCTCAGAGACAAAAGTCACAACGGTGGACACTCCAAATTCCAGGTGTTGATTTTAGATCTAGTTGGGGCATTCTGGGTTTTTTGATCTCTTTTATAACAATTTATAAGATGTATTTATACATTAGGAAAAATTATCCTTTTTCTGTCATAGGATATAAACTAAGCCCTAATTTTTTAGTAGAAAAGGAGGGTGTTGGTCTGTATAAACCAGTGGGTTCCAAACTGTGCTCTGAGAAGCCCTAGAGGGTCCATGGTGGCACTGAGGGGCCACTGTGGGAGTGTGGGGGTCTCCAGGCCCAGACAAGTTCTAAAGAGAACTTCACTCTCATGTATGTCACACATCGCGCTTCCACATCGGTTTACTTTGATGAAAATGTTTAAATGCTTTAAACCTTTTAACAGGTTTGAAAAGTACTGGTCTATATCAACACTTCTCAGAAAATCTATGGTAAAGAACAATGCGTATATTTCTAATCTGGGATGTTGACATTTCTGAAAAATACCAAAATCATGCATTTTAATGCCATGGTGATGTCAAATTGCTTTAAAAGTTTTTAAGCATTTACTCTCACTTTCTGTAGTCATCTCATTGCAAACTGGAAACATTCTTCAAACTGGCATCAGTCTGCAAAGTCTCAGGTTGTTTCCAATCACAATATAATATTACTTCAAAATTCAATTAATAAGTATAGATAAACTGATTAGATATGAAAGATGAAGGAATCAAATATGATTCCAAATTTATAAAAGTGTAAAAACTTGGGTGGTAATACTATCAAAAAATTTTTATCATAAAAACGGAAATTTAATTTCTCTAACTGATACACAGTTTATAACACTACAACAATGGATCTCAAGGTGAGCAGTCACTCCCCTGCCCAGAACGTTTTAGAAATTTCTGGGGGAGTTTCTGGTTCACTTGAGGATGCTTTTAGCATCCACAGGCAGGGGCCAGAGATACTAAACATTCTGAAATGGGGGGAATCTCTCAATCAATGAAGAACTGTCCCACTCAGTTTTGAAAGTCTTACCAGATGTTCACATGGGTGAAAAAAAAATTTATAATTACCTGAGTCTAGACCCTAATTCTATTTTACATGTAAAAACAAAGTGGTTTTCCATGGTAATAATAATAATATAGGAATCCAGGAAAACTGAGGAAAGAACTACTTTATTTTGCTCAGAACTCTACCAAGAGCTAGTCACTATTTTAAAAGATCATGTTACTAACAATAACACCAATCAAGGTGTTTAGATCACCAATACAACATACCTGTAACAGTCTGCATTTGTAGCTATTGCAGTCATGATGATTACATATGCCTTTGACCACTTCATCACGTCATCAAGTACGGTCACATCTGAGCATTTATATATTGAAACACTAGCATTTACTTTTTAAGTACTTTTATTCTTCTTTATATTACAATTGGGTAGTATATTGATATTTTAAAAATTATGTATATAGATATATTTTTATCATCTATGAATTTCAGGAGAGTCAAAGAGACATTAAAAAATATATGTAATAAAAAAGGGGCATTGGGTTTAATACGGTTGAGAACCACTGACAAGATTATTTCTGAGAATAAATCTGATCTATAATTACTGGTACAAAAATGGAAATGCTTTTTCCAAATGATTTTTATTCTAATAATTTGTGCAATGAAACAATAAACTTTTAAAAGGTAAAAGTATAGAATTAACCAAGTATCCATCAAAACTAAAGATGAAAACCAGCAAAAAAGCAACATCTCTACATTTGCTATGCACACATTATCATTATAGAACAAGCCTTCATTAAGGTCCAACAAACAAATAATCCCTAAGCCTGAATATACTGCTCCAAAGCTGAGTTTACATAGTAAACTTACGAAGAAAAAAGCTAACATTTATTGAATACTCTATTATGTGCAAGCACTGATTTACATACTTTGTATTAACTTGTCAATGCTGGCAATAATCCCATGAAGTAGATATTATTATTATTTCCATTTTCATGTGGCAAAACTAAGGCTCATAGAGATTAAGTAACTTGCTCAAGAGATCAGAGCCAAAATTCAAGCTAAGATGGTAGGACCGTGGAAACCACCCTCATAACCCTAGGTGATACCGCCATTCACCTGCCACGTGACCTTGAGCAAGTCAGGAAACTCCTCTAGTTTCAGTTTTCACATCAACAAAACTGAACTGCTGGGAAGATTAAACGAAATAAAGTATGTACTACTATCACAAGAACTATTACAATTCAATAACAAAAAGATAACCCAATTAAAAACAGGCAAAGGATCTGAACAGATATTTCTCCAAAGAACATACACAAATGACCAAAAAGCATGTGAAAAGATGTTCAACATCATTAGCCATTAGGGAAAATGGAAATCAAGCTCACAATGAAACACCACTTTACACCCACTAAAATGGCTAAAATAAAAGACAATAAGTGTTGGTGAGGATGTGGAGAAACTGGAACCTTCATACACTACTCATGGGAATGTAAAATGGTAGAGCCACTACGGAAAACAGTCTGGCAGTTCCTCAAATGGTTAAAAATGGAGTTACCACACGAGACAACAATTGCACTCACAGATAGACAGCCAAGAGAATTGAAAAAATATATCCACACAAAAACTTGTACAAGAATGTTCATAACGGCATTATTCATAATACACAAAAAGTAGAAACAACCCAAATGTTTAACTGATGAAGTAATCAATAAAATGTGGTATATCCATACAATGGATTATCATTCAGCAAGAAATGAAGAACTGATACATGCAATATCATGGCTGAACCCCATGAAAAATTATGTTAAGTGAAAGAAGCTAGTCACAAAGGACCACACACTGTATTATTCCTTTATATAGTATATCCAAAATAGGCAAGTCTACAGAGACAGAAAGCAAATTACTGGTTGCCAGAAGGTGGGGAGAAGGGGGAATGGGGAGTGACTCCTAATGGCCATGGCGTTCCTTTTTAGGGTAATGAAAATGTTCTAGAATTAGACAGTGGTGATGGTTGCATAACTTTGTGAATATACTAAGCACCACTAAATTGTACACTTTAAAAGGGTGAATATTATGTTATGTGAATTATATCTCAATTTAATAAAATAATGAATGTGAATCCGCTACCTGTGTCAGTTAACAGCATAATGTACCAATTCACAACTTTTGTGATTATCTGACATTATGCATATAATATACTCTCACATTTCCCTTTTCTAAGATGCATGATAAAAATCTTTGGTGTCAATCTGTTACCCAAAAGTGTACAAACTAGAATTTCTCAGTCAGGAAGTTTGGTCTTTCCTTCAGGTGAAAGATTGATTGCAAACACTAATATTTTTGACTACATTCATGATTAGTCTTAATATCTATATTTTCAACACTTTAAAAATTTCTGACTTAAAATTAATTGTGGAGTACTCTTGGGCATTCATACCAGAGAATGAAAGCTTAAATTCACATAAAAGTCTGTGCGTAAATGTTCATAACTGCTTTATTCATAATAGCCAAAAACTATGAACAGCCTCGATGTCCTCAACAGATGAATAGTTACACAAACTGTGGTCCGTACACATACCGTGCAACACTACTCAGCAGTAAAAAGGGTGAACTATCAATACACTCAACGACTTGGACTGATCTCCAGGGAGCTGTGCCAAGTGAAAAAAGCCAATCCCCAAAAGTTACATATTGTATGGTTATATTCATATAACACTTCTGAAATGACAAAATTTCAGAATTGGAAAGCAGACTAGGGGTTGTCAGGGGTTAGGGATGGGACAGAGGAGAGTTCAGGAGAGAGGCAGATGTGGTTATAAAAGGGCAACATGAGGCATCCCGGTGATGGAGCGGTTTAGTATGTGGTAGTAGATACACCAATCTATATATGTGATAAAATAGTAGAACACAAAGGAATAGGAGAAAAACTGGGGGCACTTGAATAATATCTTTGGACTGTATCAACATCAATATCCTGGTTGTGATACTGTACAACAGCTTTGTAAAATGCTACTATTGGGGAAAACTGTGTAATGGGTAATCTCTATTATTTCTTACAACCACATGTGAATGTATACTTAATAAAGATTTTAATTAAAAAAAAACAAAGTTCAATGTATATAGTATGCTACTTTTAGAGTAAAAATAAAATTATATTTGCTTGTTCTTACATAAAGGAACACCGAAAGTGGTTATCTTAGGGTGGGGAGAAATGGGGCAGATAGGGTAGGAACAAGACTTTTCAATGCATAAATTTTTACAATATTTTTATGTTTGAACCATGTGATCATATTACATACTCAAAAAATAAGTAAAATATTAAAAGTACCTTTTGTACAAAAATGACCTTAATGTTAGTAAACATTCTCTTTTTTTATGCGTTTTTTTTTGGTGAGGAAGATTGGCCCTGAGCTAACATCTGCTGCCAATCTTCCTATTTTTTTTTTCCCCTCCCCAAAGTCCCAGTACATAGTTGTTATATCCTAGTTGTAAGTCATTCTAGTTTTTCTGTGTGCCATGCCACCACAGCATGGCTTAATGAGTGGTGTATAGGTCCCCACCCAGGATCCGAACTGGTGAACCCCGGGCCACTGAAGCAGAGCATGCGAACTCAACCACTCGGCCACGGGGCCAGCCCCTAGTAGTCTATTGCTTTGGAAAGCACACCAATTTCAATTATCCTTACCTCTAACCTCTGTGTCTGATCCTTGCCCAAAAGGTCACGAACTTCTTCGTTATATATTTCCAAATAAGACACCCGAACCAAAAATCTATGAATAAAACATCATTTTTAAAAACATAAAAAACAGTGAAATAGTTATAAGAACAGTTTTAAAATGTGTTTATAAAATTTGTACTTATATGCCTTTCTTATGCTTGAGCTTCTCAATATTAGAATATAAAAGAATTTTCTTTTACCTTGTATCACCCTCTGCTTTTGCAATATGACCAAATATGTGAGCAAATGAATTTGGAATGATTCCTCTAAGTTCAGGAACAGCTCGAACACCTTCCATGGTAAAAGTTTTGCCTGTTCCAGTTTGTCCATATGCAAATATAGTCCCTGAAAATGACAAAAAGAATCACTTTTCAGAGTCTAATGTTACAGAACAATAGCTCTTAAAATTAATTTCTTTGACACTGTGATGTGATTTCTTCCCTAGATTTGAAATGCATTCTGATAAATTTCACCTTTATTATCCACAATTACAATATATACTCTGTGCCACACGAGCAAAGCACTGTTAAAGCACTAGAGTCAATGAGATTTCCTAATTACTAACAAAAAGTACCCCAAACCCTAAATGCAAAATCTTACATTATAGGTAATTATAAGAAATTTCTTGTAATGTGTATATTAATTAATGTGGACGTCAAATTGGAGAAGGTACTATAACTACAACAAAAGAATACAGGTTCCAGAGTGGAAAGACCTCAGTACGAATCCACGTATCTGCCAATTTTTAGCCACATGACCTTAGACAAGTACCTATCCGACACTGTCTCCTCAATGGTAAAATGGAGATAAGAATAACTACCCTATATCGATAGTAAGAACCAAATGAAACAATTTACTTCAAGCAACCAACACGATGCCTGGTGTATATAGTACACATAAACGGTAGCATTTCTCTTCTTAATCTTAACATAAGTTCATTATTTAAAAAAAATTTTTTTAAGTAACAGCTGTAAGGAATGGGGGAGTTAAAACAAGGCGACAATACCATGATTACAGGTAATTACAGACACAACTTAAACTTTCTAAATATCTAAATTCATTCATTCAACAACTATTTACCACACAGCTGAGCCTGGCATTGGGCTAGGCAGGACACAGTGACAAACAAGACAAATACAATCCTTAATCTCATGGTGTGTAATCTCCGGGAGGAGATACTGGTTGAAGAATTACAAGCAGGATGAGAGTTAGGAATGAGAAACACAGAGTTCTAGAAGGGAGTAAGGGAAATAATCTAAGCAGGAGAACTGATGCAGGAGGAAAGGGGAGGAGTCAGGGAAGGCTTTCCAGAAGAGGTAAGGTTTAAGATACAAACTGATATATGAGTAAGAACTAATAGGAACAGAGTGAATAGCAAGAGACAAGAAAGAGAGTGGAGATTTTGAGGAAATAAAATGAGACCAGAATGGAAGAAACAGAAGGAAAGGAAGGTGGATGCAGATAGAGCTAAAGAAGCTGGCGCAGAGCCATGAAGATCATGTTAAGGCTTTTAGAGCTTCTCCTAAAAGCAAAGTGAAGCCACAGAATGATTTTTCAATCAGAGGAGTGACATCATGTTCACCATAGCTATACTGTGTACAAAGAATTGGAAGAAAGCAAGAGAAAATGTGAAGAAACCCGTTAGAGGGCTGGAATAGTTAGCCAGGTGAGAGATGATATTGACAAAAGAAGGGAATGAGAAAGGTGGAAGGATGTCAGAGATATTTAGCAGTTAGAATAGACAGGACTTAGGAAATAACTAGCTGTAAGGGGACCAGGGAAAAGGAAAAACTGAGGATGACTTCCAAATTTCTGGCTTGAACAAGGGGCTATACAGCTATGCTATGTATGGAGATGGTGAATACCACTAGGAGAAATAAGGGTTTAAAAGGGAAGATCATGAACTCAATCTGGAGCATGCTGAGTTTTAAGTGCCTAGGATACACCCAAATGGATGTGTCAAGCAAGCAGGGGGATGGATGAGATTCATCTGCCAACTGGATCCAGGGAGTGGATGAGACTTCCTCAGGAGACAGTGTAGAATAAGGATAGCCTAGGAAGTGACAGCATGAATGAAAAAGGTCTCTCAACTACTACCACTCTATTCAGTTAACTTCAAATGTTGTCATCATTTTCAGATTCTTATAAAAATAATCATAACAGAAGCCATTTTTTACACATGGGAATAAAAAAGTCTTAATTTTTCTAACTCACTAAATATTTCAAATTCTGCCATTAAGAATATAACTTATTGCATTCAAAGGAGCCGAAAATAACATGAACTCACAGACTGCATTTTAGAACAGACACAACAGCTATCGGTTACTGATCAAATGCAATGCACTAGGCTATGTCCTCTATATGCATCCTTATTTAATTCTCACCCTAATCCTAAGAGCTAGGCACTATTTATATTCCCACAGTTTACTTGAGGGAAACAAAGGCTTAGAAAGGCTGAGGTACTTGCTCAATGTCATAGTAAGAGGTAGAAACAAGATCTGAACACAGTCCATTTGGCTCCAGAGTCCACAATTTTTACCAGTATGTAATGGCCACCAAAAATTTTTAACTCAAAATTAATTCTTAATGCAATTTCTATGAATGCATTAAACATATGAAGATAACTAATTTAAAAAGGATATTAATCTAATTATCTTAGAGCTGAAAAAGAAAGAGCAGGACTCCCCCAAAATAAAAGAATCTCATTTCATTTTCAGAGTGAGACTCCAAATTTCTCGTTTTTAAATGTCAAACAACAAATCTAACGCTATCGTTCCCTTCGATATAAACTTTTCGTAAAACTTTACTTTTTAAAAACTAAAAATGACCTGAAATTTTACCCAGTCTCATTTCCTGACTATATATTAAAAATGGCAGAAGGTCCACAAAAAAAACCTACACACGGATGTTTATGGCACATTTATTCATAATTGCCAAAACCTGGAAGCAACCAAGATGTCCTTCAGCAGGTGAATAAATAAACTGTGGTACATCAGGAAATGGAATCTTATTCAGCACTAAAAAGATATGAGCTATCAAGCCTTAAAAGACATGGGGAAAACTTAAGCGCATATTACTAAGTGAAAGAAGCTAATCTGAAAAGGCTACATACTGTGTAATTCCAACTATATGATATTCTGGAAAAGGCAACACTACGGAGACAGTAAAAAGATCAGTGGTTGCCGGGGTTTAGGTGGGTGGGAGGGATGAAGAGGCAGAGCACAGAGTGAAGCTCTTCTGCACGATACAATGGTGGACACGTCACTATATATTTGCCAAAACCCACAGACTGTACCTCACCAAGAGCAAAACCTAATGTAAACTACAGACTTTGGTTGATAATGATGTGCCAACATAGGGTCATCAATTGCAACAAACGTACCACTGTGGTGTAGGCTGTCCACGGGCGGGGGGTGGCCTGTGCATGTTTAGAGACAAGGGATACATGGAAACTCTCTGTACTTTGCTCAGTTTTGCTGTGAACCTAAAACTGCTCTAAAAAATCAAGTTCAGTAATTAAAAAACACTTTTTCAAATGGCAGAAGGATTATGTACTTGTTATTGAGAATCCAAAGTTATAGCTAAACCACATTTGACTACTGCAGAGTGAACTGCTTTATATGTTATAGCATTCCTAATTTTTGTCCTTTTTCAAAATGTTTTTCTATTTGTTACTATCAACAATTTTCAGTCAGCGTAATACACTGGAAAATAGGTGAAAAGTCCCTTGACATTCACCTACCACTCTGTATAACATTTATTTTTTTAAAATACATAATTCTGTTAATTCAAAATTAAATTAGTGACACTTCTGTTTCCAACAAAGATGGAGTAAAAAGGACCAGATTTACCCTCCTGGTTGAAACAAAAAGCAGTCAAAATATATGGAACAACAGTTTTTAAGACAATGGACATCTGTCAACAAAGGGCTGTGATTCCTGAAAGATGGGAAGCAGGTGAGGTGGGCCCTGTGATTGCCCAGCTTCCTGTCTTAAGAGACAATACAAGCTGTGGAGCAGGAGGAGGAACCCAAATGGTGGTCAGCAGACTCCCTGAGTTGAGAAGGAGCCAAGAGTCCAGAGAGACTAACGTAGCTAGAATTTGCAGGACATAGTACCAGAGAGAAGAAAGCTGCACAGAAAGAGCTCCAGAGATCTGCAGAGGGGCCTCCTCAAGTATTCAGCTGAGGATCAATCAGCATAAGAGTGTGAGGAAACCATCTAAATACAGGAGGAAAATCATCTGAAAGGGCTGGAACAAAGAGCCCCCAGCTCTCACACAGGCCAGGAACAGTATCTGTTGCCACCAGCCAGAATGGAAAACCTCATGATTCACAGGACATTAGGTACAGTATACAAAAGGGTTCTGCATCAGTAGTGGGAAATAATAACCTTAGACTGAGCACTGCTCTAGTCCTAACTAAAAAATCTTAAAATATCTGAAAGAATCAAACTGTTTTCAAGTAACTGCATCCCAGAACAAAGCTCACGAATATTTATAGGAATTTAAAAATATCCAAGACCCAGGGTAAAACTCACAATGTCTGGCATCCAACCAAAAATTGCCAAGCTTGCAAAAAAGCAGAAAGATATGACTCATGATGAAGAAATCAATCAATCAAAACCAACTCAGAACTGACACAAATGTTAGAATTATCAGACAAGGACATTACAACAATTATAAGAACTATTTTATATATCAAAAAGTTAAGTGGAGGGGCTGGCCCCATGGCCGAGTGGTTAAGTTCGCTCCGCAGCAGGCGGCCCAGTGTTTCGTTGGTTCGAATCCTGGGCACGGACATGGCACTGCTCATCAAACCACGGTGAGGCAGCGTCCCACATGCCACAACTAGAAGGACCCACAACAAAGAATATATAACTATGTACTGGGGGGCTTTGGGGAGAAAAAGGAAAAAAATAAAATCTTAAAAAAAAAAGAAAAGTTAAGTGGAAAATTTGGATAGAAGTTTGGAAGAACTTCAACAGAAGATATAACAAAGGTCCAAATTACACTTCTAGAGATGAAACCTACAATATGTGAGATGAAAAATACAACAGACTGGGTTAATGGTAGACTAGACATTGCAGAAGAAAAAAAGCAGTAAACTTGAAAACATACCAACAGAAACAAAAATGAAACACAGAGAAAAAATTTTAAAATAAAAAACAGCTCCAATGAGCTGCAGGACAATTTCAAGCAGCCTAATACATACGTCATTGTAGTCCTCCAAAAACTTGAGAGCGGGGACAGAAAATGTATTTGAAGAAATAATGGCTGAAAATTTTCCAAACTTGATAAAAACTAGAAACCTATAGATCCAAGAAGCTTAATGAATCATAAGCACAGAAACATGAAGACAAATACACTAAGGCACACACAATCAAATTGCTCAAAACCAGTGATACAGAAGAAAGTCTTAAAAGCAACCAGAGAAAGAAACACATGTTACATAAAGAACCAAGATAAGATTGAAAGCAGATTTCTGTCAGGAAAAAAATGCAAATGAGAAGATAGGAAAGCAATATCTTTAATATATTAAAAGAAGAAACTCTCAACCTGGAATCCTATACTCAGTGAAAATGTCTCTCAAAAACAAAGGTAAAATAAATACTTTTTTTAGACTACAAAAGCTAAAAATATTTATCACCAGCAGACTCGTGCTTTAAGAAATGTTAAAGGAAGTTTTTCATTGCAGAAGGAAAATGATACTAGATGGAAGTATGGATCTACATAAGGAACAAAGAGTATCAGAAATGGTAACTACATAAGTAAATAAATACATAAGATTTTTTCTTATTATTTAAATCTCTTTAAAAGATAACTGATAGTTTAAACAAAAATAGTAACAATGTGGTTTGGAATTTATAACATATAGAAGCAAAATGTAGAGAAGTAAAACAGCACAAAACTTAGGAGAAATGGAAGGATGGTAAAATGTTTATATTATACATAAAGTGGCATATCACTTGACGGTAAACTGATATACTAAAGGTTTATACTATAAACCTTAGAGCAACCAATAAAATAAAATAAAGATGTATTTCTGTAAGCCAACAGAGAAGATAAAATGAAATAATTAAAATACTTGATTAATACAAAAGAAGGCATAAAAGGAGGAAAAGAGGAACAAAGAACAAATGAGACACAGAAAACAAACAATAAAATGCTATTACACCTAACCACACAATCATATTAAATGTAAATGGTCTCAAAACCCCAATTAAGAAGCACAGATAGCAAGACTGGATTAAAAAAACAGGACAAACTCTATACTGCTGTCCAGAAAAGAGCTAACACAGCCAACCTGAGACTTCTATCCTTTGAAAGGCCTACTTTTAAGGATGGCCTTTGGCTGGCATCTGGGAATTGGAAATTAGGGAGGGCTCCCACCAATCTCTAACTGATAAGAGTGGCTCACGATGCCTAAACTGTTCATATGAACAAAGTGATTTATGCTAAACACCTACTTTCCTTCTTCTGAGAGTCTGGGATCTTGGCACGGGCGAGGCCAAGGGTGCCTACAGGAGCAGGCTCCAACAGAAACCTTGGGCACTGAGTCTCTACAGAGCTTCCCTGACGGACAACATTTCACACATACTGTCACACTCACTGCTAGGAAAATTAAGCGCATCCTGTGTGCCCACTAGAAGAGGACTCTTGGAAGTCTGTCACCTGGTTTCCTTCAGACTTTACCCCACGTATCTTTTCCCTTTGCTGAATTTTTTTCTTTTTTGGTATCTTTTTTGCTCTAATAAACCAAATCCATATGCTGAGTCCTGTGAGTCCTCCCAGCAATCACTGAACCCGGAGTGATCTCAGTGACCTCCAGCACACCTACCAGAAACGCACTTTCAATGTAAAAACACCAACAGATTAACAGCAAAAGCATGGAAAAAGATATACCATGTTAAGACTAATCAAAAGAAAGCCAGAATGTCTACATTAACATCAAAGTAAGTTTTCGAACAAAGAACATCACCAAGAATAAAGAGGGGAATTTCATAATGAAAAAGAGGTTAATTCATCAGGAGGACACAAAACTCCTAAGCATTTATGCACCTACTCACAGGGTTTCCAAATACATGAAGCAAAAACTGATAGAAATAAAAGGAATAGGCAAATACAGAAATATAGCCAGAGAATTCAACTGCCCTCTCTCAATAACTGACAGACCAAGTAGACAACGATGAAGTACACAGAAGATTTGAACAACACTATCAAACAAATATAAATTAATGGACATTTACAGAACACATCATCCAACAACAGCAAAATACACATCCTTTTCAAGTACACACAAACAGTTAATAATAATAAACCACATTCTGGGCCATAAAATAAGTCTCAATAAACTTTAAAAGACTCAAGTTATACAAAGTATGTTCTCTGACTAAAATGGAATTAAACTAAAAATCAGTAACAGAAAGATCTCTGGAAAATCTCAAGATATTTGGAAACTAACACATTTCTAAATAATGCAGGGATCAAAAAACAAATCAACAGGGAAAGTAGAAAGTATTTTGCACTTCATGAGAATGCAAACACAGCATGTCCAAACTTGTAGGATGCCACTGAAGCAGCACTTAGGGGGTAGTGTATAGCACTAACCTTCTGTGTTAGAAAGAACAAAGGTCTAAGAACAACGAGTTCAGCTCCCACTTTAAGAAAGTAGAGAAAGAAGAACAAAGTAAGCAGAAGAAAAGAAAAAATAAAATTCAAAGCAGAAATCGATGAAGTAGAAAATATAAAAGTAATAAAGGAAAATTAATAAAACTAAAAGCTGGTTCTTTGAGAAGATCAATAAAATTGATAAATCTCTGGTCAGAGAAAAATCAGGAGAAAAAGAGAAGACACAAATTACCAACATCAGGAATGAGAAAGGTTATACCACTACATTCGAACATAAGCATAACAGGAGATTGACATAAACAACTTTTTGCCAATAAATTCAACAACCTAGATGAAATAGACAAATTTCACAAAAGACAGACTACCAAAGCTCACTAAAGAAAAAACAGATAAATAGCCCTGTACCAAATAAATTGAATCTGTAGTTAAAAACCTTCTCACAGAAAAAAACTCCAGGCCCAGTTGGCTTCACCAGTAAATTCTACCATACATTTAGGGAAGATATGATACTAGTTCTAGACAAGTTTTTCCAGAGAATTAAAGAGGAGAAAATACTTCTGAATTCATTCTAAGAAACTAGCATTATCCTGATACCAAAACCAGAGGAAGACACTACAAGAAAACTACCTACTTGTATCCCTCATGAACATAGATGCAAAAAATTTAAAATTTTAGCAAATCAAATCTAACAATACACAAAAGGATAATACACCATGACAAAGTGGGATGGCTGATTTCCCATTTAAAAATCAATCCACATAACTGACCATATTAACAAACTTAAAAAAAAGAAAAATGAAAAGATTTCTATAGGTGCAAAAAAAATTGCATTTAACAGAATCCAATACACATACCTGAAAAAAACTCTCAGCAAACTAAGAACAGAGGGGAACTTCCTCAATCAGATAAAGGATATCTATGAAAAATCTATAGATAACACCATACTTACTGGTAAAAGGAATGCTTTCCCCCTAAGAACAGGAACAAGACAAAAACGTCCACTCTCATGATTTCTATTCAATATTGTACTGGAGGTTCTGGCCAGTGCAATTCAGGTAACAAAAAGATTAGAAAGAAAAAAGTACTATCTTTATTTGCAGACAACATGCTCTTGAATGTAAAAAATCCTAGGTAACTTTACTGAAAAAAAAAAGGGGGTGGGGGGTGGGAGTGGCCAGCCCGGTGGCATAGGGGTTAAGTTTGTGTGTTCTGCTTCGATGGCCCGGGATTCATAGGTTCAGATCCTGGGCGCAGACCTAGCACTGCTCGTCAAACCACACTGTGGCACCATTCCAAATAAAACAGAGGAAGATTGGCACAGATGTTAGCTCAGCAACAATCTTTCTCAAGCAAAAAGAGGAAGACTGGCAGCAGATGTTAGCTCAGGACCAATATTCCTCACAAAGAGGAGGCCAGCCCTGTGGCCTAGTGGTTAAGTTTGGCACACTTCACTTCAGTGGCCCAGGTTCACGGGTTCAGAACCCAGGCACAGACTTACACCATTCATCAGCCATGCTGTGGCAGCGACCCACATACAACATAGAGGAAGACTGGCAACACATGTTAGTTCAAGGTGAATCTTCCTCAGGGGCAAAAAAAAAAAAAAGGCATCCTAGAAATAATAAGCAAGTTTACCAAGGTTGCAGGATACAAGGTCAACATATGAAATCAATTGCAAAACAAAAGAGACACTACTACACACTCACTAGGATGGCTACAATCAAAAAGACAATAACAAGTTTTGGCAAAGATGCAGAAAAATTGGAAACCTCATACATTGCTGGTGGCAAAACAGTCTGGCAGTTAACCTTTTGACCCAGCAACTCCACTCCTAGGTACAGACTTAAGAGAACTGAAAACATATATTCACACAAAAACCTGTGCAAGAAGGTTCATAGCAGCATTTTCATAATAGCCAAAAAATGGTAATAACCAAATGTTCATCAACTGATGAATGGACAAACAAAATATTGCATACCCATACAATAGAATATTATTTGGCAATAAAAAAGAATAACGTACTGCTACATGTTACAACATGGATGAATACTGAAAACATTATGCTAAGAAAAAAAGCCAGACACAAAAGACTATGTAGTGTATTTTATATGAAATGACCAGAACAGGCAAGTTCATACACACAGAAAGTAAATAAGTGGTTGCCAGGGTAGGAGGGAACAGAATTGGGAGTAATTGACAACCGATATAGAGTTTCTTTTTGGGGTGATGGAAATGTTCTGGAAACAGATAATGGTGATAGTTGCACAACACTGTGAATGTACTAAAATCCCCCGATGTGTATACTGTAAAATGCTTAAAATAGTGGATTTTATGTTATTGGAATTTTATCTCAATTAAAAAATCTACTAAAATGAGGCCAGCCCCACGGCCGAGTGGTTAAATTTGCACGCTCTACTTCGGCTGGCCAGGGTTTTGCCAGGACATGGCACCACTCATCAAGCCATGCTGAGGCGGCGTCCCACATGCCACAACTATAAGGACCTACAACTAAAAGCACACAACTATGTACCAGGGGACTTTGGGAGAAAAAGGAAAAATAAAATCTTTAAAAAAAAGAATCTAAAATAATCAACTGCATTCCTATAAGTTGACAATGTATAATGCCAAAATGAAATTATAAAAACAATTCTATTCACAATAGCATCAAAAAAAGTACTTAGGAATAAATTTATTGAAAGATTTGTACACTAAAAACTAGAAAATAGTGATGAGAGAAATTAAACAAGACATAAATTAATGGAGAGATATATCATGTTCCTGGATTGGAAGACTCAATATTGTCAGAAAAACAATTCAACACAATCCCTGTCAAAATCCCACCAGATTTTTGTAGTGGAAATTGACAAGGTGATCTTAAAATTTACATGAAAATACAAATGAACTAAAAAAGCCAAAATAATTTTGAAAAAGAACAACAAATAGAGAACATATGCTACCTAATTTCAGAACATATTACAAAGCTACAATCAAAACAAGATAGACATGGAATAGAATAGACAACCCAGAAAGAAGCCCACACATTTGTGGTCAGTTGATTTTTGACAAAAGCACCAAGTTAATTCAATAGCGAAAGGATAGCCTTCTCAGCAAATGGTGCTGGAACAACCAGATATCTATAAGCAAGAAGGAAAAAAAAAAATACAACTTAGACTCTTATCTCACCATGTAAAAAAATTAACTCAAAATGGATCGCACACCTAAATGTAAGACCTAAAATGTTTACAACTTCTAGATAAAAACAAAAGAGAAAAGCTTTGTGGTCTTGGGTTTGGCAAAAATTTCTTAACTATGTCACTGAAAGCATGACGATAAAAGAAAAAAGTGATAAACTGGACTTAATCAAAATCCAAAACTTTCTCTCTTCAAGAAGCACCACTAAGAAAATGAAAAGACAAGCCACAGACCTGGAGAAAACATTTTCAAATCACACATCTGATGAAGGATTTAAATCCAAAATGTATAAAGAGCATGACTCAATAAGAAGACAGGCAATCAAATTTAAAAATGGGTAAAAAAATTTTAAGGGATAGTTTACCAAAGAAGATATACAATGGCTAATAAGTACATGAATAATGCTCAATATTCTTACTCATTAGGGAAATATAAGTGAAAACAATGAGATATCACTACAGATCCTCTAGAATGGCTACAATTAAAAAGATTGATAATCTAAATGCTGGCAAGAATGTGAAGAAACTGGAACCCTCATACCTTGCTGGAGGGAAAAAAAAAATAGTACAGTCACCACCTTTGAAAACAGTTTGGCAGTTTCTTCAAAAGACCAGCATATATTAATCATATGACCCAGCAATTTCACTCCTAGGGATTTACCCAAGAGAAACTTTAAAATATATCTGCACAAATACTCATAAAAGAATGTTCATAGCAGTATTATTTATAATAGCCAAAAAACTGGAACAATCCAGATTTCCATCAAAGATCATAAAAGGTGGTATAGTCATACAATGGAATACAACTCAGCAACAAAAAGCAACAACATGGGTGACCCTCAAAAACACTATGCTAAGTGAAACAAAACAGGTAAGAAAGATGAGACAGTGTATGATCCGATGATGAACTTTCGAAGAAAGGAAAAACTATAGACAGAAAGCACATCAATGGCTGCCTGGAGGTGAGACTGCAAAGGGACATAAGGAACTTTGGGGGGTGATAAAACTGGATTGTGGTGACGGTTTCACAACTGTATGTACTTACTACAGCTCATCAAACTATACAGTTACAATAGGTGGACTTGTAGGGTATTAATAATACCTCGACAAAGTTGTTTTTAAAAAGGCAACTATACAAAGTACTCACCATTATAGCCTTCAAGAACAGAATCAATAATAGGTCTTGCAGTTAAGTTATAAACATCAAGTTGTTTGCTCTCTGGTCCAAAAACAGTATCAAAAGTAAATGTCTTTGGAGGCTCGTTGGAAGAATCAGTCTTATGTACAGTGATAGTTCCCCTCATCTCATCCACACTGACAGCCTGTTTGTAGCACATTGATTTTTCTCTCTCATTGAGGGGTCGGCACCTAACAACCACCTTCACGTTATCACAGCTTTCCGGCTTCTCTGATTTATTGATCTGGTGGAGAAAACATTTATAAATAACGAAAAGAACATTTACTTTTACCTTCAACAGATTAAATTCAAAATTTGAAGAAGGCTACTTTGCCATCTCAGTGCCCTGCACATATTAAGCACTCCATAAATATGTGTTAAATGCAATTAACGATCTTACAGACATTGAAAAAGCTTAAGAGATAGGAAAAGGAAAACAGCTTCTTTTACAATACAAATGAGGGTAAAGGAAATCTAATTTTCCTTTATAGTAAATGCTATTCAAGCAGAAAATGAACCAGTATATTATGGACTGTCTTTCCGCACAGAAGTCCCTGACTTCCTCTGAGTTGCCTGCAGGAAAACACATGCGAACATGGTTAACAACTTTAATCAAGAATATAGTAATAGGTCCTGCGTTCCTGAAACTTTTAGTTTTATTTTCTATAATGCATTAGTAAAATATTTATCATATTTCCATATATAGTCTATCTTCTCTATAGAAGACAACAATAAATAAAAGACAGAAAACGAAGTCCAAAGGCAGACAGAGAAAATGTTTTAATATGACGCTAACCTTATGAACATTTGTATACGTAAAGTTTCAATTTTTGAAATTTTATGATTAAGAATCTATATTAACATACAATCCTATTACTGAAGTGAAGTTCAATAGTTTAGCTGAACAGATACCTGTTAAATTCCTACTGTTTCAGATACTCTTCTAAGCATTAGACAAATAAATATACACCACTGTCACTGACAAGGAATTGATTATATCAATACAGTACACTTCTCTCCATATCTACTTTCACCACCTTAGTCTCACCACCATTATCTCACCCTGAATTATGAGAGAGTCCAACTGTACTCCTGCATCTAATTAGGTTCCCCTACAGTCTGTCCTCTACAAGGCAGTCAGCTTCAACACAAATCTATCACAAAACCTTCCAATGGTTTCCCACAGAACTTAGGACAAAAACCAAAATCCTTAAGGTGGTCTGTAAGATCTGGCTCTGGCCCATGTCTACGTCTCAAGCCTTATTTCACAAGTTACCCTGTGTGGCTTTCTTAGCCACAGCCACACTGGCTTTCTTTTAGGCCTTTTCTTGTCACCACGCTCCTTCTCACCACAGGTCTTTCCATGTCCTGTTTCTTCTGCCTAGAACACTCCTCACTTTCCTCTTCACTTATCCTGCAGATCTCAGCTCAACAGCCACTTCATCTGGGAAGACTGCCCTAACTAGGTCAAATCCTTGCACGCATGGGCCCTGAAAGGACCTTAGCTCTCCTTCTTCTACATTCCATCGCGATTCTACTTTTGTTTGTTTCTTATTTAATTAATGTCTGCCTTTCTCCCTGTCTACATCAGACATTGCAAACAGGTAGTTAAGGGGCTGAATTCAGCCCACAAATGTCTTTTCTTAGACTCAAAATATTTAAAAAATCTTTTGAATTAGTTGCTAAAATCTAAAATTCGAGAAATCTCACAAAAATGACAATTTCTAGATTCTCTTGAAAAAATGGATGATCTGACATCTGTAGGCAAGCATTCCTACATGACAACACTTTACAATTCACCAGAATCTACTTCTATCTACTGTACACCACCCATTCATTTCATTCATTAATGTTAAGTGTCTTGTCTCTGTAAACATGTATTGTTTTCACCACCTTCCAAGAAGGCAAGCTCCTCTCTTCCTAAATTCAAGAACCTGACTGGTTTTGCCCAATACTGTATTTCCAGTCCCTAACATGTGGTTGGTGCCCAATATTTATTGAACGAATTGGTAAATAACTTGAAAGCAACGACAAGGAACTAATATTGAGCATTTAATGCTCAATGTCAAGCGCTGTCCTTCAGGTCTCTTGCGTATTATCTCATTTCATCCTGATAACAATTCTATGAGGAAAAGTTTAATTACGTGGGAACTAAGGGCCCAGAAAGATTAAATAATTGTCCGAGGCCTCGCAACCAGTAAACAACCGGCCACAGCTCAAGTGTTTTCCATAACGCTATAATGGACTTACGAGGTCCTCTAATTAAGTGCACGATAGCAATCTGTGAAATCCTACCAGGCCCCTCACACACAAAGACACCTACGGGTTACATTCTGCACCATAAGCTAAAAAGCCACGAGACGAATGACAGCTCGAGTCAGGGGCCTGGAGTAGGGGTAGGCAGCCCCCGCTTTGCTTGGCTCCGCGGCGCAGAGACCCCACTGAATTTGGCCCACCCTCCGCGGCCGCTCCCTGACGCCCTACTCTGCGGGCAGGGCTAGCAGCGAGAGCGCATCCTCTGGCACAGTGCCTTTATATCAAGCAGTGCAGGCCCCGCGGGATGCAGCAGCGAAGAAGGCGGCAGGGCCCGGCCCGGGCCCCCTCCCAGGGCCAGCTGGACCCCCGCGGGCCCCGGGCCCACCCGCCAGGCTCCCCAACCTTTCGGGCCCTGCCCCGCCCCACCCTGGCAGCCCGCCTGCTCCGCGCCTCCATGGCAACAGCCGCGCCCCCGGGCCAAGCCGCTGGGATGAGGAGGGACCCCAGAGGCTGAGCGACTCTCCTCACCGGCATCGTGGCTCCCTCCCGTGCCCGGCGGACGTCCCCACCCTGGGCGCAGTCCTACGACGCCGGGCTCGCGGGGGAGGCTGGCCAGAGGTTACTGAAACACCTCCTCGGCACTCTCGAGACTGCGGCTCCTCGGGCGAGAGCGCGCTGTGCGCAGGCGCACTGCGAACTCGCCCCGCCTCGTCCCCTGCCTCAAGCTTCCTCAGCCTCCTGAATTACGCCTGCGCCAAGGCTTTCCGAGTTCGTCTCCTAGGACGCCAGACGGAGGCGCGCCTGCGCAATGCTGTCGTTCCGCTGCGCCAGAAATCTGGCCCGCATTGGGGCGGGGATGCTTGACTGCCGCCGGTTTGGAGGACGTGACGCTCGTACATCGCAAGGCGTATTTTCTGGCGCTTGCAGTATGTACTCCGAATATTAAAAACGACAGCAATTGCACATTGTGTCCCATCTGGAGAGCTAAAGATTTTACATACGTTACTGCGCTTGATTGCTGTCTTGTTTCTGAGTGTCTCACCAGTGGAAGGTGATGTTGTGAGGGCTTTGTCGGTCTTCTCACCAGTGTCTCCAGAGCCTAGAATTGGACCTAGAATAGCACCTGGTACAGCGCAGATTTTCTAGAAATATTTGTGAAAGAACGAATGCCCTATCCTCTTTCCTGTCCGAACCTCCCCCCTGAACACACTCTGTTTGGATGTGTAATAGGCATTTCAAGTTTATCGTGTCCAAAACTGAAATGTTGTTTCCCCGCCACTAGTACCCACCCCCACACCGCCAAACGTCAAAAGCGGGGGGGGGGGGGGGGGCTCCCTCTTATATTTCCCTCATCGCAATAAATGTAAGCTGAATTCTAATCATTGTTCAGCTCAAAACCACAGTCTCTTTCTCTCATACCCAATATCCAATCTTTCAATAGAGCTTATCTCTATCTTCAGAGTAGAACCAGAATCTGACCACTTATCAACACCTGCATTACTACAGCAGCTCAGAACTGGTTTCCTTGTGTGCATCCTTCTCCCCTCTTAGTCTATTTTCAATACAGGAGCCAGAGTAATGGTGTTAAAATGTGAATTGAATAGTGTCTTTTCTCTTTTCAAAACCTGCCAATGATTTCCCACCTCACTGAGTAAACATCACAAGCCTTCTCTCCATGTCCTGCAATCTTCTGTCTTGCATTATTCTGCACCAGCCCCACCTGGCCTTCTTGATTTATCCGACATTCCAGGTATGGTTCCATCTGGATGGAACCAAATGGATGGAATGCAAGGGCTTTTGCGCTTGCAGGAGGAGCTAATAAAAATAACTATAAAGCATTTTACTTAGTGCCAGTGTACCATTCTAAGTGCTTTACATTCTTTTATTACTAATTTAATCTAGATAATAACCTTTTGAAATAGGTAGTATTAGTCATTTTAATACAAAATAGGAATAATTATTTTACAGAGAATGAAACTGAGACACAGGGGTATTAAGTAACTTGCCCAACCTCAGACATATGGGCAGTGACAAAGCCCACATTCAAACCCTGGCCTTGGAAAACTCTCACCTTAGACATCCACCTGACTCCCTCGCTTCCTTCAGAATGTCTTTGTTCACACATCACCTTCTCAGTGAGCCCTACCATGAGCTCCCTATTTAAAACTCCAACCTTCAGTCCCACTCTTCTTATCTCCCTTCCATAGTTTACATTTCTCCATAGTTCTATCATCATCCGATATACCATATATATGATATATAGTACATATATACATATACACAGCTTTATTGAGATATGATCACATATCATACAACTCACCAACTTAATTGTACAATTTAATGTTTTTTACTATATACACAGAGTTGTGCAACCATAACCCCAATCAATTTTAAACATTGTCGTCACCCCAAAAAGAAACTCTGTACTCATAGCAGTCACTCCCCCATGCTCCTCCCACCAACATCCCAGCCCTAGGTAACCACCAATCTACTTTCTGTCTCTACAGATTTGCCTATTCTGAACATTTCCTATAGATAGAATTATATAATATGTGGGCTTTTGTTCACATATATGTGAATGACTTCTGTCACTTTGATGTTTTCAAACTTTATCCCTATTGAAGCATATATCAGTAATTCTTTACTTTTTATGACTGAATAATATTCCATTGTATGGATATACCACATTTTTATCCACCTGTCAGTTGACGGACATATGGGTAGTTTCTACTTGTTGGCTATTATGAATAATGCTGCTACAAGTTTTTGTGTGAACATGTTTCATTTCTCTTGGGTATATGCCTACAAATGGAATTGCTGGGTCATTTGGTAAGTCTAAAGTTTAACATTTTGAGGAACTGCCAAACAGTTTTCTACAGTGGCTGCACCACCAGCAATGTAAGAGGTATTACATTCCCACCAGCAATGTATGAGGTTTCCAATTCTCCCTGTCCCCCCCAGTACTTGCTATTGTCTTGTCTTTTTTATTATAGTCATCCTACTGATGTAAAATAGCATCTCATTGTGGTTTTGATTTCCCCTTTCTTGATGACTAATGATGTTGAATCTTTCCATGTGCTTATTGACACATTTGAATATCTTCTTTGGAGAAATGTCTATTCAAATCCTATTCAATCTATTCAAATGTCTGTTCAAAAGTCAAGCCCATTTTATCTTTTCATCATTAAATTGAAACAGTTCTTTATATATTCTAAATACAAGTCCCTTTTCAGATCTATGAAATGTATATATTTTCTTCTGTTCTGTGGGTTGTCTGTTTCATTTCTGGATGGTGTCTTTTGAAGCTCTGAAGTTTCAAATTTTGATCAAGTCAAATTTATATATTTTTTTCTTTTGTTGTTTCTTTTGTTGTACTTTTGGTGCATATCTAAGAAACCATTTCCTAACCCAAGGTCATGAAGATTTACTCTTTTAAGAGTTTTTTAGTTTTAGCTCTTACATTTAAGTCTATGATCTATTTTGAGTTATTTTTGTTTATGGTATGATATAGGGGTCCAGCTCCATTCTTCTGCTTGTAAATATCCACCTGTCCCATTACCACTTGCTGAAAAGACTATTCTTTCATCCACTGTATTGTCGAGGAACCCTTGTCAAAAATCAATTGATCATTCATGCGAGGGTTGAGTCCTAGACTCTCAATTCACTTCCATTGATCTATTTGTCTATCTTTTTTTTTTTTTAAGGATTTTATTTTTTCCTTTTTCTCCCCAAAGCCCCCTGGTACATAGTTGCATATTCTTCGTTGTGAGTCCTTCTAGTTGTGGCATGTGGGATGCTGCCTCAGCGTGGTCTGATGAGCAGTGTCATGTCTGCGCCCAGGATTCAAACCAACGAAACACTGGGCCGCCTGCAGCAGAGCGCAGGAACTTAACCACTCGGCCACGGGGCCAGCCCCCTATTTGTCTATCTTAATGCCAGTACTACACTGTCTTGATTACTATAGGCTTGTAGTAAGTTTTGAAATCAGTGTGAGGCCTCTGTCTTTGTTCTGCTTTTTCAAGATTGTTTTGGCCATCCTCAATCTCTTGCATTTCCACAGGAATTTTAGAAACACCTTGTCAATTTCTGCAAAAAGGTAGCCAGAAACTTAATAGGCATTATGTTGACTCTATAGATCAATTGAGGAAATATTGCCATTTTAACAATTTAAGTCTTCCAATCCACAAACACAGAATGTCTTTCTATTTATTTAGGTCTTCTCTGATTTCTTTTAGTGACGTTTTGTAGTTTTCAACATATAAGTATTGCACTTCCTTGATTATATTCTTAAATATTTTCTTCTCTTTTATGCTATTGAATTAGAATTTTTTCCTTAATTTCATTTTGAGATTGTTCATTGGTAGTGTATAGAAATAAAACAGATTTTTGTAGTACATTGATTCTCTACTCTGCAACTTTCATGAACTTGTTTATTACTTCTAGTAGTTTTTTAGTGGATTCTTAGGATTTTCTATATACAAGGTCTTTATTTCTTCGTCACTTTTGAAAGATAAGTTCATTGGATACAGAATTCTAGGTTGGTGGTTTTTTCTCTCAACACTTTAAATATTTCACTCCACTCTCCTCTTGCTTGCATGATCTCTGAAGAGAAGTCCCATGTAATTCTTAACTCCTCTGTAAGTAAGGGCTTTCCCCCCGACTGGCTTCCTTCAAGATTTTTTCTTTATTTTTGATTTTCTGTAGTTTGAATATGATATGCCTAGGGGAGTTTTTTTTTTGGCATTTATCCTACTTGCTGTTCTCTGAGCTTCCTGGGTCTGTGGTTTGGTGTCTGATATTACTTGGGGTAATTCTTAGTCATTATCACTTCAATTATTTCTCCTGTTCCTTTATCTGTTCTCCTTCTGATATTCCCATATATTTTAATGTAATGTAAATTTTTAGTGAAGTATATCTCACATAAGGAAAAGTGCACAAGTCATAAATGTGCAGCTTCATCAGTTTTCACAAGGTGAACACACTTGTGTAATCAGCATCTAGATCAAGAAGCAGAACATTACCAGTCACGAGACGCTCCTTGTGTGCCTTCCCGGTCACTACCCACTGCCCCCCAAGAGTAACCACTATCTTGACTCTAACATTATAGATTTGTTTTTCTTGTTTTTATGCTTTATATAACTGGAATCATACAATATGAACTCTTCTGTATCTGTCTCCTTACATTCCATATTATGTTTGTAAGATTCTTCCTTGTTAGGTATAGCAGTAGTTCATTCTTTTTCAATGTAGTGTAATATTCCACTGTGTGAATATACCACAATTTCTTTATCCCGTTCAGCTGTTGATAGATGTTTGGGGCTGTTACAAATAGTGCTGCTCTGAACATTATGCAGGTGTCTTTCGGTGCACTCATATGCATTTCTGTCCAGCATATACGTAGGAGTGGAATTGCTGGGGTTTCCATATCTTCTACTCATGTTTATTGTCTGTCTTTCCTGACTAGAATGTAAGTTCCACGTCTATTTTACTCACTGTTATGTCCTGGCGCCTAACACATCATAGGCCTCAATAAACAACTGCTGAATGGATAAAGGCATGCATGAATGAACTATTTTGTGAGGGGGATATCACTGTTTTAGAGAAGAAGTAACCGAGTCTCAGAGAGGTTAAGTCACATACTCGAGATCACACAGCAAGTCAGGAATTCCATCCCAAGCCTATCCGACTGAGGAGCCCGCTCTTGAGGACTCTCTACCTGGTTTTGTGTCCCGCAAATATGTACTGTGAGTTAGGAGGCAGGGTCTGTGCCGGGTGTCCTTCTCCAGGGCTGGCGTGGTCACCAGCTGCCCCATCCCAGGCTGGGGACTCTCTGTGCACGGGGCGTGGGCTTCGGGCAGGGAAGAGGCGCTGAGTGGGCGGCAGTGGGGGTAGGAGGGAGGGTACTCTCACCGGCTGCGCCCGCTCTGCCCCGCCGCGCTCCAGGTCGGGACCCCCCACCAGAGGAGCAAGCGTCAAGCAGGGCGGGCCGCGCGCCGGGGGCAGCTCCCTGGCAACGGCTGGGGGTGGGCCGCCGAGCCGGCCCCGCCCGGTGCGGCCCCGCCCGGTGCGGCCCCAGCCTGGAGTCCCGGGCGCTGGGTTATAAAAAGCGGCCGAAGCTGGGACCCAGACCTTGGAGCTCGCTCTCGCCATGGACTCGGGCGCACGGCCCCCGCAGCAGCCGGCAGCCTCGGAGGTAAGATCCGTCCGGCGTCCAGACGACATGGCCCTTTGCTTTCTTCTCCGGCCGCCTCGGTGGAACGTCTGTCTCCCCGCGGCGACCCGGAGAAGCTTCCCGGAGGCGTGCCACCCCGGAGCGGCCGGGCTCCCTGCGCCGTCCCCGGGAGGACCCGGGCAGGGGGCGGCGCAGGCTCCGCGAGCGGCAGGCCCCGCGCCCGACGCGGCTCAGGGTCCGCAGCCCCCGCGGCCGCCGCCGCCGCCGCCGCCGCTACTCTTCGGGGCTGAAGGCCGGCCGGTGCCGTGCGACTGGGGAGGCCTCCTGGACGAGCGCCGGCTGGTCACCCACCTGAAACTGGCTCTGGGCCGCGAGGCACGCCTGTGGCGGGCCGGCACACCCCAGGTACCAGTCCCCGCGGCGGGGCCCTCCGGGAGCACCCTCATCCCCCTCCTCACGCGCGCACGGGACGCGGCCGGGCTCCACCTGCACCCGCGCTCAGGTGAGCCGCACCCTGGAGCCCGGGACCTTCTCCAGGTGCGACCCCCGCACGAGGCACGAGGCGGGATTCGCTGGCGTCTCTCACTGTCAGGGTGCCTTTCTGGTAGGTGCTTCGGAAGAGGGCCTGTTTGAGTTGGGGACTCT